>NC_086377.1:51569203-52843651 GCF_036588685.1 Mytilus trossulus
TTTTATTTAAAACATCGGGCATCTCACGATGTTCGGATCACTTCAGTCTGGTCTCTACCCTTCAACCTATCCAGCATGGGTAACCCTACCAGGAGACGAAGCTCCAGCTGGCATATCTCTTGGGGTCACTGAGACACGCAAGCCCTCCGACCAAGGCAAGGATAGCGATCCACCGGAGGGTTCGTGCAATACAGGGGTTTTCTGGGCGGGAGACTTAATAAGGTCCAAACCCAAAACTAACAAACTAGCCCAAAAGGTCCAAAGGTAACTTTTGTCTGTCAGATGACGAAAAAGGTGTTACGATTTGACCATACAATCAGAAATATCCAAAAAAAGAAAAAAAAGTGGTACGAAAAAGATATTTGTACATGTAGCTAAGGTAAGAAAATCGCAAAAAAACAGACGACGACAATAATTGCGATATTGACGTTGATTCTGATGCAAACGTTGATAAAGATGATGTAAACGTTTTGATGATGACGATAATGATGATGAAAGAGAGTGTATTCAAAACTCAGGACATGTTTCAAGTCCAAGAAGATGATGAAATGGAAAGGACATAGAACAAGGATGTAAAAAGGAAATCCGATTTGTATTTTTTTAAACAAAATTTCTGTTTTACATATTGTATGAAATGATTTATGAAATAATGTAGTATATGCTTAACTCACTGTTGAAGGCCTGAAATATATTCCTCAAACGCTTTCTTCATATAATACATACTAGAACACACCCGCGAAATCGCGGATATTCAGAGCGTAGTTTAAAGTATGCAAAGTGTTGTTGGAAGAAATTTGTAAAATATTGAATGACTGGAGAATTTCAGCAAAAGTATCATATTTAAAGTCATAGGTTATTGGAGACAGGAAAATGCCTTTTTTTAATCCTCCTCCTTTATTTCCATTATTCCATTTTTTTTGGTTTTCTTTCAATTTCAATATGAACATACATTTAGTATGTTATAAACATTCAAGTAAGGAGCCTGTAATTCAGTGGTTGTTGTTTGTTTATGTGTTACATTTTTTGGTACATAAATAAGGCCGCTAGTTTACTGGTTTGAATTGTTTAACGTTGTCAGTTCGGGGTCTTTTAAAGCTGAGAAATCGGTATGGCCTTTGCTCGTTGTTGAAGGTTGTACGGTAACCTAGTATAATTGTTAATATCTGTGTCATGTTGGTCTCTTGTGGAGAGTTGTCTCAACATGACAATCATACCACATCTTCTTTTTTTTTGTAATCAATGAATTTTGTAAAGGATTTAATGACTGGAAAATTCAGAAAAGGTATCAAAAGTTCACATGAATACTTTTATATAGCTATAGCTAGACTCCTTACGGTCAGAAAATACCCGGACGGACGAGACTATAGTTCAATAAGCTGCTTTGGCTTCGAAATCATCTAAACGGGAGGTCGGATGGACCCGGTTCGATCAATCGGCTGGTCATGTCGAGCCCTTCAGTTAATCCTCAACAAAAAGCTTTCTTGTAACAATTTTCATAATACACACAAGTAATTAAGCTATTTATATTTCGGATAACTGAAGAAGGCGAAGGCTCATGGGTCAATCAAGTGGTACGCTTTCTTTTTCGCTTGATGGATACGCTCTGCTTGAGTATACTATTCTTGGAACATCTGGTGCTTTCTGCAGTGGATCTTGGGTGCTAATTTTGAGGACCAGCTACATTATATTTGAAGTTCGTTTTCAGCATTAGCACTTGATCCCGGTTAGCCACGGACACACAGCATCGCCCTTGTAGGCACTCCGAGGTGGGTGGATGACAAGAATGGTGAATCTTTCTCCTCTCATATGGCACAACAAAACAAACCCTCTAAATCAGCTTTAATACATAAAAAAAGAAAATGTGATGATTCAGAGCCCTGTCGGGAAGATGACAGTTGGCCCAGATTTATTGTAATAAAAGGAACAGAAGAAAAACCAATTTCAAAAATATCGCCCTTTGTAATTCACAAACAAATTCAAAGCGTTGCTAGTACTGTTAAAAACGTTTCAAAAATGAGATCTGGCAATTTGTTGGTTGAATGTTCCAACAAAAGTCAATCCACAAATTTACTTACAATGTCTACAATATCAAACTTTCCTGTTTCTGCCTCTCCTCATAACAGTTTGAACAGCTGTAAGGGGATCATTCGAGACAGAAGTCAATACCTTGCTGACCTCAACGTGGAAGAAATCGGTGAGGAACTTTCAAGCCAAGGTGTAACTGGTTTTATTAGATTTCAAATTAAAAAGAATGGAAATATAATTAAATTAAATACATACCTTTTGACCTTTAGAACTCCAACCCCTCCTCCATCTATAACTTTAAGCTGCTTCCGAATCAGAGTTGACATGTTTATCCCTAACCCAATTCGATGCTTTACTTGTCAAAAGTTTGGTCATGGAAGCAAACATAGTCATGGTAAGCAGAGATGCTTCAAGTGTTCTGACGAAGGACACGAGGGAACAACATGTAACTCTGAATTTTCTAAATGTGTAAACTGTGGTGAATCCCATTTTTCATCGTCTAGGGACTGCCCTGTTTACCTTAAAGAAAAAAATATTATTAAAATTAAAACAGAAAGAAACATCAGTTACCCAGAAGCTAAACAGATAGCTTCTGTTTCGAATGATCTCCTTGTATCAAACAGACCACCGTACGCCAGCAAAGTTGTCCGCTCATTCAGTCACGAGAATACACAAACTCGCATGACTTGGCCAGTTGATGCGGACAATTTTAAAATGCTGCCTGTTGAAACAGAACCTACCGATAAAATATTAATTCCAAGGAAACTAAAATCTTATAAAGACCAGTACTCAGTCAACTCAATCTTCCCTACAGAGCTCAATATCATCTCCAAAAAAAAAAATGAGAAAAAGAAATCAAATAAAAAAGAAACAGTAGAAATTCACAGTTGGAGCGGTGAATCTGTCTGGGATCTTCAAAAGGTAAAATGACTAGTGATCATCTTTTTGTCTTAAAAACTCTAATAGATAAACACACACAAAAAGGTTCGAAACCATTATACACATGTTTTGTTGACTTTTGAAGAGCTTTTGATACGGTTAATAACACAGGACTGTATTATAAACTTAGTAAAATTGGAGTAGGAACTCATTTTTATAATATAATCAAAAGTATGTATTCTAATAACATACTATGTATAAAAACACGAAACATGTTAACTTCAGACTTTAGATCATATATTGGAGTAAGACAAGGAGATAATCTTTGCCCAAGTCTCTTTAAAATATTTATAAATGATTTTAAATCTTTATTAGATGAAACCTGTGACCCAGTATTGCTATCAAATGTTTCATTAAATTGTCTTCTTTATGCTGACGATCTTGTACTGCTTTCTGAATCTAAAAAAGGCTTACAGAATGCATTAAATAAGCTGGAAATTTATTGTCAAAATTGGGGGTTAGAAGTTAATTTAAAAAAAACAAAGTCTGTAGTTTTTAATACATCTGGCCGTATCAAAGATGCACAGCTTTCATATAAAGACACGTACATCCAAAGTACCCAACATTATACTTATCTTGGCGTAACTTTTAGTGCATCTGGCAGCTTTTCAGAAACCAAAAACATGTTATATAAAAAAGGCTTAAAAGCATTCTTTAAATATACAAAATATTTTACTAATTATAAACCTAATATCTCCACTCTAATGCACATTTTTGATCACACAGTGAAACCTGTATTATTATATGGTTCAGAAATATGGGGCTGTTTTAATTAAAAAAAGTTAAATAATGACACAGAACTTAATTATTTCTATAGATTATGTAAAGATCTAAAAAATGAAAAAGTGCATCTAAAATTCTGCAGATTTACATTAGGAGTGAATAAGCACGCAACAAATTTAGCCATATTTGGCGAATTAGGTCGTTATCCTCTAATGATAGATATTTTAACAAACATGATTAAATATTGGAAAAGAATTCATATTAAAATAATATTTTATTAACAAATGCATACTCTCTCTCAAATACATTATCTAAAGCTGGGAAGAATTGTTGGGCTAGTAGTATTAATGCTATCTTAAAATTACTTGAATTAAAAGAGTATCAGGTGATCTCATCTAAAATAAACATTAGAAATATGGTGAAAAAGAAATTATATTTAAAGTATTGCAGCATATGGAAGAAAGAATTATTTAATGATAAAAGACAAAATAAGACCTCTGGAAATAAACTTAGAACTTATCGATTATTTAAACCAAATTTTAATTTTGAGCCTTACTTATTGAAATTACCATATATTCAAAGATGTGTTTTAACAAGATTTAGAATTGGAGCTCACAAACTTGAAATAGAAAAAGGTCGTTATTTTAATATTAAACTAGATAATAGAATATGCAAACTCTGTAATTAGGAAATAGAAGATGAGATGCATTTTCTTTTAACATGTAAAACTCTGGATAATGTTAGAAATCCCTTTCTAAGCAAAATATATAGTAAAAATAAAAATATTTCAAAACTTGAAAACAAATCTCTTTTTATTTGGCTAATGGGAAATGAAGATAAAAACATTTTGATAATAATTTGTCAGTTATTAGAGGTTTTGAATATAAACAGAAATACAATATTAAATCAGATTTCTCTATATAAAATTATGTATGATCAAATATGCATTTACATAAGTTATTTCTTTTACATTTAATAAATTATTAGTATACAATGTTCCATTTACAATTTTATCACCTTATTTTACTGTTGATTTTTATTTGTATATACTCAATTTGCTTTAGTCAAGAATTTTAGTATATTGAAGGACCTTTTGTCTTATTGTAAAACTATTCGAATTAGCTCTCGCCGCGATATAGCCTTTTTGTGCTAATGCGGCGTAAAGCAACCAACAATCAATCAATCATAGCCATTCTTCAGGACAAGGCAAAGGGTAACGAAATTTTGGATAACCATTTAGCATTTTGCGATCCAAGAACCAAATATACGTCTCCCGACATACAGAACGAAATTATTATGCTGTGTGCGGATCAAATACAATCTGACATTGTTGCCCGATGCAACAGTTCTCGCTACTTTGCATTTCTAGCGGACGAAGCAACCGACTGCTCAACCAAAACAATAATTTCACTTTGTGTTAGATTTTATGATAGAATGGACAAACTCTTTCATGAAGATTTCTTAGGTTTTGCGGAAGGTAAGAAAACTACACCAGAAGCGTTATCTGATATCTTTCTCACTCAACCAAAGAAATATGGCATTATTATAGCAAACATGAGAGCACAAGGATACGATGGTGCTGCAAATATGTCAGGGATTCATCGTGCCGTCCAGGCTAGAGTACGTGAAAGAGTGCCGCTTGCTTCATATGTGCACTGTAAAGCACACTATCTTAATTTGGCCATAGTACATGCTTGCAAGGAACCACTAGTTCGAAATCTTATGGACACCGGGCAGGTAATCGCGTTCGCTTTTGATTATTCAGCGAAGCGTTTGACATCATTCAAAGAAAATTTGGGTACTGCCCCAAATGTGGTTAAGGAGGAAATAGGTAGACGACAGAAGTTGAAGACCTCATGCGAGACAGGGAGGGCTAGTAGGTCAGATTCTTTGTTCACTTTTCTTCATGCATACTCTGTGGTATGTGACTCTCTTGAGGATCTAGAGCCAGAAGTTACCGTTGTTCAATAACTAAATTTGATTTCATTGTTGGTCTTGTTGTCGCTCAGGCTATTCTACAACCTTTGGCTCCTTTGTCTGCAATATTGTAAACTAAGGACTTTGCTTTCCTCGACAGCCTGAATTAAGTCAAAGTCGTAGTCGAAATGCTGCAAAAAAAAAACTCGAGTCTGCAGACGATTGGGACCAATTGTACAACAGTGCTGTAACTCTTGCTTATAGTGTTGATGTAGTACCGTCGATGCCACGAGGGGCAACAAGACAACAGCATAGGGTAAATGTTCCAGCTGCCGGTCCGAAGGATTATTTGAAGCGAACGTTATTAATCCCGTGCATTGACCATCTTCTTCAAGAACTAAGAAATAGGTTAATAAATGAAGACCGGTTTGTAATACAGTATTTGATTCCGTCAAAATTGGAGAATTGCTAATCAAGATCTTTTCTTTGTTCTAACTTAATTGCTTAAGCTGCAGAATGAGCAACATCTTTTCTTGTCATCAGCATATAATGCATCATCAAATCCCAAGTATTTTACCAAAAGTTTCCTGAAGCAATTATTTTCATTTTTACAATTAATAAAAACCAATTCAGAGTGGAAAGATGATGTTAAAGATGACATGCTTAAACTTAAAATAATACTAAACCCCACATCTCACAGTCAAATTAAAAATACAGTTTCCTTTATAAAACAGTCATTAGAACTGAGGATGGGAGACCCAAAAAAAGTAATTTGATCTATTTGATTTAAATTTAAAAGAAATGTGTATGTTATGAAAATTGTTACAAGAAAGCTTATTGCTGAGGATTAACTGAAGGGCTCGACATGACCAGCCGATTGATCGAACCGGGTCCATCCGACCTCCCGTTTAGATGATATCGAAGCCAAAGCAGCTTATTGAACTATAGTCTCGTCCGTCCGGGTATTTTCTGACCGTAAGGAGTCTGGCTATAGTCCTAATCCACAAGGATCTCGTCAACCACCGACACGGGTTGCAACCCACAGCAAACGGGTTGGATAGCCTATTTTATTTAAAACATCGGGCATCTCACGATGTTCGGATCACTTCAGTCTGGTCTCTACCCTTCAACCTATCCAGCATGGGTAACCCTACCAGGAGACGAAGCTCCAGCTGGCATATCTCTTGGGGTCACTGAGACACGCAAGCCCTCCGACCAAGGCAAGGATAGCGATCCACCGGAGGGTTCGTGCAATACAGGGGTTTTCTGGGCGGGAGACTTAATAAGGTCCAAACCCAAAACTAACAAACTAGCCCAAAAGGTCCAAAGGTAACTTTTGTCTGTCAGATGACGAAAAAGGTGTTACGATTTGACCATACAATCAGAAATATCCAAAAAAAGAAAAAAAAGTGGTACGAAAAAGATATTTGTACATGTAGCTAAGGTAAGAAAATCGCAAAAAAACAGACGACGACAATAATTGCGATATTGACGTTGATTCTGATGCAAACGTTGATAAAGATGATGTAAACGTTTTGATGATGACGATAATGATGATGAAAGAGAGTGTATTCAAAACTCAGGACATGTTTCAAGTCCAAGAAGATGATGAAATGGAAAGGACATAGAACAAGGATGTAAAAAGGAAATCCGATTTGTATTTTTTTAAACAAAATTTCTGTTTTACATATTGTATGAAATGATTTATGAAATAATGTAGTATATGCTTAACTCACTGTTGAAGGCCTGAAATATATTCCTCAAACGCTTTCTTCATATAATACATACTAGAACACACCCGCGAAATCGCGGATATTCAGAGCGTAGTTTAAAGTATGCAAAGTGTTGTTGGAAGAAATTTGTAAAATATTGAATGACTGGAGAATTTCAGCAAAAGTATCATATTTAAAGTCATAGGTTATTGGAGACAGGAAAATGCCTTTTTTTAATCCTCCTCCTTTATTTCCATTATTCCATTTTTTTTGGTTTTCTTTCAATTTCAATATGAACATACATTTAGTATGTTATAAACATTCAAGTAAGGAGCCTGTAATTCAGTGGTTGTTGTTTGTTTATGTGTTACATTTTTTGGTACATAAATAAGGCCGCTAGTTTACTGGTTTGAATTGTTTAACGTTGTCAGTTCGGGGTCTTTTAAAGCTGAGAAATCGGTATGGCCTTTGCTCGTTGTTGAAGGTTGTACGGTAACCTAGTATAATTGTTAATATCTGTGTCATGTTGGTCTCTTGTGGAGAGTTGTCTCAACATGACAATCATACCACATCTTCTTTTTTTTTGTAATCAATGAATTTTGTAAAGGATTTAATGACTGGAAAATTTCAGAAAAGGTATCAAAAGTTCACATGAATACTTTTATATAGCTATAGCTAGACTCCTTACGGTCAGAAAATACCCGGACGGACGAGACTATAGTTCAATAAGCTGCTTTGGCTTCGAAATCATCTAAACGGGAGGTCGGATGGACCCGGTTCGATCAATCGGCTGGTCATGTCGAGCCCTTCAGTTAATCCTCAACAAAAAGCTTTCTTGTAACAATTTTCATAATACACACAAGTAATTAAGCTATTTATATTTCGGATAACTGAAGAAGGCGAAGGCTCATGGGTCAATCAAGTGGTACGCTTTCTTTTTCGCTTGATGGATACGCTCTGCTTGAGTATACTATTCTTGGAACATCTGGTGCTTTCTGCAGTGGATCTTGGGTGCTAATTTTGAGGACCAGCTACATTATATTTGAAGTTCGTTTTCAGCATTAGCACTTGATCCCGGTTAGCCACGGACACACAGCATCGCCCTTGTAGGCACTCCGAGGTGGGTGGATGACAAGAATGGTGAATCTTTCTCCTCTCATATGGCACAACAAAACAAACCCTCTAAATCAGCTTTAATACATAAAAAAAGAAAATGTGATGATTCAGAGCCCTGTCGGGAAGATGACAGTTGGCCCAGATTTATTGTAATAAAAGGAACAGAAGAAAAACCAATTTCAAAAATATCGCCCTTTGTAATTCACAAACAAATTCAAAGCGTTGCTAGTACTGTTAAAAACGTTTCAAAAATGAGATCTGGCAATTTGTTGGTTGAATGTTCCAACAAAAGTCAATCCACAAATTTACTTACAATGTCTACAATATCAAACTTTCCTGTTTCTGCCTCTCCTCATAACAGTTTGAACAGCTGTAAGGGGATCATTCGAGACAGAAGTCAATACCTTGCTGACCTCAACGTGGAAGAAATCGGTGAGGAACTTTCAAGCCAAGGTGTAACTGGTTTTATTAGATTTCAAATTAAAAAGAATGGAAATATAATTAAATTAAATACATACCTTTTGACCTTTAGAACTCCAACCCCTCCTCCATCTATAACTTTAAGCTGCTTCCGAATCAGAGTTGACATGTTTATCCCTAACCCAATTCGATGCTTTACTTGTCAAAAGTTTGGTCATGGAAGCAAACATAGTCATGGTAAGCAGAGATGCTTCAAGTGTTCTGACGAAGGACACGAGGGAACAACATGTAACTCTGAATTTTCTAAATGTGTAAACTGTGGTGAATCCCATTTTTCATCGTCTAGGGACTGCCCTGTTTACCTTAAAGAAAAAAATATTATTAAAATTAAAACAGAAAGAAACATCAGTTACCCAGAAGCTAAACAGATAGCTTCTGTTTCGAATGATCTCCTTGTATCAAACAGACCACCGTACGCCAGCAAAGTTGTCCGCTCATTCAGTCACGAGAATACACAAACTCGCATGACTTGGCCAGTTGATGCGGACAATTTTAAAATGCTGCCTGTTGAAACAGAACCTACCGATAAAATATTAATTCCAAGGAAACTAAAATCTTATAAAGACCAGTACTCAGTCAACTCAATCTTCCCTACAGAGCTCAATATCATCTCCAAAAAAAAAAAATGAGAAAAAGAAATCAAATAAAAAAGAAACAGTAGAAATTCACAGTTGGAGCGGTGAATCTGTCTGGGATCTTCAAAAGGTAAAATGACTAGTGATCATCTTTTTGTCTTAAAAACTCTAATAGATAAACACACACAAAAAGGTTCGAAACCATTATACACATGTTTTGTTGACTTTTGAAGAGCTTTTGATACGGTTAATAACACAGGACTGTATTATAAACTTAGTAAAATTGGAGTAGGAACTCATTTTTATAATATAATCAAAAGTATGTATTCTAATAACATACTATGTATAAAAACACGAAACATGTTAACTTCAGACTTTAGATCATATATTGGAGTAAGACAAGGAGATAATCTTTGCCCAAGTCTCTTTAAAATATTTATAAATGATTTTAAATCTTTATTAGATGAAACCTGTGACCCAGTATTGCTATCAAATGTTTCATTAAATTGTCTTCTTTATGCTGACGATCTTGTACTGCTTTCTGAATCTAAAAAAGGCTTACAGAATGCATTAAATAAGCTGGAAATTTATTGTCAAAATTGGGGGTTAGAAGTTAATTTAAAAAAAACAAAGTCTGTAGTTTTTAATACATCTGGCCGTATCAAAGATGCACAGCTTTCATATAAAGACACGTACATCCAAAGTACCCAACATTATACTTATCTTGGCGTAACTTTTAGTGCATCTGGCAGCTTTTCAGAAACCAAAAACATGTTATATAAAAAAGGCTTAAAAGCATTCTTTAAATATACAAAATATTTTACTAATTATAAACCTAATATCTCCACTCTAATGCACATTTTTGATCACACAGTGAAACCTGTATTATTATATGGTTCAGAAATATGGGGCTGTTTTAATTAAAAAAAGTTAAATAATGACACAGAACTTAATTATTTCTATAGATTATGTAAAGATCTAAAAAATGAAAAAGTGCATCTAAAATTCTGCAGATTTACATTAGGAGTGAATAAGCACGCAACAAATTTAGCCATATTTGGCGAATTAGGTCGTTATCCTCTAATGATAGATATTTTAACAAACATGATTAAATATTGGAAAAGAATTCATATTAAAATAATATTTTATTAACAAATGCATACTCTCTCTCAAATACATTATCTAAAGCTGGGAAGAATTGTTGGGCTAGTAGTATTGATGCTATCTTAAAATTACTTGAATTAAAAGAGTATCAGGTGATCTCATCTAAAATAAACATTAGAAATATGGTGAAAAAGAAATTATATTTAAAGTATTGCAGCATATGGAAGAAAGAATTATTTAATGATAAAAGACAAAATAAGACCTCTGGAAATAAACTTAGAACTTATCGATTATTTAAACCAAATTTTAATTTTGAGCCTTACTTATTGAAATTACCATATATTCAAAGATGTGTTTTAACAAGATTTAGAATTGGAGCTCACAAACTTGAAATAGAAAAAGGTCGTTATTTTAATATTAAACTAGATAATAGAATATGCAAACTCTGTAATTAGGAAATAGAAGATGAGATGCATTTTCTTTTAACATGTAAAACTCTGGATAATGTTAGAAATCCCTTTCTAAGCAAAATATATAGTAAAAATAAAAATATTTCAAAACTTGAAAACAAATCTCTTTTTATTTGGCTAATGGGAAATGAAGATAAAAACATTTTGATAATAATTTGTCAGTTATTAGAGGTTTTGAATATAAACAGAAATACAATATTAAATCAGATTTCTCTATATAAAATTATGTATGATCAAATATGCATTTACATAAGTTATTTCTTTTACATTTAATAAATTATTAGTATACAATGTTCCATTTACAATTTTATCACCTTATTTTACTGTTGATTTTTATTTGTATATACTCAATTTGCTTTAGTCAAGAATTTTAGTATATTGAAGGACCTTTTGTCTTATTGTAAAACTATTCGAATTAGCTCTCGCCGCGATATAGCCTTTTTGTGCTAATGCGGCGTAAAGCAACCAACAATCAATCAATCATAGCCATTCTTCAGGACAAGGCAAAGGGTAACGAAATTTTGGATAACCATTTAGCATTTTGCGATCCAAGAACCAAATATACGTCTCCCGACATACAGAACGAAATTATTATGCTGTGTGCGGATCAAATACAATCTGACATTGTTGCCCGATGCAACAGTTCTCGCTACTTTGCATTTCTAGCGGACGAAGCAACCGACTGCTCAACCAAAACAATAATTTCACTTTGTGTTAGATTTTATGATAGAATGGACAAACTCTTTCATGAAGATTTCTTAGGTTTTGCGGAAGGTAAGAAAACTACACCAGAAGCGTTATCTGATATCTTTCTCACTCAACCAAAGAAATATGGCATTATTATAGCAAACATGAGAGCACAAGGATACGATGGTGCTGCAAATATGTCAGGGATTCATCGTGCCGTCCAGGCTAGAGTACGTGAAAGAGTGCCGCTTGCTTCATATGTGCACTGTAAAGCACACTATCTTAATTTGGCCATAGTACATGCTTGCAAGGAACCACTAGTTCGAAATCTTATGGACACCGGGCAGGTAATCGCGTTCGCTTTTGATTATTCAGCGAAGCGTTTGACATCATTCAAAGAAAATTTGGGTACTGCCCCAAATGTGGTTAAGGAGGAAATAGGTAGACGACAGAAGTTGAAGACCTCATGCGAGACAGGGAGGGCTAGTAGGTCAGATTCTTTGTTCACTTTTCTTCATGCATACTCTGTGGTATGTGACTCTCTTGAGGATCTAGAGCCAGAAGTTACCGTTGTTCAATAACTAAATTTGATTTCATTGTTGGTCTTGTTGTCGCTCAGGCTATTCTACAACCTTTGGCTCCTTTGTCTGCAATATTGTAAACTAAGGACTTTGCTTTCCTCGACAGCCTGAATTAAGTCAAAGTCGTAGTCGAAATGCTGCAAAAAAAAAACTCGAGTCTGCAGACGATTGGGACCAATTGTACAACAGTGCTGTAACTCTTGCTTATAGTGTTGATGTAGTACCGTCGATGCCACGAGGGGCAACAAGACAACAGCATAGGGTAAATGTTCCAGCTGCCGGTCCGAAGGATTATTTGAAGCGAACGTTATTAATCCCGTGCATTGACCATCTTCTTCAAGAACTAAGAAATAGGTTAATAAATGAAGACCGGTTTGTAATACAGTATTTGATTCCGTCAAAATTGGAGAATTGCTAATCAAGATCTTTTCTTTGTTCTAACTTAATTGCTTAAGCTGCAGAATGAGCAACATCTTTTCTTGTCATCAGCATATAATGCATCATCAAATCCCAAGTATTTTACCAAAAGTTTCCTGAAGCAATTATTTTCATTTTTACAATTAATAAAAACCAATTCAGAGTGGAAAGATGATGTTAAAGATGACATGCTTAAACTTAAAATAATACTAAACCCCACATCTCACAGTCAAATTAAAAATACAGTTTCCTTTATAAAACAGTCATTAGAACTGAGGATGGGAGACCCAAAAAAAGTAATTTGATCTATTTGATTTAAATTTAAAAGAAATGTGTATGTTATGAAAATTGTTACAAGAAAGCTTATTGCTGAGGATTAACTGAAGGGCTCGACATGACCAGCCGATTGATCGAACCGGGTCCATCCGACCTCCCGTTTAGATGATATCGAAGCCAAAGCAGCTTATTGAACTATAGTCTCGTCCGTCCGGGTATTTTCTGACCGTAAGGAGTCTGGCTATAGTCCTAATCCACAAGGATCTCGTCAACCACCGACACGGGTTGCAACCCACAGCAAACGGGTTGGATAGCCTATTTTATTTAAAACATCGGGCATCTCACGATGTTCGGATCACTTCAGTCTGGTCTCTACCCTTCAACCTATCCAGCATGGGTAACCCTACCAGGAGACGAAGCTCCAGCTGGCATATCTCTTGGGGTCACTGAGACACGCAAGCCCTCCGACCAAGGCAAGGATAGCGATCCACCGGAGGGTTCGTGCAATACAGGGGTTTTCTGGGCGGGAGACTTAATAAGGTCCAAACCCAAAACTAACAAACTAGCCCAAAAGGTCCAAAGGTAACTTTTGTCTGTCAGATGACGAAAAAGGTGTTACGATTTGACCATACAATCAGAAATATCCAAAAAAAGAAAAAAAAGTGGTACGAAAAAGATATTTGTACATGTAGCTAAGGTAAGAAAATCGCAAAAAAACAGACGACGACAATAATTGCGATATTGACGTTGATTCTGATGCAAACGTTGATAAAGATGATGTAAACGTTTTGATGATGACGATAATGATGATGAAAGAGAGTGTATTCAAAACTCAGGACATGTTTCAAGTCCAAGAAGATGATGAAATGGAAAGGACATAGAACAAGGATGTAAAAAGGAAATCCGATTTGTATTTTTTTAAACAAAATTTCTGTTTTACATATTGTATGAAATGATTTATGAAATAATGTAGTATATGCTTAACTCACTGTTGAAGGCCTGAAATATATTCCTCAAACGCTTTCTTCATATAATACATACTAGAACACACCCGCGAAATCGCGGATATTCAGAGCGTAGTTTAAAGTATGCAAAGTGTTGTTGGAAGAAATTTGTAAAATATTGAATGACTGGAGAATTTCAGCAAAAGTATCATATTTAAAGTCATAGGTTATTGGAGACAGGAAAATGCCTTTTTTTAATCCTCCTCCTTTATTTCCATTATTCCATTTTTTTTGGTTTTCTTTCAATTTCAATATGAACATACATTTAGTATGTTATAAACATTCAAGTAAGGAGCCTGTAATTCAGTGGTTGTTGTTTGTTTATGTGTTACATTTTTTGGTACATAAATAAGGCCGCTAGTTTACTGGTTTGAATTGTTTAACGTTGTCAGTTCGGGGTCTTTTAAAGCTGAGAAATCGGTATGGCCTTTGCTCGTTGTTGAAGGTTGTACGGTAACCTAGTATAATTGTTAATATCTGTGTCATGTTGGTCTCTTGTGGAGAGTTGTCTCAACATGACAATCATACCACATCTTCTTTTTTTTTGTAATCAATGAATTTTGTAAAGGATTTAATGACTGGAAAATTTCAGAAAAGGTATCAAAAGTTCACATGAATACTTTTATATAGCTATAGCTAGACTCCTTACGGTCAGAAAATACCCGGACGGACGAGACTATAGTTCAATAAGCTGCTTTGGCTTCGAAATCATCTAAACGGGAGGTCGGATGGACCCGGTTCGATCAATCGGCTGGTCATGTCGAGCCCTTCAGTTAATCCTCAACAAAAAGCTTTCTTGTAACAATTTTCATAATACACACAAGTAATTAAGCTATTTATATTTCGGATAACTGAAGAAGGCGAAGGCTCATGGGTCAATCAAGTGGTACGCTTTCTTTTTCGCTTGATGGATACGCTCTGCTTGAGTATACTATTCTTGGAACATCTGGTGCTTTCTGCAGTGGATCTTGGGTGCTAATTTTGAGGACCAGCTACATTATATTTGAAGTTCGTTTTCAGCATTAGCACTTGATCCCGGTTAGCCACGGACACACAGCATCGCCCTTGTAGGCACTCCGAGGTGGGTGGATGACAAGAATGGTGAATCTTTCTCCTCTCATATGGCACAACAAAACAAACCCTCTAAATCAGCTTTAATACATAAAAAAAGAAAATGTGATGATTCAGAGCCCTGTCGGGAAGATGACAGTTGGCCCAGATTTATTGTAATAAAAGGAACAGAAGAAAAACCAATTTCAAAAATATCGCCCTTTGTAATTCACAAACAAATTCAAAGCGTTGCTGGTACTGTTAAAAACGTTTCAAAAATGAGATCTGGCAATTTGTTGGTTGAATGTTCCAACAAAAGTCAATCCACAAATTTACTTACAATGTCTACAATATCAAACTTTCCTGTTTCTGCCTCTCCTCATAACAGTTTGAACAGCTGTAAGGGGATCATTCGAGACAGAAGTCAATACCTTGCTGACCTCAACGTGGAAGAAATCGGTGAGGAACTTTCAAGCCAAGGTGTAACTGGTTTTATTAGATTTCAAATTAAAAAGAATGGAAATATAATTAAATTAAATACATACCTTTTGACCTTTAGAACTCCAACCCCTCCTCCATCTATAACTTTAAGCTGCTTCCGAATCAGAGTTGACATGTTTATCCCTAACCCAATTCGATGCTTTACTTGTCAAAAGTTTGGTCATGGAAGCAAACATAGTCATGGTAAGCAGAGATGCTTCAAGTGTTCTGACGAAGGACACGAGGGAACAACATGTAACTCTGAATTTTCTAAATGTGTAAACTGTGGTGAATCCCATTTTTCATCGTCTAGGGACTGCCCTGTTTACCTTAAAGAAAAAAATATTATTAAAATTAAAACAGAAAGAAACATCAGTTACCCAGAAGCTAAACAGATAGCTTCTGTTTCGAATGATCTCCTTGTATCAAACAGACCACCGTACGCCAGCAAAGTTGTCCGCTCATTCAGTCACGAGAATACACAAACTCGCATGACTTGGCCAGTTGATGCGGACAATTTTAAAATGCTGCCTGTTGAAACAGAACCTACCGATAAAATATTAATTCCAAGGAAACTAAAATCTTATAAAGACCAGTACTCAGTCAACTCAATCTTCCCTACAGAGCTCAATATCATCTCCAAAAAAAAAAAATGAGAAAAAGAAATCAAATAAAAAAGAAACAGTAGAAATTCACAGTTGGAGCGGTGAATCTGTCTGGGATCTTCAAAAGGTAAAATGACTAGTGATCATCTTTTTGTCTTAAAAACTCTAATAGATAAACACACACAAAAAGGTTCGAAACCATTATACACATGTTTTGTTGACTTTTGAAGAGCTTTTGATACGGTTAATAACACAGGACTGTATTATAAACTTAGTAAAATTGGAGTAGGAACTCATTTTTATAATATAATCAAAAGTATGTATTCTAATAACATACTATGTATAAAAACACGAAACATGTTAACTTCAGACTTTAGATCATATATTGGAGTAAGACAAGGAGATAATCTTTGCCCAAGTCTCTTTAAAATATTTATAAATGATTTTAAATCTTTATTAGATGAAACCTGTGACCCAGTATTGCTATCAAATGTTTCATTAAATTGTCTTCTTTATGCTGACGATCTTGTACTGCTTTCTGAATCTAAAAAAGGCTTACAGAATGCATTAAATAAGCTGGAAATTTATTGTCAAAATTGGGGGTTAGAAGTTAATTTAAAAAAAACAAAGTCTGTAGTTTTTAATACATCTGGCCGTATCAAAGATGCACAGCTTTCATATAAAGACACGTACATCCAAAGTACCCAACATTATACTTATCTTGGCGTAACTTTTAGTGCATCTGGCAGCTTTTCAGAAACCAAAAACATGTTATATAAAAAAGGCTTAAAAGCATTCTTTAAATATACAAAATATTTTACTAATTATAAACCTAATATCTCCACTCTAATGCACATTTTTGATCACACAGTGAAACCTGTATTATTATATGGTTCAGAAATATGGGGCTGTTTTAATTCAAAAAAGTTAAATAATGACACAGAACTTAATTATTTCTATAGATTATGTAAAGATCTAAAAAATGAAAAAGTGCATCTAAAATTCTGCAGATTTACATTAGGAGTGAATAAGCACGCAACAAATTTAGCCATATTTGGCGAATTAGGTCGTTATCCTCTAATGATAGATATTTTAACAAACATGATTAAATATTGGAAAAGAATTCATATTAAAATAATATTTTATTAACAAATGCATACTCTCTCTCAAATACATTATCTAAAGCTGGGAAGAATTGTTGGGCTAGTAGTATTGATGCTATCTTAAAATTACTTGAATTAAAAGAGTATCAGGTGATCTCATCTAAAATAAACATTAGAAATATGGTGAAAAAGAAATTATATTTAAAGTATTGCAGCATATGGAAGAAAGAATTATTTAATGATAAAAGACAAAATAAGACCTCTGGAAATAAACTTAGAACTTATCGATTATTTAAACCAAATTTTAATTTTGAGCCTTACTTATTGAAATTACCATATATTCAAAGATGTGTTTTAACAAGATTTAGAATTGGAGCTCACAAACTTGAAATAGAAAAAGGTCGTTATTTTAATATTAAACTAGATAATAGAATATGCAAACTCTGTAATTAGGAAATAGAAGATGAGATGCATTTTCTTTTAACATGTAAAACTCTGGATAATGTTAGAAATCCCTTTCTAAGCAAAATATATAGTAAAAATAAAAATATTTCAAAACTTGAAAACAAATCTCTTTTTATTTGGCTAATGGGAAATGAAGATAAAAACATTTTGATAATAATTTGTCAGTTATTAGAGGTTTTGAATATAAACAGAAATACAATATTAAATCAGATTTCTCTATATAAAATTATGTATGATCAAATATGCATTTACATAAGTTATTTCTTTTACATTTAATAAATTATTAGTATACAATGTTCCATTTACAATTTTATCACCTTATTTTACTGTTGATTTTTATTTGTATATACTCAATTTGCTTTAGTCAAGAATTTTAGTATATTGAAGGACCTTTTGTCTTATTGTAAAACTATTCGAATTAGCTCTCGCCGCGATATAGCCTTTTTGTGCTAATGCGGCGTAAAGCAACCAACAATCAATCAATCATAGCCATTCTTCAGGACAAGGCAAAGGGTAACGAAATTTTGGATAACCATTTAGCATTTTGCGATCCAAGAACCAAATATACGTCTCCCGACATACAGAACGAAATTATTATGCTGTGTGCGGATCAAATACAATCTGACATTGTTGCCCGATGCAACAGTTCTCGCTACTTTGCATTTCTAGCGGACGAAGCAACCGACTGCTCAACCAAAACAATAATTTCACTTTGTGTTAGATTTTATGATAGAATGGACAAACTCTTTCATGAAGATTTCTTAGGTTTTGCGGAAGGTAAGAAAACTACACCAGAAGCGTTATCTGATATCTTTCTCACTCAACCAAAGAAATATGGCATTATTATAGCAAACATGAGAGCACAAGGATACGATGGTGCTGCAAATATGTCAGGGATTCATCGTGCCGTCCAGGCTAGAGTACGTGAAAGAGTGCCGCTTGCTTCATATGTGCACTGTAAAGCACACTATCTTAATTTGGCCATAGTACATGCTTGCAAGGAACCACTAGTTCGAAATCTTATGGACACCGGGCAGGTAATCGCGTTCGCTTTTGATTATTCAGCGAAGCGTTTGACATCATTCAAAGAAAATTTGGGTACTGCCCCAAATGTGGTTAAGGAGGAAATAGGTAGACGACAGAAGTTGAAGACCTCATGCGAGACAGGGAGGGCTAGTAGGTCAGATTCTTTGTTCACTTTTCTTCATGCATACTCTGTGGTATGTGACTCTCTTGAGGATCTAGAGCCAGAAGTTACCGTTGTTCAATAACTAAATTTGATTTCATTGTTGGTCTTGTTGTCGCTCAGGCTATTCTACAACCTTTGGCTCCTTTGTCTGCAATATTGTAAACTAAGGACTTTGCTTTCCTCGACAGCCTGAATTAAGTCAAAGTCGTAGTCGAAATGCTGCAAAAAAAAAACTCGAGTCTGCAGACGATTGGGACCAATTGTACAACAGTGCTGTAACTCTTGCTTATAGTGTTGATGTAGTACCGTCGATGCCACGAGGGGCAACAAGACAACAGCATAGGGTAAATGTTCCAGCTGCCGGTCCGAAGGATTATTTGAAGCGAACGTTATTAATCCCGTGCATTGACCATCTTCTTCAAGAACTAAGAAATAGGTTAATAAATGAAGACCGGTTTGTAATACAGTATTTGATTCCGTCAAAATTGGAGAATTGCTAATCAAGATCTTTTCTTTGTTCTAACTTAATTGCTTAAGCTGCAGAATGAGCAACATCTTTTCTTGTCATCAGCATATAATGCATCATCAAATCCCAAGTATTTTACCAAAAGTTTCCTGAAGCAATTATTTTCATTTTTACAATTAATAAAAACCAATTCAGAGTGGAAAGATGATGTTAAAGATGACATGCTTAAACTTAAAATAATACTAAACCCCACATCTCACAGTCAAATTAAAAATACAGTTTCCTTTATAAAACAGTCATTAGAACTGAGGATGGGAGACCCAAAAAAAGTAATTTGATCTATTTGATTTAAATTTAAAAGAAATGTGTATGTTATGAAAATTGTTACAAGAAAGCTTATTGCTGAGGATTAACTGAAGGGCTCGACATGACCAGCCGATTGATCGAACCGGGTCCATCCGACCTCCCGTTTAGATGATATCGAAGCCAAAGCAGCTTATTGAACTATAGTCTCGTCCGTCCGGGTATTTTCTGACCGTAAGGAGTCTGGCTATAGTCCTAATCCACAAGGATCTCGTCAACCACCGACACGGGTTGCAACCCACAGCAAACGGGTTGGATAGCCTATTTTATTTAAAACATCGGGCATCTCACGATGTTCGGATCACTTCAGTCTGGTCTCTACCCTTCAACCTATCCAGCATGGGTAACCCTACCAGGAGACGAAGCTCCAGCTGGCATATCTCTTGGGGTCACTGAGACACGCAAGCCCTCCGACCAAGGCAAGGATAGCGATCCACCGGAGGGTTCGTGCAATACAGGGGTTTTCTGGGCGGGAGACTTAATAAGGTCCAAACCCAAAACTAACAAACTAGCCCAAAAGGTCCAAAGGTAACTTTTGTCTGTCAGATGACGAAAAAGGTGTTACGATTTGACCATACAATCAGAAATATCCAAAAAAAGAAAAAAAAGTGGTACGAAAAAGATATTTGTACATGTAGCTAAGGTAAGAAAATCGCAAAAAAACAGACGACGACAATAATTGCGATATTGACGTTGATTCTGATGCAAACGTTGATAAAGATGATGTAAACGTTTTGATGATGACGATAATGATGATGAAAGAGAGTGTATTCAAAACTCAGGACATGTTTCAAGTCCAAGAAGATGATGAAATGGAAAGGACATAGAACAAGGATGTAAAAAGGAAATCCGATTTGTATTTTTTTAAACAAAATTTCTGTTTTACATATTGTATGAAATGATTTATGAAATAATGTAGTATATGCTTAACTCACTGTTGAAGGCCTGAAATATATTCCTCAAACGCTTTCTTCATATAATACATACTAGAACACACCCGCGAAATCGCGGATATTCAGAGCGTAGTTTAAAGTATGCAAAGTGTTGTTGGAAGAAATTTGTAAAATATTGAATGACTGGAGAATTTCAGCAAAAGTATCATATTTAAAGTCATAGGTTATTGGAGACAGGAAAATGCCTTTTTTTAATCCTCCTCCTTTATTTCCATTATTCCATTTTTTTTGGTTTTCTTTCAATTTCAATATGAACATACATTTAGTATGTTATAAACATTCAAGTAAGGAGCCTGTAATTCAGTGGTTGTTGTTTGTTTATGTGTTACATTTTTTGGTACATAAATAAGGCCGCTAGTTTACTGGTTTGAATTGTTTAACGTTGTCAGTTCGGGGTCTTTTAAAGCTGAGAAATCGGTATGGCCTTTGCTCGTTGTTGAAGGTTGTACGGTAACCTAGTATAATTGTTAATATCTGTGTCATGTTGGTCTCTTGTGGAGAGTTGTCTCAACATGACAATCATACCACATCTTCTTTTTTTTTTGTAATCAATGAATTTTGTAAAGGATTTAATGACTGGAAAATTTCAGAAAAGGTATCAAAAGTTCACATGAATACTTTTAGCGCTTATCTGTATATTATGAACATTCATTAGTATATAAATATAGTGTATTTTCTTTCAATTCTAAGTTTACTAAACGATCCATAGTGGTCATTAATATAGTATACAGACCCTCTCTATTTAATAAACTCTGTGAATGCCGTGGATAGTATACTTGAAAATGATACCAGATAGAATTCTAAAAATACACTTTATTCTTTGTATATGTATGTTCAAAGTATACAGAAAAAAAACCGCAAACCGTAAGTCTAATCTGACTTAAAATTTCGTCCAATGACGGGACAATATCCGGATGCCTTTTTTCTAGTTTTTCTCTAAAAATAACTCAATCTGAATAACCATATGAATGGATGACAAATGGAACTATGCACTGTACCTATAAGACACAGAGGCGTGTTGATCAATTAATTGTGGACAGAAGAGAAGCGACACCTAAAATGAGGACTTCTCGTTTAATAGTATAGATTTTGATTGATTGATGGTTTGTTGCTTAACGTCCAGTGGCAAATATTTCATGCATATTCAGGACGAGAACATTGATTGATTGTTGTTTGCTTAACGTCCAGTGGCAAATATTTCATGCATATTCAGGACGAGAACAAGTTAACAATAAAAACAATAGGTAGGTTGATACAATAGAGGATGATGGTCGCGGAAATTTGGACTGCCACAAGAAAATGAGGGTATATTGGAAAGGGACAGAAATTTTGCCTTGCAACAAGCAACCTACGGATCCCTCAAAGAGTTGTTGCAAGGGTTCTTAAAATGCAAAGAGCGTGGCACTCTCTTTACACGAGGCATCGGATTTAACGTCCCCCTTCTGACCGGACGTCACAGGACGAGGACAAGTTCACAATATATACAATAGGTAGGTTAATACAAAAGAGGCCACCTGGGATGATGGTCGTGTAAATTTGGACTGCCACTTGAAAATTAGGGTATAGTGGATAGAGACAGAATTTTATTGCGTTTTCCTTCCGAAATCTTTCCTAATACTCCTTATTTGTAAAGTAATTGGCATTATCATAAATCCATGAAACAGTGAAACAGATATGAGAATGATTCAGGAGGCTGCTATGATCATGCCACAGTTTTATACTTCTAGTTCTCTCTAATGACTTAAGATAACTAATGGCTTCATCTTTATTTTCAGGTACTGTGGATTCCTTTATTTTCGTGGGTATCAATTTTCGTGGATAGCTGAAAACTTGCATATTCGTGGATATTTGATTTCGTGGTTTTGTAGATCTCTGTATATTATGCCTATTGAAAATAGGATATTCGTTGAACATTTGAATTCGTGGTTCACCTGAACTCACGAAACCCACGAAAATTGGTATCCAACGAATAATAATGAATCCACAGTATTGTTTCGTTGATCCTTAGGAACCTTGATCTCCGTTCATGGTTGGACATGGTGCGATATTCCTCATCCGTGAAGTGACGAAGAATTCCAAGTGGAGAACAGACATACGTATCTTGTCGAGTGATATTTTTCTGCTGTAAATGACTTGTTTTTCCTCAGTTTATGTACCAGAATTTGTAATATTTGTTTTTTTGATGGTTTTAGGAGCTATGGGTTCTCCAATATCAATTTCGCCATATTTTTTTGGTCGTCGATAACCCTCTTTAATTTTTGTGGCAGATCTTACAGCTGGTACTGATACTCTCAATTTGTTTGTAAATAATAGATTCCTTGCCCTTCTTATACGTCTGGTGTATTCATCACTTGCAATATTGGAATTTGTTTAAAATTTTGATATATTGATTCCTAGATCAAGTGTATACGCTTTCAATACCTGGCCTGCATTTTTAGGCACTTCGCCATTGCTTTTTAAGTCATATTTTCTAGCTAGTAAGGACCAGTTAACATAGCTGCCTTCAGGTTTCTCTTGTATTTCTGTTGTGAATCTTTTTTTGTCAAATTTATAATTCAAGAAATTTCCATGATGTGTTTAAGGCATTTGTCCAAGTTGTTCTTTTTGAAGTAGAGTAAGAACTCTCTCTCTCTCTTGCATGTGTTTTGTTTTCAAAACTTGTGGCCATACGATCCTTGGTATGTTGATTGTATGACTTCCCAGACGAAAGGGAAACTTCTATGGAGTTCCTAGTTTCTTTTAGATTTTTTTCAATTTTTTTTCTTTTTTCTTGAGGTTATTAAATTGGCGAAAGAGACACCTTGACCTGGTTCTGAAATTTGATTTTCAGTTTATCCTCAACAATTGGCTTTTCTTGACTTGCCTTCATCAGGAACGTTAATAGCCGAATATTTCAAAGCCGAAATAGTCAAAGACCTTAATGGCAAAACTAAACCTAAGAAATAGCCAAATCCATTTACAGTCATATGAAACGAGTGAGTGAGTTTGTCCAATTCATGAACCAATGCATGTATACATCATAAACTTAGTTTTCTGTGCACGATTTTATCACTATTTTCCCAAATATATCATATAATCGTCAATATTTTTCTCTCTGTTTGTTATTATTTAACAAATATGGCTGCTCATTAAATGCCGTGTTTTGAGTGAGAAATGTTCAATAAACTTGTTTTGTTGTCCATCTTTGTTACTATTTTGCCAGTACTTTTTATCTGTGACATATTTTTGAAGTCTCTTCAGCTTAATGCCAAATTTTTTAAAATCTACATTCATTTTGGGATATTTCGACATAAAGTTTTGATAATTTTTATACCTTTCCATGATACTGAGTTGATTTGTGTACTTTTGGAGCATGTTTGTTTTCTTTATTTTCCCTTTGTGCTTCTATTGTAGATAGGTCCTTAGTTGCCCTTGTTATGATTGTTTTCACAAAATTGCAGATGTTCTTTCTTATTTACCTAAAAATATGTCCAAAGATAAAAACATGTACATTTGAGGCTTATAACCTATAACTTAAATAGTTAATGGCTGAGCTTTCTCTGATGATAAAATCTTGAGAAACTTCAAATTACTAAAAACAAAAAGTTGCCAAATGTGGCTTAATATTATTTTTTTTAAAAATTAACATCGAAATCAGAGAAATCACTCCCATCACTTTCGTGTTAATACCCTTCAAATGTTTGAGAATGGCTTTCGTGTTAATTAGTTTTACTATAATTACCTTTTGCAATTGAATGGAGATGGACAGATGATTCCAACTAAGTTGACTTTAATATTCCTGAATTGTAGATAGGTGAAATACAGATAGCCAATGGCTCCAAGAGGAGAGAAATCAACACAATATAGTAGCCGTACAGCCAACAAGACGGCATGGAATGGAGTGGCAGGCATCATAAGGGGCTGCCATCTCCAGGACGGAAAGCTGTACCACATCAAGTGTGTGGTACCTATCAATGATTTTAATTATGCAAGGTGTTATAACGCCTCTCCATCAATAACCTTTGAGGTATATTCGTTTTCATCTTTTTTCATTAAGTTTCATCCTTTGATCAAACGAAGAACTATGAACGTTATACTAAACTCTAAATAAAATTTAAAAAAACATCATTAAACACATTAAAGACTTGTAAAGGCAAGAGTCTCCTTACTTTGGACAGGCACAATAATACGGCGGTGTTGAACATGTTTGATGATATGATGGACGATTTCAACGACCTTGCATGGCTATACAGCCCTCGCACGATCTCCAACCTCCCCATATACCTCCGTATTATATATAGATATATATGTTGATGGATGTATTCAAAGGCTTGATTCAAGCAATTCGATCTTTCAAATATGATTTAGTATTTAGTAAAGAAGAAATTAATTTGCATTGCAGTTAGTGGAAGAAAGAGTAGAGGATACTGATATCATTGATGGTATCGTCGAGTCGGTTTCGTTTGAAAGGTACGTTTCCCTTGGCGGCACGTCATTTTATTATATTGCTATCGTGAAGAAAGATTTTGTTTTTGTATATTGAAAAAAACACACCAGCAAAGCCTAATAGCTTAACTTGGGTCGACCCTTTTAAGAATTTTTGAAAAATATATGATATATATATATATATATATCAGTCTAAAGATTTGCACAACGGTACTGATATAAGGTGTTATAAAACGAAAATGTAGTTATAAAATCGTGTCTGCATAGTATCGCCTTCCTTATCTGCATAGTATCGCCTATTCTAGACGATCCGGTACATAGTAAATTTGCTGGTTGGTCCTTTTTATAGACTTATATATATATATATATATGATACATGCCTGTACTTTTTATTTGGCCTTCCAAATACCGTTTCGATCCCTAACATCACTGAAGAGACATTTATTGTCGAAATCCGGATATGGTGTACTAAAGAAATATTGACACCGAATGTTTGTGGCACAACATCCTGTCCACAAGTTAACAACTTTTTTTTCTGTGACGTATTAAATTTATATTGAGATCCAGTTTGTTACATCTTGTGATCAATTTTATTTGGCAATCGTCAATGGCAGTCAGCAGGGTTAAAGAACATCAGTTGTTCGACCTGTTAGTCAAATGCGTTTTGTTTAAATATACTTTTTCACTCTTTTGGTCTTTTGGAAAATGTTGTTTGTGCTGTTTTTAGACCCTTCTACAACGAAATTTGTTTGACATGCACACGTATAAAAATTGCGGTTTTTATCCAACGCAGTCATAGGTTTGAACGTAGTTTTCAATTTAGACTCGTTTATATATATATATATATATATATATATATATATAGCAAATTTACAGATCTAACATTGTTGGGTTGATGTTTAGACGAGTTGTATATATATATATATATATATATATATAAACGAGTCTAAATTGAAAACTACGTTCAAACCTATGATTGCGTTGGATAAATATATATATATATATATATATGTCTCTGTTTAAGATAAATGTGATATAGCTCGATGGGAGTAAAATAAATGTAATAGTGTGATATGAGAGAGATACAAAAGGCTATGTTTAGCACATACTATTTCGTATAAATTAATATAGGTCTTGTTTTTGAATTTCAGCAATATAATAGAAGTACAAGAGGAATACCTAAGCATACCTAAGACACTATTGATGTCCGTATTTCCATCTGGGGTATTTGTGACAAAATACAAATATTCGGCCCAAAAGAAGGAGGGAAGCGGTTATCGGAATGTAAGTATTGTTTACTTTTGGTCCGCTTTGTTTCTCTCTACACATAATATCGGACATCAGAAACGGTTTTGTTGAGAAAAATAACAAGACTGCTGTGCACTTATCGTTATGGCGACAATAAGTATCTGTGAATAATAATTCAAAAAAATTGTAAAAAGGTTTTGGAAAAGTTTTGAAATATATTGATTCTCTTGCATATTACAACTATCACGCATCAGTGTGAAATGCGTAAATGAAAATTTAAATGACTATAGAAGTGCGTCTATTGTGACATTTCCAAATTTAAAATGAGAATATCGTGTCTTTAGTTTAGTATTTATATTATCAAAATGAACGCGACGGCTTTTCTGAAAATGCAAACATAAAAATGTTTCTTTCCATTACTTTTATATATCAAATTCATAAAGTTTTGTGTTGTACTGATTGTCGAAGATGTGTTACATTAATGATTTAAAGTGCTGAATGTGTTATTTTTAAATTTCAGAATGGATGTAAAAAAAACAGAAAACAGACTAGAAGCCAGTGTATATAGAGGACCAAATATGCGGCTTAAATGCTCATTAAAATGGATAACATTAATTTTATTATATTTTTTTTATATAACGAGTAACACGTTAACATCGCAATTGCACTTCATGTACGATTAAAATCACGAAAAAGGCAATATACACCAAGGAAACAAAACGACCACTCCAAACTCGCTATACAGAGCTAAACTATGAAACGAAAAACCTCAAATTGGTGACCCTATATGCTTGAAGTCCACCTATTCGTATAACCTATACGGAAATCCGCCTTTCATTCGCGTTCGTGGCACTAGGTCATGAAAAAAATCCAATACATAATTAATATATACACTTGTAATGTAGCTGCAGTTTCCCAGTTTTTATTATTTGTTTGACTCTTTCGTCAACAGTGCGACCATATATTTTAATATGGAGTTTGTTTTTGCTAATATGACTTAATATCTATAAACACCGTTTGCAATATTTAAGAAGATGACGTGTATATTCTTATGTGTGAGAAAAATGAACATCTTCACAAAATAGATATATCAAATGAGGTATTAATTGTTTTTCTATAAGTCTATTTTGAATATAATCAAACATCACTAATGCTAATCGAAATTTATATAAAAGTGATAGAAGGTTAATAAAAAGACTTACACATACTTTATTTTCTTCGTTAAGTATTAGGAGGAATATAAATTTGAACATACATGTAGCATCAATTACCACTAAACACATTTATTAAATATTTTGCATGATTGAAAATAATATACTTTACATAATTTTCAGGAAACCGTTGCCAGCAAAGATAAGAAAAGGATTTTATTTTAGGCTGATCTGGAAGAACGGAAATTGACCTTCGTTAAAACTTCCCATGCTCCCGATTTCCTTCAACAGCTAGGGAATAAATTTTCTCACACTGAAGGGATGTGGCGGACATCATCCACCTCAAGATCAACACTCCAGCTTATAAATTCTGAACTGAATTGGTATATTGTGGAGCACCTCTCAAATTGTTATTTGGGACAAGCCACCTGCTTCATCCGGCCCATACAGAAGGATATCGATGCAACACCGATTGATGAAGGAGAAAAGGTAAGTATTGTCACTACCTTATAGCATTTATTTTTATGCTCTTTTCACTTCTTGAGCAAGTTGATTGATGTCCTATTTTCCAACTCATGGTTAAGTTTCTGTGTTAAGATCCATTTTTCAGATACTAGTTCTAACATATCTTATTTGCTCAAGTACAAATTGGATGAAACACAAGTCAAACAGACTTATAAAGATTTCTCCATTTAACGTTTATAATAGAAAATAGAGACAAGAATTGCAAAGATGAACTGAAATTGTTTTGAACTGTAAATAAACCACATAGACCAGTATCTTCACAAACTATTTCTAGTTGGTTAGTGAAGGTGATTAAACATGCATATTAAAAAGAAATTAAAAAGATATTCCTTCAGTGAGAGGACATTCTACTAGGTCAATTGGACCTTCCTGGGCTCTTTACAAAATTTTGAATAGTTCCAAAATTATTACTGCGTTACAAACCATGAACAATGACGGTCACAAAGATAAGGATACAATTGGGTATTAAAAAACTTGTACAAATAAATGATTGTTTTTTTCAATGGTCTACAGAATTGGAACATGAATTTGTATTGCCTTCAGAAAAAACAAAAGCATGATATTTCTTGGCAACAGTTATCAAATGTACCAGGATTATAATTTAGTACGCCAGACGCGCGTTTCGTCTACACAACACTCATCAGTGACGCTCATTTCAAAATATTCATAGAGCGAAACAAATACATAGTTGAAGAGCATTGAGGATCCAAAATTCCAAAACGTTGTGCCAAATGCGACTGAGGTAATCTATGCCTGGGTTGAGGAAATCCTTATTTTTTCGAAAATTCAAAGTTTTGTAACAGGAAATTTATAAAAATGACCAGATTATTGATATTCATGTCAAAACCGGAGAGTTGAATTCTGGGCTGGTGATACCCTCGGCGACGACCGTCCACCAGCACCATTCAAGATGTTCACCTTACCCTGTCCTCTTTCACAGACGTAGTAAAATATGTATGTTCACAACAATTTCTAAGTGAAATATCCAACAAAACCATACACAATTCCTAAAAGATTTAACCAAGATATTGTTGAGGGTTGGTTTTCACATCAAAGAGGCTGTTGTGGAGATAACCGTGAACCCAGTCATCCAATATGGTTACAACAATACAAAGCTACTTTCTTTAAAAGAGCAAAATCAGTAGTTGCATGTAATAACTATGGCAAACCAAATATCAAAGAAGTAGAAAGAAGTAAAAAATAGTTCAAAACTTGTAAACAGATAAAAAGTCTTACCTGGCCAATTACTATATGAAATTGTTAAAGTCGTATTTTTTATTATTTAAAATGTCTAGATTTAATTTGGTGATAGTCGGGCCAGGCATTTGAAGGAACAAATAGCTATGGCTGTGTCCAAATACTTTCCAGGAAAAACAATTGGACAGATAACAGACCTGGCCAGCCAACAAATACCTAAGTCTGGTAAATAAAAACTTGTATATGTTGTTGGGGGTATATGTAATTTGACAACAGAATTAAATTCTGACACAAGCAGTACACACGAAGAGGTTGTAAACCAAGCCTCTCCAAGTTTACTGTTTGATATCTCTTTCAAATGCAGTCTGGTAAAGAATTGTTGGCACACAAAGACTGTGTCCCAATTTACTGCACAGTGCCAACAAGGAGTATACAACCTTGGAATGAAATCAGACTCAACCAAAGAAAAACTTCCTACCTGCAAATTGAAAAAAGTAATCCCCAAATGAAGGATTGAATAACACAATTACTCTCGTCAACCAAAAAATTGTACAATTTAATAATCACAATGGGTATCTTACACCAAATATTCATTAATGCAAAAATGTATGTAAAAGAGGGAAAAATTGATATGTCTACAATAGATTTGGGGACGATGTCCACCTAGAAGATTATGTTGTGGATAAACTTTGGGCACACCAAATCAATAGTGCAATTAAAGAAAATCACAAAAGGTTGACAAGGTGTGAAAATGCCAGGCACATATATAGAAAGATTTTCACAAATGCTGATAATACGAATCTGAAAGACAAGAGTACGCAGGAGTTAAGTATAGCTGGGCTTGGCATTTTACTTACTGTTAATCAATATTTTTATTGCATGTCAGTCTTTAATTTAAGTAACCCCCCATATCTCTGGCCTAAAGCATGACGAATAGATAGATCACAATGAATTTAATTAATGTCAACTCGCCCCACTCATGGAAGTAGATGCTATTCTATTGTATAGGTTTCAGTCATTTATATACATTACCTTTCACTAATTGTTCATTGGTGTTGAATTATTCTCAGTTCAAAGACAAAAGTAGATATGCAATCCTTTGAGATTGTTAAGCCATGTACCTTCAGTCATATTTCATTGACATTGACTATTTGTTAAAGTGTTTCTATTTTTATACAGCGTTTGCATTATCGAAATGACATAAAAGCCTGACATATATCTTTTCAAAATTGTCAAATAATAAAAATGTTATAAATTATAATTAGAGTAATTACGTAAAGTCTCTTATCTGTCATTCTCTGAAACTGTTAATTGTCTATACATGTATTTACAGATTTGGGTGTTTCATCTACTGAATAATATTGGTGTGAAAGTTCCAAGGAAAGAAAGTATAGACTAGCCATTTTCCAAGAAGAGGAGCTTACTCACAGTAAACCACACTGAATAACTCATTTGTTTCAGATTTCAACAAATGATGGTAATTAACATTAGTGATAATGTAACTACTGCATGGTAGAACATATGAAAAGGGTGCCCATGTAAAAATAAGTCACTTCCCATAGTATAAATATATATGCCACATTGTTTTATTTCACCTACCTAACATTATTTTTTATCCATGGGTTAGGGAACAGCAAACAATAATTAAGTCTGGCTTTTCACAAATGCAGTTTGAACATTATTTAAGCAATAAAAAAAAGTATACATTGACCCTTATCTGGGTTGCTGTAGTGGATATCTTATGGCCTGTTAATAACAGCACCATTTCTAAGGTTACCAAGGGATTCTGCAGCCCTCAAAAGCCTGGCTGCTAACTCTCCCCTGGAACTAACAGCCCCAAATATGATTGCCATTGTCTTAATAGCAATACAACATAACGTTTTGGTATAAAATTTTATCATCTAAAACAAAAGAAAAATCTATTAATTAGAATACTAATTAGTATATGAATTTATTATGCACATCAGGAGTAATAAAAACTCTTCCATGAAACTTGACATTATACATGTATAATAACAGCACATCATTCATCTCAGAACCTCCTTAAACAAATACTTTATGATACATGTAGTGCATACTTCAAGATTTGGTTGAAGTTTTTTGGTCAACGTAGTTAAAGTTGGTACTCAATTATGGGTTTACCATTTAGTTAACAAGGTTCATTATCATCTTTTAAAATAATATACCAAAATTTATCTACTATTAAAACATTTTCTGAAGTCACGCAGTAAACAAATATCATGTGTTCCACCAGTTTATTGTCTCTATATCTTTGGTGGATCGATTTGCTGGTGATCTCTTTTTCAAAGTTAAAGTAGTTCATCCCAAAATTAATTTAATTCATATTGTATTCATGTTAAAAAAAAAGGTCAAACTTGTTCCCAGTTTCCGCAAAAGTGTTACTATATACTGCAAATACTGACGGTATTTTATGACCTTTCTTTGGTGAAAAGTGACCAATAAAGCGGTAGTTGGTGACTTTTTGACGGTAAAAGTCGACTTTTTTACGGTAATTGCTTACTTTGTATCCAATAACCGCATTAAAGTTGCAAAATACCGTTTCCTCATTACCGGTGAAATGGTAACGTTTTGCGGTAATTGTTAACTTATTTGCGGTAGCTGGTAACTATGTATTTAACTATCGCTTTTTTTTTAACATACCGTAAAGTTATTTACGTTAAAATGGTAGCTTTTTGGAATTAAAATGATAATTTATTTTGCTTTTTAAATTAAACATAAAAGATAATTAGTTGCAGTATCAGTTAACTTTGTATCATACTACTGTGTATAAAACACGACAAGTTTTATGATCTTTTTTTTTACTCCCATTACTGTTCATCAAATTTATATTATAGTCATACTACTGCTTCTCTTTTAGCAATTTTAACTGTCTCTAAAGATTCATTGCAATCTGTTGCTGCAGTCCTTCTAACAATCGATGTTGCGTTGCTTTTAATCTTTACTAACACGTCTGTTTTTCAAACTGATTATAGTAGTCATACTTTTACTTACCATCACAACTGCTCCGTCGTTGTCGGTATGAGCCCTTTCCATCGATTGCTGTGTGATATTCTTAATGGCTCCAGGCCTTTGTGCGTTTGTCTACAGGAGCCTCAGTAGGAGGTAATTCCTGACGTGTAAGAAGTCTGATGGTTGGATTGTCTGTGGTATCTCCCCTTTCAATTTTGCCTCTGCCTCGCTGGCCACATTACTTTGCCAAAATTCTGTGAAATCTTCTGGTGTGATCATGGTCTCTGCAAAACTTATCAAAAAGGATACAAAAAGAAACCTAAGGCATGTAGGCATGAAATTCACTGAAGCACCACTAGTTTGATTTACAAATAATACATGTACATGTAAATGTAATTATAAAAGTAAGAATACGACATGTAAAAAAAAATGATTGCCATTGAAACAACTCTCCATCAGGGAAAAATAGTTGTATATATTTTGGCCACCTGCAGAGACATGAGAGAACAAGAAAATCATATTTAATCATGATTTATAATTTTTCAAGTTCATTTCATATAAACACTGAATACAGGCCGAGGTGCACAAAAAGTTCAAAAGCATAAAGCAGTGTTGTAATCATGCAGTTATTGTTCATCTTAAAGACATATGATATTGATGTTGGGTTCAATAATGAGCAAAACATCTGTATAACAGCCACATAATGTTTAATTTTTAACAAAACAATTATGAGTATTTTCTTTGCCATTTTGTACATACATGTATATATGTATTGTACATGTACACAAATGTAGCTTGCGTTGTTTATACATGTACTTGGAAATCAGAAAATGCGATGTTTTCTTTTCTTCTTGTTCTTGTCTAAAATAAAATTGGTTATTTATATAATTATGATAATTGTAAATGTTTGCATAAAAAAATATAAATTTATTTAAATGATTGTATTACAATGCATTATCTGTATCCAGGATTTTCTGTAACTGCAATAATAAATCTCACATTTATCATGTTTATTGTCCTGGCATTGTTTAATATAAATTATTATTATCTTGGGAATAAATTTACTCGCACATTTTTGAGTATTTGAAGGAAATACATTATACTTATCATGATTATATAAACTTGAAAACTTGATGGAATATTCACAGTATTAGAAGAGTAAAGATTCTTGTAATTTAGCATGTTTTGCATGAGATGTGATGTATGGCAATGAGACAGCATGACCCCAACACAGACAGAAATTGCTTTCTTCTTTTTTTGAAATTCCATGCATATTTTTGTAATACAGCTAGAATTTGATTTAAAGCATGTGGTATAATTGTCAACTAAAAGCTAAATGCCAAAACATAACTATCATACAGTGTTATGCACCAACTAATGATGCCGAAGATGATGTAAAGGGTTGTTTTTATGAACAACTACAACATGTTTGGGACAACATCCCCAAAAGAGACATCAAAATAGTCATGGGTGATATGAATGCTAAGATTGGAAAGGAGAACAAGGACAGAGAGAAAACACTAGGAAAACATGGTCTAGGAGAAATAAATGAGAATGGAGAAAAGCTAGTTGAATTCTGTGAGATGATTGAGCTTGTGATAGGAGGCAGTTTATTTCCACATAAGAACATACACAAGGAGACATGGGAATCACCTGATGGGAAAACAAAAAATCAGATTGACCACATCATGATAAGTCAGAGATGGAGAAGCTCACTACAAGACGTAAGAGTTATGAGAGGAGCAGATATCAGCTCAGACCACCATCTTATCATATGATAACGTATGAAGGTTATTTGTACCAATTTAAGTCAAATTTTTTTTTTATTTGATTGATTGTTGGTTGCTTAACGTCCAGTGGCAAATATTTCATGCATATTCAGGACGAGAACAAGTTCACAAGAAATACAATAGGTAGGTTGTTGTAATAGAGGATGATGGTCGGGGAAATTTGGACTGCCACTGGAAAATGAGGGTATATTGGATAGAGACAGAAATTTTGCCTTGCAACAGGCCACCTACGGACCCCTCAAAGAGTTGTTGCAAGGGTTCTTAACGTGCAAAGAGCGTGGCACTCTCTTTACACGAGGCATCGGATTTAACGTCCTCCTTCAGACCGGACGTGACTGCGAACTTATACATCCCGCACAGCCAAACAGACGCCCCACTTCAGCAAGCGTTTTACTGCCGGTCGGGAGAAGACCAAGTGACCATATTTCTGTACCCCAGTCACCCGTGGTTTTTTTTTTATTTGATAAAATGCCACAAATATGCCGTTTTCCCTAAGATTCCGATTGTATTTGCAAAGCATTGTTGAACATACTAAGAGACGTGTTAAAAGATTCTCATATTTTTTTTGTTCAAAAATCCGCTTGTGTTCGTGTTCAAATAAAAATCAAAAAGATAAAAATGTAAAAAAAAAAAAAAATGACCACTTTTATCTCTCCGAGATTCCGACAGGGTCGCAGTACTCTTGATCATCTTGTTCGATTCGAATCATTTGTCCGGAATGGTTTTGCGAAAAATGAGCATGTGGTGTCGGTCTTTTTCGACCTTGAGAAGGCCTATGATACTGCATGGAAATATGGTATTTTAAAAGATCTATTTGATATGGGGTTGAAAGGCAATATGCCTAATTTTATTTCTAATTTTCTCTCTAACAGACAATTTAATGTTAGAGTTAATTCGACCATGTCTGATCTTTATGATCAAGAGATGGGTGTCCCTCAGGGCAGTATTTTATCTGTTACATTATTTAGTCTTAAAATCAACAGCCTTGTTGAAGTTTTAAAAAGTAATATTGAAGGTTCATTGTACGTTGATGATTTTTTAATATGTTACAGAGGCAAAAATATGAATAACATTGAAAGACAATTACAATTATGTCTTGGAAGAATTGAAAAATGGGCCTCGGAAAATGGTTTTAAATTTTCCACTTCAAAAACGGTCGGGATGCATTTTTGTAACAAAAGAAAATTGCATCTTGATCCAGAACTAACTTTGTACGGCAACCCAATTAAAATGGTTGATGAAACCAAATTTCTTGGTTTACTTTTCGATAAAAAGTTAACCTTTCTACCCCATATCAAAATGTTAAAAGCGAGATGTTTAAAAGCTTTAGATATTTTAAAAGTTGTCGGCAGCACTGACTGGAGTGCTGATCGCAACATTTTACTCAATTTATATAGATCTCTTGTTAAATCTAAACTAGATTATGGCTCTGCAAGGAAGTCCTACATACAGATTCTCGATGCTGTGCATCACCAAGGTTTGCGTCTGTGTCTTGGCGCATTTAAAACCTCACCAGTTGAGAGTCTGTATGTAGAGGCTGATGAGCACTCACTCACTGACAGACGTTTGAAGCTTGGACTTCAATATGCTGTCAAACTAATAGCGCATTCAGATAATCCTGCCTACAGCTGTGTTTTTAATCCGATTTATGAAGATATTTTTGCAAAACATGAAAATAAAATTCCTCCGTTAGGTTTACGTTTAAAACCACATTTCGCTTCTTTTGATTTAAAATCTGTTGCTCAAGTTCAAACTTGCAAATGTCCTCCATGGGAACTTCCCAAACCAAAAATGATATTTGATCTCCGTGAACACAATAAAAATAAAACAAATCCTCTTTTAATTCAGCAACACTATGCTGAAATTAAAGCCGATTATCTCGATTTTTCAACTGTCTATACTGATGGATCAAAAGATGGTGATAGAGTTGCATCTACTGCTGTCTTCAGGGACAGAGCTGCAACCCTCCGTTTGCCATCTGATGCATCCATCTTAACTGCTGAAGCAGAAGCAATAATTTTGGCTTTGAAATTTATTGCTTCTTCAGATAAATCCAAATTTATTATATGTTCGGATTCACTTTCATGCTTACAAGCTATACTAAATACTAAAATTCAAAACCCAACAATCCTGAAAATTTTATATGTAATGAGGAATTTAAAAATTCTTCTGAAAGAAATAATATTTCTATGGGTTCCGAGTCATGTTGGAATCCTTGGAAACACAGCTGTAGACCTTGAGGCAAAGACTGCTCTTGGTGACCCTCTAACTGTGATATACCATATACTGATTTTAAATCTAATATTAGAGAATATGTTTTTAATATATTGAAAAATAAATGGAGTAAAAAAAACGATAATAAATTGCATGAAATTAAACCTAATTTAGGCAAACCTTTTGATAATATGTGCAGAAAAGATCAGTGTGTTATTACTAGATGTCGTATTGGTCATACTAGAATAACACACGAGTATCTTTTAAAAAATGAAGATGAACCACAATGTGTTCCTTGCAACTGCAAGTATACTATTAAACATGTTTTAATTAATTGTATTGACTTTGCTGATATTCGTAAGCAGCATTTCAATGTCAATAATATGTATGATTTATTTAATAATGTTCCATTTACAAATATTGTTGCTTTTTTAAAAGAAATTGGAATTTATTATAAAATATAAAAATGTTATTATATTTAAATCGATTTTAATTTTTATCACGTTATTTTACTGTTGATTTTTATTTGTATATAATCAATTTGCTTTAGTCAAGAATTTTAGTGTATTGAAGGACCTTTCGTCTTATTTTAAAAATATGCTTTAAATTGTAAAAATATTCGAATTAGCTCTCGCCGCGATATAGCCTTTTTGTGCTAATGCGGCGTAAAGCAACCAACAAGCAATCAATCAATATAAAATTACACACCAAACATCAGCTCTGTTAATTGCAAAGTAGACTGATTATGGAGAAGAATGATGTAACAAGTATACTATAAAAATAAGCAACACATTCAAGTACAATGAATAAACAATACATGATCTTACTTTGTGTTAATTTTATTCAAATTATCTGTTAAATTTTAAAATAAGGCAGATAAATGATTTAGGATGGATAAATTTAATATTGGCAAAGTAACCAGTAATAATTGTTCTTATGTTGTAATGTTACACCACAGTGACAACATGATTTTATTGTTTGTTATGTTGTACTGTTTCACCACAGTGAGTGTCCCAGGTTATAGTTGACTTGATTTACAATTGTCATTGTTGAGGACTTTTACAGCTGACTATCCGATGTTAGTTTTGCTCATTGATGAAGTTCATGTTGTTTATTCTTTAGGTTTCTATATTGTGTCATGTGTTCTATTGTTTGTCTGTCTTCTTTCATTTTTAGCCATGGCATTGTCAGTTTGTTTTCGATTTATGAGTTTGAAACAAGTTGAATACCATGAGATTTATAGAAACTGTCATGATAAAATGTGTCTTTAAGTGCTCTTTGTTTTCCTCACACAATGCAGCAACACAGTCATCAGAAGATGTTTTTTTTTGTCTTGTTGAAAAAGTCTGGAGAAATAAGATGAAATCTGCTGACCAGACAGATATTCAGACCTCTTAAATTTTCCAGACATTCTCATCTCCTCTGCTGCGACATATGGGTCTACTTTCTTGCCGGTTACTTTACCAATATTAAATTTATCTACCATAAATTCTTTCTGCTAAGCATTAAATGTAACCTTAGCTTTTGTTTCCTTAAGTGCCCAGCCCATAGACAGATAAGAATTATGGTTTGTGTTGAAATCATTACTTGGAACACTAGGCAATTTATCTTTATTTTTTTAATAGCTTTTGTAATTTTGAAGTTAAATGACTTTTTAATGATCTTTAATCAGCGCGTGTCATTCGATACGCGACCAAGGGCTTCTTGCAAATTCCGAATCGTCATGTCCAATCAACCTCAAAATAATTTGCCTTGCAACAGGCCGCCTATGGACCTTTGAAAGAGTTATAGCAATGGTTTTTAATGTGCAGAGTGTGGCACTCTCTGTACACGAGGCATCGGATTTAACGTCACTCTTCTGACCAGACGTGACTGCGTACTTGATACATCCTGCACAGCCAAACGGATGCCACACTTCGTCAAGCGTTTTACTGCCGGTCGGGAGAAGACCAAGTGACCATATTTCTATACCCCAGTCACCCTTGTGGATAACAAGAAGACGGATAAGTACTAGAGCTAAAAGCTGATAAATTAATCCCATGATCGGAATAATACTAAACCTAAAATTCCTTTTTTGAATGTTTCCTTAGGTTTGTATGCACTTTGAGCTTCTCTTTATATTCCTCAATCAGCTCATCTACAATCTTAAAAAATTATCGGCGCTCTGTGTAACGTACTGCCCTCACAAGTTCCTCGTCTAACTCCTGCATCATTGAGTCCAGCTCTTTTTTGCCATTTGTTGCCATTATGTCTTCATTGCTTAACAGTCACTAATGGCTTTCTTTTAAAATTTAATACAATTAGAAAATAAAAAATTACAGTAAAATGTAGAAAAAAATCATTATTTAAACCGTTGGCAGGTTTTCTGTTACATTCTATAAAACTATCTATAGAATATGGTCGATATACTGTATTAACTTATTGAATTATCAAAAATAGGTAAAATTTTCTAAAAAAATATTTCTACTAGAAATTAAGTTGGTTCAAGTTTATTTCAGATACAATTGTCAAGATACATTAGAAAATTATCTTGATCAAATGACCGATTTAAGGTACATGTAATATCTAATTCAATTATAAAAAAAAAACGTCCAGAAGACCTCAAGAGTGACCCAGAGTCAAGATTTTATCTACGGCCCTTGCCCAAACCTGATAAAGACGGTGTTTGGTACTGTCGCCAGCCTTAATGGCAGAACAAGCTAGGTATGATGATGAAAACAATTGTTGTTACTGCTGAACTTTACGGTAGAAGTCATTCAACCCCGAAAACATTTGCCACTACCTTGCTTCAATCTGAGCGTCCAGTAACAAAGGTAGCTCAATTGGGAGGCTTGAAAAGCAGACATACTTTGAAATGACTTATGTCTTTTACATTAAATGAGCGACTCATAATCTGGTATGCAAGCCTTCAAACTGTAAAGGGTAGGGAATATTCTAAATCAGCATTGATCAGTTTAAGGGCTGCATTATCTCGTCATCTGACCTGTCAAACAAACAAACTGGAAATTAGCTTAATGAAGGATAGAGAGTTTATGACATCAAATCATGTCATGTGAAAATAAATAAATAAGGAAAGGTAGGGATGTCACGATACACTCTGAGGATGGCATTGAGAAACTAGACTCAAACTAGGTCTTCAATTTAGACAGTCCCGATAGTTACCAAGAGTACCAGGATTATAATTTAAACGCCAGAAGCGCGTTCCGTCTACATAAGACTCATCAGTGACGCTCAGATGAAAATAGTAAAAAAGAGCATTGAGGACCCAAAATACTAAAACGTTGTGCCAAATACGGCTAAGGGAAATCTACTCCTGGGGAAAGAAAATCCTTAGTTTTTAGAAAAAAATAAAGTTTTGTAAACAGAAAATTTATAAAAATGACCTTATAGTTGATATTCATGTCAACACCAAAGTGCTGACTACTGGGCTGGTGATACCCTCGGGGACGAAACGTCCACCAGCAGTGGCATCTCCTCAGTGGGGTAAATAGTTATCAAAAGTACCTGGATTATAATTTTAACGCCAGACGCGCGTTACGTCTACATAAGGGGACGACCATTTGATATTCTGGGGGGTGGAGGCAGGAGGTTTTTTTATAGGTTATTTATTTTTGTAAAATGAGATGACAGATTATTCATTTTCTGCACTATTGAAGCAAGAATTTTCATTTTCATTAAAGCAAGGACTGATTATTCATTTTTTACCACTATATTTATGATATTTCAAAAACATACAATTTTTTAAATATTTGTTAATTATGAATAATTAAATATAGGAAGATGTGGTGTGAGTGCCAATGCTACAACCCTCCATCCATATAATCATTTTAAAAAAGGTAAATATAGTCAAGTCATTGTGTACCATTCAATCAGAATACTCGTAGATCATTAAAAACGAAGATTGTAGTGCTAAAGTTGTCTCTGTCAGTTGCATTTGAATTAGTCTTTATGCTCAATGTCGCATTGTTTAGACAGCTTTCAATCTCATCTTTTTGAGAAGATTTCAACATGGTTAGATCTGTTGTAATATTTTCCAAAGCTTGGTCATTAGTTTTGTTATACATGTCAATGTCATTCTTTATTTTTGTCAGTTCAATGTTGTATGTATCGATGGTAACACTTACAAGGCTATTTCATTCTGGTTCTGAGATTCATTTTGGTTTTCATCAACCTCCATGTCCTTCTTCTCTATTAGTGTGTTAATCTCACTTTTTAATTCTAGTTGATTTTTTTCCAACTCTTTGTTTTTGTTATTCAAATTTACCACTTCCGTTCTTAATTTTTCATTGTCGTTTATCAGCCCTGAAAGGGCGCTTCTGTTTTCTTTGAGAGTTTCTTCTTTGAATTTGTCGAACTTCCTTTGAACTATTAGTTCTTAGTTAGAAAGTGATATACATTCTAAAAAAAGAGAAAGAGGTGACGGATCAATATGAACTATCAGCTGACAAGGGTGTTTTTTATGTTTTGCCTTGTTTTTTTAGCATCGACTATCTGTTCGTAATGGGTGATTAATAACTTTGCAATCATACAATTACTTCGTAAATAGAAAACACGATCTTATCCAAAACCATAGAGTGATCATTTGCGCGTGCCGATTGCGTTTACTTGAATTATTAGCCTAACCCTGATACATCACTTAATCTCATCTCTAAACTTATTCTTATCTGCATTTTAGCCCCTGTCCTTATTACCACCCGTCTCTTTATCGTCTCCTTATCATCAGACGTCACGTTCTCTTAACCTTCAACTAAAATGAAATCTTATCGTATCCTTATACATGAACTTATGTTCAACCTTATCCTTATGGGTTAGGGTTAGATCTAATCTTATTCAAATCTTCACAAACATAACTCTAGCTCTAACCCTTATAATTTACCTCACCCTCATCCTCAGACTTTATAATTAGATTTTAGTTCGCATTTTACAGCTTTACCGTATTAGCACTATACCATTGTATTCAACCTTATCCCTATCATTCTCCTTAAACTTAGATATAACCTTCAACCAAACAAAATCCCCATCATTACCCTTACCCTAAAAATTAACCTGATATCCTTTGATATATCTTTATTGTTTTCCTTAACCTTAACCTAATCTCTATCCATAGACAACAACTTGTACTATTCATTAACCATACCCTTATCCTCGAACTACTTTAATATCAAATTCTATTTCGTACATGTCGTTACTAAACGCCACTCTAAGCCCAATCTTTTTTGTGATCGTCAATGATCCTAAAGATGATACTAGTAGATTAACACTTGTTTTATTAAACAAGAAATAAAAAAATCCAATGAAAACATAAGAAATTTCCAAAGTATCATAATTAATAGTTATATGAATTGTCCCTGTATCTTTTCCTTTGGTCATGTGGTCCACTATGTTTTTCGGATTGTTTGTAACGAATTGCTGCTTTAAATTCAGCTAGCTTCCTGTCATTATGGTCTTTCAGTTCTCCTAGTTTTTTGTACATGATGGATCTTGCTGTACCCGCACTTTTACTAGTAGTTCCAAATTTTTCTTTCGCCTCTCTTCTTATAGTTGTTATTGTTTCCTTTTTTTCTTCCAGGAAACCGTCTAATGTTTGGATTATTCTGTCCGTGAACGTGTTTCTCGTCTCTTCGGTGATGTTGTTCATTTGATCCCTAAACAAATTGTTCATTTCAACATTGCCCAGATCAGGGGTGCATATCATATTGAGATGACAGAAGGGGGGCATATTATTGGATGTTTTCCCGTACACCATCCCTTCTCTAGCTTTGACTATTCCTAATCTCTGGCCCATAACTTCCTCTATTCTATTAACGGTTTCAAAGGCAATATCAATAGGTGGTGGTCCGGAATTGTCGTTTAGATCTGTTAGGTCCAGATTATCGAAGTCGCTTTCATTCATTTCATTCGCAGCGATCGCGAGTGCTTCTTGATTTAGTGGTGGATGTGAACTGTCCATCTTTCTACTCTTCTTTAATGTTAGCTTGTTCCTTCCTGTCTTATTCATAATATTATAATAGTTGGCTATCAGCGATTCTTTTTTCTCAAACTCATAAATAAACACGTGTCAGCAAAATTTCTTAAGTCTCGCAGACACACTTATCAAGTGCGAGTCCCTGTGAACAGGAAATACGGATCGACATCAATCACAATTGAAGCGATACACGGGAAGGTACTAAAAAGGACAATGTTCTATAATCTACATGTTACCTATCAGCCACGTTTGCCTATTCTCCAGGACCCAACACAACGTGTTTCTGCAGTACAGAATAGGACAAACTCTATAATATTCCGTGGCTCATATGAAGGGTGGGTTCTTCATCAGGGGTCCTGACGCAATTCTTCATATTATACTAAGCTTTGACTACCGATCTAGTCAGTATTTCTTTTAAGTTCCGATGTCTACTATACGCCAACATCGGTGGTTTTGGAAATAGCTCCCTACATTTCGCATTGCGAACTAGTTATTTATAATGTTTTCGTAAAGCTTTATTTATATTTCCTAACGAGAAGTGATATTAAGTTACAAATACTAGTGGTATCTGCTTGTCAGATTCTTGTAAAAGACCAGAAGTACTCCGCTTTAAACAAGAATCTGACAAGCAGATACCACTAGTAATCCCTATGTCGAAAGTAAATAATTCTAATACTAGTATTTTGTACAAAGATCACACTTTCGCCTCATGCAATAATCAGGAAATTTTAAAACAAATTATTTTTATTCGAGTTGATTGGCAATGTCCGACATTTTGTCCCCTTCAAACCAAATTAAACGTTTTCTGTGTTTTCATGATGTTTATTAAATACAGTACCATTCGCTACATAAAAAAAATGATAATGGATAAAAGTACAAACATTTATCTCTATTTTGATGTTAAATTCCCATAAATTAAATCTAATATACAAGATATCAGATAAAACTAAAATGTCCGATACAATGTCCCCACATACGATTTTGACGTTATTTGATTCTAACGTTCCGTCTTATTGTCATGATTGGGGTTTTTACAGACGATTTTGGAATACGGCTATTTTATTTTGTTGCTAAATAAGAAAACTTTAAAATTAATGTTTTATTTTGAAGCTCTACCGATTCACATAGAAGGGGTGGAGAGAAAAATGTCCTCGAGGAACGGAAGTGTTTCCGGACTATAATAGTCGGACCCGCTATAATACAAATTAATATAAAAAAAACAGCTATAATAATTGTTCCCGCTTATTCCCTTGCATATATTTGTGCAGAACTGCCATGTTAGATATGCAGACATGCTTTAGTGCAAAAATGAGTGCATTTGCAGTGCATAGTTTATCCATGAAAAAAAGAAATCGATTGCCCTTATAAATAAAATGTATATAATTAATGGTTTCAATTCAAGTCTCTTTTTTATTTTTAATTTGTTAATGAAACTAAAGCTTAACATCTTTAATCTAAGAAAGAAAAACATATTTCTTAGGAAAAAAAAATCATTCCTTTAAAATTTATCGTAAAAAGCCATCTGTACAACATGCATTCCAACGATTTTATTTTGTCTTACGAGTTACGTCTTTGAGTATGTAACGTTAGGTGACACCAGTATCGTGCGACGTTTCTAAGCATTATAGATTAAGAAAGTTCGCTTGTCATGTTTTTGAAATTTTGGCAGATTTTCGGAACTCACTAGTTTTATCGATTTGAATTCTTTAAATTTGTATTTTTGTTTAACCCATTAGATACTGAAAATGAACCCAATAAACATTATGGCCAAAAAAACAATAAAACTACAGACATTTCTGCATAACAGGGGAGCGATTTAGAATTTTATTTATTAATCTAAAGATCTGTATACTTTTTGGTTTTGATTCAAAATGTTACTTTTAAAAACTACGTTGGGTTTCTCACAAGTCCCGCTGTGTCTCAAAAACAATATTTGGTAATTGCTTAAAACCTTATCAGAAGCTATTTATGATTATTGCATAAAACTTCCACACAAGACGTCGGGCGTATCATGCGCTCATGTCGCTGCTGTTTATATTATGAAAATCGCACAAAGATTTACTTTAAAAAAATAATTTAAAAAAAAAAAACGATTTTGGTTGAATCAGCCTACCATAACACAGCGTTATCCACCGGTAAATGATCAAAAACCACCAACAGTTCTTGATGAACTAGCTTTTGATATAGATACACCAGATAAACCAAAAAACCAGCCATCATTTAACAACTTGACCTCTACCATACCCACATCCTAGTCAGCTCAAAAAACATTAAAACCGTGTTTTAAAGGCAACATTCTAGAATTAACATCTGAATCCGACTTATTAACAATGTCCAGCAACCAACATACCGAATTAAGAGTAGGGATGACTGCCATGTGGAAAGTTCAAGCAGACAGGAAGCTATACACAGTTGACCAATTAAACGGGAGATATTACAGTGGCAAAAAGGGAAAGATAGTTTTGTCACCAAGAAGAAAACATGCCATTGATCATGCCATTATCGACTGTTTTGGACCAAATCGAGAAAATCTGACACATGGAATGATTGCCATCAACGCCGGTATACGGAGTATGTGTAGAAAAACGACAAAGTCAGCAGCTTAACTCAACAAATAATCAATTGACCAAGGAAGGCCGTACTTTAACCTATAATGGTTTAATTTTTTTAATTGTTATTTGGATGGAGAGTTGTCTCATTGGCACTCACACCACATCTTCCTATATCAAGTTACAATAAATTTGAATGTATATCTTATTATATTGACTTTTAAACTAAAATAACACATTTATTCTATCAATTGAGTGGAAATAAGCCAAATTCCAAAATTAGAATATGATATTGACCTTTGACCTTGACGTAATTTACATTTTTTTGGACAAAGGACATCTAATCAAAAGATCCAAGGTCTCTATGGCCGCGTTCACACCAAACGCCGGGTACAGTAAACATATTTACATTTGGTTTAATGTGATGTAAGCTAGTTTTACATTAAATTTGTTCACATCTATACACCTTGTTTAGCTACCTGTACACACGATTTGTTCACACTTGTAAACTATATGTCATTTAAATGTTCATTACGTAGAACCGAATTTAAATTTTCGAACATCTTTTCTAGCAGATAGGGAACGACCATTTGACTTTTAAAAAAAAGGGGGATGGATTTTTCAACACTTTCATTAAAAAACAATCGGGTCATTCAGATGATTAGAATGAACAAATATTCTGAATCCAAAGTTTTCCCATACATTATAGTATGAAATATTGAATTGGTACCATCGAAGTTTAAAGATGTCTCGGTTGCGCATTTAAACACGGGCTCGCCAAAGATCTTTATTTATAAGTGTCATAAGTATCAATTTAATGTGAAAAATGTTTCTTTTTTAAATATACATGAGAAAATTGAAGTTCTGAGTGCCTAGTTTTGTGTACACTTAACCTACACAAGGCCGACATCGGCTATCGACTGCATGTAGACAAAACATGATTTACACTACATGTAAACATTGAGTTTTATCAATGGGAACGTAATTATGTTTAGTTTATGTGTGAGTTACACTTACACAACACCGAGTTTATGTCAATGTGAACACGGCCCATGACTTATGGTTTACAAGGTATAAAAGCATATCAAATGCATAAGCGTTCATATTGCTTCGATCAAAATAGGACAAATCATGCGAAGGATATAACGAGCAATTTTGTAAAATGAATTTGTCGTAATCTTTTACGGTTGCATAGTAGTGGACACAAGGAAACAGTGTTTGTGGAGATAACTCCTACAAAAAAAAAGTATTCGGTTACGCAGGGTAATTTCAAAAGCGAATAAACTGTTGGATATCATATACCAAATATCTAATCGACATATTGCGAAACATATATTTAACGCAAGAACAAAATTAGGCGGAAGAAAAAAAAATAATTCGAAGAAAAACAATAGGTTTTTCCACAGAAAAGTGGAAAGACCTATTAAACTTGTTTTTAGGAAAACAATGCTAGCACTGCATGCAATGATCCTATATCTATCGGTCATCAAATTTCCAAATATGATAGAACTAGGATAGAGGCTGTGGATTTTCTACAAAATTTCCTCATGTTTAGCATTGAAGCAACAGAAGGGTACATAATCCTCAAAAAAAATGTCAGGTTTTGGACTATTAACAAAGAAATACGGCCAATAAAGAGAGGTAAACATTTTTTAAGAGATGGGTTTTGGGGGATATATATCGTATAAAAAATCAGTCCAAGGAGACTGGCTAGAGGTAGAGGGGAGGGTTAAGATTTCATAAACATGTTTTACCTAGCCGCATTTTTGCGCCTGTCAGGAGTCTCTGGCCTTTGTTAGTCTTGTATTATTTCAATTTTAGTTTTATGTGTACAATTTGGAAATAAGTATGGCGTTCATAATCACTGAACTAGTATACATTTGTTTAGAGGCCAGCTGAAGGACGCCTCCGGGTGCGGGAGTTTCTCGCTAAATTGAAGACATGTTAGTGATCTTCTGCTGTTGTTTTTTCTACGGTCGGGTTGTTGTCTCTGACAAATTCCCAATATTGAACTTAAACAAATGATTATCAACAAAAGAGGGACGAAAGATACCAAAGGGACAGTCAAACTCGTAAATTTAAAACAAACTGACAACGCCATGGCTAAAAATGAAACTTGACAAACAGGAATATTACTACCTGTAATCTATTTGTTGTTTTGATGAGTATGCACCCATCCCTCAAATGCCAACTCCTTTTCTCATTAATTTTGTCTCCGTTAATAACCATATTTAGTTGTTCTATGTTTCTCCGTTATTTATAATTGACTATATACGTTAATTTTTATTGACAACTTGATATTCACTAAATAATCACATTTGACTGGAAACAAAAACAAAAAAGGTCCAAATTGGCTGGTTTTACTATAATGTGTCTGTCAGCAATTGCTGACAATTAAAAGAGAAAAATGGTGGAAGTACAAGGAAGTTTTCATATAGACGAAAGAAAGGATGACGTCATGGTAAAAGAAAGCCAAGGCAGTATTTTTCCTGGTGGAATGAGCAAGACACGAAATATGAACGAATTTGATTTAGAACTGAGATTTTTTCACATCAATTATTTAAATCAAATGAAACAAATGAGGAATGTATGACAACATTGGAATATCAATATTAAGATTTTACATTTCAACTACACCAAAAAATATAAAAAGCCACAACAAAACCATTAGGATTCGACACATCAGACCAGTCCGACAGTTCCCTAACCGATCCAAAAGTATCACATGTATCAACCAAAGCCAAAGGCTTGTACTAGACTGGAGACATGTAAACAATGCCAGCTCTTTCAAAACTTCCTCAGAATATTAATTTTCTGCACTGATATCGTGACTATTTGTTCAGCTTATAATTTGGCTGATGTCTCTGGCTTTAAACTTCTAGTCTCACTTAGGCTCTCATCTGCTTGCTTCTTATTTGACGACACCTCTTCCTGCTTTTCAGTCCCTGTCTCAATGACTATACCATTCTCTTTTGGTTTTTTTGTTCGTATAATTGACAAGAAATTGATGATTTTTGCCGTGAACTATAGGTTGATTTACACAAAAAAAGTGATATACGGACATAAACAGTGAAAGAAAGTTAGAACAAATTGTTTAGACTGATTGAAAAACGATCCATTATATGAAATATACATAAAAAAATGACAATGAATTGACAATTTTTGCCATGAACAGTGGGTTGATTTACACAAATTCAGTGATTTACGAACACAAAAATTATAATAAAGTTGGAACAAATTGTTAAGTCTGATTAATAATAAAATAAATCAGTTGGTACGAATTGACAATTGAATTGGTACGAATTGTCCAAATCTGGAACGAACTGGTTTGGAACGAATCGGACTTGGAACGAATTGACTAGCATTCATCGTTGACAATGTAATGGAATTTTAGGCGACTGTTACAGAAGTGAGAAGTTTAGCTAGCTCTAAAGCCAGGTTCAATCCACCATTTTATACATTACAAAATGCCTGTATCAAGTCAGGAATTTTACCGTTGTTATCCACTTGTTTGATGTGTTTTGTCTTTTGATTTTGGACTGTCCTTTTTGAATTTTCGTCGGAGTTCAGTATTTATTTAAGATTTTTTTTTACTGCTTTTTAATCTCTTTTTCTTTTCACTCATTGCGTCCATTAAGTTCGATAGTTTGTATCTGGTGCATCCTAAATCTCTTTCTCTTTTGTCTTCCTGGTAAGTCCCGATTTTCATTTTTCTTAATGATTTAACTGACATTTCAAAATCTTGTCATGCTCTTGAAAGGTGTCTTGTAAGATATCGGAAAGAAAGTCGCAGGACAAGTATTACCCCGATATTCATTAGATACACTTGACGGAATAAACGTATGTCATTGTACCATAAGTGTCAACTATTTTTCTACGTCACACAGGTATTGGAAAATATATTTGTCGTTTATAGTGTGAAGATGTAACAGCCAATATGTTCCGTCGGTTACTTTGATCCAGTGGAATTGAAACTTTTCAACTAGTTAATTCGTTCAGATGGAAACTTCAACTAGTTGTTTTATTCCAAGTGCAGCTGAAAAGTCCCAGGACAATGTAGCTAGTTGATTAGTTATGGCTGAACACAACTAGGTAGAATTTAAGTTGCATTTCATAGCTTTTTTAAATGCGGTAAGAAAAGACCTTATATCTTCAGGAGAAGTGACTCTGGATACTGACTGTGAGATATCATGGAACAAAATACAAGTTCAGAGGAGTAAACCCCTATACACCGGATGTTTCTATAGACAACCAAACAATGAAGCTGTATCACTACAAAAACTAGACGAATCACTTGGGAGACTCACCCACTGCCAAAACTTGCCTAATATAGTACTAACAGGAGATTTTAACATCCCTGATATTCAGTGGAAAGATGCATATTCAATCCGATCACCACAACAGTACAACCTAGAGGTAAATGAGACCATTCTGAATATCACCAACGAACATAACCTTGAACAACAAAATATTACACCAACCCGAGGAAATAACATACTTGACTTAGTTTTCACCACCAACAAAAATCTCATAGAGAGCATATCTGTAGAGAACGGAATAAGCGACCACGAGGCAGTAATTGTGGACATCAAAACTAAAGTTAAACTAACGAAAAAGAAGCCACGCAAAACATTCTTATACTCCAAAGGAAATATACCAGCTATAAAGACCAGACTGAAGGATGAATTTCCTGAAAACATCAAAAAGACAAATGATCAATCTATAGAAATTTGTTTGGAAACATTTAAGACCCTACTTACATCACTCATGGACGAGCATATACCACAGAAAACATGCACCAGTAGATGGAACATCCCCTGGCTCACGAGAGATATTAAGAGAGTAATACGTAGGAAACAACGACTATATAACAGAGCTAAAAAGACCAAGAAAGATAAAGACTGGGCAAAATTCAAAAATATTAGAAGAAACATAAAAAACCTACTAGAAGTTGAACACAAAAATTACTTGTCCAACTTATTAGAAATTAAGGATGAAACCAATACTGAATCGCCTAAGCAGGGAATCACCAAGCAGTTTTGGAGATATGTAAAGTCAAGAAAACAGGAGAGTAGTGGTGTATCAACACTCAATGAAGATGGACAAATTAAGGAGGACAATACATCTAAAGCAGAAGCACTTAACAACCAATTCCAGTCTGTTTTTACAGAGGAAGACATGGCTTCTTTTCCAAACATGGGACCTAGTACCATCAACAACATTAACGACATCAAAATTGAAGAAAAGGGAATAGCAAAGCTACTAAAACAACTAAATATCAATAAAGCTAGTGGTCCAGATAAAATATCTTGCCGAATATTAAAGGAAACAGCTGATGAAATATCACCTTATCTGAAACATATATTTGAAAGATCATTATGTCTAAAACAAGTCCCTCACGATTGGACTACTGCAAACATAACCGCACTTTTCAAAAAAGGAGATAGATCAAAACCAGTAAATTATAGACCGGTATCGCTTACATCAGTACCGTGTAAAGTAATGGAGCACATAATATTTAAACACATCATGGAACACTTAGAATGTCATAATATCCTTGCAGACTTCCAACATGGATTTCGGCAAAAGAGATCATGTGAAACACAGCTTATAATAACAGTTGAAGAAATAAGCAGGTATCTCGATTCCAAACAACAAACTGACTTATTGATACTCGACTTCAGTAAAGCCTTTGACACCGTACCCCACATCAGACTCCTCCATAAACTAGACCACTATGGAGTCAGAGGAGACATCCACGGGTGGCTGAAGTCTTGGTTAACAACTAGACAGCAGAAAGTACTAGTAGACGGCGATGAATCATCATCTGTAAATGTAAAATCTGGTGTACCACAGGGCACAGTGCTTGGGCCGTTAATGTTCCTCTTGTATATCAACGACATAGGTATTGACATAAAATCATCAATTAGATTATTTGCAGATGACAGCCTAATCTACGTAGCTGTACAATCAATGAGCCATTGTCTTCAACTCCAGCAGGACCTGACCACTGTGGTTAACTGGACTAAAAAATGGCAAATGATATTTAATCCAACGAAATGTTTTGTATTGCGTATAACAACAGGACGACAACCAATAATCTACCCATATGAAATGGAGGGACACATCCTTGGAACAGTCAACCACAATCCGTACCTAGGAGTGGAACTATCTAGCACTTTGTCATGGAATGACCACATCGGAAATATCACTACAAAGGCAAATAAAACTTTAGGTTTTATAAGACGGAATCTTAGTAAATGCCCAATGAATATAAAGCGTCAGGCATACATAACCCTTGTACGCCCAACACTGGAATATGCTAGCAGTGTCTGGGACCCGCATCTCCAAAAACACATACAACAGATAGAAATGGTCCAAAGGAGAGCAGCCAGATTCATCAGGCATGAGTATTCCCGAGACCCGGGCATAGTCACATCTTTATTAGAGGACCTAAAACTACCACAATTACAGGAGAGACGAAAAACATCACGTTTACTCCTGTTTCACAAAGTAATACACCAACTTATTGCTATTCCTATTCCAGAATACTTGATGACACCAGCAAGAATGACGCGTCAGTTCCATCAACGACGATTTGTCAGATTAGGATCAAGTTCTGAACAAAGAAAACATAGCTTTTTCGTAAGAACCATCACAAACTGGAATGAACTACCGCCTAGCTTATTGGACATTGATGACTATGAGGCATTCAAAACCAACCTCATAGCACACAGATATCCGTAAATCAGCACACAAATGTTTTTATCTGCACTGGCACCTGTACATATGATTTTAAAAGAGCACATTTTGAATGACACAACTTTAATTTTAATACATTCGTGTGATGAGTCAACCGACTCTTTACGGATTACCCATGTAGATGTAGATGTAGATGTAGCTCACTTTACACCAAGTAAGTAGCATAATTTGGTGTATGTATGTTCTTGTTTCTAGTGTTTGAAACTTCATCTTGTACATGAATTAAGTCAGTTCTCTTTATCTTAAAATAAAGGTCAACATATTCTTTGTCAGAAGTTGGTTTACTCTCACTGATGAGCCCCAACATTTGGTCTCTGTACATCCGAAAAGGAGATAGTGAGGGATATTGCTGGAAAAAAACCCACAGGACTTGTTTTTACAATTATAGTTCCATGACTCCGTAAAGAAGAAGTAGATGGATCAATATATATTAGCTTTTCAAAAAAAAAAAATCTGACTTCGGTGAGATATGGGAGATCATCATTCAAATTAAAATTCTCAGTGGCGGATCCAGAGGTACGATGGTTACGCTATAAATGCGATGGTCTTCGTTAAAGTGCAATGTCCACGAAAGTATATTCGTAATAAACGTACTGTGGATTATGACGTGAACATTCTTTTATACAAACAAAAAATGAACATGCCGACAAATAAATGTAGAAAATTTTAATAACAAATTTAAATCCAGTCAGTATAACTTAAATTTGACCCCAACTCGAAAGTAATTGCAACAGAAGATTATTAAGTTTTAATCTTTAGCATTATAGCCCAAATATACACACAAAAAGTCCAATAAAATCTAACTTGAGAAAGGCTTAAAAAAATCACCATTTTAAATTCCTTTGGAGATGTGCATTGAAAGGGAAGATAACTTACTAAAAAGGCAGAGATATTAATAAAAATTGATAAAAAATTTTACCGCTTCTATTCATCACAATGTATTGATTCTTGATTTTTTAACGGTCGTTAGAGTATAACAAACAATTTTAAAGTTGTTTTCATATATTTAACCAAGCTATAATTTAGATTTCGTAATTCATTTGTTGACCACATATCCAACTAAGTTGGACATCACGTGACTTTTGTGACGTATAATAGCCACCATTTTGTATTATATTTCCCCATATAAAATGCATATATGCTTCAATAAAGTTTAATTTTTTCATAAACCTGATCCGTTTTCTTAATTTTGCAAATCAATCCTTGATATTCAAACATATTTCTATCAAACAATGTTGGTCGTAACAGTTTAATTTTTGATTAAATTCGGTCAAATCGGAATCGTAAAATATGCACTTTTTCTCGTCATTTCTCCGTTGACTCAATGCTAAATTACCGATACCCATGTCTACTTTTATAACAAATAAAGAAATTCTGTAAATAAAACACAAACTTTGCCAATCGATTAAGTATATTCAAACATATAGCTGGCGAAGAATACTACTTAAAACAGTTTAATTTCAGGGAAAATTCGGTCAAACATCGATTTAAAAAAGGGAATTTTCCGAGATTTTTCAAGATGGCGGCTGATGTATCATATAGAAATGTTGCATCAAATCAATGATTTCTATAGTTAGACTTAAACATGTTAAACAGTTTCCTAGATTATATTAATTTTTTTATGAAGAATCTCTGATGTGTCTGTTATTTTCCTTTAGTGATATTTCGATATCATTGATTTCAAAATTTCTTAATAAAAAAAACAACGGGAACATTTATTTTTGACAGATATTCATCTAGGAGATACTGTTAACAGAAATAGTTTACAATATCTAATAAAAAAAATCTTTTCTTTTTTTAAAGGTGTTTTTTTTAAGTTTTCTGTTTATTTTATCTTTCTTTAAAAATACATTTATACATTCCTTTTAAAACAAAAAAGAAATAAATGTTTTCATCCAAAGAGAAAAAAAAACAATGTCCAATTATAATAGGTAAATATTCTATACCTTTAAAATTTTATTCCTTGACCGAACAGGTGAAATCTAAGTTGGGTTATAATGTTACATCATAATATATTGTCAGGTAGACGTGCAAACCAAAAGCAACCATGTGACATTCAACATCCTGTCAGTGTGTATACATGTATTACCAAAGTTTAAATTTTGTGATATACCAAAGTTTTCATAAATGTACAAATAAATATCTTCTCCTTCCCGTGTCAAATCAGAAGAAGTATGTTTCATAATAAACCCTTGGAAAATATGAAAATAATGAACATTTCCTTAAAAAAAAAATTTTTGCTCAAAAGGCATTCAAATATTTATGTTTCTAAATTTTTTTCAAAGAAATATTCTGATTCAAATATGAATTTAAATGACTTTCGATCATTGAACATGATTTTATTGCTATTTATTTTTTAATTTAATATTTAAAGCTAAATCCAGGCAATGAATCGATATAAAGTTTAAATTGTGTAAAAAAAAATATAGTTATTGTATACATTCCAACAGAGACGTATAACACGATTGGTCTGGTTGTAACAATATTGTATACCCGATAATATCTATCGACAGAGTTATCGGTCCTGAATAGGACTGATATACCGGTTGTTGGGTATGATTATTGAATTTTTCAACATGTCAAGGTAAAGAATCTCAAATTAAAAAAAATAATGAATTCTTCTTTTTGTGGTTAAAATCTTCTTTAGAGAAGTAAGTTCCTGAGAAAATATAAAATACAGATATAAACAATACCAAATGTTCACACTATTTTTTTCAAAATGGTTCAGAAGCTTCAAATTTGCAATTTCGTTAATGAAAAATGCACGAAGAAAATAAAACTAACCATAACACTTCGATTTTGAACATTTCATGAGAAGATTATATAATTTAGTCTAATACAAACTGTTCACCCGATGCCGATGAAAGTATATTACATTACATAAATTTCAAGAAATATAACAAAAAAACTGACCGAAAAAAGAGTTATTTAAGTAAGTTATCTACCCTTCCAATGTTAATTTCCATAAGAAATTAAAAATGCTGGTTCTGAGTTTTCCTCGAGTTAGATTTAATGGGACTTTTTTCTGTGAATATAAAGGGCATACTGCTATAGACTAGAACTAAACATTTTCTGTTGTAATTAGTTTTAGGTTAAATCTTAGTTAAACTGGACTAAATGGTTTTTTTTTTCGGGTGCTGGAAGAAGGACTTGTGTCCTACAGTGTAGCATGGATATACAGCATGTAAAATCACCAATTTAAATTTTTCTTTTAAGTATTTTACTGTAATCATGGTAAAATACTGTAGATGATTAGCACTGGTATTTTAAAATAGCATTTAAGTGACACCCCAAGGGTGACCGGGGAATAGAAATATGGTCACTTGATCTTCTCCCGACCGGTGTCATATGGTATTTTGAACCCCATGGTAAAATGACCCCGGGGTCAAAATACCGCTATGGTAAATTGACCCCCCCATGGTAAATTGAACCCCCCCCTGTATGAAAAATTGAACCCCCCTGTTTTTTTTCATTTTAGATGATTAATAAAACGTTTAACATTCTATAAAAGCTAATCAAATATTAAAAATCATTTATACAAGAAGGGGAGGTAAATTTTCAATGATTGGTTAAAAGAAAAATATTTGCTTGGTATAAGTGCTCTGAAATCTTAACCAACAAAATTTCATTAAAAAAAACTTCTTAAAGCATTAAAACTAGACCATGTAGCTTGGACACTATAATTCTTTGAAATTTAAAATATTTATATAGAATGGTAGACTTTTAAGTTTTAATTTTCCATGGTATAAAAGGGGGAGGGGGTCAAATTACCATGGCTCACTTGATTTTAAAAGGTAAAATTTTCAAAACATCTTTTCAAACTAATAAAATAAATACAAACTACTGATGGAGTATAATAAATATGTTATGGAGTTACAGTAGCAAGATATTTTAACATGAAAGGTCTTTAGTTTAGATGTATAGAAGGGGGGGGGGGGTTAATATATCATGGTACAATAACATGGCTAAGTAAAATTTTCAAAATATCTTTTCCATCATGTTAAATACAAACAAACTACTTATTGGAGTATTAAAACTATGTTAAGGAGTTAGAAAAACTTGGATTTTTGAAAATCAAGGTCTATATAAGGGGGTTCAATATACCGCAGGGGGTCAAAATACCATGGCTACGTAAAATTTTCAAAATATCTTTGCCAATTTGTTAAATACATACAAACTTCTCATTGGAGTATTATAATTATGTTAAGGAGTTAGAATAGCTTGGGTTTTTGAAATTCAAGGTCTATAGTACGGGGTTCAATATACCATGGTAAGGTTGGGGGGGGGGGGGGGGGGTCAAAATACCATGAATTTTTTTTTTCTCCAAGATATCTTTTCCAGCATGTTAAATGCGTACAAACTACTTATTGGAGTATTTTTACTATGTTAAGGATTAAGAATAGCTGGATTTTTTTAAATTGAATGTAAAATTTCCAAAATATCTTTGCCAGTTTGTTAAATACATACAAACTACTCATTGAAGTATTATAATTATGTTAAGGAGTTAGAATAACTTGGGTTTTTGAAATTCAAGGTCTATAGTAGGGGGTTCAATATACCATGGTTAGGGGGGGGGGGTCAAAATACCATGAAAATATTTTTTCTCCAAGATATCTTTTCCAGCATGTTAAATGCATACAAACTACTTATTGAAGTATTATTACTACATGTATGTTAAGGAGTAAGAATAGCTGGAATTTTTGAAATTGAATGTCTATGGTAGGGGGTTCAATATACCGCAGGGGGGTCAAAATGCTAAGTAAAATTTTCAAAATATCTGTTCCAGACATACAAACAACTTATTGAAGTATTATAATACTGTTAAGGAGTTAGAATAGCTTGAATTTTTAAAAATCAAGGTCTATAGAAGGGGGTTTAATATACTGCAGGGGGTCAAAATACCATGGCTATGTAAAATTTTCAAAATATCTTTGCCAGTTTGTTAAATACATACAAACTACTCATTGAAGTATTATAATTATGTTAAGGAGTTAGAATAACTTGGGTTTTTGAAATTCAAGGTCTATAGTAGGGGGTTCAATATACCATGGTTAGGGGGGGGGGGGGGGTCAAAATGCCATGAAAATATTTTTTCTTCAAGATATCTTTTCCAGCATGTTAAATGCATACAAACTACTTATTGAAGTATTATTACTACATGTATGTTAAGGAGTAAGAATAGCTGGAATTTTTGAAATTGAATGTCTATGGTAGGGGGTTCAATATACCGCAGGGGGGTCAAAATGCTAAGTAAAATTTTCAAAATATCTTTTCCAGACATACAAACAACTTATTGAAGTATTATTACTAAGTTAAGGAGTTAGAATAGCTTGAATTTTTGAAAATCAAGGTCTATAGAAGGGGGTTCAATATACTGCAGGGGGTCAAAATATCATGGCTTAGTAAAATTTTCAAAATATCTTTGCTAGTTTGTTAAATACATACAAACTACTTATTGAAGTATTATAATTATGTTAAGGAGTTAGAATAGCTTGGGTTTTTGAAATACAAGGTCTATAGTAGGGGGTTCAATATACCATGGTTAGGGGGGAAAGGGGGGGGGGGCAAAATACCATGAAAATATTTTTTCTTCAAAATATCTTTTCCAGCATGTTATATACATACAAACAACTTATTGAAGTATTATTACTATGTTAAGGAGTTAGAATAGTTTGAATTTTTGAAATTCAAGGTCTATAGTAGGGGATTCAATATACACTGGTAGGGGGGTCAAAATACCATGAAAATATTTTTTGTCTTCAAAATATCTTTTCCAGCATGTTATATACATTCAAACAACTTATTGAAGTATTATAACTATGTTAAGGAGTTAGAATAGCTTGAATTTTTGAAAATCAAGGTCTATAGAAGGGGGTTCAATATACCGCAGGGGGTCAAAATACCATGGCTAAGTAAAATTTTCAAAATATCTTTTCCAGCATGTTGAATACATACAAACAACTTATTGAAGTATTATTACTATGTTAAGGAGTTAGAATAGCTTGAATTTTTGAAAATCAAGGTCTATAGAAGGGTGTTCAATATACCGCAGGGGGTCAAAATACCATGGCTAAGTAAAATTTTCAAAATATCTTTTCCAGCATGTTGAATACATACAAACTACAAATTGGAGTATTATTACTATGTTAAGGAGTTAGAATAGCTTGAATTTTTGAAAATCAGGATCTATAGAAGGGAATCAATATACCGCAGGGGGTCAAAATACCATGGCTAAGTAAAATTTTCAAAATATCTTTTCCAGCATGTTGAATACATACAAACTACTTATTGGAGTATTAAAACTATGTTAAGGAGTTAGAAAAACTTGAATTTTTGAAAATCAAGGTCTATATAAGGGGGTTCAATATACCGCAGGGGGTCAAAATACCATGGCTACGTAAAATTTTCAAAATATCTTTGCCAATTTGTTAAATACATACAAACTTCTTATTGGAGTATTATAATTATGTTAAGGAGTTAGAAGAGCTTGGGTTTTTGAAATTCAAGGTCTATAGTACGGGGTTCAATATACCATGGTAGGGGGGTCAAAATACCATGAAAATATTTTTTCTTCAAAATATCTTTTCCAGCATGTTATATACATACAAACAACTTATTGAAGTATTATTACTATGTTAAGGACTTAGAATAGTTTGAATTTTTGAAATTCAAGGTCTATAGTAGGGGATTCAATATACACTGGTAGGGGGGTCAAAATACCATGAATATATTTTTTGTCTTCAAAATATCTTTTCCAGCATGTTATATACATTCAAACAACTTATTGAAGTATTATTAATATGTTAAGGAGTTAGAATAGCTTGAATTTTTGAAAATCAAGGTCTATAGAAGGGGGTTCAATATACCGCAGGGGGTCAAAATACCATGGCTAAGTAAAATTTTCAAAATATCTTTTCCAGCATGTTGAATACATACAAACAACTTATTGAAGTATTATTACTATGTTAAGGAGTTAGAATAGCTTGAATTTTTGAAAATCAAGGTCTATAGAAGGGGGTTCAATATACCGCAGGGGGTCAAAATACCATGGCTAAGTAAAATTTTCAAAATATCTTTTCCAGCATGTTGAATACATACAAACTACAATTGGAGTATTATTACTATGTTAAGGAGTTAGAATAGCTTGAATTTTTGAAAATCAGGATCTATAGAAGGGAATCAATATACCGCAGGGGGTCAAAATACCATGGCTAAGTAAAATTTTCAAAATATCTTTTCCAGCATGTTGAATACATACAAACTACTTATTGGAGTATTAAAACTATGTTAAGGAGTTAGAAAAACTTGATTTTTTGAAAATCAAGGTCTATATAAGGGGGTTCAATATACCGCAGGGGGTCAAAATACCATGGCTACGTAAAATTTTCAAAATATCTTTGCCAATTTGTTAAATACATACAAACTTCTTATTGGAGTATTATAATTATGTTAAGGAGTTAGAATAGCTTGGGTTTTTGAAATTCAAGGTCTATAGTACGGGGTTCAATATACCATGGTAGGGGGGTCAAAATACCATGAAAATATTTTTTCTTCAAAATATCTTTTCCAGCATGTTATATACATACAAACAACTTATTGAAGTATTATTACTATGTTAAGGAGTTAGAATAGTTTGAATTTTTGAAATTCAAGGTCTATAGTAGGGGATTCAATATACACTGGTAGGGGGGTCAAAATACCATGAAAATATTTTTTGTCTTCAAAATATCTTTTCCAGCATGTTATATACATTCAAACAACTTATTGAAGTATTATTACTATGTTAAGGAGTTAGAATAGCTTGAATTTGTGAAAATCAGGGTCTATAGAAGGGGGTTCAATATACCGCAGGGGGTCAAAATACCATGGCTAAGTAAAATTTTCAAAATATCTTTTCCAGCATGTTGAATACATACAAACTACAAATTGGAGTATTATTACTATGTTAAGGAGTTAGAATAGCTTGAATTTGTGAAAATCAGGGTCTATAGAAGGGAATCAATATACCGCAGGGGGTCAAAATACCATGGCTAAGTAAAATTTTCAAAATATCTTTTCCAGCATGTTGAATACATACAAACTACAAATTGGAGTATTATAACTATGTTAAGGAGTTAGAATAGCTTGAATTTGTGAAAATCAGGGTCTATAGAAGGGAATCAATATACCGCAGGGGGTCAAAATACCATGGCTAAGTAAAATTTTCAAAATATCTTTTCCAGCATGTTGAATACATACAAACTACAAATTGGAGTATTATTACTATGTTAAGGAGTTAGAATAGCTTGAATTTTTGAAAATCAAGGTCTATATAAGGGGGTTCAATATATCGCAGGGGGTCAAAATACCATGGCTACGTAAAATTTTCAAAATATCTTTGCCAATTTGTTAAATACATACAAACTTCTTATTGGAGTATTATAATTATGTTAAGGAGTTAGAATAGCTTGGGTTTTTGAAATTCAAGGTCTATAGTACGGGGTTCAATATACCATGGTAGGGGGGTCAAAATACCATGAAAATATTTTTTCTTCAAAATATCTTTTCCAGCATGTTATATACATACAAACAACTTATTGAAGTATTATTACTATGTTAAGGAGTTAGAATAGTTTGAATTTTTGAAATTCAAGGTCTATAGTAGGGGATTCAATATACACTGGTAGGGGGGTCAAAATACCATGAAAATATTTTTTGTCTTCAAAATATCTTTTCCAGCATGTTATATACATTCAAACAACTTATTGAAGTATTATTACTATGTTAAGGAGTTAGAATAGCTTGAATTTTTGAAAATCAAGGTCTATAGAAGGGGGTTCAATATACCGCAGGGGGTCAAAATACCATGGCTAAGTAAAATTTTCAAAATATCTTTTCCAGCATGTTGAATACATACAAACAACTTATTGAAGTATTATTACTATGTTAAGGAGTTAGAATAGCTTGAATTTTTGAAAATCAAGGTCTATAGAAGGGGGTTCAATATACCGCAGGGGGTCAAAATACCATGGCTAAGTAAAATTTTCAAAATATCTTTTCCAGCATGTTGAATACATACAAACTACAAATTGGAGTATTATTACTATGTTAAGGAGTTAGAATAGCTTGAATTTTTGAAAATCAGGATCTATAGAAGGGAATCAATATACCGCAGGGGGTCAAAATACCATGGCTAAGTAAAATTTTCAAAATATCTTTTCCAGCATGTTGAATACATACAAACTACAAATTGGAGTATTATTACTATGTTAAGGAGTTAGAATAGCTTGAATTTTTGAAAATCAGGATCTATAGAAGGGAATCAATATACCGCAGGGGGTCAAAATACCATGGCTAAGTAAAATTTTCAAAATATCTTTTCCAGCATGTTGAATACATACAAACAACTTATTGAAGTATTATAACTATGTTAAGGAGTTAGAATAGCTTGAATTTTTGAAAATCAAGGTCTATAGAAGGGGGTTCAATATACCGCAGGGGGTCAAAATACCATGGCTAAGTAAAATTTTCAAAATATCTTTTCCAGCATGTTGAATACATACAAACTACAAATTGGAGTATTATTACTATGTTAAGGAGTTAGAATAGCTTGAATTTTTGAAAATCAGGATCTATAGAAGGGAATCAATATACCGCAGGGGGTCAAAATACCATGGCTAAGTAAAATTTTCAAAATATCTTTTCCAGCATGTTGAATACATACAAACTACTTATTGGAGTATTAAAACTATGTTAAGGAGTTAGAAAAACTTGAATTTTTGAAAATCAAGGTCTATATAAGGGGGTTCAATATACCGCAGGGGATCAAAATACCATGGCTACGTAAAATTTTCAAAATATCTTTGCCAATTTGTTAAATACATACAAACTTCTTATTGGAGTATTATAATTATGTTAAGGAGTTAGAATAGCTTGGGTTTTTGAAATTCAAGGTCTATAGTACGGGGTTCAATATACCATGGTAGGGGGGTCAAAATACCATGAAAATATTTTTTCTTCAAAATATCTTTTCCAGCATGTTATATACATACAAACAACTTATTGAAGTATTATTACTATGTTAAGGAGTTAGAATAGTTTGAATTTTTGAAATTCAAGGTCTATAGTAGGGGATTCAATATACACTGGTAGGGGGGTCAAAATACCATGAAAATATTTTTTGTCTTCAAAATATCTTTTCCAGCATGTTATATACATTCAAACAACTTATTGAAGTATTATTACTATGTTAAGGAGTTAGAATAGCTTGAATTTTTGAAAATCAAGGTCTATAGAAGGGGGTTCAATATACCGCAGGGGGTCAAAATACCATGGCTAAGTAAAATTTTCAAAATATCTTTTCCAGCATGTTGAATACATACAAACAACTTATTGAAGTATTATTACTATGTTAAGGAGTTAGAATAGCTTGAATTTTTGAAAATCAAGGTCTATAGAAGGGTGTTCAATATACCGCAGGGGGTCAAAATACCATGGCTAAGTAAAATTTTCAAAATATCTTTTCCAGCATGTTGAATACATACAAACTACTTTTTGGAGTATTAAAACTATGTTAAGGAGTTAGAAAAACTTGAATTTTTGAAAATCAAGGTCTATATAAGGGGGTTCAATATACCGCAGGGGGTCAAAATACCATGGCTAAGTAAAATTTTCAAAATATCTTTTCCAGCATGTTGAATACATACAAACAACTTATTGAAGTATTATTACTATGTTAAGGAGTTAGAATAGCTTGAATTTTTGAAAATCAAGGTCTATAGACGGGGGTTCAATATACCGCAGGGGGTCAAAATACCATGGCTAAGTAAAATTTTCAAAATATCTTTTCCAGCATGTTGAATACATACAAACTACAAATTGGAGTATTATAACTATGTTAAGGAGTGAGAATAGCTTGAATTTGTGAAAATCAGGGTCTATAGAAGGGAATCAATATACCGCAGGGGGTCAAAATACCATGGCTAAGTAAAATTTTCAAAATATCTTTTCCAGCATGTTGAATACATACAAACTACAAATTGGAGTATTATTACTATGTTAAGGAGTTAGAATAGCTTGAATTTTTGAAAATCAAGGTCTATATAAGGGGGTTCAATATACCGCAGGGGGTCAAAATACCATGGCTACGTAAAATTTTCAAAATATCTTTGCCAATTTGTTAAATACATACAAACTTCTTATTGGAGTATTATAATTATGTTAAGGAGTTAGAATAGCTTGGGTTTTTGAAATTCAAGGTCTATAGTACGGGGTTCAATATACCATGGTAGGGGGGTCAAAATACCATGAAAATATTTTTTCTTCAAAATATCTTTTCCAGCATGTTATATACATACAAACAACTTATTGAAGTATTATTACTATGTTAAGGACTTAGAATAGTTTGAATTTTTGAAATTCAAGGTCTATAGTAGGGGATTCAATATACACTGGTAGGGGGGTCAAAATACCATGAAAATATTTTTTGTCTTCAAAATATCTTTTCCAGCATGTTATATACATTCAAACAACTTATTGAAGTATTATTACTATGTTAAGGAGTTAGAATAGCTTGAATTTTTGAAAATCAAGGTCTATAGAAGGGGGTTCAATATACCGCAGGGGGTCAAAATACCATGGCTAAGTAAAATTTTCAAAATATCTTTTCCAGCATGTTGAATACATACAAACTACAAATTGGAGTATTATAACTATGTTAAGGAGTTAGAATAGCTTGAATTTGTGAAAATCAGGGTCTATAGAAGGGAATCAATATACCGCAGGGGGTCAAAATACCATGGCTAAGTAAAATTTTCAAAATATCTTTTCCAGCATGTTGAATACATACAAACTACAAATTGGAGTATTATAACTATGTTAAGGAGTTAGAATAGCTTGAATTTGTGAAAATCAGGGTCTATAGAAGGGAATCAATATACCGCAGGGGGTCAAAATACCATGGCTAAGTAAAATTTTCAAAATATCTTTTCCAGCATGTTGAATACATACAAACTACAAATTGGAGTATTATTACTATGTTAAGGAGTTAGAATAGCTTGAATTTTTGAAAATCAAGGTCTATATAAGGGGGTTCAATATACCGCAGGGGGTCAAAATACCATGGCTACGTAAAATTTTCAAAATATCTTTGCCAATTTGTTAAATACATACAAACTTCTTATTGGAGTATTATAATTATGTTAAGGAGTTAGAATAGCTTGGGTTTTTGAAATTCATGGTCTATAGTACGGGGTTCAAGGAGTTAGAATAGCTTGAATTTTTGAAAATCAAGGTCTATAGAAGGGGGTTCAATATACCGCAGGGGGTCAAAATACCATGGCTAAGTAAAATTTTCAAAATATCTTTTCCAGCATGTTGAATACATACAAACAACTTATTGAAGTATTATAACTATGTTAAGGAGTTAGAATAGCTTGAATTTTTGAAAATCAAGGTCTATAGAAGGGGGTTCAATATACCGCAGGGGGTCAAAATACCATGGCTAAGTAAAATTTTCAAAATATCTTTTCCAGCATGTTGAATACATACAAACTACAAATTGGAGTATTATTACTGTGTTAAGGAGTTAGAATAGCTTGAATTTTTGAAAATCAGGATCTATAGAAGGGAATCAATATACCGCAGGGGGTCAAAATACCATGGCTAAGTAAAATTTTCAAAATATCTTTTCCAGCATGTTGAATACATACAAACTACTTATTGGAGTATTAAAACTATGTTAAGGAGTTAGAAAAACTTGAATTTTTGAAAATCAAGGTCTATATAAGGGGGTTCAATATACCGCAGGGGGTCAAAATACCATGGCTACGTAAAATTTTCAAAATATCTTTGCCAATTTGTTAAATACATACAAACTTCTTATTGGAGTATTATAATTATGTTAAGGAGTTAGAATAGCTTGGGTTTTTGAAATTCAAGGTCTATAGTACGGGGTTCAATATACCATGGTAGGGGGGTCAAAATACCATGAAAATATTTTTTCTTCAAAATATCTTTTCCAGCATGTTATATACATACAAACAACTTATTGAAGTATTATTACTATGTTAAGGAGTTAGAATAGTTTGAATTTTTGAAATTCAAGGTCTATAGTAGGGGATTCAATATACACTGGTAGGGGGGTCAAAATACCATGAAAATATTTTTTGTCTTCAAAATATCTTTTCCAGCATGTTATATACATTCAAACAACTTATTGAAGTATTATTACTATGTTAAGGAGTTAGAATAGCTTGAATTTTTGAAAATCAAGGTCTATAGAAGGGGGTTCAATATACCGCAGGGGGTCAAAATACCATGGCTAAGTAAAATTTTCAAAATATCTTTTCCAGCATGTTGAATACATACAAACTACAAATTGGAGTATTATAACTATGTTAAGGAGTTAGAATAGCTTGAATTTGTGAAAATCAGGGTCTATAGAAGGGAATCAATATACCGCAGGGGGTCAAAATACCATGGCTAAGTAAAATTTTCAAAATATCTTTTCCAGCATGTTGAATACATACAAACTACAAATTGGAGTATTATTACTATGTTAAGGAGTTAGAATAGCTTGAATTTTTGAAAATCAAGGTCTATATAAGGGGGTTCAATATACCGCAGGGGGTTAAAATACCATGGCTACGTAAAATTTTCAAAATATCTTTGCCAATTTGTTAAATACATACAAACTTCTTATTGGAGTATTATAATTATGTTAAGGAGTTAGAATAGCTTGGGTTTTTGAAATTCAAGGTCTATAGTACGGGGTTCAATATACCATGGTAGGGGGGTCAAAATACCATGAAAATATTTTTTCTTCAAAATATCTTTTCCAGCATGTTATATACATACAAACAACTTATTGAAGTATTATTACTATGTTAAGGAGTTAGAATAGTTTGAATTTTTGAAATTCAAGGTCTATAGTAGGGGATTCAATATACACTGGTAGGGGGGTCAAAATACCATGAAAATATTTTTTGTCTTCAAAATATCTTTTCCAGCATGTTATATACATTCAAACAACTTATTGAAGTATTATTACTATGTTAAGGAGTTAGAATAGCTTGAATTTTTGAAAATCAAGGTCTATAGAAGGGGGTTCAATATACCGCAGGGGGTCAAAATACCATGGCTAAGTAAAATTTTCAAAATATCTTTTCCAGCATGTTGAATACATACAAACTACAAATTGGAGTATTATAACTATGTTAAGGAGTTAGAATAGCTTGAATTTGTGAAAATCAGGGTCTATAGAAGGGAATCAATATACCGCAGGGGGTCAAAATACCATGGCTAAGTAAAATTTTCAAAATATCTTTTCCAGCATGTTGAATACATACAAACTACAAATTGGAGTATTATTACTATGTTAAGGAGTTAGAATAGCTTGAATTTTTGAAAATCAAGGTCTATATAAGGGGGTTCAATATACCGCAGGGGGTTAAAATACCATGGCTACGTAAAATTTTCAAAATATCTTTGCCAATTTGTTAAATACATACAAACTTCTTATTGGAGTATTATAATTATGTTAAGGAGTTAGAATAGCTTGGGTTTTTGAAATTCAAGGTCTATAGTACGGGGTTCAATATACCATGGTAGGGGGGTCAAAATACCATGAAAATATTTTTTCTTCAAAATATCTTTTCCAGCATGTTATATACATACAAACAACTTATTGAAGTATTATTACTATGTTAAGGAGTTAGACTAGTTTGAATTTTTGAAATTCAAGGTCTATAGTAGGGGATTCAATATACACTGGTAGGGGGGTCAAAATACCATGAAAATATTTTTTGTCTTCAAAATATCTTTTCCAGCATGTTATATACATTCAAACAACTTATTGAAGTATTATTACTATGTTAAGGAGTTAGAATAGCTTGAATTTTTGAAAATCAAGGTCTATAGAAGGGGGTTCAATATACCGCAGGGGGTCAAAATACCATGGCTAAGTAAAATTTTCAAAATATCTTTTCCAGCATGTTGAATACATACAAACTACAAATTGGAGTATTATAACTATGTTAAGGAGTTAGAATAGCTTGAATTTGTGAAAATCAGGGTCTATAGAAGGGAATCAATATACCGCAGGGGGTCAAAATACCATGGCTAAGTAAAATTTTCAAAATATCTTTTCCAGCATGTTGAATACATACAAACTACAAATTGGAGTATTATTACTATGTTAAGGAGTTAGAATAGCTTGAATTTTTGAAAATCAAGGTCTATATAAGGGGGTTCAATATACCGCAGGGGGTTAAAATACCATGGCTACGTAAAATTTTCAAAATATCTTTGCCAATTTGTTAAATACATACAAACTTCTTATTGGAGTATTATAATTATGTTAAGGAGTTAGAATAGCTTGGGTTTTTGAAATTCAAGGTCTATAGTACGGGGTTCAATATACCATGGTAGGGGGGTCAAAATACCATGAAAATATTTTTTCTTCAAAATATCTTTTCCAGCATGTTATATACATACAAACAACTTATTGAAGTATTATTACTATGTTAAGGAGTTAGAATAGTTTGAATTTTTGAAATTCAAGGTCTATAGTAGGGGATTCAATATACACTGGTAGGGGGGTCAAAATACCATGAAAATATTTTTTGTCTTCAAAATATCTTTTCCAGCATGTTATATACATTCAAACAACTTATTGAAGTATTATTACTATGTTAAGGAGTTAGAATAGCTTGAATTTTTGAAAATCAAGGTCTATAGAAGGGGGTTCGATATACCGCAGGGGGTCAAAATACCATGGCTAAGTAAAATTTTCAAAATATCTTTTCCAGCATGTTGAATACATACAAACTACAAATTGGAGTATTATAACTATGTTAAGGAGTTAGAATAGCTTGAATTTGTGAAAATCAGGGTCTATAGAAGGGAATCAATATACCGCAGGGGGTCAAAATACCATGGCTAAGTAAAATTTTCAAAATATCTTTTCCAGCATGTTGAATACATACAAACTACAAATTGGAGTATTATTACTATGTTAAGGAGTTAGAATAGCTTGAATTTTTGAAAATCAAGGTCTATATAAGGGGGTTCAATATACCGCAGGGGGTTAAAATACCATGGCTACGTAAAATTTTCAAAATATCTTTGCCAATTTGTTAAATACATACAAACTTCTTATTGGAGTATTATAATTATGTTAAGGAGTTAGAATAGCTTGGGTTTTTGAAATTCAAGGTCTATAGTACGGGGTTCAATATACCATGGTAGGGGGGTCAAAATACCATGAAAATATTTTTTCTTCAAAATATCTTTTCCAGCATGTTATATACATACAAACAACTTATTGAAGTATTATTACTATGTTAAGGACTTAGAATAGTTTGAATTTTTGAAATTCAAGGTCTATAGTAGGGGATTCAAAATACACTGGTAGGGGGGTCAAAATACCATGAAAATATTTTTTGTCTTCAAAATATCTTTTCCAGCATGTTATATACATTCAAACAACTTATTGAAGTATTATTACTATGTTAAGGAGTTAGAATAGCTTGAATTTTTGAAAATCAAGGTTTATAGAAGGGGGTTCAATATACCGCAGGGGGTCAAAATACCATGGCTAAGTAAAATTTTCAAAATATCTTTTCCAGCATGTTGAATACATACAAACAACTTATTGAAGTATTATTACTATGTTAAGGAGTTAGAATAGCTTGAATTTTTGAAAATCAAGGTCTATAGAAGGGGGTTCAATATACCGCAGGGGGTCAAAATACCATGGCTAAGTAAAATTTTCAAAATATCTTTTCCAGCATGTTGAATACATACAAACTACAAATTGGAGTATTATTACTATGTTAAGGAGTTAGAATAGCTTGAATTTTTGAAAATCAGGATCTATAGAAGGGAATCAGTATACCGCAGGGGGTCAAAATACCATGGCTAAGTAAAATTTTCAAAATATCTTTTCCAGCATGTTGAATACATACAAACTACTTATTGGAGTATTAAAACTATGTTAAGGAGTTAGAAAAACTTGAATTTTTGAAAATCAAGGTCTATATAAGGGGGTTCAATATACCGCAGGGGGTCAAAATACCATGGCTACGTAAAATTTTCAAAATATCTTTGCCAATTTGTTAAATACATACAAACTTCTTATTGGAGTATTATAATTATGTTAAGGAGTTAGAATAGCTTGGGTTTTTGAAATTCAAGGTCTATAGTACGGGGTTCAATATACCATGGTAGGGGGGTCAAAATACCATGAAAATATTTTTTCTTCAAAATATCTTTTCCAGCATGTTATATACATACAAACAACTTATTGAAGTATTATTACTATGTTAAGGAGTTAGAATAGTTTGAATTTTTGAAATTCAAGGTCTATAGTAGGGGATTCAATATACACTGGTAGGGGGGTCAAAATACCATGAAAATATTTTTTGTCTTCAAAATATCTTTTCCAGCATGTTATATACATTCAAACAACTTATTGAAGTATTATTACTATGTTAAGGAGTTAGAATAGCTTGAATTTTTGAAAATCAAGGTCTATAGAAGGGGGTTCAATATACCGCAGGGGGTCAAAATACCATGGCTAAGTAAAATTTTCAAAATATCTTTTCCAGCATGTTGAATACATACAAACAACTTATTGAAGTATTATTACTATGTTAAGGAGTTAGAATAGCTTGAATTTTTGAAAATCAAGGTCTATAGAAGGGGGTTCAATATACCGCAGGGGGTCAAAATACCATGGCTAAGTAAAATTTTCAAAATATCTTTTCCAGCATGTTGAATACATACAAACTACAAATTGGAGTATTATTACTATGTTAAGGAGTTAGAATAGCTTGAATTTTTGAAAATCAGGATCTATAGAAGGGAATCAATATACCGCAGGGGGTCAAAATACCATGGCTAAGTAAAATTTTCAAAATATCTTTTCCAGCATGTTGAATACATACAAACTACTTATTGGAGTATTAAAACTATGTTAAGGAGTTAGAAAAACTTGAATTTTTGAAAATCAAGGTCTATATAAGGGGGTTCAATATACCGCAGGGGGTCAAAATACCATGGCTACGTAAAATTTTCAAAATATCTTTGCCAATTTGTTAAATACATACAAACTTCTTATTGGAGTATTATAATTATGTTAAGGAGTTAGAATAGCTTGGGTTTTTGAAATTCAAGGTCTATAGTACGGGGTTCAATATACCATGGTAGGGGGGTCAAAATACCATGAAAATATTTTTTCTTCAAAATATCTTTTCCAGCATGTTATATACATACAAACAACTTATTGAAGTATTATTACTATGTTAAGGAGTTAGAATAGTTTGAATTTTTGAAATTCAAGGTCTATAGTAGGGGATTCAATATACACTGGTAGGGGGGTCAAAATACCATAAAAATATTTTTTGTCTTCAAAATATCTTTTCCAGCATGTTATATACATTCAAACAGCTTATTGAAGTATTATTACTATGTTAAGGAGTTAGAATAGCTTGAATTTTTGAAAATCAAGGTCTATAGAAGGGGGTTCAATATACCGCAGGGGGTCAAAATACCATGGCTAAGTAAAATTTTCAAAATATCTTTTCCAGCATGTTGAATACATACAAACAACTTATTGAAGTATTATTACTATGTTAAGGAGTTAGAATAGCTTGAATTTTTGAAAATCAAGGTCTATAGAAGGGGGTTCAATATACCGCAGGGGGTCAAAATACCATGGCTAAGTAAAATTTTCAAAATATCTTTTCCAGCATGTTGAATACATACAAACTACAAATTGGAGTATTATTACTATGTTAAGGAGTTAGAATAGCTTGAATTTTTGAAAATCAGGATCTATAGAAGGGAATCAATATACCGCAGGGGGTCAAAATACCATGGCTAAGTAAAATTTTCAAAATATCTTTTCCAGCATGTTGAATACATACAAACTACTTATTGGAGTATTAAAACTATGTTAAGGAGTTAGAAAAACTTGAATTTTTGAAAATCAAGGTCTATATAAGGGGGTTCAATATACCGCAGGGGGTCAAAATACCATGGCTACGTAAAATTTTCAAAATATCTTTGCCAATTTGTTAAATACATACAAACTTCTTATTGGAGTATTATAATTATGTTAAGGAGTTAGAATAGCTTGGGTTTTTGAAATTCAAGGTCTATAGTACGGGGTTCAATATACCATGGTAGGGGGGTCAAAATACCATGAAAATATTTTTTCTTCAAAATATCTTTTCCAGCATGTTATATACATACAAACAACTTATTGAAGTATTATTACTATGTTAAGGAGTTAGAATAGTTTGAATTTTTGAAATTCAAGGTCTTTAGTAGGGGATTCAATATACACTGGTAGGGGGGTCAAAATACCATGAAAATATTTTTTGTCTTCAAAATATCTTTTCCAGCATGTTATATACATTCAAACAACTTATTGAAGTATTATTACTATGTTAAGGAGTTAGAATAGCTTGAATTTTTGAAAATCAAGGTCTATAGAAGGGGGTTCAATATACCGCAGGGGGTCAAAATACCATGGCTAAGTAAAATTTTCAAAATATCTTTTCCAGCATGTTGAATACATACAAACTACTTATTGGAATATTAAAACTATGTTAAGGAGTTAGAAAAACTTGAATTTTTGAAAATCAAGGTCTATATAAGGGGGTTCAATATACCGCAGGGGGTCAAAATACCATGGCTACGTAAAATTTTCAAAATATCTTTGCCAATTTGTTAAATACATACAAACTTCTTATTGGAGTATTATAATTATGTTAAGGAGTTAGAATAGCTTGGGTTTTTGAAATTCAAGGTCTATAGTACGGGGTTCAATATACCATGGTAGGGGGGTCAAAATACCGTGAAAATATTTTTTCTTCAAAATATCTTTTCCAGCATGTTATATACATACAAACAACTTATTGAAGTATTATTACTATGTTAAGGAGTTAGAATAGTTTGAATTTTTGAAATTCAAGGTCTATAGTAGGGGATTCAATATACACTGGTAGGGGGGTCAAAATACCATGAAAATATTTTTTGTCTTCAAAATATCTTTTCCAGCATGTTATATACATTCAAACAACTTATTGAAGTATTATTACTATGTTAAGGAGTTAGAATAGCTTGAATTTTTGAAAATCAAGGTCTATAGAAGGGGGTTCAATATACCGCAGGGGGTCAAAATACCATGGCTAAGTAAAATTTTCAAAATATCTTTTCCAGCATGTTGAATACATACAAACAACTTATTGAAGTATTATTACTATGTTAAGGAGTTAGAATAGCTTGAATTTTTGAAAATCAAGGTCTATAGAAGGGGGTTCAATATACCGCAGGGGGTCAAAATACCATGGCTAAGTAAAATTTTCAAAATATCTTTTCCAGCATGTTGAATACATACAAACTACAAATTGGAGTATTATTACTATGTTAAGGAGTTAGAATAGCTTGAATTTTTGAAAATCAGGATCTATAGAAGGGAATCAATATACCGCAGGGGGTCAAAATACCATGGCTAAGTAAAATTTTCAAAATATCTTTTCCAGCATGTTGAATACATACAAACTACTTATTGGAGTATTAAAACTATGTTAAGGAGTTAGAAAAACTTGAATTTTTGAAAATCAAGGTCTATATAAGGGGGTTCAATATACCGCAGGGGGTCAAAATACCATGGCTACGTAAAATTTTCAAAATATCTTTGCCAATTTGTTAAATACATACAAACTTCTTATTGGAGTATTATAATTATGTTAAGGAGTTAGAATAGCTTGGGTTTTTGAAATTCAAGGTCTATAGTACGGGGTTCAATATACCATGGTAGGGGGGTCAAAATACCATGAAAATATTTTTTCTTCAAAATATCTTTTCCAGCATGTTATATACATACAAACAACTTATTGAAGTATTATTACTATGTTAAGGAGTTAGAATAGTTTGAATTTTTGAAATTCAAGGTCTATAGTAGGGGATTCAATATACACTGGTAGGGGGGTCAAAATACCATGAAAATATTTTTTGTCTTCAAAATATCTTTTCCAGCATGTTATATACATTCAAACAACTTATTGAAGTATTATTACTATGTTAAGGAGTTAGAATAGCTTGAATTTTTGAAAATCAAGGTCTATAGAAGGGGGTTCAATATACCGCAGGGGGTCAAAATACCATGGCTAAGTAAAATTTTCAAAATATCTTTTCCAGCATGTTGAATACATACAAACAACTTATTGAAGTATTATTACTATGTTAAGGAGTTAGAATAGCTTGAATTTTTGAAAATCAAGGTCTATAGAAGGGGGTTCAATATACCGCAGGGGGTCAAAATACCATGGCTAAGTAAAATTTTCAAAATATCTTTTCCAGCATGTTGAATACATACAAACTACAAATTGGAGTATTATTACTATGTTAAGGAGTTAGAATAGCTTGAATTTTTGAAAATCAGGATCTATAGAAGGGAATCAATATACCGCAGGGGGTCAAAATACCATGGCTAAGTAAAATTTTCAAAATATCTTTTCCAGCATGTTGAATACATACAAACTACTTATTGGAGTATTAAAACTATGTTAAGGAGTTAGAAAAACTTGAATTTTTGAAAATCAAGGTCTATATAAGGGGGTTCAATATACCGCAGGGGGTCAAAATACCATGGCTACGTAAAATTTTCAAAATATCTTTGCCAATTTGTTAAATACATACAAACTTCTTATTGGAGTATTATAATTATGTTAAGGAGTTAGAATAGCTTGGGTTTTTGAAATTCAAGGTCTATAGTACGGGGTTCAATATACCATGGTAGGGGGGTCAAAATACCATGAAAATATTTTTTCTTCAAAATATCTTTTCCAGCATGTTATATACATACAAACAACTTATTGAAGTATTATTACTATGTTAAGGAGTTAGAATAGTTTGAATTTTTGAAATTCAAGGTCTATAGTAGGGGATTCAATATACACTGGTAGGGGGGTCAAAATACCATGAAAATATTTTTTGTCTTCAAAATATCTTTTCCAGCATGTTATATACATTCAAACAACTTATTGAAGTATTATTACTATGTTAAGGAGTTAGAATAGCTTGAATTTTTGAAAATCAAGGTCTATAGAAGGGGGTTCAATATACCGCAGGGGGTCAAAATACCATGGCTAAGTAAAATTTTCAAAATATCTTTTCCAGCATGTTGAATACATACAAACTACAAATTGGAGTATTATAACTATGTTAAGGAGTTAGAATAGCTTGAATTTGTGAAAATCAGGGTCTATAGAAGGGAATCAATATACCGCAGGGGGTCAAAATACCATGGCTAAGTAAAATTTTCAAAATATCTTTTCCAGCATGTTGAATACATACAAACTACAAATTGGAGTATTATTACTATGTTAAGGAGTTAGAATAGCTTGAATTTTTGAAAATCAAGGTCTATAGAAGGGGTTCAATATACTGCAGGGGGTCAAAATACCATGGCTAAGTAAAATTTTCAAAATATCTTTGCTAGTTTGTTAAATACATACAAACTATTTATTGAAGTATTATAATTATGTTAAGGAGTTAGAATAGCTTGGTTTTTTGAAATTCAAGGTCTATAGTAGGGGGTTCAATATACCATGGTAGGGGGGGTCAAAATACCATGAAAATATTTTTTCTTCAAAATATCTTTTCCAGCATGTTATATACATACAAACAACTTATTGAAGTATTATTTCTATGTTAAGGAGTTAGAATAGCTTGAATTTTTGAAAATCAAGGTCTATAGAAGGGGTTCAATATACTGCAGGGGGTCAATGATTGATTGATTGACGTCCGGTGGCAAATATTTCATGCATATTCAGGACGAGAACAAGTTCACAATAAATACAATAGGTAGGTTGATACAATAGAGGCCATCTGGGATGATGGTCGGAGAAATTTGGACTGCCACCGGAAAAAGAGGGTATATTGGATAGGGACAGAAATTTAGCCTTGCAACAGGCCACCTACGGACCCCTCAAAGAGTTGTTGCAAGGGTTCTTAACGTGCAAAGAGCGTGGCACTCTCTTTACACGAGACATTGGATTTTACGTCCCCCTTCTGACCGGACGTGACTGCGAACTTGATACATCCCGCACAGCCAAACGGACGCCCCACTTCAGCAAGCGTTTTACTGCTGGTCGGGAGAAGACCAAGTGACCATATTTCTATACCCCAGTCAGCCTTGGGGATTGCAGGGGGTCAAAATACCATGGCTAAGTAAAATTTTCAAAATATCTTTGCTAGTTTTTTAAATACATACAAACTATTTATTGAAGTATTATAATTATGTTAAGGAGTTAGGATAGCTTGGGTTTTTGAAATTCAAGGTCTATGGTAGGGGGTTCAATATACCATGGTAGGGGGGGCAAAATACCATGAAAATATTTTTTCTTCAAAATATCTTTTCCAGCCTGTTATATACATACAAACAACTTATTGAAGTATTATTACTATGTTAAGGAGTTAGAATAGCTTGAATTTTTGAAATTCAAGGTCTATAGTAGGGGGTTCAATTTACCATGGTAGGGGGGTCAAAATACCATGAAAATATTTTTTCTTCAAAATATCTTTTCCAGCATGTTATATACATACAAACAACTTATTGAAGTATTATTACTATGTTAAGGAGTTAGAATAGCTTGAATTTTTGAAAATCAAGGTCTATAGAAGGGGGTTCAATATACCGCAGGGGGTCAAAATACCATGGCTAAGTAAAATTTTCAAAATATCTTTTCCAGCATGTTGAATACATACAAACTCATTAACATAGTTATAATATTCAAACAAGTAGTTTGTATGTATTTAACATGCTGGAAAAGATATTTTGAAAAGAAAAAAAAATTCCATGGTATATTGACCCCCTGAGGTCGTTGAACCTCCTACCATAGACCCCAAAGTTCAAAACTTCTTGCTATTCAAACTCCTTAACATAGTTATAATACTCCAACCAGTAGTTTGTATGTATTTAACATACTGGTAAAGATATTTGAAAATTTTACTTAGCCATGGTATTTTGACCCCCCTGCGGTATATTGAACCCCTACTGTGAGCTTAAATTTCAAAATTTCTCGCTATTCAAATTCCTTAACATAATTATAATACTTCAATAAGTATTTTGACCCCCCTGCGGTATATTGAACCCCTACTATAGACCTTAGATTTCAAAAATTCTAGCTATTTAAACTCCTTAACATAATTATAATACTTCAATAAGTAGTTTGTATACATTTAACAAACTGGAAAAGATATTTTGAAAATTTTACTTAGCCATGGTATTTTGACCCCTACTGTAGACCTTAAATTTCAAAAATTCTAGCTATTCAAACTCCTTAACATAGTTATAATACTCCTACAAGTAGTTTGTATGTATTTAACATACTGGAAAAGATATTTTGAAAATTTTACTTAGCCATGGTATTTTGACCCCCCTACCATAGACCTTGAATTTCAAAAATTCAAGCTAATCTAACTCCTTAACATAGTAATAATACTCCAAATTCTAATTTGTATGTATTCAACATGCTGGAAAAGATGTTTTGAAAATTTTACTTAGCCATGGTAATTTGACCCCCCTGCGGTAAATTCCCTACTATAGACCTTGAATTTCAAAAATCCAAGCTATTCTAACTCCTTAACATAGTTATAATACTCCAATAAGTAGTTTATATGTATTTAGCATACTGGAAAAGATATTTTGCAAAATTTTAAATAGCCATGGTATTTTGACCCCCCTGCGGTATATTGAACCCCCTACTCATAACCTCTAATTAAAAAAAAATAATAGCCAATAAATTGTAAATTAGATTATCTGCAATACTATTTCTCAAAAACAGGGGGGTTCAAAATACCACATGTGAAAAATGACCCCGGGTTCAATTTTTAGGGGGTTCAAAATACCATATGACACCGGCAGTAAAACGCTTGAAGAAGTGGGGCGTCCGTTTGGCTGTGCGGGACGTATAAGTTCGCAGTCACGTCCGGTCAGAAGGGGACGTCAAATCCGATGCCTCGTGTAAAGAGAGTGCCACGCTCTTTGCACGTTAAGTTTCACCAGATAGCGACACCACATGCAGAGGTAATACTTCTAGAATGACAAGACCGTTGTCAGTCCACTATTAATAAACAATCTGATCAGCAGCTTAATAAATTTCATGGAACAGCAAATCCTCACAACCAGAAGGTAACCCAAGATGATGCTAGACAAGGGTCAGAAAGTGACTTTAGTCAAACTGATGAACCACATGATATAATGCAGGAACAAGAAGTAGATCAGGGTAAAATGGAAGAATCAAGTGAATCTTGTTCAATTTCTATGACAGACGAGGAAGATGCATCCTCCCTTTCTGACATTTCGGAACTCAGCTCAGATTTTATAATGGACCATTCCACCACTGACTATTCCGATGAAACTTCAGACACAGAAAAGTCCTTAAGAGATAATGTGGCAAAACCATTATATGATGGTTAAGCTTACTCAGTATAAAGCCTATATTCTTATAATGCCTTATGTAACAAAAAACTCCTTATCAAGAGATGGTTTTGAAGAACTTTTGCAGATGCTGTCTATATTGCTGCCACGAAGTTCTGTATTAACGACATCTGTGTATCAACTGAAAGACACACTGAAGAAAAACGAACCAATTCAGCATGTTTACTGTCAGAATTGTCAACAACTACTTAAGGACAAAAGCAAATGTCTGAGGGAGTCATGTCAGAGAGAAAAATCACAAGTGTTAAAATTCTATGATTAAGGCATGACCCGGCAGAAATATTGTGAAATATTGAAGGCAATAACCATAACAAAATAAAACTATAAAAGACTGGGGAAAAAATATATATTTTATCAAATGGGGTTTGACCAGGAAATCAAACTACATACCTGTGGCTCACAAGTCATGCTCTGGAAACCAATTTCAGACCAGAGAGCTGAACTCAACATTACTCCGCTATTGCAAAAAGAGGGGAAAATTATGTATGGGCTTGGTTTGGAGATTACTGTTATGATAATGAATTGATTTAGTTGATCAAAGAAGTTGCATTTATAAAATCTTACAGATTATTTACTTACATCTAATGGCTTTCATTACTGGCATTGTGGTAACTGCCTTGGATGCTGATAAATGAATAAATTCTTCTGGCTCAAAAAACCATCAATAAACTTTTTAACACAGTAGGAACTTGATTTTCCCTTACAAACTTCAAGGATTTGAATAAGCCATTTGCGGGGCACTGCCACATCACTACAATCTGTGATGCGCTCGTAACCATTTGGTAAATTGTCCTCTGATGAAATTATAACCTTAAAAAAGAACACATTATTATTTTTATATTATGTTATGCAGGTTTCAGACCCAAAGCCAGGAATGTCACATCATATACCCAGTCTGAAAACTGAATTACAATTATATTACGGATTACCCGTGCCTTGATGTGTTTCCAGAACATTCAACCATGCAATTAACATAGCCACATATTTCCCACATTGGCAACAGCCAAACGGACGCCCCACTTCGGCAAGCGTTTTACTGCCGGTCGGGAGAAGACCAAGTGACCATATTTCTATTCCCCAGTCACCCTTGGGGATTCTCAAGTAAGAAAATTTGATATAAAAGAAATCAGCAGTGCGTTAAAAAACAATTGGAAAGACACGTGACACTCTGGATGGGTTCAAATGACAAGTGTCGCAAGCGTGTGCCAACAAGGCTAATACATTAAAAAAAAAAACAATTGTATTAATTTTTTTATAGTACAACATCCTTCTGCGTTATTCCATACAAAACGAAAGTAGTTGTTTGTATTATATCACTTACGAAATTTTCATTGCACACGTGAGTGCTTTAATTTTATAGTTTTAAATATACATTTACTCAGTAATATTTAAATAAATAAATCAACATGTCAGCATTTTTCCTTACTTTCAACGCTTCCCGTCTAGTATCAATCAATTTTTATAACAAAAACATCTGTATAGAGGAAATGCCTGTGTGTCTAAGTTGCACTCAACTGTTTGACATTTGTTAATGCACGCTAATGGTTGATTTGCCATTGGTATTGTACTTGTAATATTTTGTATTTTCTATCGTTTATAAAACACTAATCAATAAGTTGAGTTTTTGACTGGTTTTAATTTTACTATGCGTTTACAAACAAAAAACAAACAGGGGACGATCCCTTACACCTTATCAGTCGTTTTTTAGCCACCGAAGCCAACCTAGACTTGTAACCCATCTACCCCACGGCATCCCATCCTTTGTACATCGTCATGTTATTGTATATTTTACTGGTAAAGCAGCGACATGTTCTATAATACAAGTACTCCACTGCTCAAAAGGACATTCTCTATACCGATATTTCTTAAAACATTTATGACTTCTTCCCTTAGTATCCTCTTATATTTCCGAAGCAAGCTGGTCGTCACAAAATTTTAAATAATTATGCACATTATTAAATTAATTCACGCGTTCGGCGTCTTAATTTCTGGCATCTTTGATAACTTGATTGATTGTTGGTTGCTTAACGTCCAGTGGCAAATATTTCATGCATATTCAGGACGAGAATAAGTTGACAACAAATACAATAAGTAGGTTGATACGATAGAGGCAATCTGGGATGTTGGTCGGGAAAATTTGGACTGCCACTAAAAATGAGGGACAGGAGTTTTGCCTTGCAACAGGCCACCTACGGACCCCTCAAAGAGTTGTTGCAAGGGTTCTTTACGTTTAAAGAGCGTGGCACTCTATTTACACGAGGCATCAGAATTAACGTTCCCCTCCTGCCGGTCGGGAGAAGACCAAATTTCTATACCCCAGTCACCCTTGGAGGCGATACAGATGCGAAGGTTACAGAAACAACTAAAGCACGACATAGTGAGAAGGTGGGTGTGTCCACATACCTAGCCAGGTTCATCGAGCCAAGTGTGCATTTACTGTAATTTTTCATGATATTTGAATAAGAAACAAATCTTTTTGAAAACCTGAAATTTGTATTATATTTTGGCACCAGCTTTTCAGGACTGTTTGGTAGTTCATTGGGTTTATTTTGATATGTTTCCCAATAGTCAAGTGCTGTCTGGTCTTTGATAGCACGAGCTATGATTGCTTTTACAAAATTGCACAAATTCATTCTGATGTTTATGGCATTTTCAAATGGTTAATTTCGAATGTATAAAAAAAATTCACAAAAGCTGCATTTTTCCAACAAATAACTAATTCTGTAATATTTCCCATTTTCATAGTACAGTAATCTATTCACAAGTGTTGTTGTATATACATACTATGTTAAATACCTTGATTGATTTGATGGAAACAAGTTGAGTTCAATGGCAAATAATTTATGTTTCGTCTTTAGTTAGTTACTAAATGGGTATTTCTTTACTTTCAAGTCAGCTGATTTTGGTTAATTATGAAATTAAATGACATGGTCAAACAAACTCTTAATGTTTCGTATCACAACCAATCAAAATTCAGACCATTTGTTTGGAGACAGTTCAAGCACATGCCTGTCGAATGCATTTGATGACGATCTGGACATAACTCGGTTACAAGTAGACGACCTCATGGACCAACTGTGACAACCAACAAACAGTTCATTAGTTAGCACCAAACATCAATCTACTACTAAAACCCAGGTGACAAAATCAGATCCAGCATTAACCGTGGCACAAACATCTAACACAAAAGTAAAATCTCAAGGTCAAACTAAGGTGAAAAGCAGTTCTTGCTTTCACAAAATATTCCAGAATATAATTCTGTTAAGCAGCCAGACAGCAACCAAACCTAGGTCAACATAATGTTTCCCCTGCACCCATCTCTTAATCATGAACATCCAAAATAACCATTAACCTACCAATTTTCAGAAAAAACCATTGACATGGTTCAGAAAAATATCGCAAATCCAAGAGATTTCTCCATTCAAACTGATTTGAATATACCTATTGACTGTATTGTATAAGTTTAAGAGGACGAAATACCAGACCTGTCAAGTCATCACCAGCACCAAGCCATAAAGCATTTCTTCAGTAAAAAAAACCAGTATTCCCCAGTACCCATCACTTCAACAAATGCTTCAACTCAACCTCAAATAAACGTTTCATATCCAGATTAACCAGACTTACAATCTGATATAGGATTTAACATATCAGCTTATGAGAGCTTTGTAGCCACCATAGACATTCAATTTTTTTTTTTACAAAACAGAGACATACTAGAGAGATGTGACAATACTTCTAAATAAAAACTTTCCCAAGGCCTTATCCTCAAACTTTCGCTCCAATTAAGAATATTCCGACTGAAAAGATGCCTCAACAGTGTTTTATCAACAGAACATTTTCCAATATCAATAATTGAACAAGAACCATTATCTCCACTCTACATTACCACACCAATGGCAGACCTGACTCTAATAAGACAGGGTTTCAGAAAAAAAAACTGTTGTATGAGACTTATTCTGAATTTTTCCACATTGATTAGAGAATTTAGAGACAAAAAAATAATAATATGAGGCTAAATGTTTGACTGTAACTCTGACAGGTGGAAACCTGTAGGTCCCAAGCCCGAATAAAAGAGGAGGGCAGTCAATAAACTTGATTTTGACTACAATATGTATGACATACTGTACATTTGAAATTAAAAAAATATATTTTCATACTAATCTGACTGTAACTCTGCCAGGTAGGTGTAAACCTGTCTGTTCCAAGCCAGAATAGATATGGAACGGGATCATGTTTATGTATGCATTGATGTGTCAGTAAAAAGACACAAATGCATATTATTGTAATTGCAAAGGTTTGATAGAATAAAGATATACAAAGAGACCAAATAATTGTGTATGCCCTCAGGCATGATAATAAATGTTATTTTTTTTTCATACTATATTCTCTCTTAATTTTAATGAGCATTAGGTATTATATTATTACTCAATCGTCATTTTAATTTTTTTTCAGCAACCAGTGAAGGTTCTTACAAAGATAGATGATATTTCACTGTTATAAAGTAGAGGGACAAAAGCTCAGAGCAGCTATATTATGTACCATCAGTGCTCTTTCAACTGCTGCAAATCAATAAACAGATTAACAAATGAACAATTTATTCATCATAAGGGATGCCCTTGAAATAACATTTGATAATATTTTGTGAAAACTAATTGAATATGTTAGACTCTATTTGTCAGAATTTTGATATAAATTAAGTGTTTAAAATGATCTTGGTCTTAAACATTAACAAAAAAAGATTTAATTTGAAAAAAAAGTTGAAATGTTGAGCAAAGAACAATAACAATTCGCTAAGGATAAATTATGGATAAAATAAGAGATATACAACATTGCAATAATATCGGAATCAAATGGAGAACTGCAAATGGAGTTATAATCCTTTATGGAACATTTTACCTGTCTTAATTTTCTTCCAATCATGTATTGCTGTTACAAAAATATATCTGAATTAATAATAGTGAAAATGTTATCAAATATATAAACTCTGTATTATGAATGAGGCAGGAACGCAGTACTCTTGATCATCTTGTTCGATTCGTAGCATGCACTTTCATATAAATGAACACAAACAATTGCAAACATATTTCAATATTTACAATGTAAGCATTCCCAGCCTAAAACAAATGAAATAAAATGACTGTAGTCAATAATTTCAACTTGGGTTCAACCCTAAACTATAACTATTCTCTCAGAAGTAATTTATAAATTAAGACATTTACTTATGCTTCTTCATTGGAATGTAGCACTTATCATGAATTTGACCTACCGAATTATACTATTTACCGGATTTGTAATCACATAAGCAACACGACGGGTGCCGCATGTGGAGCAGGATCTGCTTACCCTTCCGGAGCACCTGAGATCACCCCTAGTTTTCGGTGGGGTTCGTGTTGTTTATTCTTTAGTTTCTTATGTTGTGTCATGTGTACTATTGTTTTTCTGTTTGTCTTTTTCATTTTTAGCCATGGCGTTGTCAGTTTGTTTTAGATTTACGAGTTTGACTGTCCCTTTGGTATCTTTCGTCCCTCTTTTATACTAGTGTGAAACATATCATTTATATTTTGGTGTACTTTAAGAGGAAACAGTTGTATTTGAATGCTATGTTTTTCTTATTATTCAGCAATGTGATAATTTTCATCGATTCGTTTGTTTTCTTTCTTTTATGAATGATTTAAATAAAAAAAATGTTTAGCTCACCTTTTCTAAAGTGTGAGCTCATGCCATCATTTGACATATGTCTTTCGAATAATGTAAACTAATTTTATAGAACTTCCTAAAATACTGATCCAATTTCAACTTATTTCAAGCTGAATGATAATCAAGGTATCTAGTATAACGTGTATTGTTTTATTTTCTGTATTTTTTTGGGCAAAAACCTGCCCCATGGCTGAAAATAGAACATTGAAAGGTTTCAAATGAAACTTTTGGCCTAGAACGAACCAAAAAGTATGTGTGTTAAATACACTATTTTTCATCGTTGACTTAAAAAAACATCTACTCTTAAACTAATGAGCCAATGCCATCCAAACTTTAGCTAAATGATCCTTTGGGTATTTGTATAAGGTTTGTTGTATAAAACACATGGGGTCAAGGATAACAGCCAGTTTTTAAGTCTACCTCATATTGCATAGATGCATTGTATATATATTCAATTTTGTGTAATTAAATGAAAATTATAATTATGGTAAAGAAGTTGCTTACACATTATTGAAATGCAGCTGTCCTAGAAACTTGCAGCAGTACAGTTACAAAGGTAGATGTATAATAATTATTATACGCAAATTGTGCACGTCTATCCATATGTTTTGTAAGCTTAACTTCTAAACAAATGAGCCAAAAGTTAAAAAGACAAAATCATATTTTATTGTTGACAAAAACGACAAAAGGGTTAGACTCTTATGGGCCATTGCCGATGAAGGATGTACAAGACAAATAAAATTCAGGTCCAAATTTTTTTAAGGGATGTTAATTATTGCAATATGTGGCAACAGGTTAAAGACATACAGTTACCGGGGAGGTTATGACGTTGCTATCGTAAATTGCTATTTTCACCACGTAAAACTATGACTATCGGGAAAAAATTAAGTTTTTGACTGAATTTTATCATTTAAACTTATTTAACTTGAAAACGAGTTCACTGACCCTCTATTTTTATATGCCATTTGGTTTGATTACGGAAGAAGATTTCTTAGGGCTAGACAAGTGTTACATGCTGTCATGAAAGAAAGAGCAACTGAAGGTTTCGGTGCAAATACGCGCAAGCAGGCTGATGTGATATTGGTAGATGAAGAAACGTCATTATATAAGGGTATCCTTGGCGTGGATAATTCCCAACATTTTATACATTGCTTTATCTACGTGGTTTACATTTTGCATCAAGGGAAGGCACTGAACACCGACGGCTCCGACTTAATTCCAATCCGCAAATACTGGCCCGTTTCAAGATCAGGATGCTAAATTAAGATATCTGTTGTACAAAGAGGATGTTTCAAAAGCTAACGCGGGTGGCATAAAGCACATCATTTTACTCTAATGCATGTGCTGAGGAGCGTCCACGTATTGTTCGTTAAAATTACAGAAACACATGATTCCATGATAAATTTCGCAGTAGTAAATAACCATATGTGCGGAAACTATAATTTCTTTAAGAGATGTTAGTAACTGTAAAATTGTACATGTAAAAACTGAAAGTAACAACGGAAATAAATTTGTCATTAGAAATCTCAAATACAACCAGACATAAAAAAGATAACAATGTCGTCACAATTAACAAGGTTCAAGGACTTCTTAAGAAAGGGTTAGCACTTCAGGACATAACACTCAAATCACTGCAACGAAAAGTAACGAGAGGCCCGCACCCTGGTATTGTCATTGTTCAAACAAACATTTGTGATAAAAAATCAAAAATTATGAAGAACAAAAGCAAACAAAATTGAAAACTGTGAAGGAATACGAATTTCTAAGTATTTACATAGAAAAAGGAAACTTACAACTCTCAGGACAGTTCTGAGAGAAATGGGTCAGAAGACAGAATACAATACCGTTTAAACTAGGAGTTACTGCGGCTTGGAGTTAGGAACGCACGGGGATGGTCCTTTCTAGTTTTAATTTTAAATTAGAGGTTTTACTCCAACTGCAAGGTCCACTGAACATAGAAAATGATAGTACCAGTGAGGCCTCAATGTACTGGGGATACATTCGTGTTTTGTAAGTTTGGCCAAGTATCTAAGATTGTAAACTGAAAAAAAATGTCTAAAAAAGCCACTTCCTTCCTTTGTGAATCCGCAGGCAAGGCAACCTACCAATCAGGGTTATCATTTATCTCCCAATGGCTACAACTTTCAAGGTTATCCAACTTTTCCACATCAACATCGACAGGAATTACAGATACCACATCAATGGGACCACTTCAACCCTCAAAGATACCTGAATCTAAACCAATTGAACCCCACCAGCATAGAAACCACTACAGCTACCAGTGGAACCAAGCACCGTTAATTAACAACGACAGCAACCAGTGTAACCCAACACAGCCTCGACTAACTATGTTGCATCTACCAGAAAGACCAACTGCATTTAAAAGAAGTAATGTCAACAAGTCTATATTTGTAAAACCAAGAGATATACCTCTGGAATCGATAGTTGCAGCCAACAAATATGCCTCTCCATCCACCAAAGAAGATACAAATGTTTTGAATGTAAGTGTCAATTAAAGTTTATGTAAAGAATAATTGTTTCCATCAAGTATTCGTGCGAAGTAAAAGTTTTGACCTCAATTTTAGGGCTCACTGAACTTTAAAATAAAGTATCTATTCTCATGGTAGTTTTAAGTAATGTAGTTTCTGATGAGTCTAATGAAATTGTAGTTAAGGTTGAACCCTAACTCAAATTCTTTTAATATCCTGTCCATAGTTGTAGTGCATGAAATTCAAAAAGTGAAAACAATTACCTTCTAGCAGCCGGTATTATTCAAGTTTGTCATAATAATCTAAAAAAACATTGGTTTTAAATTATTCACTTGCAAGTGAATTAAGCCACCTCATTGAATCTGTATTCAAGTGAATTGTATATACGTTAAGTTTTTTAAACAAATGTTAAAGGAAAAGAATGTTAACATTGGAAGTGAAACAATGCATTTTTGGTAAATCATTTGATTGACAGATTCGTTCTACAAACGTGACAAACATTCCTTTTAATACACGTAAAAACAATTATTAACATTTATTTTTCATCTCAAAAATGACATTAAATAGACCTAGTATCATCAAACACCACGAGTTAGCTTAATTTATTATCTAACTTTATTTATGTTTACATCGCTTATATGGTCATCACATGACTATAGAGGTAAACTCGAAAATTGGGCGCACTATGTTTGCGCGCATTTGGGCATTAGAATGTTTTACGTTTGCGCATAGCTTTTGGTTACATTTGTGCGCATTCATTTTACAGGTAATCACAGGTAAAAATATAAAAAAAAATATATTATATTAAAAATTCCTATATTTCTTTGTATTTTCATAACGGATTTGACTATCAATAATTAATTTAGAAAAAAGTTTGTTAATTCAAATTATATATTGTTCATATTGAATTATGAAACCAAGTATAATCTCCGTCATAGTCTAGGTCAAGTTACAATAAATGTGCTATGTCACACATTTTCTTAAAATTTTACATACACCTTTGACCTGTTGAATTTTATCTGAAAATCCAAAACAATATGCGGTTTATCTTTTTTGTCCTTGCCTTATGAGGCTTATACTAACGGAACGGGTACTGATACTTGTAAATAATTGTACAAACTAATAAATGAATAAATAATATAACCTGTTTTCCCCCTAAAAAATAACTGATTGAATTCTTTCAAATAGGTGCATGAAGAGACTTAGACAAACGGACGGGGTGCTATAAAGAGCCCTTATACTCTTAAAACAAGTATAAGTACATCGCCAGATTTTCCCTCAGGGCAGATAAAACTGAAGCCACCTCCTTTTGATGGTACAGAAAATTGGGAAGAATATGTTTTCCAATTTGAAATTTTGGCCGATTTAAATAAAAAAGGAAATCCATAGTAAAAGTCTTTACTTAGCCCTTAGCTAGAAGTTTAAATGGTACTGCAAGGGCTGTTTTGAAAGATTTGAACCAAGTTGAGCGACGAGATTATTGTAAACTAAGGATGGCTTTAGCTAGAAAATTTGGGAGTGAATTCAAGTCGAAAATGTACAGGGCACAGCTCCAATGTCGTTTTCGAAAAAGAGATGAGTCATTATCAGAACTTGCCACTAATGAAACTAACTAGACAAGCATACCAAAAAGCAAATACAGGTTTTCTAGATACGCTGTCAGTTGATTACTTTATAGATGCTCTTGACGACCCAAATGTGCGAATACATCTCCGACAAACGCAACCGGAAAGTATCATTCACGCTGAAACACTTGCTGTACAGTTTGCATTACCACTGAAGATTGATTGATTGTTGGTTGCTTAACGTAGGTAATAAGCTACTAATAGGTAGGTTGATACAAAAGAGGTCATCTGGGATGATGGTCAAGGAAATTTGGACTGCCACTAGAAAATTAGGGTATGTGGATAGGGACAGACATTTTGGCTTGCAACAGGCCACCTACGGACCCCTCAAAGAGTTGTTGCAAGGGTTCTTAACGTGCAAAGAGCGTGACACTCTCTTTACACGAGCATCGGATTTAACGTCCCTCCTTTCATATTTACTTAATTTCCGACTTGATATTATTATTGTTATCAGAATAAATGAATTTTGCCTGCAGTAAAAGTTAATCTTGAACTTCCTGATTCCAATGATTCATAAATGTTCATCTGCTTTCATTTCAACCCGCACACAAAGAGCTTATTATCATAAAATATTTTGATGTGATCTATAGATTAACAATTCCATCCCTATTTAATATTTTTGTTGTTTTATGTACATTGTATTCATTTCTCTCAGGGACAGACCAGTTAACTTATGAAAGGAAGTGGTATGGTCCTTTCAAATGTTCTTATCCCAAATTTGATCAAATAAAAAAATTTGGTCAAGCAACAGATAAGAATGATAAGAATGTCTTGAAAATTGTTTAAAATGATTTATTTAAAGGAACAAATTAAAATAGTATTATAGTCCATCAGCTGGTAGGGCAAAATTTCAATTCTGTGTTACACCCCAGGGTACCGCAATTTTTTGGTATAAATTTAAAGAGTAATATATGAAGAATATTTTAAGAGGTGTTAGACTTTTGAAAAAGTGTCCAAAAGGGGTTAAAAGGGGACTTATTTAAGGGTATATCAAAAATTTTGTTTTGCACATATTTACAGAAAATGTAAAAATAACCAATAATTCAGTACTATTCTTTTTATTAAATGGAACAAATCATATCTTATTAAAACGCAGGCTAATTTTCAATTAATTTTTAAATCGTAGAGGACCAAGGAAAAAAAGGGGGAGGGTTATTTCCAAAATTCATAGTTTTGAATGAAAAGAAGCAAAAGTACTAATTTTCTTAAAGAAATGGTATATTTTTAATATTGAAACATTGAGCATAATGTAACTACAATGTATAGGCTGTTGAAAAAAAACATTTAAAGGTAAGAAACAAAAACATAGAATCAACGACAAACACAAACATAGGCAACTAGAAATGCACGATTCTGTCACAAATTTATACATCATATTCATGAAATACCTTACATATTAAAAAACTCAAATCTGTCAGGGTTTCTAGATCTCTATCTTTTTATTTTTTTTTAACAACCGAATCACTACATTTTAAGGTCACGCAGAAGGTCAATCCATAGAATCATCATCAGTTTGGTCACCTGCATCTATCGAATTATCATTATCATCATTTCCATCATATTCGTCGTCATCGTTAGCAATATCAACGTTTTGATAATCCTTATATCTACAAGCTTTCGAGCATTTACAAACAGGTATCTGTTCAGGATAAACCTTGTTGAACACATGAACATCTGTTGTTGGCACAACCAGCTTTAAATAAACAGCACTTCAGAATTATTAAAGCATCTAACGCTGGTGGTTGGTCTAGCCAATTGATACTGATCAAATCGTTCTAAACAATCCAACTATAGTTGTTTAGCAACAGACCAGTGTTGTGTTTAAGAGCAGATTTCCAAATCTTCGTCTGAAAGTTGGATGGTTTAATGTGCTTTAACATTGCATCTTTTGTTGGGGGCAGTAGATGACAATAAATCTTTTTTTGGTTGCATTTCAAAACGTTCTAATCTTCATTCATCGATATTTTTAATTTCGTAGCCATATATATAGAACACGAAAACCAACTGTTCGTCAACCTCTTCAAAGGTTTCACCACGATGGAATAGACCTTCCGAAAACACATAACGTGTCAAAAAGCCGAATACTTTGCTTCTTTCCTTTACCAGACAAAACACTTACTGAATCACAACCTGTACTGCCGTTAAATCCTGGCAGTTTTCTACAAACATTCTCACCAATCTAACAATGTTAGAATTGATATGCAACTGTGAAAATAGTAAGCGAAGGTTTTTTAACAATGGAGTCGTAACTTTTGTCAGCTGCATATTTTTGCATTAAGAAACATTTTTTAAACGGCTCCTTTCCTGTTTGATTATGAGATAAAACCACTCTACGCTATTTCATTTCCAACATTTATTTTGTGGCACGTACTTCCATGTGATACAAATAAATCAATACATTCAAGTGTAAATCTAAAGGATAATTTACTCTTTTCCGAAACAAAGAATTCAACAAGAGCAACTTTGTTTTCTCCAACTAACAAACATTTCTTCCATTCCCAAGAACACGATTGTGATGGTCTAGAACTTATCGTTATGATTTGCCCTCCGAAGGACCTGCTGTTTTAATTTTTTTTATGGATGTTGTGGGATACTAATCAGTGAAAAAATCAATGCGGGACCTCTTTTCGAAACTAAAAGGATGGTTTTTAAAATAAAAATTGCCAAATAAAAAAAATTGCTTGGTATCCTAGTAATGGGTTGAATAACTGCCATGTCATCAAATATCCACATGCTTTCCAAAGGAATGACCATTTTATAAAAGACCACTCAGGACAGATTTGAATTTTCATTACATGTGTACCATCAAAGTTTGCAAGATACATTGGAAGAGGACCTAATTCAAACTAGAGAACCTATTGCGCAACCAACTATCTTGTCTTGGCTATGACAAGCAGGCGACATTTTTTTCATCTGCTCTCAATGTTTTGTTGTTCTTATCAGCCATATGCATTAACTGCTTGTCTTTTATTTCCTTTTTTTAAGATGTAAGCAATGATAATCTTTTAATTGTTTTGAAGATATCGGTTGACTTTTGTATAAGCCGTTCATTAATGAGATCAGATGTTTCAAATGGCCAGCTTTGCAGTGTCTGAAACAATTTCATAACATCAGTTTCATTCGAGTTTTTTAAAGTTCTTTTTGTGCGGATGTTTCAGGGTTACCCATTCCTACCAAATCTCGAATTTTAAGGATATTGAAGCTCTTTCCACTGCTGATGGACGTTTCGTTCCCTAGGGTATCACCAGCCACGTAGTCAACAATCTGTGTTGACATGAATATCAATTATGTGGTCATTTATATAAATTTCCTGTTTATAAAACTTTGATTTGTTCGAAAAACTAAGGATGTTCTTATCCCAGGCATAGACTACCTTAGCCATATTTGGCACAACTTTTTGGAATTTTGGATTCTCAATGCTCTTCAACTTTTTACTTGTTTGGCTTTACAAATATTTTGATATGAGCGTCAATGATATGGCTTATGTAGACGAAAGGCGCGTCTGGCATACTAAATTATAATGTTGGTACCTTTGATAACAATTTCATGTACATTTAACAACCAACGCTTAACAAAATCTTTATTTAAACTGAAAACAAAAAAGCCCATTTTTTAGGTTTCTCTTAGAAACTTAGAACGTAAAAAGTATGGCCAATTCTCATAACTGAGAACGAGCATCACTGAAGAGACATGTATTGTCGAAATGCGCATCTGGTGCAAGAAAATTGGTACCGTTAATGTTATTACTACCACTGGGTCGATGCCTCTGCTGGTGGACTATTAGTCCCCGAGGGTATCACCAACCCAGTAGCCAGTACTTCGGTACTGGCATGAAATACGGATTTTTTTGTGTTATTTAAATTTGCTGTTACAAAATATTAGAAATTATTATAAATTTAGGAATGTATCTCCCTCATGCAAAGCTCTGATTCCTTTCACGGATTTGGCTATACTTTTTGGACCTTTTGGATTATAGCTCTTCATCTTTTATATAAGCTTTGGATTTCAAATATTTTGGCCACGAGCATCACTGAAGAGACATGTATTGTCGACATGCGCATCTGGTGCAAGAAAATTGGTACCGTTAATTTTATTTTCAAACAGGAGGGGTTAGGGTGCCCCAGTGAGTCCCCTATATTTCATTTGATTTGTTATATTGTCCAATACATAAATATATATGGTTGAGGGTTGGGGATCTCATCTGTTTCTAAGTTATCAAACAGGAGTGGGCAGGATGACCCTAAGGAATCTCCCTTTATTTCGTTTGATTAGTTCTCATACATGAATATATATATATGGTTTAATTTAAAGGTGGGAGCTCGACTGTTTCCAATTTCTCAATCAGGATGGAGTAGGGTGACTGCAGGGACTATATTTAATTTATATTTAATTTAATTTAGAGTTGGGGATCCCATCTGTTTCAAAGTTCTTAAACATGAGGGGTAGGGCGACCACAGGGACTTCCCCTATATTTCATTTGATTTGATTTGTCTTATACATGAGTATATATGGTCAATGGATGATGATCTGGAATTTTTCAAAGTTCTCAAACAGGAGGTTGTACAGTGACAATAGGGACCCCTTATAATTCATTTGATTTGTAATATTGTCCTATACATAAATATATATTGTTTAAGATTGTGGATCTTGACCATTATAAATTCTCCCATGACCTCCACCTATATTTCATATGATTTGCTATGATGTCCCATACATGAATAAACATGGTTTACAAAAATGGTTACGGAAGGGGATCTTGACCGTTACCAAGTTTTGGTCATATTGGTCTCTTGTAGATAGTTGTCTCATTGGCAATCATACCACATCTTTTTTTAATATATAAGAAACTTCCAGCTATTTTAACTGACCTATCAAAATTGAGAAGAAAAGAATACCCCTTGAAATTGCAGAAATATGTTTAACTTGAAAAGCATTTAACATGCATTACCAACATTTATCACTGATAAAGAAAATTTATACTTTTACCAGGAACATATATATTGTTAGATAAACTGTTCCCAGCTGTCACATTGTATTGGATTTTGACATTAAAATTTGTGTACAAAATATTTTCTGCTTTTTCTTTCTTTTGGTTTTCAATTCTAGTGTTTATATTTATTTACCATGCAAAGATGTATTTTGTCACCTGTCTGTTTTTTTTTAGTTGAAAGCCAAAACCCGGGATTACCCTTATCCGCTTCCGGAATGGGATCCGATATTGTATTGTCTTCTCGCGGCAGCCATTTTAGTTTCAATGTTGTTTTTGACAGATTGAACATCGCTGTCATGAATAGTAATGATGCAAATAAGTTTGAGATCGTTTATTAGGAAACTTTGGGTAAAAATGTTTGCAAAGTTATTTTTTTTTCTTTCATGGTCCGTCAGGCATGTCGGGCTGCCAAAGTGTAAGGTCGCAGACCTCGGACCACCGCTAATTTGAACCCCTGCGTCCAAATTGTAAAGATACGTCATCTAATTCAAAATTGCCACCAACAGTGTGATCAGTTGAGCTTATACTGACGTATATATATACGTAGTTGACTACGTATTGACGACAAACAATATTCCTACGACTTTTGCAATTTGGGAAATCTTAACTACTTGTCTTTAGAGATTTTCGGCGATTAAATATTTCATACATTTGTTCTATGGCATCTTAGCCAAAAGCTCAGGGGATAATAAACTACATAAGGATTCCCAATGTGCTCTACTTCCTATGTGCAAGTTCAAAACTTTTAAGAAAAATCGACGATCATTTAAGGTTTTTCTGGTCATATTTTTTGTAATCCAGAATGAAAAGTATGAAAAAACTGTCCAATAAGCTATAAATAATATAGAAGCCAGCTAGATGATAACAATTGCACGTATTTCAGCATTTATTGGGTAGCACACAAAACCAGGGTGCTCGCATAAGGCAGCTTAACTGCCTAAAAACGTTTTGAGTACATTCATCTTGACCAGAATTATCATGTCCATCATCTTCAGTTTGAGGACAGAGGTAATTTATGAATAACAGAATTTGTAGAAATATATGTGCAGTATTTTTAATATATTTTTTTTATATTGCATACTACATATTTATTAAACTTGAAACAAAAAATGATTAACTATACATTTTCTTGGAATATCAGCACAAACACTTATCTAAATAGCATGTCAATGTTCTACATAATATAAGGTAGACACACATATCATCTTTCTATTATTTGAAATGGTTTTATTGTTGCAAATATCTTTACGTTTTTAAATGATATTCACGTTGCTTCTGGGTAAAAATCTATTGTTATAAATAGGAAGTAAACTGTATCAATCAAAATCTTTTGTAGAATGAAAAGTCAACTTAAAGAAAGAATAATTTAGAAATTGCCTCAAGAGTTGTGTATCGAGAAGGAAAATGTTTCGAATTTTGGTGACTACGCTTCACAAGAAACACCATTCTTATTTCAGTCAAAGAAACCTATGTTAGATCTGTCTTCACCCTCCCTTACTGATGGACAGCTTTAATGTTCCTTCCAGACTATAAGCTTGATAATGTTTACTACTGCAGATTTTTTGAAAGTGGAGTTTTTTAGGGATATTTCTCATCTTCGGGTATGCTTCATGTTTGTTCTTATCTCAATGTTTAAGGTTTTATGGACTGTCGACATCAAAATAGTATATCTCAATATGTGATGATGATTTAGATCAGCTACTGCAGCCAATTATAGAAGATAGTCCTCATCTAGCACGATTAAAAGTTTGTGGTCACTTTTGCCAAGAAACCTCAGTGAGAGAGGCTCTTGCTAGGCTTGATCCAGCAGCTGTGGCAATGCGATGGTGTGACAATTTGCAAAGACGTAAATATCGTGTTGCATGTCCTAATTCGTTATGGCATATAGATGGTAATCATAAATTGATAAGGTATAGATTCTTAGATAGAGGAATATCTTGATCAAATAAGATATTTAAACAGAATTACAGAAAATGAACTTTAATATCCTCACTTAAAAATGTCGACAATTTGATTGAGCATTATAGAATTTCAATTTCATAAATGGTTCTGGATGCGTTCCAAATGTCTTAACGCAAGTCCATCCTTCTTTTATTGACCATTACTTACTATCGGCTATAAAAGTCAAGTTTTAGTGATTCCTTATATAATCAACCAAATGTTTCCCAGAAATTTGCTTTCCATTAATCATGTTTATTGTACGAGATTTTACAGTGACTTTGGTATGCGTCAGGCTTATTATGCCAATTGATTGAATCAATACATTGGTGAATATTAAACTGGATGTCAGTGGCGGATCCAGTGGAAAAGGGGGATGAGCTGACTGACCTCAGAAACACCCACGAGAAGCCGCTCAAGTCATGCTTCGGTAATTCCTTATACAATCAACAAATTGATTCCCACGAAAGGGGCCGAGTCTCCATAAACCCTTCGCCTTGGCAGCACTGGAGAAGATAAATGTATTTAGTTTAGAGAGCCCTTTATCATTGCCGGTTTAAAAGTATACATGGAACTCTTTTTGTACGTGTGACACAAAAACTGTCATAGTTTGACATATTCTTATTAGTATTTATTTTTTTATTTCTCCAGATAAACTCTTGAGTTGTTTAGGTTTGAACATTGGTTTCCAATGCATAAGTTCTTTAAGCCTTTGTTACACAGCAACATTGTTCTTGAATATGATGGCATAAAGAAAACATCCCACTTAATATCATTCCTTTTCTGTATAGTTCTCTTATTATATCATTAGATAAACTATGAATTACTTTTTGAAAGTTAAAGTAGAATAGTATGCTTTGTTCTGAATTCTTGTAACTATTTTATTAGTCATTTAAATTCATTTTCTTCATTAAAATGTTTTGCAGTCATAGTTTTTTGCTTATTTTAATAGAAATGATATTAGATACAAATGTAGAATAGTTCAATTTTCAGTTCTTACAGCCTCCATCATGTTTATGACTAATAAAGAAACTTACATAGGCATGGCAGTTGAAGACTTTTTGGTAAGAGAGGACTGTTGATTTTTGGTTTCAGTAATTATATAAATATATAGGTCAAAGGTCAATGTCACACATACTGACATACAAGTAGTCTACTGAAAATTTTACCTTGAAACAAACATTGTCATTGTTGTATCTCAATCATTATTGTAGCATAGATGCTACTTTTTCTAAACAAATGGGAAGGGTTGTTAAACCCAAAGAACATAGCTGTCAGTGTCCAAGTTTTATCACAAGTTACTTGCCATCTCCAACTGATAGCGAAAGTGGGATAAAGCAGTATCTGTCTTGTTAAAGGTTATTAATGTCAAGTCATTTAGGTACAGCTACAAATGTTGAAGTGGAATGTTACCAAAAACAATGGTGTGTAAAGTTTCAATAAAGATAATTATATAGAGTGTTTTACACATAATTATCTTTTGAAGTTATGAAATGGAATAAACCCTCTGTATACCTGTATTTATCATATGTTTAGTAGTAAATACAGTAGTTTTGCATATGTGATAAATAGCCTGCTGTTTAATCCATATCGCGCAACTTTGATGCGCACCCTTTATCGCATACCCTTTATCACACCCCTACCCTTTATCGCACCCCTACCCTTTATCACACCCCTACTTTTTTTTTTTTTTTTTTTTTTTACATAAAGTCAGTTTTGGTTTTTTTTTGCTTATGAAAAATTTTCCTCAATTTTTTTTTATGACGTCATTGTTTGGTATGTGACGTCACGAACGTCGTTTTCATATTGTATGTGACGTCAAGAACGTCAAAAAAAATTCTTATTTTTTGGCACACTAAATGCAACTATGAAAAATACAAAAATAAACAAAATATTTTTAAAACAACAGCACGTAAATTGTAAGGTAACCAAGGTGCTTCGGATTAGTAATTGAGCAGTTCTTTTTTAAGGCCATTGAAACAAGACAAAAGTAGATCTGAAGGTAACCCAGTGTTATGAATCAGAAAACAGTTCATATAATACTCTTCTGTTGAAACATGATAAAGCGTATAATACATGGCAAAATCCGTATCACATGCCGTATCACCCTCGACCAATATCATCCCTCGGGCCTAAAGGCCCTTGGGCTTATATTGATGTCTCGGGATGATACGACATATGATACGGATTTTGCCATGTATTATTCTCTATATAATGTAATTCCATTCTTGGGACACATAATTGAAATTTTAAAGTTTAATGTCTATGCATCATTCTGTAAATTTAAGATTTTTAATGTGTTCACAGCAAATGTTTGAAAGTTTCTTTCATGTTGATTTTATTCCAACTTTGTAGCAAAATAAGAATAATCTCTCCTGCATAACTTTGTACTTTTTATTTGGTCTTCCATATTGTTTAGGTAATTGTTGATTAAATAATTATTTTGGCTCTGAACATCATTCCATCTTAGTTAGTTTATGTAGTTATGCATCTAAAATTGTTTTATGTTTTTCAATAAAAAAAGAAGATAATAATAATGCACAAACAACAATTTAATTAAACTAATAAATTATACATAAATATATATATATCACAGTTTACTCATCATCATCTGAATCTTCATAGTCAATACCAATTGTATCATTTGGTATATTTGAACATTTTCAACGTCATCAAGCTCAATTTGGTCATTGCAGTAATGATTTAACAGATTTACAAAGTTATTCCATAATTCATCAGTAAAAGTATATTGTTTTGGTGTCAAAACCCGATATTCAGATTGTCGACGTGGATGGTCATGTTGCACACGGTGTTGTACAGATGAAGCAGGTCTGTCAACATGTTCATTCCAATCAAGTTTTGATAGTACCAACTTTATTTCATACATTAAATTATGATAATGTAACCTTTTATCCACATGTATAAGAATTGTGTTATGATAACTCTCAATATAATGAGTGTCACGACAATGTGTGTACTTTTCTGGATGCTTATAAATATAAAGGTTTTTTATACTGTTCCTTAGCAACAACTCGGCTGTTGGATCCCGAATACTGTCTCGCGACGGCACATAGTCATTATTTTTGCATCTTGATGTTTGATGACAGTTTATATGGTCTTGTTTGTAGTGACCCACAATGGAGTCAAGTAAGAGCACTAGTTGAGCAGCATTACCATTGCAATTTTTCATTGTCTAGTAAACATGGGTTTTGACACCGGCAGATTTGTCTCTTAGTTCTGGATGATATGTCTTTCCGATGATTTTCCTTGTCCCCTTTGTAATTTTTGCCATATTCCTCCGCACCTCCTTTGCACCATGCCAAGTGTCATAGGAATCAATTACATCTGGTTGGTTTTGGCTCAGATATTTACTGACAGATGAATTGCTATCATGCAAATGAACTTTTACTTTAATCCTTTTTCTCTCGAAGTCTTCGTAAACCTTTTCTGTACCAAAAGTTTCATGTTTCTGGGAGCTCCTTTCCGGGTTCTTTGTTACGTGACTATAACCTACTACCTTATGCGTCAAGTACCCCAGTGCTGTTACATCAGTATGATAACTGTTTTTTCTGCATGCATGTCTTGCATCTGTCATAATATCTAGTTTATTATCACTATAAGAGTTTTTCTCTTTTTTCCTCTTTTAAAGCATCATTAATGCTCTTGTCCCGAAGCGATATTACCACCTGTTTGAATGTTGGAAACATTTTTTCCCGAAATCGTTTCTGTGGAAGTCCAATGTTAGCAAAACTACTAAATCGTTCGTATTGAGCAGGAATCACCCAGCACAGAGATAATTTACTGTAGAGTCCTGCTTCAGTGCGGATGAGGAATGGCAGAAAATCGGAAAAGATGTTGTTTTAACTGGTTTAACAACAAGTCTTGCAACATGTCCAATTTTTGTCATTTCGCCTGGTTCAATAGGACCATACCACTGTTAAAGACGTACAAGTTCAAACAGTTTCTGTTTAGAGCAAACAAAAAGGTCTTGGTCATCCTGTCAACTATTATCCTTTGGATTTAGTATTTCTTCAAGCTTTTAAGTTAAACAGTTATGATTGTAAAAGTCCATCAAAATGTTCAAAATGTCCACATTAGATTTTACTTTCATTTTCCTCTTTAGGCTTTCATATTTTTCATCAAATGCCAACTTTTGTGAGTCATTGTCAAAATTGTAGTCAATGGATTTTCTTGGTTTTCTGACATACTTGTATGATTTTACTTCTCCATTTGAAAGTCTCTTTCTATTAAAATACTCCACATTTGTGATATTACTTAGTATATTCATATTGCTAGCCATCTTGAAACTTGTTGTATACAGGAACAAAATACTGTGTTTGATTTGAAATTGAAAGAATATAAGCGCAAAAATGAGCAAACTAATCAAATTCGAAGTTTATAAATCACATGACTTGGATAAAGGATCTGGTCCAATCAGATTTGATTTCAAATTGTAAAATAAGCCACAAAGTTAAGTAGACCAATCAAATTCAAACATATAATCACATGACTTAAATAAGGTCAAATGTAAAAGAAGAAAGTACAAAAGCAAAGATGTAAAAAAGATGTGAAATGGTTTTGAAAGTAAATGAAGAGGAAAGGGATAAATTGATGATATTTTTGAAAGAGCACAATATGACATCATGTATTGTTGGTGAGTATTTTGTGTTTATTCATTTACTTTATAGATATTTCAATAAAACATTATTCTGTAAATGTAAATATTAATTTATCTTTTAAATCTAATTATGTTATAACATAATAATAAAAAAAATGACAAATATTAATAATCTAAAGAATGCATATCATAATATTTATATATATATTCTATTATTTATGACTGCAATTTTATTTTAGAAAAGAAATGTATAAAGAGAAAAACGTCTAAAAAGGATGAAAGAGGAAGTACTTCTTCAAGCCAAGGAAATATTCAGGATGAAAGTGGTGACAGAGATGACAATGGTGACAATGGACATCCAGATCTAGGTCATGAGGACATTGAATTACGAGAAGGACAATGTCCTTATTGTTTCATCAGCCCATGTGTTGCTACCTCAAATATTACGGCTCCATGGGTAGGAAATGTTTTTAAACTAAATACCCCAATGATGATTGTGGCCCAGTAGTTTCAGAGGAGAAGATTTTTGTAAAAGTTAACGACGACGGACGCCAAGTGATGGAAAAGGTCACTTGGCCCTTCGGGTCAGGTGAGCTAAAAATACGGTAATTTCAACTAAAAAATAAAAAAATCGGTCACATATAAACATGTTCCTGTTACCGCCAAACAGAGATGAAGACTTGCGGTCCTTTTATAATCATTTGTCATTCTTTTTTGCATCATAATTGGTGTAGATATTATATACATATTAGTACTTAGGGTTCAGTAATAACAGACACATATTTTTTGTCTATCCTGTGACTGTTGTTGCAAAAGTAAGATATAGCCATCCTACATTCCGTTGTTGTCCACAAATATTCACTCTGTGGTTAAAGTTTTGCAAATGTAAATAACTAATAAAAATATATGATACTTCTCAAAATCTTGCTGTAGGTGAGACACGGGGTTCACGAAACCCTTGTATCTTTCTTTAAGTGTAAACACTTACATCGATTGCGATTTTTCTGATAGTGAATGTGGTTTAATTAGAAATAAAAATAAATCTACATACGGTAACTTTGGTATATTCTTCTAAATGACAGCCTTTCATGGTCTCATATATATTCTCAAATAATTTGGCAGAACTTGAAGATAAAAAATCAAATAAATATATTCAATGTTTACATGTCATATTTCTGATGTATAGATACCCATCAGAAACAACTTACACTAGGATGTTGAGATGCGTCTCAACACCCACTGTCCGTGTGAATTGATAATTATTTTTTTTATTTCCTCATGCACTATTAGTTATATTGATTTTGTATCATTTATTTTCATGATTATTTTTCAGTTTCAATGTCTGTTCGTATAAATTTAAATTTTCTGTTTTAATCAAATTTACCTTTTTTTTAATTTTTTTAACCGTCGGCCACTAGAGCTGTGACTTAGGCAAGGAAGTTATTTGACCTTGAAGATCAGAAGGTCGTGCTGACATACCTGGGAGCAGAACTCACAAGAACCGTGAGGATGGAGCTGCTGCCTGCTATGACAGAACTCACTGTCACCTTAAAATGAGCCACCAGGAGGATGTGACTGTGACGGACTTTAAAAACTAAACAGAATAAACTTTGTTATGCGAATACAGTCATATTTGTTTCGATATCCAAAGTTTAGATAATCGTACACCCATCAAAATCTCGATTAAACATTTAAATTCAAACTTTTCTTCAGTGAGAAAATGGCTAAATGAAATTGAAGTTAATGCCATCTACTGAGCTACTATATTTGATCATTGACGATAATAGTAGCTAGCAAAATGCAATGATTTCTAAGGTTAATTGGTATATTGTGCATACATTTGACAAATACTCAATGACATACTACAAACAAAAATGTGTACATAGTTCATGGATGCCCCTTTTTCACTTTCATTTTCTATGCTTAGCAGACAGTGAAAGTCGGATTGAATCTCTAATTCGACATTAAAATAAGGACGATCATATCATTGGAAACATGTGTACTAAGTTCAAGTTGATCGAACTTCAACTGCCCCCAAAACTACAAGGACGAAAAACTTTAATTTATATGTCATTACGTATGTTATTGAAATATTTCATTGTACAATATCAATTTTGGATGTAGATTGGATATCAAATCAATCAATAATGTTTATGTTGTACAACAACAACTTGACGAGACAACTGTATGTGTGTATGTATGTATTGAATGTGTTTTAAATGTTCAGATGTGTACTTTTAGTCTATATACTTATATATATAGACTTTGGTAATAAAGATATGCATAAAGCGTTATCGTTTATTACAAAACATATTTATTGTAGAATGGATTTTGTAGCAGAATTTTGGTATACTGATTTCCCATTTAGAGATATATCCTTAAGTGTGAAGAAAAAATACAGCGTATCTAAAAGAACTAGATCACTTTTCTTATTATTCAAATGTATATCGTCACTCTAGTAATCTATTTATTATATTTTGTTTTGAAAGGCAGCTTAAGAATAATAGATGTAAAAGTGAAGCACAAAGACAAAGAACGAAAACTAATCGAATTCAAGGTTTACGTTAATCTCTACAATTTCCAGAATGTTATAAAATTATGGTGCTTTCCGCAGATATAAAAAGGAGACAATGTACTTGTGGGAACTTTATAAGTCTGAATACGGTAATGTGAAAGTGTATCTTATCACACAATTATGTAATTGTCCTATAGGTACATCATTGAAACACTTAATCTATAATCATGAATTGGTATCAGTTGACGATTATTTATCGTATGTATTTAAAACTTATTCTCCCTAATTTTTTATTTCATGATATTTCACCTGGTTTGCTTTATTTTATATGCACTTAATATTAACAGAGAAAAATGATGATCAAAGTTACCAATATGCAAAAGTAAGAAGGACTATTGTAGACAACATACCAAGGGTAGCAATATATGCCGCTCAGGATATTTTCCCACGAAGAATTAATTTATATGATAATGGTGTAAATGACCCTGCATAAAGTCAAGAGTAAATCAAATCATGCTTCACAAGACAATAAATATTAAACCATATTGCACAAAGAAAAGAAGAAGCAGAAAGGGCACAGGTTGATTGGTTTTCTGATATTAAAGAAAATGTAAAAGAAAATGATGCAGTTGTCAGCAATGTTATATCAGCAGCTGGTGTTAGTCTTGTAATACAATAATTTACATTGTCCATTCACTGGACGAGACGAAGTGACGGCTCATGAATATGAAATGCATTTAAAACTAATTTGTCTTTCTGTCATGCCTTTAAACTTTACAAAATGAACAATTTCGTCTGCCCTCAGTTATATCTATTTTTTTCGCATGGTTTCAACGATCCATTAGTCATATTTTATTCTAAAACTAAACACGAAAGTTCGTATTTGGTGTTAAAATTGGTCCATTAATAGGTAAATATGATTATTATACCCGGTACGTCTAGTTGTCGAGTAGCTAGTTGTGGAGTATAAAGAGAAGCTCAGACGCTCTAATAAATTACAAGAAAACCAACATAAAGTGGATATAAGGACAAGTTAGCAAGGACATTGTTAGTTTATTTTCATTCCGATAGTGGGATCAATATACAAGCTTTTGGCTGAAGTCTTATTATGTACTTAGAGAATTAGTCTATATAATTCTACGTGAGTGAACAATGTACAGTTGTACTTATTTTTATGCATACCATTACTGAGTATCACCCAAGACTTTAGTATCTTTGTGTATATATTATTTTGTCGTTAGGGGAAATTTTATTACACCTTCTTGAACTCATTTTGCTACTCTTTGTGCTTTTATCTATTGATAAGATGTAAAACGAAAAGAAGACAGCGAAACCTGGAAAGACCCCTGATAACAACAAACAGCAGGTTCACTACAAACTAGACTGCATTTGAAGGCCTTGATATAGTTATCAAAGGTACCAGGATTCTAATTTAGTACGCCAGACGCGCGTTTCGTCTACATAATATATTTGCAGACCAACAGGACGACATTATTAGTTTCTAAAAGGGCTATCCGATTGAACACCAAGTTGCCGATTGTGACAACGTTACAACAATCTCTTACGGAGACGACCAGCCTTTTTCTTAGTCTTCGCTTATAAAATCCAATCCTTTCTTTTCATCGTGGACAGGACCGCCAACTCTTCCATCAAGTATCACGCCGGTACGACCATCTATCATACACCGGCCAATAATTCCTTCCACGCTTTCCAAAATACCGACATCTGTTGCAGGAAATTCACGGTTACAGTCACCACAGCATTTTGATGCGTTATATCCCAGTTTGACAACAACTGCCACAACAGCTATCGCTACTGCTGAAACAAGTGCCTTAACTACCACATCGTCAGGAACAGGAGCAGGACCAGGACAAACAACATTACCATCAATAAATTCTTCAGGTAGGACGGTACAACCTTCTACAAACATTTTTAATATGTCTTCAATTTTAAAAATTGAAAAATTTAAAGGTGATAATACTCAATATCCTGAGACTTGGTTAACTAATTTTAATCAATATTGTAGTTTTTAAAACATTCATTTGCCGAACAGGATATATGGTATCATGGTTAACAATAAGTCCTGCTTACAAAATATTGAAGAGTTATTGGTAAACTTTAGCTGTTGTCTTCTCTATGGTCATGTTTATTTATTTTGGAACACATCCTCTATTTCCTTTTTCACTTTTATGAAAATGTTAGTGTTATATTTTTAGTATTATGAATATTATAGTTAATATGAAGATTTTGTTTTTATATTACAGGAATTATGGATATACATGCAGCAACAGAAAAGTTAATTGAAACTGTTAGAGAGAGAACAGAGGATTTCTTTTAATTGTGGTGAATGTCAGCGTCCAATGTATATATTACATATCACATTTTTTTTTTCTATGTTGTGATGTTATGCTATTGTTTCAGGAAAAAGGGAGAAGGTTTGGGCCCATTAAAACGTTTAATCCCGCTGCAAATGTTTGCACCTGTCCTAAGTCAGGAATCTGATGTACAGTAGTTGTCGTTTGTTTATGTAATATATACGTGTTTCTCGTTTCTCGTTTTGTTTATATAGATTAGACCGTTGGTTTTCCCGTTTGAATGGTTTTACACTAGTAATTTTGGGGCCCTTTATAGCTTGTTGTTCGGTGTGAGCCAAGGCTCCGTGTTGAAGGCCGTACTTTAACCTATAATGGTTTTTAATTTTTAAATATCTATAGGAAGGAAAATGCTTTGAAACGGAAGGGGTTGTTTTAAAAGACATTCATGAATAGGTGTTGTTTAGCTAAGAAACACAAGTTAGTGCAGTATGAAGTTGTTGGGGTGAAACTGCAGCTTCTTAAGATGTAGAGAATGTTTTCCTTTTTGATTGTGTATCATCACGCACCCATCAAAAGAAAATTCATATATTTGCAGAAGTTAAATCAGAAAGACTTTTCCAAATGGCAGATGTAATAAGTACAATTTAATGTCAACTAATGAACAGACATAATTTACTCATGCACTCTATCGTTTTCTTGAGACCAAATACTTTAAAATCGATCTCAGAAGTCACTGATATGTCTAGATTTGAATTCAAATGTTGAACAAACTTGAGGTAATTTTATAACAGAACATATTCTTGAAGATGATCAAAAAGTTGAAAGTGCAGAGGAAGAAAGAAAAGGGGACAGATGCTTTAGAAACAAATGATTTAAAAACCACTACGTTGGAAGTCATTCAATATTATACAAGAATGGACAATGGATGTACCTTTAGGTGTTCGAATTTTGCTTGAAACAAGAAACATGCTTGGAATGTTATGTTTGTTATTATTCCGATAGTGGGGTCAATATATCAGCGTTTGACTCAAGTTCTTATCCGCCTTCTTGTTATGTACTTAGGATTAGTCTATAGAATTCTAAGTGAATGACACACATGTAGACGTTACGGGAAATTTTAATACACCTTCTTGGACACACATATGAACATTGATAACATAGATAAAACAGTAATTAATCCATTAGAATCAATTGACACGCTAGAATATACCTTACAAATTCCCAACAAAACAATTTAATGGCATTTGTCAAATTATTACTAAGAAAGTATGACTTTGAATTCAATGGACATTTAAAATCAAGCGGTTATTTGGACACGAGTGATTTTATTTTATTCGATATCACAAATGCCAGGGTAGGTGGTTTTTTTTGTTAACTCTTCAATTCAAACATTTGATTTATCTTAATTAAAACAATTGACTATAGCATGCACTTATATATATTCGTAAACTTCCCGAATCGCAATGATTTGTAAACGTTTGCTGCTTTAATTACTGCTAAACAAGAGCTTATGATCATAATATAATTTTGCTGTTATATGTACAGTGACACTATTATTACTCCCATCACTATTCAATATGTTTGTTATTTAATAATGTATGCTTCATACATTTTTCTGAATGTTATACGAAATGTCTGATACATTCTCTAAATAATATAGGAATATTGATGAAAGCAAAGCTAACTTTAACTGAACTAATTTTGTACTAAATGTCCATATATGGAGATTCGAGGACACACAACGGTTCAGTTGCTTCCATGTTCCATGTTAACGACTATTCTGACTTTTGCTTGTTTTTAAATTTTACACGTTGCAAGCCGTTCAGTTAAGTCGTGTTCGTGTTAAATCAGATGAATAACTCATTCTTTTCTGGTGTGTTCATTGCTGCTGGCTAACACACAGCTTATTATCATAAAATGTTTTTGGTGTAATCTGTATTTTAGCATAAAATGTTTTTGGTGTAATCTGTATATTAGCAATTCCATTACTTATTAATATTTTAGTTTGTCCAGGTATAGACAAGTTTCCGCCAAGGGAACATCCATCTCACTTCAATGGTTTTTTTTTTTTTTTTTTTTGGCAAACGGACAGCAAGTTATAGGATTTAAAGGCACAAATATAATATGACAAAAAGTCACAAATATTTTTTTGTCGATTCTTTTCATTCCAAAGTTTTCTATTCTCAATTCTGTTCAATTTGAAATAGATAATCTCGATATCCTTCTTTCTACAAGGATCATAGGATAAATTAGCAAACTAGAGAGGTAAAATTACCACCATGCGTAGCACTATCAAGATAACCAAGTACAATCATCTAAATTGAGAATGGAAATAGTGAATGTGTCAAACAAACAACATTGTCCCTTCTTAACAAAAGATTCAACTGTAAAATTTCGTTCAATTATTTCAAAAAGAAAATACTAAAAAAATATCTATTGAAACAAAATTGTAAACTATGTTCCAACTTCTTTAAAAAGTAAGCAAAATGTGTAATTGGAACACTATTGAATAAATTATACATATTATTGACATTGAAATGCTTCCTACGATTATCAGCAATGAAAATAAAATTGATTAAACCACGTCTGATAGTATACTTGTAGTTGCGAGGTATACATTGTGGTTCATCTTATGTCTTCAAGAGATTTTCGTGTCATTCTAGTTTAACCATTAACTCAGGATGACTCGTACAGCAAAATTATATAACCACACATACCAAAACTGATCCCTTTTACTCTTTATTATGTAAATCAATACATTGTATAGCCATTGGGCGATTAAAGTCATGATTGGAAAGAAATAAAATGCCAATGTAGGATGAACTCATAATCATTCTATACTTGACTTATTGATTATGATGCATTGGATAGTAACTTAACATGATGTGGGCATGCAGGGTGAAATATTAATGCTGACATGAGAAATATTATTGCAGTAATGAAGTTAATACAAATCGGGTACTCGTTGTCATCCCTAGTATATAATGTCTTATTAATTTGTTATTCTTTGTTTTTTTATGATGTACTGTTTTAGTAATTGTTAATTTGTATTTCATGCCTTCAACCCCATTGGGGTATAACTGTGCATTTGTTTGTTTAATAAGGTTAAATATATCTTTAGGCAAGGTGTTGAGTCAATGGGGGCTGGTTGCATTCACTATCTGATAAAAGGGTTAGAAAGGTTCATGTGCCCTTGTCTCGGGCCCACAATCTTACAAACACCTCGTGAAAAGCCCTTTATATACTAAAGGTCCCACCAAAATCGTTGAGATTCCAAGGGCAAGGATTGGTCTCACCGTTACGATTGGTCCGCTCCAGTTTCAGAAGGTCGACTTTAATGCTTCTATACACAATTGGGTCAAAATTTATAATCGGTCCCACATCATAGACCACTGGGCAGTTACAAAATATATCCCTTAGTTGAACGACAAATTACAAAATATGAGAAGGGGTGTATGACAATGTTTTTTATCCAACTAAAGACTGGCACTCTTACATCTGGGGATAAACAATGAGAACGAACTCTGTATTACACTTAAAATCCCAAAATATGGCATAATAAAGAGCAGAAAATTGATTATTAACGTGATCTGTAATTTAACACGGTTAAACTCAAATCACCATCTCCAAGCATAGTGATAAACAAGAATGTATCCATAGTACACGGATGCCCCATTCGCACTATCATTTGTTATGTTCAGTGGACCGTTAAGTTGAAGTCAAAAACCTTATTTGGCATTATAATTAAATATATCATATCATAGGGAACATGTGTATTAAGTTTCAAGTTAATTGGACTTCCAACTTCATCAAAAACTACCTTGACAAAAAACTTTAACCTGACACGGGACAGACGAACGAACGGACGTACAGACCAGAACACATAATGCCCCTCTACTATCGTAGGTGGGGCATACAAATGTTGAAAACTGATTAATTAATTTCGTAAGTCCAAGGGTCATAACTCATAAATATTAGACCGAAACCGAATTTAAACTTTATCGGTAACTTGTCATAGTAAAACTAAATTTATTGGATGGACAGAAAAACGGAAAGACAGAAAGTCAGACGGAAAGCTAAGATCAATGTATGTCGTCCCACGAATCATTGTAAAACATGTTAGTGTCTAATGTTGTGCTGATCTAAAATTTCTTTGTGTCCTTCCTTCAATTGTTATTTAATTTCGTTGTGTACTATAACATGTGTCATTTCAAGTCTTGGTACTAGTCGACGTGCACATTCTGCACTAAAGTGAAAGTATGTGCTCTGCATGTTCTTGGACGTTTTTTGACAATTTGACTAAGGGTTGAAGCATGATCTGAAGTCATACCTTTTTAAAAGTAAATCATGTGGCGACTTTCTATGTTTCTTTGAGAATTCCTGGTTACAACCATAACATTTACGGATTAAACCAGCACAAAATGTCAGATGAAATGGTTGATCTTGAGTTGGAATGTATGTTTCCACATATTCCTGCAGTTCAATACTGGTTTTATTTGCAGCACCCTTTCTCCTTTGTGTTGCTTTAGAGGCTTTCTTCCCTCTGTTTGTGGCCATATTTGCATTTGCCAAATTAGTGACATCACATTTATCTTTATAATTATTTTCTGTAGCTAGTAAGATAAGAATTAAATATGCAAATATAGTGACTTAGTGCTAAGGTGTGTTGGCAGAGGTTAAAACTGCAGTACCTTGAGCATTTCTTGTAGCAACATATTGTGACAGGTCCTGCTTGATATTTTAAAATGTGTGGGTCATTGTTACTTATGAAATACGCTACCATAAACGATTTCCCGTCTTTGCATCCTGGCAATAATTAATGTTTCCATCCTTGCTCAGTAATTGTTTCGCACAACGGTATATGTCACTCAAAATCCTAAATGGAACATTTACAATTTGGGATTCCTCTTCTGACACAGGAAATGTGATTGCACTACTTGTCGCAGTTAGGTCGTCGTCCTGTTCAATTCCTGATATCTTTATAGGTTGTCTCTGAAATCTGAAAAATAACATTTTCAAATATATGGATTAATCTAACCGCATGAAGGTATTCATTTATATTTACATAACGCATTGCATTTCTTTATTTAAAGAAAATACTAGACAACTTTTCATGATTACATATCCTTCATCTATGAAACAAGTGTTGAAAAGTTTGTAATTGGATTTTTATGTTAAATAATTGCTTTAAATCTTCTAAGCTGTTACTTCAGTCTCCCAAATGTAAAGTTTGGTCATACCAATCTTATTTCTTTCCTATTTGGCAACTTTGAACAAGGCCATGTGAATACCCAAAAATGTCCCATGACCCTATGTTTTTATTGTTGCAAAAGATAGGGCTACATTAATACTTTCATGAATGATATATGGAAATTTATAAATTTTAAAGGTAAATCAGGAATAAATCTATTTCCACACATAGATTAGCTTTAAAGTTAATTGGAGATTATTTACTGAATTTACCCCTATTTTGTCATTCAACATTTTCACCTAGACTTTTCTTTCATGTTAGTTTAATAACTACTTTTTAAAACAGTTTGTAACTTTCAATTAAAAATATATAAGGACAATGTATATAGCCACCATCGCTTGTCCATAGAACCTGTAAAACTGTCATAACTATAACCCAAGAAACTTAATCACTTAAATAAATGAGAAATGTTGTTGTTTTTGATTAATTTGATACAAGAGGCTGTCACAACGACAACAAACCGGATTTATTAACATTTGTTTGTGTTCTGGCAATATCACAAGAACCATAACTGATGAATGGTGAAAGTGAAAATCGTCAATATCAAATTAGACATCCATATTGTCATCAGTATCAACATATTAAAATTTGAAAAGCTTAGATTGAATGGTTCATGAGTAAATGCAACAACGTGAATGGAAATGCCATTTTATGATCTTTCTAGAACCATAACTCCTGAATGGTAAAAATAAAAATCGTCATTATTGAACTTGACCTCCATTTTGTCATCAGTAACAACATATTAAAATTTGGGAAGCTTTAGTAAAACAGTTCATGCATAAATGCACGGACACGACTGGAAACTCCATTTTTCAATCTTTCAAGAACCATAACTCCTGAACGGTAAAAGTCAAAATCGTCATTATTGAACTTGACCTTCATTTTGTTTTCAGTAACAACATATTAAAATTTGAAAAGGTTTGGTTGAACGGTTCATGAGTAAATGCACGGACAACATTTGGTGGACGGCCGCCCGACCGCCGTACATCCCCAAATCAATAACCGACATTTTTGTCACAAAAATGCGGTTAAAAAAAAATAGATGTTAAATCAGTTCAAACCACACACTATACAGGTTATGCATATATTGTAAATATAAAACTGAAAAGCATACAATAATTAATATATACATGTGTATATTATATATTTTTAGATATACCGTAAATAATTTTAACAAATTTTATTGTATAATGAAAGCTTAATTCAGTGTCGGAGCCAGAACTTTTCATAAGGCCCCGGCTGACTTACCCCAGAGGAGGCCTGCTCCAGACATGAACCAGTGATTCCATTCAGTGTCGGAGCAAGAACTTTTCATAAGGCCCCGGCTAACTTACCCCAGAGGAGGCCTGCTCCAGACATGAACCAGTGATTCCCCATATAATCAACCAAATGCGCATCTGATAAACTTTGCTTTATTTCATTATGGATTAAAATATCTTTGAATTCAAACTGAAGATCCTTGTTTGGTGCACAGTAAACAATTAGATAAAAATATGTGTTTTGTAGAGAAACAGATTGTTTCAATATTTTAGATCTTGGGCTTAAATACATTCTATGATCGTATCGTTTTAACACATCATTTCATTTGGAACATTTCTTTACTTATCTGACAATGATTTCCACAGCCGTATAATTTTCTTATTATTCCAGCTATGAAAGTAGGATGGAATGCTGTTCATTTAAATCAGGTCTTTGAACTTTAGTTTATTGTCTATACTAATTCAACTCTAATGACTGTTAGTTAGCAGAGCTCTTCCTTTTTTGTGTTGCAATTGATGCCTTTTCCCCCTTATGTTAAAGACAAACCAAAGTTAGATATGTTTGTCTTCATCTTCTTTTTTAGTTTATATTTTGCTAAGTAGTCCCTCACAAATGAAATATGTATTAAATCTGAAACATACTTTTTTACATTTGATATTCCAACTTTTGAAATTAAGTGCCATCTCCTAAGATTTTTCCGATTTATTACATTATTGTTATGTCTGTACAACTAGGGCATCGGATAATGTTGCCTTTTTGTTGAAATATGTGAAGCATCATTACAAATATGAACGATAATTCGTTATGGTATATTGTCTATATTACTATCAGATGCTGACATTGACAGTCTGTTTTCCTTTACCCTGGTATTATCCCCGAATACTTTTGGAACCTCGCTGACCGATTAAACAGTGACTAGATAAGCTTAACAAGAAATGAATACTATTTTTATATGCAATAAAATGCTACGGTAAATACCATCAGATTACGTTCATAACAATACCTACTATATAATCGGGTGGTTATCCATAATTAGGAAGTCATCTCATATTACGAAAGATTTAGACAACAACTAACTGTAAATTTGTATTCAGTGACCATACAATTCAATTCCGAATGTTTAGAAAAATTAATGTTATCAAGAAATCGTGATCGTTAAACGAGAATATATATGTCCCTTCTTTAACTCAAGGACGGTCTGGGATAACTTGTGACACTAGTCTTTTTTTTTTTTTGGTTTTATTCCGTATGACTGACAGGTTTCACATTTGCTTATGTAATCTCAGATTTCACTATTTATACGGCAAATATACACATTCACAGTCGTTTTTAAACATCCTTCTATTCCGATATGTGTATGATTTGTTCTAAAATTTCGGTCCGCATGCACCTAGAAATTAATTACACAACGGCCCCCCTCGCAAATAATTCCACAGTTCGTCATGGATGTGATAGTACGGCACAATATACTGTTGATTAGTTATCTCTGTCCATCCTCTAGCTACCTTGTCGATAACTTGGAGTAATAAAGGGTCTTTCATTTTTGCGTCGGCAATTTCTTTCTGACGGTTTGATGATATTGCAAGGTAATCCCCCATGTTTATATTTGCTAGTTCCATTTCAATATTCGCTCTAACGTGACACAGTGGCAGTAGTCAAAAGTGTCCATCGGATCTGATCTGACGCAAGTTAAAAGTGTTGCTGTGCGTAATTTTGTATCTTTTTCTGATAGTCCAGACGCAATCACGTAGTTGTCCCATGCTCTTTTGAATTTCCACAATTCGTCGCAATATTTCAATCAAGATCAAGTTTTTGAACAAATGGAAGAACAGATCAGACGGCGACAGCCATGTTTATTTGTGGTTCCTTAAATTCATGTGCAATTTCTTCTCCGATGTCTATGTCGCTTTCTGCACTTTTCGTATAGATTAGTTCCTTTGACAAAGTTAATATTATCGGACATCTGACACCATATTTAAGTTTTTGATGTCAATAAAAATCTATATAATCCAAGTCGACTTATAACAATCTAATGGCGACTGGCAATACACAGTTTACAATGCATGTCTTATTATAGCACGTATAGCTCATTAACATAATGAGGTCGTGTTACTAAAGGTATTTATAGCCAATACTGTAATAAAATAAACAAGAATTTGCATCGGCAAATTAAATTCGTATCCTTAAAGAGGGACGAAAGATACCAAAGGGACAGTCAAACTCATAAATCTAAAACAAACTGACAACGACATTGCTAAAACATTCGTTTTAAACATTCAACATTTGTTTTCAATATTAAACCTTGGTTTTCAACGTTCGATTTTCAACTTGCAACATTCGTTTTCAAAATTTAACTTTCGTTTGCAACATTCGATTTTAAACTTTCAATTTTTAAACGTTCAACATTCGTTATTAACATTCGACATTTGTTTTCAATATTAAACATTCGTTTTCAACGTTTGATTTTAAACTTTCAGCATTTGTTTTCAACATTAAACATTCCATATCCAGAAATCAACGCCACTTTGCTTATTTGAATATTATACTAAAGAAATCGGATACGGGTCACGGAAATTACTAAAAATGATAGGGAATTTTGAAAAAAATGTCTTTTTTAATTTTAATTTAATTGATAGACAGGTTGCCGGGGCAGAAAATGAATATACACAAGACTATACACCATTTAAACGAAACATTATGACTGTTGTTGCAAAAATACAGGTTCCTGAGCTATTTTAAATATCGAAGCGAGAGGCATTTAACATTGCAGTGTAAAATACAGGCTAAAATGGCTGAAACGTCAAATTTGCCAACTTAGTGTTGAAAATTGGCTTGCAAGGTCATTACAAAAACATGTTGCCGGGGTGGATTTTGAAACTTGAATTTCCAAAGAATAAGCAAGTCCAAACCTTGTATGTGTAGTCGTTGAGCTCTAGGTTCCCACGTAAAATTAAAATGTCACTATTTCAAGAAGAATAAACTAACGAAAGCACGAAAAAATCACTAAATTCACGTTCATTGTTTTGATTTTGACCGCTTGACAACTTTACGGAAATATCAAAGTGATTGTAAATAAGGACTCTGTGACGGGCAACTTATAATATCCGTGTTTAAAGATTTTAATGATATCAAGACTATCAAGCCAGTCCAGTTCAAACTACTATCACGTGGTACAATTCTCATTTACATATTATGAATATTAATTAGCAAAACCACTACTCATTTCTGGCTATGCGTTTTCAACGTTCAACTTTTGTTTAGAAAATCTGATTGTCAACATTCATCATTTGTTTTCAACATTCAATTTTCAACTTTCAATACTCAACATTCATCATCCGTTTTCAACATTTTACTTAGTTTTCAACTTTCAATTTTCAACTGTCAACTTTCGTTTTTTACATTCAATATTCGATTTTCAGTTTTTGACATTCAATATTCGATTTTCATGAATATTAACGCCAGTTGTGATCGACGGATATCTTCACACATATTCGTACCATATCTATAACCATGACCCTTACCCTCATATGACCATAACCAGACCTGCCTATTATCTTGATTCTAACCTTGAATATAACCCTAACTTGTACCCTACATATATACCTTACCCGTACCCTGAATATAACTATAATCTGTACCTTACCTATAATCCTAACCCTTGCCATGAATATAACCCTAACCATACACTACTTACAATCCTTACCCTTTCCGCGAATTTAATCCTATACCCTTTACCCTTATTTTAATCCTAGCCCGTATCCTGATAAGATAATAACCATAACCAATACTCTACCGATATTCTTTACCCTTACCTTGAATATAACTATAACATGGCCCTTATCTATAACCCTTACCCTGAACATAACGCTAACCTATACCCTACCTTTAACCCTAACCTTTACCCTGAATATAACGTTAACCTTTCCCCTACCTATAACCCTGACCCTTACCCTGAACATAACGCTAACCTATCCCCTTCCTATAATCCTGACCCTGAACATAACGCTAACTTATCCCCTACCTATAACCATAACCCTTACCCTGAACATAACGCTAACCTATCCCCTACCTATAACCCTAATCCTTACCCTGAACATAACGCTGACTTATTCCCTACATATAACCCTAACCCTTACCCTGAACATAACGCTAACCTATCCCTTACCTATAACCCTAGCCCTTACCCTGAACCTAACGCTAACCTATCCCCTACCAGTAACCCTAACCCTGAACATAACTCTAACCTATCCCCCTTCCTATTAACCCTTACCCTGCATATAAACCTATGCCCTTTTCACTACCTACTACCCTAACCCTTACCCTGCAGGGCAACCTAACTTGTTCTACCTAAAATCCTAATCATTACCCTGAATATAACCCCAACCAATACCCTAACTATAAGCTTTACCCTTATCTTTAATATAAACCTATCCTCACCCTGCCTTTAATCTAAACCCCACCCTTAATATTACCTCAACCCGTATCACTGACTTTTAGTTAAATGTAATGCATGTGAAAAGATCTTTCGCAATCTGCTAATGACTTTTAGTTCAGTATATAGCATGTAAAAAGATCTTCCACAACTTTCGCTGACTTTTAATAAAGTATATAGCATGTAAATAGTTGTCAAAGGTACCAGGATTATAATTTAGTACGTCTACATAAGACTCATCAGTGACGCTCATATCAAAATATTTATAAAGCCAAACTAGTACAAAGTTGAAGAGCATTGAGGATCCAAAATTCTAAAAAGTTGTGCCAAATACGGCTATGGTAATCTATGCCAGGGATAAGAAAATCCTTATTTTTTCGAAAAATTCCAAGTTTTGTAAACAGGAAGTTTATTGAAATGACCACATTATTGATATTCATGTCAACACCGAAATGTTGAGTACTGGACTGGTGATACCCTCGGGGACGAAACGTCCACCATCAAGATATGAAATCTTCCACTGACTTTTAATAAGTATATAGCATGTAAAAAGATCTGATGAAATCTTCCACTGACTTTTAATAAGTATATAGCATGTAAAAAACCTTCCGAAATCTTCCACTGATTTTTATGTAAAGTATATAGCATGTAAAAAGATCTTCTGCAATGTTCCGAAGACCTTTGGTGAAGTATTGAGCATGTAAAGATATTTCGCAATATTCGTTAACTATTGTAATATGTGGTTATACAATGTAACTTGATTATTTTTTGGATAATATACCCTTAAATTTCGTGACTTCTTACTTGTTGGATGAATCGTGCCAGCTGACAATAGTGAAATTGCACTTTGTTACATGACAGCCCCCTCCCCCAACCAACCCCTAGTGTTATGATAAAACTATCTCGTAATTACGACATTACAAAAATATAATAATAAAGAAAATATTTTTTTTCAAAGCACTTCTGAATCATGAATTTTAATTTTTGTAAATATATATATAAATATTTTTAATCTTCATTTCTATTCATCTTGAATTTTTTATGCCCAGGTTTAGTTTTTTATAGTGAATGTAATTTGTGCATTTTATTTGCTTTATATTTGAGTGTATTACACAAGTAATAATTAATTAATGATTAAGCTAGTTTTCCGTTCTTGTCATTAAGACAGTGGGCGTGTTGTTTGTAGTTTAGAACAAGAGATGTTTTACTATAATGTTATGTAAAAAAGAGTTCCATGGAATTGATTGACAGTGTTGGTCATTCACAGGTGTTAAGGTTACCGATATGTAGGAATTGAAGCTTATGAGATGCTGATTTATTTAGTTAATTGATTAAGTTGCCCAGAGATAATGATAAGTTGATTGTAATTGATGCTTTTAATTATTTGATAATTTTGTTTAGGCTTCGATTAACAGTCAAAATTCTAGACATGTTTAATTATAGATTAATAGTTGACAAACTTATAAAATCTTTAATGTATTTTTTTTAAATAAAAGATTATTACTCAACAGTGAAATCATAATTATGTATTTCCTGGGACAAAGAAAACGGACTCCTAAGTTAAGTTGTTCCAACTATCGAGTTTTGATGAATCTGTTGTCAAGGAGAGAAGTTATTCCAGTGAAAGAAAGGAATAGTCTGGAAAAAAGACTTTATAAAAAGATAAGTCATTTCAACTTTGGAACGCAATCGATAATTGATCCGTATTTAGGTAAACAAATGAACAGGATTACTATTGATGGAGAAATTGTTCTTTCGTGGGAGGAATTGGAAAAATGTATAGAAAAGTTTTATGCTTTAAGCAAAGCGGATTGGGCAAGAAAACTGTACCATCAAATTAAAGAACATTACTTTGGAGTTTGGGAGCCTATGATTCAAAAATGCATATCTAATAATGATATGCAGAGACAAAACTACCATTATTTTCAAATAAAGCACTGCTTATACCTGTTGATGCCAAAAAAACAATGGAAAGACACAAAGTTGACCTTGATGACATGCGTAAGCTCATAGTGGAGAAAGACGATGTTTCTTATCAATATATTCTGTTAACAATGGATGTGTTTACGAAATTTGTGTGGTTACGACCATTGTCTGATAAGAGCTCGGAAAATGTTGCTGCTAAGCTACGAGAGATATACTCGTAATTTGGAAACCCTAAAATATTAGAGTGACCAAGGTTCAAATTTGTTGTTACATGCCTCTGTAAAGATATGAACATTAAATTGATATATAGTTCAAGTTACCATCCGCAGAGCCAGGGGAAAAAAGAAAGATATTACGGGACCTTGAAAGACGAAATTCGTTTTGATATAATTAATTCAAAATTCGGAGGCATTTGCGATTGGATGACGAATCTTCCTAGTTTACAAAGTATTTACAATAATGCGGTTCACTCGTCTTTGGGAATATCACCTTATGAATGTTTACTAGTATTGGGAATCAAACCAAATTCTGTAACAAATAAAAATGTAATTTCACAAGTACAAATTAAGAAGACATAACAATTGAATTTGCAAACGAAGAGTTGAATATGACATTTATACCGAGTGAAGACTGTGCACATTGAAAAAGTTAGAAGTCAGGCATTTAATATTTCGAAAAAAGCTAGCGCAAATATGCAGAAAAATGGTTTGGCAAAATATCCACCATGCGAATATAATATACGCGATGAAGTATGCGTTAAATTTATAGGCAAAGACAACAGAGTGTATAGAGGAGGCTCATCAATCGAGGCGCCAAGGGTATTAGAAGGAATTGTAATGCGACAAATAAAGAAACAAAAACTAATAATCCTAAACCAATAGCTTAGGGTTCAATTTACAAAGAGAGAAATAAAGCAAACGCGAAACCACCGAATTATTCAATTTATTCAAATGTCTCTTAAATAGTAGTAAAATGATAAGGAATGCCACTGTCAGAACATTATAGTTTCGCAAAACTTTAAATACATTTTTACAATATAATTTTCCTTTTTTGATTTTTTTTAAATGAACCAATTTTTTATGAACGGTATTTCTTTTCAGAAATGAAGATTACATGCAATTTTACGAATATAACAGTGTATGCAACTGCGGCTTGCACAAATATTTCTTCCACTTCCCAGTGATTGGTTCGTGTTGACGGGTCACATTTTAATTTGTCAGATTTTTCCTTCGAGAACTTTAAAGCCTTGGACACTAAATGGCCAGGTATTAAGGAAATAATAGATGTAATAAAATTAGCTGGTTTTTTTAATATAGATTCTTTGAATTAGATGTACATTTTTCAAAATTCAACGTTACTTATGAAAATGCTTTTTATTATTTGTACATTTAAAATCAAGTGGTTATTAAGACATGAGTGATTTTATTTTATTCGATATCACAAAAGCCAGGATTAGTTTCAGGGATGCAGTAATTGGTAATGGTTTACAATCCTAATGCTTTACATGCTGTTTTGCCTCGACCAAATAACATCACCATTTTTGCAGTATGTTTCATAAATAAAATGTGAAATGAAATTTATGTATGCTGCAAGTGCATATGTTTCTGGAATAATTGTAGGCCAATTCACAGAAATATTTGTGTGTGACCATACAATAATTGCTTTTATTATGATAAATATTTAACAATAATTGTCGACCCTTAACAAAATATTTTGCTGTGCCCTCAGTGAAATAACCTCGAAGTGTTTACTTTTTTGGATATTGACCTTTTCTAGGGGCCATAAATTTTATAACTTTAACCTTAATTGGAGTAGTTTGTAAGTGAACCAAACACAAAATGAATAAATTTTGTAACATTAAAATGTCTGTATTATGCCCACTTTATGAACATAAGGCTTTCTGGTGCTAGTTCATAGATTCCATGTGTATACATTAGTTAAAACTTTTAATAATTTTCATACCAGTGGACAAAAGAATAATTGGTAAAATCGAGGAGTATGTTGGTGAAGGTTAAGTGTCATCAAGCTGCTTAAGACCATTACTTGATTAATTTGTAAGACATTGGTTATAAATGTGCCAACTGGACAAACAGAAGATGTTTCCCCAAGTCAGCGGGATATATCTGACTTCGTTTATGCTGACAAGTTGATGGATTGAAGGCCAAATACGATCAGGAAAACTTAATAGCTAATGTTGATGACTTGCAGAAAGACAAGCCAGAAGATAAGTTTCTTTTCTCCGGTTCTGATGTGAACACAGAAGATACTGGAGACTCAACAGGTTTCTTTTTCTCATACCAATCAACCTGGAAACAACGACTGCTTAACCTTTATGACAATGAGACATGTCTTCTAGATGTCATATACAGAGCAACAAGGGACCTCAGACGCTTTAAAAGAGACGAAATGCCAGACTATGCAAGAATACCAAAAGCATAATTCAATTCACAACTAGGAACTAGTGATACTGAGCTTTTCTTTCGAGGCAAAATTCATTCAGTTAAATCTCGGATAAGTATAGCCTATACGAAGAATGAGAAACAGGAAAACAAGACAGAAAACAATATAAACAAGATACAGCTGTACATGTCGGACACATAATAATATGCATGCACCAGTAGAATCCAGTCTAGGTTGTGCGAGCAGGACTCAGTAAGCAACACAGAGGAAGTGGCACTCAATGAGTGGAGTTTCTGCAATACTTCTCCTGTTGATAGAGATTTGGCAGCCCTGTATCACGCATTGTTACATAATGATGTGTTCTCCAGTAGGTTGATGTTGCACTTTAAGGACGCAAAGACTGTTTTCTCGTGCTGTAGATGACAAACTCAATGTAGAAAATTAACATGTTTTAATTTGAGGTTTATCTGTAAAAAGGGAACTCATAATAGATTAACTGATATTAATACCGTAGCTGATATTGAAAAATATACAGATTTTAAAATAACTAAACAGTCCAAGGGCAAATGTAATAAATATTGAAACTCGTATAAAATGTAATGGAGTCAAAGCACAATATTTTCAAGATGACTTTAAACAGGACTATGTACAGAAATGTAAGGCTTATTGTGCGAATATGGTAATAAAGTTTTGTTAAATTTTTATGGTTTTTAATGGTATTGTAATGGTTTGATCTGCTGTAGTGTCAGAGGTAAAAAGCAAGAAATAAAAAGACGGGAGACGGCAGCACAAATTATAAATTATAGACCACACGACCACCTGGGCTTTATAAAAATGAAGCTTCGATGGCCGCGTATCACCTTTTCACGTCAGTTTTAATCTAGCGTCGTACTACAGTACACGATATATAAGGCATGAAGATGGGTTTTTTTTTCAAATCAGCTAAATTATCTATATTATATATCACGATATCTCAGTAGCATGGGTTCGAATCCCGGCTAGGGAAGAACCAAATATTTGCGAAAGCAAATTTACAGATCTAACATTGTTGGGTTGATGTTTAAACGAGTTGTATATACATTATGTACACAGCCATGTATCACCAACATTGATGGCGATCCGATGCATACATCTGTTGTAGAGTTGTCACTGACTCAGACGTACTTTATAATATAATATAATAATATAATTATTTTCTGTGACTGTATTTTACATTAATTTGTAGGATCCTTTACTATAGATAATTGAGCTGATTTGTAACAATAACATCCTCATGCCTTATATATCATGTACTGTAGTACGCCGCTACATTAAAACTGACGGGGAAAGGTAACACACGGCCAGCGAAAGCTCTATTTTTTGTAGAGCCCAGGTGGTCGTGTGGTCTAGCGGGACGGCTGCAGTGCAGGCGATTTGGTGTTTGATATCACAGTAGCATGGGTTCGAATCCCGGCAAGGGAAGAACCAAAAATTTACGACAGCAAATTTACAGATCTAACATTTTTGGGTTGATGTTTAGACGAGTTGTATATATGCATATGATTTCTTTTATATTTAAGGTCTTTTTCCGGTGGCTTGTCGTTTAACCCATGGATCTGAAGATAGTTGTCGTCATTATCACTGTCCAGTATGTCTAAAAGTATTCAAGTCAAGAAAAGACAATTTGATTCGTCATGTAGCCAAATGCAATGGAAGATCAAGAGAAAACGTCTAAAAGTGCACTAAGTGACCATATGTACTCTACTCCTCTGTCAAAGGACAAAACAATACACACAGAAGCAACTGTAAGGTGTTCAGTGTGCCATAAACCCTTCCCAAAAGGATGGATAAGGAGTCACATGAAAATTCACGAGAAGAAAGAGGGAAAAATATCAAAAACAAAGCATCATTACACAGTGGTCATCGATGAATAAAAGAGACTATATACATCTGCTGTTAATATGAAAGGACTCCGTCGGCCTATTCATGTTTAGAAAATAACATATGACAGTTACTGTAATGAAAGCTACTCTGAAATTATCGCTTGCCACCTCTTAAAAGATACTGTGGTAAGGGGAAGTAATATGGCATATGAATGTCCACATCTTAGATCAGTCCGGTACGCCAAGCATGCTGATGTTACAGTAATGCAAACATCATCGTTAGATTCACTGCTAGAAGATGGAATCAAAACTATGGAGAAACATCTTGAAATGTTAAACATGTACCAGGTGTCTGTCGAGAACAAGTCACCTCTAATTGTCAGGATACCTCACGATTTTCCAACATCTAAAAGATATATATTGTTTTCCGTATACTCCGAAGATATTCGCTACTGGTCAAGACTTGGCAGGACTGTGGCTACATACGACAATAGTAGGAAATAAGATAACCTGCAAATGTTCAACAGGACGTCGATATTGTAACCACAAACTCTTGGTGAAGAGGTATTTATTTCAAGAGATTCAAGAAATGTACAACTCACAAGTAGAAGATCTTGACCACGATGACCAAGAGCCATTACAAATTAGTCAACCTACATGTATTACTAATACAAAAGTATATAGAACTATATATTTTTGGAATCAGTGTGAGAGAAGCTGTCGTTTAAAACTGGAAGAGACTTTCATTTCACCGGAAGTAGCATAGTATCTCTCTTTCATCCCTCAAAAGTATAATTAAACCATTATTTATTGCATTAGTATGGAGAAACTCTCCTTATTTAAATGTCTTTGTTGTGGAAAGACTTTCAATTGTACTTACTATTAATGGTTTTGAAACTAAAGTGATGCTCATTTTCAAAATGCAGGTTACGATAGAAAGAGACGAACAAAATAACGAGTATTGTGGAGGGGGTGGGTCACCAGGTTAGACTGATGACGATGTTCCCATCTTTGACCTTGGAATTGATGGATTGATTGTGTTTATGGGAGTGCAAACAACAAGTCCTCCACAGTATTTGATGTATTTCTAAATGCTACAACAACTTGTGGACTACCATCTCGAGTGAGAACTGATCATGGAGGTGAAAATGTTGATGTTGCCAATTTCATGATCTTAGAAAGAGGACCTGGGAGAGGCAGTATAATACAAGGAAGGAGTGTCCATAACCAGAGGATAGAGATAGTGTGGCTAGATTTGTATAAAGGCTGTACAAATGTGTTGTATGACCTTATTACATTTCTGGAAGCTGAACATATTTTGAACATAGAAAATGAGAAGCACATATTTGCCCTTCATTTTGTTTTTATTCCAAAGATCCAGGCCTCGCTACAAATATTTCTAAATCAGTGAAATAATCATAAGCTTAGCTCCGAAAATGGAAAAACTCCAAACCAATTGTTTTTGAAAGGGGTCCTTCATCAGTATCATAGTGAGTCAAGTGCCATCAAAGACCTTTTCAATGAGATTGATGATGACTTTGGCATTGACTGGGGAGGTCTGTTTAACCGGAAAAAGAGTAGAGCTTATTCCGTTTCGGGGAGAGACGGGTGTCGAGGAGAGACCCCGTAAAAACACTGAAACCCCCCTAGACACTCCCTGTCCTCCAACAACATGGAGTTCCATGGATGTACTAGGTATGAATCTTTATTTTATTGAAGTGAGTTAAAAAAAATAATGAATATTAATTTTCTTGTAAAACAGTTCTGTCTTTTTTTTCTGATTTGTGTTAAATGTATTTAAACTAATGAATCATATGTGTTAAGGATTTAGTATAGAATACAATTAACTATACGAGGTAGACGTATGGGGAAAATCATTTTTAAATTTAAAAGTATACATGAAACTCATTTTGTACGTGTGACACAAAAAATGTCATAGTTTGACATATTCTTATTAGTGTTTATATTTTTTTTCTCCAGATAAAATCTTGAGCTGTTTAGGTGGGGTGTTACTAACCCTAGTGGTATGGTACGTAAAATGGAGGGTCGTCCACAGAAGGAGGAGTACAAAAGACCTTAAATATGGATTACATGTGTATACATAAACAGTTGAAAGTAACCAACTGATTAGACATGTCAAATCTGGAAATTTAATTAACTCTGATGAATACATTGTATGGAGGAAGGTGATAATAGGGGAAATGCAGTAATGTGGAATACAGCTTTCAAGAAACATACCAGTATATCCCTAGTGTGAAATGGATTTCTCAACTGGGACATGAAGAAAGAAGAAATAGGGAGGAGTAGGTTGTATAGACCAGATGAAACGTACACATTCTAAATATCGTTCTGAGTTTGTTTCCTTGTACGAAGAAATGGCTACAAACAAACCAGGAAGGATATCAGCTAAGGGTGATGTTTGACTTGTTGTTGGGCTGAGTAAAACAACAATGGCTGCAACAGGTTACATCCGACTCTGCTTAAGTACCAATATGCCACCAACAACAGCTCCAGGTATTTGGCAAAGATTTATTTATAAGTAACTACGATTACGCAAACACTAATCTTACGAAACCAAAAGAAAATGTAGAAATTCAAGCCTACTACACAAGTGGTGTACTCTGTTTCAAGGGGTTGAAACAGAAGATACAAGTATTATGGGAGTTTTTGCCAAAAAAAACAATGTTCAGTTCATCCAATCAAATCGGATGAAGAAGGCAACTCTGCATGTAGTTCAAATTTAACATTCATGAAAAGCATAGAAGTTGAGTACACATGGGCAAAAGAATATATGCAAGATTTCAAGTGATTGTATTGAAGCTAAACATTTAAAAACAGATCCAGATATAAAAAACGAGATTTCAAATTTAACCAAAGAAATTTGGTTTCATCAACAGTTTTAATTGGGTTTCCGTGAGTTCTGGATCAAAATGCAATTTACGCCAGCAATAGACCAATGCTCTAATTCGTTTTTCAGCCAAGAAAATAGATAGAAGTGAACTTTCGGAACAATTTCTTAGTTGACTAATTGCAATGGCAGAGGAGCAACTGTATGCTATCAAGTAAATTCAAACTGCTTGAAGAAGCATAGTGGCAGTTAGGTCGTGTAAACTCCAAAGACGGTGCACTTCTGAACAGGTTGACATACCTAGTACAGAAAAAAAAGAGATATGAACGATATCCGAGGGCTATCAGAAACATGTCTACACCAAGTACCGAGAAACTGGAAAATGAAGCAAATATCTAAAATACAGGATGTTATACGAGATTTAAAAGGCCTCCTGGAACCAGTGAATTACATTGTTATTTATTTAAAGTTTTTCAATAGTGTGGCGAGTGCACTTAAGGGTAGAGTTGGTAAGATCTAGATAGGAGTGAGAATTGAAAGAAAACACATATTATAGTTGAAAGGTTAAAGTTGCGATCGTGGGAATGAGAAATAAATACTTATGAGTGGGCAGTTGTTTACCTAAGCTGAAACTATACACACCTATTAATAAATTAAAAAAGATATTTCTCTATATTGAAATGGAATTGAAATGCAATTAAAAATGTAACTTTATACAAGAGTCAGTTATTCTTGGGACATTTTAAGTGATATACATGTAAAACCTTGACACCGTTTTCGGCAATAACCAAACTATGGATTAGAGAAAAGTATACGTCATTCGACAGCTAGTTCCCCTGATACCCTTAATTCATAAGTAACACAGAGCACAACGGGCGTATCATATGGTGAAGGTCCCAGATGTTGGTTAAAATGGGCTTTTTATGTCATACCAGTTGCAAAACAGAACCATTGAACATTAAAAAATGAGCGATTCAGAAAGTGGAGTTACTTTCCAAAATCAGCCTGAATCTGACTAAAACTTAACTGAAAAATCAGCTAGTCAGCCAACACCAACACAAGCCACCGTAACCATTGATCATTTCGAAATTTGGATTATGTCAGTCAAATGGCAAAAACATGGATCAAAATCATCTACACCGGGATTTGCTATAGATAGTTTTGCCGAGTTACCAACCTATGTTCACTTCATTCGATGCATGGATTGCGTTCCATGGATGAAACAAGGTAAACGAAAAAAAATGCAAGTGCTATGCGTCTTAAACTGGAAGGAGGTGCACTATCGTAGTTTAATTATCCGTCCAATAGTGAAAAAAGAAACCGATATATTATTTACAAAATTCAAAGAACATTTTAGTGGACTACACCCGACATGGATGCTTGAACAACATGTATATGAACGATCAGAATAAATTGAAGTCTACATTAGTGACATTGAGAAACGGTGTAGCTGTTTGTTCAAAATAGACTGGGAGACTACAACCGCATTCATCAGAGGACTACCTGGATCGTTACCTGTGATTGTGATTCATAGGGACCCAAAATACGTGAAAGATACCGTACAATCTGCAAGATTGGCACAAGAATCGATGGCCGTACTAACAAGCACCTTCGAATATGGACCTTCAAACGAAGTGTTGAATAAACTTTCAGACTAGGAGAAGGCAATCAAAAATTTGAGAGAATATATCCGCTATGCAGATTTATCCCCCTAAAAAAACAAAAGTGAGTACAAACTAGTGTATTAACTCTGTTCGAAAACCGGACAAATAATTTGGCAGAACTTAGAGATAAAAAAAAAAACAACATATATTCAATGTTTTCATGTCATTTTTATGAAAAGATAAATCATGTTTCCCTCGTCTTCAATCGAAATATTATTCTCACATTTATTTGGTTAATGACTTGTGGCATGTTAATAAAAAAAAGATAAATAATATGCATGCAGAAGCATATCTAATGAATCGACTATTTCCTTATTTTTTTTGTATGATTTTTACGACCCATTCATGGGGATTATGTTTTCTGGTCTGTGCGTTCGTTCGTCTGGCTTCAGGGTCAAGTTTTTGGTCGAGGTAGTTTTTGATGTAGTTAAGTCCAATAAACTTCAAACTTAGTAGCTCCCTATGATATGATCTTGCTAATTTTAATGACAAATTGGAGATTTTCCCCTATTTTCACAGTCTGCTGAATATAGAAAAGTCTAGTGCGGATTGGACATTTTTGTATTGGGGATAGATTCTAGTTCCCGATCTATCTTGATTGTTCAAATTTAAATGCAAGCTGTTTTTTAAAGATCAATTCAATTCTGCACAAGTGTTAACAGGCTCTAACATGTCTCCAATATGAATGTGTGTTAAGCAATCATCCATTCATTTATCTGCATTTGCTGTGTGGCAGATTGATTTCATGTGTATTACAAAGTTACTTAAGTAAGACATAGTTCAGTTCTTTACTTATACTCTCAGTTCTGCACTGTTTAAAGGATTCTGAAGATATGTGTTTACATTTTATCACTTCCCTATAATATGTATCATTTTCATGCAAGCTGGGTTTTTTTCAAAGTATGCAGGTATTCACTTGTACGAGTTGTGTTATATCCCAACAAATGATACTTTGTTGATAGTTACTTATTGTGTAAACGTTGTAAAAATTACATGTATATCATTATAGACATTGAAAGAATGAAAGTGTTTTAATGAGAAGACTGGGAATTAAAGATGATAGTCATAAAGTGGAATGTATGTTATATGAATTTGTATAGAAATTCTGAGCACTGGTTATCTATTAAGCTGGTTCAAGATACCATACTTCTGTTAGACTCCAAACTAAAGTCACCAATGGTTTTAACATTTGAAGAGCTTGGAAATATCATTATTTAAATCATTACACCAAACACAGGTGTTACTGGGGCAATTTACCGTGTGATCTACAGAATTTTGATATGTCAATAAGTACGGATGATGATCTGAATGTAGGACATACTAGTTGTAGTCTCTAGTTTTGTGGAGATAACATGACAAAATTGCCAACAAAAAGATTGGAAAACGTTGTGCATATATCATTATTGAAGAAAAATAAAATCATCATTAGATTTACACAAAAGTAAGCAAAATTCATTTTTCAAGATAGTAAAAGTAATACAAGAGCACAATTTAAAATATGATATAAGGGAGGTTATTCACATTTATATGGAAAATATGCTCACAATACATTTTGGCAATGCTGTTAAGTACATCGGCGACCGATCATCACTTTCAGGGACAAAAGAGAACAAGAGGCTCTCAAGAGCCTGAATCGCTCACCTTAATTCTTTTGGTTAAATCTCTCATCAATGATTATTTTGGCTTTTCAATTTAATTAAATGTTTTTTGGATCGTATTATTTTCTTCAAAAGCCAAAACAAATAATCATTTTCTCCTATGTTCTATTTTAGCCATAGAAGCTATGTTTCTTGACATACAAGGAAATAAAATATAAAATTTATACTAGATACTCTGAAACTCATTTAGCCTAAGTTTGGCTGAAATTGATACAGCAGTTTCAAAGGAGAAGATTTTTTAAAGTAAGTCAACATGATGAAGAAATTGTGAAAAAAGTCTTTAAAGGGCAAGAACTCCTTAAGGGGTCAATTGACAATTTTGGTCAAATTGACTTAATTGAAGATCTTACTTTGCTGAACATTATTGCTGTTTACAGTTTATTTGTATCTATAATTATATTCAAGATAATAAACAAAAACAGCAAAATTTCCTTAAAATTATCAATTCAGGGGCAGCAACCCAATAACAGGTTGTCTGATTCATCTGAAAATTTCAGGGCAGATAGATCTTGACCTGATAAACAATTTTATCAAATGTCAGATTTGCTCTAAATGCTTTGGTTTTTGAGTTATAAGCCAAAAACTGCATTTGACCCCTATGTTCTATTTTAGCAATGGCGACCATGTTTGTTGATAGATCATAACTTCGGATACAATTTACAAACTAGATACCCTAAGGAACATTCAGTTAAAGTTTGGAAGTATTTTGCCCAGTAGTTTCAGAGGAGAAGATTTTTATAAAAGATTACTAAGATTTACGAAAAATGGTTAAAAATTGACTATAAAGGGCAATAACTCCTAAAGGGGTAAACTGACCATTTCCGTCATGTTGACTTATTTGTAAATCTTACTTTGGTGAACATTATTGCTGTTTACAGTTTATCTCTATCTATAATAATATTCAAGATAATAACCAAAAACAGCAAAATTTCCTTAAAATTACCAATTCAGGGGCAGCAACCCAACAACGGGTTGTCTGATTCATCTGAAAATTTCAGGGCAGATAGATCTTGACCTGATAAACAATATAACCAATGTCAGATTTGCTCTAAATGCTTTGGTTTTTGAGTTATAAGCCAAACACTGCATTTGACCCCTATGTTCTATTTTAAGCAATGGCGACCATGTTTGTTGATAGATCAAAACTTCGGATACAATTTATAAATTAGATACCCTAAGGAACATTCAGTTAAAGTTTGAAAGTATTTGGCCCAGTAGTTTCAGAGGAGAAGATTCTTGAAATAGTTTACGACGACAGACGACGGACGCCAAGTGATGGCATAAGCTCACTTGTCCCTTCGGGGCAGGTGAGCTAAAAAAGAACAAGTACAACCTGGGTAAGAAAAAGCAGATGAAACCAGTATATCCATATAAACCAAAATGCAGTTATGTGGAATACAGCTTTCAAGGTACATGGCAGTATATCCCCAGTGTGTAATGGATTTCTCCATTTTGATATGAAAAAGAAGAAAAATAAGAGGATTAGGCTGTAGAGAACAAATGAAATGTACACATTGCACAAATCATTCAAAATATTTTTCATTGTACAAAGAAATTGCTACCAACAAACCATGCAGGAGATCAGTCAAAGCTAACTATGAACTTGCTGTTGGACTGAGTAAAACACCAATGGCCAAAGCAGGTCACATCCGACTCTGCTTAAGTACAAATCTGCCTCCATCAGCTCGAGGTATCCAGGATGTGTGTATTAAAATACTCACTAAAATAGAAGAAATGATTAAGAATGATATAAAAATGAGGCGTGAAAGAATTAAAGATATGCAACAACAGAATTGATGTCAAATCCAAATGTCATAAATGCGCAATCCGATGGGATGTACAACAACCATTTGTATTCCGGTGTGGGAAAACACCTTTTCAACCTGCAGCTCAAGTTATAAAAAGCTTGGCAGAAAATGTCACACAGCAGCATGACATTATTGGATTAGTTGTGCACAATAAACTTTGATCAAAAGGTAAACATCTCAAACCATCAGACGAGCACCAATGTTTGGGAAACGACTGTTCTGCCACAATCCCATTTGAAAAAAAAGGATTGGCGATAAAATAAAAAAACGTGATTACCGACTTGTTCTTTTTTTCAAGCGGAATACATGAGTTTTGCCTGCATTTTAAGCTGATCTGTATTCTCGAATTTCTCAAATCTTTTTATCAATAATTTTCTTCAGCTTTCATTTCAACCCGTAAACAAAGAAATTATTATCATAAAATATTTTTGATGTTGTCTGTAGATTAACAATTCCATCACTATTTAATATTTTTATTAGTTTATGTACATCGTATTAATTTCTCTCAAGAGAGACTTCTTAAATATTATCTGATCCCAAAATTGATAAAATAAAAAAAAAATATGGTCAAGCAAATGACAATAAAATAATAATTCAGATTATATACATGCAAGTGCATTTGTTCATGCACAAATACAATACTTCTCTTATTGTTCATAATGCAAAGATCTAATTTGTTTACTTGTTATGATAGTGATCACATTGAACAAAATGATGTTTACACTTTAAACTTATACATTTACTGTTCATGATAATTACAGGGAGATCATGACTTAAAAAGAAAGAGGAGACTAGTCCAGCCAACCAAAAAGAAAAAAAATGTCCAGCAAAACTAAGAATTAGACATGCTATAAAGTTTTCAAATTTCAAGATTTACCCACAGGGACTCGGTTAGCAGATTAAAATTTTGTAAATCAATGTTTTTAATTTATTTTTTTATTATTTCCTGTCTATTTGCATTACTATATTAACGTATTTAAAGTTGCCATCACTATTTCTTTGTTTTCTGGCAATGTGCAGTTTACTATCCATATCCATATACTGAAAAAACCTAAAGGGATCTAAGTCGCCATCTTGAATTGCCTTCCCTACTTTAGATAAAAAATAATTAAAAATATGAATAAATTACTATATACCTTACAACAGCCCTCATTTTCTTCCGAAATGATTCTTCTATAACATGCATATTTTGATTTGTGGATTAACAGAACCCTTACGAAGTTTGAGTTGCATTCGTGTCAGAATATTCAAATTTCCCGGCGAAAGCAACGTATCATTCGGAAACTTCCGAGTTGACGCGTTTACTACAACGATAAATCCTTATATACAGACGAGTGCTGTCCCCTAACTTCATACCTACGCCACACCAAGATATCCTTCATATTAATTAAATATCAAACAAAAATGTCTTTGAACGGCTAGTGCATGTATTGTTTCAATATCAGATTATCCTCCTATCCTTCCGCCCATTTAAAATATCAAATGATTGTCCCAAACCAGCGGGTTGTATTTCTGACATCCTTATATTTTTCAAATCATGGATCTATGCAGTACAACACTTACACTTATATAATCAGAGGAGTATGTATGTATATGGAACAGGGGCCTTCCGATTGAACTTCATACATGCATGTATGATAAGTTAATATACTTTTTCAAAGTATTACTCCAAGTTGACCTACCAACCGGCCCTCCCCCTTTTTTATATCCTGGTACTGTTAGTAAACCTTATAAATCCCATTGAACGTGTCAATATTTTTAGTAACTTCTTTATGTTATTGATGTGTCTTCGAACAAGTCAATGATTTATGTTACCCCGTTTGAAGAAAGGTTCTATTCGTTAACTTTGCGCTCGATATGTAATAATAAATCAAGGGACAGCACTCGTCTGTTTATATGGATTTATCGTTGTGGTAAACGCATCAACCCGGAAGTTTCCGAATGATACGTTGCTTTCGCCGGGAAATTTGAATATTCTGACACGAAAGCAACTCAAACTTCGTAAGGGTTCTGTTAATCCACAAATCAAAATATGCATGTTATAGAAGAATCATTTCGGAAGAAAATGAGGGCTGTTGTAAGGTATATAGTAATTTATTCATATTTTTAATTATTTTTTATCTAAAGTAGGGAAGGCAATTCAAGATGGCGACTTAGATCCCTTTAGGTTTTTTCAGTATATGGATATGGATAGTAAACTGCACATTGCCAGAAAACAAAGAAATAGTGATGGCAACTTTAAATACGTTAATATAGTAATGCAAATAGACAGGAAATAATAAAAAAATAAATTAAAAACATTGATTTACAAAATTTTAATCTGCTAACCGAGTCCCTGTGGATTTACCTACAGCTATACACAATGTAAATAATGGCCCTGGAGAATACATCATTAAACTTTGTAAAGCGGCTGGGGTTTCCATCGAATCAGGAAGTCGTGCTGCCCGATGCCTGAAAAATACTCAACGACACAATGAAAAACACAAATTTTATATATAAGCAGTCAAAGCAGTACACAGACAAGAGACGATAACAAAAAGCATGAACTATATAAAATATATGATGAATATCAAGAGAAAAAAGACACTTTATATTTCCAATCAATTTAGGATGAAAGCAACATTAAACTCTCTAAATCTAAAGGAAAAGAACCACCCAAATTAGTTGACGACTCTTTAGGTCTGGATTTATATCAAGAAAATAGCCAAGAAGAGTTCTATAAATGTTGCCATGGAAGACATATTCCTAAATAACATACACTAACAATGTTAGCTAAAAGTTGAATGTCGTTAAAAACAAATGTAAAAATAATCTAACCACTACAATAAAAATCCCAGATATACACATAATTAATAAGATCATAAACAAGAAAACACATGTGTCAATGTAAAAGATGTACATAGCGGAAGTCTTTTAGATGGCTACTGCCCTATTCGAGTTAATAGGACGACAAGATGTCTATTTAGAGGGACCAGCTATATCATTAACGCCTGAATGTTCTTATAAAAAAACTAGATGGAATCTTCAAAAATGCATCTGATATGAGCCTTGATATAATTTCTGACATAGATATATCAGATCATGACACCAGAAGTAAAGATTTGGATAACTATTTATCAACATTTACAAACCAGTCTAATTTAAATCCTACCGAATGTTGTCAACAACGTAGACAACATGCCTTGCAGTCAAATGAACATAACGATGGAATTCATGCTCACGAAGAAGTAATATTTATCACGGATTCACCAGAAAAATGCTACAACAGTAAAGTACTGAATACAAGCCATATGACACAGATATTGCAAGTCCTAATGATGATGTACCAACTCTAAAATATAGAGTTAGACACCCTACCCAAAAACATTAACACTAGCAATGTTAGCTAAAAGTTGAATGTAAAATAATATAACCACTACAATATTAAGCACAGATATACACATAATTAATAAGACTATAAACAAGAAAACACATGTGTCAATGTAAAGATGTACATAGCATCAAGATAATTTGTAAATCTAAATAGAGGTACAACAGTCAGCAGCCCTTTAACTTAAGTTTATATACGATTAAAAAGAACATAGAAACCTTGAGCATTAAAAATATAAATGTAAAAGTTGATTAGAATTACAGTTCACATTTATTTATTTTTTCATACTGCCTTGCTTCATTTGCATTTACAACACCCCCCCCCCCCCCCCCCCCCCCCCCCCCATTGCAAAATAAACCAATAAAATTAGTTCAGAAAAGGTTGACTTCTTGACCTTTTTTAAAATTACTGAAAGGATATATAAGCCTAATATGTATACATCAGAAATAAAAATTCAAACTTTGAAGATGGAATTTCTACAGTTAATAGACGAAGTTCTAAATGCTATGGAAAATATTAACCAATTCAATATGATGCATTTTCATTGTGGGTTGTGGGGACATAATGCTGATATCAAGAGTGAGGTAATTGGTTGCGTTATATCACACATTGCTAGATAGTGATGTGTTTATCAGTAAATCAACATTACATTTTAAAGACGCAACTACTGTGCTAGCTTGATATCTATTAGCAGAAAACCTGAATTAAAAAAATTCACAACATGGGATACTGATCATGGTGATTGCCGACGGTATACTCACTCAGAGGTAAGTTCAAAGATTTAGTCTGTTTACACGGTTACGGTTTCTTTGCGACCGTCTTGGTTGTTGCTGAGTTTGAATGGATTGCCCCTGAGGTTGAATGGGTTGCTCATGAGGTTGAAAAATGTACTGCTACTGTTGTATTTGTATTGACTCATTTGACCCGGGTCGAGATTTGAGTTTCCACTATTGCTGGTACTGCTACTGTTGTATTGACTCATTTGACCCGGGTTGAGATTTTAGTTTCCACTATTTCTGGTACTGCTACTGTTGTAGTTTTATTGACTCATTTGACCCGGGTTGAGATTAAAGTTTCCACTATTGCTGGTACTGCTATTGTTGTATTGACTCATTTGACCCGAGTTGAGACTTGAGTTTCCACTATTGCTGGTACTGCTACTGTTGTTGTTATATTGACTCATTTGACCCGGGTTGAGACTTAAGTTTCCACTATTACTGGTACTGCTACTGTTGTAGTTATATTGACTCATTTGACCCGAGTTGAGACTTAAGTTTCCACTATTGCTGGTACTGCTACTGTTGTAGTTGATAAACCTTGAGTTAAAATTTCATAGATTTTCTATTCACTTTTACTAAAGTTAGATTGCGGAAACTAAAAGTATTCAGACGAACCAGGTGACGACGACTACGCCAACATGATAGCAATATAAGACGAAAATATTTTCAAAATTTGCGGTCGTATAAAAATGTTTGCTGAAAATGGGAATCTTTGATTGGACTGCTTTGTTTATTTTTCAATCTAGATCTCCACCCCCCAAACTTTTAAAAATTGATATCACACCTCTACTCCAAATGAAAACTTACACATTCAGATTTACATATATGTAGTTAAGAGGGGAAACTCCCATTCAAAATAATATATATCCAAAGTAACAGAAGTTTGCTGAACATTGCTCTTCAAAGGCTTTTCCAAAACACTAAAACCATGGATTTTAAGTTGCGATATGACAAGATCACACTTTACGATCTACCAGATATACACACACCATGCGATTTGTGTAATAGAGATATAAGTACTAAACATGAGATAGAGAGCATGTTAAATTCAATAGACCAGACAATAAGTCTGGATAAAAAACCTTGCTGGAATTTACCACAACTTAGCACATTCCAGCACCCAATATGGAATTAGACTGCTGTACTGGGTGGATTCCGAAAAGCTTGTGTGGTTATACGAGTTGGTCAGATGCCTTGACAACAACACTGGGCAAGATTGAAATTCAAAATGTAGCTGATATGGCTGATTTAAGAACTGAACTAAAAACAATAAATATAAAATGCGGGGTCATCCACAATTACATATTGATGTTGAAGGCGACGGATGTTATCATAATCCCATATACAGTGGTATTGGTAAAACTCCATTTCACCCGGTAACCCAAAGTTGTTATGTTGTTGTTGAAGATATGACAGATAAAAAGCTAGTAATCAATCTTGTCACAAAAATAAACTGTGCAGTCATGGGAAGGATCAAAGCAATGCAAACATTAATATAAAAAATAGTCAATAAACACAAAACTTACAAATCATAGGGAATGAGCAGCGGAGTGCAAGTGGGAGCTTATTCAAACTGTATAGTGAGGGTTTTGAAGTAAGACATTTTACTACAGATCCTGACAGCAGTACCTATAAAGCTGCTAAGCACGTGCTTTGAAATGATTAAAAGCCTATTTTTAAATCGTATCAGCAGAATGGACATAAACATACGGCGAATTGGCAGAACATGCAATTCTCTAATATAAAGAACAACCTGCCGGATGGATGGATTTTGCAAGTGATGGACTTGGGGAAAAACAGAGAAATCAAGTATCAAGATGAAATAAAGGTTACCTTCTTCACAAATCAACATGTGACATTGCATGCAATAGTTACATATTACAGGGGAGAAAGTAACTCTTTAGAAAAAGAGTCTAACATTGTTATATCGTACATTCAGAAATTCGAGAAAGCTCAAACACAGAAATACAACAACGAGCATAACAAATGTCCAGATAAGGCGATTCGATGACAAACAATTGCTTTTACTTAAAAATCTTTTACAAGGCCTACAGTTAAATTTGATCGTGTTCGGGTTAGTTCCAATGACTTACTTCAATTCTGCTGCCCTCTTTGCTGCTTTCTTACAAAGAGCTCATGATCATAAAATGTGATCGGTGGGTATCTGTTCAGTAGCAATTCCACTATTATCTAATAATTTTGTTAGTTTAGGTATATCACATTTCCTTTCATCGTGTAACAACACGTGGTTTCATTAAAATATAACTTGCAAATACACTTGAGAAGCGCCTTTCTCAACAAGACCACTCCCCCATCAGAAATTCAGACGCAGATGAGGCAATGACAGGCATGACCAACCAGGAGAAGGAGCAGATCTAAAATACAACTATGATGTAAAAAGTCTACCAGAAAGTCACTATTGATGGACAGGGTGTTACATGGACTTAAATTCAAATCTTGTATTTGTTATTTAGATGATGTTTTGATATGTTCTGAAACTTTTGATCAGCATATTTCTGATATAAGTGAAGTAATTGGCCGTTTTAGGGATCCAGGATAAAAACTTGGGACAGAAAAAAAAAACTGTTCTTTTGGCGCACAATCATGCGTTTGTGTTGGATCATCTTACTTCGAAAGATGGAATACCATGTTGAACAAAATTGAAAAACACATACATTAAACAATGCAAAAAAGAAACAGAAATTGCACAGGTGGATTGGCTGGTTGAATATGTCTCAAACATGAAAGAACAAACAGCTTGTGCCAGTAAAGTTACACCAGGAGACATCGATGCTGTTAAATACACATATGTGCATTGTGCCATATATGTCATAGAAACAATAACAACACTTACCAGCTGCCGGATAAATTATCATACAAAACCTGTAATTGGGGAAAAAATCACTGGCCCTACAGACATAAGCTTGCTGTTCTTATGAGCATTGAATGATCGGAATGGGGTTATTTACCAATTTCATACAGAGACTGTCCTCAGTTTAGTCTAGACCCGATTGTCAATGTGGCATTAATGAACCTTAGTCATGTGAACATTCATCTTGGCCCAACTAATGATGATGGTGAAACGGGTATAAGCCCGATACATATACAACAGAAATAAATTCAACATTACTGAAACAATTATCTCTAATTTTATCAAATCATTATGGATTTAATCAATGAAATCCACTCTGACTTTAGCTTAGCGACCAGACTCAACATGTTTGATCAAGACATGTACATACTGTGTTGAAGTTTGCGATGTTAGAAATGACACAAGTGAACAATGTTTTACAGGACAATAGCCGTTTTGCGTTAGAAATAGAAGCAACCTATCATACGCTGTTACATACAGACATTAGTAGGGAGATACATTTACTGTATTTTAAAGACATTAAGATCCTAATTGGCTTCAAATTAATTGCCAAAAAAGTGCATGGAATGGATGGATAATAAACTAGGATTATAATTATTTATTTTATGGTGACAGATATCATCAACAAGAGGTATGTAGTTATGTACATTTTTTTTTACATTTCTAATTGTCCATAGCGAGCAGGTGTATTCCTTATTCTTTGAGGTCGTTGAGGAATAGGGATAGGGACATATTTTGTGGTGCTTGATTATTGATGTGTTGCCTCTGCTGATCATTCAGTTGGTCAGCGTTCATTAATACTTCTATCAAATCCTGACGAAACTTTAACATAACAACAACTACAGCTGAAAAAGCTCCTGTCAACACTTTTACTACGTCTGAAACAAAACTAATGTAACACATCAACTATCAGTCAAGATTAAGTTTGTTTTACAACCAAACCTGAAAATATCTTTGATTGCGGTTGCTCACAGTCATCAACAGATGATTGGTTGGTAGGTAGATTAAAAAATCTTGCTCAAAATGGTGATGTTTAAGAATTATTCGTGCATATCATATTTTGCTTGGAATGTTTTGATGTGTTTTTTGTTTTTTTTATAATGTTGCATAGTTTATAATATTTTTTTTCGTGTCAAAAACAGACAGACAAGTCTGAAGTAGAAAATGTGCAGGGAATGAAAATATGACTAGGTGAGATTATACAATTTCAACTGATAAAGGGTTAAAAGTAAATAATATATTTTTTTAACACCACTGGAACGATGCCTATGTTTGTAGACATTTCTTCCCTGAAGGTATCACAAGCCCAGTAGTCAACATTTCGGTGTTGACATGAATATCAATAATGTGGTCATTTTTTTGTTTAGTAATTTAAGGTGTTACCAAAAACTTTCAGTAAAATTAATTCGGCTCGTTTGATTTTCTTAAAATTTTGACAAAGTATTTGCTTTCACCCTTTTACACGAATTTCAAAAATGTTGAACCAACTAGTTATCAGAAACTTTACATTGGTTATATAGCAGTTTGACAAACATCAATTTTGTTCATTTAGACGCTCAATATTCCCTTAAAAACACAACGTTATTAAAACGTTAAGCTGACATGACAGAGTTATCTCACTGTAGTGTTAGGTACCACCTTAACGGATATGACATGTGACATGCACAGAGGAAAGTTAATTATGTATATGCATGCATTGGTGTTGATGAATAATTGTTCATAAATTAGGTTCCATACATTTCCATTCTCAATTTTAACCTTATCTTTCTGAGAGCTGAAATTGTATGCATACATGTATATGGCGTATTTATGAAAATAGCGGATGGTATAAATCAAAATCAGGTATCGCCTCACCAACATACTAAATAATAGCACAATATTTCATCCTGAAGATCATAATAAATAAATTATAAATGTCTAGTAGATTAATTAACTTCATATCTCATTTCCGTTTAAAAGATGGTTTTATTTGTTCCATGAATTTCAATAATTAATAATATACAGATTCTACCTTGCTTTTATTGCGAATCTGCATCTTCTAAATTCTTCTAAAATTTTAACATTTATAAATGGAAGAGGGTACCAGCTAGGATTACCAAAGCCTTCACCATATTTTAAGTCATTAAGTAAAAGTTTTGTGTCAACAGTTAACTGTTGTGAAGTGTCTTTGAAGTAAGTATACTGATCTTTGTACCATCCTTCACATAAAACTTCTTTTTATAGTCAGCTGTGATCTTTTGTAGATGTTCTTTTACTTGTGAAAAATGATGATATGGCCTTCATCTTATTTGTTTGTTTTCTTTCTCTGTTTGCTTTGTGTTCATTACTGTTAACGTGACATCTTCCCCTGTACAATGGGTCTCCCCTGGCAACAAGCTTAATTTGTACATTGCAGCATCTACAATATGCTGAGGTCCCTTTACATATAAAAACTTCTTTGACGAAGTCCTCTTCAAATTTCTCAAATATAGCCATGGCATCACAAACCTCTTTCCCTTCACTTTTGACAACCTGGTCTGGTATCCTCCCAATATGACTTCGGGACAAAATATGAAATTTTATGTTTTGCACCTTCTTTTGAAAGTTTCCAATCTTAAATTCTTTCTCACAAACAGAACAAGAAAATATCAAGTTTTCGTTATTTCTGCTACAAGACCTACAAGAGAAATTTTCCTGCTAGAATTCACTGCACTGCACATATAATTAATTATAGAACTGGAGAATCAGCTGTTTTAAAATGTGAAGCTCTTGGTGTACCACTTTCTCCAAATTAACGTCCGATTCATCAACTGAAAAGGGAAGACAAAATTTATGAATACCATCAGTTGGGTAAAAAAAATCCTGTTGTTAATTATGAACGGACTGTTTCGTATCTTGAAAGATTTGAACTTTACGATGAATAATTGTAGAAAAAGAGACATACCAGAAAGATCTGTTTGATTCGGAGAAGACTTTAACAAGTAAACAGATAACTTTTATACAAACAAATATTTCTGTATTTTACTTACTTACTGCAACTAAATTATGCATTATGGGTACATTCCATGTGTCTGACAGGTTTGTGGAACTAAATGTTTACATACTTGTCTGCTATTATTTATATGGGGAGTTATAGTATGACATGTTGACAAGAGACAAACAGATAGACTGACAACCATGATATATACGGTAAATGGACACATAACAAAATTGTATTCCAGAGACAATGACTTGTGGCGATTAAGCATATAAATGCGATCATCTTTTGATGAAAAACAATCAACTAAAGATTAAAATACAACTAAAAATAAACCTAACACTAAAATACAACTAAAATTAATCTGAACTTAATTGCACAGATTTTTAAGTAATAAAAGTATTTTTCTTTAAATACCTTGACTTCCAATGTCAATTTCCTCTTTGTCATTCCCCCTTTTTTTTCTTCAACTTTTCTGTACTGGTTCTCTGAGTTTTTTTTCTGTCTGATGATTTGCTTTCTCCATTAATTCTAATCTCAATAAATACAAATGAAAGATAAATTTATACGATTATAAATCTATCCAATACATACTACATCAGATTTTACTTACTTAAAGTTATGTTTGATAAAAAATGTTTTAAAAATTTGATTATTAATTTGTTGCTTGCTTAATACATTTGACAAATTATGTAGGGGTGAGAGTGCTTACATTGAATTAAATCATTTATCAACGATATTTATAAGGGACTGAACTCCGGTAAAAATTGAAGACATGTGCTGAATTTTGAACTCACCAAAACACAACATAGTTGGGATCCCGCTAACTTGTTCAACCCCGCCACATTATATATGTATGTGCCTGTCCCAAGTCAGGAGCATTTAATTCAGTGGTATTCGTTTGTTTATGTATAACATATTTGTTTTTCGTTCGTTCGTTCATTTTTTTTAAAATAAAGCCGTTAGTTTTCTCATTTGAATTGTTTTACATTGTCTAATCGGGGCCTTTTATAGCTGACTATGCGGTATGAGCTTTTCTCATTGTTGAAGGCCGTACGGTGATCTATAGTTGTTAATGTTTGTGTCATTTTTGGTATGTTGTGGCTAGTTGTCTCATTGGCAATCATACCACATCTTCTTTTTGATATAACATGCATTATGGTAACATATATCTATGATATAAATTTAAAAAAAAAAACTATCAACCTTGTAATGAGAAATTACTGATTTAAAATAACCTACCGCTGTCTTCAACAAACATTTTAAAATCTGTTGGAGACATCAAATGTTCCTCTTTATTTACTTTAAGTCTAGCCTTGCTCCCAATAAGTGTTTTTTGTCCAAATGAAACTTTCATTACATCATCCGAAATTTCAAAATTCAATGTTGTTTTCTGAAATAAAATGTCAGAAAAAATATCAAAATTTGAAGAAAATTTGTGTTTTACATAATGTTTTTACTGGGTGAATGCTTTTGGATTCACAAGGGAAAAAGTCTGTCCATAAAGTTGTCTTTACAAATCCCTAGGGATGACCGTGGTAGACTGTTATCATTTTTTAAATTAGCAGAGCAGTTACCTGATTTATGATATTATTAGTTTACAAATAAATATTTGATAGCACACTTACCACTACTCAATAAATGATAAATTGTGTCAATCAATGTTTGTAGATCTTAGAGAATTTGTAATCAAAAGAGTTAGGGTGTCACTCAAAATAATTGATTACAAAAAACTGGACCTCACATATTAGTTACTCAAACCTATAATACTAGTACAGTGATATATTTTTAAAGAACCTATCAAATTTCTCCACACTTTTCAGAACATGCGTAATATTAAGATTTGAAAACTAACTAAGAAAAACTACATCCGAAATTTTCTTTTCTTTGCAGAAGTGTTTCATTTTTGAAACATCATCTGTGTCTTTTAGGACTTCTAAACCTCTGAAGGCTGTCTCTTCGACCAGTCCTGTCAGGCATTTGAATGTTGATACCTTGAGATTTTTGTTGCCATCAAATTTTTTCTCCACAATTTCCCAACACCTTCCACTCAATTTTGTAATGTTGGTAATTGGCTGAAAAGCCAGTTTTCTTTCCTCTGAAATAGATTACATTGATTTTTCTTGTTGCATCAGACATTTTCTTAAAATATATGTAAAAACTACATATTTCGTTGATTTATTGTTATGATAAACAGAAATGTGTTTACCAGTAGATATTTTATACCATGGTACTCTCTAAATAAAAAATACACAACTTTATCTCAGTGAAATAATAATAAAGGTGTTTAATTTTTTTTTATCATAACTTAATGCTTACTATGGCAAGTCGTTTTACTATTTATTTGAATTTCAAGATATCGCCTATGATATATAAAATATCTCCTTTAATATATAAGATATCTTATAAAATTTCGTTTTTATAAGATATCTTATAAAATTTCGTTTTTATAAGATATCTTATAAAATTTCGTTTTTATAAGATATCTTATAAAATTTCGTTTTTATAAGATATCTCATATATTATAAGATATCTCCTAAAGTTTATAAGATATCTCATCGGATTTAACGTCCGCTTCTGACCGGACGTGACTGCGAACTTGATACATCCCGCACAGCCAAACGGACGCCCACTTCGGCAAGCGTTTTACTGCCGGTCGGGAGAAGACCAAATGACCATTTTTCTATACCCCAGTCACCCTTGGGGATGGTTGGTGATGAGATGAGCATGGTTTCTATTTCTGTGGTGTAATTGCATTATCATAACTTGGCTATATTTCTAGTAATGAGTTTACTCCTATAGATTCAACATCCAGCAATGCAACATCTATTAAAGGCTACATCATCCAAATTTGCTGACATTCTAGATGTTCGAACAATTCTAAATATCCATTATGCTGAAAAACAAAAAGGAGGGACCACAAAGAAAAAGTTCTTATGCAATGAAACCTGATTCAAACAGTGATGCAGTATTAGTATTATTTTTAAAACTTTTATGTAAAAATTAACTTTAAAACAACCCGTACATATCCGTTTATAAAATTGAAACATAGCTTCATGTATGTGGATTTCCTCTGCCTCAAAATAGGTATATAAGTATCATGAGCATTATCTACATGTATGTATAAATTGTTATACCATCAAGCTTCCAATAAATTATCAAAATAATTGTTATCTTTTCTAAAAAAAAAAAACCAGGACCCTTTGTTTATTGACATGACATTTTTAGTTTTTGAAACTTTCCTTTTTCAGTTCCTTCTTCATGATAAACTAACATATATATCTATGCCCCACCGCCTACTGCCCAAATTTATTTGCCGAGTATTTATTTAATGTCTTTTAATTTTCTTATTTCTAAGTATTAAAAAAGTTAAAAGCATAAAATATGAGAACTAACCGGTATAATTCTCGTCCTTTAACAAAGCGACCACTGTTTATCGATTAACATTGAACTCAGTAACGTTGCATACATCTTCCTGTACTGCACTGATAACTTTTTGAAAGTAAAGATTCTCCATCATTTTTAGAGTTACATCATAATTTGAACTTGATCGAATAGTCAAGTCAGATTTTGGCAATTGTTGTGTTGTGTTACTTCTGACTTGCTTGAACTTTCTGTCTGCATAATCATAATACATCCATCATGTAGATGCACTCACAAATTGGGGTATTTTGAACTTTTTAAGATTATTCTTTGAATCAGAAACAATACACGTGAATAATGTTGTTTTAATAGAGGGACTAAATAATGTATACATATAAAGGTTTCAACTCCTTCAGGCCAGGTTGACTTTTTATGAATTTGACTATTATTTTACATATTTTTGACATCTTCCTTCATTTGAACTGATTTACCCAGCGCCAACCAGGTACTTGGTACCGACATACCCAATTTTATAAACCATCTTTCTGACGTATATTAAAGAACTCAACATTAAAGTGTGCCTCAACTTTTGCGGGAAGATTGAGAATTCCACGATGGTATACAGGACGTCATCTAAACATTATTCGAACATAGGTAATACTGAAGTCAAAAAAGTGGCTATACATATACCATTTATCGCTGTTTTTTTTTTAATAAAATAAATTAAAACAAAGCGGTTACAAAACTTTTACATAATATAAGCAACACGACGGGTGTCGCATGTGGAGCAGAATTTGCTTACCTTTCCGGGGCACCTGAAATCACCTGTAGTTTTTGGTGGGGTTCGTGTTGTTTAATCTTTAGTTTTATTTGTAATAGTTTTCATATTTATCAAAGAAATACTTAAAACTAAAAAACTTTATGATAAAAATATTTATTTCTATGTAACAACATTCTGGGTTGAACAGAACAGTCACCTTTGGAACCACTGCCAACATGGACTCAGGAAAACAACTCATCATCTAAGGGGATGGCATAGCAAGCTGAAGAAACATGTCACGCATGCACATCCAAACATCTTTGAACTAATTAAACTTCTGAAACATGAAGACTTACCATGATCCAGTATGTAGCCGGTGGGAAGAGAGAGACCCCAAAAAAGAAGTATGTAGAAATCAACAACGTATTAGACGAAGTTGAGGTCAGAAACTACAACTGGGAAGTCACAACACTGAAGTTTGGTGATGCAGCCTCCCACATTATAAACGTTGAACAGATTAATCACATTTAATAGACTTGTATACAGTGATTGTCTTATGTTTATGCTACAATGTGTGATTTGATTTCGGGCTGTTGTATTATCTGTGTTGCATTACGCTTGCTTCAATCCAAAGTTGAATTTGTGTTATGAAAGTAATAAAATAATTTATTTACTTGTATTTGTTTTAATTTCTTTCATAATTATTCTGTTACAAAAAACAGAATCCATACAGATGCAAAAATAACTATCACCTGTGAAAATAATAAAAATACACAGGTCCAATAAACGGGCGCAAGACATTTGAGCGAAACAATTAAATTAAATGCACAAAATTATTTACATTGGTAACACAAGAAATGAGATGTAGTTTTTTCATTGTTAAAGGTCTATAACTGCTTCCATCTCGATGATCAATTTTATCAACATCTGGCCTTGCGGTCATAAAACTTTCGAGCACGTTTTTTGTACTCAGCCTCAAGAATCAACCAATCAAAATGCTGGATTTCATGTTTCGAGCATGATTTTTGTGATCCGAGCACTGAGCAAAGTTTTATGACCTCAACCCCTGATATTTTCAAATAAATTAAAGACTATTAATAAAAAAGAGCCTGATTTACTTAAAAAGAATAACTTTGAAATAAGGGGAAAAAAATACTAAAATAAGAGTAAGTGACCATATTTTGGAAATTGAAAGGGGTAGATACAAAAACATTAAAAGGGAAGAAATTTTATTTCAACATTGTTGTCCAAATAAAATAGATGATGAAGAACATTTTTTATTTACATGTATTAAAAATAACGATTTGAGACTTCAATTTTTTCAGAAAGTTAGAAATATATATTATGATATAGATAATATAAATAATAATGTTTTATGTTTTTCGTGTCCGTCAATTATGCAGTATACGGCTTCATTTGTTAAAAAGTTTTGGTCACTGAGGAGGGAGGACTCAACAACTGCATGATAGATACTTGTATGCATATAATGTTTTGTTCTTTTGTTGTTATTTTTGTATGATGTATTGTGTTGATTTATATATGCCTTCAATCCGATTGGGGTATAATGTGCATTTATTCAATAAACTAAACATAAATGAAGAAAAAGAATTCATTATACACACAATTTTACAATATATTTACAGACAAATGCTTCAAAACTAGATTAAGGACAGACGAGAAAGCATCTATTATCATAAAGCCACAATCATGAAGCTGATGAACAACAGATTAAACGCCATATCCTCTTTTACACGAGCTAAACGTAAAGTTGAAAACCGAAAAATGGTAAAATTCATTATTTGAGGGCAACTACTAAGAAGTCATCTGATAGTTATGGTCTAAATAGACCGTAGGTAGATCTCAATAATTACAGATTTTCTCTATCTATAGCGGTTTTCAAGAATTCTTGAAATGATGAAGTGGTCAGTAGAACCATATATGTGCAAATATCAAACTAACAGTAAACAAACAGATAAAAAAATCTCTTAACTCACTTTACGGAAGCTAAATCATCCTACAAAGCAATTGTAAAGAAGTATGCGACCAAAAATTTGGTGTTAATAACCATATATATGTGAAAATCTCACACTATTGGAAAACAGGACATGTTTATAGAACCATATGTGAAAATCTTTAACTATAGGAAAACAGGGATGAGATGTACGACAGATCTGAATTTCTCTTGCTCAGTACAACTCATCATTAGGAAGTTCAATACCAAATTTATATCAAATCATTCTACATTGTTCTACTATGCAGTTGTAGAGAAATTTGTGATCAAAATTTGGTGTTAACAACCATGTGAAAATCTCACACTAATGAAATATTTTCCTAGTAAAATTGAGAACATGGACATTTTTACTTGGGAAAATAAATCTGTGGACTTTTATAACTGACATCAGACTAAGCAATGCTAGTAGACAAGCATTCTTATAGTCCCGTACCGGCTAAAAATTCCTTGTACTTGAACAAAATACTAACTTGATCTATAACTTGTCATGGTTTAAACTATATAACAAATATCATGTCAATATCTTCAAGCATGACAGAAAAAGTGTGGAAAACTGATTATTTAACTGAATTTCAAGGACCATAACTCTGTACAAAATCATCAGACCGGAACATAATTTAAACTTGATCTATAACTTGTCATGATAAAACCATATACCAAATTCAAATCAATACCTTCAAGCACGAAGAAAAAAGTGTGGAAAACTGATTTGCTGGACTGACCAATGGACAGACAGACGGAGTGCAAACCTAAAGTCCCCTTCCACTTTGTCGGTAGGGGACTTATCATGTAACCATGGACTTTTTATACTAACAATTTATGTTTGCCCTGACACATTTTACCAAGAACAATTTATCACTTACACTTTAAAGTAATATTTATAATACCTATTTTTGGCCTACAGCAAAGTACTTCAAACTGCTAGTTAAAAAAAATCTTACTTTTGCAAAAACAAAGATATTGCTCTTCTCTACTCCTGAAGAATCTCTAGTTGATATAAGAAGATCAATGCCTCTTTTCATTAATGGTGTTAAAAGTACTGGCACTTTCCTGGTTTTGTTTCCCAATTACTTCAACCAAGTCCATTCTGAAAAAGAAACAACAATACCTATGAGTTCTAGAAGTACTGTCAGCAGAGTTCACAAATTGAACACACAGTCCCATACTTACTGCACTTAGTCTATATATGTGTTGGTATTGAACCTAAAAGTAAATTAGAAGGGAACCAATGGCATTATGTAACTAAAGGTACTGCAAGCAAAGCACTCAAAATGATACAACCACCCCTTGCAGAGTCAATGATTTCCTAAGGGAAACCCAAAAAAGAATTCAGACCAAATAACAAAATAGGTGCACACTGGCATTATATGGTAAAGTTTCTTGATAAAGTTTCATTAAATTAAGATAAGGGTTTTAGGAGGAGCAGATACAAATGTGTATTATAGTGTGCAGATGTAATAAAGTCCATTGTTCATATCCTCAACATGCTAAAGAAAACTCCAAATCATACAGATGATTGAAGATATAAATTATGAAAAGTACTATTAAATTTTTTCAACATTTTAATATTTGAAGGACTGATTGCTTAAAAAAAACACTAGCAGCAGTCTGTAACACCAAATTATAACAAATAACATGTAATGAAAAACGAAATGAGAAATACACGAATAGGTGTTTGCCTTTTTGGAGATGCTCAATCACTTATATCTGTTCGTATACTGATCGTATAACATAATTTGTACAATTTGTAAGTATTTCATTACATCAAAACAAGTGCATATTTCATTAATAGACTTTATATTTTGATTTGTAATCTTCTTTACTTCAATTATGCTGAGACATGTATCCTGCTGCAATCAATAACTTCATAAATTATAAGACATATTCAACAAGATTTCTCCAATGATACAAGAAGAAAGGAGAAATTTGTACTGAAGCATTACATGTACAGATACATCTTGGAATTTTTAATTTGGAGTTGTGGAATCCAAATCGGGGACCAAAGGGTCGTATGTCATGCACATAAGGTTATAAGGACAGAGAGAGATTATGGCAATAAGTACAGAGAGAGATTACGGTGATAAGGACAAGAGAAAGATTACGACAATAAGGACAGAGAGGGATTACAGTAATAAGGACAGAGAGAGATCACGACAATAAGGACAGAGCGAGATTACGGTAATAAGGACAGATAGAGAGTACAGTAATAAGGACAAAGAGAGATTACGACAATAAGGACAGAGCGAGATTACGATAATAAGGACAGATAGAGAGTACAGTAATAAGGACAGAGAGAGATTACGACAAAAAGGACAGAGAGAGAATACGACAATAAGGACAGATAGATAGAGAGTACGGTGATAAGGACAGAGAGAGATTACGACAATAGAAAAGAGAGAGATTATGGTAATAAGGACAGAGAGAGATTACGGTAATAAGGACAGAGAGAGATTACGTAATAAGGACAGAGAGAGATTATGGTAATAAGGACAGAGAGAGATTACGCTAATAAGGACAGAGAGAGATTACGTAATAAGGACAGAGAGAGATTACAGTAATAAGGACAGAGAGTGATTACGGTAATAAGGACAGAGAGTGAATACGACAATCTTCTTTTTTATATGTAAAAGTTTCAAAGTCAATGAACCATGAAGAGGAGGTGGAGCTGTACAATCTCAATGGAAACAATACATGCAAATGTCAATAAATTTGCATACCAAATATCAGTGACCTAACATTATCAGTTCATCTTAAACTGATCTAATCACAAACTAATACATGTAAACTAAGCAAAAGTTTCAAAATCAACAGACCATGACTGAGTGAGATGTGTTAAAGCTTATAAATCTGAATACCAATTAACTTTGGCCTACCACTAATGGTTCCCCTGAAACTGACCTAATCAAAAATTAATACATGTTAACTAAGCAAAATTTTCAGTGTCAATAGACCATGACCATGGGAGCAGGACCAAATAATCTCCATGGAAATGAGAAGTGCCAATTCTTATGCAACTACATACCAAATATGATTTACCCACCACTTGTGGTTCCCACAAACTAGACCTAATCCCAAACTAATACATTGTTGATACCGCCGCCACCAACGCAAGAAACAGCATACCTATGTCTTGCTTTTTGTCTCTGTCAAACGAGACGAAAATAACACAGTAAACATGAACACTCACCAAAAAAACTAAGGTGAACTCAGCTGCTCCAGAAGGGTTAGCTGTTTTTTTGCTTCACCAGTTGCACCATATTACTTGTGCATAAATTTCAGTGCAAAGTCAAAAATTAGGTAAGTAGACTAATGGAAGAAAGAAATTATGGCAATGAGGACAGAGAGAGATTATGGTAATAAGGACAGACAGAGATTATGGTTATAAGGACAGAGGGAGATTAGGGTAATGAGGACAAAGAAAGATTACGGTAATAAGGACAGAGAGAGATTACGGTAATAAGGACTGAGAGAGATTACGACAATAAGGACAGAGAGGGATTAAGCTAATAAGGACAGAGAGAGATTACGGTAATAAGGACAGAGAGAGATTACGCTAATAAGGACAGAGAGAGATTACGACAATAAGGACAGGGAGAGATTACGACAATAAGGACAGAGAGAGATTACGGTAATAAGGACAGAGAGAAATATCATGTGTAAAATTATGTAAGTGTTGGTAAGCATGGTAAACAGGAGGTTTACACCACATGGTATATCTGACTCATATAAATCCTGAAACCAAATTTCAGAAATCCTTATGATGTGGTTCCTGAGAAAGATGCAACAAAAAATATTCATTGGACGGATGGCATACAGACCGATGGACTGAAGTAAACAGTATACCTCCACTTTTTTAAAGTGGGGGTATAAAAAGAATCACAGACAAATCACTTATGTCTCGTTTTTTTGTAATTTTGATTATGAAAATGTTGGAATTAAAATAGCAATACTTAAACATGTTACAAAAGTCAGGCAAGTACTTAAAGTCAACATGGTCAATGAACTGTGACTGAGGTACATGGCTAATCAATCTCCATGTAAATGAGATGTGTCAATACTAATACATAGATACCTAATATCATTGACTTATTTTAAGTCTTATTTTTTTTAAACAAACCTAAACATAAACATTTACTTAAACTGTTTGTTTTTTTTCATAAATAAGGCCGTTAGTTTTCTCGTTTGAATTGTTTTACATTGTCTTATCGGGGCCTTTTATAGCTGACTATGTGGTATGGGCTTTGCTCATTGTTGGAGGCCGTACGGTGACCTATAGTTGTTAATGTCTGTGTCATTTTGGTCTTTTGTGGATATTTATCTCATTCATGTCATTGGCAATCATACCACATCTTCTTTTTTATATGTAAAAGTTTCAAAGTCAATGAACCATGAAGAGGAGGTGGAGCTGTAAAATCTCCATGGAAACAATACATGCAAATGTCAATAAATTCGCATACCAAATATCAGTGACCTAACATTATCAGTTCATCTTAAACAGATCTAATCACAAACTAATACATGTAAACTAAGCAAAAGTTTCAAAATCAACAGACCATGACTGAGTGAGATATGTTAAAGCTTATAAAACTGAATACCAATTAACTTTGGCCTACCACTAATGGTTCCATGGAACTGACCTAATAAAAAATTAATACATGCTAACTAAGCAAAAATTTCAGTGTCAATAGACCATGACCATGGGAGCAGGACCAAATAATCTCCATGGAAATGAGAAGTGCCAATTCTTATGCAACTACATACCAAATATGATTTACCCACCACTTGTGGTTCCCACAAACTAGACCTAATCCCAAACTAATACATTGTTGATACCGCCGCCACCAACGCAAGAAACAGCATACCTATGTCTTGCTTTTTGTCTCTGTCAAACGAGACGAAAAATAACACAGTAAACATGAACACTCACCAAAAAAAACTAAGGTGAACTCAGCTGCTCCAGAAGGGTTAGCTGTATTTTTGCTTCACCAGTTGCACCATATTACTTGTGCATAAATTTCAGTGCAAAGTAAAAAAATAGTTAAGTAGACTAATGGAAGAAATAAATTATGGCAATGAGGACAGAGAGAGATTATGGTAATAAGGACATACAGAGATTATGGTAATAAGGACAGAGAGAGATTAAGCTAATAAGGACAGAGAGAGATTACGGTTATAAGGTCAGAGAGAGATTACGGTAATAAGGACAGAGAGAGATTATGCTAATAAGGACAGAGAGAGATTACAGTAATAAGGACAGAGAGAGATTACGACAACAAGGACAGAGAGAGATTACGACAATAAGGACAGAGAGAGATTACGGTAATAAGGACAGAGAGAGATTAAGACAATAAGGACAGAGAGAGATTACGACAATAAGGACAGAGAGAGATTATGTGAAAATAAAATGTAATCTTTAAGCTATATTTTGGAAAGTAAAATGCTTCTGCTACATAAATATGAGCTGTTTTTGTCACATACAATGCAAAAATATCGCGTTCTAGCATCATTAAGTCATGCTAAATTACTGAAATCTTCAAAATTTTAGCATTTTGGTTAAGTTTTAGACAGTTTCCGTCTAAAATGAAAGTGGCCGCATTCGTGTTCATTCATAATACTGAAATGTAAGTTGTATTTGATGATAATACAAAACATATATAAAGGTTGAGGATGAACACGGATGCGGCCACTTTCATTTTTGACAAAAACCATCTAAAAAATGAAGAACAGTATAATCTCAGACCTCATCGACTTATAGTGGATATAATGTAAGTAGCATTGAAAATTTAATTTAAATCAAAATTTGCAGTATTAAAGCTAGATACGATAAAGTAGGCCCACTCACAGCCTTACGCTGGTTGGGTCCATGTTAACGGAATGACATCATGTTTTCGATAAATGATGTTTGAATTGATTCTTTTGAATAGGAAGTTATATAAAAAATTGTCTATATGTTGAATGTTACTCTGAATTTATTTTGCTACATAACGAGACCACAGACCGTATCCTAGCCCTATACAACAAGATGAAGCATCTTTTCGTCATGGCTAAAGACTAAAAGATTTCAAGAACTTTCAATGTACTAACTGCATATTTGATAATTTGGTTCATTTGAGATCACTCTGATCGTAAAGCTGTTTATTTAATCTGACTTTTGTTCCCGGCACATTTAAAGAATGACTGTAATATTTTTTCTGTCTTTGAAGAAATAACATAAAAAATTTGGTGCACACTGAATAACACGCGTAGCAGGTTATTTTACAGTGTGCACCAAATTTTTCTGTTATTTGAATAGACAGAAAAAATATTACAGTCATTTCTTATAATTCTAAATTCCATTCAGATTTCATTTTAAACCTTGAAAACCATGATTGATTGATTGATTGTTGGTTGCTTAACGTCCAGTGGCAAATATTTCATGCATATTCAGGACGAGAACAAGTTAACAATAAATACAATAGGTAGGTTGTTAAAATAGAGGATGATGGTCGGAGAAATTTGGACTGCCACAGGGTATATTGGATAGGGACAGAAATTTTGCCTTGCAACAGGCCACCTACGGACCCCTCAAAGAGTTGTCGCAAGGGTTCTTAACGTACAAAGAGCGTGGCACTCTCTTTACACGAGGCCTCGGATTTAACGTCCCCCTTCTGACCGGACGTGACTGCAAACTTATACATCCCGCACAGCCAAACGGACGCCCCACTTCGGCAAGCGTTTTACTGCCGGTCGGGAGAAGACCAAATGACCATATTTCTATACCCCAGTCACCCTTACAGTCATTTCTTATAATTCTAAATTCCATTCAGATTTCATTTTAAACCTTGAAAACCATGAAAAAACGTTGATGACGTCACGGTCACATGACTATGTCTATAGGCTCATAACAAAATTACGCCAGCAAAACAGAAGACACGTTACATCCAAAATTAAATTATTGTGCAATGTAGAGGATATATGGAAATGTGGGTTCTGTTTGCCTGAATTTGTAAGCGCTCAAGAATTTTTATTTCTCAACTGATTGACTTCAAACTTACAAACAAGCGTTAAAGTGAAAATCTCTTGGCCAAGTTCAAATTTGGGAAAATTCCTATTTTATAGGGGTTATTGCCCTTTGATTGTTTTTTTTTAATGAATTTCATTTGTAAACATGCTAGCTTTTTTATTTGTTAATTAATTGACTTCCAATTTACATACAAGCTTCATAGTAAGAAAAGCATGCATTTGTTATTTCAGCAGTAATTTTTCAAATCCCATTAAACACATGACATGTTAAATAAATATAGTATTAAAATTATTTTGTCTGTACATGTATTAATCAAAGGCACACATTTAATCAAATAAATGAATTTTTATTTATATTTTTAAAATAACATTTATTTTCAGTTTGCTGTACATGCTTCCACATCATCAAGTCAGGAAACAACCAGTTATTTTGAAACTGAAAGTTGCTGCAATACTGATAGTCGGGGTACAGAAGCATCTGTTATCAGAATTGATAGACTTGGAAAATTCAATGAATTCTTGGAAACATGTGACATAAGCCCTGTAAAGTGTCTAACTGAATCTTTAGAGAAGTCAAGTGAGAGAACAAAAAGAAGATATTTATCAAAAGCTAATACTTGTATAACTGCTCTTCTGAACACTATATGTCCTGATGATTCTGAGTTCATAAAAAATTCTCTTTTTGGAGAGCAAGAAAATGACAAAAATAAGACCACAGGCTCTTTGTTGGATGCTATTGTCAGCTCATACATGGTTGCAAACACCTCAACGTTGAGGAGACAGTTATTATCAATAGCAACAAATGATTACAGTTTTGCAGAAGTCAGTGCCAGTATACCAGGATTAACTCACTACAAGTTTTATTCTGCTAAGAAACATGCACAAAATATTGGTTTAGGTGTTCCTGCACAAACATCAAAGATTCCTCGTTCAAAACTAAATGATGGACAGCTTGACCATTTTTTAGACTTCATAACTTCAAACCACTTGATCAAAGATTTACCAATTGGAGAAAAAACATTACAGCTTTCAACTGGAGAACTCATTCAAACACCAAATGTAATCAGAAGTATTGCCCCTGCAACAATCATCAGGCAGTATACACAGCTCTGTGAGGATGAAAACATTCAGCGTTCAGGTATTTATTTCTTTGGATTACAATTCTGGATTAACAGTTTGAATTTGATGAATTTAGTATGTTTGCTGAAGACGTCAGCCATTTTGTTAACAAAATTTAAGGTTTTCTTGCTAATCCCATTTTTGGATTACCTTAAAATATTAAATGTCCAAAAACATTTTATTTTTAACCGCCCTTTTTGGTGTTAGCATGCTCGCCTTGGGGTGGCATGTCTTCCTGTAGACTGTTTCCTTGTGTGGTAGCATTAAGTTAAAGATTGTGTTCAGCTTGTCCGACTAGTACAAAGCAGGCTTCATTTCATATTTATGTTCATTACATACATACACTTCATGTGAAATATTGTCAAAGATTGGTGTTCTTTTTTTTCTTATTTAATTTAATTTTAATTCCATTTGCAGGCACAAGTACTATGTACAAGATTTTGACCGACTGCAGTGCTTCAGTCAGACAGTCTGGAGGGTCTTGACTACTTTATTTCTGAGGGAAGTCGAGCATTTACTGATCTCACAGAAACTGTATAACAGTTAGATTTAACCTTTGATGAAAAGAAGAAAACACTGGATTATTTGGTGGTAGCAAAGCATTACCTAAAAACAGATTAAAAGGTTTTTATTAGTTTTTATATTCCCTTTTTCATAAGACTTCAAAATATTTTGTGGTTGTATATTGTTATAAGGTTATGGGTCTGTTATCCATCCATAAAAAATATGGTTTTGTGTCTAATTTGGGTAATTAATCGAGCCTTATGAAATGTTTATATTTTTTATTGGCATATTACTTTGGTTATTTTTTTAATTTGGGATTCTGGTGCCACATGTTTCTAAAAAAAAGGGCCAAAAAAGGTCTGATATAGTACTATTGTCCCCCTCCCCCTCAATACAAAGTTGTTGGGGGTGTAAAGGAATATGACTTTCAAAGCAACCATTATCAGGGCCTTTTATAGCTGACTATATGAGGTATGGGCTTTGCTCATTGTTGAAGGCCGTACGGTGACCTATAATTGTTAATGTTTGTGTCATTTTGGTCTTTTGTGGATAGTTGTCTCATTGGCAATCATACCACATCTTCTTTTTTATATTATTCTTTATATTTATATATATATAGAGAGAAAGAGTATATATATATATATCTTTTCAGAAGCCAATCCAAAGATTGAATCAACTAATTTTTTTTTCCAGCTACATGTAAATACATCATCATCCATAGCAGACCACTGTTGTTCGTATGCTTTGAGTGAAGAAAAAGGACCCTTCTGCCAAAAATGTGATAACCATTCGCATACTGATGAATGCCAACAGTGTTTAATCCACTATTTTCTACATTTGAAAATACCTGTACCAAGTCAGGAATATGACAGTTCTTGTCCATTCATTTTTGATGCGTTTTGTTTTTTGATTTTGCCATGTGACTATGGATTTTCCTTTGAGTTCAGTATTTTTGTGATTTTACTTTTTATATCAGATTGAAAAGTTATTCAAAAGTCATTTCAAAAACAGTTGAAACAAGTTTCTAAACTAAAGAAGCTACTATAATATAACTATCAGATGAAATATATCCATAGTGTATAATTATGTTGTATATTAGTAATAAAATATGTTTATGATACAAATCTACATGTTTTTAGCTATTTATTTTGCATAAAAAGTTGTATGTATGTATGTGTAGGTTATATTATCGGTAATTTGTGCATTTTCCCTTTGATGTGTCCTGGCTGATAAAGTCAGAATCAGAGAACTGGTTGTGATAACAAAATTGTTGCGTCAGTTTGCCATTGACATGTCGGAATGCACTGCGTAAGATCTACTTTCCTTTTAATACACAAAATCCTGTGCGTTTTTTTGCATTAAAGCACAATTTTTGTGGTAAATAATGAAGCATCTTTTGCGACCTGAAATTAAAGGTTTATTGTTCATTGAATAAAGAGAACTTAAAGACCTTAATATTTATAAAGCCCCCAAGGGTCACTTGGTCTTCTCCCGACCGGCAGTAAAACGCTTGCCGAAGTGGGGCGTCCGTTTGGCTGTGCTGTATGTATCAAGTTCGCAGTCACGTTCCGTCAGAAGGGGGACGTTAAATCCGATGCCTCGTGTAAAGAGAGTGCCACGCTCTTTTATTTTAATATTTGAATTAGATACAAAATCATTCATAATTAGTTGTGAATAACAGTTGATGCAATACATGTTAAGAAAGAAGTTATTGTATTTTCATTTAGTTTCATTTAGTTTAATAAGGTTATGGTGGTCTTCTGCATATCACAACTACCCCTTAAAAACTATATGTATCATTTTACTGTTTATAGAACAAGTTACCACAGAAAAGGAAAAAAAAGAAGACAAACAAGGTATTAATCTTATGTTGTCATCCTTATTTGACAATGAGAACAGTGAAATATAGCCGGGTTTAATAACATTATTCAAATACACTTATAATTTTAGAAAACTATATCTCTTTTGAAAAAAAAATAAGTTCTCTTAGGGTTACCCGATTTTAAAAAGAAAATGCTAAAAGAAACTTTGTTAACAAATTACAGTAATGATTTCTCTTAATGTAGATGAATTTTTGTTTCAGAAAGATGGAAGGAAAAGAAGAAAAAACTCTAAATAAGTGTTTGAATAATCTCCTTGAAGTTATTCTGATACAGTTAATTTGGTTGATATTTCATGTTTGTCTTATCACTTTTCAATAGGATCACATGCATTAATAGTCAGATACAAAGGATATAACATTGTACAAATTATCACTAGTACGAAAATTTTACAACACCATATAGAAGTAGCTCTATATCTTATAATATTGTTTTATTGTGGAGTTGTACAAATAAAAAGCATGTTGTAAAATGACAATAGTGTTGTATTTTTTTTACTTTTAGGACGAAAGATACCAAGATAACAGATAAGGTTTGAATAGTAACTCTTATGACTTTTTAGACTTTCACAAGGAAAAAGAATTCATGCTAGGTTGTCATGACAATCTTATATATAAAAAAATTAATGTTTGAAAAAAAACATCTCACTTTGTAGTTAAGTTTGTATAGTTTGTCAAATACAAAATGTGAATTTTCTTTGTGTTATGCTGTCTTCTTTCGTGTCAAATTACAAAACTTAATTATTAGATTTTATACTTTAATATTATTTCAGAAAGAAGACACAGAATATTTAGGTTAGTGTATAGATCATTAATTCCAAATACAAAGTATTGACTCGGATCTACTGAAGATTTTCATATTATACACTATCCGGTAGTCCATGTTGCTATTTCATACATGCTTTTAAAGCATTTCCAGATGAAAATAAATCACTCATTATCGTCTATCAATATCACCCTGTTTACTCTGTTTCTAATAAAAAATATTAATATCAAAATAATATTAAGACAAGTTTAACCTTTGTGTGCTAATTTCTATTTCTAAATGTACATTGAATTCTCAGAAAAAATCTGAAAATTCTCCATCAATCCGAAAGACCAAAGAAAATATTTCCCGATCCGCCTATCGTGGCATTTAAACGTGATAACAACATAAAAGACATCTTAGTGCACAAAAAGCATAACTTATTATTTTTTAAACAAACTAATGGATGTGGACCATGTGGTAAACAATGTGCACTATGCTCACATATAAATGAAACCAAACTATTTTGTGACAAAACCGGCAAAGAATATACCATTCAGGGACAAATAAATTGTAAAACCGTAGGCGTGATATATGCGATTAATTGTACAAAATGTGAAAAAGTTATATATGTAGGACAAACGGGTGATACACTATATCAACGAATGCTATTGAACTTTTCAAAAATACGAACAAAGAAAACAGAAGATCCAGTAGCCAACCATTTCATTCAGACCAATCATTCAATGACAAATTTAAAAGTTACCGCCATAGAAAGAGTATTTGGGACAGAAACTTACAGAAAAACTAAAGAAGCCTTTTGGATAAAAAAAAATTAAAAACTTTAGAACCTGAAGGACTCAACACAGTGTATGAACGATAATAAATATATTTATATTGAAAAAGCGAAAACGCGGCAAATGAACGTCATAGAAGTTATTATAACGTAATATATCCAAGTGATGTAATTGTTGTTTCAATGTTGTAATTTATTCCGATGAAGAAGGCCGTAATGGCCGAAACGTATGGAAATTTGTGTTATAGTTTTTTTATTATATATCAAGTCAAATGCGTTTTGTTTAAATATGCTTTTTCACTTTTTTGGTCTTTTGGATAATGTTGTTTGTGCTGTTTTTAGACTCTTCTACAACGAAATTTGTTTGACATGCACACGTATACAAATTGCGGTTTTTATCCAACGCAATCATAGGTTTGAACGTAGTTTTCAATTTAGACTCGTATATGTATATATATATATATATATAGCTATCGAAATAAATGCTTGATAATATAAGTACCAGCTTTTGAAGATAGAAAATAGGACTAATTTTTTTTTTCTCTGTAGATTCGCTTTATTATTGCCGAAATACTAATAGATAGTATTATAATTGACGTAGACGATCATGAAATGATGAGTTTAGACTAGGATTTAAGATTACCATGGCCTAGCAATGGCATGTCATGTGACATTAAAGATTGTTCAGACTATATATACTCCTCCTACAATAGTGACATCAAACATTGGAAGAAATTCAAATTTCACAATGTACTAATTGTATCAAAGAGTTCAATAATAACTGCAAATTATTGAAACACTTAAAAAAATCCCATAAATAAAATTATAAAACAGCTAAAAAGGCACTGCCTGAGGCTATTAGACAAACAAAAAACATAAATCCTGGAAGTGTTTTACCCAAATTTCAAAAATTATAAAATTATATGAATTATCACCAGTTAGCTATGTTGAGATGAGAGCCTTTATTGGTTTTATTCTCGCGATAGGTATCGTAAGGAAAACCTCCATTGGAAGCTATTGGGAAGCGTCTGGTATCTCTGAAACCCCAAATTTCAGAGATGTGATGGCCAGAAATAGATTTCAGGCAATACTGAGACATCTGCATTGCAGCGACAATACAACAGCAGTTCCAAGAGGTCAGCCAGGATACGACGCCCTCTACAAGATAAATCCAGTTGTTGAATTCTTCAACGAATTGTTCGAACTTAATTATAGGTAAATGTCAACTCGAATATAGAAATATACACGAGCCATTACGCCGTCATGTTTCCATGTTAAAAATAAACATAAATTTGTTGCTGGAACTGAGACGAATTTTGTCCTAATCATATTTGGTCCGAGACCACAATTAATTCGTAGTGCATTTCTTTTAGAACATAAATGATAATTAAAAAAAATCACCTGCGCTTTTTCAATGAAATTTTTACAGTGCGTTGTACTACTTTTGGGACAAATTATAACAAAATTATAGAAAACTGTATCGCCTCCAACTCAAGATATGGACAATGTTTTGTTTAGAGTGTCTTGAAATCTTTTGACAGCTTCCGAAGTGCATATATGCAGCTGTGGTACAAGCCACATCTGATAAGGCTAAATGTTTAGACAATATATTTCTAAAACAGCACTAAAAATGGGACCTATACTATTTTATTTCTTTACCTAGAAAATTAAATAGTTTTTGCCTAATGCAGTGTGAAATAAAAACATAACATGTGTACTTTGAATTAAACTGAAAAGTAACAACTGAAACAGCATGCGCTGTATAACATCGGACAACTATTTCAATATTTCCATCAGCATAGTCCTCTTGTAGTTGATACACATAGACTGATTGGTCACCATCATACTTGACATTGTACCATTTTCCAAAACCAGGTACCACCGAAATAACGTTACCAATAAATGTACCTCCTGTAAATTTGTGCCGTATTGTTTTTCCGACAAGAAGTGAAACTTGCGAGGAACTAGTACTTTCTATTGTTGCAACTAACTTCGACTCAACAACAAGTTTGCAAAGTTGTTCTGTTAATTCGGGTATTAATTTTTTTGTATTTTCTTAATTGAAAATAAAAAATAAGATTTGTCAGATTTTTGAAGCAACACATTTTTCCTAAAATAAAGCTGTGATTTAGTGCTTTCTTCTTTTCAGCATAACTGGGTATCTCGTTTTTATTTAATATTTTCCCTACTCTGGAATAGCCCAATAAAGAGTATATCACTGGTGAAAGTTTCCTTCTTCTTCAGACCACGTTTCTTTTTTTCAGAGATTTCCTATCCTTAAGTTTTAATGTCTCCAATCTTTTTTCTTCGATTGTCTTTAATCTCTCTTTGAACTTAAGACGTATGTTTCTACCTTCCTGTCTACAATCATTTAATAGCTGAATCCTCATAACATCATCTAGACTTTGAAGCCATTCATCCGTCTTGTTATGAGAATAAAGTAAATAAGCTTCGTTACATAAAAGAGAAGTATTCTGCCTATACCTCAACAAAAAGTCCAACTGACCAAAAAAAAATCAGGTAATTTATTGTGTTTTATAACACTTACTTTCTGCAGATATATCTGTTGGCTTTGAGAAATATTTTTCACCTGGTAAATGATCTGCTGCTTGTCTGTCCAGTAGATTTAACATGCATGAGAACAAAGCTTGTAGTACCTGTATTGCCATAACATGTGTTTCATCAGGTTTAAAAAGTTCTGCCATTACAATGTCATTTTCATTTTAACAGCTTTCTCGTTTTGTTTATATAGATTAGACCGTTGTTTTCCCGTTTGAATGGTTTTACACTAGTAATTTTGGGGCCCTTTATAGCTTGTTGTTCGGTGTGAGCCAAGGCTCCGTGTTGAAGGCCGTACTTTAACCTATAATGGTTTAATTTTTAAATTGTTATTTGGATGGAGAGTTGTCTCATTGGCACTCACACCACATCTCCCTATATCTATTCTATCGGAAAAGGGACATGTTTTCCAGTTACAACATCTGAACAATCGTCCTTTGGAAATTATTCCCAAAGCCCGACTTCCAGCAACAAGGGGTGGATTACAAATATCTTGATAAACTGAACTAATGAGTCTATGTGTACATCCTTGAAAAGAATGAAGGAAGTGTTTAATATTTTCTTTTCCCTTTGGAAGTAAGTGACATGTCCAAGTAAATAGAACACATTAAATCTGTTATGTGTGAAGCGAATAAATTTGACATGATCTTCTTTTTTCATTAGTAAGTTTGTATTAAATTGTTTATACACCCCATTTTTTTTCATCCTCACCTCTACTGAACGACTTCGCTGAAGTTCGAAGAAGTCGAATTGTATTACTTTCAGTTTCACTTTCATCATCAGTTTGGATAGGATGATCTTTTAATATAATGGTTCATTTTTTTAAAAACCCACTCCACAGACGGTTGCCATTATCCCCCATTGGTAAGATTAAATATGTAAAAGTATGTTTTTTGGGTAATTTCATTACTGATCTTGCATTAAGCAAATTATATTACATTATATTAATCATTGCTATAGATCATGGACAACACGAGTTCCATTCATTTAATGATACGATCACTAAATCGAACCACAGTCCCCTAATCGCAAGACGTTTGTCCTTAAATGCACAGAAACTGATAGGCTGTACGCGGCTAGAATATATATATAGACGCGGCTAGAATATATATATAGATAATCCTTAAGTTCCATGAACACTACTAATATATAACATATGTGGTTATTTTGTTTCTGTAACATATAAATTCTGTTTGAAATGTAAGTGAACAAAAGATGTACTTAAAAAAACTGAACATACGAGATAACTTGCCTCCTTTTTAAATTCATACTCCCCGGCAGCACCACAGTAACGTGACCATTCCTTAACTCATTTCATGACTTCTTTTTTTTTTGTAACATAATTTAGGTGATGAACTGACATCTTGTTGTCATTTGTCTTAGTCCTTTAACATATTACCTCGGGGCATTATTACTAATTTTGTTTACTGTTCTGATAAGAAAAATTGAACTATCACTGTGCCACCCGAGGTCATATCGTGAATGGCAAAAAATGCGTAGCATGAAAAAAATAATTCTGATTTGAGCTAAGAGAATGTTATAATGCGTTAAGAAGTGATTACTTACCTGAACTATGGTAATTATATTGATTGTTTCTCCTTAAATAATTCAAAAGAAAGAAAAGTTTATCCAGGTCATTGATGTTGACACCGGTGAAATTAAAAAAACTCAGGTCAACATAATCGAAATTGGGAACAAAATGATTTTTTTCCAAAATTATATTCCTCCGCTATTTGAGCACCAGTGACAAAAGTGAAGTAATAAGTGAGGATCATGGATTAAAAAAATCTGCATTTTTATCAATAATCCATTTTCTTAAATAGATTGATTGATTGTTGGTTGCTTAACGTCCAGTGGCAATTTTTTCATGCATATTCAGGACGAGAACAAGTTCACAATAAATATAATAGGTAGGCTGATACAATAGAGGCCATCTGGGTCGGAGAAATTTGGACTGCCACCGGAAAAGGAGGGTATATTGGATAGGGACAGAAAATTTTGCCTTGCAACAGGCCGCCTACGGACCCCTCAGAGAGTTGTTGCAAGGGTTCTTTACGTGCAAAGAGCGTGGCACTCTCTTTACACGAGGCACCGGATTTAACGTCCCACTTCTGACCGGACGTGACTGCGAACTTGATACATCCCGCACAGCCAAACGGACGCCCCACTTCGGCAAGCGTTTTACTGCCGGTCGGGAGAAGACCAAGTGACCATATTTCTATACCCCAGTCACCCTTGGGGATTCTTAAATAGATATAAAATTGATATATAGAACAACAATATATATGGTACAGTATAATAACAGTTTAAGTATATATAATATGTCCATAAGAGAAAATCTGAATATTTGATAGCTTCTGTAAATAATCGTCTACATTGCATTTCTGTCAATGGACCAGAAATAACCGTCTGTTTTGATTTCAGTCTTTGATATTAACATTCTAATTTTCATTGGAACAGAAAAAAGACTGCCATTCTCGACTAGCGAGGCAATCCTCATTCACCGTCTACTACATTTTAGTCTGATTTTTTTGGTTTTATACATGGATCAGAAATATTTTTTGTTTTAAACATGAATCAGAAATATTAAAAAGATAGATTGATTGTTGTTTGCTTAACGTCCAGTGGCAAATATGTCATGCTTAATCAGGACGAGAACTTCTCAAGTTCACAATAATACAATGGGTATGTTGATATAATAGAGGCCATCCGGAATGATGGTCGGGGATTATTAAAAAGAATATGTGGTATGATTGCCAATGAGACAACTTTCCATAAGATACCAAAATGACACAGAAATGAACAACTTTATATACGTGTGCTATACTCGGCGAGCGAGGCAATATTATTCACTGTCTACCATACCATATTTCAGTCTGTATTTGCATTATTTACATTCTGATTTTCATTTAAAAATATCTGTACACTAAAACTGTATCTTGTGTGACATTTAGAGGCACAAAAACCCTTGCACATGCTGCATCGACACCAATCCAATTCACAACCTTCACATGATTCTTTTATCAATTTCTCGATTGCTGTCTTCATCAGAAAATACATCTTACATTTGCTTTCGAATGCATTTCCCGTCTTTATTTCTAACAATATCAGCAATATCTTTGTCTGTTGTCTTTAGGGCAAGAGTAAAGGTGCCAAACAAGATCAAACTATATCCCTGTCGACCATCCCTAGCACAACAACCCGCCTCCTGCCGATAGGACAGAACTGTGTTTGGACAGCTAAATTGGACAACGAATTCCATGTCTGATATATACAAACCGATGCCTAGCGTCAATAGATCTGCAGTAAACAATTTTTTTTCTTCGATTTCTTCCCATTAGTGCGAATATGATTTATTAACCAGTCTAAGCCAGAATCGTAATCCGTGCTTTCTTTTGTTTAGATTTGCAGATATAGGTCTGGCCTATCTGTTGACTGGTATACAAGATCAGAGTCTTCCTTTAGTATTGGCAAGTGTTCCATTATGTCCTTTTTAACTTTTTCTTGTTGAAGACAAAAACGAAGTCAGAATTGCCTTGATCAGACCTTGTTGGCTTACCATTGATTTGTCCTTCGTACCGACGTTATTTTTTTTAAATACTTGATTGTTTTGACATTTTAGAGTTTACATTATTAATTTATTAGTTAAGAAAATGACTAATTAAATTGAATTGCCCGGGTTGACTCTAATTTAAGTGCTTGTAAATCACCTGACATTAATCGCCAACATGTGTACATGCAACTACTAACTTGTGTAGTACACTAGCCTAGCATTTACATTCTTTTATTTTTTTTTAGTCCATATGATGCAATTATATACATCAATGCTTAACTAAAACAAAATATCTGCGTGGGACACATGTTCTTGTACACCAAAACTGGTACCTGCCACCTTTTTATTCACCAATAAGAAATACTGTAAACGACAAATATATTTCTATTTACCTGTGTGACGTATCAACCAAAAAAATATTGTACACACACTATATGACAAAAAAAATCATTAATCCTATGAAACACTAACAATTGTACGTGTAGCTTCAAATAATCTCTTATGACACCTATATTTCTACTGAAACATGTGCAGTCAATAATTTAAAAGTATTTCTACTGAAACATGTGCAGTCAATAATTTAAACGGATTTTGACTTTCTGATAAATTAATTTCACTGAAATTCGTTTCCTCATGTTAGCATCAATGTACATGATTGATTGATTGTTGGTTGCTTAACGTCCAGTGGCAAATATTTCATGCATATTCAGGACGAGAACAAGTTCACAATAAATACGATAGGTAGGTAGATACAAAAGAGGCCATCTGGGATGATGGTCAAGGAAATTTGGACTGCCACTAGAAAATGAGGGTATGTGGATAGGGACAGACGAGGCATCGGATTTAACGTCCCCCTTCTGACCGGACGTGACTGCGAACTTGATACATCTCGCACAGCCAGACGGACGCCCCACTTCGGCAAGCGTTTTACTGCCGGTTGGGAGAAGACCAAATGACCATATTTCTATACCCCAGTCACCCTTGGGGCATCAATGTACATGTTTACAGAGGGTGGTTAAGGGTTATTTTCGTGCAACGTGATCACCGTTTTTTATATCACGTTCAACGTGTTTTTACTTGTTTATTTGACGTTCAGTCGTTCAAGACGGTTGCCTCGTTCAAAGTGTTTTTCTTATTTAATTTTACGTGCATCGTGATTTTCAAAGTGATCGTTATTTTTAATTTAAATTCATTAACTTGGCAGGGATCGACTAGAAATACTTTTTTTTTATAAATGTGGGAACATCAAGTAAAACAAAGAGTTCATATATACAAGAAGAAAATAAAAATAAAATAAAAAAAATTATTTCGCTTAGTTTGAGATTGGTTTTTTTTCAAAATACAATAGCAGAGGGTCATTACGTTTTTATACGACCGCAAATTTTGAAAAAATTTTCGTCGTATATTGCTATCACGTTGGCGTCGTCGTCGTCGTCGTCCGAATACTTTTAGTTTTCGCACTCTAACTTTAGTAAAAGTGAATAGAAATCTATGAAATTTTATCACAAGGTTCATGACCATAAAAGGAAGGCTGGTATTGATTTTGGGAGTTTTGGTCCCAACATTTTAGGAATTAGGGGCCAAAAAGGGCCCAAATAAGCATTTTCTTGGTTTTCGCACTATAACTTTAGTTAAAGTAAATAGAAATCAATGAAATTTAAACACAATGTTTATGACCACAAAAGGAAGGTTGGTATTGATTTTGGGAGTTTCGGTCCCAACAGTTTAGGAATAAGGGGCCAAAAAGGGACCCAAATAAGTATTTTTCTTGGTTTTCGCACCATAGCGTTAGTATAAGTAAATAGAAATCTATGAAATTTAAACACAAGGTTTATGACTATTAAAGGAAGGTTGGTATTGATTTTGGGAGTTTTGGTCCCAACAGTTAAGGAAAAAGGGGCCCAAAGGGTCCAAAATTAAATTTTGTTTGATTTCATCAAAATTGAACAATTGGGGTTCTTTAATATGCCGAATCTAACTGTGTATGTAGATTCTTAATTTTTGGTCCCGTTTTCAAAATGGTCTACATTAAGGTCCAAAGGGTCCAAAATTAAACTTAGTTTGATTTTAACAAAAATTGAATACTTTGGGTTCTTTGATATGCTGAATCTAAAAATATACTTAGATTTTTGATTATTGGCCCAGTTTTCAAGTTGGCCCAAATCGAGGTCCAAAATAAAACATTCTTTGATTTCATCAAAAATTGAATAATTGGGGTTCTTTGATATGCCAAATCTAACTGTATGTAGATTCTTAATTTTTGGTCCAGTTTTAAAATTGGTCTAAATTAAAGTGCAAAGGGTCCAAAATTAAACTTAGTTTGATTTTAACAAAAATTAAATTCTTGGGCCTCTTTGATATGCTGAATCTAAACATGTACTTAGATTTTTGATTATGGGCCCAGTTTTCAAGTTGGTCCAAATCAGGATCTAAAATTATTATATTAAGTATTGTGCAATAGCAAGTCTTTTCAATTGCACAGTATTGTGCAATGGCAAGAAATATCTAATTTCACAACATTGTGAAATAGCCAATTTTTTTTTTAATTAAGAGTTATCTTTCTTTGTCCAGTATAGTAAGCAAGAAATATCTGCAAGAAATTTTTTTATTTGGAGTTATCTTTCTTTGTCCAGAATCAACTTAAATCTTTGTTATATACAATATACAATGTATATTCACTTTTTACTACCAACTGATAAATTAAAATAATCTTTACCATTCAGTGATTACAAGCAGTTTTTTTACATCTTAATATTTTATGATGTATTTAAATGAGTAGTAATTGTTGCAAACTCCATTAGAATATTTTAATTGAAATTAGTTTTGGAATTAGGGAAAGGGGGATGTGATTAAAAAATTGGGTTCAATTTTTCTCATTTGAAATTTCATAAATAAAAAGAAAATTTCTTCAAACATTTTTTTGAGAGGATTAATATTCAACAGCATAGTGAATTGCTCTAAGAGAAAACAAAAATTTTAAGTTCATTTGAATACATTCATTCTGTGTCAGAAACCTATGCTGTGTCAACTATTTAATCACAATCCAAATTTAGAGCGGAATCCAGCTTGAATGTTGTGTCCATACTTGCCCCAACCGTTCAGGGTTCAACCTCTGCGGTCGTATAAAGCTACGCCCTGCGGAGCATCTGGTTCTTGTTTGTTGTTCAATCCGTTCGTCTGGCCTTGAACATATTTCATCTTTGGTCAAGGTTTTTTTTGTATCGCCTGACTTCTGTTGCAGAAAGACATATTTCAGAAGGTACATTGTATAGTATTTGCACAAAGATGTCTTGTGTTATGAACTTTCCACTTGAAATATGATCATTGTTCTTGACATTTTTTTTATATATTTCAGTGAACTTTTTTGTTATATTGATATTTTCGTATTATAAGTACTAGGATTAAAACATCTGGTATGTGTGTAACTTGTAAAGTCCTCATTCCTTTGATTTTGTCGTATTTGAAAAAAATGGTATACAGATAGTAGAACTATATTTGGTGTATGGAATACTATACATCAATATAATATATTAAGTTGGTGTGTATGTCTGTCTGGCAGGTGTTATTTGACTGTATCCTTATTTTCAAAAACGAGTCAGCTGGAAAGGGTCCCGAAATGACAAATGTAACACAATTCAAATAAGTCATGTTTCCATGTTATGATCTTCTCTTTTGTTTGCTGAATACAGATTTGAATCCAGTGTTTCGGTTCAATGAACTTCAAAATGAGATTGCTAAAAGAATAATGTTTTGATGATCAAGTCATCAAAGTTTTTGGCGAGGGTACATGTAGTTTATTATGATGTTGAAGTCAAAGCAACTCTGATCTTTGTGCTGTGAACACATTTCCTTGTCTCAATAGATCTTGGTTGGGCTCGTTGGACATGCACCAGTGGAAACATATGTATACCAGAAATCGTCGACTTTGGGCGGCACAATCACAGGCAATTGTCTCAGAAAAAAAAATCCTTTTATACCTTGTTAGAAAAAAATTCGGAGACAAGTGCCTGTTCAGTGTTGGCACAATTCATCAGTAAAGAATCATTATGTACAGCGCATATACATTCAAATAACAAGTTTACAAATCAAGATTTTGTTTTGATTCTCAGTGTTATAAGATGTGTATCCAGACCAAAATTTACCCTAAAATCCCTGTCTTCTCTATTACATACAGTAAAGTGGACCCTCTTAAATTCGTGTTATATCATTTGCATAAAATTGTCGACAGTCATATGTTCACAGAATGAAATAACACAATCACGTCAAAAGTTTTTCAGTTGCTGAAAAATTAGAGTTGGTAATGCAAATAGTTTTCTTTTTCTTATTGGTAAATATAGATAATGAAAATAATACATGTATAAGGAGAATTAAGAATAATTATTTATTTTAGAGCAACCTGAATAAACAAATAAATACATGTTTTAAAATACAACAGAATCAGCCAGTCAAATAGGCTTAGGATGCACTTTCTGAAAATAATACTTGTATGTATTCTTATCGGATGTTCAGTAGTTGTCGTCTGTTTATGTGATTCATATGTGTTTCTCGTTTTTATATAGATTATAGACCGTTTGTTTTCCCGTTTGAATGGTTTTACACAAGTGGGGCCCTGTATAGCTTGCTGTTCGGTGATAGCCAAGGCTCTGTGTTAAAGCCCATACCTTGACCTATACTGGTTTACTTTTAAATTGTTACTTAGCAGAATGGAGAGGGGATTTTTCATAGGTACTCATACCACATCTTCATATACATGTAAGTATGATGATGGTATATCTATCTAAATAATTCCCGGAGAAAAATGATAATGGAATCGAAAAGTACTAGTATATGATTTATATATTTTGGAATGAACTTTTACCGATTTCGAGATTGAAAAAGACAACCCCAATTTCGATGAACATGCAATTATTTGTTTTTTTCTATTGGGTGCGATTTTACCCGAATCCCATGCCCAACGCAAGTCCCTAAAAAGGCAGCCATGCGTCAAAGCAATCTCGGACGAGCATTATGTATGTTGCTTGTTGATATATCATTTGATAAAATATGTGTATTTTCTTTTTTTATCGAGTTGATACCCCGTGGTTTATACAGGCAGGTGCGTGTTTATACTATGAGGTTTTTAAAAATATTCAATTGAAGAAACCGGATCAAGACCAAGATAGTGCCCATAATCGCGCCATTCTAAATATTATATGACGTCATTTAGTAAACAAGGTATTCCAGTATAACAGTAAACAGTATTTTGACATGTGCAAATGAACTTGTAGGAAAACTGTTTGAGCATGGTTTCTTGCTGTAATTTGTTTCTAAATAAATTACATATGAAGCCTATGTTTTTTTTTAGCTAAATCTGTACCAACTTCTAACTTCTTCGTTGTGCATTTAATCTAAATGGTCAACCCGTTCTTTATCAACGCGGTCATGTTGTGGGGTCCAAGTTAGGGCAAACAAAATATTGGCTGCAATTTTTTTGCTAATGAACGATTAATGATGCCCCCTGTGCATCATTAAATAAATTGATTTTAATGACACTTTAATGAACTTTTTCTTCATTAAACTTTTTGTACAACAGACTTGATGACACATTAGTTAATGATACGCTAATGGCACTTTAATGAGCCATTAAATTTAATGAAACGTTCGTACAACCGGTATCTTCAATGATTACTGTCTTCAACAATGAGCAATCCATTCATACTCTACAATGTTGACTTGGGTGGTATTATTGGTCAAATATAAACCACAGTTCGCCATCTTGTTCCCCATCCGCCTCGGAGTGCCAAATTGTGTTATGCTTATGTACCACGGGTCTCCTGTCTAGAGCACCATTTTTGTACTCAAGACTCCAGAATGAACCAATAAAAAAATTGGATTGCATGTTTCGGGCATGATTTTTGTGCTCCTAGCACTGAGCAAAGTTTTATGAGCCAGAAGTAAAGTCATAATACTTTACTCAGTGCTCGAAGCACAAAAATCAAGCTTGTTGAGTAGGAAAAACTGATTCGAAAGTTTTAAGACTCTAGGCTGGGTATACACTTATAGGTTAAAAAGATGTAAATGAGGATGATTGGCGCAACTTACGACTTTACATCCATGCTAATAGGTAGAAGTAAATTGTCGCATTTGTAAGTAGAATTACTTCCTTGTAGTCTACTAATCATGATTCACCGTCCGATGGTTTTTGTACTTTAAGCACTTTCATAATAGGTTTCTAAAGTAGTTGCAGAAATCTAATGTAATGCAAGGTCAATCGTAACTAACTGACCATTATGTTTTCTTGGAACAACTATAAATATGCCTGATTAGTTTCGACTAAATGCCAGGTGTGAAAAATAAATTAGAAACGAAGGTTTGGTCCGGAATGACAGATATCAAAACGAAATATCAAATAAAATAAAAAATATGTTGGCAATATATATATATAATTTGGAATTTTTGCTACTTGAAAAATAAAGCCCGATTTTACCTTGTTTTTTTTTTTTCAACTAGTGATAATTCCACAGTTTGCATGTTTTGCGGGTTTTACAATTTTAACAAACACAACAGTAAAACTAACGGGTTCATTATAAATAAAAAGATATGAGATGTATGCCATTGAGACAACTTTCCAACCAAGTCATAGTGTATGTATACATTTTTCAGCCACACTGCCTCTAAAAAATTACCGGGAAATGTAACGTTATTTCCCGCAACGTCCTAATTTTTGGCGCAATTTATGAGGCTTACGGAAGGGATTGAGTAAACAATATTATATAACTCGATTTTTCTCAAAAACGAGTATGGTGACAAATATTTTTCTAAACGTGATGACGTTCCATTTTTTTTTTAAAGAATAACATATCTCACTTTGGCCAAATCGACACCGTTGGAAATAATGTAAAAAATCAAAAATGTGCATTTCAAATGTTCATTTCATGCCGTCTTTTTAGGAAACCATAACGTTTTTAGCTATATATGAGCAAGAATAATTGCTTTAAATAGTAAAGTTAGATTTTTCTTACCATCTTTAATTATTTAGCTTTCATTTGAGCCCAATTATATAAGTTTATGTTGATTAAAAAATCATATAATTGTTTTACTTCAAAATTGCAAAAATGATCAATTTTCAGCAGCATTTTTTGCAAAAACGAAATCGGCAACAGAAACTGTTTTTGGCAAAATTTGATTCTCTGTCAATTGAAGAATTAAATATCTTAAAGGGAAAAAATTCTCACCGCCAGAAATAGACTGTTGGATATGCCCTTAATTCTATTTGCTCAGTGATGCAGAAACAAACTTGTCACACAAATTATAACGTTAGGTATATTAATTTTCAATGAGATAGACATTATTATTATGCATTTTCAGTTATTAGTGTATACATAATTTCATGCTTGCATCACAGCTGCAGACAAATTAGATAATTATATTGTGTTTATCTATTTGAATATAATTGGAGTCGAAGCGGTGGTAAATCCTCGGGTTTTATCATATATAGATACACAACCTTGAAACACAATTTAAGTGTTAAGTTGAAACACAATTTTGCAAAATATTAGAAATTATTATAAATTAAGGAATGTATCTCCCTCATGCAAAGCTCTGATTCCTTTCACGGATTTGGCTATAATTTTTGGACCTTTTGGATTATAGCTCTTCGTCTTTTATATAAGCTTTGGATCTCAAATATTTTGGCCACGAGCATCACTGAAGAGACATGTATTGTCGAAATGCGCATCTGGTGCAAGAAAATTGGTACCGTTAATTTTATTAAATGTTTTGTTGGAGCATTACAATTTGATATGAGATCGTTTTTCAAATCTCCTAATCATATTAGACATGTGTTTTAAAAATCTCCGTGATATCTTTTACCGTTTGGTTACTAAATTGGAATTTAAATTGTATTTTCCTATAGATTTTGAGGTAAAACCCCGAAAATCTCACCAACTAGAAAGTGCCAGCATGTTCGAAAATATGTTTAACAATTTCCTTTCAATCGTAGACAAAACCTACAAATTATTTTTATTGACGTCACACAGGTAGCTGAAAAAAAAATATTTGTCATACGTAGTGTGAAATATTTCAATCTTGGTACTCGAATGGCTTATACCTTTCTCTCATATATTCACACAGGATGTTGAAACATATCTTTGTCATACGTAGTGTGAAATATGTCGATACTGAAAGAAATATTGTTAGCAGATTCTGTTCAATCTATTCATTTATAGGTACTTCTGTAATGTTATTCCAAACGCCAGCTGAATTGAATTCTTATTGCAATGCATTTTTAGTCGAATTGGTCTTATTTTGTGAATGTGTAATTGGTTAATAGCAACACTATTTTTTTTCATCGATTACAAATTGTACTAGTATTTCATGTTCATGTATTTTCACCTCCCAGAAATTAAGTGCCAGGATGTTCGAAAATACGATCGGCAACTTTCTTTCTAAAAATTGATAACTTTTTATTTCAAGAAATTTATTACAGCTTTGCGAATTGTTTTGTAGAAATTTACAATGATTAAATTTCAAATTTAAAGAACAAATTTGTGTATACATTTATATCCGAGTTCCATGATTAATTCCTTATTGCTCAACTCCCAGTGGCAAATATTTCATGGATAGTCAGGACTCGTAAATTTGCGTAACTCCTACTGGCACATTTTATACATGTATAAATTAGAAAATGATATGCATTTACGACCACACATACACAAAAAAAGAAGAAACAAAATTCAGAAATTGAAAAATGTATTTGATAAACAGAGTTATGTAATTGTCCTTTATTGTTTTGAAAAGAATTTGATTCAGGTTTTTTTGGAACTCTCCATCTCAAAAACGTTTGGTACAACAACTTCATACCTTAGTGTTGTAACATTTCCAAACATATGTATAATAAATTGCTCATCACGTCTGATTTGGAGCATAATTCAAAGTCACACCAGTTGCGCCACGCTATAGCCATCTAAAATTCGATCTAACTGTAGTAGATATGGCTTTTAAGTTCCAGTGAAGTATTGTCACTTGGAGGAATGCCAAACAAAACATGTACAGATCACTTTTAATTTCCGTTTCATCAAGCTTCCCAAACAATTCATCCCTAAGGGTGAGGAGGGTATAGAAATATGGTCACTTGGTCTTCACCCGACCGGCAGTAAAACTCTTGCCGAAGTTGGGCGTCCGTTTGGCTGTGCGGGATGTATCAAGTTTGCAGTCACGTCCGGTCAGAAGGGGACGTTAAATCCGATGCCTCGTTTAAAGAGAGTACCACGCTCTTTGAACGTTAAGAACCCTTGCAACAACTCTTTAAAGGGGTTCGTATGTGGCCTGTTGCAAGGCAAAATCTCTGTCCCTATCCAAGATACCCTTATTTTCCAGTGGCAGTCAAAATTTCCCCGACCATCATCCCAGATTGCCTCTATCGTATCAACCTACCTATTGTATTTATTGTGAACTTGTTCTCGTCCTGAATATGCATGCAATGTTTGCCACTGGACGTTAAGCAACCAACAATCATTCAATCCCAAACAATTCCTTAGGTGCTATTTCTCTAAATATCCGAAGCCATTTTTTTCAAGACCATGATTGAGGACTTCTAATGGATCAGTAACACTTCCTAGTTTTGGACACACATAAGTAAACCAAAATCCAGTTTTTCAACTATAAATGTATGCGGGTTTAAGTTGCATCAAATAGATGTAGTCTGGTCTTCATTCTCTACTCCATTAGCTGGTGAGCTATACTGATTTATTCCCATAATTGAGTTGCGAATAAAGGCTTTAAATCTGTTCATTGTTGACCTGTGGACGCAGTTATCCTAAGCCATCGGTGCCCATGCCCTTAATGAGATTTCAGCTTGTTATCATATATATATATATGTTTGCCGATTGATAATGGACGTTTTCCCCTTTTATGTTGTTGAAAAGATCATCTTCTTGGGAACGTACAGTTCTCTCTGTCTTTGGACATTTCATAGTCTTGGTATATTGTTTTCAGTTAACTTACAGTTCAGATTCTTATCATTTGCACTCCTAATCGACTCTGGCCGGGCATCATAATCTGAAAGTTTTGTTTCTTTTGGTATATGCTGTTTAACTGACTATTCCCGTGGTCTAGTGGCTACGTTTCCACTCACAGCGTTTACTGGTACATCCTTGTGCATCATTTCCATATTACTTGTAATGTTTATCGATCAAAAGAAGAACTGCAGTAACATGATTGAATCAGCCTAAAAAATTGATGTCCTTACAATTCGTACATTATTGTCTTTGTTTTATTACTCACCTGGCATTAAGGGTCAAATGAGCTTTTCACATCACGTGGTGTCCATCTTCGTCTGGCGTCCATATTCTTTAACTTTTACAAAATTCTTCTCTGAAACTACTGGGCCAAATTTAACCAAATCATCATTTGGGTAATTTGTTTAAAAAATGTGTACGGTGACCTGGCCAACTAACCAAGATGGCTATCCATAATAATATTCAAGATAATAACAAAAAACGGCAAAATTTCCTCCTTAAAATTACCAATTCATGGGCAGCAACCTAACAACCGGTTATCTCATTCATCTGAAATTCCAGAGTAAATAGGTCTTTACCTGATAAGCAATTTCACCTCTTGTCTGACTTGCTCTAAATGATTTGGTTTTTAAGACAAAAAATGCATTATACCCATAGGTTTTATTTTTTTAGCCATGGCACACATCTCGGTTGTTTGTCCGAGTCAACAGACACATTTTTTTAACTAGATTATGATTGTGGCCAAGTTTGGTTAAAATTGGCCCAGTAGTTTCGGAGAAGATTTTTCTAAAAGATTACAGAGACTTACGAAAAAATGGTTAAAAATTAACTATAAAGGGCAATAACTCCAAAAAGGGATCAACTGACCAATTTGGTCATGTTGACTTATTTGTAAATCTTACTTTGCTGAACATTATTGCTGTATACATTTTATCTGTATCTATAATAAAATTCAAGATAATAAACAAACCAGCAGAATTTCCTTGAAATTTTCAATTCAGGGGCAGCAAATTATTAACAGCACATAGACCAAGGTGAGTGATACATGCTCTTTAGAGCCTCTAGTTTCAGTATGGATGTATTACCATTATGTAAAAATAATCTACAAAATGGTTCTTGGTTGTAAGGATATTTGAAAGTTCCTTGCTACCATCCCACAAACATTTTAAATGAATAGTCTATTTGACATTTCAAAATTAAACATACCTTTTTGATCTGTACATTAGCAACTGTTAGCCTTGTACCTATTTCCAACAGTTTTCCCTCACCAATTGTTCTTACTTTTGGCTCTTTAAATCCTTTGACTTAGTCATTACTATATTCCTCTAATTCTTCTGTTGTTTCTAGAATCTGAAAAATTATATGAATTGCAATGCATTTCTTAAGTTTGTTGGCTATATACAGCGTGGGGATAGGACCTTTAATGGGACCCTGGGATATCTGGTATGACTATTTCTGGATACAGGAATTCTTTTTTTTCGAATTTTGGGATGTTGGGATTAAGTTTATTTAAATTTCGGTACCTCCGGGTTTAGTGTTTTAAAGCCCAAGATGTGGGGATCAGAATCCTCGTTTATAGCTTGGTAATTAATATGTATGAGCTCAAGTGGGAAATTAGTTTGTTTTATGTCCCACCTACGATAGTAAAGGGCAATATGTTTCCTGGTCTGTGCCTCCGTCATCCGTCCGATCGCTTCAGGTTTAAGTTTTTGGTCAAGGTAGTTTTTGAAAGAGTTGAAGTCTAATCAACTTGAAACTTAGTACTTTTGTTCCCCATGATATGATCTTTCTAAATTTAATACCAAATTATAGTTTTGACCCCAAATTTCATGGTCCACTTAACATAGAACATGATAGTGCGAAGTTCAGGTTAATGTTTCTGGTCAAGGTAGTTTTTTGATGAAATTAAAGTTACATCAACTTGAAACTTAGTACACATGTTCCCTATGATATGATCTTTCTAAATTTAATACCAAATTAAAGTTTTGACCCCAATTGTCAAGGTCCACTGAACATAAAAAATGAAAGTGCGAGTGGGGCATCCGTGTACTATGGACACATTCTTGTTTATCAGTAGTTTTAACGTTTTTATACACCTGTTTAGACAAATATGTCGAGCCTTTAGTTAATTATTAACCTTGAAATAATAATATATACATGACAGCACAGATTTCTGTTCTTAAATTAATACTTAAGTGAAACCATATGAATTTTGAGATCGCTTTATTTCTGTATAATTGGGTTTTTTTTGTTGATAATATCACATTAAAGTCCTGAATTTATGGTATTGACTTCCTATGCTTAAAGTAAGATGCAATGTTTAATTTTTAGTTCCTGCTGGAAAATGAGCATAACAGAGCTCAACCACAAGTACTTCAAATGAATGTAATGGTTGAAGTTTTGTGCTTTTGTTTGATAGGGTATCAATGTTAATGAATAACTTTTAATAGTTGTCCATGTTAAAAAAAATCTGATATCAAAAGCATTTAATTGAGAACTATATACTAATAATGAAATCATGTTACGGCATTGGGATTCCTCATCTAAAAGAGGTATGTATAGTTTTAAAATACAATGCACTCATGTTAATTTTTTGGCTAGTAATTTTGAGAAATCAAAAATATATAGGATTTCTTTGGTCTATGGAAAAAAAATGAGGTATTTACCTTTGTTTTTGGTTTAATTACAATTCCATAATTATTTCTCTCCGCCATGTATATATGATACACCCTGTCGGGCTTTAAGTCAAACTCCTGGTCAGGTGATATTTGGATTATATTACTTTCCACCAAAATCAGAGCCATAACTGTATATAATGTAAAGTTTCTTTGTTTTAGTATACTTTTAAGTTCACGCTCTTTTTTCTGTTGAAGAATGTAGACTGTGTATTTCAGAAAAAAAATATTTAGTTACCAAGTTTTCAAGAATTAGTGGATGACAGTGCAATGTAACAGTGAATTTTAATACAAATCCAATATTTTTTAGCTACATGTTTATAATTGAGAATGGAACTGAGGAATTTGTCAAAGACACAACAATCCGACTTGAGACAAGAAAACAGCAGAGTGCCAACAACAAGGAAGGAAAATCCCACACTCTGAGGAAGGCTTCAGCTGCCTCTTATTAAAAAAGTTTTACTTCACTTGTTACGTTAATTTTATATTAAAAAAAAACCGGAAGACATGAGGTTGTTGTTGAATCATAGAATAGTTATCAAGATACCATCCCCAAGGGTGACGGGTTTAGAAATATGGTCACTTTGTCTTCTCTTGACCGGCAGTAAAACGCTTGCTGAAGTGGGGCGTCTTTTGGGCTGTGCTGGATGTAATGAGTTCACAGTAACGTTCTATATACCCTCATTTTTCAGTGGCAGTCCATTTTTCCCCGACCATCATCCTAGATGCCCTGTAACATAGCAACCTACCTACTGTATTAATTGTTCAATTATTGTCCTGAATATGCATGAAATATTTTCCACTGGACGTTAAGCAACAACAATCAGTCAATTAATGTTCACTAACTGTGTGTGGCATCAGATGATAAGTGAAGGGTTTTACAATCATACCTTACTGCTTGAGAAGAAGATGGACTATAAAGAAACCAAATTCAGTGTTGTATCTGAAACTTGCACATTCTAACTCGATGAATATTTTGAAGGGTTTATGTGTTGCACAGGACCCGGAGTTGCAGCCTTTTTTCTTGCAGTATCAATCTTATACTTTGTCAATCCTGGAATTATCTCCCAGAGATCAGTCTTTTTAAAATTGTTCATAGAATTTGTATCCGACTGTGATGACCATCTGCTTTTGTAAAGGCTTTTACTACAGCCTGGGCCAATGCATCTACTTCTTCTTAGTTTCTTTTGTATATTTCGGAGTTTAGTATTGCGCCCAATTGCAAAAGCAAAGGAATATGCATAAACTTACTTGTAAATGCGAGACACACTTTGTTCCTTGTGGCAGCAAGTGTCATCGAGGTAGGAATGCCAAAATAGAATTATGTTAAAAATTACGAACCGCTGTAGCCTAAAATACATGTAAATACAATCCGTTTGTGAAAGATCTGGTGTGATAATTCCCGTCCTTATTCGTTCGCCATGCCATTCATTGAAACATTCAGGGCCCATTTTGTATTTTTTTTTCAGTGTTCTTTTGTTCCGATATGAGATTGGTTGTCTCTTCATTTGAAAAAACGGTGACCAATAGAATTTCTGGGTCAATTGGTCTCATATGGAGAGTTGTCCCATTGGCGATTATATATTTTTGTTGTATATTTAGTCAAACATTCACTCATTTTTTCAACTCATGAATTCGACGTTTACTCAGTTAAAAAAAAACGTAACCTTAGATTGTTTTTATTGTATTTACTGCCCAATAAATAACAAGACGTACATGTTTGGCGCCCACGTAGGGACTACTATCCCGAGTTTTGATGTGTTTTGATACCTGTTTCATGTTGATGTTGTAAAGTTCATGATATGTTGAAGGATGTTGGTGCTAATAAGTAGTGGTACTTGGATGGTATAGGTACTATTTTGAAAAACTAATATAGTGCAATATTATGACTCGCTTCATTCACATTATTAAGGAAATAGAACAAACAAATAAGAAGCAGAAAACCCCTTTATTTAAATCTGGTAACCAATCTTTTGAATTTTCCAAAATGTGTAAAAAAAAATAATAATCCACATAATAGTCAATTTCTTTAAAGAAATAAAACATGAAATAGTAATCACTTTTCTTTTAACACAAATAATAGTCATGTATCTCAGTTACCATTTATGATAATTTTGTACAAACTCAACAACCATGATAGCTTTTCAATCAACAAAATAGTTAAAAATGTAACTTTTTCACAAACACAACAACATGCTTAATGAAATAAAGAAAATGCCTTAAGAATACTCGATTTAAATATTATTCCTAATAATGCTTACCTTTTCTTTTCTCTTTTTGCTTTAATCCCTTTTTTTTTTACACTTTTGGCATACCGGTACTTTCTTTTCTTTTCTTTCCTTTACTTTACATCCTTAATGAAAACTCCTTTCCATTTTTCGGAAAACCATTTAACCATAACTGCCTCGTCAACTTTGGTGTCTTGGTTAACTAAACTGGGTTTTTTTCTCAACCAATATTCTTTCCCATCATAATCAGATGATCCCCCTACCATCTTACAAGCATCATTTTATTTTTCTACGGTGTCCTCATGTTCAACTTATTGGTACATACTCATGGAGTGAAAAAGATGTGGCAACTTAATTTTATAAAGGTATACTGTACATCACTTGAAAGTCACATGTTAATACATCCAATCATTTACAGTATCAGATCATAATAGAATCCCATGTAAAACCAGAATAAATCACATGTTAATTAAGGAGTTAGCCAATCAGTTTACATGTAATTTTTGAAAAGAAAGATATAATAAGATATAAAACCTTTTTAGAAATCAAAATCCAGAGGCCCTTCCCACTCTCCTAATTACTTCTAGGAGAACTCTTTTTAGATGGTTAATGTATCGTGTACATTTTTCAACAGTTACAGTCTCCCAAAACTGTAAAATTCCATTCACTAACTCTTCTTTTGTTTTCGGTTTTATAAATTTTCTTCCTGGTGTTGAAGTAACTTGTGGTGTAGATCTGTTGTTGTCATTGTCCCCTTCTCTGTTGTACTGTCGAATGTGTCTGTTTGAAAAAAATTGGGAAAGAGGATACATACCTTGGCTTATTAACTCCTCCTCAGGTTTTAAATCCAGATCCATAGGGCAATATGCTAAATCTAGTTTTAGGATGTTCTGAGGTAAAATTATTAAAGGTTTTAGGGGGCAACCGGCATTCCTATGTTTATTTCTCCAGTTCTAATTCTTGTTTGAACATCTGAATGTATTTTATGAGCTGTACGAGGTGTTGGTACAGAGATCTAGCTTTCCCAATTCTTTTAATGCTTCTTTTAAAATCTCTTTCACTTATTCTGGTATGCTTATTAAATTGAAAAACGCGTACTCCGTTAGACCTAGCAAATTTCTTTAACACCTGACCGCCATTAAATGGAACTCTGTCATTTTTCTGCAGAGCATATTTCTTGGCTAATCGGGACCAGGTAAAAATAGACCCAGGGTTCTTTTGACTTAACCTCCTTTCTCTTATCAACAATGTCTTTCAAATCATTGACAATGGAAGCTCCGTCCTTGGTCATTTGTTTGATTTCATCGGACATTCTTCGCCTTCACTTTTAACACCCCCCTTTTTTTGTCCGGGCAGTTCATATATTTCTGATTGAATACTTTGTATTATCGTCGGCCAATTACAGCCGGTTTTCTCATTCTCTTTGCGATGAAACAATAAATGTCTAATCCTACGCTTGTATATTTACAACAGTTTGGTTTGTAAATGGTGAAATCGGGTGAAATGTCATTTAAGAGGCACGTAATAACGATCATGACTTTAAGTGGCAAAATACAACCCTTTTACATTTTTAAATCAATCAAAATATTAAAATATTAATAGTGAAATTACGCACAAGCTAGTAATTCATGCGTTGAATAGTCCCGATCCCCCTTAATATCATAAAGGACTTGGCATTTACTTAGCTCTAAAATCTCATTCTGACACATAATTGCATATACATTTCAAGTATTTACACTTGGAACTTGGAACTTACAAGTATTTCCGTATATAACGGACTGCAATAAATTTTGATTCACTGCAATTTTCATTCTCAAAATGGATTGTTTTGAATCATTGCAAAATGGCTAAAAGTCTAGGTTTTTTCGCTAAAAACCAGTGTTTTAAATTTAATATATGATTACTTACATATATCTTTTTAATTAACCATTTCATGGAGAGAAACAATTCGCAGCCATGTTGAAAAACCTTAATTTCTTTTGTGCCAGAGATACTGCATTCAGCTTTTCAATTATTCAGCTGAATACAATTTATCTATTAAAGAAATAAGATAAGAAAATTCCGAACTGGTTTAGTATCATCTTGCAATAAAAAGAAAAGAAATAACATCTTTGCTATAAATTTAGCATTCCCTTTTTATATATAATACACAATACATTTATATATTAAAACTAAATTTTTAGCCTACCGAAAATTTTAATTCAAAACTCTTACGGCTAAAATTTTAGCTGCCAAAAAAAATGATTCAATCTATGAAACTAAAATTTTAGCATTCTTCGAAAGTTCTTATAATATTAAAGTTACATGATATAAAATGCTAAAGTTTTAGTTTTTTTACGAAATTGTATGATGATACATTACATGTAAAATATTTCACATATGAGGTGTTATGTATATTATGTCTCGGGGGCGGATTAGGGAGGGGATATATTCCTGGAACTTATGCTTTGACCCCCGTTCCCCCTTATGAAAATGGCTGGATCTGCCCCTGTATCTTGATTAAAGAATACTAAGTAACAGATACTTATTTACATGTAGGTTTCAAAGAAACACAATAGCTGCATTTGCATATTTGTGACACGGTATTATCGCTAAATGTTTGTTATCATCCTCCTTTTGTATACTTCAAATTCATATTGTATAATAGGCAGTACTGTTTATTATATGTTGTGTCCACATATGTTATACGTCGTTTGTTTTAAAAACAATATATAAACCATTAAGATTAAGTCAAGACAAGACAAACCTTACGAGGAGTCCGTTTGGCTTTGGACAGGCGATTGAAGATGTCCAAAATATGAATAAAAGAATACTTGAAAAAAATGTATAACAATCAACAATTGACTGAGCTGTTTGAACATATATATCAGCTATAGAACTTGTACATGAGCATATGGGTCCAGTAGATACTTTGTTTACATTTTCTTATACAAACAAAAACTAGATAAACAAGTCAAATATAAGGAAATACTCAAGTAAAAGATTCCTGATGTTTCCTCCTGTTTTGGTATTATTCTTTCTATAAATAAATTTATCATTGCAATTTATAAGACAGACAAATTTGATGTTTTTGCCATTTAACTATAAATAAAATATAAATTTGCGCCATTTTGAAGTCTTCAAAATTCTTTATCTTTCAAACGCTTTAGACAAAAGATAAATCAATGACTTTTCAAACGTTCAGGTGAGTTCAGCATTTAAAGCGCTTTTATATTTTGACTTTTGTCTCCTAAATGCTTGAATAATTGTATGACCTTTATATTATTTGTTTTTAAATGGTGTTTCAACAAGGAAAGCAATTATAATATATTTCCAATTTAATTTTTAATAACTGTTCTGATGTTAATACTTGATTTATTTCACTTGACTGGCGGTGTTTAACCGGTTTGCAGGAAGGCGTAACAGAAAAATCAAAAATAGCCTTTCTAGACGGCATAATCTTCTTCTTCTTCTTCTTTAGGTGTCTAGCGATCCTTCAATTATTGAAGATTATTCGCCGAGGCGTCGACTATAAAATTTATAATTTACATTTTAGCAGGAAAAAATCAAAAATAACAATATCAAGAAAAAAAAAACAAAATAACGTATGTACATTCAAAAAAAAAAATTTTTTGATATAACTATATACATTTGATAACAGAATAGTTAGGGATAGAATATGGGGATGAGAGCAGATTCTGTGATCATACTCTTAAATCCCTCTACTGTACTGCATGATACTATTTGTTGTGGCAGATAGTTCCAATTTATAATTGTTCGTGGATAAAAAGAATATTTATAACTGCTGAGTCCGACTGTATTCTTTCACTTTTTCCTCTCCCAAAGCAATTAATCAAATTTAACTGTTTCAAGTTTCGATGTCAAATGCATGTTTTAGTAAACAGGCGTTTATAAGTATGACATTTGATTTCTATGATTCTTATTCTTACAATAATTTTAAACATGATCAATCATGTACCATTATTATAATATTTTCATTTCTGTTTTGTAGATTTTCTAGAGGAACTACTAATTAGTTACATAACAGACACAGAGCTATCACAGACACAGTACATATACATTGTAATGTATTGGAAGCAGCATTTTATAAGATATCAATAAGACAGTGGAAATACTACATTGTACTCTTTTGGATGAATTATAGTCTAAGAAGATCTGATCTTACATTAAGGACTGGGCCATACATTTTTTGCCCTAACCCTACAAGTGGTTTGTTTAGAAAGGACTGAATTGGCTTGTGTGTCTGCATCTCTTAAGAAAAAGACTTGATTGACTATCTGTAAAAACAAAAAAAATATAGAATAATAAAGAAAATAATGCTAACTGCTTTTTCTATTGCCTTTGAAAATAGAGCTCTATATATGTGAGACTTAAAGATTTACTGATAACTATCTGGCTGCAGCAGTGTAAACTATTTGTATAAACATGATAAAGCTTTATATTTTAGAGGGGAGAAGACATGGATGCTTCAAACCTTTTATGCAGATACCTTATGCTAAGAAGTTTCCTTCTTTCAGGTGTCTCATATACAACATTTTCATGTTTCAACAAAAGCAGAAAAATATACCTACCAGGGAGTTTGATCTGCTCTTGACCTCATTTTCATGATTCATTGGTCAATGTTAAGTTTTGTGTTTGGTTTGTTTTTCAATATCATAAGCAGAACAGGATTTAACTGCTTTAGTGTACTGAAGTGAACAATTGTAAGGTGTACATGTCTGTCTGACCTTCACCGCAATGGCTAATTGTCAAGTATCTTTAAAAAATGTTTAGTTGATGAAATACATGTATATTCTGAGCAAACAATTTGTTGTCCTTTTTAGAAACAGTGTTGAACTATATCTTGAACCATTACTACTATATTGATATGGATCATACACCCCTATTCTTATCCAAATTCCAAATTGAATTCTTTAGAAAAAAATAAGGAATAAGTTGCATTATTTAATGATTTAAAGGCTATTCCTTGCACTACAAACATATCTGAAAAGCTTTCATTGATTAATACTGGTTCTCTGTAACCATTTCAACTATTACATAGGGAGTGTGGCACGCATGGTCATGGATTTTCTTCAAACTTCACACATTTACTAGTTTTGATGAAACAAACAAAAAATGGCAAAATTCTGGTTGCTAAGAACATTGGTTGCCATAGCAACCGATGACCGGTTTTACCTCTTCTCAATATCTATGAATTTAAGCGCAAAAAGGCTATTTTCAACATAATTTTTCATAATAAATGATTAAGAGAAAGATTTTTTTTTATGATTTAATTAAATATATGCATTTTATTAATGTAATCATATATTTTCATATTCATTTTCAATCATAATCACATGCACCCCCCTTTTTATGTGGTTTGCATTAGGTAAAAAATACCCTTTTTAGGTCATTTTGAAATGCTCACAAAAAAAATTAGCAGACACCTGAGTTAGAGTCAACCATGAATTCATAAAAACCATAGTCTTATCTGATCAATGATGTGAAAAAGTCATGGGTAAGTATATCTCATTATTTTGTTACCATGGATACAAAATGCCTAGTTTTCATTTTTTTAGAAAAACAAATTTTGAAAAATTTTGAAAAAAATGTTTAAAAACTAATTCTGCAGTCAGAAAAAATAAATAAATATCAAAATTGTAGAAATTATTGTAATCATCTAAATTTTAACCATATTCATAAATAATGTTATTATAGTTTTAACTGTGTTGCTATTGCAACAATTTGATAATGATACACAAGTTTTAAACAATTTTGAAAAACGTTTCAGTTTCATAATTGGAACAAAAGTAGGAAAACTTAAACTCTTATTTAGTTTCACTGTATACACACATGTGTATATATAAATGAGTATGCAAGTAAAGTATATCCATAAAGGTATAACCACTTGGAGGAAACAAACACAATTTCTCTAATCTGGTGAAAAGTGCCGATTGTGAACAAATTTCAGTCTGTTTTCATCATCATGAAAAGTGTACAAGAAAAACAATTATTCATTTTAAAAAAAATTTAATACAATCATTCAAAAAATTATATATATTCAATTGTGCAATATTTGCCATTGAATTTGTTGCCAGGGAACATGCAGTCCATTTTCAAAATTATTGATGAGTGCTGATTTTTGCAAATTCGTTTTAATGATTCTCGATACATATATATATCAATGAATATATACTTTTTTGTTTACATTATCCAGGTCTTCTTGTATATGGGAATTATCAATAATATTCCAGGCATGATTAGTGATAGTGTTGCAATAGAAACAATAAATTATATGCATAAACTTGGAAAACGCCTTAAAATAGACTAAATCTCTCATACACAATCTCTCTTCTGTAAGTTTTCAATTAAATGCAGTGTCAAAGGACAATGGCTTTTACAGGTTAGTTCCTTAAACTGTAATTATTCAAATGCTGTAGTGAAGTTGAAATAGAAAGTCAGAAAGATCCTGCAATAGGGGTACTAGGCTTGAATAAAGGCGGAATATTCAAAATATCACTGCTATGAAAATGGGGATCAATTAGACAAGGACAGAAGTTTCAACTGGTCAACTAGGGAGCCCATAAAATAATCAACGCAATGGTTCTTTAGCAAACTAATAGCGTAACCATCCAGGGTGAGTAAAGTCGGCCGTTGACCTGATGGTCCCTGCTATCCATCTGGCATATTTCTGGTTAGCCGTTCTGGCGGGAAGGAATTTTCGAGATTTTCCCAAAAGTTTCTTTTCCCTTCATGGACCCAAGGAAACTCTATCAACGGGTGGCCTCGGGTCTTACGACCAGCAGCAGGGGGTATAACATCCAGACAACTTTCAAATAAGGGGTGTCACTGACTGCCTCAAGAGAGGGCCCGCTACATACATGCTTCAGTGATTATATATGGAATCAACCAAATGTTTCCAATGAAAAGAGGGGGTAGGCCCTCAGGGCCCCCTGGATCTGACTTAGGTAGCACTATCTTAAGTTTAACACTAGTAATAGGAAGTGGATTATTGAAATTTGAGAAAATCGAGATTACCTTTATGAATTTTTAGCAGCAAATAAAAAATATTGACAATATAACTTTACACAGGGTAACGTTTAAAGAATTGTAAACATGTACATATAATTTGATTTTCACTGAAAGCCCATTACAGAAAGATTTTTCTCGAAATAAGTATACTGTCTTTCTTTTAACAAACAAAAATAAGCTTTTACTATGAAACAGGACTCAATGTTAATAACATATTATACATGTCACTTTTTGTCTGTGACTCTCTGACTTACATTCTGACAGTTATCACGATCAGGAAAAATGACTTTATACCTATTTCTATGTAATTATAGACTATCAAATTGCATTAAAGGAGTAGATCCGGTAAGGACCGATTTTGGCCTCAAATTTCATGTTCATCTGACAAAAGATTTTGACCACTTTTTAAACACTTAAATGTCCATTTTATTTGAATCAATTAGTTTATGTGAAAGATTTCGACTGATTTAGTCTTTAAAAACGATCCGATTCAAGCTCAAATGTGAAAAATCAACCAAATATGCCAAAAAATGTCAGTTTTCGGATGTTTTTTTTTGTTTGTTTTTTTTTATATCAAAAATGAAAGTGGCACATCCGTGTTCATCCTCAACCTTTATATATGTTATGTATTATCATAAAATACAACTTCAATTCCAATATTAAGGATGAACACGAATGCGGCCACTTTCGTTTTACACGAAAACCGTCTAAGATTTAACTAAAATGCTAGAATTGTGAAGAATTCAGTAACTTAGCATGACTTTAAGGTGCCAGTACCTGATATTTGTTCATTGTATAGTCAAAAATAGCCCATATTTATGTAACAGAAGCACTCTTCTGTTCAATAAAGAACTAAAAGTTTACATTTTATCAATTTTGTAAAACTGCTATATTTTAAGGCCAAAAAGGGCTCTTACCGGACCTACACCTTTATAGAAATACTTAGATTGAACCATTGATTTATATAAAAAAAGAAAATATAAAATGATATTTAAACATAATATTTAACGACTTTTGGGAACATTAAAACTAACACAATGCTCTGCCGCTCTGGCATACTTCAAGTCAAATCCGTGAATATGTTTACCTTTACTTGATGAAAACGTTCAAAACTACCAAGATATCGTGCATACAGGGGTGAGGCATACCTCAAGTAGTCCACAAAATGTTTATTTGTGTGTTATGAAAATATTTAACTAACAAGATATCCTGCACAAGGCTCGGGCATGCCTTCAGTAGGACGTGGAAATAATTATTTATTGTTAAGAAAATATTAAAAAAACAAACTATATTGGATTGATCAACTTACATGTATTTATGGCCTTCTTCACACATTGTGTGTGTTACTTTATATTTGTGATCAAACGTGTCAAATTATAACCGGTAATATACGACATAATTTAGAACACAGTAAAATACAATATAATTCTCAATACTATAAAAAGTTTAGATAACCCATGCTCGTCACAGTACACTAAACTGTTTTCCCCAAGTTTTTATTATCATTTGATATAGACTTTACCATTTAATCTTACTTTTGGTTTTTTAATAAATTTGAAGCAAATCCTTTAAGATATACATACTGTATTAGGATGTACAACAAACAGGACACAGTCAACATTGGTATGGTCAGGTGTTTTACACAATAACATATATTTTTCCTGTTTTTTTGTTTTTTTTAATAATTTACCGTGTACTAACACAGAAAGTTTCATTGGTTATGTCATTGTCAACGTTAGAAAGTCACTTTTTGGAAATTGTTTTATTATTTTTCCTATATTTATGTATTAAATGATAAAATTTTATTATTATTTCAAGTTTAACATAAATCTTTTAAGAAATAAAAAAAAAGTTCTTAGAATTTTCATTTAGTCCTATCATTGTCAGTGTTGGTCAGGTCAAGTTTGATGAATATTTAAAACAGTTTTCAAATATTTTTTTCTTATATTTATGTATTAAATAATCTAAATTTATTACAATTCAAATTTGACATGAAACCTTTAAGAAATAACAGTTATTAGCATTTTTATTTTGGTCCAGTAATCAGTGTAACCCATCAAAGGGAGATAATTCGTATTGTGAGGAATACTGCACGATGACCATTTTTTAGAAATAAATTTCACATGTTTCTAGGTAGATTACCCATAACTTTTTCTGATTTTTGACTAAAACAAGAATGAAATTAATTGTTTTAGTGTTTCTTTATAAAAGATGTAGCCGCATGGTTTCACAGCACTACACCAAATATTGTATTTTTCTCCAAAATCGCTACTTTCTCCGCTGTTACCATGGTAACCAACCAATATAAATATCGGTTGGCATTTTTTTTTTCTGACTAGTCTAATAGGATCTACATATCAGCCAACTTTTAGAAAGATCGGTGACTGCGTGCCGAAAAAAGTTTAAGTGGTTACAGAGAATGAGTATTAAATATCATGAATATAGAGCTTAACTGTCAGAGTTAACATCCAGATTAATTCTAGGAAAAGTGGGGGGACAGATATATTCAAAGGGTTGTTTGAAAGATATAAGTTTAGCATCAATATTTAATATTTTTGCTCCTCACAATGATTAGGTACAAAAAATGATAGTTTGAACAAATAATGTTTAAGTAATTTTAATCGGAAATTATGGCATTAATCTAGGCATTCGTCTCCATGATGACCAAATTTCCTTCTCAACTTTATTTCATTATTTTGAATAATTTGTTGTAACAATGTATAACATTAAAATTTTATCATTTTAAAGCATACATTTATCAAAAACGTGTAATTCTCAAAATCGGTGTGTTCTGTTTCCATGGCAACTGGTAGCTTGATTTGAGGAAAATGATAAATAAGTAACTGGTTTCTTTACTTTGTTTCAATATTTAGGTGTTATACATGCAAAAAAGACACAATCAAATGAAATGTGCTATAAATACATGAAAATAATTTAGCTTATTGCAAGAAAAAAAATGCCAAAAAAAAAGGAGAAAAAAAAAAAAAATTCTGAAAAATCTAAAGGAGGCTACAAATGATTATTTTTGATATGTTATAGAAAAAGGTCAAATGAACAAATGCAAACAAACAGATTATCAATAGAACCCTGCTCTTGGAAGAAAATAGAATTTGAAAAAACGTAATTATCACTCCTTTGAAATTGAAAAACTGCAACAATTGGTTGCCATGGAAACAAGAGTTGCCATAGTTGCAAATTCGGGTTATCAACTTTAATTTTTAGAACAAATGTGAAACTATGATAACACATATTTGTTTTATCCAAATTAATTTGAAGTTTATAAGAAAATCTGTGATGAAAAACTGAAAATTTTGAGGTTTTAGGACTGAAATTAAAGGGTTGTTGTGGTGCCATCGTAACCATAGCAACCAAATGTACAACACATGTGTTATTGTTATTTTTTATAATTTCTCATCAAAATAGAACATATGAAGCCCAAAAAAGTCAATTTGACAACTATCACTGTATCACCCTCTGCATGATTCTTAGGTGGAGCCATACTTAAAACCTTTGAAGAATATAAATCTGAAGCAGGAATTTCATTAGGACCTTCTGCAATCAAACTTTCCGGACCAATTTCAATTGCTGACTCCCATTTCCATTTGGACACGCTCTTGGTTCGTACCGGTTGTTCTGGTTCCCATGAGCTGTCCGACTTTGGAACTCGGGAGTACTACAAAACGTGCATGATGTTTATGGTGGCTAACTTCTGTTTTCCTTCATCCTGGCCAAATTCGTCACAAAGAACAGAATTGCGCAAAACACCAGCCGTCCATTTCAGTTTCGGTATCCAACCACGCACTGTTAATTCATCATCATCGTCAAATCTACATAGACATCTGACAGATTTAGAGTACCTTGTCAAGTCCTCCAGGACTGTGGACTTCACACTTCAGACAGAAACGTTAATTTATCTCAACATATTGATTACCTTGAGAAGCAACTACAACTCGCCGAAAAAAATAGTCTACCAGTCGTCATACATTGCCGTGGAAATGATGCCCTTGATCTAACCTTACTTACATCTCTTGTAAACTGCTGCCCAAAAGAACAGAAAATCCACTGGCTTTGCTTCACTTCATCTCAATAAATCTATTTAACAGCTTCAGGACATTTCATCAATTTAGTTTTTGCCATCACCCCCTTTATTTTTAGCAACCGTTATCCAAATATTTATGAAATTCTAAAAGAAAATGGAATTGGTCGTCTAGTTTTTGAATCCGATGCTCCGTATATTAAATACTAGTATAAAGAAAATCAAATCCCAAACCCATATATCGTGCTCCGTATATTAAATATAAAGAAAATCAAATCCCAAACCCATATATAGTCTACTTTGTAGCGGAGGAAATCTGAAAACTATTAAACATCCCAGAGGAACAAGATTTCGAAACTACATTTTCAAACACACAAAGAATATTTGGTAAGAGTGAGTAGAGAGGAGGAAGTGCCTATATTTGTTGTATATATGTTTATTTCGTTACATGAAGAAAAATGTTTATGTTTACTCTGTTATGAGAGTGATTTTGCATATATTTTAAAATTTTAATTTTCTTGTCCTAATGAAATTCACCGGGAGTCTTTCTGGTTTTCATTAGTCAAGATTCCCCAAGGGTGACTGGGGTCTAGAAATATGGTCACTTGGTCTTCTCCCGACCGGCAGTAAAACGCTTGCCGTAGTGGGGCTGTGTTTGGCTGTGCGGGATGTATCAAGTTCGCAGTCACGTCCGGTCAGAAGGGGGACGTTAAATCCGATGCCTCGTGTAAAGAGAGTGCCATGCTCTTTGCACGTTAAGAACCCTTGCAACAACTCTTTGAGGGGTCCGTAGGTGGCCTGCTGCAAGGCAAAATTTCTGTCCCTATCCAATATACCTCATTTTCCAGTGGCAGTCTAAATTTACCCAACCATCATCCCAGATGGCCTCTATTGTATCAACCTACCTATTGTATTTATTGTGAACTTGTTCTCGTCCTGAATATGCATGAAATATTTGCCACTGGACGTTAAGCAACCAACAATCAATCAATCATTAGTCAAGGAGTTTATCTGGAACAGTAGTTCGCGACTACGGAATTTTTTTATTGAGTCATTGCCTTGGAATATAGTGGCCGTGTAGTTGATGTATAAATGTTGAGTTACGGTTGAAGTATTTGACAAAATAGTATTTTAACCACTGAGCGATTTTCAATAGCATTCACTACTAAAACGGTCATTTCATAAATTGGATTATATATCAACTCTGTTGCAACAAATTTAGGATCAAAATTTGGATTAGGATTAAAAAAAAGATTATGAAACTTTCCCAAAGAAAATGGAGTGGAGTGTGGTAAAGTCCAATATCAAGGTGCTCCGAATAGGAGGAACAATAACTTCACAATGCGCAAGACCGGAAACCCAACTTCGATGCTAAAGTTCAACCCAACAAGACGTGCTAATCTTGGAACCTCGAAGACTACGAAGTCAAGTGACTGATTAAGTGACTATAACAGATAGTTACAGGTTTGTAGCCATGAGTATAAACGCCCATAACTGAAACACAACAATACTATAAGCGACAAATTTATTTTCCATTACCTGTGGTATAAACAATATCTGAATGCATGTCGTTTCGTAACCTGGTCGTTTTAGTTAAATGAAACAGTTGAAGTTATCGTTTATGTATGAATCGATCAAATTGTTCAACACAGTTGAACGGGAAAAAATTTAAAGGCGTCTGCATCAGAAATAAAATCGTTATGGATTTAATCAATGAAATCAGCAAAATGACCAGCATTAAAATGTTTGATTCATGTAAATACTGTGTTGAAGATAGGTTTGCGATGTTAGAAATTGTACAAGGGACAATAGTAGTTTGCGAAAGATTAAGTAGCAACCTAGCATACGCTGTTACACACAGACATTAGAAGTGGGCTACATTTACTGTATTATAAAGACATTAAAGACATTATTGACATAAAATTAATTGCCAAAAAAGTGCATGGAAGGGATGGAGACCAGGAGAATAACATAATTTAAGTAATGGTGACATATACCACCAACAAGAGGTACACTGAAAAAAAACCTAGTCAAACTGACTAGCTTTCCTAGTCAAATTGACTGTCCACAGGATGACTATGTCAAAAGTCAAAATTACTTTAAAAAAAGTCAATTGACTTATTATTTTTGTAGATTAAGGGGACGACCATTTGATATTCTGGGGGGGGCCAGGAGGATTTGTTTTTGATCGGTTATTTATTTTTGTAAACTGAGAGGACAGATTATTCATTTTCTGCACTATTGAAGCAAGATTTTTCATTTTCATTAAAGCAAGGGACAGATTATTCATTTTCACAACTATATTTATGATATTCGAAAACATACATTTTTTTAAAAATATTTGTTAATTAATAAGTTATACATGTATAGCAAGTCATTATGTACCATTTAATCAGAAAAGATCATTATCCCCTGCAGAAATTTTAAGATTCAAGATTTCATTCATAACCCCAGACACATACTCGGGTACAATAGGACAATATAATAAACAAACATTTTAAGATAATACACAGTGAGACAGGACAAAAGATACACAAATATAAAAAAGAAGATGTGGTATGATTGCCAATAAGACAACTATCCACAAAAGACCAAATACATAGTAATAAGTATATTATAAAAGACAATTGGTATAATTAGATTTAAAAGTATTTTATAATTTTCTTCGCATAATGAATCATTTATATTCCAAAGCAATATTGCATACATACATAGTATTAAAGTTAATATAGTTTGGTTTTACCTAGCCTCATTTAAAGTATTGTCAAACATATTTTGCCGAGCGGAGCGAGGCCAAAAAATTTTTGAAGGGTTTTGGAACCGCCGCTGAAGGCCCAAAAAGCTATAGACCTGCTGAGTTATTTATTTTCAAAACATTGCAAGTCAGGTTATTTATTTTCAAACTACCACAGAACAAACCATTTATTTTTGTGATTATCAAGGCTGAGTTATTTATTTTCAAAATCCTCCTGGCCCCCCCCCCCCCCCCCCCCAGAATATCAAATGGTCGTCCCCTAACTAGCTATGCTAGTCATTCAGACTTTGTTAAAATAGTATTTGTACAAGACCATTAGTCAAGTCGACTTATCATTCTAGTCAAGTTGAACCACAGTGACCAAAAAATGTTTTAAAGATATGAATAAAGCACTACACTGGGCTTCCCATATAAACTATGCAAAATCTGATGGCATATTTTAATATAAAGAAATAAACTGCATCCTAATACTATGGAGAACAAATCTCCTAAACTCAAAATTAAAAAAAAGAACCAGATTCCCAAATAACAATAGTGACTACCAACCTCTGTTTTATGTCAAATACCATGTTAAAATTTAATAAATATAAAACTAGAACTTCAGTTAGTGTATGAAATCCTTGTGTCTACAGAGGACGCCAAAAATAACAATAACATCACACCATTACACAACCAAAAACATTTTTCATCGTTAAAAAGGGTGTTTTCTCATGTGCATTTACCGAAGAATCATATCATACATATGAAATTGAGATTGGAAATGGGGAACGTGTCGGGGAAAACAACCTGCCAAAGAGCAGAAAACAGTAGGCCACCAATGGATCCTCAATACAGGGAGAAAATCCCGCACCAGGAGATGTGCTTCAGCTGGTCCTTAAACAAAAATATCTACTAGTTCAGTGATAATGCACATCACACTTAACTTTCCCTTGAACACACACACTATTATCTAGTTTATTATAAGATCATAAACCTGAATCACAGGGAGTCTCTTGACTGTTTTCACAAAGTACTGATGACAATATGTATTTTAAAAAAAAAGATAAATCCATATGTTATGTATACAACTTTTATTAATATACAACTAAAATAATACATGCAAGCATTTCAAAATATGCTATATAAAACACATTTTAATTAGGAGTAGTTTAGAATATTTCAGACTGACAATCAGACGGAAGGACTGAAACCTATACCCTTCTGCCACTTCCCTTTTCTAACTTTATTTGTGGGGGTATAATTATACGCCTACTTTAAAAACAAGACATTTCTTAGTGTTTTCAATTGGAGACACATCGATGCCCATGCAGATGCAAGTTGGTATCTTAAAATGCACAAAGTTGAGAATGAGATCACATAGGTTTATTGTTCACTGTAGGAGGAATTATCCCTAAATGCTATGCACCTCTTACACAAGTATATATTCAAAAAATGACAAAGTTCAACTATCTCGCAAAAAAAAACACATTTTACAACAAATCAATAACCTGACCACATACGTACAATATATGTGCAAACAGCCAGCTAAGTGACAACACAGGTTAACACAATATCCCCCCCAAACATTTAGTTACACATAAAAAAACATCAATTCTTAAATGTATTTAAGCATCAGGAATAAAAATAATAATGCTAAGTAACAAACTAAGTATCATGTATGTAAGAATTTTCTATATAAAAAGATATAATGAGAAAATACATGTTTAAAGTTTTAAAATCACCTATACTTAAACAAAAGAGAAGTATAAAACAAGGAATCAGGCTTTACTGAGTTCAGAGTTGATGCTACTCAGAACTGTCAAAATTCTCCTGTCTAAATTGACTCTTCCCTCATCATCTTGTAGTCCAATGATCACATTTTGAATAAATGTGAAGAATTTTCCCCAAGGTTTTGGGTATGCTAAGTTAAATGTATAGATACATCCAATCAAACTACTTATTGCTTCAATGAAGTTTTCACATTCGAAAACGGTAACTCCTTCTATCACAACTTCGAATGCACATTTGTCAACTGACAACAGTTTATCTTTAACATTGATAATAATAGTAGAGTCTGGCTTGGCTGCATCTTTGAAGCAGATAACTTTTTCTGGTTTTTCTTTCAGCAGGATCAGGAGGCCAATTATCGCAGTACATTCATCAGCAACTATAATAAAAAATAAATAAACTAAGCTTTACATTCTCTGCTCAGAAAAGACTGGTGATTTATATTATCACACACATCCAATAAATTATTTTGGTGTCCATTTCTGTCCGGCAGTAGCAAATGAAATTGCAGCTGCTTCTCAATATTCAAATCATCAACAAATTGTGCTTTCAGATTTAAGGATACTGTTTTATCTTTATAATTGTCAACCTGTTGTAAGAGATAACAAACTGAAGATATTAAGGGATGTAAAATATACATGGATGTAATTTTATACTAATGACAAAATTGTGGTCAATTTCATTTTTTTTATATGACGACCTTCACCTACCAATATGTCATGAGTTATGTTCTGAAATAGATTTTTAAATTGAATATTTCTTTCACTTTGGTAAGATAAAGCCTGGACTGTTCTGTCAATTCTAGTCGATGGTCATAAATTGCATTTTTAGTTTTTGAATGATTTGATATAAAGTTGATTTTTTTTTTCATTTTCTTTTATGATATAAAGCTTATTATACTAACTTTAAACTGACTATAATTCGTAATCTTATCCTAGCTAGACAATCTAACTTTTTGGTGTCTTGGATGTGTCCTCTTGTTTTATTGATGTATCCATGGTCCTCTTTGTCTCTTTCCTGAAATAATCATGTCTTATGGGGGCCTTTTATAGCTGACTATGCTCATTGTTGAAGGCCGTACGGTGACCTTTAGTTGTTAATGTCTGTGTCATTTTGATCTTGTGTGGATAGTTGTCTCATTGGCAATCATACCACATCTTTTTTATATTACCTGAATAATAAGCATGTTATAAACAAATCAGAATGGTTTGACAATTTTTAAAATTACTTGAAAATTAATAATTTAATAATGAAACATAGTTGACTAGACAATGGAACTATAATTGAAATAAATACTTGTGTAAAGCTGTATTAAATGGATATCTCCCTTTGGCATCCGTTCGTACCCGTACCCGATATACACACTGAAATAGGTTGAATTATTGTAAAAAGTTGTGCTTGATATGTAGCTATAATTGACATTTCTTCATGGTTCTAAACTGTTTCAAGTTTGTTATATATTACATATTGTAACTTAATAATATCTTAGGTTTATGTCTATATCACAACTTCTGTCCAATAAGTCTCTAATTTCTAACAATATTTATAAAATATTGAATTTATAACCTATTATTAACATTATTGGACTCGAAGGAGTTTCTTTTTGTAGAATCTTTTAATAGTTTTCAAAGATACAAGGATTATAATTTAGCACGCCAGACGCGCATTTCGTCTACATAAGACTCATCAGTAACGCTCATATCAAAATATTTATAAAGCCAAACAAGTGCAAAGTTGAAGAGCATTGAGGATCCAAAAATGCCAAAAGTGGTGGCAAATACGGCTAAGGAAATCTATGCCTGGGATAAGAAATTTTCGAAAAATTTAAACTTTATAAACAGGAAATTTTAAAAGATTGAACACATTATTGATATTCATGTCAACACCGAAGTGATATCTAATGATGTCTCAGTGACACACGAAGATTTGTTTTCAGAAACAGCAGAGATTATCGAGATTGCATCTCTAGAGACCTATAACTCCTGTAACAAAAATAATTGGTTCACTACATGCATTCAAGCAAACGATGAGCAAAATAATGATACATCTACAGTGTTCTGATCAACAAAGATAAATAATTCAAAGAACTCACTTTGTTTACTCCACAGGTGGAAGAGCTATTGCAGGAACCAATATCTCCAGAAAAGAAATAAATTGAAAACAACTTGTTATCCTGCATTCCAATGAAAATCAAATATATTGGAAGCTCAAAAAAGACATTACAGTGTCTGAAAACAGTTACTTGTGTAATTTTAAGAAAAATCATTTCAAAGATGATACAACTTTTCTTTTTACAATTCATAATTGTAATGATGCTTTTGTATAAGTACTTTTGTGATACTCATTTATAATCATACATGAGTTTTTACCTTCTCATTGACTGTAAGTAGTGTCTGGTATTAGCATGATTTCTTGTTGTAGGCTGACTGTAGTTCTATATGATATAGTTTACTGATAGATATTCATATTTGGATGTTTTTGATTGTTATTGATTAAACTTTCTATATAGGAGTACTAGATAGAGAACAAAGGATGTGTATTGAAACATATTTAATTAGATAAAATCAGAAATAACAATATAGAATATATTAGATAACATGTGACATTTTGGACGGAGATCTCTGATTTTAATCTTGGAACATTGCAGTATCTAATTCATGCAGCTTTTTTTATACCTGAATATATTTTCAAGATAACATGCAACTTTTTGGTATTGTTATTATTAAAACAGTTTTTATGAAATGATGGATTATTATGGTTGGTTGATATATGATATTTTCTATCTATTGGTGTATAACATTAGACAGAGATGAACAGTATCAAAACACATAAAGTACATGTAAATATATAAATACTCATTTGATAGCACCATTTTATAAAAATACTGATATTAAAAATGCTTATAACATAATTGCACCAATTTAAAAAAGATAGCTTATAGGCAATGTAAAATAAATAGTTCATTGAAATATTGTGAGCAATATTGACTTCTGATATTTGTATTCAGATGGTCCATGGGTCGTGTTATTTTGCAGATTAGTTTTGTGAATGTTTTATACATAAGGTGAACATATTACTGTTTCAGGTAAAAATGCATGACAAAACTAGTATTACTGATTTATTAACAACACAATAGTTTCAATGATAAAAAATTGACTAGAACTTGTGTTACTATTTGGTGGTTACCATGATACATAATGTTAGTGAATATTATGTGCCAGTCTTTGTAAGAATCAGGCAATTTAGGTAAAAATTAAAACATGATAAGAAAAAACCCACCGAGCTAATCATGGTATTTAATATTAACCATCATCCTGAGTTAAAAAGTGTTAGTCTTACGTTTGTTTGTGTCTGGTAATATCAAATAACTTGGTTAGAAAATTGGTTAGAATGATAGCAAATTAAAGAGATATCTCCCCTTATTCGTTAATTACTAGTGCATTTTAACCAAATTGTATCTTCTATTACCAGAACAAAAAATGAAAATGGATGTTATTTTTATGTATAACTACATATTATGAATTGAAATCAATGTCAAATTGGGTGGGTTTTTTTGGTCATGTTTACACCACTGTCTGATTCTTAGGCAGACTGGCACTTATGTGACATAAATTGTTTTTTTATAGGGAAATAACTACAGAACAATATAATTTAAATAGATAAACTAGAACTTGTGTGAATCAGTTGATATGGTATGACAAAAAGTGGTATGACAAAAATATTTACAACACAATGAAATGTATGGAATGGAAAGAGTGTAGAACTTGTCAAATTTGTTACTTTATGTTAGGTGAACATGTAAAATCATGTAGGTGAATTATCTTCTCACAAACTTATATGACAAAAAATATTTACAACATAAACATAACATCATGTTAAGTGGCGATACCTTCTCTCTAACTTGTATCACAAAAATAATGAAACATAAATATAAAATATAACATCATGTTAAGTGAAGATACCTTCTCACTAACTTGTATCACAAAAATAATGAGACATGAATATAAATATAACATCATCTTAAGTGAATATACCTTCTAACTAACTTGTATCACAAAAATATATACAACATAAATATAAAAGTTATCATCATCTTTAGTGAAGATATCTTCTCACTAACTTGTATCACAAAAATTATGAAACATAAATATAAAATATATCATCATCTTAAGTGAAAATACCTTCTAACTAACTTGTATTACAGAAATAATGAAACATAAATATAAAATAGATCCTTATCTTAAGTGAAGATACCTTTTCACTAACTTGTATCACAAAAATATATACAACATAAATATAACATTTTTGAGTAGATATGTTTTCACAAACTTGCATGACAGTATAAAATATTTACAACATAAATATTATATTTAGAAAAGGGACTAAAACTTGTATGAGTATTATCTGTTGTGATATTTATATCTTATGATGCAAACTGGTGTTTGGATGAATTTGATTTTTATACTGATAACTGGTTATTTATATTTATCCGTTTATTTATCTCTTGATTTGAGGTTTTTATTAACGATGTGATAACTTCCTGAAGCTGATGTTTGGATGTTGTAGAGGTTTTTACCATATAATTTCTATTTGAAATTTATAACTTATTTTGTTAGATGATATGTTCATATGGCAGTAACTTGACTTTTTAATAAATCACAGAGTTCTATTTATGCAGATATGTGTTGTCTGTATTATTATTGGATATACTATTATGTTATAGTGTTTTTTGTAGCAGAAAATTAAAGTATTGGTGTGAGAAATTGATGTTGAGGTGTTATTTTTTTCTGTTGTGTTCTTAAGTTGCGAATAGTGTTATTGTATTTATTGATTTCAGTTAGACACGAAGGAATCAGTGGTTTTTGAAGTTTTATTATACTTATATGATATCTGAGAGATAGTGTATGTGCTTTACTTATATGTCTTGTCTGATATACCTTATTTATTGGCGGTCTTGTTTTATAAGTATCTTTTCAATTACTTAGATATTTATTGAAGTAAACTAACATATTTATTATATATTTGTTGGCCTATATAAATAAATTGCTTCGCTGAGCACAGCTGTCCTACAGAGGTCCAACTAAGAACAGTTTTGGGGTTAGATAGGAATTATATTTGTGCTCGATACAGTTTTGGATATGGATTCTTATTATATATTTGACAGAAATTAGGTTCTGCACACAATATAACTAGTTGGAGGACTTAGTATTGGTAATATGATCTGTATTTATTTACTTTTTGTTTTTGTGCTATACACTTTTGTCTCCTATCTTATTGGCAAATAGTTCTAAACCTGACATTTCAATATATGATTTACAAGCGGTGTTAGGATGATTTATCTGAATATACCCAACATTGGATTTAAATGTTATCTGAATTACCTCCCTTATACTAGTTTTAGATTGTCTTAATTGTCCACTAATCAGATAAAAACTTGTTCCCCACTGTTTTCTTGTCTATAGTCTGTGTTTAAAGATAGTATATTGGATGGACATATTGTTTGAACAGTCTTCTAATTGATAATCTTGAATTCTGTAACTTTAGTGTCTTTTGTCTTAATAATAGCCTTGAATGGGATCTTTTCTAAGATCTCATGCACAAATTCATCTGAAGTGACTGCACAAATAATGTCCAATTGATCTTTCAATTGTTCAGCCTGTTGTGTGAAAAATGTTAGTGGAACACTGTTTTCTGGCAGGATTTGACCAGTTATGCTACTTGAAGCTGAACCTTCTGTATATCTCATTCCACATTTTTCACATCTGTTGTTCAATTTTTTTCTGTAACAGGATGGAACTGCACATGACCTGAAATATAACAGACTTCTATTAGACTATTTTTAGTGTTTGGTATTTGTTATTTCTTTCTATATATACACACATGATATACAACTGGTCTAAACATAAACCCAACAATGTAAGATCTGTGAATTTGCTTTCACAATTATTTTGTTCTTCCATGGCCGGGAATCGAACCCATGCTTCTGTGATATTGTGACTCCAAATTGCCTCTACTGCAGCTGTTTGCTGTCACTGACTCAGATGTACTTATATATATATATACACATGATATATATAGTTTTGGTATATATTGTGATTAGTACTCGTGGTTGATTCTTTTATTTTTATGTTAGTAACTATATAAGATGTATGCGACAGTTTTTTTTTTATCTAGTTTATAAATCTATTGTCTATAAAACATGGTATTTGCTAGTTGTATACATATTATATGCGCATATTATATACTGCAATCTTATTATGTAATGTTTTGTGCTTGGTTCTTTCTCTGCTCTACTATGACTTCTGTGGTATGCATCATATATGATGTCAGGGTGAGGTTTTGAGGTATAGAATTTTCTCCAGGTAAGTAGATGATAAAATACACTGTCAGTATCTCGTGGTTAATATTCAAACATAATTAGTTTACATGTTATCGAGAAACCTTATAATTGACCCAGATGCACACAATGTACAGTGGTCGTTTTAACACAAATATAATTGCTTCGTCAAGGACCACCAAGGCCACCAAGTGACCATATCAAAGACGTAGATAACAACCTGTTTAGAACTGGGGTACGCTCGGTTGGACAGTTCAGAACATGTTCCATCGATTCTAGATGCCATGACGAACCGAACGGATTGGAACCGGAAGAGCTAAATTCAATATGAAGGTTGGCATCTCAACATTTTTAACTCTGCCTATGTTAGAAGACGAGAATGAAGAAATTGAAGACGGCAGCATTAATTTGATTCCTGTTTTCCAATTGCTATCATTTCTAACGTACGTCAAATATTTATTATTGCAAATGCATTGCATAAAACTTGTAAAACAATGATTCATTTGACACAATGCCTAATTTTAATCAACTTAATTCACAGACGCTTGGGTACATGATGTATTGAATGATTGTTGGTTGCTTTACGCCGCATAAGCACAAAAATGTTATATGGCGGCGAGAGCTAATTCGAATACTTTTACAATTTAAAGCATATTTTTAAAATAAGACGAACAGTCCTTCAAAATACTAAAATACGTGATTAAAGCAAATTGAGTATATACAAATAAAAATCAACAGTAAAATAACGTGATAAAAATTAAAATCGATTTAAATATAATAACATTTTTATTTTCTATAATACATTAAAATTTCGTTTAAAAAAGCAACAATATTTGTAAATGGAACATTATTGAATAAATCATACATATTATTGACATTGAAATGCTTCTTACGAATATCAGCAAAGTCAATACAATTAATTAAAACATGTTTAATAGTATACTTGCAGTTGCAAGGAACACATTGTGGTTCGTCTTCATTTTTTAAAAGATACTCGTGTGTTACTCTAGTATGACCAATACGACATCTAGTAATAACACACTGATCTTTTCTGCACACAATATTATTAAAAGGTTTGCCTAAATTGGGTAACTTCATGCAATTTTTTATCATATTTTTTACTCTATTTATTTTTCAATATATTAAAAACATATTCTCTAATATTAGATTTAAAATCAGTATGTAGTATATCACAGTTAGATAGAGTGTCACCCAGGGCATTCTCTGCCTCAAGGTCTACAGCTGTGTTTCCAAGGATTCCAACATGACTTGGAACCCATAAAAATATTATTTTTTTAAGAAGAATTTTTAAATTCCTCCTTACATATAAAATTTTGAGAATTGTTGGGTTTGTAATTTTAGTATTTCGTATATCTTGAAAGCATGAATCAAAGTGAATCCGATCATATAATAAATTTGGATTTATCTGAAGAAGCAATAAATTTTAAAGCCAAAATTGTTGCTTCTGCTTCAGCAGTAAAGATGGATGCATCAGATGGCAAACGGAGGGTTGCAGCTTTGTCCCTGAAGACAGCAGCAGATGCAGCTCTGTCACCATCTTTTGATCCATCAGTATAGACAGTTGAAAAATCTAGATAATCGGCTTTAATTTCAGCATAGTGGTGCTGAATTAAAATCTCTTGAATGGTCTCGAAAAATCATAGAAAAATATGGAAAAAGTACCAGTACTATTTCAACCATTCTTCCACCTCAACAACGATCCTGCTATACCAAAATTGAACAAGTTTTACCGAAAGCTGCATTTGTTTAAGCCAATTTAATGCAATCAAGAAATATAAAATTTAGCGTTGTACAGATACAAGATACCCTCACTTTCCAGTGGCAGTCCACATTTCCCAGACCATCATCCCAAATGGCCTATATCGTATCAACCTACCTATTGTATTTATTATGAACTTGTTCTCGTCCTGAATATGCATGAAATATTTGCCACTGGACGTTAAGCTACCAACAATCAATCATGTACTTGTGACAGTTGTATTAGGAGTTGTGTTAATTTATGTGGTAGTTGTTGTATTGACAGGTTCTAATATTAATAACAAAATGTCATGGTTCAAAATCATAGTCCAACATTGGATTGATTGATTGATTGTTGGTTGCTTAACGTCCAGTGGCAAATATTTCATGCATATTCAGGACGAGAACAAGTTCACAATAAATACAATAGGTAGGTTGATACAATAGAGGCCATCTGGGATGATGGTCGGGTAAATTTAAACTGCCACTGGAAAATGAGGGTATATTGGATAGGGACAGAAATTTTGCCTTGCAGCAGGTAACCTACGGACCCCTCAAAGAGTTGTTGCAATGGTTCTTAACGTGAAAAGAGCGTGGCACTCCCTTTACACGAGGCATCGGATTTAACGTCCCCCTTCTGACCGGACGTGACTGCGAACTTGATACATCCAGCACAGCCAAACGGACGCCCCACTTCGGCAAGCGTTTTACTGCCGGTCGGGAGAAGACCAAGTGACCATATTTCTATACCCCAGCCACCCTTGGGGATCCAACATTGGAAAGAAAGGCACTATATCTGGTTGTGCGGGTTTTTTTTGGTTTTTTTTTAAGTAAATTTATTTTTCAGAGAATCTCAGTCGAATTGGTTTGCCAAACGTGGTGTTTCCTGGCATGTCAGTGTTATAACATTTCAAGAAAAAGAAGGAAAACATAGTTTGACACATCTTCGATACCGCTACGCAAGATGCTGTCACTGCCAAGGCTACATTGGAAGACCTACTTCACCATGTCAATTTCACTAGCAACAATGTTGACACTCGTGTTTTTAAGATCCGACAATGCTGGATGTTACCATACATCATATGGCATATTGTCAGTCACTGCTTTGAATGACAATCAATACAATATAAGAGTAAATAGGATGGACTTTTCTGATCCACAAGGTGGAAAGTCAATTTGTGATAGAAAGGCTGACCATGTCAAAGCATGCATAAGAAGATATTAAATGAAGGCAATAACAGCTATAGAATTCAAGTCAGCTGTAGAAAAAAGAATGAAAAATGTAGGTTCAAAAGCGTTCAAGATTGAAACTATAAGTTGTATGTACGGTTTTTTTTTCTTCTCAAACAATGAAATTACAGCTTGGAAGCAATTCAAAATTGCCATTGGCAAAGTTTTCTCTTTCAAATCTTTGAATGAAATTCCATCTCTTGTTAAAAAATGTGAAAGTACAGTAATATGGAGAACCATTGCTCAATCATCAATGAATACAAGCATTCCAGTACCCGTAACTAGAAATGAAAAGCTCGAAGAAGAAAACAACATTTGTAGCAATATTTTTACATGTCCTGAAGACAGTTGCATTGCAACATTTTTTAAATATGGCAACTATGTAACAACCTCGACAGAGGTAAAGATACCTAACCTAAGAATAATTGGAAAATAAAGGAGCGTTTTCAAATCACACATGATAAATAAAGGCAACAGTAGTATACCGCTGTTCAAACCTAATAAATCCATGGACAAAAAACAAAATCGGGGTAACAAACTAAAACCGAGGGAAACGCTTTAAATATAAGAGGAGAACGACACAACACCGAAACGGACCAAGCAACAGACAAAACACCACGAGAATAACAAATATAACATCAAAACCAAGGGATAGACAAGTACAGTGTCACGTTTTACCTCAATATACATTATTGCTGTTTACAGTTTATCTCTATCTATAATAATATTCAAGATAAGAACCAAAAAAGACCTGATACCGATTTTACCCCCATGTCAGATTTGCTCTAAATGCTTTGTTTATTGAGTTAAAAGCCAAAAAAACAACATTTAACCCTTATGTTACATTTTTAGCCATGGCGGTCTCCTGATTGGTTGGTCAGGTCATCGGGCACATTATTTTAAACTAGATACCCAAATGATGATTGTGGCAAAGTTTGGTTTACTTTGGCCCAGCAGTTTCAGAGAAGAAGATTTTTGTAAAAGTTAACGACGACGCCGGACGCCAAGTGATGAGAAAAGCTCACTTGGCCCTTTTGGCCAGGTTTGGCCAAGTGAGCTAAAATAGCAATTACATTTTAAATTAAAATATAATATAAATGATAAGATATTTATTAAAATACATTAAAACTGTTACAATAAACATTGTAGTTTATACTTAAATCAATCCAGACAATGACCTGAACAGCAGCAGCAGATGCCTACATGTCAACATATCCAAATCTGTTTATGTTAATTGATTACCTACTGACACTGCCATCATCTTCAGTTGATGCGGAACGAGGATTTTAAAGGTAATTAAGGAAAGACACATACTACTGTTAAAATATGCTGTGAGCTTGGAAAATTTCTAGATGTTGTTGGTCCCTGGATGTAAGAGAAAGAACAAGAAGACAAAAGCTAGTTCAAGAGATTTTGTCCCCTGTACTAGTACATTTTTGCTCCATTATTTCTTTATAAATGAATAATATTGAATTAAAAACTTACAAAACAAAAAGGTAATTTTTATAGATATATTACTTTGTGAGTTAAGACTTTTCCAGATTTAATATCTTTTGTCATTAAACAGAAATGAATTTTAAAAAGTACATAGACAACATTATATATTTTCAGCTTGAAATTCATTAAAATGGTTGGAGATCACGTCTAGAGCTCGCTTTCACTACAAAAGTCAAAAAGTCTGAAAAGACCAGTTTTTGTCTTGATTTGCATGAACTTTTACTTGGCATTCTCCAAAAGTATGACTCGTGTCTTAATTTTTCTTGACAAATTCTCATTTATATCAAATTTGTATGAAATTTACTCGACATATTCTTGACATTCTGATTATGGTCTTAAAATTTTTTGACACATTCTTGACATTTGAATACTGTCTTGAAATTTCTCGACATTCTTATTCTTTCTCAAGTTGTCATAACATATTCTAAACATTTTGAAATGTGTCTTAAATTTACTCGACAGTACTGAGTTTTACAAATCATGACAAATATTCATAATTTGAATTTGTTTGTTAGCTTTTTGGTCATGAATGTTTGTCTCTAATATTTAATTAACTGTGCATTTGTATTCAGATATCGCAGATCAAATTAATTCGTTCATTGTGTAATCATACGTTTTTTGATTGAGTTAAGTCTGCCAATTGATATTTTATCGTATGTTTTTCTATGTTGTGATGTTATGCTATTGTTTCAGAAAAAGGGAGAAGGTTAGGATCCATTAAAACGTTTAATCCCGCTGCAAATGTTTGCACCTGTCCTAAGTCAGGAATCTGATGTACAGTAGTTGTCGTTTGTTTATGTAATATATACGTGTTTCTCGTTTCTCGTTTTGTTTATATAGATTAGACCGTTGGTTTTCCCGTTTGAATAGGTTTACACTAGTAATTTTGGGGCCCTTAATAGCTTGTTGTTCGGTGTGAGCCAAGGCTCCGTGCTGAAGGCCGTTCTTTAACCTATAATGGTTTAATTTTTAAATAGTTATTTGGGTGGAGAGTTGTCTCATTGGCATTCACACAACATCTTCCTATATCTATATAATATAACTTTAATCTTTATTTCTTTTTGCATAATATACTGTTGTTTTTTAGTTACATTCCTTATAACAAATATGAAAGTTGGGCATGTAAAATAATTGAAAATTTGGGTATTTAAATAGTTACTCAAATGCAAATATGGCTATGAAATCTAATGTATAAAATAATTTAAATGAGGGTGTGATGATATAAAACAATCTAAATGTGGGTTTTTAAAATTTGATTTCTTAATCTTATTAATTAGATGATTAAAACCAATCATACGGTAGACATATTTCACTCTACATTCATAGTATCCAATGTTAATATGGTAAATAATTATTGTAAAAAAAATGTAGTTTATATAAATAGCAAATTATGATGAATTAAAAAATCATTTATTCAACAGAAGAAAAAAATGTGTAATTTCATTTGATTGGATTATATTAAGTATTATACATGGATAGGATGTTCCCCTTGAAATTAAGTTATAACACACCCCAGAATACACACAACTGTCAAATAGAAATTACTGATTTACCTGTAATCAGACATACAACTTATCAGTTGACCTGTCATAAACATTCCAAAGATTAAAAGAAAATTATTATCTACTCCAGGAATAATAAGAAAAAAAAGTATTCATAATGGGTCCCATTAATGATTTCTATTTTTTATTCAAATTTGAGTGTTGGATTTTATAGTTTTTAATCAATGATTTCGTTGGTCTCAAACATACATACATAATATAGATCTAAACATTTTTTTTGCTGATAAAAAAATGTAAAATTCAACACCCAAATATGAAAAAAAAAATATTTCGGGATGTTCTTAAAAAAAAAAAAGTTTGAATCAAGATGAGAACATATTCTTTGCCAACACGAAAGCCCCCCTCCTCTTTTTTTAGCCACAAAAACCCAAAAGATTTCATAAACCGTTCAGGCGAAATTTATACTGTTGAGATAGTGTCAAGACATAGTTAATACTGTCAAGAATGTGTCAAGACATATTCAGACATTATTAAGAATGTCAAGAATATGACAAGACAGATCGAGACAAATTAAAGACAGTCAAGAATTGGTCGAGACTAATCCAGACTCTTATTAGATGATACAGGAAGTGTCGAGAAATTTTAAGACAATGTTAATACTATCAAGACACTTGTTAAGACAAAGCAAGAACCTTTTTAGACAAACTAATACTATGTCAAGATTATTTTTTTTTAATGTTAAATTGTTACTAGTATTTGGATGGAGAGTTGTCTCATTGGCACTCACACCACATCTTCCTATATCTATTAGACTTAAATACAAGGAGTTGAACGTTTTTCTGATAGATGAAATTTCAATGGTAGGTTGTCATTTGGTAGCATCAGTATAATAGCAATTGGTGATATGTTTCAGTTAAAGCCAGTCATGGACCATTGGATATTCATGTAACTCAAATGATTATGGCATTATTGCTTCAAATCTATGGACAGATAATTTCAAACTTTATGAGCTAACAATCATCATGCGACATAAAGATGATGCTGAGTTTGCACATAGCTGTTGAATCGATTGCTTGAAGGTTTAGCAACACAGGATGATACAAATTAGTTTAAAAAACTAGGATAGTAGCTCCTGACTTAATTAGTTAAAGACACTTGTCCACATTTATTCACAACACGAAAGGAGGTAGATGGTTACAATGAAATAGTTTTCAGTAGACTAGATGGTTGTACTAAAACTGTCATCATTACCAGTATTGATAGTATAACAGGGGACTGAGACGAAAGCACGGTAATGCATTAAAAAGAATACCTACTGATCCATCCAAAACAATGGGATTGTTGTCAGTTTTGAAAGTTTACATGCTGATACATGTATCAATATTAGTGTGACCTCACACATGGTGCATCATGTATTATAAAACATTTAGATTACATAGTTGATAGAATTAAATGAATGTTGTTTGATGATAAAAAATATTGTCTAACAGCAAAGGAAGCACTATAGGCACCTGTTAAAACCAGGCATATCAACAGAATGTACTCCTATATTTGAGATTTCATGGAAATGTTGTGTAGTCAACAATCAGGAATACAAATTTCTAAGGAGACAGTTTCCGATAAGACTGTCAGCAGTTAAAACCATTCACAAATCACAAGGTTCAACTCTTGAAACTGTTGCAGTCCACTTTGGAAGCAGACGAAATCAGCACATGCATTTAGTCGGTATAAGCAGAGCAAAAAAATATGTCTGGGTTAAATATTCTTGCACGTAATGAAGAGAAATAAGCTGTTAGTCCAGAAGTCATATTCGAAATGGAAAGAATGAGAGAAGATGCTCAATTAAGTCTGTCAGAATATCATAAGCAATAGTATATCCAAACTTACTATTGTCTTCCATGATACCAGATCTTTACACTTACATATTGATGAGCTTCGTAAAGAATAAAATATATTAGAAGCAGATGTTATTGCATTATCAGAGACACGCTTGCAAGGAAGTGATGATGATCAAACCTACATTATTTCAGGTTTCAATATGATAACAAATGATAGCACAAGCCAAAATGGTCGTCCCTTTTACGGATGTGCCATATATACAAAATCCTTATGTTCTGACAATGTATATAAAGATCATAGAAACTAATGATACGTTACCACCTGTACCCGAAGCATCAGTTTCGCCAAAGTTTGGATCAAAACAGATTGAATGAAAAAGAAGAAAGAAGGTCACACTCACTCTGCCCTCTTTCGACCCAACACCTTAACGAAAAACAGCCGAAGCGGCAGAGAAAATAGAAGAGGTAATGTCAGAAAGCACTGAAGAACGCTTCCACCAAAGCCCTGCCTCATCTCCACTCTGGTGTCCACCCACCGATTTCTTTCTTCAACAGCATGCGAAATGCACGCGAGGCCTTGTCGCCATCCTTGCAAATACAACTTGCAGCAGTATACGGTCACACGGATAATCTACTCAATATCAACATGCCATTTATTCAGAAGCAAAGAAACAGTGTTGACTGTGGTGTAATGTGTATTGCATTCTTGGTGGAGTTTGTGAAAAGGGACACCAAGGTGTCCTTTCTGCCAACTTCGATCTAAGCCATATTCGCTCTCACTTGTTGCGCTGTTTTGGGAAAGGCGATATTACATCTTTTCCGCAAATTGCACATAAACTTCGGTCTAATGTAAGATGCAAAGATATACAACTGAGGCTGCACTGCATTTGTAACATGCCAGAGAGTAGTATATGATTACTGAACCCCCACAACTGTGGGGTCATAAAACCTAGAAAATTACTTGGGGTCATAAAATAAGGGGTAGTAACTGAACACCCACAACTGTGGGGTCATAAAATAAGGGGTAGTAACTGAACACCCACAACTGTGGGGTCATAAAATAATGGGTAGTAACTGAACACCCACAACTGTGGGGTCATAAAACCTGGAAACTTACTTGGGGTCATAAAATATGGAATATTTAAATATGAGCTATAGCATATAATAAAACCGCAACACCTGCACAAACAACTAAATAGGCTTTAGTTATGCAAAAGCACACATTAAGACTTTAAAAACGTGACGTGTGTTTTAACTTCTTTACTACCACTCCTAAAATCATGGCACGCCATGTGATAAACCATCTTGACAATACACCTTTTATTCAATCATTCAACATCTGTAGGTCTCTCGATTTAACCACTCTTAAATACGTTTTCAGAAAACAGATAGAAAAGCACACATTAAGACCACAAAACACGTGAGGTGACGTGTTAGCACTTGTGACTCTGCGAGTAATAAATCATCTTAGCACCGCATTCCTTTTCAATGATTCAACACCTGTAATCCTCAATTTTTAAAATGCTAAAACCGTATAAATAGCTGAAGGTTCTGTTTAAAAAATACGAAGAATCTTAAAGTCCCTAGATGATAATGCAAGTGTAATATTAATTTGTCTAGATGTTTTCTCTCCATTCACTATAAAAATTACGCAATATATTATTTGTGTAAAGAAAAAATAACAAAGTTGTCTATATATCTTTTAATTGGTTATAAAATACTTGAAAAGAGCACTCGTCTGGGCTTTTCCTTTCTTAACTGTGTGATGGTTCCCTCAATCAACTCTACCATTCTCCCATTACTTTATACCATCTCCTGTTTGATCTTGTTTAAAATATCAATCTGGGAGGAAGTTTCAGCCCCCCCCCCCCCCCCCCCCCCCCCCAGCTCATGAGACTTCACCACACTTTTTTGTGAAAAGAAATAATATACGTATAGAAAGAAAGATAACTCTTAATTTATTTTTACACTTTTGATGTTGTTTTTTTTTTGTCTATTCTTTTATATTCTATAACATACAACGTTGAAAGATAAAACGTGATTGTCAGTCAAAAACATGGGTTTTATTTTATTCTGTATTGTATTATAAACATTTTAGTTTTCCATACTTTCTCTTTTCCAAATAATAGTGATCTGTTATCGTATTTTAATATAACATTTTGATCTTTTAGTATTCATTCAGGAAAAGATTTACATCTTTTTCCTTTTCTCTTTCTCTTCTTTATCTCCCTCTTCTTCTTCCCTCCATCTTTTCTTGTTTTTACCTTCTTTTATAAAAGAAGAATTACATATATAAACAAATATTAAGCATATATCTAAGTACGCCTGAGTCAGAACAACTCTACAACAGATATTAATCTGAGACACATTGGTTTGTTTTACTTAGGGCCAATTGTAAACGTTTTTTTTTTTTTGTCTTAATACTTTCTTAATCTTCTATTTCCTGTTCCATCCCATAAAAAGAACAGTAATAACAATACATTACTAAATTCGCCAGTTTAATAGTGTATTCATTAGGAAAGTTCATGCTACGTACACACTAATTATCTAAGCGTTATAGGAATTTTTACACCTAGGGATTATAATCATTTAAACAAGCCGAATCGACAATAAAAACAAAAAACATATGAATCAAAACTTACAGGGCTGAAGAAGAAGAAGATTCATCATCAAACATGCTATGTTCATAGAACCCTTTCCCGTTACTGTAAAAAATAAAAAAAGAAGTTTTGAATATCTACGATTGGAAAACATTCATGTTGAAACATAAGATAAAATGTATGCAAATCCTTTTTTATTTTTGTTTACGATAATAAATACAAATTTATCATCCGAAAACGAAAAAAAAAAATTAAAGAAGAAATAATGTGTTGCATGTTGAAAAAAAAACATTTTCATTCAGGCGAGAATAAACTTAATTGTTAACCAAAAAAACACCTCCAATAGTAAGTAAAATGATGTTCATATTGACATATAAAATTACAAGAAAAGAAAAGAAACTTACGAAACTTTGGGTTGAAAAGTTGTCCCGAAATGAATGGGACTACTTTCCACCCTCTCTCCTCCTCACCAAATCCTGGCATGTCTTCCAGGAATCGATTCATTTGAGAACTGTAAGGAATAAAAAGATAAATCATTCATCACTTATTGAAATCTATTTTATGATATTGAAAAGACAAATTGTTTCAATCGTTCAAAATTTTAAATTGAGTAAAACGAATGTGTGCAAAATAATTTCAACAAAGGAAAATTCAGGTAGAGACTTACTTTCTCCACTTTGAAATGGAATCTTCATAAAATATATTGAAATTTCCTGCCATTTTTCTTTTATCTGAAATAGACAGATTCATACCGGTCAGATTTATCAGAACTACGAACAGTGAGACATTCGTACACATCGAAACACAAATTGTTCATTCACATATATTAGACAGAGTAAGAAAATTGTAACAAATAATATTTTTTTTATAAGAAAATCGAAGAAGTCGTAACAAGATCAATAAAAACAATCTGTTTTTGTTGTTGTTATTTATTTCACATCTGAAGGTAATTAATTTAAATTAAAACTATCCTGTCAGCACTAAATTAAATTATAGCAGAAAAAAAAGAAATTCTTCAGATTGTAAATAAATATCGTCACCATGTAAAGAACTTACTCTTCTCTGAACAGGGAGTATTTATTTAATTTCAAATACTGTAATTTTTCAGCTGTATTTATAATCAATCCATTTTTTTTAAATAAACACTCATTATATCACCCGACTGTCATTCATGTCCTTTGTCATTAAACATCTATGACAGATAAAGAACATCAACCTAAATTAAATTTAATTTATGGGTCATGCATTTTTTTTTTCAATCTATCTTTAGGCTCATAAAAAGGTCGTGATAATCTGTCTTAAACAGATGCATTAAAACATGCTTAATTAGGGCGTTTTAATTATTTAATTATATTACGTGACCTGGGTCATTCAGGGTTTTTTTTTTTTCAGTGCAAAAAAAGTAGTCGGAAAAAGTTTGAATGTTGTTTTTTTTCTATAATCAAATCCTATTTTATTTTTTTATTTTAAAAATCATATCATATATATAAAAAAATACTTATTAAATATATATTGCTAAACAAAAACATATCTAGTGGTTTTTCGTTATTACCCTTGGCTCGCGTAAACTGACCCCACCTAGTATTTTACAGAAACATTTGGATAATTGTAATTGATGTTACCTTAAATCGGTCCATTGACCAAGACAACTTTCTATTTATTGATAATTGTATTTGATGTTACCTTAAATCGGTCATTCGACTAAGACAACTTTCTATACTGTATTGATAATTGTATTTGATGTTACCTTAAATCGATTATTTGACCAAAATGCTTTCTAACATCTATTGACAAATGCATTTGAAGTCAATTTGGACCAACCAAACCTTCATTATAGAATTATAATACATTTTTAGTAAATTTTACCGATTTTTAGATAATTCATTCAGATGTTACCTTCAATTGACCATATTTATAGAATAATTGTACATAATACAACCGCAAACCTTTTTGTTGGTATATTGATAACTTTTCGACATTTTACTGTAAATTTGATTTTTTTTTATAATTGTAATTGATGTTAACTTAAATCGGTCCATTGACCAAGACAACTTTCTAATATTTATTGATAATTGTATTTGATATTACCTTCAATCGGTCATTTCACCAAGACAACTTTCTAAAATGTATTGATAATTGTATTTGATGTTACCTTAAATCGATCATGTGACCGAAATACTTTCTAACATGTGTTGACAAGTGCATTTGAAGTCAATTTGAACAAACCAAACCTTCATTATAGAATTATAATACTTTTTTAGTAAATTTTATCACTTTTTGGATTAATCATTCAGATGTTACCTTCAATTGACCATATTTATAGAATAATTGTAAATAATACAACAGCAAACCTGTTGTATGTATATTGATAACTTTTCGACATTTTACTGTAAATTTGATTTTTTTTGATAATTGTAATTGATGTTAACTTAAATCGGTACATTGACCAAGACAACTTTCTAATATTTATTGATAATTGTATTTGATGTTACCTTAAATCGGTCATTCGACTAAGACAACTTTCTATACTGTATTGATAATTGTATTTGATGTTACCTTAAATCGATTATTTGACCAAAATGCTTTCTAACATCTATTGACAAATGCATTTGAAGTCAATTTGGACCAACCAAACCTTCATTATAGAATTATAATACTTTTTTAGTAAATTTTACCACTTTTTAGATAATTCATTCAGATGTTACTTTTAATTGACCATATTTATAGAATAATTGTAAATAATACAACCGCAAACCTTTTTGTTGGTATATTGATAACTTTTCGACATTTTACTGTAAATTTGATTTTTTTTATAATTGTAATTGATGTTACCTTAAATCGGTCATTTGACCAAGACAACTTTATAAAATGTATTGATAATTGTATTTTATGTTACCTTAAATCGATCATGTGACCGAAATACTTTCTAACATGTGTTGACAAATGCATTTGAAGTCAATTTGAACAAACGAAACCTTCATTATAGAATTATAATACTTTTTTAGTAAATTTTACTACTTTTTAGATAATTCATTCAGATGTTACCTTCAATTGACCATATTTATAGGATAGTTCTAAATATTACAACAGCAAACTTGTTGTTGGTTTAATGATAACTTTTCGACATTTTACTGTAAATTTGATTTTTTTTGATAATTGTAATTGATCTTACCTTAAATCGGTCCATTGACCAAAACAACTTTCTAAAATGTATTGATAATTGTATTAGATGTTACCTTAAATCGGTCATTTGACTAAGACAACTTTCTATTATGTATTGATAATTGTATTTGATGTTACCTTCAATCGATCATTTGACCGAAATGCTTTCTAACATGTATTGACAAATGCATTTGAAGTCAATTTGGACCAACCAAACCTTCATTATAGAATTATAATACTTTTTTTGTAAATTTTACCACTTTTTGGATTAATCGTTCAGATGTTACCTTCAATTGACCATATTTATAGAATAATTGTAAATAATACAACAGCAAACCTGTTGTTGGTATATTGATAACTTTTCGACATTTTACTGTAAATTTAATTTTTTTTGATAATTGTAATTGATGTTAACTTAAATCGGTCCATTGACCAAGACAACTTTCTAATATTTATTGATAATTGTATTTCATGTTACCTGAAATCGGTCATTTGACCAAGACCACTTTATAAAATGTATTGATAATTGTATTTTATGTTACCTTAAATCGATCATGTGACCGAAATACTTTCTAACATGTGTTGACAAATGCATTTGAAGTCAATTTGAACAAACGAAACCTTCAATATAGAATTATAATACTTTTTTAGTATATTTTACTACTTTTTAGATAATTCATTCAGATGTTACCTTCAATTGACCATATTTATAGGATAGTTGTAAATATTACAACAGCAAACTTGTTGTTGGTTTATTGATAACTTTTCGACATTTTACTGTAAATTTGATTTTTTTTGATAATTGTAATTGATCTTACCTTAAATCGGTCCATTGACCAAAACAACTTTCTAAAATGTATTGATAATTGTATTAGATGTTACCTTAAATCGGTCATTTGACTAAGACAACTTTCTATTATGTATTGATAATTGTATTTGATGTTACCTTCAATCGATCATTTGACCGAAATGCTTTCTAACATGTATTGACAAATGCATTTGAAGTCAATTTGGACCAACCAAACCTTCATTATAGAATTATAATACTTTTTTAGTAAATTTTACCAGTTTTTAGATTATTCATTCAGATGTTACCTTTAATTGACCATATTTATAGAATAATTGTAAATAATACAACCGCAAACCTTTTTGTTGGTATATTGATAACTTTTCGACATTTTACTGTAAATTTGATTTTTTTTTATAATTGTAATTGATGTTAACTTAAATCGGTCCATTGACCAAGACAACTTTCTAATATTTATTGATAATTGTATTTCATGTTACCTTAAATCGGTCATTTGACCAAGACAACTTTATAAAATGTATTGATAATTGTATTTGATGTTACCTTAAATCGATCATGTGACCGAAATACTTTCTTACATGTGTTGACAAGTGCATTTGAAGTCAATTTGAACAAACCAAACCTTCATTTTAGAATTATAATACTTTTTTAGTAAATTTTACCACTTTTTGGATTAATCATTCAGATGTTACCTTCAATTGACCATAGTTATAGAATAATTGTAAATAATACAACCGCAAACCTTTTTGTTGGTATATTGATAACTTTTCGACATTTTACTGTAAATTTGATTTTTTTTGATAATTGTAATTGATGTTACCTTAAATCGGTCCATTGACCAAAACAACTTTCTAAAATGTATTGATAATTGTATTAGATGTTACCTTAAATCGGTCATTTGACTAAGACAACTTTCTATTATGTATTGATAATTGTATTTGATGTTACCTTAAATCGATCATTTGACCGAAATGCTTTCTAACATGTATTGACAAATGCATTTGAAGTCAATTTGGACCAACTAAACCTTCATTATAGAATTATAATACTTTTTTAGTAAATTTTACCACTTTTTAGATAATTCATTCAGATGTTACTTTTAATTGACCATATTTATAGAATAATTGTAAATAATACAACCGCAAACCTTTTTGTTGGTATATTGATAACTTTTCGACATTTTACTGTAAATTTGATTTTTTTTGATAATTGTAATTGATCTTACCTTAAATCGGTCCATTGACCAAGACAACTTTCTAATATTTATTGATAATTGTATTTCATGTTACCTTAAATCGGTCATTTGACCAAGACAACTTTATAAAATGTATTGATAATTGTATTTTATGTTACCTTAAATCGATCATGTGACCGAAATACTTTCTAACATGTGTTGACAAATGCATTTGAATTCAATTTGAACAAACGAAACCTTCATTATAGAATTATAATACTTTTTTAGTAAATTTTACTACTTTTTAGATAATTCATTCAGATGTTACCTTCAATTGACCATATTTATAGGATAGTTGTAAATATTACAACAGCAAACTTGTTGTTGGTTTAATGATAACTTTTCGACATTTTACTGTAAATTTGATTTTTTTTGATAATTGTAATTGATCTTACCTTAAATCGGTCCATTGACCAAAACAACTTTCTAAAATGTATTGATAATTGTATTAGATGTTACCTTAAATCGGTCATTTGACTAAGACAACTTTCTATTATGTATTGATAATTGTATTTGATGTTACCTTCAATCGATCATTTGACCGAAATGCTTTCTAACATGTATTGACAAATGCATTTGAAGTCAATTTGGACCAACCAAACCTTCATTATAGAATTATAATACTTTTTTAGTAAATTTTACCAGTTTTTAGATTATTCATTCAGATGTTACCTTTAATTGACCATATTTATAGAATAATTGTAAATAATACAACCGCAAACCTTTTTGTTGGTATATTGATAACTTTTCGACATTTTACTGTAAATTTGATTTTTTTTTATAATTGTAATTGATGTTAACTTAAATCGGTCCATTGACCAAGACAACTTTCTAATATTTATTGATAATTGTATTTCATGTTACCTTAAATCGGTCATTTGACCAAGACAACTTTCTAAAATGTATTGATAATTGTATTTGATGTTACCTTAAATCGATCATGTGACCGAAATACTTTCTTACATGTGTTGACAAGTGCATTTGAAGTCAATTTGAACCAGCCAAACCTTAATTATAGAATTATAATACTTTTTTAGTAAATTTTACCACTTTTTGGGTTAATCGTTCAGATGTTACCTTCAATTGACCATATTTATAGAATAATTGTAAATAATACAACAGCAAACCTGTTGTTGGTATATTGATAACTTTTCGACATTTTACTGTAAATTTGATTTTTTTTGATAATTGTAATTGATGTTAACTTTAATCGGTCCATTGACCAAGACAACTTTCTAATATTTATTGATAATTGTATTTCATGTTACCTGAAATCGGTCATTTGACCAAGACCACTTTATAAAATGTATTGATAATTGTATTTTATGTTACCTTAAATCGATCATGTGACCGAAATACTTTCTAACATGTGTTGACAAATGCATTTGAAGTCAATTTGAACAAACGAAACCTTCATTATAGAATTATAATACTTTTTTAGTATATTTTACTACTTTTTAGATAATTCATTCAGATGTTACCTTCAATTGACCATATTTATAGGATAGTTGTAAATATTACAACAGCAAACTTGTTGTTGGTTTATTGATAACTTTTCGACATTTTACTGTAAATTTGATTTTTTTTTATAATTGTAATTGATGTTACCTTAAATCGGTCCATTGACCAAAACAACTTTCTAAAATGTATTGATAATTGTATTAGATGTTACCTTAAATCGGTCATTTGACTAAGACAACTTTCTATTATGTATTGATAATTGTATTTGATGTTACCTTAAATCGATCATTTGACCGAAATGCTTTCTAACATGTATTGACAAATGCATTTGAAGTCAATTTGGACCAACCAAACCTTCATTATAGAATTATAATACTTTTTTAGTAAATTTTACCACTTTTTAGATAATTCATTCAGATGTTACTTTTAATTGACCATATTTATAGAATAATTGTAAATAATACAACCGCAAACCTTTTTGTTGGTATATTGATAACTTTTCGACATTTTACTGTAAATTTGATTTTTTTTATAATTGTAATTGATGTTACCTTAAATCGGTCCATTGACCAAGACAACTTTCTAATATTTATTGATAATTGTATTTCATGTTACCTTAAATCGGTCATTTGACCAAGACAACTTTATAAAATGTATTGATAATTGTATTTTATGTTACCTTAAATCGATCATGTGACCGAAATACTTTCTAACATGTGTTGACAAATGCATTTGAAGTCAATTTGAACAAACGAAACCTTCATTATAGAATTATAATACTTTTTTAGTAAATTTTACTACTTTTTAGATAATTCATTCAGATGTTACCTTCAATTGACCATATTTATAGGATAGTTGTAAATATTACAACAGCAAACTTGTTGTTGGTTTAATGATAACTTTTCGACATTTTACTGTAAATTTGATTTTTTTTGATAATTGTAATTGATCTTACCTTAAATCGGTCCATTGACCAAAACAACTTTCTAAAATGTATTGATAATTGTATTAGATGTTACCTTAAATCGGTCATTTGACTAAGACAACTTTCTATTATGTATTGATAATTGTATTTGATGTTACCTTCAATCGATCATTTGACCGAAATGCTTTCTAACATGTATTGACAAATGCATTTGAAGTCAATTTGGACCAACCAAACCTTCATTATAGAATTATAATACTTTTTTAGTAAATTTTACCAGTTTTTAGATTATTCATTCAGATGTTACCTTTAATTGACCATATTTATAGAATAATTGTAAATAATACAACCGCAAACCTTTTTGTTGGTATATTGATAACTTTTCGACATTTTACTGTAAATTTGATTTTTTTTTATAATTGTAATTGATGTTAACTTAAATCGGTCCATTGACCAAGACAACTTTCTAATATTTATTGATAATTGTATTTCATGTTACCTTAAATCGGTCATTTGACCAAGACAACTTTCTAAAATGTATTGATAATTGTATTTGATGTTACCTTAAATCGATCATGTGACCGAAATACTTTCTTACATGTGTTGACAAGTGCATTTGAAGTCAATTTGAACCAGCCAAACCTTAATTATAGAATTATAATACTTTTTTAGTAAATTTTACCACTTTTTGGGTTAATCGTTCAGATGTTACCTTCAATTGACCATATTTATAGAATAATTGTAAATAATACAACAGCAAACCTGTTGTTGGTATATTGATAACTTTTCGACATTTTACTGTAAATTTGATTTTTTTTGATAATTGTAATTGATGTTAACTTTAATCGGTCCATTGACCAAGACAACTTTCTAATATTTATTGATAATTGTATTTCATGTTACCTGAAATCGGTCATTTGACCAAGACCACTTTATAAAATGTATTGATAATTGTATTTTATGTTACCTTAAATCGATCATGTGACCGAAATACTTTCTAACATGTGTTGACAAATGCATTTGAAGTCAATTTGAACAAACGAAACCTTCATTATAGAATTATAATACTTTTTTAGTATATTTTACTACTTTTTAGATAATTCATTCAGATGTTACCTTCAATTGACCATATTTATAGGATAGTTGTAAATATTACAACAGCAAACTTGTTGTTGGTTTATTGATAACTTTTCGACATTTTACTGTAAATTTGATTTTTTTTTATAATTGTAATTGATGTTACCTTAAATCGGTCCATTGACCAAAACAACTTTCTAAAATGTATTGATAATTGTATTAGATGTTACCTTAAATCGGTCATTTGACTAAGACAACTTTCTATTATGTATTGATAATTGTATTTGATGTTACCTTAAATCGATCATTTGACCGAAATGCTTTCTAACATGTATTGACAAATGCATTTGAAGTCAATTTGGACCAACCAAACCTTCATTATAGAATTATAATACTTTTTTAGTAAATTTTACCACTTTTTAGATAATTCATTCAGATGTTACTTTTAATTGACCATATTTATAGAATAATTGTAAATAATACAACCGCAAACCTTTTTGTTGGTATATTGATAACTTTTCGACATTTTACTGTAAATTTGATTTTTTTTATAATTGTAATTGATGTTACCTTAAATCGGTCCATTGACCAAGACAACTTTCTAATATTTATTGATAATTGTATTTCATGTTACCTTAAATCGGTCATTTGACCAAGACAACTTTATAAAATGTATTGATAATTGTATTTTATGTTACCTTAAATCGATCATGTGACCGAAATACTTTCTAACATGTGTTGACAAATGCATTTGAAGTCAATTTGAACAAACGAAACCTTCATTATAGAATTATAATACTTTTTTAGTAAATTTTACTACTTTTTAGATAATTCATTCAGATGTTACCTTCAATTGACCATATTTATAGGATAGTTGTAAATATTACAACAGCAAACTTGTTGTTGGTTTAATGATAACTTTTCGACATTTTACTGTAAATTTGATTTTTTTTGATAATTGTAATTGATCTTACCTTAAATCGGTCCATTGACCAAAACAACTTTCTAAAATGTATTGATAATTGTATTAGATGTTACCTTAAATCGGTCATTTGACTAAGACAACTTTCTATTATGTATTGATAATTGTATTTGATGTTACCTTCAATCGATCATTTGACCGAAATGCTTTCTAACATGTATTGACAAATGCATTTGAAGTCAATTTGGACCAACCAAACCTTCATTATAGAATTATAATACTTTTTTAGTAAATTTTACCAGTTTTTAGATTATTCATTCAGATGTTACCTTTAATTGACCATATTTATAGAATAATTGTAAATAATACAACCGCAAACCTTTTTGTTGGTATATTGATAACTTTTCGACATTTTACTGTAAATTTGATTTTTTTTTATAATTGTAATTGATGTTAACTTAAATCGGTCCATTGACCAAGACAACTTTCTAATATTTATTGATAATTGTATTTCATGTTACCTTAAATCGGTAATTTGACCAAGACAACTTTATAAAATGTATTGATAATTGTATTTGATGTTACCTTAAATCGATCATGTGACCGAAATACTTTCTTACATGTGTTGACAAGTGCATTTGAAGTCAATTTGAACAAACCAAACCTTCATTTTAGAATTATAATACTTTTTTAGTAAATTTTACCACTTTTTGGATTAATCATTCAGATGTTACCTTCAATTGACCATAGTTATAGAATAATTGTAAATAATACAACCGCAAACCTTTTTGTTGGTATATTGATAACTTTTCGACATTTTACTGTAAATTTGATTTTTTTTGATAATTGTAATTGATGTTACCTTAAATCGGTCCATTGACCAAAACAACTTTCTAAAATGTATTGATAATTGTATTAGATGTTACCTTAAATCGGTCATTTGACTAAGACAACTTTCTATTATGTATTGATAATTGTATTTGATGTTACCTTAAATCGATCATTTGACCGAAATGCTTTCTAACATGTATTGACAAATGCATTTGAAGTCAATTTGGACCAACCAAACCTTCATTATAGAATTATAATACTTTTTTAGTAAATTTTACCAGTTTTTAGATAATTCATTCAGATGTTACTTTTAATTGACCATATTTATAGAATAATTGTAAATAATACAACCGCAAACCTTTTTGTTGGTATATTGATAACTTTTCGACATTTTACTGTAAATTTGATTTTTTTTATAATTGTAATTGATGTTACCTTAAATCGGTCCATTGACCAAGACAACTTTCTAATATTTATTGATAATTGTATTTCATGTTACCTTAAATCGGTCATTTGACCAAGACAACTTTCTAAAATGTATTGATAATTGTATTTTATGTTACCTTAAATCGATCATGTGACCGAAATACTTTCTAACATGTGTTAACAAATGCATTTGAAGTCAATTTGAACAAACGAAACCTTCATTATAGAATTATAATACTTTTTTAGTAAATTTTACTACTTTTTAGATAATTCATTCAGATGTTACCTTCAATTGACCATATTTATAGGATAGTTGTAAATATTACAACAGCAAACTTGTTGTTGGTTTAATGATAACTTTTCGACATTTTACTGTAAATTTGATTTTTTTTGATAATTGTAATTGATCTTACCTTAAATCGGTCCATTGACCAAAACAACTTTCTAAAATGTATTGATAATTGTATTAGATGTTACCTTAAATCGGTCATTTGACTAAGACAACTTTCTATTATGTATTGATAATTGTATTTGATGTTACCTTCAATCGATCATTTGACCGAAATGCTTTCTAACATGTATTGACAAATGCATTTGAAGTCAATTTGGACCAACCAAACCTTCATTATAGAATTATAATACTTTTTTAGTAAATTTTACCAGTTTTTAGATTATTCATTCAGATGTTACCTTTAATTGACCATATTTATAGAATAATTGTAAATAATACAACCGCAAACCTTTTTGTTGGTATATTGATAACTTTTCGACATTTTACTGTAAATTTGATTTTTTTTTTATAATTGTAATTGATGTTACCTTAAATCGGTCCATTGACCAAGACAACTTTCTAATATTTATTGATAATTGTATTTCATGTTACCTTAAATCGGTCATTTGACCAAGACAACTTTATAAAATGTATTGATAATTGTATTTTATGTTACCTTAAATCGATCATGTGACCGAAATACTTTCTAACATGTGTTGACAAATGCATTTGAAGTCAATTTGAACAAACGAAACCTTCATTATAGAATTATAATACTTTTTTAGTAAATTTTACTACTTTTTAGATAATTCATTCAGATGTTACCTTCAATTGACCATATTTATAGGATAGTTGTAAATATTACAACAGCAAACTTGTTGTTGGTTTAATGATAACTTTTCGACATTTTACTGTAAATTTGATTTTTTTTTATAATTGTAATTGATGTTACCTTAAATCGGTCCATTGACCAAAACAACTTTCTAAAATGTATTGATAATTGTATTAGATGTTACCTTAAATCGGTCATTTGACTAAGACAACTTTCTATTATGTATTGATAATTGTATTTGATGTTACCTTAAATCGATCATTTGACCGAAATGCTTTCTAACATGTATTGACAAATGCATTTGAAGTCAATTTGGACCAACCAAACCTTCATTATAGAATTATAATACTTTTTTAGTAAATTTTACCACTTTTTAGATAATTCATTCAGATGTTACTTTTAATTGACCATATTTATAGAATAATTGTAAATAATACAACCGCAAACCTTTTTGTTGGTATATTGATAACTTTTCGACATTTTACTGTAAATTTGATTTTTTTTATAATTGTAATTGATGTTACCTTAAATCGGTCCATTGACCAAGACAACTTTCTAATATTTATTGATAATTGTATTTCATGTTACCTTAAATCGGTCATTTGACCAAGACAACTTTATAAAATGTATTGATAATTGTATTTTATGTTACCTTAAATCGATCATGTGACCGAAATACTTTCTAACATGTGTTGACAAATGCATTTGAAGTCAATTTGAACAAACGAAACCTTCATTATAGAATTATAATACTTTTTTAGTAAATTTTACTACTTTTTAGATAATTCATTCAGATGTTACCTTCAATTGACCATATTTATAGGATAGTTGTAAATATTACAACAGCAAACTTGTTGTTGGTTTAATGATAACTTTTCGACATTTTACTGTAAATTTGATTTTTTTTGATAATTGTAATTGATCTTACCTTAAATCGGTCCATTGACCAAAACAACTTTCTAAAATGTATTGATAATTGTATTAGATGTTACCTTAAATCGGTCATTTGACTAAGACAACTTTCTATTATGTATTGATAATTGTATTTGATGTTACCTTCAATCGATCATTTGACCGAAATGCTTTCTAACATGTATTGACAAATGCATTTGAAGTCAATTTGGACCAACCAAACCTTCATTATAGAATTATAATACTTTTTTAGTAAATTTTACCAGTTTTTAGATTATTCATTCAGATGTTACCTTTAATTGACCATATTTATAGAATAATTGTAAATAATACAACCGCAAACCTTTTTGTTGGTATATTGATAACTTTTCGACATTTTACTGTAAATTTGATTTTTTTTTATAATTGTAATTGATGTTAACTTAAATCGGTCCATTGACCAAGACAACTTTCTAATATTTATTGATAATTGTATTTCATGTTACCTTAAATCGGTCATTTGACCAAGACAACTTTATAAAATGTATTGATAATTGTATTTGATGTTACCTTAAATCGATCATGTGACCGAAATACTTTCTTACATGTGTTGACAAGTGCATTTGAAGTCAATTTGAACAAACCAAACCTTCATTTTAGAATTATAATACTTTTTTAGTAAATTTTACCACTTTTTGGATTAATCATTCAGATGTTACCTTCAATTGACCATAGTTATAGAATAATTGTAAATAATACAACCGCAAACCTTTTTGTTGGTATATTGATAACTTTTCGACATTTTACTGTAAATTTGATTTTTTTTGATAATTGTAATTGATGTTACCTTAAATCGGTCCATTGACCAAAACAACTTTCTAAAATGTATTGATAATTGTATTAGATGTTACCTTAAATCGGTCATTTGACTAAGACAACTTTCTATTATGTATTGATAATTGTATTTGATGTTACCTTAAATCGATCATTTGACCGAAATGCTTTCTAACATGTATTGACAAATGCATTTGAAGTCAATTTGGACCAACCAAACCTTCATTATAGAATTATAATACTTTTTTAGTAAATTTTACCAGTTTTTAGATAATTCATTCAGATGTTACTTTTAATTGACCATATTTATAGAATAATTGTAAATAATACAACCGCAAACCTTTTTGTTGGTATATTGATAACTTTTCGACATTTTATTGTAAATTTGATTTTTTTTATAATTGTAATTGATGTTACCTTAAATCGGTCCATTGACCAAGACAACTTTCTAATATTTATTGATAATTGTATTTCATGTTACCTTAAATCGGTCATTTGACCAAGACAACTTTCTAAAATGTATTGATAATTGTATTTTATGTTACCTTAAATCGATCATGTGACCGAAATACTTTCTAACATGTGTTGACAAATGCATTTGAAGTCAATTTGAACAAACGAAACCTTCATTATAGAATTATAATACTTTTTTAGTAAATTTTACTACTTTTTAGATAATTCATTCAGATGTTACCTTCAATTGACCATATTTATAGGATAGTTGTAAATATTACAACAGCAAACTTGTTGTTGGTTTAATGATAACTTTTCGACATTTTACTGTAAATTTGATTTTTTTTGATAATTGTAATTGATCTTACCTTAAATCGGTCCATTGACCAAAACAACTTTCTAAAATGTATTGATAATTGTATTAGATGTTACCTTAAATCGGTCATTTGACTAAGACAACTTTCTATTATGTATTGATAATTGTATTTGATGTTACCTTAAATCGATCATTTGACCGAAATGCTTTCTAACATGTATTGACAAATGCATTTGAAGTCAATTTGGACCAACCAAACCTTCATTATAGAATTATAATACTTTTTTAGTAAATTTTACCACTTTTTAGATAATTCATTCAGATGTTACTTTTAATTGACCATATTTATAGAATAATTGTAAATAATACAACCGCAAACCTTTTTGTTGGTATATTGATAACTTTTCGACATTTTACTGTAAATTTGATTTTTTTTATAATTGTAATTGATGTTACCTTAAATCGGTCCATTGACCAAGACAACTTTCTAATATTTATTGATAATTGTATTTCATGTTACCTTAAATCGGTCATTTGACCAAGACAACTTTATAAAATGTATTGATAATTGTATTTTATGTTACCTTAAATCGATCATGTGACCGAAATACTTTCTAACATGTGTTGACAAATGCATTTGAAGTCAATTTGAACAAACGAAACCTTCATTATAGAATTATAATACTTTTTTAGTAAATTTTACTACTTTTTAGATAATTCATTCAGATGTTACCTTCAATTGACCATATTTATAGGATAGTTGTAAATATTACAACAGCAAACTTGTTGTTGGTTTAATGATAACTTTTCGACATTTTACTGTAAATTTGATTTTTTTTGATAATTGTAATTGATCTTACCTTAAATCGGTCCATTGACCAAAACAACTTTCTAAAATGTATTGATAATTGTATTAGATGTTACCTTAAATCGGTCATTTGACTAAGACAACTTTCTATTATGTATTGATAATTGTATTTGATGTTACCTTCAATCGATCATTTGACCGAAATGCTTTCTAACATGTATTGACAAATGCATTTGAAGTCAATTTGGACCAACCAAACCTTCATTATAGAATTATAATACTTTTTTAGTAAATTTTACCAGTTTTTAGATTATTCATTCAGATGTTACCTTTAATTGACCATATTTATAGAATAATTGTAAATAATACAACCGCAAACCTTTTTGTTGGTATATTGATAACTTTTCGACATTTTACTGTAAATTTGATTTTTTTTTATAATTGTAATTGATGTTAACTTAAATCGGTCCATTGACCAAGACAACTTTCTAATATTTATTGATAATTGTATTTCATGTTACCTTAAATCGGTCATTTGACCAAGACAACTTTATAAAATGTATTGATAATTGTATTTGATGTTACCTTAAATCGATCATGTGACCGAAATACTTTCTTACATGTGTTGACAAGTGCATTTGAAGTCAATTTGAACAAACCAAACCTTCATTTTAGAATTATAATACTTTTTTAGTAAATTTTACCACTTTTTGGATTAATCATTCAGATGTTACCTTCAATTGACCATAGTTATAGAATAATTGTAAATAATACAACCGCAAACCTTTTTGTTGGTATATTGATAACTTTTCGACATTTTACTGTAAATTTGATTTTTTTTGATAATTGTAATTGATGTTACCTTAAATCGGTCCATTGACCAAAACAACTTTCTAAAATGTATTGATAATTGTATTAGATGTTACCTTAAATCGGTCATTTGACTAAGACAACTTTCTATTATGTATTGATAATTGTATTTGATGTTACCTTAAATCGATCATTTGACCGAAATGCTTTCTAACATGTATTGACAAATGCATTTGAAGTCAATTTGGACCAACCAAACCTTCATTATAGAATTATAATACTTTTTTAGTAAATTTTACCAGTTTTTAGATAATTCATTCAGATGTTACTTTTAATTGACCATATTTATAGAATAATTGTAAATAATACAACCGCAAACCTTTTTGTTGGTATATTGATAACTTTTCGACATTTTATTGTAAATTTGATTTTTTTTATAATTGTAATTGATGTTACCTTAAATCGGTCCATTGACCAAGACAACTTTCTAATATTTATTGATAATTGTATTTCATGTTACCTTAAATCGGTCATTTGACCAAGACAACTTTCTAAAATGTATTGATAATTGTATTTTATGTTACCTTAAATCGATCATGTGACCGAAATACTTTCTAACATGTGTTGACAAATGCATTTGAAGTCAATTTGAACAAACGAAACCTTCATTATAGAATTATAATACTTTTTTAGTAAATTTTACTACTTTTTAGATAATTCATTCAGATGTTACCTTCAATTGACCATATTTATAGGATAGTTGTAAATATTACAACAGCAAACTTGTTGTTGGTTTAATGATAACTTTTCGACATTTTACTGTAAATTTGATTTTTTTTGATAATTGTAATTGATCTTACCTTAAATCGGTCCATTGACCAAAACAACTTTCTAAAATGTATTGATAATTGTATTAGATGTTACCTTAAATCGGTCATTTGACTAAGACAACTTTCTATTATGTATTGATAATTGTATTTGATGTTACCTTCAATCGATCATTTGACCGAAATGCTTTCTAACATGTATTGACAAATGCATTTGAAGTCAATTTGGACCAACCAAACCTTCATTATAGAATTATAATACTTTTTTAGTAAATTTTACCAGTTTTTAGATTATTCATTCAGATGTTACCTTTAATTGACCATATTTATAGAATAATTGTAAATAATACAACCGCAAACCTTTTTGTTGGTATATTGATAACTTTTCGACATTTTACTGTAAATTTGATTTTTTTTTTATAATTGTAATTGATGTTACCTTAAATCGGTCCATTGACCAAGACAACTTTCTAATATTTATTGATAATTGTATTTCATGTTACCTTAAATCGGTCATTTGACCAAGACAACTTTATAAAATGTATTGATAATTGTATTTTATGTTACCTTAAATCGATCATGTGACCGAAATACTTTCTAACATGTGTTGACAAATGCATTTGAAGTCAATTTGAACAAACGAAACCTTCATTATAGAATTATAATACTTTTTTAGTAAATTTTACTACTTTTTAGATAATTCATTCAGATGTTACCTTCAATTGACCATATTTATAGGATAGTTGTAAATATTACAACAGCAAACTTGTTGTTGGTTTAATGATAACTTTTCGACATTTTACTGTAAATTTGATTTTTTTTGATAATTGTAATTGATCTTACCTTAAATCGGTCCATTGACCAAAACAACTTTCTAAAATGTATTGATAATTGTATTAGATGTTACCTTAAATCGGTCATTTGACTAAGACAACTTTCTATTATGTATTGATAATTGTATTTGATGTTACCTTCAATCGATCATTTGACCGAAATGCTTTCTAACATGTATTGACAAATGCATTTGAAGTCAATTTGGACCAACCAAACCTTCATTATAGAATTATAATACTTTTTTAGTAAATTTTACCAGTTTTTAGATTATTCATTCAGATGTTACCTTTAATTGACCATATTTATAGAATAATTGTAAATAATACAACCGCAAACCTTTTTGTTGGTATATTGATAACTTTTCGACATTTTACTGTAAATTTGATTTTTTTTTTATAATTGTAATTGATGTTAACTTAAATCGGTCCATTGACCAAGACAACTTTCTAATATTTATTGATAATTGTATTTCATGTTACCTTAAATCGGTCATTTGACCAAGACAACTTTCTAAAATGTATTGATAATTGTATTTGATGTTACCTTAAATCGATCATGTGACCGAAATACTTTCTTACATGTGTTGACAAGTGCATTTGAAGTCAATTTGAACAAACCAAACCTTCATTTTAGAATTATAATACTTTTTTAGTAAATTTTACCACTTTTTGGATTAATCATTCAGATGTTTCCTTCAATTGACCATAGTTATAGAATAATTGTAAATAATACAACCGCAAACCTTTTTGTTGGTATATTGATAACTTTTCGACATTTTACTGTAAATTTGATTTTTTTTTATAATTGTAATTGATGTTACCTTAAATCGGTCAATCTACCAAGACAACTTTCTAATATTTATTGATAATTGTATTTCATGTTACCTTAAATCGGTCATTTGACCAAGACAACTTTTTAAAATGTATTGATAATTGTAATTGATGTTACCTTAAATCGGTCCATTGACCAAAACAACTTTCTAAAATGTATTGATAATTGTATTAGATTTTACCTTAAATCGGTCATTTGACTAAGACAACTTTCTATTATGTAATGATAATTGTATTTGATGTTACCTTCAATCGATCATTTGACCGAAATGCTTTCTAACATGTATTGACAAATGCATTTGAAGTCAATTTGGACCAACCAAACCTTCATTATAGAATTATAATACTTTTTTAGTAAATTTTACCAGTTTTTAGATAATTCATTCAGATGTTACCTTTAATTGACCATATTTATAGAATAATTGTAAATAATACAACCGCAAACCTTTTTGTTGGTATATTGATAACTTTTCGACATTTTACTGTAAATTTGATTTTTTTTTATAATTGTAATTGATGTTAACTTAAATTGGTCCATTGACCAAGACAACTTTCTAATATTTATTGATAATTGTATTTCATGTTACCTTAAATCGGTCATTTGACCAAGACAACTTTCTAAAATGTATTGATAATTGTATTTGATGTTACCTTAAATCGATCATGTGACCGAAATACTTTCTTACATGTGTTGACAAGTGCATTTGAAGTCAATTTGAACCAGCCAAACCTTAATTATAGAATTATAATACTTTTTTAGTAAATTTTACCACTTTTTGGATTAATCGTTCAGATGTTACCTTCAATTGACCATATTTATAGAATAATTGTAAATAATACAACAGCAAACCTGTTGTTGGTATATTGATAACTTTTCGACATTTTACTGTAAATTTGATTTTTTTTGATAATTGTAATTGATGTTAACTTTAATCGGTCCATTGACCAAGACAACTTTCTAATATTTATTGATAATTGTATTTCATGTTACCTGAAATCGGTCATTTGACCAAGACCACTTTATAAAATGTATTGATAATTGTATTTTATGTTACCTTAAATCGATCATGTGACCGAAATACTTTCTAACATGTGTTGACAAATGCATTTGAAGTCAATTTGAACAAACGAAACCTTCATTATAGAATTATAATACTTTTTTAGTATATTTTACTACTTTTTAGATAATTCATTCAGATGTTACCTTCAATTGACCATATTTATAGGATAGTTGTAAATATTACAACAGCAAACTTGTTGTTGGTTTATTGATAACTTTTCGACATTTTACTGTAAATTTGATTTTTTTTGATAATTGTAATTGATGTTACCTTAAATCGGTCCATTGACCAAAACAACTTTCTAAAATGTATTGATAATTGTATTAGATGTTACCTTAAATCGGTCATTTGACTAAGACAACTTTCTATTATGTATTGATAATTGTATTTGATGTTACCTTAAATCGATCATTTGACCGAAATGCTTTCTAACATGTATTGACAAATGCATTTGAAGTCAATTTGGACCAACCAAACCTTCATTATAGAATTATAATACTTTTTTAGTAAATTTTACCACTTTTTAGATAATTCATTCAGATGTTACTTTTAATTGACCATATTTATAGAATAATTGTAAATAATACAACCGCAAACCTTTTTGTTGGTATATTGATAACTTTTCGACATTTTACTGTAAATTTGATTTTTTTTTATAATTGTAATTGATGTTACCTTAAATCGGTCCATTGACCAAGACAACTTTCTAATATTTATTGATAATTGTATTTCATGTTACCTTAAATCGGTCATTTGACCAAGACAACTTTATAAAATGTATTGATAATTGTATTTTATGTTACCTTAAATCGATCATGTGACCGAAATACTTTCTAACATGTGTTGACAAATGCATTTGAAGTCAATTTGAACAAACGAAACCTTCATTATAGAATTATAATACTTTTTTAGTAAATTTTACTACTTTTTAGATAATTTATTCAGATGTTACCTTCAATTGACCATATTTATAGGATAGTTGTAAATATTACAACAGCAAACTTGTTGTTGGTTTAATGATAACTTTTCGACATTTTACTGTAAATTTGATTTTTTTTGATAATTGTAATTGATCTTACCTTAAATCGGTCCATTGACCAAAACAACTTTCTAAAATGTATTGATAATTGTATTAGATGTTACCTTAAATCGGTCATTTGACTAAGACAACTTTCTATTATGTATTGATAATTGTATTTGATGTTACCTTCAATCGATCATTTGACCGAAATGCTTTCTAACATGTATTGACAAATGCATTTGAAGTCAATTTGGACCAACCAAACCTTCATTATAGAATTATAATACTTTTTTAGTAAATTTTACCAGTTTTTAGATTATTCATTCAGATGTTACCTTTAATTGACCATATTTATAGAATAATTGTAAATAATACAACCGCAAACCTTTTTGTTGGTATATTGATAACTTTTCGACATTTTACTGTAAATTTGATTTTTTTTTATAATTGTAATTGATGTTAACTTAAATCGGTCCATTGACCAAGACAACTTTCTAATATTTATTGATAATTGTATTTCATGTTACCTTAAATCGGTCATTTGACCAAGACAACTTTATAAAATGTATTGATAATTGTATTTGATGTTACCTTAAATCGATCATGTGACCGAAATACTTTCTTACATGTGTTGACAAGTGCATTTGAAGTCAATTTGAACAAACCAAACCTTCATTTTAGAATTATAATACTTTTTTAGTAAATTTTACCACTTTTTGGATTAATCATTCAGATGTTACCTTCAATTGACCATAGTTATAGAATAATTGTAAATAATACAACCGCAAACCTTTTTGTTGGTATATTGATAACTTTTCGACATTTTACTGTAAATTTGATTTTTTTTGATAATTGTAATTGATGTTACCTTAAATCGGTCCATTGACCAAAACAACTTTCTAAAATGTATTGATAATTGTATTAGATGTTACCTTAAATCGGTCATTTGACTAAGACAACTTTCTATTATGTATTGATAATTGTATTTGATGTTACCTTAAATCGATCATTTGACCGAAATGCTTTCTAACATGTATTGACAAATGCATTTGAAGTCAATTTGGACCAACCAAACCTTCATTATAGAATTATAATACTTTTTTAGTAAATTTTACCAGTTTTTAGATAATTCATTCAGATGTTACTTTTAATTGACCATATTTATAGAATAATTGTAAATAATACAACCGCAAACCTTTTTGTTGGTATATTGATAACTTTTCGACATTTTACTGTAAATTTGATTTTTTTTATAATTGTAATTGATGTTACCTTAAATCGGTCCATTGACCAAGACAACTTTCTAATATTTATTGATAATTGTATTTCATGTTACCTTAAATCGGTCATTTGACCAAGACAACTTTATAAAATGTATTGAAAATTGTATTTTATGTTACCTTAAATCGATCATGTGACCGAAATACTTTCTAACATGTGTTGACAAATGCATTTGAAGTCAATTTGAACAAACGAAACCTTCATTATAGAATTATAATACTTTTTTAGTAAATTTTACTACTTTTTAGATAATTCATTCAGATGTTACCTTCAATTGACCATATTTATAGGATAGTTGTAAATATTACAACAGCAAACTTGTTGTTGGTTTAATGATAACTTTTCGACATTTTACTGTAAATTTGATTTTTTTTGATAATTGTAATTGATCTTACCTTAAATCGGTCCATTGACCAAAACAACTTTCTAAAATGTATTGATAATTGTATTAGATGTTACCTTAAATCGGTCATTTGACTAAGACAACTTTCTATTATGTATTGATAATTGTATTTGATGTTACCTTCAATCGATCATTTGACCGAAATGCTTTCTAACATGTATTGACAAATGCATTTGAAGTCAATTTGGACCAACCAAACCTTCATTATAGAATTATAATACTTTTTTAGTAAATTTTACCAGTTTTTAGATTATTCATTCAGATGTTACCTTTAATTGACCATATTTATAGAATAATTGTAAATAATACAACCGCAAACCTTTTTGTTGGTATATTGATAACTTTTCGACATTTTACTGTAAATTTGATTTTTTTTTTATAATTGTAATTGATGTTAACTTAAATCGGTCCATTGACCAAGACAACTTTCTAATATTTATTGATAATTGTATTTCATGTTACCTTAAATCGGTCATTTGACCAAGACAACTTTCTAAAATGTATTGATAATTGTATTTGATGTTACCTTAAATCGATCATGTGACCGAAATACTTTCTTACATGTGTTGACAAGTGCATTTGAAGTCAATTTGAACAAACCAAACCTTCATTTTAGAATTATAATACTTTTTTAGTAAATTTTACCACTTTTTGGATTAATCATTCAGATGTTACCTTCAATTGACCATAGTTATAGAATAATTGTAAATAATACAACCGCAAACCTTTTTGTTGGTATATTGATAACTTTTCGACATTTTACTGTAAATTTGATTTTTTTTTATAATTGTAATTGATGTTACCTTAAATCGGTCCATCTACCAAGACAACTTTCTAATATTTATTGATAATTGTATTTCATGTTACCTTAAATCGGTCATTTGACCAAGACAACTTTTTAAAATGTATTGATAATTGTAATTGATGTTACCTTAAATCGGTCCATTGACCAAAACAACTTTCTAAAATGTATTGATAATTGTATTAGATTTTACCTTAAATCGGTCATTTGACTAAGACAACTTTCTATTATGTAATGATAATTGTATTTGATGTTACCTTCAATCGATCATTTGACCGAAATGCTTTCTAACATGTATTGACAAATGCATTTGAAGTCAATTTGGACCAACCAAACCTTCATTATAGAATTATAATACTTTTTTAGTAAATTTTACCAGTTTTTAGATAATTCATTCAGATGTTACCTTTAATTGACCATATTTATAGAATAATTGTAAATAATACAACCGCAAACCTTTTTGTTGGTATATTGATAACTTTTCGACATTTTACTGTAAATTTGATTTTTTTTATAATTGTAATTGATGTTACCTTAAATCGGTCCATTGACCAAGACAACTTTCTAATATTTATTGATAATTGTATTTCATGTTACCTTAAATCGGTCATTTGACCAAGACAACTTTATAAAATGTATTGATAATTGTATTTTATGTTACCTTAAATCGATCATGTGACCGAAATACTTTCTTACATGTGTTGACAAGTGCATTTGAAGTCAATTTGAACAAACCAAACCTTCATTTTAGAATTATAATACTTTTTTAGTAAATTTTACCTCTTTTTGGATTAATCATTCAGATGTTACCTTCAATTGACCATAGTTATAGAATAATTGTAAATAATACAACCGCAAACCTTTTTGTTGGTATATTGATAACTTTTCGACATTTTACTGTAAATTTGATTTTTTTTGATAATTGTAATTGATGTTACCTTAAATCGGTCCATTGACCAAAACAACTTTCTAAAATGTATTGATAATTGTATTAGATGTTACCTTAAATCGGTCATTTGACTAAGACAACTTTCTATTATGTATTGATAATTGTATTTGATGTTACCTTAAATCGATCATTTGACCGAAATGCTTTCTAACATGTATTGACAAATGCATTTGAAGTCAATTTGGACCAACCAAACCTTCATTATAGAATTATAATACTTTTTTAGTAAATTTTACCACTTTTTAGATAATTCATTCAGATGTTACTTTTAATTGACCCTATTTATAGAATAATTGTAAATAATACAACCGCAAACCTTTTTGTTGGTATATTGATAACTTTTCGACATTTTACTGTAAATTTGATTTTTTTTATAATTATAATTGATGTTACCTTAAATCGGTCCATTGACCAAGACAACTTTCTAATATTTATTGATAATTGTATTTCATGTTACCTTAAATCGGTCATTTGACCAAGACAACTTTATAAAATGTATTGATAATTGTATTTTATGTTACCTTAAATCGATCATGTGACCGAAATACTTTCTAACATGTGTTGACAAATGCATTTGAAGTCAATTTGAACAAACGAAACCTTCATTTTAGAATTATAATACTTTTTTAGTAAATTTTACCACTTTTTGGATTAATCATTCAGATGTTACCTTCAATTGACCATAGTTATAGAATAATTGTAAATAATACAACAGCAAACATGTTGTTGGTATATTGATAACTTTTCGACATTTTACTGTAAATTTGATTTTTTTTTATAATTGTAATTGATGTTAACTTAAATCGGTCCATTGACCAAGACAACTTTCTAATATTTATTGATAATTGTATTTGATGTTACCTTAAATCGGTCATTTGACCAAGACAACTTTCTAAAATGTATTGATAATTGTATTTGATGTTACCTTAAATCGATCATGTGACCGAAATACTTTCTAACATGTGCTGACAAGTGCATTTGAAGTAAATTTGAACCAGCCAAACCTTCATTATAGAATTATAATACTTTTTTAGTAAATTTTACCACTTTTTGGATTAATCGTTCAGATGTTACCTTCAATTGACCATAGTTATAGAATAATTGTAAATAATACAACAGCAAACCTGTTGTTGGTATATTGATAACTTTTCGACATTTTACTGTAAATTTGATTTTTTTTGATAATTGTAATTGATGTTAACTTAAATCGGTCCATTGATCAAGACAACTTTCTAATATTTATCGATAATTGTATTTCATGTTACCTGAAATCGGTCATTTGACCAAGACAACTTTATAAAATGTATTGATAATTGTATTTTATGTTACCTTAAATCGATCATGTGACCGAAATACTTTCTAACATGTGTTGACAAATGCATTTGAAGTCAATTTGAACAAACGAAACCTTCATTATAGAATTATAATAATTTTTTAGTAAATTTTACTACTTTTTAAATAATTCATTCAGATGTTACCTTCAATTGACCATATTTATAGGATAGTTGTAAATATTACAACAGCAAACTTGTTGTTGGTTTATTGATAACTTTTCGACATTTTACTGTAAATTTGATTTTTTTTGATAATTGTAATTGATGTTACCTTAAATCGGTCCATTGACCAAAACAACTTTCTAAAATGTATTGATAATTGTATTAGATGTTACCTTAAATCGGTCATTTGACTAAGACAACTTTCTATTATGTATTGATAATTGTATTTGATGTTACCTTAAATCGATCATTTGACCGAAATGCTTTCTAACATGTATTGACAAATGCATTTGAAGTCAATTTGGACCAACCAAACCTTCATTATAGAATTATAATACTTTTTTAGTAAATTTTACCACTTTTTAGATAATTCATTCAGATGTTACCTTTAATTGACCATATTTATAGAATAATTGTAAATAATACAACCGCAAACCTTTTTGTTGGTATATTGATAACTTTTCGACATTTTACTGTAAATTTGATTTTTTTTTATAATTGTAATTGATGTTACCTTAAATCGGTCCATTGACCAAGACAACTTTCTAATATTTATTGATAATTGTATTTCATGTTACCTTAAATCGGTCATTTGACCAAGACAACTTTCTAAAATGTATTGATAATTGTATTTGATGTTACCTTAAATCGATCATGTGACCGAAATACTTTCTTACATGTGTTGACAAGTGCATTTGAAGTCAATTTGAACAAACCAAACCTTCATTTTAGAATTATAATACTTTTTTAGTAAATTTTACCACTTTTTGGATTAATCATTCAGATGTTACCTTCAATTGACCATAGTTATAGAATAATTGTAAATAATACAACCGCAAACCTTTTTGTTGGTATATTGATAACTTTTCGACATTTTACTGTAAATTTGATTTTTTTTGATAATTGTAATTGATGTTACCTTAAATCGGTCCATTGACCAAAACAACTTTCTCAAATGTATTGATAATTGTATTAGATGTTACCTTAAATCGGTCATTTGACTAAGACAACTTTCTATTATGTATTGATAATTGTATTTGATGTTACCTTAAATCGATCATTTGACCGAAATGCTTTCTAACATGTATTGACAAATGCATTTGAAGTCAATTTGGACCAACCAAACCTTCATTATAGAATTATAATACTTTTTTAGTAAATTTTACCACTTTTTAGATAATTCATTCAGATGTTACTTTTAATTGACCATATTTATAGAATAATTGTAAATAATACAACCGCAAACCTTTTTGTTGGTATATTGATAACTTTTCGACATTTTACTGTAAATTTGATTTTTTTTATAATTGTAATTGATGTTACCTTAAATCGGTCCATTGACCAAGACAACTTTCTAATATTTATTGATAATTGTAATTGATGTTACCTTAAATCGGTCCATTGACCAAAACAACTTTCTAAAATGTATTGATAATTGTATTTGATGTTACCTTAAATCGATCATTTGACCGAAATGCTTTCTAACATGTATTGACAAATGCATTTGAAGTCAATTTGGACCAACCAAACCTTCATTATAGAATTATAATACTTTTTTAGTAAATTTTACCACTTTTTAGATAATTCATTCAGATGTTACCTTTAATTGACCATATTTATAGAATAATTGTAAATAATACAACCGCAAACCTTTTTGTTGGTATATTGATAACTTTTCGACATTTTACTGTAAATTTGATTTTTTTTTATAATTGTAATTGATGTTACCTTAAATCGGTCCATTGACCAACACAACTTTCTAATATTTATTGATAATTGTATTTCATGTTACCTTAAATCGGTCATTTGACCAAGACAACTTTCTAAAATGTATTGATAATTGTATTTGATGTTACCTTAAATCGATCATGTGACCGAAATACTTTCTTACATGTATTGACAAGTGCATTTGAAGTCAATTTGAACAAACCAAACCTTCATTTTAGAATTATAATACTTTTTTAGTAAATTTTACCACTTTTTGGATTAATCATTCAGATGTTACCTTCAATTGACCATAGTTATAGAATAATTGTAAATAATACAACCGCAAACCTTTTTGTTGGTATATTGATAACTTTTCGACATTTTACTGTAAATTTGATTTTTTTTGATAATTGTAATTGATGTTACCTTAAATCGGTCCATTGACCAAAACAACTTTCTAAAATGTATTGATAATTGTATTAGATGTTACCTTAAATCGGTCATTTGACTAAGACAACTTTCTATTATGTATTGATAATTGTATTTGATGTTACCTTAAATCGATCATTTGACCGAAATGCTTTCTAACATGTATTGACAAATGCATTTGAAGTCAATTTGGACCAACCAAACCTTCATTATAGAATTATAATACTTTTTTAGTAAATTTTACCACTTTTTAGATAATTCATTCAGATGTTACTTTTAATTGACCATATTTATAGAATAATTGTAAATAATACAACCGCAAACCTTTTTGTTGGTATATTGATAACTTTTCGACATTTTACTGTAAATTTGATTTTTTTTATAATTGTAATTGATGTTACCTTAAATCAGTCCATTGACCAAGACAACTTTCTAATATTTATTGATAATTGTATTTCATGTTACCTTAAATCGGTCATTTGACCAAGACAACTTTATAAAATGTATTGATAATTGTATTTTATGTTACCTTAAATCGATCATGTGACCGAAATGCTTTCTAACATGTGTTGACAAATGCATTTGAAGTCAATTTGAACAAACGAAACCTTCATTATAGAATTATAATACTTTTTTAGTAAATTTTACTACTTTTTAGATAATTCATTCAGATGTTACCTTCAATTGACCATATTTATAGGATAGTTGTAAATATTACAACAGCAAACTTGTTGTTGGTTTAATGATAACTTTTCGACATTTTACTGTAAATTTGATTTTTTTTGATAATTGTAATTGATCTTACCTTAAATCGGTCCATTGACCAAAACAACTTTCTAAAATGTATTGATAATTGTATTAGATGTTACCTTAAATCGGTCATTTGACTAAGACAACTTTCTATTATGTATTGATAATTGTATTTGATGTTACCTTCAATCGATCATTTGACCGAAATGCTTTCTAACATGTATTGACAAATGCATTTGAAGTCAATTTGGACCAAACAAACCTTTATTATAGAATTATAATACTTTTTTAGTAAATTTTACCAGTTTTTAGATAATTCATTCAGATGTTACCTTTAATTGACCATATTTATTGAATAATTGTAATAATACAACCGCAAACCTTTTTGTTGGTATATTGATAACTTTTCGACATTTTACTGTAAATTTGATTTTTTTTTATAATTGTAATTGATGTTAACTTAAATCGGTCCATTGACCAAGACAACTTTCTTATATTTATTGATAATTGTATTTCATGTTACCTTCAATCGGTCATTTGACCAAGACAACTTTCTAAAATGTATTGATAATTGTATTTGATGTTACCTTAAATCGATCATGTGACCGAAATACTTTCTTACATGTGTTGATAAGTGCATTTGAAGTCAATTTGAACAAACCAAACCTTCATTTTAGAATTATAATACTTTTTTAGTAAATTTTACCACTTTTTGGATTAATCATTCAGATGTTACCTTTAGGTTACAATACACCATTAGATTTTATGGGCGCAGCCATTTTATGAGCATAACATGGTATTCAGAATTAAGAGTATGGCGAATCCTGATTGGTCGATATGTGCGCCCGTTATTTTTTATTATTAGAGACTTCGTGCACTCTGCTTTATACAAAAGGCAAAATAAAAATTATTCCGTAGCCCTAAAGGCACTGAGATGACTTTTCAACGCTACGACAAGACACGTATTTTTAAGGGTAAAATTGATAGGCATGGGAGATAAGTACAAAATACGCTAAGAAAAGCAACGCGAACCTATATTTTTTGGACCAAAAAATACTGTCCTAATAACTTTTCTTTGATTCTAGCAAGGTTTCGTTAAGAAAATCAACTTTCTAAAGTCTGTATCTCGAAAAAGGCTACCATTGTCGCCTATGGGGAAATTAATTGTTTATTTTAACCTTTAATTGACCATAGTTATAGAATAATTGTAAATAATACAACCGCAAACCTTTTTGTTGGTATATTGATAACTTTTCGACATTTTACTGTAAATTTGATTTTTTTTGATTATTGTAATTGATGTTACCTTAAATCGGTCCATTGACCAAAACAACTTTCTAAAATGTATTGATAATTGTATTAGATGTTACCTTAAATCGGTCATTTGACTAAGACAACTTTCTATTATGTATTGATAATTGTATTTGATGTTACCTTAAATCGATCATTTGACCGAAATGCTTTCTAACATGTATTGACAAATGCATTTGAAGTCAATTTGGACCAGCCAAACCTTCATTATAGAATTATAATACTTTTTTAGTAAATTTTACCACTTTTTAGACAATTCATTCAGATGTTACTTTTAATTGACCATATTTATAGAATAATTGTAAATAATACAACCGCGAACCTTTTTTTTGGTATATTGATAACTTTTCGACATTTTACTGTAAATTTGATTTTTTTTATAATTGTAATTGATGTTACCTTAAATCGGTCCATAGACCAAGACAACTTTCTAAAATGTATTGATAATTGTATTAGATGTTACCTTAAATCGGTCATTTGACTAAGACAACTTCCTATTATGTATTGATAATTGTATTTGATGTTACCTTCAATCGATCATTTGACCGAAATGCTTTCTAACATGTATTGACAAATGCATTTGAAGTCAATTTGGACCAACCAAACCTTCATTATAGAATTATAATACTTTTTTAGTAAATTTTACCAGTTTTTAGATTATTCATTCAGATGTTACCTTTAATTGACCATATTTATAGAATAATTGTAAATAATACAACCGCAAACCTTTTTGTTGGTATATTGATAACTTTTCGACATTTTACTGTAAATTTGATTTTTTTTTATAATTGTAATTGATGTTAACTTAAATCGGTCCATTGACCAAGACAACTTTCTAATATTTATTGATAATTGTATTTCATGTTACCTTAAATCGGTCATTTGACCAAGACAACTTTCTAAAATGTATTGATAATTGTATTTGATGTTACCTTAAATCGATCATGTGACCGAAATACTTTCTTACATGTGTTGACAAGTGCATTTGAAGTCAATTTGAACAAACCAAACCTTCATTTTAGAATTATAATACTTTTTTAGTAAATTTTACCACTTTTTGGATTAATCATTCAGATGTTACCTTCAATTGACCATAGTTATAGAATAATTGTAAATAATACAACCGCAAACCTTTTTGTTGGTATATTGATAACTTTTCGACATTTTACTGTAAATTTGATTTTTTTTTATAATTGTAATTGATGTTACCTTAAATCGGTCCATCTACCAAGACAACTTTCTAATATTTATTGATAATTGTATTTCATGTTACCTTAAATCGGTCATTTGACCAAGACAACTTTCTAAAATGTATTGATAATTGTAATTGATGTTACCTTAAATCGGTCCATTGACCAAAACAACTTTCTAAAATGTATTGATAATTGTATTAGATGTTACCTTAAATCGGTCATTTGACTAAGACAACTTTCTATTATGTATTGATAATTGTATTTGATGTTACCTTCAATCGATCATTTGACCGAAATGCTTTCTAACATGTATTGACAAATGCATTTGAAGTCAATTTGGACCAACCAAACCTTCATTATAGAATTATAATACTTTTTTAGTAAATTTTACCAGTTTTTAGATAATTCATTCAGATGTTACCTTTAATTGACCATATTTATAGAATAATTGTAAATAATACAACCGCAAACCTTTTTGTTGGTATATTGATAACTTTTCGACATTTTACTGTAAATTTGATTTTTTTTTATAATTGTAATTGATGTTAACTTAAATCGGTCCATTGACCAAGACAACTTTCTAATATTTATTGATAATTGTATTTCATGTTACCTTAAATCGGTCATTTGACCAAGACAACTTTCTAAAATGTATTGATAATTGTATTTGATGTTACCTTCAATCGATCATGTGACCGAAATACTTTCTAACATGTGTTGACAAGTGCATTTGAAGTCAATTTGAATCAGCCAAACCTTCATTATAGAATTATAATACTTTTTTAGTAAATTTTACCACTTTTTGGATTAATCGTTCAGATGTTACCTTCAATTGACCATATTTATAGAATAATTGTAAATAATACAACAGCAAACCTGTTGTTGGTATATTGATAACTTTTCGACATTTTACTGTAAATTTGATTTTTTTTTATAATTGTAATTGATGTTAACTTAAATCGGTCCATTGACCAAGACAACTTTCTAATATTTATTGATAATTGTATTTCATGTTACCTGAAATCGGTCATTTGACCAAGACAACTTTATAAAATGTATTGATAATTGTATTTTATGTTACCTTAAATCGATCATGTGACCGAAATACTTTCTAACATGTGTTGACAAATGCATTTGAAGTCAATTTGAACAAACGAAACCTTCATTATAGAATTATAATACTTTTTTAGTAAATTTTACTACTTTTTAGATAATTCATTCAGATGTTACCTTCAATTGACCATATTTATAGGATAGTTGTAAATATTACAACAGCAAACTTGTTGTTGGTTTATTGATAACTTTTCGACATTTTACTGTAAATTTGATTTTTTTTGATAATTGTAATTGATGTTACCTTAAATCGGTCCATTGACCAAAACAACTTTCTAAAATGTATTGATAATTGTATTAGATGTTACCTTAAATCGGTCATTTGACTAAGACAACTTTCTATTATGTATTGATAATTGTATTTGATGTTACCTTAAATCGATCATTTGACTAAGACAACTTTCTATTATGTATTGATAATTGTAATTGATCTTACCTTAAATCGGTCCATTGACCAAAACAACTTTCTAAAATGTATTGATAATTGTATTAGATGTTACCTTAAATCGGTCATTTGACTAAGACAACTTTCTATTATGTATTGATAATTGTATTTGATGTTACCTTCAATCGATCATTTGACCGAAATGCTTTCTAACATGTATTGAAAAATGCATTTGAGGTCAATTTGGACCAACCAAACCTTCATTATAGAATTATAATACTGTTTTAGTAAATCTTACCAATTTTTAGATAATTCATTCAGATGTTACCTTCAATTGACCATATTTATAGAATAATTGTAAATAATACAACAGCAAACCTTTTGTTGGTATATTGATAACTTTTCGACATTTTACTGTAAATTTGATTTTTTTTTATAATTGAAATTGATGTTAACTTAAATCGGTCCATTGACCAAGACAACTTTCTAATATTTATTGATAATTGTATTTCATGTTACCTTAAATCGGTCATTTGACCAAGACAACTTTCTAAAATGTATTGATAATTGTATTTGATGTTACCTTAAATCGATCATGTGACCGAAATACTTTCTTACATGTGTTGACAAATGCATTTGAAGTCAATTTGAACAAACGAAACCTTCATTATAGAATTATAATACTTTTTTAGTAAATTTTACTACTTTTTAGATAATTCATTCAGATGTTACCTTCAATTGACCATATTTATAGGATAGTTGTAAATATTACAACAGCAAACTTGTTGTTGGTTTAATGATAACTTTTCGACATTTTACTGTAAATTTGATTTTTTTTGATAATTGTAATTGATCTTACCTTAAATCGGTCCATTGACCAAAACAACTTTCTAAAATGTATTGATAATTGTATTAGATGTTACCTTAAATCGGTCATTTGACTAAGACAACTTTCTATTATGTATTGATAATTGTATTTGATGTTACCTTCAATCGATCATTTGACCGAAATGCTTTCTAACATGTATTGACAAATGCATTTGAAGTCAATTTGGACCAACCAAACCTTCATTATAGAATTATAATACTTTTTTAGTAAATTTTACCAGTTTTTAGATTATTCATTCAGATGTTACCTTTAATTGACCATATTTATAGAATAATTGTAAATAATACAACCGCAAACCTTTTTGTTGGTATATTGATAACTTTTCGACATTTTACTGTAAATTTGATTTTTTTTTATAATTGTAATTGATGTTAACTTAAATCGGTCCATTGACCAAGACAACTTTCTAATATTTATTGATAATTGTATTTCATGTTACCTTAAATCGGTCATTTGACCAAGACAACTTTCTAAAATGTATTGATAATTGTATTTGATGTTACCTTAAATCGATCATGTGACCGAAATACTTTCTTACATGTGTTGACAAGTGCATTTGAAGTCAATTTGAACAAACCAAACCTTCATTTTAGAATTATAATACTTTTTTAGTAAATTTTACCACTTTTTGGATTAATCATTCAGATGTTACCTTCAATTGACCATAGTTATAGAATAATTGTAAATAATACAACCGCAAACCTTTTTGTTGGTATATTGATAACTTTTCGACATTTTACTGTAAATTTGATTTTTTTTTATAATTGTAATTGATGTTACCTTAAATCGGTCCATCTACCAAGACAACTTTCTAATATTTATTGATAATTGTATTTCATGTTACCTTAAATCGGTCATTTGACCAAGACAACTTTCTAAAATGTATTGATAATTGTAATTGATGTTACCTTAAATCGGTCCATTGACCAAAACAACTTTCTAAAATGTATTGATAATTGTATTAGATGTTACCTTAAATCGGTCATTTGACTAAGACAACTTTCTATTATGTATTGATAATTGTATTTGATGTTACCTTCAATCGATCATTTGACCGAAATGCTTTCTAACATGTATTGACAAATGCATTTGAAGTCAATTTGGACCAACCAAACCTTCATTATAGAATTATAATACTTTTTTAGTAAATTTTACCAGTTTTTAGATAATTCATTCAGATGTTACCTTTAATTGACCATATTTATAGAATAATTGTAAATAATACAACCGCAAACCTTTTTGTTGGTATATTGATAACTTTTCGACATTTTACTGTAAATTTGATTTTTTTTTTATAATTGTAATTGATGTTAACTTAAATCGGTCCATTGACCAAGACAACTTTCTAATATTTATTGATAATTGTATTTCATGTTACCTTAAATCGGTCATTTGACCAAGACAACTTTCTAAAATGTATTGATAATTGTAATTGATGTTACCTTAAATCGATCATGTGACCGAAATACTTTCTAACATGTGTTGACAAGTGCATTTGAAGTCAATTTGAACCAGCCAAACCTTCATTATAGAATTATAATACTTTTTTAGTAAATTTTACCACTTTTTGGATTAATCATTCAGATGTTACCTTCAATTGACCATAGTTATAGAATAATTGTAAATAATACAACCGCAAACCTTTTTGTTGGTATATTGATAACTTTTCGACATTTTACTGTAAATTTGATTTTTTTTTATAATTGTAATTGATGTTACCTTAAATCGGTCCATCTACCAAGACAACTTTCTAATATTTATTGATAATTGTATTTCATGTTACCTTAAATCGGTCATTTGACCAAGACAACTTTCTAAAATGTATTGATAATTGTAATTGATGTTACCTTAAATCGGTCCATTGACCAAAACAACTTTCTAAAATGTATTGATAATTGTATTAGATGTTACCTTAAATCGGTCATTTGACTAAGACAACTTTCTATTATGTATTGATAATTGTAAGTGATGTTACCTTCAATCGATCATTTGACCGAAATGCTTTCTAACATGTATTGACAAATGCATTTGAAGTCAATTTGGACCAACCAAACCTTCATTATAGAATCATAATACTTTTTTAGTAAATTTTACCAGTTTTTAGATAATTCATTCAGATGTTACCTTTAATTGACCATATTTATAGAATAATTGTAAATAACACAACCGCAAACCTTTTTGTTGGTATATTGATAACTTTTCGACATTTTACTGTAAATTTGATTTTTTTTTATAATTGTAATTGATGTTAACTTAAATCGGTCCATTGACCAAGACAACTTTCTAATATTTATTGATAATTGTATTTCATGTTACCTTAAATCGGTCATTTGACCAAGACAACTTTCTAAAATGTATTGATAATTGTATTTGATGTTACCTTAAATCGATCATGTGACCGAAATACTTTCTAACATGTGTTGACAAGTGCATTTGAAGTCAATTTGAACCAGCCAAACCATTCATTATAGAATTATAATACTTTTTTAGTAAATTTTACCACTTTTTGGATTAATCGTTCAGATGTTACCTTCAATTGACCATATTTATAGAATAATTGTAAATAATACAACAGCAAACCTGTTGTTGGTATATTGATAACTTTTCGACATTTTACTGTAAATTTGATTTTTTTTTATAATTGTAATTGATGTTAACTTAAATCGGTCCATTGACCAAGACAACTTTCTAATATTTATTGATAATTGTATTTCATGTTACCTGAAATCGGTCATTTGACCAAGACAACTTTATAAAATGTATTGATAATTGTATTTTATGTTACCTTAAATCGATCATGTGACCGAAATACTTTCTAACATGTGTTGACAAATGCATTTGAAGTCAATTTGAACAAACGAAACCTTCATTATAGAATTATAATACTTTTTTAGTAAATTTTACTACTTTTTAGATAATTCATTCAGATGTTACCTTCAATTGACCATATTTATAGGATAGTTGTAAATATTACAACAGCAAACTTGTTGTTGGTTTATTGATAACTTTTCGACATTTTACTGTAAATTTGATTTTTTTTGATAATTGTAATTGATGTTACCTTAAATCGGTCCATTGACCAAAACAACTTTCTAAAATGTATTGATAATTGTATAAGATGTTACCTTAAATCGGTCATTTGACTAAGACAACTTTCTATTATGTATTGATAATTGTATTTGATGTTACCTTAAATCGATCATTTGACTAAGACAACTTTCTATTATGTATTGATAATTGTAATTGATCTTACCTTAAATCGGTCCATTGACCAAAACAACTTTCTAAAATGTATTGATAATTGTATTAGATGTTACCTTAAATCGGTCATTTGACTAAGACAACTTTCTATTATGTATTGATAATTGTATTTGATGTTACCTTCAATCGATCATTTGACCGAAATGCTTTCTAACATGTATTGACAAATGCATTTGAAGTCAATTTGGACCAACCAAACCTTCATTATAGAATTATAATACTTTTTTAGTAAATTTTACCACTTTTTAGATAATTCATTCAGATGTTACCTTTAATTGACCATATTTATAGAATAATTGTAAATAATACAACCGCAAACCTTTTTGTTGGTATATTGATAACTTTTCGACATTTTACTGTAAATTTGATTTTTTTTTATAATTGTAATTGATGTTACCTTAAATCGGTCCATTGACCAAGACAACTTTCTAATATTTATTGATAATTGTATTTGATGTTACCTTAAATCGGTCATTTGACTAAGACAACTTTCTATTATGTATTGATAATTGTATTTGATGTTACCTTAAATCGATCATGTGACCGAAATACTTTCTTACATGTGTTGACAAGTGCATTTGAAGTCAATTTGAACCAGCCAAACCTTCATTATAGAATTATAATAGTTTTTTAGTAAATTTTACCACTTTTTGGATTAATCATTCAGATGTTACCTTCAATTGACCATATTTATAGAATAATTGTAAATAATACAACAGCAAACCTGTTGTTGGTATATTGATAACTTTTCGACATTTTACTGTAAATTTGATTTTCTTTGATAATTGTAATTGAAGTTAACTTAAATCAGTCCATTGACCAAGACAACTTTCTAATATTTATTGATAATTGTATTTCATGTTACCTTAAATCGGTCATTTGACCAAGACAACTTTATAAAATGTATTGATAATTGTATTTTATGTTACCTTAAATCGATCATGTGACCGAAATACTTTCTAACATGTGTTGACAAGTGCATTTGAAGTCAATTTGAACCAGCCAAACCTTCATTATAGAATTATAATAGTTTTTTTAGTAAATTTTACCACTTTTTGGATTAATCATTCAGATGTTACCTTCAATTGACCATATTTATAGGATAGTTGTAAATATTACAACAGCAAACTTGTTGTTGGTTTAATGATAACTTTTCGACATTTTACTGTAAATTTGATTTTTTTTGATAATTGTAATTGATGTTACCTTAAATCGGTCCATTGACCAAAACAACTTTCTAAAATGTATTGATAATTGTATTAGATGTTACCTTAAATCGGTCATTTGACTAAGACAACTTTCTATTATGTATTGATAATTGTATTTGATGTTACCTTCAATCGATCATTTGACCGAAATGCTTTCTAACATGTATTGACAAATGCATTTGAAGTCAATTTGGACCAACCAAACCTTCATTATAGAATTATAATACTTTTTTAGTAAATTTTACCAGTTTTTACATAATTCATTCAGATGTTACCTTTAATTGACCATATTTATAGAATAATTGTAAATAATACAACCACAAACCTTTTTGTTGGTATATTGATAACTTTTCGACATTTTACTGTAAATTTGATTTTTTTTTATAATTGTAATTGATGTTAACTTAAATCGGTCCATTGACCAAAACAACTTTCTAAAATGTATTGATAATTTTATTAGATGTTACCTTAAATCGGTCATTTGACTAAGACAACTTTCTATTATGTATTGATAATTGTATTTGATGTTACCTTAAATCGATCATTAGACCGAAATGCTTTCTAACATGTATTGAAAAATGCATTTGAGGTCAATTTGGACCAACCAAACCTTCATTATAGAATTATAATACTGTTTTAGTAAATCTTACCACTTTTTAGATAATTCATTCAGATGTTACCTTCAATTGACCATATTTATAGAATAATTGTAAATAATACAACAGCAAACCTTTTGTTGGTATATTGATAACTTTTCGACATTTTACTGTAAATTTGATTTTTTTTTATAATTGAAATTGATGTTAACTTAAATCGGTCCATTGACCAAGACAACTTTCTAATATTTATTGATAATTGTATTTCATGTTACCTTAAATCGGTCATTTGACCAAGACAACTTTCTAAAATGTATTGATAATTGTATTTGATGTTACCTTAAATCGATCATGTGACCGAAATACTTTCTTACATGTGTTGACAAATGCATTTGAAGTCAATTTGAACAAACGAAACCTTCATTATAGAATTATAATACTTTTTTAGTAAATTTTACTACTTTTTAGATAATTCATTCAGATGTTACCTTCAATTGACCATATTTATAGGATAGTTGTAAATATTACAACAGCAAACTTGTTGTTGGTTTAATGATAACTTTTCGACATTTTACTGTAAATTTGATTTTTTTTGATAATTGTAATTGATCTTACCTTAAATCGGTCCATTGACCAAAACAACTTTCTAAAATGTATTGATAATTGTATTAGATGTTACCTTAAATCGGTCATTTGACTAAGACAACTTTCTATTATGTATTGATAATTGTATTTGATGTTACCTTCAATCGATCATTTGACCGAAATGCTTTCTAACATGTATTGACAAATGCATTTGAAGTCAATTTGGACCAACCAAACCTTCATTATAGAATTATAATACTTTTTTAGTAAATTTTACCAGTTTTTAGATTATTCATTCAGATGTTACCTTTAATTGACCATATTTATAGAAAAATTGTAAATAATACAACCGCAAACCTTTTTGTTGGTATATTGATAACTTTTCGACATTTTACTGTAAATTTGATTTTCTTTTATAATTGTAATTGATGTTAACTTAAATCGGTCCATTGACCAAGACAACTTTCTAATATTTATTGATAATTGTATTTCATGTTACATTAAATCGGTCATTTGACCAAGACAACTTTCTAAAATGTATTGATAATTGTATTTGATGTTACCTTAAATCGATCATGTGACCGAAATACTTTCTTACATGTGTTGACAAGTGCATTTGAAGTCAATTTGAACAAACCAAACCTTCATTTTAGAATTATAATACTTTTTTAGTAAATTTTACCACTTTTTGGATTAATCATTCAGATGTTACCTTCAATTGACCATAGTTATAGAATAATTGTAATTAATACAACCGCAAACCTTTTTGTTGGTATATTGATAACTTTTCGACATTTTACTGTAAATTTGATTTTTTTTTATAATTGTAATTGATGTTACCTTAAATCGGTCCATCTACCAAGACAACTTTCTAATATTTATTGATAATTGTATTTCATGTTACCTTAAATCGGTCATTTGACCAAGACAACTTTCTAAAATGTATTGATAATTGTAATTGATGTTACCTTAAATCGGTCCATTGACCAAAACAACTTTCTAAAATGTATTGATAATTGTATTAGATGTTACCTTAAATCGGTCATTTGACTAAGACAACTTTCTATTATGTATTGATAATTGTATTTGATGTTACCTTCAATCGATCATTTGACCGAAATGCTTTCTAATATGTATTGACAAATGCATTTGAAGTCAATTTGGACCAACCAAACCTTCATTATAGAATTATAATACTTTTTTATTAAATTTTACCAGTTTTTAGATAATTCATTCAGATGTTACCTTTAATTGACCATATTTATAGAATAATTGTAAATAATACAACCGCAAACCTTTTTGTTGGTATATTGATAACTTTTCGACATTTTACTGTAAATTTGATTTTTTTTTATAATTGTAATTGATGTTAACTTAAATCGGTCCATTGACCAAGACAACTTTCTAATATTTATTGATAATTGTATTTCATGTTACCTTAAATCGGTCATTTGACCAAGACAACTTTCTAAAATGTATTGATAATTGTATTTGATGTTACCTTAAATCGATCATGTGACCGAAATACTTTCTAACATGTATTGACAAATGCATTTGAAGTCAATTTGGACCAACCAAACCTTCATTATAGAATTATTATACTTTTTAAGTAAATTTTACCACTTTTTTGGATAATTCATTCAGATGTTACCTTCAATTTACCATATTTATAGAATAATTGTAAAAAATATTGATGTTACCTTAAATCGGTCATTTGACCAAGACAACTGTCTATTATGTACTGATAATTGTATTTGATGTTACCTTAAATCGGTCATTTGACGAAAACAACTTTCTATTATGTATTAATAATTGTATTTGATGTTACCTTAAATCGATCATGTGACCGAAATACTTTCTAACATGTGTTGACAAATGCATTTGAAGTCAATTTGAACCAGCCAAACCTTCATTATAAAATTATAATACTTTTTTAGTAAATTTTACCACTTTTTGGATTAATCGTTCAGATGTTACCTTCAATTGACCATAATTATAGAATAATTGTAAATAATACAACAGCAAACCTGTTGTTGGTATATTGATAACTTTTCGACATTTTACTGTAAATTTGATTTTTTTTTATAATTGTAATTGATGTTAACTTAAATCGGTCCATTGACCAAGACAACTTTCTAATATTTATTGATAATTGTATTTCATGTTACCTGAAATCGGTCATTTGACCAAGACAACTTTATAAAATGTATTGATAATTGTATTTTATGTTACCTTAAATCGATCATGTGACCGAAATACTTTCTAACATGTGTTGACAAATGCATTTGAAGTCAATTTGAACAAACGAAACCTTCATTATAGAATTATAATACTTTTTTAGTAAATTTTACTACTTTTTAGATAATTCATTCAGATGTTACCTTCAATTGACCATATTTATAGGATAGTTGTAAATATTACAACAGCAAACTTGTTGTTGGTTTATTGATAACTTTTCGACATTTTACTGTAAATTTGATTTTTTTTGATAATTGTAATTGATGTTACCTTAAATCGGTCCATTGACCAAAACAACTTTCTAAAATGTTTTGATAATTGTATTAGATGTTACCTTAAATCGGTCATTTGACTAAGACAACTTTCTATTATGTATTGATAATTGTATTTGATGTTACCTTAAATCGATCATTTGACTAAGACAACTTTCTATTATGTATTGATAATTGTAATTGATCTTACCTTAAATCGGTCCATTGACCAAAACAACTTTCTAAAATGTATTGATAATTGTATTAGATGTTACCTTAAATCGGTCATTTGACTAAGACAACTTTCTATTATGTATTGATAATTGTATTTGATGTTACCTTCAATCGATCATTTGACCGAAATGCTTTCTAACAGGTATTGACAAATGCATTTGAAGTCAATTTGGACCAACCAAACCTTCATTATAGAATTATAATACTTTTTTTGTAAATTTTACCACTTTTTAGATAATTCATTCAGATGTTACCTTTAATTGACCATATTTATAGAATAATTGTAAATAATACAACCGCAAACCTTTTTGTTGGTATATTGATAACTTTTCGACATTTTACTGTAAATTTGATTTTTTTTTATAATTGTAATTGATGTTACCTTAAATCGGTCCATTGACCAAGACAACTTTCTAATATTTATTGATAATTGTATTTGATGTTACCTTAAATCGGTCATTTGACTAAGACAACTTTCTATTATGTATTGATAATTGTATCTGATGTTACCTTAAATCGATCATGTGACCGAAATACTTTCTTACATGTGTTGACAAGTGCATTTGAAGTCAATTTGAACCAGCCAAACCTTCATTATAGAATTATAATAGTTTTTTAGTAAATTTTACCACTTTTTGGATTAATCATTCAGATGTTACCTTCAATTGACCATATTTATAGAATAATTGTAAATAATACAACAGTAAACCTGTTGTTGGTATATTGATAACTTTTCGACATTTTACTGTAAATTTGATTTTCTTTGATAATTGTAATTGATGTTAACTTAAACCAGTCCATTGACCAAGACAACTTTCTAATATTTATTGATAATTGTATTTCATGTTACCTTAAATCGGTCATTTGACCAAGATAACTTTATAAAATGTATTGATAATTGTATTTTATGTTACCTTAAATCGATCATGTGACCGAAATACTTTCTAACATGTGTTGACAAGTGCATTTGAAGTCAATTTGAACCAGCCAAACCTTCATTATAGAATTATAATAGTTTTTTAGTAAATTTTACCACTTTTTGGATTAATCATTCAGATGTTACCTTCAATTGACCATATTTATAGGATAGTTGTAAATATTACAACAGCAAACTTGTTGTTGGTTTAATGATAACTTTTCGACATTTTACTGTAAATTTGATTTTTTTTGATAATTGTAATTGATGTTACCTTAAATCGGTCCATTGACCAAAACAACTTTCTAAAATGTATTGATAATTGTATTAGATGTTACCTTAAATCGGTCATTTGACTAAGACAACTTTCTATTATGTATTGATAATTGTATTTGATGTTACCTTCAATCGATCATTTGACCGAAATGCTTTCTAACATGTATTGACAAATGCATTTGAAGTCAATTTGGACCAACCAAACCTTCATTATAGAATTATAATACTTTTTTAGTAAATTTTACCAGTTTTTACATAATTCATTCAGATGTTACCTTTAATTGACCATATTTATAGAATAATTGTAAATAATACAACTACAAACCTTTTTGTTGGTATATTGATAACTTTTCGACATTTTACTGTAAATTTGATTTTTTTTTATAATTGTAATTGATGTTAACTTAAATCGGTCCATTGACCAAAACAACTTTCTAAAATGTATTGATAATTTTATTAGATGTTACCTTAAATCGGTCATTTGACTAAGACAACTTTCTATTATGTATTGATAATTGTATTTGATGTTACCTTAAATCGATCATTAGACCGAAATGCTTTCTAACATGTACAGATGGGTGCACTCCTAACCTGTACAGCAAGTTAACTTGATAACCAGTCATTTGGACTGGTCAAAGTTAACCTGTGACCGAATATAGGACTGCTCTGACCAGTCCTAGGACCAACATCTAGTTAACTTGAAAAGCGGACTTGGTCCTAGGACTGTTTTTATGTCTGCCAAAAAGTTAACTTGGAAACAGGTCCGCTATTGATATAAGTTAACTTCGAACCAGTCCTGTCATAAGTTAACATAAGTTAACTTCGGAACCAGTCCTGTCATAAAGTTAACATAAGTTAACTTGGAAACCGGTCCTGCCACAAAGTTAACTTCTGCTTGGACAAATCCGATCAAAACCAGACCTGTTCCCAAGTTAACTTTTGACTGGTCTGCTCAACACTAAGTTAACTTGTAACCAGGACCGCTCTTCGTTGATTTAAAAAAAAAATAATATCTTTGTTTCGTAGTATAAACATCGAAAATAAAGTAATTTGAAAATTAATACTTCCGTTTTATGAACAGGATTAAATACAAATATTTGAAAATAAGTACGCACAGAACGTAACACAAATTTATCTGTGATCTGACAATCTATCTATTATAAAAACGATCTCGGTTACAATGATAACAGCCACTGAATATATATATTTTCCGAGATCAAATTCAATCATATTATGTATATTTTTTGAAAAGAAGTATATTTGATGTTAGGTGTATACGTCCTTGTTAGTTATACATCCTTGAACTATGCAGCCACAATCAGCAATAGTTTAATTCATTTAAATAATGACTACAAATTTTTGTTCGCCTAAATTAAGGGTGCCAGCATGTCCTCTTTTTATTCAAAATATTGATACGTAACAAAATTTCAGTAGTTTTGATACCTCCAGCTGACTTGTACAACAAAATTATTTGACCGCATCCACCAAAACTGACCATATATGCACTTTATTTTGTAAATCTATATACCAGCATAGTAAATCAGCCTTATTTTTAATGTCAGGATTCAATGTATAATACAATCATGACAATGGACAGCAATATTGCAATATAATAACAACAAATTTTTGTTCACATAAATTTAGGATACCAGCATGTCCTCATTTTATTCAAAATATTGATACGTAACAAAATTTCAGTAGTTTTGATACCTCCAGTTGACTTGTACAACAAAATTATTTGACCGCATCCACCAAAACTGACCATATGTGCACTTTAATTTGTAAATCTATATACCCGCATAGTTAATCAGCCATATTTTTATACCAGAATCAATGTATAATACAATCATGACAATAAACAGCAAAATTGCAATATAATAACAACAAATTTTTTTTCACATCAATTTAGGATACCAGCATGTCCTCATTTTATTCAAAATATTGATACGTTACAAAATTTCAGTAGTTTTGATACCTCCAGCTGACTTGTACAACAAAATTATTTGACCGCATCCACCAAAACTGACCATATGTGCACTTTAATTTGTTAATCTATATACCCGCATAGTAAATCAGCCATATTTTTTATGTCAGGATTCAATGTATAATACAATCATGACAATGGACAGCAATATTGCAATATAATAACAACAAATTTTTGTTCGCCTAAATTAAGGGTGCCAGCATGTCCCCTTTTTACTTAAAATACTTAACAAAATTTCAGTAGTTTTGATGCCTCCAGTTGACTTGTACAACAAAATCATTTGACCGCATCCACCACAACTGACCATATATGCACTTTAATTTGTAAATCTATATACCCGCATAGTAAATCAGCCATATTTTTTATGTCAGGATTCAATGTATAATACAATCATGACAATGAACAGCAATATTGCAATATAATAACAACGAATTTTTGTTCACATCAATTTAGGATACCAGCATGTCCTCTTTTTATTCAAAATATTGATACGTAACAAAATTTGAGTAGTTTTGATACCTCCAGCTGACTTGTACAACAAAATTAGTTGACCGCATCCAACAAAACTGACCATATGTGCACTTTAATTTGTAAATCTATATACTGGCAAAGTAAATCAGCCTTATTTTTTATGTCAGGATTCAATGTATAATACAATCATGACAATAAACAGCAGAATTGCAATATAATAACAAAAAATTTTGGTTCGCATAAATTTAGGATACCAGCATGTCCTCATATTATTCAAAATATTGATACGTAACAAAATTTCAGTAGTTTTGATACCTCCAGCTGACTTGTACAACAAAATTAGTTGACCGCATCCAACAAAACTGACCATATGTGCACTTTAATTTGTAAATCTATATACTCGCATAGTAAAATCAGCCTTATTTTTTATGTCAGGATTCATTGTATAATACAATCATGACAATGGACAGCAATATTGCAATATAATAACAAAAAATTTTGGTTCGCATAAATTTAGGATACCAGCATGTCCTCATATTATTCAAAATATTGATACGTAACAAAATTTCAGTAGTTTTGATACCTCCAGCTGACTTGTACAACAAAATTAGTTGACCGCATCCAACAAAACTGACCATATGTGCACTTTAATTTGTAAATCTATATACTCGCATAGTAAATCAGCCATATTTTTTTATGTCAGGATTCAATGTATAATACAATCATGACAATAAACAGCAAAATTACAATATAATAACAAAAAAATTTGGTTCGCATCAATTTAGGATACCAGCATGTCCTCATATTATTCAAAATATTAATACGTAACAAAATTTCAGTAGTTTTGATGCCTCCAGTTGACTTATACAACAAAATCATTTGACCGCATCCACCAAAACTGACCATATATGCACTTTAATTTGTAAATCTATTATACCCGCATAGTAAATCAGCCATATTTTTTATGTCAGGATTCAATGTATAATACAATCATAATAACAAAAAATTTTGGTTCGCAAAAATTTAGGATACCAGCATGTCCTCATTTTATTCAAAATATTGATACGTTACAAAATTTCAGTAGTTTTGATACCTCCAGCTGACTTGTACAACACAATCATTTGACCACATTACCAAAACTGACCATATGTGAACTTTAAATTGTTAATCTATATACCAGCAAAGTAAATCAGCCTTATTTTAAATGTCAGGATTCAATGTATAATACAATCATGACAATGCATGGACAGCAATATTGCAATATAATAACAACAAATTTTTGTTCCCCTAATTAAGGGTGCCAGCATGTCCTCTTTTTACTTAAAATACTGATACGTAACAAAATTTCAGTAGTTTTGATGCCTCCAGTTGACTTGTACAACAAAATCATTTGACCGCATCCACAAAAACTGACCATATATACACTTTAATTTGTAAATCTATATAACCGCATAGTGAATCAGCAATATTTTTTATGTCCGGATTCAATGTATAATACAATCATGACAATAGACAGCAATATTGCAATATAATAACAACACATTTTTGTTCACATAAATTTAGGATACCAGCATGTCCTCATTTTATTCAAAATATTGATACGTAACAAAATTTCAGTAGTTTTGATACCTCCAGTTGACTTGTACAACAAAATTATTTGACCGCATTACCAAAACTGACCATATGTGCTATTTAATTTGAAAATGTATATACCCAGACAGTAAATCAGTCATTTTTTTTATGTCAGGATTTATGTATAATACAATCATGACAATGGACAGCAATATTGCAATATAATAACAACAAATTTTTGTTCGCATAAATTTAGGATACCAGCATGTCCTCATTTTATTCAAAATATTGATACGTAACAAAATTTTAGTAGTTTTGATACCTCCAGCTGACTTGTACAAAAAAATTATTTGACCGCATTACCAAAACTGACCATATGTGCACTTTAATTTGTAAATCTATATACACCATGACGTACCTGCATAGTATTAATCAGCCATGTTTTTTATGTCAGGAATCAATGTATAATATAATCATGACAATGGACAGCAATATTGCAATTTAATAACAACAAAGTTTTGTTAATTAAGGATACCAGTGTGTCCTCCTTTTATTCAAACTTTTTGATACGTAACAAAATTTCAGTAGTTTTAATGCCTCATGCTGACTTGGAAAACAAAACTATTTGACCAAAACTGATCATATGTCATGTATGTGCACTTTTATTTGCAAATCTATATACCCGAATACCATTGTACCGAGCGCCTTAACGTCTTCTCCTGGCGCTCCTGTTCACATTTTAGTAGGACCGTAAATCAATAATATTGGAAAACAATTAATGCAAAAAATATTCTGAATAAATTGAGAATGTCAGAATTTCATCTCTGTATTCATAATAACAGTCACATCATATATAGGAGTTCATGATGGTGTACGTGTAAAACAAAAGTATTATGCCACATCATCAAAGTACCAACGAATCCGTACCAACACTGACATGTCTGAATTCATTTGTACTATTTACAATGTTTTAATAAAAAAAAGTATACGAGGTTCTCTTCTTGGAATATATTATGTCGGTTGATTGATTTTGTTTATAGTTAAACGTCAAGTGGCAGCTATTTCATTAAAGTGCGCATTGAGTATAATTTTAGGACGTCCCATATAAATATCGGCAATGACAAATCTGACGAATTTGACGAGATTGTTGATAGTTTTAACACACCGTATGCTTACGGACACTGTACAATTTCTGTTAGAATATTCTGAGGGAAATAGAATAGTAAATCCAATGCAAACAAGTTGAATATCAATGATATATCCATGCAAGTATAAATTTATGCATAAAGTAAAATTTAGGAAGGGACAGGTAAACAACGGGGAACGAAGTAACGTAGACAATGTTGCCGAGTTATCCCGTGATATAAGAATATTGTTCCGATGCGTTGGATAACCTTTCTATCCGCCTTCTAATAAAAAAAACTCTGTGTGATCGTAATAGCCATTTTTTATTTATATAAGAATACATGTATATCAAATAAAAGAGAGCATTTGTATAATATCTAGTAGAGTCTAGCGAGTAAATAATAAATGATATCCGTGGAAAAACAATGCAAATGTTGTTTACATATTTTAATGAAAGCTCAAGTCTGATATGAAAACTCTTATAACGATAATCTGTCAATAGCAGACTTGTCCACAGGTCTGGTCAAAAGCAGACCTGTCCTCAGGTCTGGTCAGGAGCAGACCTGTCCACAGGTCTGGTCTGAGGCAGACCTGTCCTCAGGACTGGTCAAAAGCAGACTTGTCCACAGGTCTGGTCTGGGGCAGACCTGTCCTCAGGACTGGTCAAAAGCAGACTTGTCCACAGGTCTGGTCTGGAGCAAACTTGTCGATAGGTCTGCAGCAGTCCTAAAAAAGCAGACCGTAGGTCTGGTCCACTAACGACGAAGTTAACTTGCTTGACTGCTTAAAAATTCTCAAGTTAACTTAAAAAGCAGTCAACAAGTTAACTCTAAGTTAACTTTTGTCAAGGTTAGGACCGCACCCATCTGTATTGACAAATGTATTAGAAGTAAAATTGAAACAACTACAGGCTTATTTAAAAATTACACCATTTTCTCAGTATTATTTTTTCAGTAAATTTTTCTACTTTTTGATATTCATTCAGATTTGACCTTTACTGGTAATTTTTCAAGATTTTACTATTAATTTGACATTTTTTTGGATAATTGTATACGATGTGACTTTAAATCGGTCATTTGATCAAGATAATTTTCTAATATGTATTGACAAATGTATTAGAAGTAAAATTGAAACAACCGAAGGTTTATTTAAAAATTACATCATTTGCTCAGTATTATTTTTTCAGTAAATTTTTCTTCTTTTTGATATTCATTCAGATTTGACCTTTATTGGTAATTTTAAAACATTCTACTGTAAATTTGACATTTAGTTGGATATTTGTATACAATGGTACTTAAATCGGTCACGTGATGAAGAGAATTTTCTACTATGTATTGAAAAATGTATTAGAAGTAAAATTGAAACAATTTTCTACTATGTATTGAAAAATGTATTAAAAGTAAAATTGAAACAACCACAGGTTCATTTAAAAATTGCAAAGTTTTCTCAGTAACATTTTTTCAGTAAATTTTTCTACTTTATAGATATTCATTCAGATGTGACCTTTATTGGTAATTTTTCAACATTTTACTGTAAAATTCACATCTTTTGGATAATTGTATACGATGTGACTTTGAATCGGTCATTTGATCAAGATAATTTTCTAATATATATTGACAAATGTATTAGAAGTAAAATTAAACAACCACAAGTTTATTTAAAAATTACACCATTTGCTCAGTATTATTTTTTCAGTAAATTTTTCTTCTTTTTGATATTCATTCAGATTTGACCTTTATTGGTAATTTTTCAAACATTCTACTGTAAATTTGACATTTAGTTGGAATAATAGTATACGATGTTAGCTTAAGTCGGTCATTTGAAGACAATTTTCTTTGATGAATTGACAAATGTATAACAAGTAAAATTGAAACAACCACCTCTATATTTTAAAATTACACCATTTTCTCAGTAAATTTTTCTACTTTTTGAAATTCATTCAGATTTGACCTTTATTGGTAATTTTTCAACATTTTACTGTTAATTTGACTTTTTCTTTGATAATTGTATTCGATGTTACTTTAAATCGGTCAGTTGATCAAGATAATTTTCTAATATGTATTGCCAAATGTATTAGAAGTAAAATTGAAAGAACTACAGGCTTATTTAAAAATTACACCATTTTCTCAGTATTATTTTTTCAGTAAATTTTTCTACTTTTTGATATTCATTCAGATTTGACCTTTACTGGTAATTTTTCAAGATTTTACTATTAATTTGACATTTTTTTGGATAATTGTATACGATGTGACTTTAAATCGGTCATTTGATCAAGATAATTTTCTAATATGTATTGACAAATGTATTAGAAGTAAAATTGAAACAACCACAGGTTTATTTAAAAATTACACTATTTGCTCAGTATTATTTTTTCAGTAAATTTTTCTTCTTTTTGATATTCATTCAGATTTGACCTTTATTGGTAATTTTTAAAACATTCTACTGTAAATTTGACATTTAGTTGGATATTTGTATACAATGGTACTTAAATCGGTTACTTGATGAAGAGAATTTTCTACTATGTATTGAAAAATGTATTAGAAGTAAAATTGAAACAATTTTCTACTATGTATTGAAAAATGTATTAAAAGTAAAATTGAAACAACCACAGGTTCATTTAAAAATTGCAAAGTTTTCTTAGTAACATTTTTTCAGTAAATTTTTCTACTTTATAGATATTCATTCAGATGTGACCTTTATTGGTAATTTTTAAACATTTTACTGTAAAATTCACATCTTTTGGATAATTGTATACGATGTGACTTTAAATCGGTCATTTGATCAAGATAATTTTCTAATATATATTGACAAATGTATTAGAAGTAAAATTGAAACAACCACAAGTTTATTTAAAAATTACACCATTTGCTCAGTATTATTTTTTCAGTAAATTTTTCTTCTTTTTGATATTCATTCAGATTTGACCTTTATTGGTAATTTTTCAAACATTCTACTGTAAATTTGACATTTAGTTGGATATTTGTATACAATGGTACTTAAATCGGTCACTTGATGAAGAGAATTTTCTACTTTGTATTGAAAAATGTATTAGAAGTAAAATTGAAACAATTTTCTACTATGTATTGAAAAATGTATTAAAAGTAAAATTGAAACAACCACAGGTTCATTTAAAAATTGCAAAGTTTTCTCAGTGACATTGTTTTCAGTAAATTTTTCTACTTTATAGATATTCATTCAGATGTGACCTTTATTGGTAATTTTTCAACATTTTACTGTAAAATTCACATTTTTTTGGATAATTGGATACGATGTGACTTTAAATCGGTCATTTGATCAAGATAATTTTCTAATATGTATTGACAAATGTATTAGAAGTAAAATTGAAACAACCACAAGTTTATTTAAAAATTACACCATTTGCTCAGTATTATTTTTTCAGTAAATTTTTCTTCTTTTTGATATTCATTCAGATTTGACCTTTATTGGTAATTTTTAAAACATTCTACTGTAAATTTGACATTTAGTTGGAATAATAGTATACGATGTTAGCTTAAATCGGTCATTTGAAGACAATTTTCTTTGATGAATTGACAAATGTATAACAAGTAAAATTGAAACAACCACCTCTATATTTTAAAATTACACCATTTTCTCAGTAAATTTTTCTACTTTTTGAAATTCATTCAGATTTGACCTTTATTGGTAATTTTTCAACATTTTACTGTTAATTTGACTTTTTTTTTGATAATTGTATTCGATGTTACTTTAAATCGGTCAGTTGATCAAGATAATTTTCTAATATGTATTGACAAATGTATTAGAAGTAAAATTGAAACAACTACAGGCTTATTTAAAAATTACACCATTTTCTCAGTATTATTTTTTCAGTAAATTTTTCTACTTTTTGATATTCATTCAGATTTGACCTTTACTGGTAATTTTTCAAGATTTTACTATTAATTTGACATTTTTTTGGATAATTGTATACGATGTGACTTTAAATCGGTCATTTGATCAAGATAATTTTCTAATATGTATTGACAAATGTATTAGAAGTAAAATTGAAACAACCACAGGTTTATTTAAAAATTACACCATTTGCTCAGTATTATTTTTTCAGTAAATTTTTCTTCTTTTTGATATTCATTCAGATTTTACCTTTATTGGTAATTTTTAAAACATTCTACTGTAAATTTGACATTTAGTTCGATATTTGTATACAATGGTACTTAAATCGGTTACTTGATGAAGAGAATTTTCTACTATGTATTGAAAAATGTATTAGAAGTAAAATTGAAACAATTTTCTACTATGTATTGAAAAATGTATTAAAAGTAAAATTGAAACAACCACAGGTTCATTTAAAAATTGCAAAGTTTTCTCAGTAACATTTTTTCAGTAAATTTTTCTACTTTATAGATATTCATTCAGATGTGACCTTTATTGGTAATTTTTCAACATTTTACTGTAAAATTCACATCTTTTGGATAATTGGATACGATGTGACTTTAAATCGGTCATTTGATCAAGATAATTTTCTAATATGTATTGACAAATGTATTAGAAGTAAAATTGAAACAACCACAAGTTTATTTAAAAATTACACCATTTGCTCAGTATTATTTTTTCAGTAAATTTTTCTTCTTTTTGATATTCATTCAGATTTGACCTTTATTGGTAATTTTTAAAACATTCTACTGTAAATTTGACATTTAGTTGGAATAATAGTATACGATGTTAGCTTAAATCGGTCATTTGAAGACAATTTTCTTTGATGAATTGACAAATGTATAACAAGTAAAATTGAAACAACCACCTCTATATTTTAAAATTACACCATTTTCTCAGTAAATTTTTCTACTTTTTGAAATTCATTCAGATTTGACCTTTATTGGTAATTTTTCAACATTTTACTGTTAATTTGACTTTTTTTTTGATAATTGTATTCGATGTTACTTTAAATCGGTCAGTTGATCAAGATAATTTTCTAATATGTATTGACAAATGTATTAGAAGTAAAATTGAAACAACTACAGGCTTATTTAAAAATTACACCATTTTCTCAGTATTATTTTTTCAGTAAATTTTTCTACTTTTTGATATTCATTCAGATTTGACCTTTACTGGTAATTTTTCAAGATTTTACTATTAATTTGACATTTTTTTGGATAATTGTATACGATGTGACTTTAAATCGGTCATTTGATCAAGATAATTTTCTAATATGTATTGACAAATGTATTAGAAGTAAAATTGAAACAACCACAGGTTTATTTAAAAATTACACCATTTGCTCAGTATTATTTTTTCAGTAAATTTTTCTTCTTTTTGATATTCATTCAGATTTTACCTTTATTGGTAATTTTTAAAACATTCTACTGTAAATTTGACATTTAGTTGGATATTTGTATACAATGGTACTTAAATCGGTTACTTGATGAAGAGAATTTTCTACTATGTATTGAAAAATGTATTAGAAGTAAAATTGAAACAATTTTCTACTATGTATTGAAAAATGTATTAAAAGTAAAATTGAAACAACCACAGGTTCATTTAAAAATTGCAAAGTTTTCTCAGTAACATTGTTTTCAGTAAATTTTTCTACTTTATAGATATTCATTCAGATGTGACCTTTATTGGTAATTTTTCAACATTTTACTGTAAAATTCACATCTTTTGGATAATTGGATACGATGTGACTTTAAATCGGTCATTTGATCAAGATAATTTTCTAATATGTATTGACAAATGTATTAGAAGTAACATTGAAACAACCACAAGTTTATTTAAAAATTACACCATTTGCTCAGTATTATTTTTTCAGTAAATTTTTCTTCTTTTTGATATTCATTCAGATTTGACCTTTATTGGTTATTTTTAAAACATTCTACTGTAAATTTGACATTTAGTTGGAATACTAGTATACGATGTTAGCTTAAATCGGTCATTTGAAGACAATTTTCTTTGATGAATTGACAAATGTATAACAAGTAAAATTGAAACAACCACCTCTATATTTTAAAATTACACCATTTTCTCAGTAAATTTTTCTACTTTTTGAAATTCATTCAGATTTGACCTTTATTGGTAATTTTTCAACATTTTACTGTTAATTTGACTTTTTTTTTGATAATTGTATTCGATGTTACTTTAAATCGGTCAGTTGATCAAGATAATTTTCTAATATGTATTGACAAATGTATTAGAAGTAAAATTGAAACAACTACAGGCTTATTTAAAAATTACACCATTTTCTCAGGATATTTTTTCAGTAAATTTTTCTACTTTTTGATATTCATTCAGATTTGACCTTTACTGGTAATTTTTCAAGATTTTACTATTAATTTGACATTTTTTTGGATAATTGTATACGATGTGACTTTAAATCGGTCATTTGATCAAGATAATTTTCTAATATGTATTGACAAATGTATTAGAAGTAAAATTGAAACAACCGAAGGTTTATTTAAAAATTACATCATTTGCTCAGTATTATTTTTTCAGTAAATTTTTCTTCTTTTTGATATTCATTCAGATTTGACCTTTATTGGTAATTTTAAAACATTCTACTGTAAATTTGACATTTAGTTGGATATTTGTATACAATGGTACTTAAATCGGTTACTTGATGAAGAGAATTTTCTACTATGTATTGAAAAATGTATTAGAAGTAAAATTGAAACAATTTTCTACTATGTATTGAAAAATGTATTAAAAGTAAAATTGAAACAACCACAGGTTCATTTAAAAATTGCAAAGTTTTCTCAGTAACATTTTTTCAGTAAATTTTTCTACTTTATAGATATTCATTCAGATGTGACCTTAATTGGTAATTTTTCAACATTTTACTGTAAAATTCACATCTTTTGGATAATTGTATACGATGTGACTTTAAATCGGTCATTTGATCAAGATAATTTTCTAATATATATTGACAAATGTATTAGAAGTAAAATTGAAACAACCACAAGTTTATTTAAAAATTACACCATTTGCTCAGTATTATTTTTTCAGTAAATTTTTCTTCTTTTTGATATTCATTCAGATTTGACCTTTATTGGTAATTTTTCAAACATTCTACTGTAAATTTGACATTTAGTTGGATATTTGTATACAATGGTACTTAAATCGGTCACTTGATGAAGAGAATTTTCTACTTTGTATTGAAAAATGTATTAAAAGTAAAATTGAAACAATTTTCTACTATGTATTGAAAAATGTATTAAAAGTAAAATTGAAACAACCACAGGTTCATTTAAAAATTGCAAAGTTTTCTCAGTAACATTGTTTTCAGTAAATTTTTCTACTTTATAGATATTCATTCAGATGTGACCTTTATTGGTAATTTTCAACATTTTACTGTAAAATTCACATCTTTTGGATAATTGGATACGATGTGACTTTAAATCGGTCATTTGATCAAGATAATTTTCTAATATGTATTGACAAATGTATTAGAAGTAAAATTGAAACAACCACAGGTTTATTTAAAAATTACACCATTTGCTCAGTATTATTTTTTCAGTAAATTTTTCTTCTTTTTGATATTCATTCAGATTTGACCTTTATTGGTAATTTTTAAAACATTCTACTGTAAATTTGACATTTAGTTGGAATAATAGTATACGATGTTAGCTTAAATCGGTCATTTGAAGACAATTTTCTTTGATGAATTGACAAATGTATAACAAGTAAAATTGAAACAACCACCTCTATATTTTAAAATTACACCATTTTCTCAGTAAATTTTTCTACTTTTTGAAATTCATTCAGATTTGACCTTTATTGGTAATTTTTCAACATTTTACTGTTAATTTGACTTTTTTTTTGATAATTGTATTCGATGTTACTTTAAATCGGTCAGTTGATCAAGATAATTTTCTAATATGTATTGACAAATGTATTAGAAGTAAAATTGAAACAACTACAGGCTTATTTAAAAATTACACCATTTTCTCAGTATTATTTTTTCAGTAAATTTTTCTACTTTTTGATATTCATTCAGATTTGACCTTTACTGGTAATTTTTCAAGATTTTACTATTAATTTGACATTTTTTATGTATAATTGTATACGATGTGACTTTAAATCGGTCATTTGATCAAGATAATTTTCTAATATGTATTGACAAATGTATTAGAAGTAAAATTGAAACAACCGAAGGTTTATTTAAAAATTACATCATTTGCTCAGTATTATTTTTTCAGTAAATTTTTCTTCTTTTTGATATTCATTCAGATTTGACCTTTATTGGTAATTTTAAAACATTCTACTGTAAATTTGACATTTAGTTGGATATTTGTATACAATGGTACTTAAATCGGTTACTTGATGAAGAGAATTTTCTACTATGTATTGAAAAATGTATTAGAAGTAAAATTGAAACAATTTTCTACTATGTATTGAAAAATGTATTAAAAGTAAAATTGAAACAACCACAGGTTCATTTAAAAATTGCAAAGTTTTCTCAGTAACATTTTTTCAGTAAATTTTTCTACTTTATAGATATTCATTCAGATGTGACCTTAATTGGTAATTTTTCAACATTTTACTGTAAAATTCACATCTTTTGGATAATTGTATACGATGTGACTTTAAATCGGTCATTTGATCAAGATAATTTTCTAATATATATTGACAAATGTATTAGAAGTAAAATTGAAACAACCACAAGTTTATTTAAAAATTACACCATTTGCTCAGTATTATTTTTTCAGTAAATTTTTCTTCTTTTTGATATTCATTCAGATTTGACCTTTATTGGTAATTTTTCAAACATTCTACTGTAAATTTGACATTTAGTTGGATATTTGTATACAATGGTACTTAAATCGGTCACTTGATGAAGAGAATTTTCTACTTTGTATTGAAAAATGTATTAGAAGTAAAATTGAAACAATTTTCTACTATGTATTGAAAAATGTATTAAAAGTAAAATTGAAACAACCACAGGTTCATTTAAAAATTGCAAAGTTTTCTCAGTAACATTGTTTTCAGTAAATTTTTCTACTTTATAGATATTCATTCAGATGTGACCTTTATTGGTAATTTTTCAACATTTTACTGTAAAATTCACATCTTTTGGATAATTGGATACGATGTGACTTTAAATCGGTCATTTGATCAAGATAATTTTCTAATATGTATTGACAAATGTATTAGAAGTAAAATTGAAACAACCACAAGTTTATTTAAAAATTACACCATTTGCTCAGTATTATTTTTTCAGTAAATTTTTCTTCTTTTTGATATTCATTCAGATTTGACCTTTATTGGTAATGTTTAAAACATTCTACTGTAAATTTGACATTTAGTTGGAATAATAGTATACGATGTTAGCTTAAATCGGTCATTTGAAGACAATTTTCATTGATGAATTGACAAATGTATAACAAGTAAAATTGAAACAACCACCTCTATATTTTAAAATTACACCATTTTCTCAGTAAATTTTTCTACTTTTTGAAATTCATTCAGATTTGACCTTTATTGGTAATTTTTCAACATTTTACTGTTAATTTGACTTTTTTTTTGATAATTGTATTCGATGTTACTTTAAATCGGTCAGTTGATCAAGATAATTTTCTAATATGTATTGACAAATGTATTAGAAGTAAATTTGAAACAACTACAGGCTTATTTAAAAATTACACCATTTTCTCAGTTTTATTTTTTCAGTAAATTTTTCTACTTTTTGATATTCATTCAGATTTGACCTTTACTGGTAATTTTTCAAGATTTTACTATTAATTTGACATTTTTTTGGATAATTGTATACGATGTGACTTTAAATCGGTCATTTGATCAAGATAATTTTCTAATATGTATTGACAAATGTATTAGAAGTAAAATTGAAACAACCGAAGGTTTATTTAAAAATTACATCATTTGCTCAGTATTATTTTTTCAGTAAATTTTTCTTCTTTTTGATATTCATTCAGATTTTACCTTTATTGGTAATTTTTAAAACATTCTACTGTAAATTTGACATTTAGTTGGATATTTGTATACAATGGTACTTAAATCGGTTACTTGATGAAGAGAATTTTCTACTATGTATTGAAAAATGTATTAGAAGTAAAATTGAAACAATTTTCTACTATGTATTGAAAAATGTATTAAAAGTAAAATTGAAACAACCACAGGTTCATTTAAAAATTGCAAAGTTTTCTCAGTAACATTTTTTCAGTAAATTTTTCTACTTTATAGATATTCATTCAGATGTGACCTTTATTGGTAATTTTTCAACATTTTACTGTAAAATTCACATCTTTTGGATAATTGTATACGATGTGACTTTAAATCGGTCATTTGATCAAGATAATTTTCTAATATATATTGACAAATGTATTAGAAGTAAAATTGAAACAACCACAAGTTTATTTTAAAATTACACCATTTGCTCAGTATTAATTTTTCAGTTAATTTTTCTTCTTTTTGATATTCATTCAGATTTGACCTTTATTGGTAATTTTTCAAACATTCTACTGTAAATTTGACATTTAGTTGGATATTTGTATACAATGGTACTTAAATCGGTCACGTGATGAAGAGAATTTTCTACTTTGTATTGAAAAATGTATTAGAAGTAAAATTGAAACAATTTTCTACTATGTATTGAAAAATGTATTAAAAGTAAAATTGAAACAACCACAGGTTCATTTAAAAATTGCATAGTTTTCTCAGTAACATTGTTTTCAGTAAATTTTTCTACTTTATAGATATTCATTCAGATGTGACCTTTATTGGTAATTTTTCAACATTTTACTGTAAAATTCACATCTTTTGGATAATTGGATACGATGTGACTTTAAATCGGTCATTTGATCAAGATAATTTTCTAATATGTATTGACAAATGTATTAGAAGTAAAATTGAAACAACCACAAGTTTATTTAAAAATTACACCATTTGCTCAGTATTATTTTTTCAGTAAATTTTTCTTCTTTTTGATATTCATTCAGATTTTATCTTTATTGGTAATTTTTAAAACATTCTACTGTAAATTTGACATTTAGTTGGAATAATAGTATACGATGTTAGCTTAAATCGGTCATTTGAAGGCAATTTTCTTTGATGAATTGACAAATGTATAACAAGTAAAATTGAAACAACCACCTCTATATTTTAAAATTACACCATTTTCTCAGTAAATTTTTCTACTTTTTGAAATTCATTCAGATTTGACCTTTATTGGTAATTTTTCAACATTTTACTGTTAATTTGACTTTTTTTTTGATAATTGTATTCGATGTTACTTTAAATCGGTCAGTTGATCAAGATAATTTTCTAATATGTATTGACAAATGTATTAGAAGTAAAATTGAAACAACTACAGGCTTATTTAAAAATTACACCATTTTCTCAGTATTATTTTTTCAGTAAATTTTTCTACTTTTTAATATTCATTCAGATTTGACCTTTACTGGTAATTTTTCAAGATTTTACTATTAATTTGACATTTTTTTGGATAATTGTATACGATGTGACTTTAAATCGGTCATTTGATCAAGATAATTTTCTAATATGTATTGACAAATGTATTAGAAGTAAAATTGAAACAACTACAGGCTTATTTAAAAATTACACCATTTTCTCAGGATATTTTTTCAGTAAATTTTTCTACTTTTTGATATTCATTCAGATTTGACCTTTACTGGTAATTTTTCAAGATTTTACTATTAATTTGACATTTTTTTGGATAATTGTATACGATGTGACTTTAAATCGGTCATTTGATCAAGATAATTTTCTAATATGTATTGACAAATGTATTAGAAGTAAAATTGAAACAACCGAAGGTTTATTTAAAAATTACATCATTTGCTCAGTATTATTTTTTCAGTAAATTTTTCTTCTTTTTGATATTCATTCAGATTTGACCTTTATTGGTAATTTTAAAACATTCTACTGTAAATTTGACATTTAGTTGGATATTTGTATACAATGGTACTTAAATCGGTTACTTGATGAAGAGAATTTTCTACTATGTATTGAAAAATGTATTAGAAGTAAAATTGAAACAATTTTCTACTATGTATTGAAAAATGTATTAAAAGTAAAATTGAAACAACCACAGGTTCATTTAAAAATTGCAAAGTTTTCTCAGTAACATTTTTTCAGTAAATTTTTCTACTTTATAGATATTCATTCAGATGTGACCTTAATTGGTAATTTTTCAACATTTTACTGTAAAATTCACATCTTTTGGATAATTGTATACGATGTGACTTTAAATCGGTCATTTGATCAAGATAATTTTCTAATATATATTGACAAATGTATTAGAAGTAAAATTGAAACAACCACAAGTTTATTTAAAAATTACACCATTTGCTCAGTATTATTTTTTCAGTAAATTTTTCTTCTTTTTGATATTCATTCAGATTTGACCTTTATTGGTAATTTTTCAAACATTCTACTGTAAATTTGACATTTAGTTGGATATTTGTATACAATGGTACTTAAATCGGTCACTTGATGAAGAGAATTTTCTACTTTGTATTGAAAAATGTATTAAAAGTAAAATTGAAACAATTTTCTACTATGTATTGAAAAATGTATTAAAAGTAAAATTGAAACAACCACAGGTTCATTTAAAAATTGCAAAGTTTTCTCAGTAACATTGTTTTCAGTAAATTTTTCTACTTTATAGATATTCATTCAGATGTGACCTTTATTGGTAATTTTCAACATTTTACTGTAAAATTCACATCTTTTGGATAATTGGATACGATGTGACTTTAAATCGGTCATTTGATCAAGATAATTTTCTAATATGTATTGACAAATGTATTAGAAGTAAAATTGAAACAACCACAGGTTTATTTAAAAATTACACCATTTGCTCAGTATTATTTTTTCAGTAAATTTTTCTTCTTTTTGATATTCATTCAGATTTGACCTTTATTGGTAATTTTTAAAACATTCTACTGTAAATTTGACATTTAGTTGGAATAATAGTATACGATGTTAGCTTAAATCGGTCATTTGAAGACAATTTTCTTTGATGAATTGACAAATGTATAACAAGTAAAATTGAAACAACCACCTCTATATTTTAAAATTACACCATTTTCTCAGTAAATTTTTCTACTTTTTGAAATTCATTCAGATTTGACCTTTATTGGTAATTTTTCAACATTTTACTGTTAATTTGACTTTTTTTTTGATAATTGTATTCGATGTTACTTTAAATCGGTCAGTTGATCAAGATAATTTTCTAATATGTATTGACAAATGTATTAGAAGTAAAATTGAAACAACTACAGGCTTATTTAAAAATTACACCATTTTCTCAGTATTATTTTTTCAGTAAATTTTTCTACTTTTTGATATTCATTCAGATTTGACCTTTACTGGTAATTTTTCAAGATTTTACTATTAATTTGACATTTTTTATGGATAATTGTATACGATGTGACTTTAAATCGGTCATTTGATCAAGATAATTTTCTAATATGTATTGACAAATGTATTAGAAGTAAAATTGAAACAACCGAAGGTTTATTTAAAAATTACATCATTTGCTCAGTATTATTTTTTCAGTAAATTTTTCTTCTTTTTGATATTCATTCAGATTTGACCTTTATTGGTAATTTTAAAACATTCTACTGTAAATTTGACATTTAGTTGGATATTTGTATACAATGGTACTTAAATCGGTTACTTGATGAAGAGAATTTTCTACTATGTATTGAAAAATGTATTAGAAGTAAAATTGAAACAATTTTCTACTATGTATTGAAAAATGTATTAAAAGTAAAATTGAAACAACCACAGGTTCATTTAAAAATTGCAAAGTTTTCTCAGTAACATTTTTTCAGTAAATTTTTCTACTTTATAGATATTCATTCAGATGTGACCTTAATTGGTAATTTTTCAACATTTTACTGTAAAATTCACATCTTTTGGATAATTGTATACGATGTGACTTTAAATCGGTCATTTGATCAAGATAATTTTCTAATATATATTGACAAATGTATTAGAAGTAAAATTGAAACAACCACAAGTTTATTTAAAAATTACACCATTTGCTCAGTATTATTTTTTCAGTAAATTTTTCTTCTTTTTGATATTCATTCAGATTTGACCTTTATTGGTAATTTTTCAAACATTCTACTGTAAATTTGACATTTAGTTGGATATTTGTATACAATGGTACTTAAATCGGTCACTTGATGAAGAGAATTTTCTACTTTGTATTGAAAAATGTATTAGAAGTAAAATTGAAACAATTTTCTACTATGTATTGAAAAATGTATTAAAAGTAAAATTGAAACAACCACAGGTTCATTTAAAAATTGCAAAGTTTTCTCAGTAACATTGTTTTCAGTAAATTTTTCTACTTTATAGATATTCATTCAGATGTGACCTTTATTGGTAATTTTTCAACATTTTACTGTAAAATTCACATCTTTTGGATAATTGGATACGATGTGACTTTAAATCGGTCATTTGATCAAGATAATTTTCTAATATGTATTGACAAATGTATTAGAAGTAAAATTGAAACAACCACAAGTTTATTTAAAAATTACACCATTTGCTCAGTATTATTTTTTCAGTAAATTTTTCTTCTTTTTGATATTCATTCAGATTTGACCTTTATTGGTAATGTTTAAAACATTCTACTGTAAATTTGACATTTAGTTGGAATAATAGTATACGATGTTAGCTTAAATCGGTCATTTGAAGACAATTTTCATTGATGAATTGACAAATGTATAACAAGTAAAATTGAAACAACCACCTCTATATTTTAAAATTACACCATTTTCTCAGTAAATTTTTCTACTTTTTGAAATTCATTCAGATTTGACCTTTATTGGTAATTTTTCAACATTTTACTGTTAATTTGACTTTTTTTTTGATAATTGTATTCGATGTTACTTTAAATCGGTCAGTTGATCAAGATAATTTTCTAATATGTATTGACAAATGTATTAGAAGTAAATTTGAAACAACTACAGGCTTATTTAAAAATTACACCATTTTCTCAGTTTTATTTTTTCAGTAAATTTTTCTACTTTTTGATATTCATTCAGATTTGACCTTTACTGGTAATTTTTCAAGATTTTACTATTAATTTGACATTTTTTTGGATAATTGTATACGATGTGACTTTAAATCGGTCATTTGATCAAGATAATTTTCTAATATGTATTGACAAATGTATTAGAAGTAAAATTGAAACAACCGAAGGTTTATTTAAAAATTACATCATTTGCTCAGTATTATTTTTTCAGTAAATTTTTCTTCTTTTTGATATTCATTCAGATTTTACCTTTATTGGTAATTTTTAAAACATTCTACTGTAAATTTGACATTTAGTTGGATATTTGTATACAATGGTACTTAAATCGGTTACTTGATGAAGAGAATTTTCTACTATGTATTGAAAAATGTATTAGAAGTAAAATTGAAACAATTTTCTACTATGTATTGAAAAATGTATTAAAAGTAAAATTGAAACAACCACAGGTTCATTTAAAAATTGCAAAGTTTTCTCAGTAACATTTTTTCAGTAAATTTTTCTACTTTATAGATATTCATTCAGATGTGACCTTTATTGGTAATTTTTCAACATTTTACTGTAAAATTCACATCTTTTGGATAATTGTATACGATGTGACTTTAAATCGGTCATTTGATCAAGATAATTTTCTAATATATATTGACAAATGTATTAGAAGTAAAATTGAAACAACCACAAGTTTATTTTAAAATTACACCATTTGCTCAGTATTAATTTTTCAGTTAATTTTTCTTCTTTTTGATATTCATTCAGATTTGACCTTTATTGGTAATTTTTCAAACATTCTACTGTAAATTTGACATTTAGTTGGATATTTGTATACAATGGTACTTAAATCGGTCACGTGATGAAGAGAATTTTCTACTTTGTATTGAAAAATGTATTAGAAGTAAAATTGAAACAATTTTCTACTATGTATTGAAAAATGTATTAAAAGTAAAATTGAAACAACCACAGGTTCATTTAAAAATTGCATAGTTTTCTCAGTAACATTGTTTTCAGTAAATTTTTCTACTTTATAGATATTCATTCAGATGTGACCTTTATTGGTAATTTTTCAACATTTTACTGTAAAATTCACATCTTTTGGATAATTGGATACGATGTGACTTTAAATCGGTCATTTGATCAAGATAATTTTCTAATATGTATTGACAAATGTATTAGAAGTAAAATTGAAACAACCACAAGTTTATTTAAAAATTACACCATTTGCTCAGTATTATTTTTTCAGTAAATTTTTCTTCTTTTTGATATTCATTCAGATTTTATCTTTATTGGTAATTTTTAAAACATTCTACTGTAAATTTGACATTTAGTTGGAATAATAGTATACGATGTTAGCTTAAATCGGTCATTTGAAGGCAATTTTCTTTGATGAATTGACAAATGTATAACAAGTAAAATTGAAACAACCACCTCTATATTTTAAAATTACACCATTTTCTCAGTAAATTTTTCTACTTTTTGAAATTCATTCAGATTTGACCTTTATTGGTAATTTTTCAACATTTTACTGTTAATTTGACTTTTTTTTTGATAATTGTATTCGATGTTACTTTAAATCGGTCAGTTGATCAAGATAATTTTCTAATATGTATTGACAAATGTATTAGAAGTAAAATTGAAACAACTACAGGCTTATTTAAAAATTACACCATTTTCTCAGTATTATTTTTTCAGTAAATTTTTCTACTTTTTAATATTCATTCAGATTTGACCTTTACTGGTAATTTTTCAAGATTTTACTATTAATTTGACATTTTTTTGGATAATTGTATACGATGTGACTTTAAATCGGTCATTTGATCAAGATAATTTTCTAATATGTATTGACAAATGTATTAGAAGTAAAATTGAAACAACCACAGGTTTATTTAAAAATTACACCATTTGCTCAGTATTATTTTTTCAGTAAATTTTTCTTCTTTTTGATATTCATTCAGATTTGACCTTTATTGGTAATTTTTAAAACATTCTACTGTAAATTTGACATTTAGTTGGAATAATAGTATACGATGTTAGCTTAAATCGGTCATTTGAAGACAATTTTCTTTGATGAATTGACAAATGTATAACAAGTAAAATTGAAACAACCACCTCTATATTTTAAAATTACACCATTTTCTCAGTAAATTTTTCTACTTTTTGAAATTCATTCAGATTTGACCTTTATTGGTAATTTTTCAACATTTTACTGTTAATTTGACTTTTTTTTTGATAATTGTATTCGATGTTACTTTAAATCGGTCAGTTGATCAAGATAATTTTCTAATATGTTTTGACAAATGTATTAGAAGTAAAATTGAAACAACTACAGGCTTATTTAAAAATTACACCATTTTCTCAGTATTATTTTTTCAGTAAATTTTTCTACTTTTTGATATTCATTCAGATTTGACCTTTACTGGTAATTTTTCAAGATTTTACTATTAATTTGACATTTTTTTGGATAATTGTATACGATGTGACTTTAAATCGGTCATTTGATCAAGATAATTTTCTAATATGTATTGACAAATGTATTAGAAGTAAAATTGAAACAACCACAGGTTTATTTAAAAATTACATCATTTGCTCAGTATTATTTTTTCAGTAAATTTTTCTTCTTTTTGATATTCATTCATATTTGACCTTTATTGGTAATTTTAAAACATTCTACTGTAAATTTGACATTTAGTTGGATATTTGTATACAATGGTATTTAAATCGGTCACGTGATGAAGAGAATTTTCTACTATGTATTGAAAAATGTATTAGAAGTAAAATTGAAACAATTTTCTACTATGTATTGAAAAATGTATTAAAAGTAAAATTGAAACAACCACAGGTTCATTTAAAAATTGCAAAGTTTTCTCAGTAACATTTTTTCAGTAAATTTTTCTACTTTATAGATATTCATTCAGATGTGACCTTTATTGGTAATTTTTCAACATTTTACTGTAAAATTCACATCTTTTGGATAATTGTATACGATGTGACTTTAAATCGGTCATTTGATCAAGATAATTTTCTAATATATATTGACAAATGTATTAGAAGTAAAATTGAAACAACCACAAGTTTATTTAAAAATTACACCATTTGCTCAGTATTATTTTTTCAGTAAATTTTTCTTCTTTTTGATATTCATTCAGATTTGACCTTTATTGGTAATTTTTCAAACATTCTACTGTAAATTTGACATTTAGTTGGAATAATAGTATACGATGTTAGCTTAAATCGGTCATTTGAAGACAATTTTCTTTGATGAATTGACAAATGTATAACAAGTAAAATTGAAACAACCACCTCTATATTTTAAAATTACACCATTTTCTCAGTAAATTTTTCTACTTTTTGAAATTCATTCAGATTTGACCTTTATTGGTAATTTTTCAACATTTTACTGTTAATTTGACTTTTTCTTTGATAATTGTATTCGATGTTACTTTAAATCGGTCAGTTGATCAAGATAATTTTCTAATATGTATTGCCAAATGTATTAGAAGTAAAATTGAAACAACTACAGGCTTATTTAAAAATTACACCATTTTCTCAGTATTATTTTTTCAGTAAATTTTTCTACTTTTTGATATTCATTCAGATTTGACCTTTACTGGTAATTTTTCAAGATTTTACTATTAATTTGACATTTTTTTGGATAATTGTATACGATGTGACTTTAAATCGGTCATTTGATCAAGATAATTTTCTAATATATATTGACAAATGTATTAGAAGTAAAATTGAAACAACCACAGGTTTATTTAAAAATTACACCATTTGCTCAGTATTATTTTTTCAGTAAATTCTTCTTCTTTTTGATATTCATTCAGATTTGACCTTTATTGATAATTTTTAAAACACTCTACTGTAAATTTGACATTTAGTTGGAATAATAGTATACGATGTTAGCTTAAATCGGTCATTTGAAGACAATTTTCTTTGATGAATTGACAAATGTATAACAAGTAAAATTGAAACAACCACCTCTATATTTTAAAATTACACCATTTTCTCAGTAAATTTTTCTACTTTTTGAAATTCATTCAGATTTGACCTTTATTGGTAATTTTTCAACATTTTACTGTTAATTTGACTTTTTTTTTGATAATTGTATTCGATGTTACTTTAAATCGGTCAGTTGATCAAGATAATTTTCTAATATGTATTGACAAATGTATTAGAAGTAAAATTGAAACAACTACAGGCTTATTTAAAAATTACACCATTTTCTCAGTATTATTTTTTCAGTAAATTTTTCTACTTTTTGATATTCATTCAGATTTGACCTTTACTGGTAATTTTTCAAGATTTTACTATTAATTTGACATTTTTTTGGATAATTGTATACGATGTGACTTTAAATCGGTCATTTGATCAAGATAATTTTCTAATATGTATTGACAAATGTATTAGAAGTAAAATTGAAACAACCACAGGTTTATTTAAAAATTACACCATTTGCTCAGTATTATTTTTTCAGTAAATTTTTCTTCTTTTTGATATTCATTCAGATTTGACCTTTATTGGTAATTTTTCAAACATTCTACTGTAAATTTGACATTTAGTTGGATATTTGTATACAATGGTACTTAAATCGGTCACTTGATGAAGAGAATTTTCTACTTTGTATTGAAAAATGTATTAGAAGTAAAATTGAAACAATTTTCTACTATGTATTGAAAAATGTATTAAAAGTAAAATTGAAACAACCACAGGTTCATTTAAAAATTGCAAAGTTTTCACAGTAACATTGTTTTCAGTAAATTTTTCTACTTTATAGATATTCATTCAGATGAGACCTTTATTGGTAATTTTTCAACATTTTACTGTAAAATTCACATCTTTTGGATTATTGGATACGATGTGACTTTAAATCGGTCATTTGATCAAGATAATTTTCTAATATGTATTGACAAATGTATTAGAAGTAAAATTGAAACAACCACAAGTTTATTTAAAAATTACACCATTTGCTCAGTATTATTTTTTCAGTAAATTTTTCTTTTTTTGATATTCATTCAGATTTGACCTTTATTGGTAATTTTTAAAACATTCTACTGTAAATTTGACATTTAGTTGGAATAATAGTATACGATGTTAGCTTAAATCGGTCATTTGAAGACAATTTTCTTTGATGAATTGACAAATGTATAACAAGTAAAATTGAAACAACCACCTCTATATTTTAAAATTACACCATTTTCTCAGTAAATTTTTCTACTTTTTGAAATTCATTCAGATTTGACCTTTATTGGTAATTTTTCAACATTTCACTGTTAATTTGACTTTTTCTTTGATAATTGTATTCGATGTTACTTTAAATCGGTCAGTTGATCAAGATAATTTTCTAATATGTATTGCCAAATGTATTAGAAGTAAAATTGAAACAACTACAGGCTTATTTAAAAATTACACCATTTTCATAGTATTATTTTTTCAGTAAATTTTTCTACTTTTTGATATTCATTCAGATTTTACCTTTACTGGTAATTTTTCAAGATTTTACTATTAATTTGACATTTTTTTTGGATAATTGTATACGATGTGACTTTAAATCGGTCATTTGATCAAGATAATTTTCTAATATGTATTGACAAATGTATTAGAAGTAAAATTGAAACAACCACAGGTTTATTTAAAAATTACACCATTTGCTCAGTATTATTTTTTCAGTAAATTTTTCTTCTTTTTGATATTCATTCAGATTTGACCTTTATTGGTAATTTTTAAAACATTCTACTGTAAATTTGACATTTAGTTGGAATAATAGTATACGATGTTAGCTTAAATCGGTCATTTGAGGACAATTTTCTTTGATGAATTGACAAATGTATTACAAATAAAATTGAAACAACCACCTCTATATTTTAAAATTACACCATTTTCTCAGTAAATTTTTCTACTTTTTGAAATTCATTCAGATTTGACCTTTATTGGTAATTTTTCAACATTTTACTGTTAATTTGACTTTTTTTTTGATAATTGTATTCGATGTTACTTTAAATCGGTCATTTGATCAAGATAATTTTCTAATATGTATTGACAAATGTATTAGAAGTAAAATTGAAACAACCACAGGTTTATTTAAAAATTACACCATTTGCTCAGTATTATTTTTTCAGTAAATTTTTCTTCTTTTTGATATTCATTCAGATTTTACCTTTATTGGTAATTTTTAAAACATTCTACTGTAAATTTAACATTTAGTTGGATATTTTTATACAATGGTACTTAAATCGGTAACTTGATGAAGAGAATTTTCTACTATGTATTGAAAAATGTATTAGAAGTAAAATTGAAACAATTTTCTACTATGTATTGAAAAATGTATTAAAAGTAAAATTGAAACAACCACAGGTTCATTTAAAAATTGCAAAGTTTTCTCAGTAACATTTTTTCAGTAAATTTTTCTACTTTATAGATATTCATTCAGATGTGACCTTTATTGGTAATTTTTCAACATTTTACTGTAAAATTCACATCTTTTGGATAATTGTATACGATGTGACTTTAAATCGGTCATTTGATCAAGATAATTTTCTAATATGTATTGACAAATGTATTAGAAGTAAAATTGAAACAACCACAAGTTTATTTAAAAATTACACCATTTGCTCAGTATTATTTTTTCAGTAAATTCTTCTTCTTTTTGATATTCATTCAGATTTGACCTTTATTGGTAATTTTTAAAACATTCTACTGTAAATTTGACATTTAGTTGGAATAATAGTATACGATGTTAGCTTAAATCGGTCATTTGAAGACAATTTTCTTTGAAGAATTGACAAATGTATAACAAGTAAAATTGAAACAACCACCTCTATATTTTAAAATTACACCATTTTCTCAGTAAATTTTTCTACTTTTTGAAATTCATTCAGATTTGACCTTTATTGGTAATTTTTCAACATTTTACTGTTAATTTGACTTTTTTTTTGATAATTGTATTCGATGTTACTTTAAATCGGTCAGTTGATCAAGATAATTTTCTAATATGTATTGACAAATGTATTAGAAGCAAAATTGAAACAACTACAGGCTTATTTAAAAATTACACCATTTTCTCAGTATTATTTTTTCAGTAAATTTTTCTACTTTTGATATTCATTCAGATTTGACCTTTACTGGTAATTTTTCAAGATTTTACTATTAATTTGACATTTTTTTGGATAATTGTATACGATGTGACTTTAAATCGGTCATTTGATCAAGATAATTTTCTAATATGTATTGACAAATGTATTAGAAGTAAAATTGAAACAACCACAGGTTTATTTAAAAATTACACCATTTGCTCAGTATTATTTTTTCAGTAAATTTTTCTTCTTTTTGATATTCATTCAGATTTGACCTTTATTGGTAATTTTTAAAACATTCTACTGTAAATTTGACATTTAGTTGGATATTTGTATACAATGGTACTTAAATCGGTTACTTGATGAAGAGAATTTTCTACTATGTATTGAAAAATGTATTAGAAGTAAAATTGAAACAATTTTCTACTATGTATTGAAAAATGAATTAAAAGTAAAATTGAAACAACCACAGGTTCATTTAAAAATTGCAAAGTTTTCTCAGTAACATTTTTTCAGTAAATTTTTCTACTTTATAGATATTCATTCAGATGTGACCTTTATTGGTAATTTTTCAACATTTTACCGTAAAATTCACATCTTTTGGATAATTGTATACGATGTGACTTTAAATCGGTCATTTGATCAAGATAATTTTCTAATATATATTGACAAATGTATTAGAAGTAAAATTGAAACAACCACAAGTTTATTTAAAAATTACACCATTTGCTCAGTATTAATTTTTCAGTTAATTTTTCTTCTTTTTGATATTCATTCAGATTTGACCTTTATTGGTAATTTTTCAAACATTCTACTGTAAATTTGACATTTAGTTGGATATTTGTATACAATGGTACTTAAATCGGTCACGTGATGAAGAGAATTTTCTACTTTGTATTGAAAAATGTATTAGAAGTAAAATTGAAACAATTTTCTACTATGTATTGAAAAATGTATTAAAAGTAAAATTGAAACAACCACAGGTTCATTTAAAAATTGCATAGTTATCTCAGTAATATTGTTTTGAGTAAATTTTTCTACTTTATAGATATTCATTCAGATGTGACCTTTATTGGTAATTTTTCAACATTTTACTGTAAAATTCACATCTTTTGGATAATTGGATACGATGTGACTTTAAATCGGTCATTTGATCAAGATAATTTTCTAATATGTATTGACAAATGTATTAGAAGTAAAATTGAAACAACCACAAGTTTATTTAAAAATTACACCATTTGCTCAGTATTATTTTTTCAGTAAATTTTTCTTCTTTTTGATATTCATTCAGATTTGACCTTTATTGGTAATTTTTAAAACATTCTACTGTAAATTTGACATTTAGTTGGAATAATAGTATACGATGTTAGCTTAAATCGGTCATTTGAAGACAATTTTCTTTGATGAATTGACAAATGTATAACAAGTAAAATTGAAACAACCACCTCTATATTTTAAAATTACACCATTTTCTCAGTAAATTTTTCTACTTTTTGAAATTCATTCAGATTTGACCTTTATTGGTAATTTTTCAACATTTTACTGTTAATTTGACTTTTTTTTTGATAATTGTATTCGATGTTACTTTAAATCGGTCAGTTGATCAAGATAATTTTCTAATATGTATTGACAAATGTATTAGAAGTAAAATTGAAACAACTACAGGCTTATTTAAAAATTACACCATTTGCTCAGTATTATTTTTTCAGTAAATTTTTCTTCTTTTTGATATTCATTCAGATTTTACCTTTATTGGTAATTTTTAAAACATTCTACTGTAAATTTGACATTTAGTTGGATATTTGTATACAATGGTACTTAAATCGGTTACTTGATGAAGAGAATTTTCTACTATGTATTGAAAAATGTATTAGAAGTAAAATTGAAACAATTTTCTACTATGTATTGAAAAATGTATTAAAAGTAAAATTGAAACAACCACAGGTTCATTTAAAAATTGCAAAGTTTTCTCAGTAACATTTTTTCAGTAAATTTTTCTACTTTATAGATATTCATTCAGATGTGACCTTTATTGGTAATTTTTCAACATTTTACTGTAAAATTCACATCTTTTGGATAATTGTATACGATGTGACTTTAAATCGGTCATTTGATCAAGATAATTTTCTAATATATATTGACAAATGTATTAGAAGTAAAATTGAAACAACCACAAGTTTATTTAAAAATTACACCATTTGCTCAGTATTATTTTTTCAGTAAATTTTTCTTCTTTTTGATATTCATTCAGATTTGACCTTTATTGGTAATTTTTAAAACATTCTACTGTAAATTTGACATTTAGTAGGAATAATAGTATACGATGTTAGCTTAAATCGGTCATTTGAAGACAATTTTCTTTGATGAATTGACAAATGTATAACAAGTAAAATTGAAACAACCACCTCTATATTTTAAAATTACACCATTTTCTCAGTAAATTTTTCTACTTTTTGAAATTCATTCAGATTTGACCTTAATTGGTAATTTTTCAACATTTTACTGTTAATTTGACTTTTTTTTTGATAATTGTATTCGATGTTACTTTAAATCGGTCAGTTGATCAAGATAATTTTCTAATATGTATTGACAAATGTATTAGAAGTAAAATTGAAACAACTACAGGCTTATTTAAAAATTACACCATTTTCTCAGTATTATTTTTTCAGTAAATTTTTCTACTTTTTGATATTCATTCAGATTTGACCTTTACTGGTAATTTTTCAAGATTTTACTATTAATTTGACATTTTTTTGGATAATTGTATACGATGTGACTTTAAATCGGTCATTTGATCAAGATAATTTTCTAATATGTATTGACAAATGTATTAGAAGTAAAATTGAAACAACCACAGGTTTATTTAAAAATTACACCATTTGCTCAGTATTATTTTTTCAGTAAATTTTTCTTCTTTTTGATATTCATTCAGATTTTACCTTTATTGGTAATTTTTAAAACATTCTACTGTAAATTTGACATTTAGTTGGATATTTGTATACAATGGTACTTAAATCGGTTACTTGATGAAGAGAATTTTCTACTATGTATTGAAAAATGTATTAGAAGTAAAATTGAAACAATTTTCTACTATGTATTGAAAAATATATTAAAAGTAAAATTGAAACAACCACAGGTTCATTTAAAAATTGCAAAGTTTTCTCAGTAACATTTTTTCAGTAAATTTTTCTACTTTATAGATATTCATTCAGATGTGACCTTTATTGGTAATTTTTCCACATTTTACTGTAAAATTCACATCTTTTGGATAAATGTATACGATGTGACTTTAAATCGGTCATTTGATCAAGATAATTTTCTAATATATATTGACAAATGTATTAGAAGTAAAATTGAAACAACAACAAGTTTATTTAAAAATTACACCATTTGCTCAGTATTATTTTTTCAGTAAATTTTTCTTCTTTTTGATATTCATTCAGATTTGACCTTTATTGGTAATTTTTCAAACATTCTACTGTAAATTTGACATTTAGTTGGATATTTGTATACAATGGTACTTAAATTGGTCACTTGATGAAGAGAATTTTCTACTTTGTATTGAAAAATGTATTAGAAGTAAAATTGAAACAATTTTCTACTATGTATTGAAAAATGTATTAAAAGTAAAATTGAAACAACCACAGGTTCATTTAAAAATTGCAAAATTTTCTCAGTAACATTGTTTTCAGTAAATTTTTCTACTTTATAGATATTCATTCAGATGTGACCTTTATTGGTAATTTTTCAACATTTTACTGTACAATTCACATCTTTTGGATAATTGGATACGATGTGACTTTAAATCGGTCATTTGATCAAGATAATTTTCTAATATGTATTGACAAATGTATTAGAAGTAAAATTGAAACAACCACAAGTTTATTTAAAAATTACACCATTTGCTCAGTATTATTTTTTCAGTAAATTTTTCTTCTTTTTGATATTCATTCAGATTTGACCTTTATTGGTAATTTTTAAAACATTCTACTGTAAATTTGACATTTAGTTGGAATAATAGTATACGATGTTAGCTTAAATCGGTCATTTGAAGACAATTTTCTTTGATGAATTGACAAATGTATAACAAGTAAAATTGAAACAACCACCTCTATATTTTAAAATTACACCATTTTCTCAGTAAATTTTTCTACTTTTTGAAATTCATTCAGATTTGACCTTTATTGGTAATTTTTCAACATTTTACTGTTAATTTGACTTTTTTTTTGATAATTGTATTCGATGTTACTTTAAATCGGTCAGTTGATCAAGATAATTTTCTAATATGTATTGACAAATGTATTAGAAGTAAAATTGAAACAACTACAGGCTTATTTAAAAATTACACCATTTTCTCAGTATTATTTTTTCAGTAAATTTTTCTACTTTTTGATATTCATTCAGATTTGACCTTTACTGGTAATTTTTCAAGATTTTACTATTAATTTGACATTTTTTTGGATAATTGTATACGATGTGACTTTAAATCGGTCATTTGATCAAGATAATTTTCTAATATGTATTGACAAATGTATTAGAAGTAAAATTGAAACAACCACAGGTTTATTTAAAAATTACACCATTTGCTCAGTATTATTTTTTCAGTAAATTTTTCTTCTTTTTGATATTCATTCAGATTTTACCTTTATTGGTAATTTTTAAAACATTCTACTGTAAATTTGACATTTAGTTGGATATTTGTATACAATGGTACTTAAATCGGTTACTTGATGAAGAGAATTTTCTACTATGTATTGAAAAATGTATTAGAAGTAAAATTGAAACAATTTTCTACTATGTATTGAAAAATGTATTAAAAGTAAAATTGAAACAACCACAGGTTCATTTAAAAATTGCAAAGTTTTCTCAGTAACATTTTTTCAGTAAATTTTTCTACTTTATAGATATTCATTCAGATGTGACCTTTATTGGTAATTTTTCAACATTTTACTGTAAAATTCACATCTTTTAGATAATTGTATACGATGTGACTTTAAATCGGTCATTTGATCAAGATAATTTTCTAATATATATTGACAAATGTATTAGAAGTAAAATTGAAACAACCACAAGTTTATTTAAAAATTACACCATTTGCTCAGTATTATTTTTTCAGTAAATTTTTCTTCTTTTTGATATTCATTCAGATTTGACCTTTATTGGTAATTTTTCAAACATTCTACTGTAAATTTGACATTTAGTTGGATATTTGTATACAATGGTACTTAAATCGGTCACTTGATGAAGAGAATTTTCTACTTTGTATTGAAAAATGTATTAGAAGTAAAATTGAAACAATTTTCTACTATGTATTGAAAAATGTATTAAAAGTAAAATTGAAACAACCACAGGTTCATTTAAAAATTGCAAAGTTTTCTCAGTAACATTTTTTCAGTAAATTTTTCTACTTTATAGATATTCATTCAGATGTGACCTTTATTGGTAATTTTTCAACATTTTACTGTAAAATTCACATCTTTTAGATAATTGTATACGATGTGACTTTAAATCGGTCATTTGATCAAGATAATTTTCTAATATATATTGACAAATGTATTAGAAGTAAAATTGAAACAACCACAAGTTTATTTAAAAATTACACCATTTGCTCAGTATTATTTTTTTCAGTAAATTTTTCTTCTTTTTGATATTCATTCAGATTTGACCTTTATTGGTAATTTTTCAAACATTCTACTGTAAATTTGACATTTAGTTGGATATTTGTATACAATGGTACTTAAATCGGTCACTTGATGAAGAGAATTTTCTACTTTGTATTGAAAAATGTATTAGAAGTAAAATTGAAACAATTTTCTACTATGTATTGAAAAATGTATTAAAAGTAAAATTGAAACAACCACAGGTTCATTTAAAAATTGCAAAGTTTTCTCAGTAACATTGTTTTCAGTAAATTTTTCTACTTTATAGATATTCATTCAGATGTGACCTTTATTGGTAATTTTTCAACATTTTACTGTAAAATTCACATCTTTTGGATAATTGGATACGATGTGACTTTAAATCGGTCATTTGATCAAGATAATTTTCTAATATGTATTGACAAATGTATTAGAAGTAAAATTGAAACAACCACAGGTTTATTTAAAAATTACATCATTTGCCTCAGTATTATTTTTTCAGTAAATTTTTCTTCTTTTTGATATTCATTCAGATTTGACCTTTATTGGTAATTTTAAAACATTCTACTGTAAATTTGACATTTAGTTGGATATTTGTATACAATGGTACTTAAATCGGTCACGTGATGAAGAGAATTTTCTACTATGTATTGAAAAATGTATTAGAAGTAAAATTGAAACAATTATCTACTATGTATTGAAAAATGTATTAAAAGTAAAATTGAAACAACCACAGGTTCCTTTAAAAATGTCAAAGTTTTCTCAGTAACATTTTTTCAGTAAATTTTTCTACTTTATAGATATTCATTCAGATGTGACCTTTATTGGTAATTTTTCAACATTTTACTGTAAAATTCACATCTTTTGGATAATTGTATACGATGTGACTTTAAATCGGTCATTTGATCAAGATAATTTTCTAATATATATTGACAAATGTATTAGAAGTAAAATTGAAACAACCACAAGTTTATTTAAAAATTACACCATTTGCTCAGTATTATTTTTTCAGTAAATTTTTCTTCTTTTTGATATTCATTCAGATTTGACCTTTATTGGTAATTTTTCAAACATTCTACTGTAAATTTGACATTTAGTTGGATATTTGTATACAATGGTACTTAAATCGGTCACTTGATGAAGAGAATTTTCTACTTTGTATTGAAAAATGTATTAGAAGTAAAATTGAAACAATTTTCTACTATGTATTGAAAAATGTATTAAAAGTAAAATTGAAACAACCACAGGTTCATTTAAAAATTGCAAAGTTTTCTCAGTAACATTGTTTTCAGTAAATTTTTCTACTTTATAGATATTCATTCAGATGTGACCTTTATTGGTAATTTTTCAACATTTTACTGTAAAATTCACATCTTTTGGATAATTGGATACGATGTGACTTTAAATCGGTCATTTGATCAAGATAATTTTCTAATATGTATTGACAAATGTATTAGAAGTAAAATTGAAACAACCACAAGTTTATTTAAAAATTACACCATTTGCTCAGTATTATTTTTTCAGTAAATTTTTCTCCTTTTGATATTCATTCAGATTTGACCTTTATTGGTAATTTTTCAAACATTCTACTGTAAATTTGACATTTAGTTGGATATTTGTATACAATGGTACTTAAATCGGTCACTTGATGAAGAGAATTTTCTACTTTGTATTGAAAAATGTATTAGAAGTAAAATTGAAACAATTTTCTACTATGTATTGAAAAATGTATTAAAAGTAAAATTGAAACAACCACAGGTTCATTTAAAAATTGCAAAGTTTTCTCAGTAACATTGTTTTCAGTAAATTTTTCTACTTTATAGATATTCATTCAGATGTGACCTTTATTGGTAATTTTTCAACATTTTACTGTAAAATTCACATCTTTTGGATAATTGGATACGATGTGACTTTAAATCGGTCATTTGATCAAGATAATTTTCTAATATGTATTGACAAATGTATTAGAAGTAAAATTGAAACAACCACAAGTTTATTTAAAAATTACACCATTTGCTCAGTATTATTTTTCAGTAAATTCTTCTTCTTTTTGATATTCATTCAGATTTGACCTTTATTGGTAATTTTTAAAACATTCTACTGTAAATTTGACATTTAGTTGGAATAATAGTATACGATGTTAGCTTAAATCGGTCATTTGAAGACAATTTTCTTTGAAGAATTGACAAATGTATAACAAGTAAAATTGAAACAACCACCTCTATATTTTAAAATTACACCATTTTCTCAGTAAATTTTTCTACTTTTTGAAATTCATTCAGATTTGACCTTTATTGGTAATTTTTCAACATTTTACTGTTAATTTGACTTTTTTTTTGATAATTGTATTCGATGTTACTTTAAATCGGTCAGTTGATCAAGATAATTTTCTAATATGTATTGACAAATGTATTAGAAGTAAATTGAAACAACTACAGGCTTATTTAAAAATTACACCATTTTCTCAGTATTATTTTTTCAGTAAATTTTTCTACTTTTTGATATTCATTCAGATTTGACCTTACTGGTAATTTTTCAAGATTTTACTATTAATTTGACATTTTTTTGGATAATTGTATACGATGTGACTTTAAATCGGTCATTTGATCAAGATAATTTTCTAATATGTATTGACAAATGTATTAGAAGTAAAATTGAAACAACCACAAGTTTATTTAAAAATTACACCATTTGCTCAGTATTATTTTTTCAGTAAATTTTTCTTCTTTTTGATATTCATTCAGATTTGACCTTTATTGGTAATTTTTCAAACATTCTACTGTAAATTTGACCCCCCATTTAGTTGGATATTTGTATACAATGGTACTTAAATCGGTCACTTGATGAAGAGAATTTTCTACTTTGTATTGAAAAATGTATTAGAAGTAAAATTGAAACATTTTCTACTATGTATTGAAAAATGTATTAAAAGTAAAATTGAAACAACCACAGGTTCATTTAAAAATTGCAAAGTTTTCTCAGTTACATTGTTTTCAGTAAATTTTCTACTTTATAGATATTCATTCAGATGTGACCTTTATTGGTAATTTTTCAACATTTTACTGTAAAATTCACATCTTTTGGATAATTGGATACGATGTGACTTTAAATCGGTCATTTGATCAAGATAATTTTCTAATATGTATTGACAAATGTATTAGAAGTAAAATTGAAACAACCACAAGTTTATTTAAAAATTACACCATTTGCTCAGTATTATTTTTTCAGTAAATTTTTCTCCTTTTTGATATTCATTCAGATTTGACCTTTATTGGTAATTTTCAAACATTCTACTGTAAATTTGACATTTAGTTGGATATTTGTATACAATGGGTACTTAAATCGGTCACTTGATGAAGAGAATTTTCTACTTTGTATTGAAAAATGTATTAGAAGTAAAATTGAAACAATTTTCTACTATGTATTGAAAAATGTATTAAAAGTAAAATTGAAACAACCACAGTTCATTTAAAAATTGCAAGTTTTCTCAGTAACATTGGTTTTCAGTAAATTTTTCTACTTTATAGATATTCATTCAGATGTGACCTTTATTGGTAATTTTTCAACATTTTACTGTAAAATTCACATCTTTTGGATAATTGGATACGATGTGACTTTAAATCGGTCATTTGATCAAGATAATTTTCTAATATGTATTGACAAATGTATTAGAAGTAAAATTGAAACAACCACAAGTTTATTTAAAAATTACACCATTTGCTCAGTATTATTTTTTCAGTAAATTCTTCTTCTTTTTGATATTCATTCAGATTTGACCTTTATTGGTAATTTTTAAAACATTCTACTGTAAATTTGACATTTAGTTGGAATAATAGTATACGATGTACGCTTAAATCGGTCATTTGAAGACAATTTTATTTGAAGAATTGACAAATGTATAACAAGTAAAATTGAAACAACCACCTCTATATTTTAAAATTACACCATTTTCTCAGTAAATTTTTCTACTTTTTGAAATTCATTCAGATTTGACCTTTATTGGTAATTTTTCAACATTTTACTGTTAATTTGACTTTTTTTTTGATAATTGTATTCGATGTTACTTTAAATCGGTCAGTTGATCAAGATAATTTTCTAATATGTATTGACAAATGTATTAGAAGTAAAATTGAAACAACTACAGGCTTATTTAAAAATTACACCATTTTCTCAGTATTATTTTTTCAGTAAATTTTTCTACTTTTTGATATTCATTCAGATTTGACCTTTACTGGTAATTTTTCAAGATTTTACTATTAATTTGACATTTTTTTGGATAATTGTATACGATGTGACTTTAAATCGGTCATTTGATCAAGATAATTTTCTAATATTTATTGACAAATGTATTAGAAGTAAAATTGAAACAACCACAGGTTTATTTAAAAATTACACCATTTGCTCAGTATTATTTTTTCAGTAAATTTTTCTTCTTTTTGATATTCATTCAGATTTGACCTTTATTGGTAATTTTTAAAACATTCTACTGTAAATTTGACATTTAGTTGGAATAATAGTATACGATGTACGCTTAAATCGGTCATTTGAAGACAATTTTCTTTGAAGAATTGACAAATGTATAACAAGTAAAATTGAAACAACCACCTCTATATTTTAAAATTACACCATTTTCTCAGTAAATTTTTCTACTTTTTGAAATTCATTCAGATTTGACCTTTATTGGTAATTTTTCAACATTTTACTGTTAATTTGACTTTTTTTTTGATAATTGTATTCGATGTTACTTTAAATCGGTCAGTTGATCAAGATAATTTTCTAATATGTATTGACAAATGTATTAGAAGTAAAATTGAAACAACTACAGGCTTATTTAAAAATTACACCATTTTCTCAGTATTATTTTTTCAGTAAATTTTTCTACTTTTTGATATTCATTCAGATTTGACCTTTACTGGTAATTTTTCAAGATTTTACTATTAATTTGACATTTTTTTGGATAATTGTATACGATGTGACTTTAAATCGGTCATTTGATCAAGATAATTTTCTAATATTTATTGACAAATGTATTAGAAGTAAAATTGAAACAACCACAGGTTTATTTAAAAATTACACCATTTGCTCAGTATTATTTTTTCAGTAAATTTTTCTTCTTTTTGATATTCATTCAGATTTGACCTTTATTGGTAATTTTTAAAACATTCTACTGTAAATTTGACATTTAGTTGGATATTTGTATACAATGGTACTTAAATCGGTTACTTGATGAAGAGAATTTTCTACTATGTATTGAAAAATGTATTAGAAGTAAAATTGAAACAATTTTCTACTATGTATTGAAAAATGTATTAAAAGTAAAATTGAAACAACCACAGGTTCATTTAAAAATTGCAAAGTTTTCTCAGTAACATTTTTTCAGTAAATTTTTCTACTTTATAGATATTCATTCAGATGTGACCTTTATTGGTAATTTTTCAACATTTTACTGTAAAATTCACATCTTTTGGATAATTGTATACGATGTGACTTTAAATCGGTCATTTGATCAAGATAATTTTCTAATATATATTGACAAATGTATTAGAAGTAAAATTGAAACAACCACAAGTTTATTTAAAAATTACACCATTTGCTCAGTATTATTTTTTCAGTAAATTTTTCTTCTTTTTGATATTCATTCAGATTTGACCTTTATTGGTAATTTTTCAAACATTCTACTGTAAATTTGACATTTAGTTGGATATTTGTATACAATGGTACTTAAATCGGTCACTTGATGAAGAGAATTTTCTACTTTGTATTGAAAAATGTATTAGAAGTAAAATTGAAACAATTTTCTACTATGTATTGAAAAATGTATTAAAAGTAAAATTGAAACAACCACAGGTTCATTTAAAAATTGCAAAGTTTTCTCAGTAACATTGTTTTCAGTAAATTTTTCTACTTTATAGATATTCATTCAGATGTGACCTTTATTGGTAATTTTTCAACATTTTACTGTAAAATTCACATCTTTTGGATAATTGGATACGATGTGACTTTAAATCGGTCATTTGATCAAGATAATTTTCTAATATGTATTGACAAATGTATTAGAAGTAAAATTGAAACAACCACAAGTTTATTTAAAAATTACACCATTTGCTCAGTATTATTTTTTCAGTAAATTTTTCTCCTTTTTGATATTCATTCAGATTTGACCTTTATTGGTAATTTTTCAAACATTCTACTGTAAATTTGACATTTAGTTGGATATTTGTATACAATGGTACTTAAATCGGTCACTTGATGAAGAGAATTTTCTACTTTGTATTGAAAAATGTATTAGAAGTAAAATTGAAACAATTTTCTACTATGTATTGAAAAATGTATTAAAAGTAAAATTGAAACAACCACAGGTTCATTTAAAAATTGCAAAGTTTTCTCAGTAACATTGTTTTCAGTAAATTTTTCTACTTTATAGATATTCATTCAGATGTGACCTTTATTGGTAATTTTTCAACATTTTACTGTAAAATTCACATCTTTTGGATAATTGGATACGATGTGACTTTAAATCGGTCATTTGATCAAGATAATTTTCTAATATGTATTGACAAATGTATTAGAAGTAAAATTGAAACAACCACAAGTTTATTTAAAAATTACACCATTTGCTCAGTATTATTTTTTCAGTAAATTCTTCTTCTTTTTGATATTCATTCAGATTTGACCTTTATTGGTAATTTTTAAAACATTCTACTGTAAATTTGACATTTAGTTGGAATAATAGTATACGATGTTAGCTTAAATCGGTCATTTGAAGACAATTTTCTTTGATGAATTGACAAATGTATAACAAGTAAAATTGAAACAACCACCTCTATATTTTAAAATTACACCATTTTCTCAGTAAATTTTTCTACTTTTTGAAATTCATTCAGATTTGACCTTTATTGGTAATTTTTCAACATTTTACTGTTAATTTGACTTTTTTTTTGATAATTGTATTCGATGTTACTTTAAATCGGTCAGTTGATCAAGATAATTTTCTAATATGTATTGACAAATGTATTAGAAGTAAAATTGAAACAACTACAGGCTTATTTAAAAATTACACCATTTTCTCAGTATTATTTTTTCAGTAAATTTTTCTACTTTTTGATATTCATTCAGATTTGACCTTTACTGGTAATTTTTCAAGATTTTACTATTAATTTGACATTTTTTTGGATAATTGTATACGATGTGACTTTAAATCGGTCATTTGATCAAGATAATTTTCTAATATGTATTGACAAATGTATTAGAAGTAAAATTGAAACAACCACAGGTTTATTTAAAAATTACACCATTTGCTCAGTATTATTTTTTCAGTAAATTTTTCTTCTTTTTGATATTCATTCAGATTTTACCTTTATTGGTAATTTTTAAAACATTCTACTGTAAATTTGACATTTAGTTGGATATTTGTATACAATGGTACTTAAATCGGTTACTTGATGAAGAGAATTTTCTACTATGTATTGAAAAATGTATTAGAAGTAAAATTGAAACAATTTTCTACTATGTATTGAAAAATGTATTAAAAGTAAAATTGAAACAACCACAGGTTCATTTAAAAATTGCAAAGTTTTCTCAGTAACATTTTTTGAGTAAATTTTTCTACTTTATAGATATTCATTCAGATGTGACCTTTATTGGTAATTTTTCAACATTTTACTGTAAAATTCACATCTTTTGGATAATTGTATACGATGTGACTTTAAATCGGTCATTTGATCAAGATAATTTTCTAATATATATTGACAAATGTATTAGAAGTAAAATTGAAACAACCACAAGTTTATTTAAAAATTACACCATTTGCTCAGTATTATTTTTTCAGTAAATTTTTCTTCTTTTTGATATTCATTCAGATTTGACCTTTATTGGTAATTTTTCAAACATTCTACTGTAAATTTGACATTTAGTTGGATATTTGTATACAATGGTACTTAAATCGGTCACTTGATGAAGAGAATTTTCTACTTTGTATTGAAAAATGTATTAGAAGTAAAATTGAAACAATTTTCTACTATGTATTGAAAAATGTATTAAAAGTAAAATTGAAACAACCACAGGTTCATTTAAAAATTGCAAAGTTTTCTCAGTAACATTTTTTCAGTAAATTTTTCTACTTTATAGATATTCATTCAGATGTGACCTTTATTGGTAATTTTTCAACATTTTACTGTAAAATTCACATCTTTTGGATAATTGGATACGATGTGACTTTAAATCGGTCATTTGATCAAGATAATTTTCTAATATGTATTGACAAATGTATTAGAAGTAAAATTGAAACAACCACAAGTTTATTTAAAAATTACACCATTTGCTCAGTATTATTTTTTCAGTAATTTTTTCTTTTTTTTTATATTCATTCAGATTTGACCTTTATTGGTAATTTTTAAAACATTCTACTGTAAATTTGACATTTAGTTGGAATAATAGTATACGATGTTAGCTTAAATCGGTCATTTGAAGACAATTTTCTTTGATGAATTGACAAATGTATAACAAGTAATATTGAAACAACCACCTTTATATTTTAAAATTACACCATTTTCTCAGTAAATTTTTCTACTTTTTGATATTCATTCAGATTTGACCTTTACTGGTAATTTTTCAAGATTTTACTATTAATTTGACATTTTTTGGATAATTGTATACGATGTGACTTTAAATCGGTCATTTGATCAAGATAATTTTCTAATATGTATTGACAAATGTATTAGAAGTAAAATTGAAACAACCACAGGTTTATTTAAAAATTACACCATTTGCTCAGTATTATTTTTTCAGTAAATTTTTCTTCTTTTTGATATTCATTCAGATTTGACCTTTATTGGTAATTTTTAAAACATTCTACTGTAAATTTGACATTTAGTTGGATATTTGTATACCATGGTACTTAAATCGGTTACTTGATGAAGAGAATTTTCTACTATGTATTGAAAAATGTATTAGAAGTAAAATTGAAACAATTTTCTACTATGTATTGAAAAATGTATTAAAAGTAAAATTGAAACAACCACAGGTTCATTTAAAAATTGCAAAGTTTTCTCAGTAACATTTTTTCAGTAAATTTTTCTACTTTATAGATATTCATTCAGATGTGACCTTTATTGGTAATTTTTCAACATTTTACTGTAAAATTCACATCTTTTGGATAATTGTATACGATGTGACTTTAAATCGGTCATTTGATCAAGATAATTTTCTAATATATATTGACAAATGTATTAGAAGTAAAATTGAAACAACCACAAGTTTATTTAAAAATTACACCATTTGCTCAGTATTATTTTTTCAGTAAATTTTTCTTCTTTTTGATATTCATTCAGATTTGACCTTTATTGGTAATTTTTCAAACATTCTACTGTAAATTTGACATTTAGTTGGATATTTGTATACAATGGTACTTAAATCGGTCACTTGATGAAGAGAATTTTCTACTTTGTATTGAAAAATGTATTAGAAGTAAAATTGAAACAATTTTCTACTATGTATTGAAAAATGTATTAAAAGTAAAATTGAAACAACCACAGGTTCATTTAAAAATTGCAAAGTTTTCTCAGTAACATTGTTTTCAGTAAATTTTTCTACTTTATAGATATTCATTCAGATGTGACCTTTATTGGTAATTTTTCAACATTTTACTGTAAAATTCACATCTTTTGGATAATTGGATACGATGTGACTTTAAATCGGTCATTTGATCAAGATAATTTTCTAATATATATTGACAAATGTATTAGAAGTAAAATTGAAACAACCACAAGTTTATTTAAAAATTACACCATTTGCTCAGTATTATTTTTTCAGTAAATTTATCTCCTTTTTGATATTCATTCAGATTTGACCTTTATTGGTAATTTTTCAAACATTCTACTGTAAATTTGACATTTAGTTGGATATTTGTATACAATGGTACTTAAATCGGTCACTTGATGAAGAGAATTTTCTACTTTGTATTGAAAAATGTATTAGAAGTAAAATTGAAACAATTTTCTACTATGTATTGAAAAATGTATTAAAAGTAAAATTGAAACAACCACAGGTTCATTTAAAAATTGCAAAGTTTTCTCAGTAACATTGTTTTCAGTAAATTTTTCTACTTTATAGATATTCATTCAGATGTGACCTTTATTGGTAATTTTTCAACATTTTACTGTAAAATTCACATCTTTTGGATAATTGGATACGATGTGACTTTAAATCGGTCATTTGATCAAGATAATTTTCTAATATGTATTGACAAATGTATTAGAAGTAAAATTGAAACAACCACAAGTTTATTTAAAAATTACACCATTTGCTCAGTATTATTTTTTCAGTAAATTCTTCTTCTTTTTGATATTCATTCAGATTTGACCTTTATTGGTAATTTTTAAAACATTCTACTGTAAATTTGACATTTAGTTGGAATAATAGTATACGATGTTAGCTTAAATCGGTCATTTGAAGACAATTTTCTTTGAAGAATTGACAAATGTATAACAAGTAAAATTGAAACAACCACCTCTATATTTTAAAATTACACCATTTTCTCAGTAAATTTTTCTACTTTTTGAAATTCATTCAGATTTGACCTTTATTGGTAATTTTTCAACATTTTACTGTTAATTTGACTTTTTTTTTGATAATTGTATTCGATGTTACTTTAAATCGGTCAGTTGATCAAGATAATTTTCTATTATGTATTGACAAATGTATTAGAAGTAAAATTGAAACAACTACAGGCTTATTTAAAAATTACACCATTTTCTCAGTATTATTTTTTCAGTAAATTTTTCTACTTTTTGATATTCATTCAGATTTGACCTTTACTGGTAATTTTTCAAGATTTTACTATTAATTTGACATTTTTTTGGATAATTGTATACGATGTGACTTTAAATCGGTCATTTGATCAAGATAATTTTCTAATATGTATTGACAAATGTATTAGAAGTAAAATTGAAACAACCACAGGTTTATTTAAAAATTACACCATTTGCTCAGTATTATTTTTTCAGTAAATTTTTCTTCTTTTTGATATTCATTCAGATTTTACCTTTATTGGTAATTTTTAAAACATTCTACTGTAAATTTGACATTTAGTTGGATATTTGTATACAATGGTACTTAAATCGGTTACTTGATGAAGAGAATTTTCTACTATGTATTGAAAAATGTATTAGAAGTAAAATTGAAACAATTTTCTACTATGTATTGAAAAATGTATTAAAAGTAAAATTGAAACAACCACAGGTTCATTTAAAAATTGCAAAGTTTTCTCAGTAACATTTTTTCAGTAAATTTTTCTACTTTATAGATATTCATTCAGATGTGACCTTTATTGGTAATTTTTCAACATTTTACTGTAAAATTCACATCTTTTGGATAATTGTATACGATGTGACTTTAAATCGGTCATTTGATCAAGATAATTTTCTAATATATATTGACAAATGTATTAGAAGTAAAATTGAAACAACCACAAGTTTATTTAAAAATTACACCATTTGCTCAGTATTATTTTTTCAGTAAATTTTTCTTCTTTTTGATATTCATTCAGATTTGACCTTTATTGGTAATTTTTCAAACATTCTACTGTAAATTTGACATTTAGTTGGATATTTGTATACAATGGTACTTAAATCGGTCACTTGATGAAGAGAATTTTCTACTTTGTATTGAAAAATGTATTAGAAGTAAAATTGAAACAATTTTCTACTATGTATTGAAAAATGTATTAAAAGTAAAATTGAAACAACCACAGGTTCATTTAAAAATTGCAAAGTTTTCTCAGTAACATTGTTTTCAGTAAATTTTTCTACTTTATAGATATTCATTCAGATGTGACCTTTATTGGTAATTTTTCAACATTTTACTGTAAAATTCACATCTTTTGGATAATTGGATACGATGTGACTTTAAATCGGTCATTTGATCAAGATAATTTTCTAATATGTATTGACAAATGTATTAGAAGTAAAATTGAAACAACCACAAGTTTATTTAAAAATTACACCATTTGCTCAGTATTATTTTTTCAGTAAATTTTTCTCCTTTTTGATATTCATTCAGATTTGACCTTTATTGGTAATTTTTCAAACATTCTACTGTAAATTTGACATTTAGTTGGATATTTGTATACAATGGTACTTAAATCGGTCACTTGATGAAGAGAATTTTCTACTTTGTATTGAAAAATGTATTAGAAGTAAAATTGAAACAATTTTCTACTATGTATTGAAAAATGTATTAAAAGTAAAATTGAAACAACCACAGGTTCATTTAAAAATTGCAAAGTTTTCTCAGTAACATTGTTTTCAGTAAATTTTTCTTCTTTATAGATATTCATTCAGATGTGACCTTTATTGGTAATTTTTCAACATTTTACTGTAAAATTCACATCTTTTGGATAATTGGATACGATGTGACTTTAAATCGGTCATTTGATCAAGATAATTTTCTAATATGTATTGACAAATGTATTAGAAGTAAAATTGAAACAACCACAAGTTTATTTAAAAATTACACCATTTGCTCAGTATTATTTTTTCAGTAAATTCTTCTTCTTTTTGATATTCATTCAGATTTGACCTTTATTGGTAATTTTTAAAACATTCTACTGTAAATTTGACATTTAGTTGGAATAATAGTATACGATGTTAGCTTAAATCGGTCATTTGAAGACAATTTTCTTTGATGAATTGACAAATGTATAACAAGTAAAATTGAAACAACCACCTCTATATTTTAAAATTACACCATTTTCTCAGTAAATGTTTCTACTTTTTGAAATTCATTCAGATTTGACCTTTATTGGTAATTTTTCAACATTTTACTGTTAATTTGACTTTTTTTTTGATAATTGTATTCGATGTTACTTTAAATCGGTCAGTTGATCAAGATAATTTTCTAATATGTATTGACAAATGTATTAGAAGTAAAATTGAAACAACTACAGGCTTATTTAAAAATTACACCATTTTCTCAGTATTATTTTTTCAGTAAATTTTTCTACTTTTTGATATTCATTCAGATTTGACCTTTACTGGTAATTTTTCAAGATTTTACTATTAATTTGACATTTTTTTGGATAATTGTATACGATGTGACTTTAAATCGGTCATTTGATCAAGATAATTTTCTAATATGTATTGACAAATGTATTAGAAGTAAAATTGAAACAACCACAGGTTTATTTAAAAATTACACCATTTGCTCAGTATTATTTTTTCAGTAAATTTTTCTTCTTTTTGATATTCATTCAGATTTTACCTTTATTGGTAATTTTTAAAACATTCTACTGTAAATTTGACATTTAGTTGGATATTTGTATACAATGGTACTTAAATCGGTTACTTGATGAAGAGAATTTTCTACTATGTATTGAAAAATGTATTAGAAGTAAAATTGAAACAATTTTCTACTATGTATTGAAAAATGTATTAAAAGTAAAATTGAAACAACCACAGGTTCATTTAAAAATTGCAAAGTTTTCTCAGTAACATTTTTTCAGTAAATTTTTCTACTTTATAGATATTCATTCAGATGTGACCTTTATTGGTAATTTTTCAACATTTTACTGTAAAATTCACATCTTTTGGATAATTGTATACGATGTGACTTTAAATCGGTCATTTGATCAAGATAATTTTCTAATATATATTGACAAATGTATTAGAAGTAAAATTGAAACAACCACAAGTTTATTTAAAAATTACACCATTTGCTCAGTATTATTTTTTCAGTAAATTTTTCTTCTTTTTGATATTCATTCAGATTTGACCTTTATTGGTAATTTTTCAAACATTCTACTGTAAATTTGACATTTAGTTGGATATTTGTATACAATGGTACTTAAATCGGTCACTTGATGAAGAGAATTTTCTACTTTGTATTGAAAAATGTATTAGAAGTAAAATTGAAACAATTTTCTACTATGTATTGAAAAATGTATTAAAAGTAAAATTGAAACAACCACAGGTTCATTTAAAAATTGCAAAGTTTTCTCAGTAACATTGTTTTCAGTAAATTTTTCTACTTTATAGATATTCATTCAGATGTGACCTTTATTGGTAATTTTTCAACATTTTACTGTAAAATTCACATCTTTTGGATAATTGGATACGATGTGACTTTAAATCGGTCATTTGATCAAGATAATTTTCTAATATGTATTGACAAATGTATTAGAAGTAAAATTGAAACAACCACAAGTTTATTTAAAAATTACACCATTTGCTCAGTATTATTTTTTCAGTAAATTTTTCTTTTTTTTTATATTCATTCAGATTTGACCTTTATTGGTAATTTTTAAAACATTCTACTGTAAATTTGACATTTAGTTGAAATAATAGTATACGATGTTAGCTTAAATCGGTCATTTGAAGACAATTTTCTTTGATGAATTGACAAATGTATAACAAGTAATATTGAAACAACCACCTTTATATTTTAAAATTACACCATTTTCTCAGTAAATTTTTCTACTTTTTGATATTCATTCAGATTTGACCTTTACTGGTAATTTTTCAAGATTTTACTATTAATTTGACATTTTTTTGATAATTGTATACGATGTGACTTTAAATCGGTCATTTGATCAAGATAATTTTCTAATATGTATTGACAAATGTATTAGAAGTAAAATTGAAACAACCACAGGTTTATTTAAAAATTACACCATTTGCTCAGTATTATTTTTTCAGTAAATTTTTCTTCTTTTTGATATTCATTCAGATTTGACCTTTATTGGTAATTTTTAAAACATTCTACTGTAAATTTGACATTTAGTTGGATATTTGTATACCATGGTACTTAAATCGGTTACTTGATGAAGAGAATTTTCTACTATGTATTGAAAAATGTATTAGAAGTAAAATTGAAACAATTTTCTACTATGTATTGAAAAATGTATTAAAAGTAAAATTGAAACAACCACAGGTTCATTTAAAAATTGCAAAGTTTTCTCAGTAACATTTTTTCAGTAAATTTTTCTACTTTATAGATATTCATTCAGATGTGACCTTTATTGGTAATTTTTCAACATTTTACTGTAAAATTCACATCTTTTGGATAATTGTATACGATGTGACTTTAAATCGGTCATTTGATCAAGATAATTTTCTAATATATATTGACAAATGTATTAGAAGTAAAATTGAAACAACCACAAGTTTATTTAAAAATTACACCATTTGCTCAGTATTATTTTTTCAGTAAATTTTTCTTCTTTTTGATATTCATTCAGATTTGACCTTTATTGGTAATTTTTCAAACATTCTACTGTAAATTTGACATTTAGTTGGATATTTGTATACAATGGTACTTAAATCGGTCACTTGATGAAGAGAATTTTCTACTTTGTATTGAAAAATGTATTAGAAGTAAAATTGAAACAATTTTCTACTATGTATTGAAAAATGTATTAAAAGTAAAATTTAAACAACCACAGGTTCATTTAAAAATTGCAAAGTTTTCTCAGTAACATTGTTTTCAGTAAATTTTTCTACTTTATAGATATTCATTCAGATGTGACCTTTATTGGTAATTTTTCAACATTTTACTGTAAAATTCACATCTTTTGGATAATTGGATACGATGTGACTTTAAATCGGTCATTTGATCAAGATAATTTTCTAATATATATTGACAAATGTATTAGAAGTAAAATTGAAACAACCACAAGTTTATTTAAAAATTACACCATTTGCTCAGTATTATTTTTTCAGTAAATTTTTCTTCTTTTTGATATTCATTCAGATTTGACCTTTATTGGTAATTTTTCAAACATTCTACTGTAAATTTGACATTTAGTTGGATATTTGTATACAATGGTACTTAAATCGGTCACTTGATGAAGAGAATTTTCTACTTTGTATTGAAAAATGTATTATAAGTAAAATTGAAACAATTTTCTACTATGTATTGAAAAATGTATTAAAAGTAAAATTGAAACAACCACAGGTTCATTAAAAAATTGCAAAGTTTTCTCAGTAACATTTTTTCAGTAAATTTTTCTACTTTATAGATATTCATTCAGATGTGACCTTTATTGGTAATTTTTCAACATTTTACTGTAAAATTCACATCTTTTGGATAATTGGATACGATGTGACTTTAAATCGGTCATTTGATCAAGATAATTTTCTAATATGTATTGACAAATGTATTAGAAGTAAAATTGAAACAACCACAAGTTTGTTTAAAAATTACACCATTTGCTCAGTATTATTTTTTCAGTAAATTTTTCTTTTTTTTGATATTCATTCAGATTTGACCTTTATTGGTAATTTTTAAAACATTCTACTGTAAATTTGACATTTAGTTGGAATAATAGTATACGATGTTAGCTTAAATCGGTCATTTGAAGACAATTTTCTTTGATGAATTGACAAATGTATAACAAGTAATATTGAAACAACCACCTTTATATTTTAAAATTACACCATTTTCTCAGTAAATTTTTCTACTTTTTGATATTCATTCAGATTTGACCTTTACTGGTAATTTTTCAAGATTTTACTATTAATTTGACATTTTTTGGATAATTGTATACGATGTGACTTTAAATCGGTCATTTGATCAAGATAATTTTCTAATATGTATTGACAAATGTATTAGAAGTAAAATTGAAACAACCACAGGTTTATTTAAAAATTACACCATTTGCTCAGTATTATTTTTTCAGTAAATTTTTCTTCTTTTTGATATTCATTCAGATTTGACCTTTATTGGTAATTTTTAAAACATTCTACTGTAAATTTGACATTTAGTTGGATATGTGTATACCATGGTACTTAAATCGGTTACTTGATGAGGAGAATTTTCTACTATGTATTGAAAAATGTATTAGAAGTAAAATTGAAACAATTTTCTACTATGTATTGAAAAATGTATTAAAAGTAAAATTGAAACAACCACAGGTTCATTTAAAAATTGCAAAGTTTTCTCAGTAACATTTTTTCAGTAAATTTTTCTACTTTATAGATATTCATTCAGATGTGACCTTTATTGGTAATTTTTCAACATTTTACTGTAAAATTCACATCTTTTGGATAATTGGATACGATGTGACTTTAAATCGGTCATTTGATCAAGATAATTTTCTAATATATATTGACAAATGTATTAGAAGTAAAATTGAAACAACCACAAGTTTATTTAAAAATTACACCATTTGCTCAGTATTATTTTTTCAGTAAATTTATCTCCTTTTTGATATTCATTCAGATTTGACCTTTATTGGTAATTTTTCAAACATTCTACTGTAAATTTGACATTTAGTTGGATATTTGTATACAATGGTACTTAAATCGGTCACTTGATGAAGAGAATTTTCTACTTTGTATTGAAAAATGTATTAGAAGTAAAATTGAAACAATTTTCTACTATGTATTGAAAAATGTATTAAAAGTAAAATTGAAACAACCACAGGTTCATTTAAAAATTGCAAAGTTTTCTCAGTAACATTGTTTTCAGTAAATTTTTCTACTTTATAGATATTCATTCAGATGTGACCTTTATTGGTAATTTTTCAACATTTTACTGTAAAATTCACATCTTTTGGATAATTGGATACGATGTGACTTTAAATCGGTCATTTGATCAAGATAATTTTCTAATATGTATTGACAAATGTATTAGAAGTAAAATTGAAACAACCACAAGTTTATTTAAAAATTACACCATTTGCTCAGTATTATTTTTTCAGTAAATTCTTCTTCTTTTTGATATTCATTCAGATTTGACCTTTATTGGTAATTTTTAAAACATTCTACTGTAAATTTGACATTTAGTTGGAATAATAGTATACGATGTTAGCTTAAATCGGTCATTTGAAGACAATTTTCTTTGAAGAATTGACAAATGTATAACAAGTAAAATTGAAACAACCACCTCTATATTTTAAAATTACACCATTTTCTCAGTAAATTTTTCTACTTTTTGAAATTCATTCAGATTTGACCTTTATTGGTAATTTTTCAACATTTTACTGTTAATTTGACTTTTTTTTTGATAATTGTATTCGATGTTACTTTAAATCGGTCAGTTGATCAAGATAATTTTCTATTATGTATTGACAAATGTATTAGAAGTAAAATTGAAACAACTACAGGCTTATTTAAAAATTACACCATTTTCTCAGTATTATTTTTTCAGTAAATTTTTCTACTTTTTGATATTCATTCAGATTTGACCTTTACTGGTAATTTTTCAAGATTTTACTATTAATTTGACATTTTTTTGGATAATTGTATACGATGTGACTTTAAATCGGTCATTTGATCAAGATAATTTTCTAATATGTATTGACAAATGTATTAGAAGTAAAATTGAAACAACCACAGGTTTATTTAAAAATTACACCATTTGCTCAGTATTATTTTTTCAGTAAATTTTTCTTCTTTTTGATATTCATTCAGATTTTACCTTTATTGGTAATTTTTAAAACATTCTACTGTAAATTTGACATTTAGTTGGATATTTGTATACAATGGTACTTAAATCGGTTACTTGATGAAGAGAATTTTCTACTATGTATTGAAAAATGTATTAGAAGTAAAATTGAAACAATTTTCTACTATGTATTGAAAAATGTATTAAAAGTAAAATTGAAACAACCACAGGTTCATTTAAAAATTGCAAAGTTTTCTCAGTAACATTTTTTCAGTAAATTTTTCTACTTTATAGATATTCATTCAGATGTGACCTTTATTGGTAATTTTTCAACATTTTACTGTAAAATTCACATCTTTTGGATAATTGTATACGATGTGACTTTAAATCGGTCATTTGATCAAGATAATTTTCTAATATATATTGACAAATGTATTAGAAGTAAAATTGAAACAACCACAAGTTTATTTAAAAATTACACCATTTGCTCAGTATTATTTTTTCAGTAAATTTTTCTTCTTTTTGATATTCATTCAGATTTGACCTTTATTGGTAATTTTTCAAACATTCTACTGTAAATTTGACATTTAGTTGGATATTTGTATACAATGGTACTTAAATCGGTCACTTGATGAAGAGAATTTTCTACTTTGTATTGAAAAATGTATTAGAAGTAAAATTGAAACAATTTTCTACTATGTATTGAAAAATGTATTAAAAGTAAAATTGAAACAACCACAGGTTCATTTAAAAATTGCAAAGTTTTCTCAGTAACATTGTTTTCAGTAAATTTTTCTACTTTATAGATATTCATTCAGATGTGACCTTTATTGGTAATTTTTCAACATTTTACTGTAAAATTCACATCTTTTGGATAATTGGATACGATGTGACTTTAAATCGGTCATTTGATCAAGATAATTTTCTAATATGTATTGACAAATGTATTAGAAGTAAAATTGAAACAACCACAAGTTTATTTAAAAATTACACCATTTGCTCAGTATTATTTTTTCAGTAAATTTTTCTCCTTTTTGATATTCATTCAGATTTGACCTTTATTGGTAATTTTTCAAACATTCTACTGTAAATTTGACATTTAGTTGGATATTTGTATACAATGGTACTTAAATCGGTCACTTGATGAAGAGAATTTTCTACTTTGTATTGAAAAATGTATTAGAAGTAAAATTGAAACAATTTTCTACTATGTATTGAAAAATGTATTAAAAGTAAAATTGAAACAACCACAGGTTCATTTAAAAATTGCAAAGTTTTCTCAGTAACATTGTTTTCAGTAAATTTTTCTTCTTTATAGATATTCATTCAGATGTGACCTTTATTGGTAATTTTTCAACATTTTACTGTAAAATTCACATCTTTTGGATAATTGGATACGATGTGACTTTAAATCGGTCATTTGATCAAGAAAATTTTCTAATATGTATTGACAAATGTATTAGAAGTAAAATTGAAACAACCACAAGTTTATTTAAAAATTACACCATTTGCTCAGTATTATTTTTTCAGTAAATTCTTCTTCTTTTTGATATTCATTCAGATTTGACCTTTATTGGTAATTTTTAAAACATTCTACTGTAAATTTGACATTTAGTTGGAATAATAGTATACGATGTTAGCTTAAATCGGTCATTTGAAGACAATTTTCTTTGATGAATTGACAAATGTATAACAAGTAAAATTGAAACAACCACCTCTATATTTTAAAATTACACCATTTTCTCAGTAAATGTTTCTACTTTTTGAAATTCATTCAGATTTGACCTTTATTGGTAATTTTTCAACATTTTACTGTTAATTTGACTTTTTTTTTGATAATTGTATTCGATGTTACTTTAAATCGGTCAGTTGATCAAGATAATTTTCTAATATGTATTGACAAATGTATTAGAAGTAAAATTGAAACAACTACAGGCTTATTTAAAAATTACACCATTTTCTCAGTATTATTTTTTCAGTAAATTTTTCTACTTTTTGATATTCATTCAGATTTGACCTTTACTGGTAATTTTTCAAGATTTTACTATTAATTTGACATTTTTTTGGATAATTGTATACGATGTGACTTTAAATCGGTCATTTGATCAAGATAATTTTCTAATATGTATTGACAAATGTATTAGAAGTAAAATTGAAACAACCACAGGTTTATTTAAAAATTACACCATTTGCTCAGTATTATTTTTTCAGTAAATTTTTCTTCTTTTTGATATTCATTCAGATTTTACCTTTATTGGTAATTTTTAAAACATTCTACTGTAAATTTGACATTTAGTTGGATATTTGTATACAATGGTACTTAAATCGGTTACTTGATGAAGAGAATTTTCTACTATGTATTGAAAAATGTATTAGAAGTAAAATTGAAACAATTTTCTACTATGTATTGAAAAATGTATTAAAAGTAAAATTGAAACAACCACAGGTTCATTTAAAAATTGCAAAGTTTTCTCAGTAACATTTTTTCAGTAAATTTTTCTACTTTATAGATATTCATTCAGATGTGACCTTTATTGGTAATTTTTCAACATTTTACTGTAAAATTCACATCTTTTGGATAATTGTATACGATGTGACTTTAAATCGGTCATTTGATCAAGATAATTTTCTAATATATATTGACAAATGTATTAGAAGTAAAATTGAAACAACCACAAGTTTATTTAAAAATTACACCATTTGCTCAGTATTATTTTTTCAGTAAATTTTTCTTCTTTTTGATATTCATTCAGATTTGACCTTTATTGGTAATTTTTCAAACATTCTACTGTAAATTTGACATTTAGTTGGATATTTGTATACAATGGTACTTAAATCGGTCACTTGATGAAGAGAATTTTCTACTTTGTATTGAAAAATGTATTAGAAGTAAAATTGAAACAATTTTCTACTATGTATTGAAAAATGTATTAAAAGTAAAATTGAAACAACCACAGGTTCATTTAAAAATTGCAAAGTTTTCTCAGTAACATTGTTTTCAGTAAATTTTTCTACTTTATAGATATTCATTCAGATGTGACCTTTATTGGTAATTTTTCAACATTTTACTGTAAAATTCACATCTTTTGGATAATTGGATACGATGTGACTTTAAATCGGTCATTTGATCAAGATAATTTTCTAATATGTATTGACAAATGTATTAGAAGTAAAATTGAAACAACCACAAGTTTATTTAAAAATTACACCATTTGCTCAGTATTATTTTTTCAGTAAATTTTTCTTTTTTTTTATATTCATTCAGATTTGACCTTTATTGGTAATTTTTAAAACATTCTACTGTAAATTTGACATTTAGTTGAAATAATAGTATACGATGTTAGCTTAAATCGGTCATTTGAAGACAATTTTCTTTGATGAATTGACAAATGTATAACAAGTAATATTGAAACAACCACCTTTATATTTTAAAATTACACCATTTTCTCAGTAAATTTTTCTACTTTTTGATATTCATTCAGATTTGACCTTTACTGGTAATTTTTCAAGATTTTACTATTAATTTGACATTTTTTTGATAATTGTATACGATGTGACTTTAAATCGGTCATTTGATCAAGATAATTTTCTAATATGTATTGACAAATGTATTAGAAGTAAAATTGAAACAACCACAGGTTTATTTAAAAATTACACCATTTGCTCAGTATTATTTTTTCAGTAAATTTTTCTTCTTTTTGATATTCATTCAGATTTGACCTTTATTGGTAATTTTTAAAACATTCTACTGTAAATTTGACATTTAGTTGGATATTTGTATACCATGGTACTTAAATCGGTTACTTGATGAAGAGAATTTTCTACTATGTATTGAAAAATGTATTAGAAGTAAAATTGAAACAATTTTCTACTATGTATTGAAAAATGTATTAAAAGTAAAATTGAAACAACCACAGGTTCATTTAAAAATTGCAAAGTTTTCTCAGTAACATTTTTTCAGTAAATTTTTCTACTTTATAGATATTCATTCAGATGTGACCTTTATTGGTAATTTTTCAACATTTTACTGTAAAATTCACATCTTTTGGATAATTGTATACGATGTGACTTTAAATCGGTCATTTGATCAAGATAATTTTCTAATATATATTGACAAATGTATTAGAAGTAAAATTGAAACAACCACAAGTTTATTTAAAAATTACACCATTTGCTCAGTATTATTTTTTCAGTAAATTTTTCTTCTTTTTGATATTCATTCAGATTTGACCTTTATTGGTAATTTTTCAAACATTCTACTGTAAATTTGACATTTAGTTGGATATTTGTATACAATGGTACTTAAATCGGTCACTTGATGAAGAGAATTTTCTACTTTGTATTGAAAAATGTATTAGAAGTAAAATTGAAACAATTTTCTACTATGTATTGAAAAATGTATTAAAAGTAAAATTTAAACAACCACAGGTTCATTTAAAAATTGCAAAGTTTTCTCAGTAACATTGTTTTCAGTAAATTTTTCTACTTTATAGATATTCATTCAGATGTGACCTTTATTGGTAATTTTTCAACATTTTACTGTAAAATTCACATCTTTTGGATAATTGGATACGATGTGACTTTAAATCGGTCATTTGATCAAGATAATTTTCTAATATATATTGACAAATGTATTAGAAGTAAAATTGAAACAACCACAAGTTTATTTAAAAATTACACCATTTGCTCAGTATTATTTTTTCAGTAAATTTTTCTTCTTTTTGATATTCATTCAGATTTGACCTTTATTGGTAATTTTTCAAACATTCTACTGTAAATTTGACATTTAGTTGGATATTTGTATACAATGGTACTTAAATCGGTCACTTGATGAAGAGAATTTTCTACTTTGTATTGAAAAATGTATTATAAGTAAAATTGAAACAATTTTCTACTATGTATTGAAAAATGTATTAAAAGTAAAATTGAAACAACCACAGGTTCATTAAAAAATTGCAAAGTTTTCTCAGTAACATTTTTTCAGTAAATTTTTCTACTTTATAGATATTCATTCAGATGTGACCTTTATTGGTAATTTTTCAACATTTTACTGTAAAATTCACATCTTTTGGATAATTGGATACGATGTGACTTTAAATCGGTCATTTGATCAAGATAATTTTCTAATATGTATTGACAAATGTATTAGAAGTAAAATTGAAACAACCACAAGTTTGTTTAAAAATTACACCATTTGCTCAGTATTATTTTTTCAGTAAATTTTTCTTTTTTTTGATATTCATTCAGATTTGACCTTTATTGGTAATTTTTAAAACATTCTACTGTAAATTTGACATTTAGTTGGAATAATAGTATACGATGTTAGCTTAAATCGGTCATTTGAAGACAATTTTCTTTGATGAATTGACAAATGTATAACAAGTAATATTGAAACAACCACCTTTATATTTTAAAATTACACCATTTTCTCAGTAAATTTTTCTACTTTTTGATATTCATTCAGATTTGACCTTTACTGGTAATTTTTCAAGATTTTACTATTAATTTGACATTTTTTGGATAATTGTATACGATGTGACTTTAAATCGGTCATTTGATCAAGATAATTTTCTAATATGTATTGACAAATGTATTAGAAGTAAAATTGAAACAACCACAGGTTTATTTAAAAATTACACCATTTGCTCAGTATTATTTTTTCAGTAAATTTTTCTTCTTTTTGATATTCATTCAGATTTGACCTTTATTGGTAATTTTTAAAACATTCTACTGTAAATTTGACATTTAGTTGGATATTTGTATACCATGGTACTTAAATCGGTTACTTGATGAGGAGAATTTTCTACTATGTATTGAAAAATGTATTAGAAGTAAAATTGAAACAATTTTCTACTATGTATTGAAAAATGTATTAAAAGTAAAATTGAAACAACCACAGGTTCATTTAAAAATTGCAAAGTTTTCTCAGTAACATTTTTTCAGTAAATTTTTCTACTTTATAGATATTCATTCAGATGTGACCTTTATTGGTAATTTTTCAACATTTTACTGTAAAATTCACATCTTTTGGATAATTGTATACGATGTGACTTTAAATCGGTCATTTGATCAAGATAATTTTCTAATATATATTGACAAATGTATTAGAAGTAAAATTGAAACAACCACAAGTTTATTTAAAAATTACACCATTTGCTCAGTATTATTTTTTCAGTAAATTTTTCTTCTTTTTGATATTCATTCAGTATTGGTAATTTTTCAAACATTCTACTGTAAATTTGACATTTAGTTGGATATTTGTATACAATGGTACTTAAATCGGTCACTTGATGAAGAGAATTTTCTACTTTGTATTGAAAAATGTATTAGAAGTAAAATTGAAACAATTTTCTACTATGTATTGAAAAATGTATTAAAAGTAAAATTTAAACAACCACAGGTTCATTTAAAAATTGCAAAGTTTTCTCAGTAACATTGTTTTCAGTAAATTTTTCTACTTTATAGATATTCATTCAGATGTGACCTTTATTGGTAATTTTTCAACATTTTACTGTAAAATTCACATCTTTTGGATAATTGGATACGATGTGACTTTAAATCGGTCATTTGATCAAGATAATTTTCTAATATATATTGACAAATGTATTAGAAGTAAAATTGAAACAACCACAAGTTTATTTAAAAATTACACCATTTGCTCAGTATTATTTTTTCAGTAAATTTTTCTTCTTTTTGATATTCATTCAGATTTTACCTTTATTGGTAATTTTTCAAACATTCTACTGTAAATTTGACATTTAGTTGGATATTTGTATACAATGGTACTTAAATCGGTCACTTGATGAAGAGAATTTTCTACTTTGTATTGAAAAATGTATTAGAAGTAAAATTGAAACAATTTTCTACTATGTATTGAAAAATGTATTAAAAGTAAAATTGAAACAACCACAGGTTCATTTAAAAATTGCAAAGTTTTCTCAGTAACATTTTTTCAGTAAATTTTTCTACTTTATAGATATTCATTCAGATGTGACCTTTATTGGTAATTTTTCAACATTTTACTGTAAAATTCACATCTTTTGGATAATTGTATACGATGTGACTTTAAATCGGTCATTTGATCAAGATAATTTTCTAATATATATTGACAAATGTATTAGAAGTAAAATTGAAACAACCACAAGTTTATTTAAAAATTACACCATTTGCTCAGTATTATTTTTTCAGTAAATTTTTCTTCTTTTTGATATTCATTCAGATTTGACCTTTATTGGTAATTTTTCAAACATTCTACTGTAAATTTGACATTTAGTTGGATATATGTATACAATGGTACTTAAATCGGTCACTTGATGAAGAGAATTTTCTACTTTGTATTGAAAAATGTATTAGAAGTAAAATTGAAACAATTTTCTACTTTGTATTGAAAAATGTATTAGAAGTAAAATTGAAACAATTTTCTACTATGTATTGAAAAATGTATTAAAAGTACATTTGAAAGAACCACAGGTTCATTTAAAAATTGCAAAGTTTTCTCAGTAACATTGTTTTCAGTAAATTTTTCTACTTTATAGATATTCATTCAGATGTGACCTTTATTGGTAATTTTTCAACATTTTACTGTAAAATTCACATCTTTTGGATAATTGGATACGATGTGACTTTAAATCGGTCATTTGATCAAGATAATTTTCTAATATGTATTGACAAATGTATTAGAAGTAAAATTGAAACAACCACAGTTTATTTAAAAATTACACCATTTGCTCAGTATTATTTTTTCAGTAAATTTTTCTTCTTTTTGATATTCATTCAGATTTGACCTTTATTGGTAATTTTTAAAACATTCTACTGTAAATTTGACATTTAGTTGGAATAATAGTATACGATGTTAGCTTAAATCGGTCATTTGAAGACAATTTTCTTTGATGAATTGACAAATGTATAACAAGTAAAATTGAAACAACCACCTCTATATTTTAAAATTACACCATTTTCTCAGTAAATTTTTCTACTTTTTGAAATTCATTCAGATTTGACCTTTATTGGTAATTTTTCAACATTTTACTGTTAATTTGACTTTTTCTTTGATAATTGTATTCGATGTTACTTTAAATCGGTCAGTTGATCAAGATAATTTTCTAATATGTATTGCCAAATGTATTAGAAGTAAAATTGAAACAACTACAGGCTTATTTAAAAATTACACCATTTTCTCAGTATTATTTTTTCAGTAAATTTTTCTACTTTTTGATATTCATTCAGATTTGACCTTTACTGGTAATTTTTCAAGATTTTACTATTAATTTGACATTTTTTTGGATAATTGTATACGATGTGACTTTAAATCGGTCATTTGATCAAGATAATTTTCTAATATGTATTGACAAATGTATTAGAAGTAAAATTGAAACAACCACAGGTTTATTTAAAAATTACACCATTTGCTCAGTATTATTTTTTCAGTAAATTTTTCTTCTTTTTGATATTCATTCAGATTTGACCTTTATTGGTAATTTTTAAAACATTCTACTGTAAATTTGACATTTAGTTGGAATAATAGTATACGATGTTAGCTTAAATCGGTCATTTGAAGACAATTTTCTTTGATGAATTGACAAATGTATAACAAGTAAAATTGAAACAACCACCTCTATATTTTAAAATTACACCATTTTCTCAGTAAATTTTTCTACTTTTTGAAATTCATTCAGATTTGACCTTTATTGGTAATTTTTCAACATTTTACTGTTAATTTGACTTTTTTTTTGATAATTGTATTCGATGTTACTTTAAATCGGTCAGTTGATCAAGATAATTTTCTAATATGTATTGACAAATGTATTAGAAGTAAAATTGAAACAACTACAGGCTTATTTAAAATTTACACCATTTTCTCAGTATTATTTTTTCAGTAAATTTTTCTACTTTTTGATATTCATTCAGATTTGACCTTTACTGGTAATTTTTCAAGATTTTACTATTAATTTGACATTTTTTTGGATAATTGTATACGATGTGACTTTAAATCGGTCATTTGATCAAGATAATTTTCTAATATGTATTGAATGTATTGAAACAATCACCTCTATATTTTAAAATTACACCATTTTCTCAGTAAATTTTTCTTCTTTTTGACATTCATTCACATTTGACCTTTATTGGTAATTTTTAAAACATTCTACTGTAAATTTGACATTAAGTTGGATATTTGTATACAATGGTACTTAAATCGGTCACGTGATGAAGAGAATTTTCTACTATGTATTGAAAAATGTATTAGAAGTAAAATTGAAACAATTTTCTACTATGTATTGAAAAATGTATTAAAAGTAAAATTGAAACAACCACATGTTCATTTAAAAATTGCAAAGTTTTCTCAGTAACATTTTTTTCAGTAAATTTTTCTACTTTATAGATATTCATTCAGAAGTGACCTTTATTGGTAATTTTTCAACATTTTACTGTAAAATTCACATCTTTTGGATAATTGTATACGATGTGACTTTCAATCGGTCATTTGATAATTTTCTAATATGTATTGACAAATGTATTAGGTTACAAGGAAAAGATGGACAGATGCTGAAGTAAAAGAACTCAAATTATATTTTAATGAAATTTAGCAGTCCGACACAACACCAAGATCTGCCTTTATTGACGAAGTGGAGAAAAAAAATCATGAATGCATCCACTTGAGAGAAAATTATCTAATTATCAAAAAGATTTCTAATATGAATCATGCTAAACACTAGTTTTTGCATTGAATACTACTGACATACCGATTTGAACAAAAGTGTTTTATTTTCACAAGTGAGTGATATGTTAAGCATTTTGTTTTTATACAACTGCAAAATTTTGCCATATCTTTTTCTCAAACGTAAACCATCTGAAAAATTCTGAGAGATACTTATGTATAATTTGGCTTAATCATGACCTCTATATTAAGTAAATAGCTGACAGAGTATGCTGCAAGAAACATCAAAACTTTTCAATTTACTGTCAGCTATGGCAGTATTATCATATCTCATTCTAGAACAACCCAAATGGACGAAACGGCCCGGTCATCAAACTGTCTCGCCCAAAAGGACTCGTACATAATGCAAGTATACTCCGTTGAAACGTTTGATGTGCCAGCTTCATCTTTCAGCGACACCAGATGTGATTTCGCCGGAAATCAGATAGAATATTATCACAGGTAAAGATGTGAATTTAAACCCGCTTTTGATCCCAAACTATGAAATTCCTATTAAGAAGAAAACATCCGAAAATGATGACCGATTGATGCGGAACTTGTCCCTAGATGAATTTTTAATTGTTTTCGGACGTTTCAAAAGGATTATGTACTCGGCCTTCCCATCTAGGGGAGAGGAGTTAGAACTATATCTGGCCCACATTGTGGAAACAGCTAACAAATAATTCAGAAGTAAATAAAAAGTGTACAAAACACGCCTATTTCAAGAAAAGGAAATAAACTTCAAGACACTTCAAAGCTTGAATCGTTAAAAAGATGAGAAATTGTAAGAACAAGTGGTGGTGATACAGTAAAACTTGATGCAATCTCATATTATCTATTCTTGTGAGCAGCTCTAGGTTGCCATTAAAACTATGATCTCATTAGAATTGCTGCAACTGATAAACATAAAACTATTCAGTCCATATAATGAAATTAAGTACTAAACTCAAATGCCATACACATTAGATCATTTAAGGTCGCTCGGGTGTCTTCCTCCATCTTGGATTTTAAATAAGCAGATATCTTTGGTCTATATATTTGATGAACTGTGCAAATTTTGAGAGTTGTATGTAAATTATGTAAAAGACTTTTGATATAAATATAGAAAATTGTGTGTTTTAACATAAGTTCAGTTGTAATTTTGTAAAAACGCCTTGTTTGTGATTGATTAGATTTTTTCAAACTTTACCAAATAAGGGGAGATAACTCAGATAAAGTAAATTTTACAATAGAAAGTGTTATGAATTTACCTATTTCGATATGTAGCAAGAAAACAAGTTCGGTGACCCCATTTTTTCTTTTGCTTATTTGAAAGCATGTTATAAGAGCAATATTCTCACATTTTATCTTAAAGTTCTTATAGTACGTTTTCGTTTTATCACACAAAATTTAATTTTCCATGAATAATCTATACAAAATCTGCCAATTTTGCGCAACCTGTAGCGTGAAAAAAAGGCCGGTGACCCATACTTTTTAATACAGTTTTGAAAAAAGCATGATAAAAGCTTTATTTTGACAAGCTATCAAAAAATTCTGTCAGTTTTAATTAAGACGCCCCAGCCACCTTAACTAGAAATAAGATATGTTTTGTGAAAAATGTGGTAAAATGGTGGCAACAACAGTGTATTACAATGCTAGAAAAAATAACAAAAAGGATGGGAGTGAAATATGTAGCATTATTTACCGGGTTGGATTTGATTGGCTTTTTAACTATTTTGATCTGAGCGTCACTGATGAGTCTTATGTGCACAAAACGCGCGTCTGGCGTATAACATTATAATTCTTATACTTTTTATAACGATTGGATTTCATGGCTGTTCACTAAAGAAAGCCAGTCTTCGTAAAACCGGCCCTCTTCACAAACTCGAACTGTAGAAATTCCTTGCGGGAGGATCACTGGATCGAGAGCTTAATAAAAAAAATGTAAGAGAAAAGGTCCAAATCAACTGTTCCTCACAAAAATGCAGAATATTTGCAAGGAAAATGAAATGGTCACATTTTTTAATTCTCAAAATTACCGATGTTTAAGATGCAATGCCAGAGAAAACCAGACAGAAATTTGTTCAGAAACCTAGTTTAGATAAGTGTGGTTTTGCATCGTTTATACTAATTGTTGAAATAAGTCAATGGTCATTTAAATTCATTTTGATTGATTGCTTAACGTCAAGTTGCTAATATTTCATGCATATTCAGGACAAGAACAAGTTAACATTAAATCCAATATGTAGGTTTTGTCATTATAATTGTCATCTGGAATGATGATCGGGGCATATTAAATAGGGACATATTTTTGTTTGCCTTGCAACTGGCCACCTACGAACTCTTCAAAGAGTTGCTGCAAGGGTTTTTAACGTTCAAAGAGCGTGACACTCTCTTTACACGAGGCATCGGATTTAACGTCCCCAATCTGACCGGACGTGACTGCGAACTTGATACAACCCACAGCCAAACGGACGCTCCACTTCGGCAAGCGTTTTACTGCCGGCCGGTAGAAGACCAAGTGACCATATTTCTATTCCCGGTCACCCTTTAAACACAATTATACATACATTTTTTGTAAACGCTTTTAGATATTGGGCTCATTTTTTGGTGTGCGAGTTACCCATGATGGAATTGTGTGCCAATGGGAAGAATGTGTATATTGTCCGAATGATCAATACAAATGTGCTACAACATATATACTTGATAAATATCTCACAAAAGTTATATATAGGATTAAAAAAGATGTATAATTGCCAATGAACTACAAGTCACCATATGACCTTTAAAATGAGCAAAAACCAAATCATAGAGTACATAATGTAAGGCTGGAATTGAACAGTATATAACAACTCAAACAAGAAAACATACAACATACTGGGGTGAAGAGGTTAGGTGCTGCGAGTTCAAAGCCAAAAACAATAGAAAAACATGGATATAAAGACTAAGTGCAATCACTAGTTTCACAAGCGATTTTATGTGTAAAAGAAAAGATGAAAATAATATCATAATTTTACCCAAATGGAAAAAAAGAAAGTATATTTGTATGGCATGAGGCTGATAGTTATGTCTCATTGTTGGATATGGTATTAGATATAGTACCATGCAAATTGTTTCAATTTCCTTTAAATGGTGCATACAAATTGATTTTATTTGTAGGAACAGTTTGCTTTTCATTCAATTGAAGAATTGGGAAGAGCACTCCTTCAGGGCAGTTTTCAGAGACTTGTACATATCTTCTCTTGTGTCCTCCAAATCTGGTGAGGTTGTTTCCATTTTAGCAAAATGTAAAAATAATTAACCTTCTCTTTTGCAGAGTTATGGCATGGCATGGTTATAAAGAAAACATAGATTCAGATGCTGGTGATGGTCTTTACTTTTCATCTAACAATGAACTTTTCCAAACAGAAACCATTCAAAACAAGATACTTCATTACCCAGACGTGAAAAATTCTAAGATGAATTTATGGAGCCTCTTCCTGCTTGTAATGTTAATAATCTATGTCACAAAAGTTGCATGGTTAACTTTCTATCAAATGATCACAACAGATTCATTGGAAATGAACATTTCGCTATTCGTATGAATTTTCAACCAGTCCAGAGGCCATTTCTTTGAGAAATCGGTTATTGTACTTGAATGAACTTAACACCAATGAGACAAATAAACTGACTTTCCTTAATTACTGCTGTTACTTTATTAAATTCAACCTCAGCAATTGCATTAATAAACATTTTGGCCGAAGCAACATTTCTATAAGTTTGTCCAATACTAACCCCTCATCTCATCTAACTGACACAGCCATAAAAAATCTGATATTGGTCTGTTATTTTTTATCATACCATATCATGTTCTAAACATTTTACTAAGCTTTTTCAAAATTTTCAGCGTTCAAAGTTTTTAATATTTGATTCCGACTTTGCTTAAGCTATGGCTGCTGATTTTTCATGACTTCTCGACTTTTCATGTGTTGTGACACTATCGAGTTTAAAACTGTTACAACCTCTAACAAATCAATTTGAGGTAGGGTCTCCATGGGTCTGCACGAATTATAGTGTAGAACAACCAGAACTGTCGGAACTTGATTCGAGTGAACTGGAACACTGTTCTGGACAAAGTTTTTCTGTTCCAACGAGCGAGGTGGTGCAGCGGGAACAGTGACGAAATCAAGATGGCGGCAAATATGTCATGTGTTTACCAATGCAGCGACTGCAAAAGATTTTACGAAGATAGAGAAGTTTTTAATGGACACAAATGTGTTCTTGAGGGTAAGCAACCAAAACAATTTAGATGCTGTCAATTTTCAATGAAAAAATATTGCAAAACAATAAAACGTGCGAGAAATTATGAAAAAAGGGATTTTTACACCGACATGGCGACAACACTTTTTGATGTCACACATTTTTTCTTTACTCCCCCCCCCCCCTTCTTCCGATTTTGCTATGGTAGGCTTTCCATAGCCCTACATAAATAACAAATATCAGGTCTTGATATATACATTGTGACATATGGGGGTCATGTACAGATAGTTTTACTTATTTATACTTTGGTTTGTAGGAGATCCAACTGCTATGTTGACTCAAATCCAGAATGAACAACTTGAAGTAGGTGAAGACATTGAAGAAGACAAAAGAAGGACCATGTTTACATGTGATGATTGTGGCAGTTGGTTTTTATCAATGCAAAAATATAAAGAACATGCTTGCTATAAGAAAGGTACAATTAATTATTAACCAGTCATTTATTTTCAGCAGTAAATTTGAATTGTACACATGTATCACTATGGTACGGATTATCAGCAAAAAATACCCAGATATATATACATAGATAAATATACAACATTTACAAGAAAGTCAGAGGGAAATCCAACAAAATCGAAATCTAAATCAACAAGCGTGGCAAATTCATTAATATCACTTTGACATAGAAAAACCCCAAAACAATAATTAAAAAGCACTTGCTGTTATGCAACAAAATCTATGCATTTTTATGCAGCAAAATTGGTTTTGGAAATTACAATACAAGTATGTAAAAAAGTGTTGAACTTTGTGCTTCTCCAGATAGAAACAGATAGAAATGCAGATGTGGGATTCTATTTTTCAAGACCAACAACCATCCAATTTTATAAAGATTGAAACATGCATATTCTGGTTTAATGTGTTTTGAAGACTGAACTCTGATTCCCATATAATTATTGTGCCTTAACCCTATAGCCCTGTAAGGAATATAATTTTATTTATTATATTTCTAGCACAAGAAGAAGAATTAGTCAACAATAATAATAATGGGAAAACTGAGGATAATGAAGGTAAACATCTTAATTTATGTGAAAGCTTAAAACATTGAGATCCAAAGAAAAATATTGTTTAATTTTTTCAGCTCTTTCTAATAAAGTCTTGTAATGTCAAACTCAGTGTTGATATAAATGATCACACAGTTTTAACTCTATGATTCCAGGTAGTGTAAAGTCAGCTAATACTTCATGGGGAAAAGCTGCCACTCTACTTCTTATAGAAGAATACAATACAAAATTGACAAGGGTAGGATGACAAAGAAATCAATGTGGGTAGCAATAACCAAGACAATTAATGAACGAGGATATTCATATAACAATGACCAAGTTTCTGGACGGTGGAAAAGCTTGATAAGAGCTTATAAGAATGTAAAGGACCACAACAATAAAAGCGGCAATAACAAAAAAAACATTTGAATATGAATCACAGATGGATGATTTGTTTGGGGATGACCCCACAATTAAGCCTGTTGTCACTGCCTCCAGCAGAAAACGCACCCAGGCAGAAGAAAATGAAAATGAAAGTTTAAATGATGGTGCTGAACCTGAACCATCAAATCCAAAGAAACAAAAAAACAAGGGCCTGAAGGGGACAAGTAGCACTGTAGTTGATATTTTACAAGACTTTATTGAAAGAGCTGAGAAGTCAAAGGAAGAGGAGTTGAGCCGAAAGGAAAGTATGCACCGGGAAAAACTCGAGGCAATTAACAAACTTGTTGGGATAGTAAAGGGTGACAAATAATTCTACATTTTTATGGTAAATACTTTCAGAACTACATTATTGAGTCATTTAAGGCAACAAAATATAACCGAAATTTTCAATTTTCCACACTTTTTTATTCCAATTTAAATGAGAACATGTGTAAGCTTTGATATTGTGGACGTAACCATCACACGAAATAATAAGAAGACAAGATTTAAAACAAAAATCATTGCTTATATTGCTGTTCTCCTTGCAAATTGATAATCATGGAGAAACAATTTTTACTTCAATGCAAGTTGGAGATTACCCCTGCATTAGTCAGAATTCTTTGCTAAATGTTGATAGCTTCACACCTATGCCATTGAAAATGCTCAGTTGTAAGACCGTAACACATTAAATACAATAACAGACAAAGCAATCTAGCAGATACTGTCATAACTTTTCTTACGATTACAACATAACATTCCTAAAACCAACACTGACTAGGCTCATCAATTATCGTCTGTGAAAAATGGATAATCATACAATAATTATTTTTTTTTCAGATGACGTCTGCAATATCTGCTTTGAAAGCAAGAAAACAACTGTGCTGTATAAATGTGGGCACCAAGTGGGGTGCAATTCCTGCTGTAAAAAACTGAAGGATTGCCCAATTTGTCGGGAAAGAATAACAGCCTATGTTCACCTTTACCAGTGTTAGATAAATTATTTAATGTTTCTAAGTGCTGATGAAAACTGGTAAAGATGAACATAGTCTGTTTGTATTGGATACGTTATGTTTGTTGGTGCGGATGAAAACGGGTTTTGATGAATATAGTTTGTTATTTTTTTTATTTTGTATTAGAACTGTATTTCAGTGTTAAGTGATTTATACTAGACTAGATTTAGACATGTTACAATGAAAAAAAATGTTAATTATATTGAACACCATGTGATTTGTGAAATTTTAGAAAATGTGGGTTATTCTAATGATAGTGATGTTTTTCTATCAACCCCAAGACTTATAACATAATATTTTTATTGACATTGCATTCTAAGCAGACCTGTATGGCAAGCCGTTTTGCTATTTATTTTCACTTCAACATATCTCATAAACGTTATAAGATATTTTATATATAGTTTATAAGATATTTCATATACGTTATAAGATATCTTATAAACTTTAGAAGATATCTTATAAACTTTAGAAGATATCTTATAAAGTTTATGAGATATGTTGAAGTGAGAATAAATAGCAAAACGGCTTGCCATACAGGTCTGCTTAGAATGCAATGTCAGTAACATAAATTATTTTTAATATCTCATAAAAATGAAATTATATAAGATATCTTATATATAAAAGGAGATATCTTATTTAGTTTATAAGATATCTCCTATAATATATAAGATATCTTATATAATTGTCTTTATAAGATATCTTATAAACTTTATGAGATATCTTATAAACTATATAAGATATCTTATAAATTATAAAAGATATCTTAAATAAAAGTTGTTTATAAGATATATCATATACTTTATAAGATATCTTATAAACTTAAGGAGATATCTTATAAACTGTAGAAGATATCTTATAAATTGTAGAAGATATCTTATAAACTTTAGGAGATATCTTATACACTTCAGGAGATATCTTATAAAAATGAAATTATATAAGATATCATATATATTATATGAGATATCTTATATGAGAAATCTGATATATTATATGAGAAATCTGATATATTATATATTGAATTTTTCGAAAAACTAAGGATTTTCTTACCCCAGGAGAAGATTACCTTAGCCGTATTTGGCACAATTTTTTTGGAATTTTGGGTCCTCTATGCTCTTCAACTTTGTATTTATTTGGCTTTTTAACTATTTTGATCTGAGCGTCACTGATGAGTCTTATGTAGACGAAACGCGCGTCTGGCGTATAAAATTATAATCCTGGTACTTTTGATAACTATTATAGGAGATATCTTGAAATTCGAATAAATAGTAAAACGGCTTGCCATAGACCTGCCTTTCATTTTCAGTGAAAATTTGTAAATTGTGGGTTTAACACAAAAAATTGTGAAAAATTTTAAAAACATCTTTGAAAACACCAGGTTCTGTTTGTATAGTCACGCATTTTTGTGATAATATACAATTTACCAATTTTCAATGGAAATCAAGGGTAAATAACAGTGTTATTTGTTGAGTTTTAATACATAAACATTTATTATTTTGTACATGAAGTCTAAAATGTTTTGAACTGTTGCAAGCCTCTTTTGTTTAAAATGTCAGTTCCCATGGTCATAAAAAGTATTTTATTATTGTATTTTTTGTTTGTTTTGTACTGCAAAATAAGTAGGAGTTTTTGTGTTTATTTATCCTCAGAATTTACATGAAATGTTTATTTTTTTCCATTTTGATACAAATGTTTTTGTTTTTTTTACTATGTTGATTTTATTTCAATTATTTTGTTTTATATTCTACTTGAAAGTATTTTTTATCTTTAACTGTGATTTTTTGTTGAAGGTTTGGTTTTACAGCTTTTCTCATCACTTGGCATATGTCGTCTTTAAACTATTACAGCTTATATATGATTTGCGATCCAACTGACCTACTTTTGACCTATTTATAGCCTTAGAAAATTTTATGAAAATCAGTTAATTTATAAAAAAATCCTTCTTCAGAAACCACTTAGCCAATTGGAACCAAACTTTGTGACAATCATACTAGGATATCTTATTTCAAAGATATATCCAATGATGCAGCTGACCATCCAACATCACTGTTACTTTAAATAGAATATAGTGGTAAAAGAGGCAAAATGGCAATCTTTTATGGCCTAAACAGAACATAGGTGCCAGTTGAGCGATATAGGCTCTGGAGTTTTTCCTCTTGTTTTTTTTAAAGTTTTTTTGTTTTGTTATTTCAGTAATCATGTTTATTTTATCCTGTTTTGTTTTTGATATTTTTACAGAAAAGTAAGACTTATTGTTAGATATGTTGTTTATTTAATAGAGATTTCTGGCAATAAGGTTTCTCTTTATGATCCCTTCAGCCTCATTATCTACCATTGGTGCTGGTGGTTGTTGCACACCATCATCATTCTCATCATCCTCATTCAGTAGATCTTCAATGTCCTCTCCTTGCATAATGCATATATTATGTAATACACAACAGGCAACAATAATGTCTACAGCTAGTTCTATTGATTTAGTGTTAATAAACTGTAGGCGACTAAATCTGCCTTTCAGCAAAGCACATGCTCTTTCAATTACGACTCTATTTGATGAGTGATGCGTGTTGAATTTTTTCTCCTGAGGTGTTAAATGTCCATTGTCTCTGAATGGAGTTAATAACCATCTTCGAAGGGGATATGCCCCATCTCCCAACAAATGATAGTGTATGTTGCACAACTGTAATCCATCATCCCATAGGTCAGATTGTCTTAAAACACGTGCATCGTGAACACTGCCTGGATATCCAGTAAATATATGTGAAAATAACATATTGTGCAAGCAAACAGCTTGAAGTTGCAGAGAGTAGAAATGTTTTCTATTAAAATACCTTTGGGCATGGATTTGTGGTTTATTAACTTTTATATGTGTGCCATCAACAGCACCGACTATATCCTGAAAACCGTTCCTCTGAGCAAATGCTTGTGCTTCTGTCTGCATTACTTGTTGGTTTGGCCATCGTATGAACCTATGCTTCAAGTATTTCAAAATTGACAATATGACACTATTACGACAATCTATGACAGAGGCTTCACCAATACCAAATATATCTGCTATTTTGTTAATAGTCTCGAGACTTCCAAGGTACCACAAGGTAATCATGATTTTTTTATCCGCCGGAATTGCTTCAATTCCACCAGGTCCTTTGGTGTTTAATTCAGGGACATCCTTCAGGTAATCAACAAGCTGTTGAAAAACAGGTCTGGACATACGAAATAAACGCTTGAAAACAGAATCCAAGTAATTAGGAACTACTGTTTCAACATATCCAAATACGTTGGCTCTTGGAGATGGTCTGAAAAAAAAATGTGGTATAAATCAATGGAAGATGCCTAAAAATGGACACAGTTGTACACAGAAAAAAAAAACAATGATACAAAATACAAATTTGGTTTACATATTCAATAGACGGTCATTGTAGATCAAAATAAAACGATGTTTATACTGATTTCTCAACGCATGCAACAATTAAATGACCCTCCAAATCATGTAATTTTACTGTTTTTAAACAAGGAAATGTTGAAACTAAGGAAGCACTGTTTCTTTAATAGATGATTTTTGGCTTTACACACCAGTCGTTTTGGTATTTTAATTTGCACTTCAGTGTTTTTAGATTATTGTTTCAGACCAATTATTTTCCACCCAGAGCAATGCTGATGATTGTTAGTTATGTGAGGTCAGAGACATATAATACATATGTCTCTGGTGAAATATACATGCACTGCATTTAAAATTGGTATCACATAGATTGTTATGTTATTCGTAACTATCAAAATATGACGGATAATTGCATAACAAGACAAAAAGACGCCATTTCCTATACTTCAAAGACCGATTCAGGGCAAAATTATCATAACAATTGCATATTTTGAAAGAAATTTGACAATATTCAGTAAGTTTAATATGACTTACAATGCTAGTGCTGCACATATAGCAATAAAAGACATTTCTGTCTCTCCCTCATCATCAGTTCTGTCTTCTTGAAGGATATCATCCAAAATTGCAAATGCAACAACTTTTTTCTTTCGATTGTCCACCATTTTGTTAAAACATTTCCTGTCCAGAACTACTCGGTTATTAGTTCCGAACAGAACTTTCCACTTCCTGTCCGGAACCTGTCCAGAATTACTCGCAACCTTGTTCGGAACAGAACACCTGGAACAGGCCAAGAACACCTGATTCGTGCAGACCCCATATGTCTGACATACAGAACAAACCATTCCTTTTTCCGTTGAATTACTCAACCATGGCCTGTCCTTCTCACATTCTGAATGGTAGGAGCGTACACGTTTAGTTTTATCATAATGACGATTATAATCAGCTTTTTCTTCTGGCATTTTTAAACTACGTTTTTGTGGAGGTTCAACACCTTTTATATACCTCCACATAATTTGATCAATATTGACAATGTTCAAAAGGAAGTATAATAACACTAAAAACAAGCGAAGTCGTAACCGGAATAACTCCCGGAATCAGTTCTGCATTGTTAAGAAGTCATGAACAAACAAAGGAATGTAGATATTTAATAACAAACAACTTACTTCTCGTATTATTTAAATCAATTTTAATAGTATTAAATGAAGATCTTTTGAAATCTTTTGTCAATAGACATGGTAAAATTCATCGATTTTCCGCATCGAAATCATGATTTATCCGAACGGGTTCCGTTTATTAAAATGACTTCAGTTACTGGTTTCCTGAATTTTACTCTTGTTTTCCCGCTTTTAAGATAAGGCAATCAGATTATTGTCTGGGAACAGTTTTTCTTTTACATCACGGAAAAGGGTAAAAACGGGACTGTAGGAATAATATTTTACAGTTGCCAGCTGGGCGAGTATGGTAACGAAATTAACTCGCACACCCAAAAAATCTGGTCGATCGTTAAGTTTAGTCCCTGCATGATACACTCTAATTTAGTAGTAGAGAAAGACGTGAAAACAGTGACGCTAACATTGATAAATGCTGAACAGAATTTATTAGACAGCTCTGTCCAGGTCAAAATGGAAACGTGTATTGGCTACACAGAGAATGTTGACAAAAATAATTAAATGTGCCGGATATTGTAACAGAAGTTACTTATTTAATCATTGATGTTGTAGATTCCAACAACAATGTACCCAAGATCTTTAATTTACAAGAGATATATTGATTGATTGATTGATTGTTGGTTGCTTTACGCCGCATTAGCACAAAAAGGCTATATCGCGGCGAGAGCTAATTCGAATATGTTTACAATTTAAAGCATATTTTTAAAATAAGACAAAAGGTCCTTAAGTATACTAAAATTCTTGACTAAAGCAAATTGAGTATATACAAATAAAAATCAACAGTAAAATAACGTGATAAAAATTAAAATCGATTTAAATATAATAATATTTTATATTCTATAATAAATTCTAATTTCTTTTAAAAAAGCAACAATATTTGTAAATGGAACATTATTAAATAAATCATACATATTATCGACATTTTTAATTTTTAATATCAGATGTTAATCAAGGACCTGGTGTCATGATGCATAGAAAACAAATCTGTAACACTTACCCTCATTTTTTTTGTTATCTTCAGATGGAAAACTTAAAAGATGACAAAGCTGCCTCTGAATCAACAACATCCTACAGTATAAATGACATACTAGCTGCTCACCAAAAAACTGAAAGTGAGTAAACATTATTTTAAAATGGAATACATTTTTTAGCTCACCTGGCATAGCCATGTGAGCTTATGCCATCACTTGGCGTCCGTCGTTGTCGTAAACTATTTCAAGAATCTTCTCCTCTGAAACTACTGGGCCAAATACTTCCAAACTTTAATTAAATGTTCCTTAGGGTATCTAGTTTATAAATTGTATCCAAAGTTTTGATCTATCAACAAACATGGTCGCAATTGCTAAAAATAGAACATAGGGGTCAAATGCAGTTTTTGGCTTATAACTTAAAAACCGAAGCATTTAGAGCAAATCTGACATGGGGTAAAATTGTTTATCAGGTGAAGATCTATCTGCCATGAAATTTTCAGATGAATCAGACAACCCGTTGTTGGGTTGCTGCCCCTGAATTGGTAATTTTAAGGATATTTTACTGTTTTTGGTCATTATCTTGAATATTATTATAGATGGAGATAAACTGTAAACAGCAATAATGTTCAGCAAAGTAAGATTTACAAATATGTCAACATGACCAAATTGGTCAGTTGACCCCTTTAGGAGTTATTGCCCTTTATAGTCAATTTTTAACCTTTTTTCGTAAATTTCCATATCTTTTACAAAAATCTTCTCCTCTGAAACTACTGGGCCAAATTAAACCAAAATTAGCAACAATCAACATTGATGTATCTAGTTTAAAATTTGTGTTTTTTTACCCGGCCAACCAACCAAGATGGCCGCCATGGCTAAAAATAGAACATAGGGGTAAAATGCAGTTTTTGGCTTATATCTCAAAAACCAAAGCATTTTGAGCAAATCAAAACAGCAATAATATACAGCAATTTAAGACTAAAAAATAGGTCAAAATGACCAAAATGGTCAATTGACCCCCTATGAAGTTATCGTTTTTATAATCAATTTTTAACAATTTTCATAAAATTTGTGAATTTTTACTAACATTTTCCACTGAAACTACACGGAGAAGTTCATTAAGATAGAGATGTTTGTAAGCAGCAAGAATGTTTAGTAAAGTAATATGTACAAACACATCAAAATCACCTAAACACAATTTTGTCATGAACTGTCTGCTTCCTTTGTTTAATTCACATATACCAAGGTGAGCGACACAGGCTCTTTAGAGCCTCTAGTTTGCTTTGAAGAAAAAAAGGACGATCCAAAGAACATTTAAATAAATTGAAAAGCCAAAATAATCATTGATGAGAGATTTAAGTTAACCAAAAGAATTAAGGTGAGCGATTCAGGCTCTTGAGAGCCTCTTGTTTAAATAAAAAGTTTTATAGAAGTGGTCGAGTTTTTCAGTTTTTCACTTATTTTCGGGAGTGTACACAATGCTTTACTATAATATGTTCCACCCTGGAAAGGCATATACAAATTTAATCATCATCAATTTCAATTAAAAACTAGGCCAGGGATTGAACCTGGGACCTACTCAATACACCAGTTAAGTTGCTCTACTATCTGAGCTACCTAGTTAGCACTATTTGTTATTTTCTAATAATCATCTGATAATTAATTATACTTTATTTTTATCAGCAACTTTTTTAATTGACTTGACCAATGGAAGAACACTAATTGAAAAGATTGCACCTTCAAGCATTATTGTTAAACATAACTATAGTAAGTAGGGTATGCTTCTCTCATAACATGTCAAATATTTCACATTGTAAGAAAATTGAGAAAAATGGTTTTGAAAAATTACCTTTTTTTTTCTCTGCATTTCAATCAATCTCTGCTAAAAAGATACCATCAGCCTGGAAATTTGCAAAAATCTATATAAAACTAGATAAAATAAACATACTAAATTCCTCTCTTTACCATCAATATTATTTTTCAGAACAAGGATTAGCCTTACAGCAAACAAAAAATGAAAGAATTACGAAATAAATTATAAGAAATATCTGTAATATTTGGTCCGTCTATTCGGAATAACATGAAAAATGTGATGCATTGTTTATTCAGTGGTCACCTCATTTTTAGCTCACCTGGCATAGCCATGTGAGCTTATGCCATCACTTGGTGTCCGTCGTTTTTGACTTGTATCTCAAAAACGAAAGCATTTAGAGCAAATCTGACATGAGGTAAAAATGTTCATTAGGTCAAGATCTATCAGCCCTAAAATTTTCAGATGAATCAAACAACCCATTGTTGGGTTGCTGCCACTTAATTGGTAATTTTAAGGAAATTTTGCAGTTTTTTGTCATTATCTTGAATATTATTATAGATAAAGATAAACTGTAAACAGCAAAAATTATCAGCAAAGTAAGATCTACAAAAAAGATTACATGACCATTATTGTCAATTGACCACTTAAGGAGTTATTGCCCTTTAAAGACAAATTTGCTCTATTTGTTCATCAAACTTGCCTAAATTAAAAAATCTTCTCTGAAACAACTGGGCCAAATACTCTCAAACTTTAAATCAATGTTCGTTGAGGTATCTACTTTCTAAATTGTATCTGAAGTTTTGATCCACCAATAAACATGGCAGCTGTGGCTAAAAATAGAACATAGGGGTTAAATGCAGTTTTTGGCTTATATCTCAAAAACTAAAGCATTATGAGCAAATTTGTTATGGGGTAAAAATGTTCAATAGGATATGATATATCAGCCCTGAAAATTCAGACGAATTTAACAATCCATTGTTGGGTTGCTGCCACTAAATTGGTAATTTTAAGGAAATTTTGCAGTTTTTGGTTATTATCTTGAATATTATTGAATATAAAAATAAACTGTAAACAGCAGAAATGTTTGGCAAAGTTAGATATACAAATGATCAATATGATCAACATTTAAATGGCATTTTAAAGCAAAAATAGTAATTGTGAAAGGTTTAGGCAAAACGTTTCAGGTGAGCGAATCAGGCTCTTGAGAGCCTCTTGTTTATGTTATTCCTTCATGGGCCAAAAAAATTACGCAGTTATTCCTTTTTAATGAACAAATCACCAAACACATGTTTATTAAATATGATTTAACTTTTAAAAATATGCCACGCATTCTTTTATGCATAACAAGACTTCAAAGGTTGAGTAAGCATGGCGCAAGAAAATTGAAAACTGGAAGTGAACGTCCTTTATAAGCCCATGGGCAAATACAGCTTTTTTTTCGCATTGCCCCTGTTCGATTGATTGCTTGATTGTTGGTTGCTTAACGTCCAGTGGCAAATATTTCATGCATATCCAGGACGAGAAAAAGTTAACAATAAATACAATAGGTAGGTAGTTGTAATAGAGGTAATCTAGGATGATGGTCGGGGAAATTTGGACTGCCACCGGAAAAGGAGGGTATATTGGATACTTGCAACAGGCCACCTACGGACCCCTCAAAGAGTTGTTGCAAGGGTTCTTAACGTGCAAAGAGCGTGGCACTCTCTTTACACGAGGCATCGGATTTAACGTTCCCCTTCTGACCGGACGTGACTGCGAACTTGATACATCCCGCACAGCCAAACGGACGCCCCGCTTCGGCAAGCGTTTTACTGCCGGTCCGGAGAAGACCAAGTGACCATATTTCTATTCCCCAGTCACCCTTGGGGGATTGTCCCTTTTCGAAGAGCAATGTTAAATCTTGATTTATATCGACAGTGGAATGGTTTAAAGTATTGGACATGCTGATTTATCTGTATTAGGGCTTATCTAAAATTTGCTCATCTCATTTCAATCAAAATATATAGATATATATTCATACACTACCTCTTACAGACAAGAAAATGGATGATGTAACAAGTACAACAACTGCAAGAAAGAAAGCAACTGGCCATTAAATTTTCAAGTAAAAAATGATGGCATGCTTCTTAATATATTATTATTTTAGGTGCACAAAGATTTCATAAATTTTGAGAAAGTACCAACAACAGACAAAATGAAAATGGTGAAGATCTTTATTGTTAACTCCAACAAAGGTGACTTTGCTAATTACAATGAATAATTGTGAAGGCAAAACATTCAAAAAACCAAATAAATGTTAATAAAATTGTTACACATGTAAAAGCTTACCTTCAAGATCCAATCGTTCAGAATTAAAGTAATACAATTACTGCAAACCACCTATGGGGAAAGAAATGAAGTTATAATAAAATGCCATATTAATTCTAAACTTCCTTAATTTCTGTAGCAGTTCATCTAAACTCGGCATTTAAATTAAGGAAAGCGATGAAACAATGAAGAAAGAGGCATCATGAAAATGGAATGGAGCATTATAGTCAATACACTTGCAAGATCGGTTATATCAGAGAGACACTTTAGCAAGAAAAAAAGAGCTTCCGGAAGACATTGTAAAGTTTGCATCTTTTCTCATCAACAAGTGTCAATCGCAAAACATTGATCTATTTATTTGCATAAATACTCAAGAACGGACTACTTCAGTTTTCTAAAAAAAAAACATAAATTAAGTGATCTGACATTTTTCATTTGTTTTTAAAACAGTTGTATTTCTATTCAAGAAAGACATTAATTTAAGTGTGAAATTGTTTTAATTGATTAATGATCTAAGGGTGGGAATGTGTAGTAAAGTTAGATTACAGACATACTACTTCTCAGTTCTCCGGTCAATGTTTACATTATACATGTTATCAATGTTAGATATTTCCTATATAATCTGGTTAAAGTTAAAGAGTTAATAGCAAGCTTTCTCACGGTTTTGATTCATTCTGCATTCTAACTGTACAACTATCAACATGCATTTTTTCAATAGATCATCAGTACTTTAAATGTGTTTCGTTTATAAATGTAAATCCAAAGTAACTACACTTTACCTTTAACACTGATTGTGCTTCAGTCTTTAAAAGTAGTAAAGTTTCTTTTTGGTCATTATTTATGGTAATCATTGAACTTTCATACAAACTGCGGATGATGAAAGAACACACGAATTTAGCTGGTCTTTGGTTTGGTAACCAACATACCTCCATGAGCGCTTTCATTTCACTTTTCTTAAGATTCATTCAAAAAGTTAAACAATGGCATTACTTGTTTCTCTCAAGGGCAAGGAAACGTAATACACAAAGTTTATTTTCTATGTGGTACTGATAACATACCTGCAAGGTGCATGCTATGGGATCGGCATCCCAATGGGAACAGACTGTGCCCCTCTACTTGCTAACTTGTTTCTTTATTATTATGAGGCTGACTTCATGCAGGAACTTCTTATGTAGAAAGATAAGAAGTTAGCAATATCCTTTAACTCTACGTTCCGCTATATAGATGACGTTCTTTCACTAAACAATTCAAAATTTGGTGACTATGTGGATCGCATCTATCCCATCGAATTGGAGATAAAGGATACTACAGATACAGTTAAGTCGGCTTCATATCTTGACTTACATCTAGAAATTGACAATGAGGGTCGGTTGAAGACAAAACTTTACGACAAAAGAGATGATTTCAGCTTTCCAATTGTGAACTTTCCATTTCTAAGTAGCAACATTCCAGCAGCACCTGCATACGGGGTATATATATCCCAATTGATACGATATTCCCGTGCATGTATTTCCTATCATGATTTCCTTGATAGAGGGTTACTGCTTACAAGGAAGCTATTAAACCAAGAGTTCCAAATGGTGAAGTTGAAATCAGCCCTTCGTAAATTTTACGGACGCCATCACGAGTTGGTTGACCGTTATGGAATAACCGTTTCACAAATGATATCGGATATGTTCCTAACGTCGTAACTACAATCCCCTCCCTTTCATGAATTTGACCTACCGAATAAGACTAGTTACCGGATTTGTAATCACATAAGCAACACGACGGGTGCCGCACGTGGAGCAGGATCTGCTTACCCTTCCGGAGCACCTGAGATCATCCCTAGTTTTTGGTGGGGTTCGTGTTGTTTATTCTTTAGTTTTCTATGTTGTGTCATTTGTACTATTGTTTTTCTGTTTGTCTTTTTCATTTTAGCAATGGCGTTGTCAGTTTGTTTTAGATTTACGAGTTTGACTGTCCCTTTGGTATCTTTCGTCCCTCTTTTATGATTGAATGTTGGTTGCTTAACGTCCAATGGCAAATGTTTCATGCATATTCAGGACGAGAACAAGTTAAACACTAAATATAATAGGTAGGTTGTTGAAATAGAGGCCATCTAGGGTGATGGTCGGGGACATTTGGACTGCCACTGGAAAATGAGGGTATATTGGATAAGGACAGAAATTTTACAATGCAACATGCCACCTACGGACCCCTCAAAGAGTTGTTGCATGTTATGTAATGGTGTACAATACAATGGGACATATTCATGTTGGAAATGTTAACAGAAGCGTGCGACAGCAAAAAGTGGGAACGGGCTAGGTCTATTGAAAATGATTTAAAATACTTGAAAGCTAATGAATAGATAATTTTTGTCGAGCCTGCAACTTTTGTTGCAGAAAGCTCGACATAGGGATAGTGATCCGGCGGCGGCGGTGGTGTTAGCTCACTTCTTAAAAGATTTATATTTTAGAAGGTAGAAGACCTGGATGCTTCATACTTTGTATATAGATGCCTCATGTTACGAACTTACCATCAGTCACATGTCCAATGTCCTTGACCTCATTTTCATGGTTCAGTGACTACTTGAAAAAAAAAGTTAAGATTTTTTGTAATGTTAAATTCTCTCTTATTATAAGTAATTGGATAACTATATTTGGTATGTGCGTACCTTGCAAGGTCTTCATGCTTGTCAGACAGTTTTCACTTGACCTCATTCCATGGATCAGTGAAAAGGTTAAGTTTTCGAGGTCAAGTCCATATCTCTGATACTAAAAGCAATAGGTCTTGTATATTCGGTGTATGGAAGGACTGTAAGGTGTACATCTCCAACTGGCAGGTGTCATCTGACCTTGACCTCATTTTCATGGTTCAGTGGTTATAGTCAAGTTTTTGTGTTTTGGTCTGTTTTTCTTATAGTATATGCAATAGGTCTACTATAATTGGTGTATGGAATAATTGTAAGGTGTACATGTCTAGCTGACAGGTGTCATCTGACTTTGACCTCATTTTCATGGTTCAGTGGTTATAGTTAAGTTTTTGTGTTTTGGTCTGTTTTTCTTATACTTTATGCAATAGGTCTACTATAATTGGCGTATGGAATGATTGTAATGTGTACATGTCTAGCTGACAGGTGTCATCAGACCTTGACCTCTTTTTTATGTTTCAGTGGTTATAGTTAAGTTTTTGTGTTTTGGTCTGTTTTTCTTATACTTTAAGCAATAGGTCTACTATGATTGGTGTATGGAATGATTGTAAGGTGTACATGTCTAGCTGACAGGTGTCATCAGACCTTGACCTCTTTTTTATGGTTCAGTGGTCAAAGTTAAGTTTTTTAGTTTTGGTCTATTTTTCTAATACTTTATGTCAACTTTATTTGGTGTTTGGACATACTTTATGATCTTTATGTCGGTTACGCTGGTTTTATTTGACTTTGACCTCATGTTCATGGTCCATTGCTAAGTTTTAAGTGTTTGTGTGTTTTGGTCTGTTTTTTTCTTTATTAATACGCAATAAGTCAACTATATTTGTTGTATTGAAGAATTGTTAGCTGTACATGTCTGTCTGACATGGTTCATCTGACCTTGACCTCATTTTCATGGTTGATTAACCAAGAAAAGGATTTTCTATGTGTGTTACATTTTAACGTTGCGTCGTTTATTTTCTCTTATTTTTTAGTGTTAATTCACATTGCGACAAGATTGCAGGAAAGAATTAAAACAATTTATGCCAGGATAGCACTAGACCATGTCCCGGAATTTATAACAATATATGTCATATATTGGTTTAATATACAAGTCGGAATATACAGACAAAAAGAGTTAAAAGTCCAGTTGCAAATATTACATGCAGTAATTCATAATGACTTATGCTGTATTATGTTAAATCCAAATGCAGACGCGGTAAGATATTCGTGATATTTTCGTCCAATCGGACATTGAAACGGTAACCGGAAATGTATCTTTGAGCTGTATAGTAAAGAAATAAGATGTAATTTCAGTTTTTAATATTTTAAATATCAGTTGAATTTGTTATTTAATGATGCAAATAATGTTCTTGAAGCCAGACTGGTATATACATAAGCTAACTTGTGGACATGTATAACGTGTTGGCAAACTATTAGAAACGTAACCTGGCGGGAAAACATGAAGATAGACTAGTAAACACGAAGACAGATTGACGGACACATAGAGACCGGTGAAAACGCAGAGACTTGTAGACACATAGTCAGACTGTTGAGAATTATATGGACAGACTAGGGGTCTATAAGAGAGATTTGTGAAAGTAAAAACAGACTAGTGAATGATTGAAAAACGGGTGAATTTAGCATCACATACTTCAATAGTTGTCAATGATCAGCAGATATCCAATTTCATGACTAATTAGAGGCTCTAAAGAGTCTGTGTCGCTCACCTTGGTCTTTGTGAATATTAAACAAAGGAAGAGGATGGATTCATGACAATATTGTGTTTTGGTGATGGTGATGTGTTTATACATCTAACTTTATTAAACATTCTTGCTGCTTAAAATTATATCTATCTATAATGAACTTGGCCCAGTAGTTTCAGTGGAAAATGTTAGAAGAAATTTACAACGTTTATGAAAATTGTTAAAAATTGACTGAGGGACAATAACTCCTTAGGGGGTCAATTGAGCATTTCAGTCAAGTTGACTTATTTGTAAATCTTACTTTGCTGAACATTATTGCTGTTTACAGTTTATCTTTAAAAATATTCAAGATACTAACCAAAAACAGTAAACTTTCCTTAAAACTAACAATTTAGGGTTAACAACCCAACAAGGGGTTGTCTGATTCATTCTTAAATTTCAGAGCAGATAAATCTTGGCATGATAAACAATTTTATCCCATGTCAGATTTGCTCTAAATGTTTTGGTTTTTATGTTTTAAGCCAAAAACTGCATTTTACCCCCATGTTCTATTTTTAGCCATGGCGGCCATCTTGGTTGGATGGCCGAGTCACCGGACACATTTTTCAAACTACATACCTCAAAGATGATTGTGGCCAAGTTTGGATTAATTTAGCCCAGAAGTTTTTAAGGAGAAGATTCTTGTAAAAGATTACTAAGATTTACGAAAAAATGGTTAATATTTACTATGAAGGTCAATTACTCCTAAAGGGGTCAACTGAAAATGTCGGTCATGTTGACTTATTTGTAAATCTTACTTTGCTGAACATTATTGCTGTTAATTGTTCATCTCTATCTATAATAATATCAAAGATAATAACCAAAAACAGCAAAGTTTCCTTAAAATTAATTACTAATTTTGGGGCAGCAACCCAACAACGGGTTATCTGATTTATCTGACAATTTCAGGGCAGATAGATCTTGACCTGTTTAACAAATGTACCTCATGTCAAATTGCTCTAAAAGATTTGGTTTTTGAGTTATCAGCCAAAAACTGCATTTTACCCCATATGTTCTATTTTTAGCAATGGCGGCCATCTTGGATGTTTGGCCGGGTCATCCGACACATTTTTCAAACTAAATACCCCAAAGATGATTGTGGCCAAGTTTGGTTTGATTTGGCCCAGTGGTTTCAGAGGAGAAGATTTTTGTAAATGATTACTTAGATTAAGGAAAAAATGGTTAAAATTGACTATACTATGAAGGTCAATTACTCCTAAAGGGGTCAACTGACAATTTCGGTCATGTTGACTAATTTGTGAATCTTACTTTGCTGAACATAATTGCTGTTTACAGTTTATCTCTATCTATAATATTATTAAAGATAAAAACCAAAAACAGCAAATTTCCTTAAAATTACTAATTCAGGGGCAGCAACCTAACAGCGGGTGGTCTGATTTATCTGAAAATGATAGGGCAGGTAGATCTTGACCTGTTTAACAAGTTTACCTCATGTCAGATTTGCTCTAAATGCTTTGGTTTTTGAGTTATAAGCCAAAAACTGCATTTTACCCCCATGTTCTATTTTTAGCAATGGTGGCCATCTTGGATGGTTGGCCGGGTCACCGGACACATTTTTTAAACTAGGTACCCCAATGATGAGTGTGGCCAAGTTTGGTTTAATTTGTCCCAGTAGTTTCAGAGAATATTTTTGTAAAAGTTAACGACGCCGGACGCAAAGTGATGGGAAAAGGATTCAAAAGTTGTGACCGGACTTTAAAAGATTATATATATTTTTTCATTTTCTATTAATCTATTTGCTTCATACCAAGGGTGACTGGGGTATAAAAATATGGTTACTTGGTCTTCTCCCGACTGGAAGTAAAACGCTGGCCGAAGTGGGGCGTCCTAATGGCTGTGCAGGATGTATCAAGTTCGCAGTAATAACATTTGACTGGGTCCAATAAAGTAAATGTATTCCTTATTGACAGACAAACATCTGAAACATTGAATGAACTTGAATACTTTTTGGAAAGTTTGATATAACAATAATTTTTCCTAAGACATCGGGGGTCCGTAGGTGGCCTGTTGCAAGGCAGTTTAAATTTCCCCGACCATCATCCCAGATGGCCTCTATCGTATCAACCTACCTTTTGTATTCATTGTTAACTTGTTCACGTCCTGAATATGCATGAAATATTTGACACTGGACGTTAAGCAACCAACAATCAATCAATCAATCTTAAGACATCGGCCTCTAACAGGAAAAAAGACAGACTATCTTACTTTAGGAAGTGTGTCCTACTTCTAGATAATGTAGTACTGGTGTTTGAAAACTAATAATAGAGAGATGCTTTTAAAATTTTTGAGCTCTTTTATTTTAATAGCATACAGCTTGAATTAAAATGTACTGAATTTTCATCGAAAAATCAAATAATTCAACTGCATTTGTAAATGACGAACAAAAAACAACTTCACGGATCTGAAATTAAAATCAATACACACACAAGACAGCAGTTTCTGCGTTAGGATTTATCGGTATTCTCCAAACATGAGTCAGATCCACACATGTGTGTCCCCAAACGGGAGTACTATAACCCCGGTTTCAAAGGTTTCCTACCTTCCTCCGATTGAAGAGAAAATTATATATATAAAAATATATATAATAAATTGTATTTTAAATTTGCAAACTTCATTTCACATCAAATAATAACAGTTCGTTAAAATATTGTCACATACCTTCTGGCAATCTTCAATATATATATAGTCATCAACGTCGTGAACTTGCTATTAGATCATTGAACGATGTAGATCTAGACTCTGGATATGTCAAATTCAATGTACATGTATGTAAAATTTTGATTTCCAAAGGTCAAAATGGCCAAATAAATTGATGTGAATACATTGTGATCTGTTTTACAATTGTTCTGAAGCAAGCAAAATTCTTTATTTCTGTTTTAGGTAAGAGTCAATATGAAAAAAAGAAGGATGGCAGCCTACAGGACTGGAAAAATATTAGCAACCAGCTGTACGAATGTTTTCTGTCAACTAAATGTTTAAATTACTGTCATGATTGTGAAGAAAGCAGTCAGTTATACTGATGTATTGACTGTTGTCCATGGGAAGCAGTTTGTGGAAATTGTCTACAAAAAAGACACTAATTTCCTCATTTACACATTTTTGAGGCATGGAGGTAAAGACATCTTTCAACCACAATATGGCTTTCTTTAAATTATTTCCAGTTTACAATTGGAATATCTCATTTGATACCTTTAAATTTTCTCTACATCTGGTCATGTGTCTATTTTTCACATAGACTTAGTTAAGTTTATAAGCATCCATCATGGCATGAATACATGTCTATGAAATCTATTGATTGAAATTTATCATTTATCATGTTTATATACAAGTTTTGATGTGGTTTGATTGACAATTTACAACTTTCCAAGAGATACCATTACAATCTGAATTTCTGTCCACAATATGTCCTTCAGAACAGAGCTAAAGTCAGCAAAGCATATAGCAATCAAGCTTCAAAGCATTACATAATAACATTTGGTACAGTATGACACAATTTAAAAGAGAAAACACACTGTGTAATGTGTATTGTCTATCCAAATATGAACATGATGAATGTGATTTACAGAATAACAGATCAACCAATACCATTGAATTACTGTTTCCTTCTTGCTTTAAATTAATGTAATGAGTGTATATTAAAACATAGATATATCAAATTCAATTTTTTATTACAATGGGAAGTTACAATTTTTCATTGCAACCAATATCCTATTTCTCTCACTTATTTATAGAAGGCAGCATATGTTGGAGCTGTGTTAGATACACCAGGATGGACATTACGGTCTCATACAAATTACAGTACAAAGTATGTGAAAAGAAGTTGATTAAAAGGTATGCATAAATGAAAAGATTATTAAAAAAAATGTTCCTTTTATAAAACAGTATATATATGATATCTGTTCCATGTATTATAGGTCAATTTGGATGTGCTTTGAAAGTTCAGTTATTAAATGTACTAAAAATTTTAAAATTAAAATTTAGAATTGTTTTTTTAGCCATCCATTTGAGAGGGAGAAAGAATGATTGAAGTGAGGTTAGAACAAGTAAACCAGAGTCTTATACAAAAGAAGAAGAATGAGAAATCAGAAACAATTATGATCAACTTCCAAATCAAAACAGAAAACCTCCTATGCTTGATTCCTAAATTTGTTTTGATTTGTGAACCTTTCACTAATTTAACCAAAAAAAAAAACATTTTGAAATTACAGCTTTAAAATTTATAAATAACTACACCTTTCACATATTTACTTATCACCAATATTGTTTGTTAAATTTATTGCACATTTTCCTATTTGCTATCGATCATGACAGATTACTTCTATTAAAGAAATAGGAAGATAGCGATATGATATAATTTAATTATCCATCAGAATTCGAAACACAAATCTTTATTATAATTAAGCTTTAAAATTTTAAGGCCACGTTTTAAAAAATGTTAAACAATTGAAATGAGAAAACTTCTTAACAGCCTAATCAATAATATATATATGTATAAAGATATGAAAAACATAATGCTAGACAACAGATGAAAAACAGGTTCATAACTTCGGACAGACACTAAAAGAATTAAGCGGGGATAAACACTTTTGTTAGACTCCAACCCTCTCCCTTCCGGTTTGTGTAACAAAACAGACTGTAATAATCAGAAGCACACAACTAACCGATTTAATAACAAAAGACACCTAACACACATAACTTGTTATCAGTAAATCATGTTTTTAGACTAAAGCGACAATAAGTACAAATACACATTTGGTTAATTCCGCTGCAATGATATTTTCATTTCAACTTTTGTATTATGTTCTTGAAATATAAATAAAGTCTCATCTCCTGTAATGCATTTTTATTGTTGTTTCTTTTTTTAGGAATAAAAAAGAACAGAAACAGAAGAGGGAAAAAAGTACAATCATCAGAAAGTAAGTTTGTCAGAAATAATAAAAAAAGCAGCATCTCCAACACTCTTTATATCTGATGACTTGTTTACAAGTAATCCTGTATTGTATGACTGAATGTTTTGTATTCAGTACACTTTTAAATTTTTATCATATGTGATAAATAAAATTGAGAATGGAAATGGGAAATGTGTCAAAGAGACAACAACCCGACCAAATAAAAAAACCAACAGCAGAAGGTCACCATCAGGTCTTCAATGTAGCGAGAAATTCCGGCACCCGGAGGCGTCCTTCAGCTGGCCCCTAAACACATATATACTAGTTCAGTGATAATGAATGTCATACTAATTTCCAAATTGTACACAAGAAACTAAAATTAAAATAATACAAGACTAACAAAGGCCAGAGGCTCCTGACTTGGGACAGGCGCAAACATGCAGGGGGGTGGTGAGATCTCAACCCTCCCCCTATACCTCTAACCAATGTAGAAAGGTAAACGCATAACAATACGCACATTAAAATTCAGTTCAAGATAAGTCCGAGTCTGATGTCAGAAGATGTCACCAAAGAAAATAAACAAAATGACAATAATCCATAAATAACAACAGACTACTAGCAGTTAACTGACATGCCAACATGGTGAATTAACAGGTGTTAAAGTTCTTCAAAGCTTATTTTTTTCAAATTATTATAGTTACATCACTTATAGTGTAAAGATGATGATTTTATATTTTATTTTAGTTTGTTGTGATGAAGAATCAAGACTTGCAGATCCAGCTTTACAAGTGGAACACTTTGAAAACACAGGCAGATGAAGTACTTAATAGCAGCTTATATTTCAATCAAATGTTTGTTACATCAGAAAGAAACTAAATATAACATCAAATGAAACAAAAAGAATGAAATTGTGTTTTAAAGATAAAGGACTCAACTTGTACTATATCTGTACAAATACAAATATGTTAACATCTGAGTTGTAAGGGTAAATAGTTGTATCAAATGTTTTCAGTTAAATGACAATATCTTTATTGATAGTTACCTATATAAAATGACTTTAAATTGATTCGATTCTGTTCCAACTAAAAACGACGAAAATATAAAAGAAAGAGGTCAACAATTTAACTCAAACAAAAGTAGTATTATATTGCTTTAAATGAATTCAATACTATTACAGTCATTCTTTTGTTAAATATTTGTGATGCATCATCTGATATTTTCCTTATTTGATCATTCTACAGTTATTCAAAGAAATATGTCTATCAATGTAGTTGGCTATAAAATAAACAGACGGAGTTTCGCCGATTTAGATCATACTAGAACACACCCGCGAAATCGCGGGCATGTAGAGCTTGTGGACTGTTGTAGGATGATTTTTTGTAAAAGATAGTATGTATGGGAAATTTCATAAAAGGTATCAAAAGCTTTCTCCCTTGTTCAAAAGTCCGATATTTGTTTCCTTTCTGTTAAATTCAAATATGTTCATGTGTGTGGTTTTAGACCACATTTATTCTTCTCCTTTGCTACAATGCTGCTTTTGGTAAAAGTCAAATAAAATAAACAATTTGCACCATCTCAAACATGAAATAAATCTAACTGCTTATATATAGACCATTATTAGTCTTAATAAAATATGCTTCTAGGACAATCCGTCAGTGCTTTTTTTTCTTTTGAGAGCCTTATTAAGATGTCAATGGTAGGATATGAATCATGTATAAATGACTAAGGCTAATTTGAGGGGTGGCCGGAGGGGTCCTGATCCCGAAATCCCGCGCTTAAAACCATGAAATCCATTAAAAGAAATGCATATTCTGAAACCATGAAATCAAAAAATATATTCCCGGATCCAGTAAGGATCAATCCCTAAATCCCGAGCTTAAAAACACTCGATCCCTACGCCCATAAAAAATGCTCGCCTACTTTTAATCTCTACCTTACTTTCATTTTTGCCAAATCACTATTTTCCCTTTCAACAATAAATGTTATGCCCCATTTATGGGCATGATGTTTTTAGGCTAGTCCGTCCGTTCGCTCGTTCGTCCTTCCGTCCGTACGGGTGTGTTCCGCTTCAGGTTAAAGTTTTTGGTCGAGGAAGTTTAAGATGAAATTAAGCCTGTTTTACTTATTTTATTATATATGCAAGTGGTACGATCCTTTATGTAGTAAACATTTAAAAGAAAACAGTAGACAGAATCAGGGCCGACTTTCTATACTAATATAGAAAGGCCCTGACAGAATACAGATAGTCTCTATATATTAAAGTAGTATAATCGTAGTTTACATGTAGATAAACGCGAAAAATAATGTTTAGAAATTAATGGAAAGGGTCCTTTGTTTAAAACCATAATGCATGTGTTTTGTTATCTGTTATAGAAATAAGTTTTAGTGAACAAGCTGAGGACATTGAGAGGATTCCAGATGCTATCCCCAAGCCTTTATTTACAGCAGTGTCCTCTTTAGACAACCCAATTTTTGTCATCATTGATTTAGAAACTACAGATTTGAGTAAGTATTTTTCTGAAACAAAAATTGAAAAAAGAATAATTTTAAAGATAATTACTTGCACATTGACATCAATATTTCAAATTATTGCTGTTTTGTTCATTTTTCCTTTGAAGGTCAAAAGCAAAAACGTTTCATCGAACAAAAACATTGATATTGATTCAAATTATTGCTGATCTCTAAGCATTGTCAATGCAAGCGTCACTTTAGTCATGGGCAAAACAGCAATACACAGATTTTGATAGGTCCTCTTCACTCAATCTCCCACTCTCCATGTTAACGCCTATAGTGAGAAATTCGATTTCATGAAGATGACCAACAATAATCTATATAAAACTAGTAATAACTTTTGTATTATATCTTTCATTGTTTATCATTGCTCAATAATCGTAACAATAGAGAATATATCTTTATAATTGCACTTAGTCCAGTTTCATTATAATTATGTTACAAAGGGATACTGTAGACAATATGAAAACAAAACACCTTCAAAAAGGTCAACAAACTTAGACAAACATCAGGAAAAACTGAAATTTTGATATTGTTTTTCTGTATATTTTCAGGCAGAGGAAACATCATTCCTCACATAGTACAGATAGCTGCCAAAGAACACAGAACTCAAACCAGTTTCAACCGTTAGATACCACCACAGCTACCAATGTCTAATGAAGCCGAAAAGGTGACTGGTATTGTTTGGGATGGACGAAAGCTTTTTTACAAAGGGGTTGAACTAGACTTTGTTAATATAAAGGTTGCCATATCTGATTTTTTTATGTGATTAAATCAATTCAGTAATTCTCTACTTGTAGCACATAATGGGAAAAAAAATGATTTTTGGGTTTGTCAACAGCTGTTTATAACTGTAATATGTATGATATTTTTTCTCAGATTGTTATGGGATTTATAGACTCATTGGCCCTTTTTAGATCAAACTTTCCCAAAATAGAAAAATATAATCAGCCATTTTTAGCACAACATTTTTGTAAGGAGGAATATAATGCCCACAATGCTGTGGATGATGTAAATATGCTTGATAAAATACTTATTGCTGGTAATGTTTCTAAAGAACTATTGCTTAAACGTTGTTACATTTCTAATTCTCATTTACTGCAAGAAAACTTCATCAAGGCAAAAGCTCAAAACTTGCCTAGCTTTCATCCCCTGACTTCATAAACATTTTTTCTAAAAGTTGCTACCATTTAGAATAAAAATGAATTGTGCTTACTTGTTTTCTCTCTCAAATTGACCGCATTGTGTGATTTATTAGTCAAAGTTCAGTTTTCTTGTAATTTGTTGTATGAAATGATTATTCAGCCTTCATGAATCAACATTTTATGTCACCTTTATCTCAAATACATAAATTTGCTAATTTAATGTATTACATTTAAATATAGTGTAACATTATTTTTTTTTAATTCAACATAAGTCTATAATAAACATTGAAACAGGTTGTCCACTCTTGTAAGCTTTCTCTTTTTTAAAACTAAAAATGTATTTGTAATTCAATTAAAATTTGCTTTACTGACATTTTTTTTTATTATATACATGTATATATGATCTTATTTATTTGTATCCTTTTCACCATCATGACTATGATTATACTATATTTAAAAAAATATCAGTATAATTTGCAAATAAATATTGAAATTTTATTGAATTTATGTTTTACGAAGTGCATGAAGGAGTATAAACCTGATCAAACATTTTTCAAGGGAGATAATTGAGCTGAGTTCAATGTGAAACAGAAATGATGGGGTATTTTTTTAGTGAGCTGTAGTTAATGCTGGTATGAAATCAAATAACAGTTATCCTCTGGACTCAATATATCTTGAAGCTGTTTATATGATGCTTGGTGTTACACATTTGACAAAAGTGGATATTTGGCAATACTATAAATATTATCTATGTTTTCATTCTTCGAAAACCCTCAAACAAATATCTTTGCCATTGTAAATTACATTTATTTTTTCACATACATATACAAACAGGACATACATCCATACATGTATTTTACTATGTTGCTAAATTAAATGTTTTAACCAATAGATCCCATTAGTTGATATTCACTAAATAAAGGATAGGGTTCAATCTTTAGGTCAAAGGGTCAAATGTCAAGGGCATGCAGAAATGAAAGTAAATAAATATGTATACTAAGAACTATACTTTTAATTCATCTACTTTTAACATGTTTCAAAAAAACGAGAGATTTGTCTAATTTCAGGTCCTAGAATAACCTTGACCTTTGACCTTTTGATCTCAATGTTGAAGTTATTTCGTTGTGTACTACAGATCATAAAGTTATCAAAAACCCACATTTCATAATAAATTTATTTCCCATAACAGATGAATTGCAGATGAAGCAATTCTTTGAATAAAGTTTACTTTAAAAAAAAAAGTGAGCAAAAAAAGGGATCATGGTCTAATTTTAGCTCCTAAAATTACTTGACCTTTGACCTGTTGACCCCTAAAGGTCAAAACCAAGCCTTGATCCTTTGGATATCATTAAATGGTCTTTAATAACAAAGGTCATGAAAATTATGGGACCAATAGGTAGATACACTTTTGAAAATTTAGCAAAAAAGAAGATTATTGTCCTATTTTAGCTCAAAAAATGACCGTTGACATTTTGACGTGTACATGTCATAAATATCAAAGTTAATTATTATTATAAGTTTATATAAAGTATATTGAGTTTTTTCTAAGGATTTACATAAATTATACCAAATAACATCAGAACAGTGATACCAAGTCTCCATTTAGGATCTGCGACCTTGAAATTATAAATGAAAATTCTCGAAATCGGTACGGTAAAAGTTTCTAAATTTTTTTTTTAGTATGCAACAATATGTAAAGTTAATTCAAATGTCAATTTTTAATGCTCTGCTTAAATATTTACTTTTGAACTGGTGAAGATATAAGATTGACAAATTTTAGAATTTCCCCCTTTTTCTATTATTAGTAACAATAACACTTCTAAAAATAGAAAAGCAAATTTTTGTTTTATTTTTTTTTGTTTAAGGTTACAAGGTTACATGTAAAGTCCGTTTTGAAAGAAAGATAAGTAAATTAGACTATATAGTTTTTTTTTAAATTACATACTACTCAAACCCCTTATTTGGCATATGAGGACAAAAAAGGGGGTCACTTTAACCCAGCTCTGTTGTTAATCTGAAATATTTTGCGGATTTTTATTTCATATTAAGAACTCTTAGATACCCCTACTCACAATCCTTGATAAAAATGTAAATTATTTTGCTTGTTGTTAATTGGCTAATTATGGGCCGAATACCTTAATTCAACAATGCCAGCGAGGAATACTACGAAACAGGGCAATGGACATGTGTACTTTTATAAAGAATAAATGTAACGACATGAAGGACGATAATATGTCACGTAATGAGACTATGGAGGCTCTCAATGAACGAATCATTAAGGAAAGTAATAAACTTCAGGATACGGAGAAAACTGCATTAAATATTATGACACTGATGCCAGTTTAAGATGCTTTCTCGGCCCGTAGGGATGAAACTATAATGGTTCAGGATACGAAAATCACCCGATTGCAGGTAGGAGTTCGTAACATCGAACACACGAATGACGCACTACATCAGCAGTCGAGGAGGAACCACATCTCAGAAGGTTGCTCTTGATTTATTTTTTAACCATTTTAAAAAATTATAGTATATAAAAAATGATATTGATGCTGTATTACCAGAGAATATTAGTGAGTATGATACTGTTATTAATCAGTCTATTTGTGAAAAGGAAGTTGTAAATGCAATTAAGTACTTGAAAAATAACAAAGCATGAAGCGATGACATAAAACTTAATGTTGTTCTAAAAATTAAAACTGACCGGATGTATCTCTTGACCTGGCATGTCCGTTTTGATGTGCGATACTGTTTCTTATTGTCTTACGGTGTTTTTCAAAACTGTCCTTTGTATAATGGATTGATTGATTGATTGATTGTTGGTTGCTTAACGTCCAGTGGCAAATATTTCATGCATATTCAGGACGAGAACAAGTTCACAATGAATACAATAGGTAGGTTGATACAATAGTGGCCAACTGGGATGATGGTCGGAGAAATTTGGACTGCCACTGGAAAATGAGGGTATATTGGATAGGGACAGAAATTTTGCCTTGCAATAGGCCACCTACGGACCCCTCAAAGAGTTGTTGCAAGGGTTCTTAACGTGCAAAGAGCGTGGCACTCTCTTTACACGAGGCATCGGATTTAACGTCCCCTTCTGACCGGACGTGACTGCAAACTTGATACATCCCGCACAGCCAAACGGACGCCCCACTTCGGCATGCGTTTTACTGCCGGTCGGGAGAAGACCAAGTGACCATATTTCTATACCCCAGTCACCCTTGGGGATTTGTATAATGGAGTAAGTGGTTATGTTCGATGTCACTCTTGCCAAATTTTTTATAAAAGTTGTGTTAAATATTTCATTGTATTTCTTATTTAAGCCATATTTTTTTTTATAAGTATAAAGTTTTAAACAACTATAGAATTTGTTTGTTTAAGTCTTGACCTGTTTCAGTGTGTTACTCAATGTCATTAATAAGCTATTTTTTTTATGAAAAACTGTACTGAAATAATGACCAAAACATACTGGGTAAATAATTTACTTTCAATTGATATTCATTCAAATTTTAAATGATAAGTGAACCAATAACAAAAAAACATGCAAGCCACTTCAAAGATAATATAATTTATATTCTTTGGGCATCTGAGTATCTTTAAACGTGATTCTTACATTGACTTAAAAGGGGGTCGACCAAATGATAATAGAAATTATCTTTTTGATATGAAAAGGGATGATGAAGTAAACAATTTCATTGGTACATTCTACATGAATTCAGACGGCAATATAGTAGTTGTTATATGTTCAACATATTAATTTTTTCAAATATTTTTTTTTTATGCTGATTCCGAGTTTCAAGACTTGAACCACTGAAATTAGTGTAGATTCCTCTCATTAAGCTACTAAGCCACTGTATTTCAATTAAACTTTACATTAATTGTTTAGCTAAATAAAAGCAATCTCGAAAATGCTTGGTTTTTAGTGCTATTCAAGTTTTAAGAATTAATCATTTTGAATTTTTTTTTCATTCATAAAACTCATATATGCCCAGATAAAACAATCCCTTGACAATAAACTCGTAATAAATACCAGGACTAAATTTAGTATATACGCCAGACGACAACATTCATTTCGTAAGTGTTGTGTCAAATATATAACCCCTATTCACAATCACACAACGGAATAACCCACCACCCATATATTATCAATTTTCTCCTAAATATCCACTACCTATAAATATACAATTATCCTCAAGGATACCACCAACGTAAATAATTTCTTCCCTCACACGACCACCCATGGAAAAAAATTATCGTTTGTCGTCCCCGGGGGGACATAGTATTTTCTGGAACAGCCCTAACCTGCCAATGGTTTTAAAAATGATTTTTCTACATTTTACTGTAAATTTGATTTTTTTTTTATAATTGTGTTATATGTTACCTTAAATCGGTCATTTGATCAAGATAGGTTTATAATTTGTATTGACATTTGTATCTGAAATAAACTTGAACCAACTTAATTTTTATTAAAAAATATATTTTTTAGAAAATTTAACCACATTTGAATAATTCATTAAGATTTTACATCATATTGACCACATTCTAAGGATAGTTGTATAGATTGTCACACCTAACCTGCCAATGGTTTTAATAATAACTTTCTACTTTTTACTGTTAATTTGATTTTTTTGAATTGTAATAGATGTTACCTTAAATCGGTCATTTGATCAAGATAGTTTTCTAATATGTATTGACATTTGTATCTGAAATAAACTTAAACCAACTTAATTTTTATTAAAAATGTAATTTTTAGATAATTTTACCCATTTTTGATAATTCAAAGAGATGTTACATTATATCGACCATATTCTAAGGAAAGTTGTATAGAAAATGACACCAAACCTACCAACGGATATAATAATGATTTTTTTTATACATTTCACGGTTAATTTGATTTTTTATAATTGTATTAGATGTTACCTTAAATCGGTCATTTGATCAAGACAGTTTTCTAATATGTATTGACATTTGTATCTGAAATAAACTTCAACCAACTTAATTTTTATTAAAAATATAATTTTTAGATAATTTTACCCATTTTTGATAATTCATTAAGATGTTACATTATATCGACCAGATTCTACGGATAGTTGTATAGAATGTTACACCTAACCTGCCAACGGTTTTAATAATGATTTTTCTACGTTTAACTGTTAATATGATTTTTTTTTATAATTGTATCAGATGTAACCGTAAATCGTTCATTTAATCAAGATAGTTTTCTAATATGTATTGACATTTGCATCTGAAATAAACTTCAACCAACTTAATTCTTATTAAAAATATATATTTTTTAGATAGTTTTACCAATTTTTGATAATTCAATAAGATGTTACATTATATCGACCAGATTCTAAGGATAGTTGTATAGAATGTTACACCTAACCTGCCAACGGTTTTAATAATGATTTTTCTACATTTTACTTTAAATTTGAATTTTCTTTTGATAATTGTAATGGATGTTACCTTAAATCGGTCATTTGATCAAGATAGTTTTCTAATGTATTGACATTTGTATCTGAAATAAACTTGAACCAACTTAGTTTTTATGAAAAATAAATAAACATACAGATTCTGAAATTTCATAAATAAAAAGAAAATTTCTTCAAACATTTTTTTGAAAGGATTAATATTCAACAGCATAGTGAATTGCTCAAAGGCAAAACAAAAATTATAAGTTCATTAGACCACATTCATTCTGTTTCAGAAACCTATGCTGTGTCAACTATTTAATCACAATCCAAATTTAGAGCTGAATCCAGCTTAAATGTTGTGTCCATACTTGCCCCAACCGTTCAGGGTTCAACCTCTGCGGTCGTAGAAAGCTGCGCCCTCCGGAGCATCAGGTTAGACATTGTGTCAAAGTCAAGTTCATTGACTTGCCATTTAAATCAAAAGATAGTACGCACAACATAAAGAAAAGCTTGCAAAAAAAAATTCAATACAGATATAATTGTTATCAAAGTGCTTACGTCAGGTTATCATTAGCAATTTTGTGCTCAAATCAGGGTAATTCACATACTTAAGAATGCCAGAAATAAATTTCATAGAAACTATCTCTGTTGATTTATATGTCTCTTCCTATATAAACACAAACGAAACCGTTAGGGAAAAAAGCAGTTGTTTCAACAAAAAGCACATAAGTTATAAAACGTATACATATATACATATTCCATGCGCATGTAAGCTGTTTACCCATAAGCCTATGCACGAAAAGCAAATCAAATTAGTTGTGCAAATTTTTCTGTTGGTATAAATCTTAGTGACTGCAAACCCACAGATACCAAGCATATGACACAATAACGTGGTTATAGCAGTTGTTAAAAGCATACGAATTATAGAATACATAAATACAGAGCCTTAGTAGTCGATTGGTCTAGTGCGTCGGGCACACTGCAAGACAATTTGGTACAACGATATCTCAGTAGCACAAGTTTTTACAGACATTTACAGATCTAACATTACAAGGTTGTCACTTGTTAAGACTTGCATTTAAGATATCTCTTTTTCTAGACTAGAACAAGAACGTTTCTCTGTACTGTTTATATCTTAATGATATCTTTATCAAGCATGCATAAACCTTAAGCATGTAAGCCTAAAAAGGCAGAGTAATAATTCAAGCACACTTCTTGTCATAGATTTTGATTCCTTCTATACATTAATTCCTTTTATTTAGAGGAAAGAAGTTTTTCATCGATAAAGTACCTTCATTTGATAAATCAATACCGTTCTCTCCTGGACACCAAACTTGTATACAATATTGAATTATCTATACTATTAAACGAGAAGACCTCTTTTTGGGTGTCGATTCTTTCCACAATTAATTAATCAACACGCCTCTGTGTCCTATAGGTACAGTGCATAGTGCCATTTGTCATCCATTCATATGATTATTCAGATTGAGTTATTTTTGGAGAAAAACGAGAAAAAAAGTCATCCGGATATTGTCCCGTCATTGGACGACATTTTAAGTCAGATTAGACTTTTGGTTTGCGTTTTTCTGTATATATATACAAAGAATAAACTGTATTTTCAGAATTCTATCTGCTATCATTTTCAAGTTATCTATCCACGGCAGTCAAAGAGTTTATTAAATAGAGGGGGTCTGTATACTATATCAATGACCACTATGGATCGATTATTAAACTTAGAATTGAAAGTAAATACACCATATTTATAGTAATAAATGTTCATAATATACAGATAACCGCTAAAAATATTCATGTGAACTTTTGATACCTTTTCTGAAATTCTCCAGTCATTAAATCTTTTACAAAATTCATTGATTACAATAATAAAGAAGATGTGGTATGATTGCCATGTTGAGACAACTCTCTACAAGAGACCAATAAGACACAGATATTAACAATTATAGGTTACCGTACGACCTTCATCAATGCCCAAACCGCATATTCAGCCTTAAAAGGCCCCGCACTGACAATGTAAAACAATTCAAGCCAGAAAACTAGTGGCCTCATTTATGTACAAAAAATGAACGAAAAACAAATATGTAACAGATAAACAAACAACAACCACTGAATTACAGGCTCCTTACTTGAATGTTCATAACATACTAAAAGTATGTTCATATTAAATTGATAGAAAACCAACAAATGGGAATATTGGAAATAGAGGGATAAAAAAAAGCATTTTCCTGTCCCCAATAACAGAGGGACGAAAGATACTAAAGGGACAGTCAAACTCATAAATCTAAAACAAACTGACAACGCCATGGCTAAAAATGAAAAAGACAAACAGAAAAACAATAGTTCATATGACACAACATAGAAAAAATAAAGAATAAACAACACGCACCCCACCAATAACCTATGACTTATGATACTTTGCTGAAATTCTCCAGTCATTCAATATTGAACAAAATTCTTCCAACAACACTTTACATACTTTAAACTACGCTCTAAATGCCCGCGAGTGTTTTCTAGTACTTGTAAAAAAAGTTGAATATTTTTTGTTTGGATAACAAACGTGCTTATTCCTTTTACAATAAAAATATTATTCATGTTATTATCCGTTCTCACTATTTGATAGTTAGAATAGTTCAAACACTGCAATGATTGGCATCATAATGAAAATTGAAATAAACAAATGTCAAAAAGTTAGAGCTATCGTCCTCAAAGGTTTAAGATGGGATTCAAAATTATTATTCTAGTAAAATCGTATTCTTCAAATACTTCCCGAAACAAAATTTACAAGCTGTTGGCAGATATGTTCTGCAGGGATTGCATTCTCCAATTTGTTCAATGAGTTTGTTTGTAATTGCATATTTCCGGGCTTTCCAACTATTTTTAGGTAGGGTGTATTCGATTTTATGTTTATATCGTCCATTACTATTGTGTTGTTGTCTGCCTCTAAATGCTGCATATTTAGCAAATCAGACTTCGGAACTTGGCCAAGATGTCCGCCATCAATTGATATAAAATCACATTTTACCCTAGGATTATTTTGACGATATATAGGAACTGTTATTGTTGAGTCTCCACGTACAACTTTGAGCCTAATATTTGGAAACATTTCGCGAATTAATTCTTCTCCGATATCGCATCGTTTATCTATGCACATATCAAATACCACTATATCAATACTTCCATTAAACAGAAGAGCCCACATGAGAGCTGAATGGCCACCATTGAATCCGATTTCACAAATTCTGCTGATTGCTTGTCTATATTTCATGATATGTCTGTAATAAGCAAGAAGTTGTGATTTACGTTGAAACTTTCCATTTCTGTGATGCCAAATGTGTCCTTCAAGTTTTGACCCATTTGCCCTTTGTCGATTAGATAGGACTAACATGTGTGGTCCCCATAACGAAAGCAATGTTTCAAAAGAGTTTGGTTTCAATCGTCCAACGGTCGTCATGGTGGCCTTTTAAAAAGTATCTTTTCCATTGGAATAATAGGAGTTTCGGAATGACGTCAAATAGAAACATATGATTACTATTCCAGCTGTGATAATCGTTGCTTTTAAAACCCTTATTTGCATTTTATTAACTAAGTGATTAACTAATCTTATTCCAGTCCTGAATTATTTTCCAATATCCAAGTATGCGAGTTTTGGGTAATCAACTTAAAACTAGGTTCAAACTGAAAAGTAAATAAAAGTAGAGGTAAACAATTTGATTTTTAGAAAGTTATGCTAGCTACACATACTGAACACACGTGTTCCCTATTAACCTACAACGTTTATTAATTAATGAAACAAATTCCCGACATGAGCGAGCAAACAGCATTTATTGGTATGTTCCCATTAATATCATGCTTATTACCTTTTGACTCATATTGATATAATTATATACGTTTTCTTTCATTTAACCTATTTTTGGTTATGTCCTTTAGGAGGGTCTCGATTTTTAGATGATTTTGTTGTGATTTTTTTTTGGTAACATGGACATTTGGAGAGCAAGATGACCAAGAGTACAGATCAATTGTGACTTTCCGATAGTCGGCCGAGAGCGTTTTCGACGAATGTATATCTGAATAAGTGCTTCGGATGCATTATATTATGAACGTGATTGTGTCATTTTTTGATAAATGAATTGTTGTACTATTTTCGTGTTTTGTAATCTTGTGTTTCGTATTTGCCTTTGTGCCCTGCAAAAGGGTGTGTATATATCATTTTGTTTTAATCTTAACTGACAGATGTTGTTTTTGTTGCATAGAAATTACGTTTATGGCATAATGGTAACTGCTGGAGAGCTTTGATTTAGTTCTTCCTGTTTTATCCTGGAGATGTCTTTTTTTATAGACGAAACGCGCGTCTGGCGTATAAAACTATAATCCTGGTACTTTTGATAACTATTTATACCACTGGGTCGATGCCACTGCTGGTGGACGTTTCGTCCCCGAGGGTATCACCAGCCCAGTAGTCAGCACTTCGGTGTTGACATGAATATCAATTATATGGTCATTTTTATAAATTTTCTGTTTACAAAACTTTGAATTATTCAAAAAACTAAGGATTTTCTTACCCCAGGAGTAGATTACCTTAGCCGTATTTGGCACAACTTTTTGGAATTTTGGGTCCTCAATGCTCTTCAACTTTGTATTTGTTTGGCTTTTTAACTATTTTGATCTGAGCGTTACTGATGAGTCTTATGTAGACGAAACGCGCGTCTGGCGTATAAAATTATAATCCTGGTACTTTTGATAACTATTTATACCACTGGGTCGATGCCACTGCTGGTGGACGTTTCGTCCCCGAGGGTATCACCAGCCCAGTAGTCAGCACTTCGGTGTTGACATGAATATCAATTATATGGTCATTTTTATAAATTTTCTGTTTACAAAACTTTGAATTATTCAAAAAACTAAGGATTTTCTTACCCCAGGAGTAGATTACCTTAGCCGTATTTGGCACAACTTTTTGGAATTTTGGGTCCTCAATGCTCTTCAACTTTGTATTTGTTTGGCTTTTTAACTATTTTGATCTGAGCGTTACTGATGAGTCTTATGTAGACGAAACGCGCGTCTGGCGTATAAAATTATAATCCTGGTACTTTTGATAACTATTTAGCATGTTTTCCTTTGATATGTTATTCAAGAGCTTTTATTTTCGATCATGATTTCCTTGAGTTACTGGTCACAAGAACGCTAATGAACCAATAGTTCCGAGTGGTGAAGTAAACATAGTCGCTTCATGAATTTGTCGAGCCATTACGATTTGGATGAACGTATAGCATATCCGTTTATCAGATGACAACTGCTATGTTCCAATTTCTTCCTTTCTTCTCCTAGTGTGACATAATCAATTGCACGTATCACCGGTATTGCACTGATATAAACAACTTTTAAAAAAGACTTTATCGCCAAATGTTGCATGTTGAGCAGAATCCGCGCATCCTTCCGAAGCACCTGACTTTATCGCAGCGGTATCTACTTTTAGATATTTTTAAAATGTAAAGTATACGTTTAAAAACGGACAACAGTCCTTCTAAAAAGTAAAATTTCAGTCTAAAGCATATTGATAATTTACAAATAAAATTCAACATTAAGATTACTTGATCAAATTTAAAATCATTTTTTAATTTAAACCACATATTTATATCTTATAACAAATTCCATTTTGTTTTAAGAATTAATTAGTATTTTTTATTATTTTAGTAAATTGAACACTAGCAAATTCAAAGGTACCAGGATTATAATTTAGTAAATAAATCAGATATATTATTAACATTAAAATGGTTCCTGCGAATATCAGCAAAATATCGTGTTAAAAGTTGTAAGGTATACCATGTTGTTCATCGTTGTGGTTTTAAGGAGAAACGAATCTGACTGATGAAAATTAAAGACAGAAAAAAACGCCTCTAGAAGACAGAAACCATACATTTATATTACCCATATAATGCCAAAGGAAGAGAATACAGATGAAACTAAGAATTTCTATTATGAAGGTAGAATATTTACAATTTGGTTTTCAAAGAAAAATAGAAAAATAACCTTCAATTACTGATTTCACTTCTTTAAAGCAACAGAACGATATATTTCCAGAAATTGAACTATTTTTTTTTAAGAATTTACAATAAACAATAATGATTCCCTTTTCGAAAACACCAAAAAGGTAATCAGTTTGGTATCTATGATGAGTTTATTTATTTTAAGGAAATAAAATATGTGATTATCTTACCGTTTTTAAGAAATAAATTCATATGTAAACGTGTTAAAAGGTAGAAAGACGCATCGTCTGACTGGTTTATCGATTTTATGTTGTGAACGTAGGACAGCTGTCAAAAGGGAGAAAAAAAAATATAGTCTTATTCATCTGTTTTTTTTTCTTACAGGTGTTGCTATACATGTATTAATACATAAAAATTGAAGATTCACTTTATTATATTTTAAAATGAATTCAAGAAATATGTCACGATTGTTGTATTCATTTTGGAAACATTTTCTCTTTTTAGCCTTAAATTGACTATATTTCATAAATAAACAAATAAGATGAAACAGTAAAAGTAGTATTGATAATTATACTACATTTTACAATAAAAATTACCACTTTTTTATAATTGTATTAGATGTTACTTAAAGTCGGTCATATTTGCCAAAATAACTTCATATCTTTAACCTATTATCGGCCATTTTCCCTTTAAATAATCGAACAACATTTTACAAGGATCAACCACTCTACTTAGATGAGGTATAATATAAGATGTTACTTTACACCGACATATTTTATAGACGATGATATAAATATTAAACGGCAAAACCTGCGTCTGCATTCAAAATAGCATTTCTACATTTTAAGAAAATTTTACACTTTTTAATAATTGTATTAGATATTACCTTAAAAAATCTGTGATTTGCAATATAATTTTATTAAATTATAACCTTAAAACGATAACTTTTTAATTATAATTTAAAATCAATACCACAAATATGCATTCATAGTTGTATAAAAGAGGGACGAAAAATACCAAAGGGGCAGTCTAACTCAGAAATCTAAAATAAGGGTAAGCAGATCCGGCTCTACATGTGCCACTCGTCGTGTTGATTGTGTGATAACAAATCCGGAAAATAGTCTTATTCGGTAGGTCAAATTCATGAAGGGGAAGGGGATTGTAGTTACGAATTAAGGAACATATCCGATATCATTTGTGAAACGGTTGTTCCATAACGGTCAACCAACCAACTCGTGATGTATAAGTTGTAGCATTAAATCGACCATACTTAAAAGGCGATTGTTAAAGTTGTAACAGCAAAACTTGCCGGTGCTTTATTGGTAATTTTCTCCGAGGAAATACAAATCATTCCACTTGAACAGGAGGGGCCTGACAGTACAATGAAACTAATTATTGAATAGCGAAGAAATATCATGGAGATGCAGTACAATTTTAACGTTTCGAGGTTCACCAAAGGTTCAAAGAAGGGATATCCTTACATTAAAATTATCTCCTTGTTTAATGGAACATTTCAAAGTTCGAAATGTACAAAATAACACTTTTGCCTTAGCACAACTATGTAAAAGCTGCATAGATTATTCTATCAAATATAGTCTTATAAATTTGGCTGAACGGGTCGTTGTCGACCTGGGTAATCCATCAACGTACCCTGGGTACTTTTACTTTCAATGATGGTACCCTGGGTACCGTGTTTTGGATGAATGGTACCAATAGGGTACCAGAATTTTTTTATATTCTTTATGTCAAAAAACAGAAATAGACCCAATAGTAAATATGTACAAACGATTTACTTTTTTTGTACTATCTTACAAACTTTGAAATGGCAATATTAAGATTGTTTAACTTAAATTACCTCATTTGGCTTTAATTGGTTTTTGTTTGGTGCAACCCACACAGTTGTTGGAGGGACGTGATGTCCCTCAAAAGTGACTTCCCATTGTTCCATGTCATCAAAGTATAGATGCAACTGTACTCTAAAGGAGCATCTGTGGCCTGACTTTGCCCTCTTTTCGTCCTTTTTTTGAGCAGCCTAAAAATATTCAAAAAAATATTAAGAATTGTTTCATATTTGAAAGCATTCAATGTCTACAAGAATAATGTAAACTTATCCAATATATAAAATAAATGTTGGAAAATTAGATGCTGTAAGTGAAGGACTATTTGACTTTGAGGACGGGTTGGAAGATTTCTATGTAAAATAAACAAAGCAAATGGAGGGGCATGGAATTTTTTTGAAATAAATAGTTAGCTTTCACATTATTGAAGGAAAAATGTTTGTTTTCAAAAATGTAAAATATGTTTTGCCATCTTGGTTTACTTGCTTAACTGTATAATTGAAAAAAATAAATTGTTTTTGATTAGTCGTGAAAAAAAGTTTGTCGATAATGTTAAATCCATGCACACCGCCTCCCCCCTGAAAATCAAATGGTTGCTCCCTTAGGATCATAGTTTCTTGGATTATGGGCTTTAAGGTAATCAAATAATCATATGTTGTTTTTTTTGGGCATTGTAATCATTAAGTTTTCATGCATTATCCAGTTAGATTATCGGGTGCATATTCTGCTAGAAAATTGGTATTCAAATAAACAAAATGGACCATTTAACTTACAGCGGGTTGGGGAGGGGTTGCATTTTTTTTTTCTGGTCAGAATATTTTTTTATTCGTGGGACGCAGCACTACATATTATTTTTTTCAACTTTAACATTATTTTTCAATGCTCTGTCAGATTTTTTTTCTTCCCTTTAAGCTTGCAGGCCAGATTACTTATATTCTCAAAATTCACTGTCAGGGCAAAATATTTATTTACAATAAACAATGCCCCCAACCTCTGCAAGTCAAATGGCCGATTCCTTACTACTTAATATGTACTTATACTGTAAGTTGTAACTAACTGTAACTGGTATATGCCTCCTATCTCAAGAGCACTCCACTACGCCTAAGGGATCACATATGTCTAGTTAAATCACCAGATAAGATTTATTATATCTTGCCAATAGGTTACAAATTAAAGAATTAAGAACGCATCAGTGTTCTCCTTTTTTGAAAGAGGTAAGGTGGGCGTTTTGAAAATCCAACTTCCAACCGGACGTTACGCATAGAACAGAACGCAGAAGATCATTTCTTGTTTAATTTTCCGCGCCATTTTGCATCATCAACAACATCAGCAACATCCAGAGATGTTCCGATTGCAATCACGTGGTTTTAAGACGAGAGTAGGGTACGTTTAATACTCCGCGGTACCATGACGCATTTTATTTCAAACGAGGGTACGTGTATGACAAAACACGGTACCCAGGGTACCATCATTGAAAGTAAAAGTACTGTATTACCTCAGGGTCATTGGTGGTGCTCCACATTGGAGGCAGATCCGGAAGACGAGAGAGCCTCGTTTCGGATCTGCCGGCAGTCGTAACCTAGAGCCAGAAGTACCTACACGCTGATCTAGCCGATTCCAAATATACAAGAAAGATACTTAGTGTTTTGCTTGCAAGTAATCACGGTAAGTTTAGAGAAACTTACATTGGCGCTGCGAGCATTCGTTTTCGAACAAATTCACTCGGGGAGTCGAATTCTACATCGAAATTACAAATTTCAAGGGGCCAAAACAGCACCTCCATTTTGTTTTTAGGGATCCCTGACAGGTCACCTATTTTCAGTTTTCGCTAACCATAGCTTTGCTATGTTAGCTTTATTGGGAGGGAAAAGTTAAAGCACCGGGAAGGGAACCTTGTGTGGCTAAGTTTAAGTCACCGTTTGTTATTTTTGAGGGATTTTTTCATACTTGGCCGTTTGCGGAGCCCTTCTAGGAACATATGTGAACCCCTTACTCGTTCTTCAAAACCCTTGTAGGGAAGTTTGTAAACCCCAATCCAGTTCCGCCGCGTATTGCACTCAATTGACCTACGCAGCTCAACTTCCATTTGCAACCATAATTTGCAAATCTTCCGGTTGTAAACAGAAAGAAGAAATTGTAAGTGTCAAATTAATATACACTCCTCTGGGGTCAACTTATGAGCTTGATCCCCAGTTAAAAAAAAGTTGTGTTATATTAAAACCATACAAAACAGTCCAATATTATAAATACCCCTTTCCAGTGGATACCCCTGCCAAATCCCTAAACTAAACCTAAATTGTTTATTTATTGTGTTCCCATTCAAGTGTAACCATGGCTAGAGTCCACATAAACTCTGCCACTTTTGAGGAATTGTTATCAATTCCAGGGGTAGGGGCTAAAATTGCCGCAAAAATTTGGGAATTGAGGGAGGATAAAGGAATTCTGGAGTTTGAGGACCTACGGGAGGTTCCTTATATGAGAATAACTGAGGCAGCTCTAGAATCTATGGATTTTACATTTACCGTGAAAACTTTACTGCTGCAAAACTCTTTTTGCCTATAATTGTACGTGTCAGATGATTTTTGTACGCACCTCACAAGGACCATCCATCCCCTTGGTATTTCTGCACGCTACACGTTGTTGGGTTTAATTTCAATTGGATATTTTATTATCAACATAGTAAAGTATATTTTTTGATAATCAAGTTCTTGATTTTTTTATTGGTTTAATCAATACATATTTTATCACGAAAAAAGGCTAGTACATACAGTCGTCTACCGAGGTCCACAAGTTTGCCCTCTCCAACTGTTTTTAACTGACGTTCCTTGAAATTGTTCACCAGGTCAATATTGTATCCTTTCAACTCTTCTGTTGTTTCAATAACCTGGAAAAATATATGAACTACAGTGGCTGGCTTTATATAGCTAGGAGATTAATATTGATGAGCTCCAGTGGGAAATAAGCTTGTTTTTAAGGGGACGACCATTTGATATTCGGGGGGGGGGGGGGGGGGGCTAGTACATACAGTCGTCTACCGAGGTCCACAAGTTTGCCCTCTCCAACTGTTTTTAACTGACGTTCCTTGAAATTTTTCACCAGGTCAATATTGTATCCTTTCAACTCTTCTGTTGTTTCAATAACCTGGAAAAATATATGAACTACAGTGGCTGGCTTTATATAGCTAGGAGATTAATATTGATGAGCTCCAGTGGGAAATAAGCTTGTTTTTAAGGGGACGACCATTTGATATTCGGGGGGGGGGGGGGGGGGGGCAGGTGGATTTTGAAAATAACTAACTAAGCCTTGATAATCACAAAAATAAATGGTTTGTTCTTCGGTAGTATGAAAATAAATTAATAAATTACCTGACTTGTATTCAAAATATATAACTCAGCAGGTATATAGCTTATTTGGCCTTCAGCGGTTCCAAAACCCTTCAAATTTTGTTTTGCCTCGATCCACTCGGCCAATTATGTTTGACAAATCTTTTGAAAGAGGCTAGGTAAAACAAACTTTTAATAGTACTATGTATGTATACAATACGTGTACAAATGTGTACATAAGGCTGTCAGACGTCACAGCAATCTCGGACTTATGTAAACATAAATCGAGAAAAAAATGTATTTTTAAGAATATTTTTCGACACATTTATAGCAGTGAAAAGGACTATAACCTAATGTATACAATTAATCAACAACACCAAAAGCTATTACTTTTTTTCGTTCATGTTTGATTTTTTTTTTATGATAGTGTGCCAATATCTATTGGCCAATGTTCCTTTTTTCTTTTTACTTGTGTTAATTGCTTTCATTTGGATGGGCATGTTTTTGTCCTGAAGTTTTCTGAGAAGTATTCCTCAATCTCTATAATTTCATTTTTTTGCCAGCGAACTCTTTTTGTTTTAGCTGCAGGTTGGTCATCAACATCTTCTACATCATCAATTTCATCAAGATCAGACAATCTGTCAATTTCTACGTCCTTCCCACATACTCTATTTGAAATCTCATATACAAGTAGTTCATCTTGGTTTACATCATTTTCATCACAATCTTTTCTAATGTCTACCAATAATAAATCTACAAAAAACATACAATATATTTTACCGGTGAAAGTTTTCAGTTTTTTACTTCAAATTTAATCAGACATTACTGAATCAAAAAATAAACTGTGATAAAGAGATATGTCTCACCTTTATATATTTAGATAGTTTAATGCAAATGTTAAAATCAAAAGGGTCAACTTTAACATATAAGCAATCCAAAACATTCACAGTCAATGAATCATGATTGAAGTTTCAGGGCAAAAAACCCGTAGTTTTTGGCATGACAATCGTAGTCCGTATTTTTTCACTGAAATCCGTAGAAACTACGGCAAAATCGTAGATGTAAACACCTGAATTTTAGTCTGTGAGTGAGTGAGTAAAGCAGAGTCAACAGAATCTGACAAAATAGAAAATAATATTCAACGAACTAATTTGCCGAAATAGCCTAGTGACACTATACGAAATTAATTTCAATCAATAGACAAATTGATACTGTCAAAAATATCAAAAATCCAATTTTGGCAAATAATTGCAAGATATTGAATTTTACATCTAATTTCCCTTTATTTTGATAAATTTCTGATTTTTTTGTAATTCTAATTAAAACCCGGTAACCCTCAACTATTGATTCACCCAAGACCTGAATCATATACAATTGTTGTATGATGAACTTTACATACATTTTGTCATTTGTTTAATATGTATGATTGCCAATAAATCCTTTAAATAGGGGAAAACAGTCACATACATGTATGTTGTTTGAGTTAACTCCCCTTATTTACACTCTCCGTTTTGAAAACAGAAAGTTATCACAACTTGTCTGTCATGGAGAATGAGAATGTGAAATGTGACTTCTCACATTTTACTGGTATTTCTTGTTGAAAATCTCCAAATTATCACGATAACACACTAACAATACATATTTCACAATGTAATAAGAAAACACAAATACATGTATGTGGACTGCAGAGTCTGGAAAGAAGCCAAAGTGAACCTAACTCTATCTTCAACAAGGGCAAAGGTCTTGACTTGACTTTCACAATTATCCAGAGGGTTTAATAATTTTATATCGTACCAGATATTTTAATAATGATGCAAGATTACCCAATTTAAACATATGCCAGCAACACAGAGACTACTTTGGAATTTATTGGAGGAGTAAGCTGAAAAAAAATGAAAAACATCACGTTTTAAAATTTATTGCGTTTGAAGCGCTTTTCTGGATTTACCTTCATCAGGATCGCTCAAAGCCAAACATTTGAAATCCGAAGATGTATAAGTACCGAAAATCGTTGAAGAGCTATATGTCAAAAATACCTAAAATAAATAGCCAACTTTGCCTGAGGGAGTTGAAACCTTAGTTTCATAATAATTCCAAAAATGTATAAACAGACAATTTAAGTAAGCTGAAATGTTGCTACCCAGAACATCCAGCAAGGCAAAAGTAGACAGAGGTGCCTCACCAAGAGTTTGCAAGGAATATTGGTTGAAGACGAGAGAGGTCATCAACAAAGGAACATATAAAACCACAAGTCCACAACCCCTTTTCATACATACACACATAGATAAGATTTATGGAGCAAAACAGACTAAAATTTATTCTATAAAACAAAAAAAACAGAAGTTCACATGTTACGTATGTTTACTAACACATGCTGAAAAAGTAACGTAGTTAGGTAGGTATTTTTTGAAAAAAGAAGTTTTTTACATTGTGTCTAAGGGGGCAACATTGTGACTTGATCTTTATCAGTGCTTTTTTTTTCTTTACTTTTTTTTACATTAATAAGTTCGTTAGTTTTCTCATTTGAATTGTTTTACATTGTCTTATCAGGGTCTTTTATAGCTGACTATGCGGTATGGGCTTTGCTCATTGATGAAGGCCGTAGCGTGACCTATAGTTGTTAATGTTTGTGTCATTTTGGTCTTTTGTGGATAGTTGTGTCATTGGCAATCATACCACATCTTCTTTTTTATATTAATCAAAAATAAAAAATAATAAAAATTAGGGAAGGTACACGTAAAGACCTAACAATCTGTCTTTTGTGTGGGTACATTTGTCATTTCATACTTATTTTCATCATTTGGCTATTTAAAATGATGAAAAGAAAATATGAAATGAGAAATGTACCCACATAAGAGACAGATTATTCGGTCTAGTAAATGTAGGGACACCTGTAGTAAACGCATATACTTTTAACTCACCTGGCCTTAAAGTCCAAGTGAGCTTTTCTCATCACTTGGTGTCCGTCGTCCGTCGTCTGTCAGCGTCCGTCGTCTGTCGTCGTCGTTAACTTTTACAAACATTTTGTCCTCTGAAACTACTGGGCCAAATTTAACCAAACTTGGCCACAATCATCATTGATGTATCTAGTTTAAAATTTGTGTTTTTTTACCCGGCCAACTAACAAATAACTCAAAAACCAAAGCATTTAGAGCAAGTCTGACATGGGGTTAATTACATTTTCCCGCGTTTCAACGAATAGCGGGAAACATTTGTATTAACGATGCGTATGAATTTTCTTATTTAGTCACGTGAAAATTTTCATGTGCGGGAAAATATTTCGAAAGCCTTCACTTTCTACCCAACAGTCGTAGTGTCAAGATGGACACCGGGTTAGATTCTCCGATTCGGGAAGCAATTGCAAACGAGGTAAAAAGTGTCATCGCTAGTTCTCAGCAGGACATGTTGAACAATATGAGCGCAATGATGGACTCAAGATTGAATCGTTTACAATCCAACATTCAACAGTCTCAGTTTGATATTTCCAACGCACAGATCAACAAAATAGAGGAAAGTGTATCAGACAATTACAAGTTTCAAAGGAAAGGGAATGAAAACCAGTTTCGACACAGTGTAAAAGTAATTTCCAAGTTAACGGAGGCCCGTTCCTTGCTGGATACTCCTGATGTCAGCCTCTCCAAAGTAGCCGCGGCAAAAGACAAGATATCGGAAGGTATAGACTTAGTTCAAGAGCGTCAGAAGCTTATTAAGTTAGCGGATTCTTCCGAGTTAGGATGGCGTGTAGTGCAGGAATATGTTACAAATCCTATAGCAGACGATTCTGAGGACGAGAAACGTATGAATAGGGCCCAATCTAGAGCAGAAAGAAAATATAAAGCGGAAAAGGCAAAAAAGCGTCCAAGACCAGTTCCATATAACAAAGACAGGAGCTCTGAAGACAATAACTCAAACTACAAGCCTGGTAGATGTTTCACTTGTGGAAACAGAGGCCATTGGAGTGATAATTGTCCACAAAATAAGAAGTCAAAGATAAGTACATTCAATTTATTACATTTAAATAACGATTTTTACTACACTACGTTCAAGCTTGATACAGCTCTGAATTTGGATTGTTATTAAATATTTAACACAGCATAGGGTTCTGAAACAATGAATGTGTCACTACTATTAATGACTTTCAATGTCAATGATGTAATTGATTTGTGAAGTCATGGAGAATGAGGTTTTCACTGGTAACAGTTGCAGTTAAAATCTAATGAGGTATTTTTTAAAACCATTTATTTACTAAAATTATTATACTGGTATACCTTTTATTCCTACTTTTGCCAATAAGGCTGGCACTAGGAATACCATAGCATCCCAAGTATATAATAAAGGGTCTGCATATGGCATTCCTAGTGTGTCATCTTCACTCTCCATCAGTTCATGTCTATCAGGTTCTGGAGAATAAAAAAAAGACAAATGGAAAATCACAATTTATAATTCTTTTCATCAAGCATTGTCTAGTGTTATAACATTGGCATGACCATTTCTAAATAAATCTTAACATGTGATAAATAATTCAAATTGTAGGATTTAGCAAAACAATTAAAAATTGAAAGGGATACAATTTGTAAACATGGCAAAAGATAACATTAGTTATCAAGTGTTAATGGACAGTATACCATACAAGTACTGTCTTAGACATATTAAAAACTGCATAAGAAACTGGTATGAAATTTATGGGTGTAAATAGTTATCAAAAGTACCAGGATTATAATTTTATACGCCAGACGCGCGTTTCGAAATTTATGGGTGTAAGTACATCTATCGAATCTTCGCGAGATTTTCTCCAATTTCAAAAGGCTGAAATATTTTATCCTACGACCCAATAGTTGCCACAAAAAAACCATAACACAACTGTTTGATACATATGGTTATAGCCAGTATTTAAATTTCTTGATCAAAACCCCTCTTATTACATTTGACCAATTGTGATTTGTAATAAAATTCATACAGAAATCACTTTTATAATTCTTTTTTCAGGACATCAGGGTATTAAGAGTAACCTCTCTTAACCCACGCCCGACCGCATATGGCCAGATAGGAAACGCATACGTATACCTGAACAGTAATTAATATAAACTTACTGTAAAGGAGAAGTATTTCAAAACTTGGGATGATGGTCGGGGTAATGTCTTCCACTCGAAAATGAGGGTATAGACAGAACTTTTGCCTTACAACAGGCCAACTACGGACCCCTCGAAGAGTTTTTGCAAGGATTCTTAACGTGTAAAGAGCGTGGCACTCTCTCAACACGAGGCATCATATTTAACGTCCCCATTCTGACCGGACGTGACTGCGAGAACTAGATACATTCCGCAGAGCCAAACGGACGCCCCATTCCGGTAAGCGTTTTACTGCTGGTCTGGAGAAGAAAATATTTCCTTTCTCCAGTGGCCTTTGTTGGGATTTTGAAGATAGCAATTCTATTTCAAATTTTCACAAAATTGAAACGTAAAAGACAAAAAAAAAAATTCGATTACAAGTCAGTGCCGCCTTAAAGTGAAATCACACTTTTGTTTATACGCATCGCTCTCGGCGCCGCCATAGTGTCGTAACTGTATTATGACGTCGCCGTTTTTGATTCCGTCGTAAAGGTTTCTAATTCATGTAAAAGCGAGCGCTCGAAGGGACGTCCACTTAAGCAGGTGAAATGATAATGGACATATCATATTTTTTACAACTGATATGTTGTACTAGCGAGTTTCTAGATTGTATTGGGAATACAAAATAATTGGCAAATACTGCAGAATAAAAGGCAAAAAAAAAAAAGATTGAATGATAAGTTGCAAAAATAAAAAGAATACAAAATATTGGAAACACAAAATAAACATTAATAAATGAATTACCCACTATCCAGACCATTATGATAAAAAGAATATATCAATACTAAACACATAATCATCATGCATAATCAACACTAAGAACACATCAATAGAGTAACTAAAAAAGCGAACAGCATGCTATGATTCCTAAAACGCAACCTAAGAACATCCAACAGCGAAACCAAGACAAATGCATACATGTATGTTGCAATGGTCAGATCCAATTTAGACTACTGCGCAACAGTATGGAATCCACACCAAAAAGATCAAGTTAAAAAGGTTGAAATGGTCCAGCGTCGAGCAGCCCGTTATGCCACCAACCGCTATAGGAACACCAGTAGTGTGGGCAGCATGTTAGAAGAACTAGACTGGGATTCATTGGAAAACAGAAGAGTTAAATTACAGCTTACATTACTCTACAAATTGGTTAATGATCTTGTGGACATACCATGCGACACATACTTAACACCAATGTCATCGAGAACAAGATCATCACATACCAAGAAGTTCCGGTAATACTCAACCAAGACTAACGGCTACAAATACAGTTTTTTCCCAAGAACAGTGACAGTTTGGAATTCACTACCAGCAACTATAGCTGAGGCTCCCTCCTTGGTATCTTTCAAGAGGGAGCTTTCAACCCTTTCTATCTAATCTGTGCAGTCCCCCATTTGCCAAGTAAGTCAAATGATGGACTGGAGCTGTGCCGGCGGGGATGAATTTCCCTGGTACCGCCACGGAAGCCGGATAGGTTCAGGCCAGTTGAACGAAAAGCAAATGGGAACCCCCCTTTTTTATTCATTGCTTTATTATTATTTTTTTTACTTTATACTCGCTTGTATATTCTTTGGTTACCTTACAAAATTACTCTTTTTCTTGCGCCCATCGGAAGCGTTGAGTATTGGTCAAGTTTGATAGATCAACGTAGAATGTAGATGTAGAAGACAAATATTTAACACACACGCACACATGTATTTATGTAGAGATATATTCATATCTCACAGAGTACTGCTAAACTGTAACAGACACATTAATGGTCCGTCTGGTGAAAGAATATTCCACTCATATAGACAAATGTTCGTGATGATGTTCATCAAAAATTTGCCACTGAAAGTTTTGCAAAAATAAAGAAAAAATGGTAAAAAAAAATGGTAAAAAAAAATGAAAAAAATAGAAATAAAAGTTCAGATGTAGGTTCGGGTTTAGGTCACTCAATGTGATCACTGTCGACAGGATAATTGGAGATTGTCGGATCCCTTCCGTGACTGAAAAGGACATCCAGTTTTTTTTATACAAAGGTAACTGATTAACTCTTTATTCTTTTGTAACCAACATGATAAAATAGAGAATGCTTAAATATTGGCACACAAATTCAATCAATTATTTTTAAATTAACTATCATTAAGTAGGGGGACGGGGTTAGAGGGGTCCTGATCCGAAATCCCGGGCTTAAAAACATGATATCCCGAGGTCCAGAATTAAAAAAAAATCCCGACATTCCGAACATCGAAAAAAAGAAATCCCGGATCCCAAAAGGGTCAATCCTGAGCTTAAAAACACTTGATCCCGACGTCCCGAAAAAAGGTCCTGTCCCCTCATTAATCAGTATTGGCAAAAATAGGTGCATATACCACAATGAAAGATAAATGTGATAAAATAATACACATTCAAACAAAAAGAGGTGCACCAGCAGAAAATAGAAACCACATTATTAATCTTAATTTCATCGGATCTCAAAATTTAAACTCTTACCAGAATTTTTATTCTATCTAACAGTATAACTCAGAAGTTTCTAAGTGGAACTCGAGCTTAAACTAGAAATCTTACTGGAAAAAATATTCGAAATCAAACTTGAACTTTGAACTCAAAACTTAACAGGAACTCGAACTTGATTTGGTTCGATTATGGAGCGTTGTGTGATAACAGAAATGTAAGCCAATTGGAAATTTCCCCCGAAAACGATGTCATTTAGGGCTTTTTAGTGCTGAGTTTGTGTCTTTTTAAATACGGCATTTCGGGTTTTATATTCCCGGTGCAATGGGCAAGTAAGTAAATTTATTCTGTTTGTAGTCTAAATGGAACGTGTTACTTTTCAGCCCAGATACAACAAATGCAATTAAAAATTTAGATGACTCCAACTTTGACAATTACTTTTTAATAAACTGTTACTGTATGTTTATTAATGAATAATCAAAGTACCTAAAAAAAATATGACTATAAAAAAATATATATATTATACATTTTATAATGGTGTAGTAAAAAGGTTTAACCCAATAGTTCAAAGCATTGCAAGAAATGCTGACTATGCTAGCAACGTCGTTCTGTAACATTAAGAGAAAAAGTTATAATTCCCGCCAAAATCGATAATAAGATTATTTCCGTTGTAGCGGATTTTAAACATCGGTGACCCCCCTTTTTTATTTATGCTTTTAAAATCTCCCCTGAAGCTGCAACTAATGCAGAAGTTTGAAGGAAAAAACATTAGTAGATTTTTTTTTATTCAAGAAAAATCTATAATAAATGGCAATCAAAATGGCGGGAAATTAAAAAGGGCCTTAAAAAATAAGGAAACTGAGAAAAATAAATAGGTTTAAGATAAAAGTTACAATTTACTGTTCTAGTTTAACCAGTTAAGCATAGTTTTTCAATAATTTTGCCTTCTTGTAGCATTTTTGAGCGCTATTTCTATATTACGGTATAACTCGATTCTTTACTTTTTGATGACGTCATATCTCGAAATCAACATCGGTGACCCCAATTTTTTTTTCGCCTAAAATATTGTTATAAGTATGAGCTGTCTACATGCACAATATAAATGGATTATTATTAGTAGTTTAAATAGTGTGTTTTCCCTTTAAAGCAGCACTCGCATCCGCAAATTGGAAAGAGATTATAATAAGTTGTTTTCCACTTCTTAAACGTCGTTTGAAGAAGTTAGAAAACCGGTTTTCAAATCTTGAAAGACATACAATTTACGGAATTCTTATTATTATTTGAAAAGTGCAAAGGAGTAGGTTCGGAAAAACCTCTTTTTGGTCGCAAAATATAGCAGTTTTACAAAATTGATATTAAACTGTAAACTTTTAGTTATTTATTGAACTGTAGAATGCTTCTGCTACATAAATGCCTAGGTCTAACAAGCTGCTTCGGAAAACTTTTCACTTCCTTATTACAAACTAGACTTAATGTATACCTAGATGATCATAATCTATATAACAAATTTCAAGCTGGATTCAGACCAGATTACCGTACAACTTATCATATATTTACAATAAAGACAATACTAAACAAATATATCTTTAAAAATAAAAAAACAGATATATGCCTGTTTTGTAGATTTTTCCAAGGCATTTGATTCAATTTGGCATGATGGATTATTTGAAAAACTTTTAAAACTGGGAGTAAAAGGACATTTTTTCCAATTACTTCACCATATGTATAATAATGCAAAATTTGTTGTAAAAAAAGATAACACTATTACTGAGCCATCTAAATTAGGAAAAGGTGTGCGACAAGGTGATGGCTTAAGCCCCCTCTTATTTAATATATATGTCAATGACATTGATTCAATTTTTCCCCAAGAATCATGTTTTCCGGTGCAGCTTATAGACACTAGAATGAATTGCTTATTATATGCTGACGATTTACTGTTACTATCTGAAAGCAAAGAAGGTCTTCAATCCTGTTTAAATTCTCTAAAAACATACTGTGATAGATGGAAGCTAAATGTCAATTTAAATAAAACAAAAATTATGATCTTCAGTAAAGGTAAAAAAGATTTTAAAAATTTTTAATTTTTTTATGATAACAAAAGAAATTGAAATTGTTGAGAAATATAAATATCTGGGTATTATCATTTACTTTAATGGAAATTTTAAACATGCTGCCGAACACTTATACAAACAAAGCCTAAAGGCACTTTTTTTCTCTGCATTCTAAGACATTTGGATTCAATACTATAGATCATAAACTAAAATTAAAACTTGTTGATACTCTTATAAAACCCATAAGTACTTATGGATCTGAAATATGGATTAGTGACTACAATATAAAAGACTCAAATATTGATAAATTACCTTTTGAAAAAATTAATAAATTTTGTAAAAATATTTTAGGAGTTCACAAGAGAAGTTCAAATATGGCAGTGAAGTGTGAATTAGGAAGACAACCTACTTTGAATCATATACTAACCCTAGCCCTTAAATATTATGATCGACTTAAACAGCTTCCATCTGACAGATTGCTTAGTGAAACATATAAATTAGATCATTCATTATATACTGATGGACACAGATCTTGGCACAAATTTATCTCTAACTCTATTGAAAAATATAATTTAACAGACAATAATCTCAATTTAAAGAACTTAAAGGAAAATATTAATAACCAACATTCTAATAACACTTTGCATAATCTAGAAAAATTACGTTAAATTGAACAAGACAATAAATTACATTTCTATGCCAATATTTATTCAGAAGAATTTAAATTGCAAAATTATCTATCTTATAAATGTTCTCCTAATATAACAAGAAATCTTACAAAATTAAGAATTAGTTCCCACCCTCTTTTGATTGAAAAGGGTAGATATTTGAGACCAAAAATTAAGAGAGAAAACAGAATATGCTCTTACTGCAATCAAATAGAAGATGAAAAGCATTTCCTTATTTATTGCAAAAAAATTGAAAATTATAGAAAACAACTATTTAATAAACTAAATTTTAATTCACAAGATCTGTGCCCTGAAAAGGTTATGGAAACCATTATTAGTTTACTTAACCCACAAAATATTGATGATACAAAAAATATATGCCATTACATACAATTATGCTTTGAATCTTTGTAATTTTATTCATTTAACCTTGATTTGATATTTTGTCATACATAATATATATTTATTCATGTGATGTAATATCATGTTAATGTGGGGGAAGACATCATTATACTTGTATTCTGTATCTGTATCTGTCTAACTTCTGCCAATAAAGGCACACCTCCACTTATTGGGAGTAATAATATGGTTATCCTCCACCAAGAATATATATATACACGGATTATTTATATAAAAAAAAATAAAAAAAAAAATATATATCTGTTCTAAAGTCCTCCACCAATAAAAAAAAAAAAAAGAAAAAATTATATACAACACACTGTATCCACTAGATTAATGTCTCTTTAGTAGGATATAATTACACTGTATTCACTAACTTAAGATTATTGTCTCTTCAGAAGGATATAATTATTTACACTTTAACTTTAAGCAGGGCTAGAAAATATTGATTTTCCTGATTTAATAAAAACTTGAAACTTGAAACTATAAATATGAGCTGTTTTTTTGACTATACAGTGAACATAAATCGTGTACTAGCACCATTAAGTCCAGCTTAATCACTGAAATCTTCAAAATTCTAGCATTTTTAGTTAAGGTTTATGTACCCTTCTGTAGCAATTATGGTACGAACTTTTCAAACTTCAATTGTATCAAAATTACAGATAAAATGAATAATAGAGATAGGCCATTTAGTACATATTCCAAGGGGAAACTTGATGCAAAGCATTATTTTTTACTGTTCCATTGTATTTAATAGAAAAAGAGGACTTTGTGGCAAATAAATCAAGAATTTTGTAGAAGATCCACAGCCTTTATCTTTGTACTCTCATATTTGGCAATTTGATGACTGACAGATATAGGATTATTGCATGCAGTGCTAGCATTGATTTTCTGAAAACAAGTTTATAAATGTAGTTATTGGTTAAAACAAATATAGATTATGGCCAAATTCAAGTACACCTTTTAGGGTTCGCTCGACTTTAGTGACTCAGCACGAGGTGTTCAGGAATTTACAGGTTGCTTAGAACTTTTTGTAAACAAAACACTAGCACATCATAGAAAATCAAGTGAGTAATTTATGTTTCAAATTTTATAACAAAAATCTCTGTATTAAAGGCTGTGGATTTTCTATAAAAAATCTTGATTTATTTGCCACAAAGTCCTCTTTTTCTATCAAATGCAATGAAACAGTAAACACTAACGCTTTGAATCAAGTTTCCCCTTGGAATATGCACTAAATGGCCTATCTCTATTATTCATTAAATCTGTAGTTTTGATACAATTGAGGTTTGAAAAATTCATACAAAAATGGCTACAGAAGGGTACATAAACCTTAAATTTTAGACGGTTTTCGTGTAAAAATGTCACTTTTTAGATGATTTTTGAAGAAAAAAAACGAAGGTGGCCGCATTCGTGTTCATCCATGTTAGTTGTATTAGGCCAAAAAACAGTACTAAATAACATTGTACGTAACTATATTTTCTGTGTTGGACATGCCATTATAACATGTTAATAGAGAGGAGGTGCAAACTCGATTTAGAGACGCGATCATATCTTTCGAACGCGCAATTTTACACCAGTACTGAAAATGAGGTAAACTCGACTTCTGGAAATAGATTGTCACTATCTAGTTATTAAGCGTTGTTTTCACAAAGTATATTTTGAATATAATTGAATTGAAAGTGTGGCATGCTTTGGAATTTAAGGTCCTCAATGCTCTTCAACTTTGTATTTATTTGGCTTTTTTAACTATTTTGATATGAGCGTCACTGATGAGTCTCATGTAGACGAAACGCGCGTCTGGCGTATAAAATTATAATCCTGGTACTTTTGATAACTATTTACACCACTGGGTCGATGCCACTGCTGGTGGACGTTTCGTCCCCGAGGGTATCACCAGCCCAGTAGTCAGCACTTCGGTGTTGACATGAATATCAATTATATGGTCATTTTTATAAATTTTCTGTTTAAAAAACATTGAATTTTTCGAAAAACTAAGGATTTTCTTACCCCAGGAGTAGATTACCTTAGCCGTATTTGGCACAACTTTTTGGAATTTTAGGTCCTCAATGCTCTTCATCTTTGTATTTATTTGGCTTTTTTATCTATTTTGATATGAGCGTCACTGATGAGTCTTATGTAGACGAAACGCGCGTCTGGCGTATAAAATTATAATCCTGGTACTATTTGCGCGTCAACGATTACGATTCCTGAAAGAACCCAACTTCGGCCTATTAAGTTTACAGAGAAAATATTATGACCATAAGATTTATCATAAATTATATGATGTAGGTTCATGTGTTCGTGTTCATCAACGCAAGCACATCAAACAAAGAGTCATATAAATACTGTGTATTCAAAGCTGACAATAATGAAGGGATGATAAGTTGTGACAATAACAAATGTAACAAAGGAAAGTGGTTTCATTTCTCCTGCATTGGCATTACTGAACAGGAAGCAGAAGATCTAGAAGATAACGAAAGAATATGGTTCTGTTGTGAGGGATGTCGTACATCAAAGAAGACTATAACAGATAGTAATAATGATTCCGTCTTTGAATATTCATGTATGCTTCTTTATAGAGGACTTCAGGAGATTGCACACCATAATGCAATAAGAAAAAATAATGGATTGAACTCTTATTGATTATTGGAAAAATGATTTGTTTCAAATTTATGAACTACATCACACCAAATATTTTTTATGTGCACATCAGCTGATAACGGATGTGAGTGGAAGTGTATCCGAGAGATTAGGCCATCAGTTGGTGTGGAACAGAATCGTAAACATGAAAGGGGACAATAATTTTAACATTGAGATGGACTTTCAAATGGAATTCTTCAATAGAGAATTTAAAGAAAATACATGTATGATAAAAAAAAGTGTATGTAAATTATATTATGAATAACCATATAAAACAGCTTTATACAAACATAAAGATAATAACAAAATAGGTGAATAATATGTGAATAGTTATCAAAGGTACCAGGATTATAATTTAGTACGCCAGACGCGCGTTTCGTCTACATAAGACTCATCAGTGACGCTCATATCAAAATATTCATAAAGCCAAACAAGTACAAAGTTGAAGAGCATTGAGGATCCAAAATTCCAAAAAGTTGTGCCAAATACGGCTAAGGTAATCTATGCCTGGGATAAGAAAATCCTTAGTTTTTTCGAAAGTTCAAAGTTTTGTAACAGGAAATTTATCAAAATGACCACATTATTGATATTCATGTCAACACCGAAGTGTTGACTACTGGGCTGGTGACGAAACGTCCACCAGCAGTGAAAATTTGAATAAAATAACTTAGCTAGAAACAGTTACTCATATGTAAATTAATTGCATGATAACTGCACATTGTCATTAAAAATAATTCAATTTGTAAAAATGTTGTTGCCTGTTATTAACACTTTGATTTATTCAGTACATGTATATTCTAAATCATCATGAATATAAGAAGATATGGTAGGATTGTCGATGAGACAACCTTGCATCCAAGTCACAATTTTTAAAACGTAGCAATTTAATATATTTCAGATTATGGCCTTCAACACATATTTAAAATATAACAACTATATAAATAACACAAGGTTTCAAGACTTTTGGGATAAAAATGTAAATACATGCACAAAACCTTATTTATGAATAATTATAGTCAATTGATAAAGTAACAAATACTTTTTTTTTTGGTTAGATTTGAAAAAAAACAAGTTTTTAAAGTTATGTGATTGACACCTTGTAATGGGTCCTTGACAACTCTGAACTGCAGCAAGATTGCAGATTATCAGCATAAGAGAAGCAGGGATGTCGCTGTAACAATTGCACGCATTGCGGGTCATCACCATTCCACTATAAGTCGTTTTGAGAATAAAAATCAGACAATAAACTCTGTTACAGAACTTCTGAGATAATGAAGATCCCCTATACCATTTGCTAGAGAAAACCAAGCATAATGAAGGTTGGTCAGAAGGAAACCCATTGCATACAAGACAATCCTTAAAAGATGATGGCCTCTATTGAATCAACCTACCTATTGTATTTTATTTATTTTGACCTTGTTCTCGTCCTGAATATGCATGAACTATTTGCCACTGGACGTTAAGCAACCAACAAATCAATCTTCTTAAGCTCCGTGTTGAAGGCCGTACTTTAACCTATAATGGTTTACTTTTTAAATTGTTATTTGGATGGAGAGTTGTCTCATTGGCACTCACACCACATCTTCCTATATCTATCTTAAGTAAACAAATTGTGTGTATAATGGTTTCGAACCTTTTTGTGTGTGTTTATCTATTAGAGTTTTCAAGATTGATTGATTGATTGTTGGTTGCTTAACGTCCAGTGGCAAATATTTCATGCATATTCAGGACGAGAACAAGTTCACAATAAATACAATAAGTAGGTTGATATAATAGAGGATGATGGTCGGGGTTACTTGGACTGCCACTGGAAAATGAGGGTATATTGGATAGAGACAGAAATTTTGCCTTGCAACAGGCCACCTACGGACCCCTCAAAGAGTTGTTGCAAGGGTTCTTAACGTGCAAAGAGCGTGGCACTTTCTTTACACGAGGCATCGAATTTAACGTCCCCCTTCTGACCGGACGTGACTGCGAACTTATACATCCCGCACAGCCAAACGGACGCCCCACTTCGGCAAGCGTTTTACTGCCGGTCGGGAGAAGACCAAGTGACCATATTTCTATACCCCAGTCACCCTTGGGGATGAGTTTTCAAGACAAAAAGATGATCACTAGTAATTTTACCTTTAGAGAAACCAATTTGTTCTTGGGATATAATGCCATGCTTTTCTAAATATTTTTCTAATCTATTATTTAATATTCTAGTAAACAACTTCCCAATATTACTAATTATTTTCCCCTGTAATTGCTAGGTTATGAGGTGTCACCTGACTTATGACTTTTAAAATCTAGCTCATTAAGTTGCTTACATTTCTCTGCTTCACCTAACAATTTATTTAGATCCTGGTTATTTATATTTTTAGCAGTATTTAATTCCCTAAAATAGTTCAACCATTCTTCGGCTGATATATTGTCTTGCGATTGCACTCTAGAATCTCCACCTTCACTTAAAAATTAATTCAGAAGTTTCCAATTGTTATCTTTTAAATTATCAAGCTGATTTTAATACTAAATTTTGTCTATAGAGACGTATTGTATTTTTTCTAGATTTTCTATAATGCTTTAAAGCACTAAAATAAGATGATCGAATATATGGATCTTTATTATATTTTTTAAATTAATTTTCTTTATCAATAAGATGCTTTTTTAGGACTGATAGAGATAGATTTTCTCAAACATATATACAAAAATACACAATACAATATTAGTATGTTCGATTGATATGTGCTATAGGAGAAATTGAAACTTTAAAGTAAAGTCAAAGATCTATGTCTTATATACAATTTAATCTGGATATTTATTTAAGTTAAGATAATTTGATTTAAGTGGGGAGGAGTGTAGCGGAATTGGATTATGCAATTGGCACTGATTCCAAATGATGTCTTATACCACGATTTTCATTGGCTAATTATGGGATAAGGAAAATGAATTTGAATAATAAATTTGATTGATCAACGGTGGTATAAAAGCGGCCGTTTCGAAGTTAAGTTTGTTTGATACCGACCGTGCAAGGGCTGTATAGCCAGTCAAGGTCGTTAAAACTTCCATTTGTTGTAAATTGGTTTCTTGGCCAGTGACTTGAGTAAGGTCTACTTCTCTCTCCGCTATATAATTAGCACAATTTTAAATGTTTCTTTATTTTTATACATCAAATTTTCTGTTATATATGGAAACTAGACTGTTGGAAAACATGTGTGTTGCACTATTGATTATTAAATGAAACAAACAATATTTCAAGAGAAGCTACTTTCCTACTGACAATCGTTTTTATTGTAGATTTTTTCTGATTTCACAGCTGTAAATCATAAAAATTGTCACTTTTATTAAAGGAATATAAAAATAAAAATTCAACACTTCCCTAATTACATGTTATTTACATTGTTATAAAAACACTGAGGTTTAATTTGTTTATTTAACATTTTCATCTAAATTCACATTTCGCCTTAGTTCAATTCCCATATCGCCTTAGTATATTTTTACCTTTTTTACCTGGAATTCACAACTCAGGCGAAATGGGAACACACCGTTACAGGGCATGAAGTGGTTATTTTTTTTTCTTACGTCACTCAGGTAATGGCAAATAAATTTGTCGTTCATAGTATTGTGGTAGCGAAGGAAAAGACTTAAATCGTATGCATTTAGCCTACCTAAATATTAAATTGTGGAGCAAACTGCACACAGGAACGAAGTTCTGGTATGGATACCAATGCACGTGTTGTTCGTTCAAGAGTTTGGATATGACAATGCCTTTGTTCACCCGAGCTGCGTTCATGGGGTCTCAAAGTAAACCCGTAGTACCATCGGTTGTTTTCGCAGGACGTAAGAGGTACAGTAAAGGGGAGTAGGATTTATCAAAGGTACCAGGGTTATAATTTAGTAACAACATTGTGTTGAATTCTTGAGTGGGAGGCAGTAGTGATGTAGTTTAATAATTGAGTTAATCCTGAATTGGCATCAGAAATATATATTTTGAGTAAATACAAAATGTATAGGTTTTGAGATGTAGATTGTTGAAATATATTTGGAGTTATTATGCTGTGTTCCTCACGAATAGTTCACAAATCTTCAAACAATGTTGAAGCAAATAACTATGTATGAACAACAGTTCGACAATTTAATGTGAAAATACTTTTCAAAAATCCCTTACAAATCATTTTCGAATGACCTACATATAAATGCAATGCCAATCAAATAATACTCCACAAATTCCTCAATAATCCTTTTATCAGGCTGGAGCTCTACAACTGGGTCAGTAAACACTTTACTTCACTTGATTAGTTATCAGTATACTCCTGGTCATCAATATACAATACAATATGTTTATTGTCAATCAAGGACGCCCGAAAAGAGCAGTTAGCAATTTGTTACAATGATTATTATTTATTCTTAATGATATGCAAATGACAAAACATAGAATAAAGAAAATGAGCCCAAAAGTAAAATTAAAACCACAGATATTTATATATGCATATATTGAACATGTAAAAATGATTTAAAGCTGTTTATTGATACCATTAGTGCCATAAAATTTAAATTTGGTCTATGAATGATTCACTGGGTCAGCGAATTGGCATTATTTACATTTTCATCAGTTTATCCCTCTCAGTCCAGAGACTGAATATTAAATTACATAAGTGTTTTAGAACTTCTAGATTATCCTACCCCATTAGCCATATAAACATATTTTCATCATTACATTACTTTAAATTAGGATAAGAAATACAAAGTTCTTTAATAAATGTCATTCTGTATGTTTCTAAGTTTTTGCATTGTAGGAGAAAGTGGATCTCATCTTCCACCTCCTCCTCACAGAGTTTACAAATACGCTCATGAGCTGGGATGTTTTTGTGCCTCCCGGTTTCAATTGAAAGTTGATGGTCCCCAATCCTTAGTTTTGTTAATGCCTGCCTTTGTTTATAGTTTAGCAGGTTTAAATAAGGTTCAAAATTAAAATTCGTTTTGAATAAACGAAATGTGCAGAGTTTATTTTTTAGGTTATTAATACTTCTTACATCATTAAAAATGTTATTTTTCCATTCTTTTATATATAATCCTTAAGTTTTCCCATAACTATTTTTTAATATAATATTTACTGTTATGTAGTAAACTGTTGGGAGTGAGATCCAGAAGCTCCAAAACTTTAACAATATAACTATACCATGAAGTGTGACTTTTTTCGTGTAGGCTTTTAGATAGTGCCAGAGCTTCTTTAAGTAACATGTCCTCAGATTTTTCTAAAGTTATCCAATATTTAAGGATGCTTAATAAAATAGACAATTGTATTGGTAAATGTCCCACTTCTGCCATGACCTCATTATTTGTGCACTTTCTGTTCACACCAAGTATATATTTACAACATTTTATATTCAATTTTTCAAGTATAAAATCATTTACATAGTTTATAAAAAGAAGATGAATCCTGCAGTTTCGAGGGACTGCCAGCACCCGATATTTCTAATCCATACAGTAAAATGGTCAAATATATGAATGAATGTTAGAATTTTTGGAAGTGAGTCACTAAATGATTTTTATACGACCGCAAATTTTGAAATTTTTTCGTCGTATATTGCTATCGTCGTTGTTGTCGTCGTCGTCGTCGGCGTCCGAATACTTTTAGTTTTCGCACTCTAACTTTAGTAAAAGTGAATAGAAATCTATGAAATTTTAACACAAGGTATATGACCATAAAAGGAAGGTTAGTATTGATTTTGGGAGTTTTGGTCCCAACATTTTAGGAATTAGGGGCCAAAAAGGGCCAAAATAAGCATTTTCTTGGTTTTTGCACTATCACTTTAGTTTAAGTTAATAGAAATCTATGAAATTTTGACACAAGGTTTATGACCACAAAAGAAAGGTTGGGATTGATTTTGGGAGTTTTGGTTTCAACAGTTTAGGAATTAGGGGCCAAAAAAGGGCCCAAATAAGCATTATTCTTGGTTTTCGCACAATAACTTTGGTTTAAGTAAATAGAAATCAATGAAATTTAAACACAATGTTTATGACCACAAAAGGAAGGTTGGCATTGATTTTGGGAGTTTAGGTCCCAACGGTTTAGGAATTAGGGGCCTAAAAGGGACCCAAATAAGCATTTTTCTTTGTTTTCGCACCATAACGTTAGTATAAGTAAATTTATGACAAATAAAAGGAAGGTTGGTATTGATTTTGGGAGTTTTGGTCCCAACAGTTTAGGAAAAAGGGGCCCAAAGGGTCCAAAATTAAACTTTGTTAGATTTCATCAAAATTGAATAATTGGGGTTCTTTGATATGCCGAATCTAACTGTGTATGTAGATTCTTCACTTTTAGTCATGTTTTCAAATTGGTCTACATTAAGGTCCAAAGGGTCCAAAATTAAACCTAGTTTGATTTTGACAAAAAAATGAATCGGTTGGGTTCTTTGATATGTTGAATCTAAAAATGTACTTAGATTCTTGATTATTGGCCCAGTTTTCAAGTTGGTCCAAATTTGGGTCCAAAATTAAACTTTATTTGATTTCATCAAAAATTGAATAAATGGGGTTCGTTGATATGCCAAATCTAACTGTGTATATAGATTCTTCATTTTTGGTCCCGTTTTCAAATTGGCCTACATTAAGGTCCAAAGGGTCCATAATTAAACTAAGTTCTTGGGCCTCTTTGATATGCTGAATCTAAACATGTACTTAGTTTTTTGATTATGGGCCCAGTTTTCAAGTTGGTCCAAATCAGGATCTAAAATTATTATATTAAGTATTGTGCAATAGCAAGTCTGTTCAATTGCACAGTATTGTGCAATGGCAAGAAATATCTAATTTCACAATATTGTGAAATAGCATTTTTTTTTAATTAGAGTTATCTTTCTTTGTCTAGAATAGTAAGCAAGAAATATCTCATTGCAAGAATTTTTTTTAATTGGAGTTATCTTTCTTTGTCAAGAATTAACTTAAATCTTTGTTATATACAATATACAATGTATATTCACTTTATACTACCAACTGATAAATTTAAATGATCTTTACCATTCCAGTGATAACAAGCATTTTTTTTGCATCTTAATATTTTATGATGTATTTAAATGAGTAGTTATTGTTGCAAACTCCATTAAAATATTTTAATTGAGATTAGTTTTGGAATAAGGGAAAGGGGGATGTGATTAAAAAATTGGGTTCAATTTTTCTCATTTGAAATTTCATAAATAAAAAGAAAATTTCTTCAAACATTTTTTTGAGAGGATTAATATTCAACAGCATGGTGAATTGCTCTAAGAGAAAACAAAAAAAATAAGTTCATTAGAACACATTCATTCTGTGTCAGAAACCTATGCTGTGTCAACTATTTAATCACAATCCAAATTTAGAGCTGAATCCAGCTTGAATGTTGTGTCCATACTTGCCCCAACCGTTCAGGGTTCAACCTCTGCGGTCGTATAAAGCTACGCCCTGTGGAGCATCTGGTTTTAGTTTAAAAAGGCCTTTAACCACTTTTTTGTAAAATTTAGATTTTGCCTCTGTAAATGCACCAGATACTGAAAATACAACTCTCAAATATCTATAATGTTTAACTTTTTCTAAAGTGATATTATTGATGGTAAATTTTGAACTTAATAAGCGACCAGATGTGTTAAATATCACACATTTAGTTTTTTCAGTTTATTTTCAGGTTCCACTGCAATCAATAAGATGACAGCTTATTAAGAGAGGTCTGCAGTCCCTTTTCACTTGATTGATTGATTGTTAGTTGCTCAACGTCCAGTGGAAAATATTTCATGCATATTCAGGACGAGAACAAGTTCACAATAAATACAATAGGTAGGCTGATACAAAAGAGGCCATCGGGATGATGTTCAAGGAAATTAGGACTGCCACTGGAAAATGAGGGTATCATGGATAGGGACAGAAATTTTGCCTTGCAACAGACCACCTACGGACCCCTCAAAGAGTTGTTGTAAGGGTTCTTAACGTGCAAGGAGCGTGGCACTCTCTCTTTAAACGAGGCATCGGATTTAACGTCGCCCTTCTGACCGGACGTGACTGCTAACTTGATTCATCCCCCACAGCCAAACGGACGCCCCACTTCGGCAAGTGTTTAACTGACGGTTGGGAGAAGACCAAGTGACCATATTTCTATACCCCAGTCACCCTTGGGGCCTTTTTACTTGAAGATCGCAATACCATATCATCAGCATATTACAAACAACTCAATGGACTTATTTAAGAATGCTGGATCACTAGAGATATCAAAATCATTCTTTATTTCATGAATAAATATTTTGAACAAATTTTGCTTAAATTGTCTCCCTGTCTTACCCCAACATCAGATTGAAAAAAAACAGTCACAGTATGACCTGATTTGACACATAATTTAGTATTGGCATACATGTTTTTCAACATATAAGAAAACTTATCGCTTACACCAATTTGTCTCAGTTTATAGAAAAAACCTCTGAAGCCAAACTGAATCAAAAGCTTTTTTTAAATCAATAAAGCATGCATTCAAAGGTTTACTCCCTCTTTTCGTATGTTTTTTAATAAGGGATCTTAGAACAAACATGTGATTCACAGTACGTTTTTTTCTTTGTAAATCCTATTTGTTCGTGGGGTGTAAAATTGAGGACTTTTGTGAATAATTTTCCAACATATGTCCTGGATAGTTGTGAAACCGCTGTTTAGAAAAGAAGAGTAGAACAATGGTTTATTTTTGAAAAGAACAGACAAGTTTCCAAATATCCTCGTATTTAAAATATCACTTTTATATGGAGGTATTTCAACGTTTTGAATAAATCCTGACCTCGTATTTATAATTTTCTGATAAAACCTGTGGTAGTTGGTTCATATCTAAACCATTTAAACTTGAACATTTACATACAAAAAAAGCATCATTATATTTTTCGTCAAATTTCGGAAGCCAAAACTTACCGATCCAATTCCAGCTTTCCAATGGCTCGTGAATTAAACGATATACAAGTTTTGTTTGTTTACCTTTTATAAACGTATCTATTCTTACCATTCCCATCCCCCCTTTTATTTCGTCCAAACAACAGTCATTTCTATCTTCCTGGTTCACTTTTCCGTCCCATATAAAGTTCCAAATCATATTATTTGGCTCTTTAGTATATTTAGCCGGAATTCCTCGTATTTCGATCTCGTAAGAACAAAATGAAAATATCCTATTTTGTACTATAAGTGTTTTACCTTTAAATGTAAGCTTCCTACTTTTCCATACATGAACACAGTTTTTAACTTTTTCTATTATTTTTCTCTAAATATCATTGTCATCTATTTCATAACCATGGCACACCCCTAATGTTTTAACATTGCCTGTGATCCATTTGATTTTATCAAATTTAAATCGTTTTCTTTTCGAAGCCCCTAATAGTAAGCCTTTTGTTTTGTCAGTTTATTTTAGAACCCGAAGCTTTTTCATATAAGGACAATCTAATAGTAAGCCTTTTGTTTTGTCATAGTTTATTTTAGAACCCGAAGCTTTTGCATATAAGGTCAAAATTTTAAAAGTATTTTCTACAGATTTTTCATTTTTATTAAATACCTAGGTGTCATCTGCAAACATACATAATTTGGTTTCTATAAAGTTCACCCCCCCCTTCCTGGTAATTTTAATCCTTCCATTTTAATGCCCCCCTTATCGCACATGCCATGGGTTCAGCTTGTATTATTCCCCAAGGGTGACTTACATTCATTTTGTTTTTCTCTACTCTTATTCTCTTTTTGGAATTTGGTGAGGCATCTTTCTCTTTGGCAATTACCGAGGACATACACACTTCAGTCTGCTTTGTAAACATAAACTTCTGATGCTTTTTAACAGGTTCTTCGTCTGTTTGGGTTTCATGGTTAAAATCTAATGGCTGCAATGGGGAAAACTGTTGTATGGGATGCTAGTGAACAGGGTACCGGTGAGTAGTGAACAGGGTACCGGTGAGTAGTGAACAGGGTACCGGTGAGTAGGATACTGAGGCACTGGTGTCTGGTACCATTGGTTCTGGATAGGTGAATGATACCTTTGTCTTTCAATGTATTCCCTTGGACCATGGTAATACCTTTGTCGATCTATTGCATAAAGCTCTCTTGTTGGATATAATTAACTGGTCTTGGATTCACCAGTGGGGGAAGTTGCTCTGAGAATAAAAAAAATAAAAAATTGCTACATGAATAAGATTAAGAAATGCTAATAGTAGTGTCCTTAGAAAGACTTGTTAATTGTTAAGATGAGTTTGGATTTTATTTTGGGTTACCAAGGATAAATATTTTTTTTCACAATTACGTGCGAGTTGGATTAGTTCAATTTTCATCACTGTACACTTGCTAACACTCAAACGCATTTAATAGTACAAGGCCGGACCTGAAATGTTTTATAACAGTACCTTCCAATCAAAATCTCTGCTACCCAACCAAAAATAATCGGTCTAGTGGAGATAACACCGTGTGGAAGACCGTTCTTTGACCTATACCATGTCTATATTTGTTTTCTCTTTCAAATTGTGGCTTGAATGGAGGTTTGTCTCATTAGCACTCATCATGCTACATCTTCTTCAATCTATTTTAAATCTATTTTATTTCCTTAAAGAAAGAATTATAGCGAAGTATCTAAAACATTTAAAGCTTTAACAGTACACGTTTAATAATGTTTAAAGCGCTTTTCTGGATTTACATTCAAAGACAACCATATAAAATCCAAAGATAGATAAGTTCCGAAAATCGTCCAAGAGCTTGTAAAGTTTGTGAAACTTTATCAGTAGCGAAGCACGGACTACTTTTTCTAACATTTGAAATAATAATAAAAAAAAACATTAAACACTTTTTATAGGGGGCTTATAACTTACAGACTAACGATGATCAGTCAGAAAAAGGGAAAACATTTTATGGTTTAAAGTACGACACGTGTCGAACAAAATTCATTTCTCGTTGTAAACTGTCGTAAAAAAACAAACGATAATTTAGATGTTAAATATCGGGGGTCTTTAAATGTTTGGATATCGTGTTTTAGAAAAGACAATAAGATACCGCATTTCATAGCAATTTATCATTCAAGTGTTTTTTTGCAGTGAGCGTCTCACAAGGGACCTACTAGTCCAACATGAGGAACACACCATATGTGCATGTGAGGAGTATCGTTTCGGCCAAGACCGTCAAAACTGTGAAGTTTGCAACCAAGATAGATCAATGGGAACAAAGTAAGTTTATTAGATCACGCACTTTTAATACTTTAGAATTATAACTTGATTTTTGCCACAGAAATTTTTTTTGGAGAGATGATTCAATATTTTTGCATGTTTATTATTAATTAAAACAATCTAGTAACTATTTAAATCACTTTTTTTCACTGAATTGATGAACCTCATGTCATCATGAAAGATATTTTATTGTGTAATGGATTATGCAATTGCTTAAGGAATAACGCGAGATGTGCAGTTAGCCAATCAATAATGAAACATACATCGAATGTAATTATATCTGTCGCATAACACAGTTCATTATTTGTCTGTCATTGGAAAATTTGACTTTCTTTAATTAATTGGTAGGCTTAGTTTTTAACTTTCAAATTCATCTTAGGCCCCCATCAGAATGCCTATTTCGAATATATATTGAGCACTGAAAATTATATTTTTTTTATTTTAAAAAAAATTTGTAGAACATTGGTTATATTTTAATGTGTGACTTATACATATCATTCAACGATTTATGTAAGCAAAATACTATTGTTATTTTAAATATTTTATTTGTTAGGTACTACTCAATACTAATTGGTCCAAGACTCCAGCAGCTCTGAGAGGTGTAATCGTTGGCCAGACTTACAGCCTTGATGGATTGCATTCCAGAAAAAGCACGCTTCATATCTGACCTGCATGACACATCTAGTTGGTTAACTTTCAGCAAGGAGATGGGGAAGAATGCCATAGCCCTTTCCTACTGTTCAGACGGGTTTAACCCCTTCCATCACGTCATCAGCCAAGGGTCGTACAGCATTTGGGCACAGTCTAGTCTGATCCTGAATCTACCACATCAACTGAGGTCAAAGACTGGTACCACTCTTCTACTTGGATTGATTTCGGGTAATAAATTAAACCATATTAACTGATAGCACTTATGAGGGGAGATAGGACCGTTATCGAGACTCTGGGATGCGGTATTTTTAAGCTCGGGATTTCGGGATTGACACTTTCTTTTCTTTTTTTTTGAAATTTCGGGTTGTCGGGATTGAAGGCTTTTAGGTGCAGAACCTCGGGATTTCGGGATCAGGACCCCTCCTACTCCCCTCACTTATTGATATATAGCTATATTGTACAAAATAATCTTACTTAATTCAGGTCTGTGTGTAAAAAGAGGGCGACTGACATGTATAAAATAAATAATATTAGAAAAACGAAATTATGGGAGCTACCATTTATTTTAAAGGGGAGAAGGGGAGGGCTATGATAAAATTACAAAAAAAACCAAGAAAAGAGTGTTGAGTTAAAAAAAAAAAGCAGTATGTGCAACTTTGCCAATTAAGGTTAATAATAAATTAATGTCACACGGTGGCATGGTGTCTCACTATTTGAGTACCAGCATATATAAAATTTACAACAGTGGGTATAACAATAAGAGTTTAAGGAACACATTTGAAATTTTTGATATACGATCAACTGTGGATCCCTCATTCAGTAAATCATTTAATCTTACCAGCATCCACTCCGTGGATAATATAATTACAAAGAATAAATAAAAATGGCTTAAACACATTCAATCACAAACTTGCTCAAACTACGGGCAGCTTACATGTAGACTTTTAAAAAAGTGAAAATGATTGTTGAGAAATAAAAAGGGGGGTTTATCCCAGAACTGTGCATCCGGCAAGCGCCTGAGATGGTAACTTGCAAGTATTTTGTTCATCAAAAATATTGGATCGGCCCAAAATTTCCGTGTTTGATAGAAGCTTAACTTTATCAAATTTGTGCATTGCCGGATGACGAATTCTTTCTTGACGTTGTAGTTACTTGTGTAGTTCCGTACTGCATGGTGTTAAAATACATATATGTGAATTATGATTGTTCTGGTTAGTTTTTGAAAAAAGTGGATAGTCTGGATTCCAAAACAAATTCTTTATAGTTCAGTGTCCCACAGGATTCATAGATGAAGTATGTGTAAAAGTTGTGTTAAATAATGTGTAGAACCCGTATTATAGAATAAGTTGAATTATCAATAAGTTTTTAATTGGCACATTTTTTTTTTAATTATTAGAGTATATGAACTATTTCTCTGTAGCACCACGTGCTCCTAAGAAGTTGAATAAGTATAATGAGGTCATCGTAAACTGGTTGGTTAAACTTAAAGAGGGATTAGCAACCTACAATGCAGACAGCAAACAACGAGAGGTGGTCAAAGTGGGACTTCTTTGCATGGTTGGTGATGTACCTGGCACGGCGAAAGAGCAGAATAGAGTCCAGCAAAATGCTAAAACATCATGCAGCCATTGTACAGTCAATGGTAATTATTTCTGAAACCTTTCTTATATGTATTTAGCCATGCTGTTTCCTTTGGGTGACTTTAATACTTTTGTTGTTGCTAGTATCCTGTTACCCCTCCGTTTTCATAGAAATATATTACTTAGACATGCAGCAACAGTTCTGTGTCCCAAATATAACATATAAGGCAGAACCTTTTTTCTAAGCATCGGATAACAGGTTATCTAAGTTCTGAATATTAGGATTGATCATTTTAGGATCTTTTTTTTTACAGGATGACTGGATTTAAATTTCTTTAGATTTGGGATCTCAGGATTTCGGCATCATAACCCCTCAAACGTCTCCCCCTCAATATCACCTGATCACAAGAAGAAACATATTGTTCCGCAAAAATACTTTCACCCTTTATTTCGATCACACAATGATGTAGGCACATGACAGAATGCACTAACTCTAACCATATTCTTAAATTACTTATAGGGGTGGGGATTTCCATGAGTGCAAGAACAAAGAAAATGTTAGGAGTGAAATATAAATTTATGAATGTCACCGCTCATTGAATAATCACATTCCACATCAAGATATTCTGATAAAGAGTCATTCTTCTTTCTTCACAGGTATCCATAGCAGTATCTTACACAAGACTATTTATCCTGGTGGTCGCCGCTTTTTAGATATTAACCATCCTCTTCGCTAAGATACCACATTTTCATCAGGGGCCACTGAAGATGAAGTTGTCATCAAAAGAAGTACTGAAGATGAGAAAGCTGAGGCCAGATATTAAGACAGATTACTTCTCGAAAAAAGACGGCAAGGGTAAGAACATTTATTTTTTTAAAGGGGGATAGGGCCTTTATCTTGACCCCATGATCGGGTGTTTTTAAAGATCAGCATCGCCCGTCCTCCAATGGTCAAGTAGAGCGTTGCAATTGAACGCTAATGGCTTCAGTGCGATGCATTGTTAGAAAAAATCAAAAGTCCTGGGATCTATTCCTTCCGCAATTGGCTGGTGCGTTCCGTGCGTTAGTCAGTAAAAGCACCGGGTTTACTCCTAATCATCTCCTGTTGGGCAGAGAAGTCAAACAGCCGGCTGAGTTGCTGCTCAAGGGGCCAAAAGGGGGGGGGGGGGGGGGGGGTTCAGGATAGTGAAAAATAAATATCGGACCTAGAGGAAGCCATCCAAGGGGCACATGAGCTGGCCAGGGCCAATCTAAAAACGGCACAAGAACGCGTGAAAAGGGATTACGATCTTAAGATGGTGGTCGAAAGGTTTAAAGTGGGGGATCTAGTATATGAATTGGATACGGCCACCATCAAGGGAAAATTTCAAAAATTGACTCCATCCTGGAAGGGCCCCGGGGTGGTGGTGGAAAGTCCTACTCCATACCTTTACAGGGTCAAAATGAAAACAGCAATGGTAGTGGTCCATCATGACCGAATTAAGTTGTGTAAGTCCCTAATTGGTGTAAAAAACTACAAGCCCAAGTGATAAGTAAAAATTGGAAGGAAATGGAGGAGTCGGGACCCAAGGGTACAAACATGTATTGCTCATGCCGGGGACCAGATGATGGGTGTCTGATGATCAGGTGTGAAGAGTGCAAGGAATGGTTCCATGAACGATGTGTGGACATCACTCCTGGGGAGGCTGACGGAATGGACGCCTATTAGTGTCCTGGATGTTCGGTCTCTACGGGAGTTCACGTGTCCAGGATCTCCCTGCACTCTACGGTAAATTTATTTCAGATGGAAAGTAAACAGAACAAGACCTCAGATGGAAGCCAGCCAGCCTCTCCAATGCAGTCGCCCGTTACGGAAGTGGTGGAGGAACTGGTAGTTGTGGTCACAGAGGAGGAGCTCAGACAGCTGGACCATGAGGGCGCCACTGAGGGTGAGATGAAGGGGGAGGTGGGAAAGAATAACAAAAAGAAAAAAAGCAGGAGCAGGCCAGACAGAAAGTGCAGAGCTGCCAGACGAAAGGCCATGGCCGCGGCCTCACTTCTCCAGACAACCTCGCCTCAGAGGGTCCAGGGGATGGCTCAGGGTCAGGAGGTGTGTCGGGACCAGTCTCACTCCCAAGCTCACAGTGAGGTGGCAACATCTCATTATAGAGGGCAGGGTGGATAAGTTGGCACTGGACCGTCTTGTCCAGTGTCTGGCTATGAAGCCCGGGGACCAGGCCTGGAAGGGCACATCCTAGCGGAAAATGTGGCGGAGGTGTTCCAGGACCTGGTTGTTTCCGACCAAGGGTTAGCAAGAGTGCGCCTCTCGTCGTTGAGCACTCTTCAGGGCCCAAAGGAATGCTGCTATGGGGAGCCCCATCATAGGGTATCAAGCCAACTGGAGACTGTGGGGCTGACTCCAGAGGACCTCAGCGCTGAGTGGAAAGCCATGGCAGCAGTGTGTGCTAATTGGCACAGTGGGAGGTTCCGCCAACCTTCACGCTGTCGTCAATCAACTCGCATGCAGTGCTCATGCACTGGAGGGCGCAGGTGGAGTTAATGGCTCTTTTACAGAGACATCAGCGTTGGGACTTTCTGGGGAAAGTCAACCTTAGCTCCAGTGAGCCTTCCCAGTCATACATAGCCTTTCAATCAAAATGGAAAGAAACAAAACTATGAGAACAAATCATTAAAAGCAACAACAACAAAAAATTGTTTGAATTTTAAAAAGAATTAATTTTTAACAGGACAGCCAAGATAGCAATACTAATGGTATTGATGAGTCCGGTTCATAGCAGTACCTCTTTGATGACTTGGTAGCAGCACCACTCCCTAACCTACCACATGGACAGTTTAGTTGTGAAGGGTGTAAATGTAACTCTTTGTTGTTAAAAGAAATAGGTATGTAATGTTTTTGAATCTATATAATTGGTGACATGTATAATTTAATATCTTGGATTTTTCTAAGAAGTGTTCATGAAGTGTTTCCATTCAAACTTCAAACGGTTTTATAGACCCATTGGTCCAACCTGCCTGATTTTAAAAATTATTCAAATTGATCATGTAAATGAATTAATAAATAGATGGGCACTGAATGATACTAACTAAGCCTGCACTTATTACATTAATATATTTTAAATATAATGTGTAAGTAGATATTTTCATTTACTTTGAATTTCCTGTAGTAAAGATACTGGAGAATAAATTATTTTACCAATTATTTTCCGATATGTTAAATATCTTTCTGTGCTTGCTTACCTATTTAAAATGGCATTTCCTAACATGTATGTAGAATCAAGTTATGTAGGTGTGAAAAGCAAGCAGTAACCTCACTGCGTTAGAGCCTATGACCTGCTACACCAACCAATCCAAGGATTTCATTTGATCTTAGATTCATGGAGTTATTATCCATTCTACAACTTGAATGCTGCCTGCCTGAAGCTTTACACTCCAACTATATCAAGTTAATTTTCAATGCTGTAAGTACTAATACAAATTCACCTGAAATTCTGAATGTCTTGTATGATGCTTTAGTAATGCATCTTTAATAGCAGATAAACGTTTAAATGCTTAACAAACATGTAAATATTAGATCTGTAGGCTTTAATTGTTCAATATTTTGTTTTTTTATAAAAAATTGATATATTTTAAAATATTCATGTATTTTAATACATAATCCTTTCCATGAAAAAAACATACCGTTCTGTTGTTGGATTGATTGATTGATTGATTGTTGGTTGCTTAACGTCCAGTGGCAAATATTTCATGCATATTCAGGACGAGAACAAATTCACAATAAATACAATTGGTAGGTTGATATAATAGAGGCCATCTGGGATGATGGTCAGGGAAATTTGGACTGCCACTGGAAAATGAGGGAATATTGGTTAGGGACAGAAATTTTGCCTTGCAACAGGCCACCTACGGACCCCTCAAAAGAGTTGTTGCAAGGGTACTTAACGTGCAAAGAGCGTGGCAATCTCTTTACACGAGGCATCGGATTTTACGTCCCCCTTCTGACCGGACGTGACTGCAAACTTAATACATCCCGCACAGCCAAACGGACGCCCCACTTCAGCAAGCGTTTTACTGCCGGTCGGGAGAAGACCAAGTGACCATATTTATATACCCCAGTCACCCTTGGGGATTTCTGTTGTTGGAGATTGTCTCCCAGAATATAACTATCATTGATCATCATTTAATACTAGAAAGAATATCACAGTATCTTCTTTTTCTACAGAATGTCCAATATGTTTGAAGGTAACAGTACTTAACAGTTGATACTTATATCTGATAATTTAAAAATGCATCTTCTTAACATTTAATTTTTTTATATTTTTTCGACATCCTTTATTGCAGTTTACTTAAGGTGGTGACTGAATAAATGAATTGTGCCAATTTGAAACATAGATCAAAAATATACTTATCAAGGTCAGATAACTAGCGTGACAATATTTGATTATGAATTTTTGTCCTTTGTATTTCAAATTATAAAAGACCCACACCTGTTTAAGGACTATTTAGGAATTGATTACGGGCTGTGTCTTAATATATATGTGGCAACAGGTCTTGTAAGTGCAACTCCTTAACCATGTAATGCAAACAGTAGTGTAGTATCACTAAACACCCAAAGCCCCTTGAGTGTGGGTGCATAATTATAACCCCCTTTCAAATGGGGCCATAAATATGAGGGGGTTATAAAATATTGGGGTCAATTTTTTTTTCTTTTTTAAATGAGAGGGGTTATAAATATTTTGAGGTGTCATTCGCGGTCATTTTTTGGGGGGGGGGGGGGGGGGGGGGGGAACAGATAAAAAACTCGAGGCTCTCAAGAGCCTGTGTCGCTCACCTGTTACTGTATTTACTGATGTCGGTCATCTTGGTTGGTAGGTGGGGTCATTAGACACTTTTTTTTAAATAGATACCATAGTGATGATTGTGGACACTTTAGTTTAATATGGCCCATAGTTTTAGAAAAGAAGATTTTTGTACAAGTTACAAAAATGACGAAAATTTGTTCAAAATTGACTATAAAGGGCAATAACTCCTTAAGGGGTACTCTTACAATTTTTATCATGTTGACTTATTTGTAAATCCTATTTTGCTGAACAAAATTGCTGTTTACAGTTTATCTTTATCTATAATAGTATATAAGATAATAACCAAAAACTTCAAAATTTCCTTAAAATTACCAATTTTAGGGCAGCAACCCAATAACGAGTTGTCAGATTCATCTGAAAATTTGCGAGGGGATAGATCTTATTCTGATGGACATTTAAATCTTGAAAGATTTGCCCTAAATGTCTTAGTTTTAAAGATATAATTCAAAAACTGTATTTTACCACTATGTTCTAATTTTAGCCATGTCAGCCATTTTGTTTGGCAGGCGGTGTCATCGGACACATTTTTCAAACTATATACCACAATGATAATTATTGCCAAGTTTGGTTTAATTTGGCCATGTAGTTTCAGAGAAGAAGATTTGTGTACAAGTTACAAACACTGACGAAAATTTGTTAAAATTGATTATAAAGGGCAATAACTCCTTAAGGGGTTGACTGACAATTTTGGTCATGTCGACTTATTTGTAGGTTTTACTTTGCTGAACATTATTGCTGTTTACAGTTTATCTCTATCTATAATAGTATTCAAGAAAATAACCAAAAACTGCAAAATTTCCTTAAAATAACCAATTCAGGGGCAGCAACCTAACAACGAGTTGTCCGATTCATCTGAAAATTCTAGAGCAGATAGATCTTGATCTGATTAACAATTTTACCCCATGTCAGATTTGCTCTAAATGTTTTGGTTTCAAAGATATAAGCCAAAATATACATTTTACCCCTGTGTTCTATTTTTAGCCATGGCGGCCATCTTGGTTGGATGGCCAGGTCACCGGACACATTTTTTAAACTAGATACCCCAAGGATGATTATGGCCAAGTTTGGTTAAATTTGGCCCAGTAGTTTCAGAGGAGAAGATTTTTGTAAAAGTTTACGGACGACGGACGACGGACGCCAAGTGATGAGAAAAGCTCACTTGACCTTTCAGGTCAGGTGAGCCAAAAATGTGTAAAAGTTAGATTCGAATAGTTTTTCCGTAAAAATATTCATTTATTCACTTTTTATTTTTAAAATCATATAATAGTAAAAAATACTTATTAAATAAATAGTAAAAAATACTTATTAAAAAAATAGTAAAAAATACTTATTAAAAAAATAGTAAAAAATACTTATTAAATAAATAGTAAAAAAATGCATGCATCGTGTATCCGTCCTCCCTCGTTATCACATATTGACCGCGGAATAAAAATGGCAGGACGTCACGTAATTTTTTCATTACGACTATTGATGTATATTAATGCCGCCTTCGCATCGTCAAAGGAAGAGAAATGTGTCCGTGGATTTCGAGTCTGTAATAGAGTGTCTGAGACCATGCTGAGATGTGGAAGGGGTGTGAGGTGCATCACAGTGCACCACCCCACCACCATTGTGATATGTCAGTCCCCATCAACTGTAGTACGGGTTGCAAAGTTGAAGGTAAGATTTATTATGAATCTCTGTCTAAATATATATATATATATTGTATCTTTTGATGTCTTTAATCATTCCCCCCTTGTTTTCCCTTTCTGTTTATTGCATATAGACACAAAAGTATATTTATTTCTCAAAGTATCTTCGAAACCACTGTTAAATTACAACTAAATACTTAAACGTATGCCCAGAAAATTATACAAAATATTTATTTTAATTTTTTGTCAAATTTACCAACACAAATCGTTTTTCGAACGAGTGTATCCAACTAATAAATTTCATTTGTCATAAAAACGATGATATAAAATGTCCCAGGCGTAGGTAAACAATTAAAAGTTTTAACAACATCAAAGAAGTGATGACAGCTTATATCAACATCTAAATGAATTTTGAGATGACCCCTTTCCGATAAACTTCTGAAGTGTTTAGAGGAGTGGTAAGGGATTTTTATATTTTAAATATTTCTTTTTATTCCTGATTGCTACTATACAAACAAGTTACATAAACAAACCTCTATGAATTGAATATGATACCAGCTAGATTCACAATAAAGAAGCTGTATTTATAAATTAAATATGATACAAGCCTTGTATATACATAAAAATTGTTTTGAAACGGCTCCTTGATTTTATTAGAAACATCCGGTTTTTACATCATAACAACCTATATTCGAACAACAAGTGGAATGTATAGTTAATTCTTACACTTTTCTTAAAACAGTTCTTGGAAAGAAGATAGGTGAAGAGAGAACAGAGGAGATTCTTTTGAAGAAGAACACAGAAGAGAGCACAGAGCCAGAGGAGGAAGACCAAAAAGAGGCTACATTTGCCTTCAGGTGGTCTGTGGCAACCCCACCTCTATGTGAGGAGAAGGAAACCATCCTTGGTATGTTAATAGTAAAGAAAGAATAAATAAAATGTGAAAAGCAAGAACATATACATCCCCTCTTCTACAACCATGTTATAAAAAAAAGATATTTTTCCCTCTACAAATTTATAATCATGTAGGAAAATCCTTTGTTATATGTGAGACTTTATTATAAAAAAAAAAGAAAGATGTAGACTTTAGAGATGGGGGTTACTTGTGTAACTACAAATGCATTGGATGTTGAAGACAAGACTACTTCAAGTTTTACATGTTTACAGTGGCCTCCTGTTATTAAATGAATTAATGCACATCTGTAAAAGTCTCTGATCTAGAAGCAAGTCTTTTATCAGAGACATATATATATACCTTATTCAAAATCTGTCTCTTTTGATTTTCGGTTAGAAAAGGTAAATCAATTAACATAATATATTTGTATTTGATGTCCATTGCAATGATCAAAACATTATTTACCTTGATCACGTATACTTCATTAATAAGATTTGGATATCAGTTATCCTCCTATGAATGTTTAAGTTTTGATTCCTAACATATCATCTTTCCAAGCATTTGCAGCTTCCGTATTATACATCTTAAGAATTCCTTTTCTTTCTATAAGGAACAGTAAATTTAATTTTAATTTTTCTGACTTCTGGATTGGCCTTCATCAGTAAGGCTTAAAAAAACGAAAACGAAAGAGGTACAATACGTCCCAGAAGTGAAAAGCTATACTTAAAAAATACCACAAGAATAACAATATATTGTTATGACGATACTGCATCTATAATTATAATCAAAACAAAGGAGTAAACAACGACTCACAAAACCAAGGACATTTACATCAACAGTCAAATAACAATTAAGAAACAACACGAACTCCACTAAAAACCGGGAGTGAAAGCATTTCCTGCACCGTATACGGCACCCATCGTGTTATTTCTTTGTTCAGTTCGGTAATGATGGAAGGTTACTATGACTGAGAAAGAATATCAGATATGATTTTTGACTCACTTTTGTAGGCAAACCTTTTAATAATATTATGTGCAGAAAATATCAGTGTGTTATTACTAGATGTCGTATTGGTCATACTAGAATAACACACGCGAACTTTTTAAAAAATGAAGATGAACCATAACGTGTACCTTGCAACTGCAAGTATACTATTAAACATGTTTTAATTAATTGTATTGACTTTGCTGATATTCGTAAGAAGCATTTCAATGTCAATAATATGTATGATTTATTCAATAATGTTCCATTTACAAATATTGTTGATTTTTTTAAAAGAAATTGGAATTTATTATAGAATATAAGAATGTTATTATATTTAAATCGATTTTAATTTTTATCACGTTATTTTACTGTTGATTTTTATTTGTATATACTCAATTTGCATCTGAAAAGGATATTGCTAACAAGCTTGGTGAAACTTTTGCGAAGTCTTCTTCGCGAAACAACTACAGGGAAGACTAAAAAAGTAAAAAAAAACAAAAAGAAAGAATTAAATTAAACTTTAAATCAAAAAATGGTGAAAATTATAATGAACTATTTTCTCTTGAAGAACATAAAACATCTCTGTCAAAAGCCCATGATACAGCTTGTGGGTCTGATAATATTCACTACCAACTCTTAAAACACTTGCCAGATTCCTCACTAGAAGCTCTCTTGCAGCTTATGAATAACATCTGGGAATCTGGTGATTTACTATCAATCTGGAAGCTTGCAACCGTCGTGCCTATTCCAAAACCAAGTAAAGATCATACGGATCCTATTAATTATCGACCAATTGCTCTTACCAGTTGTGTCTGTAAATCACTCGAACGGATGGTCAATGCTCGCCTTGTTTGTTTCTTGGAATCCAATGGGCTTTTAGCCAAGATCCAGTGTGGATTCCGACAGGGCCGCAGTACTCTTGATCATCTTGTTCGATTCGAATCATTTGTCCGTAATGGTTTTGCAAAAAATGAACATGTGGTGTCGGTCTTTTTCGACCTTGAGAAGGCCTATGATACTGCATGGAAATATGGTATTTTAAAAGATCTATTTGATATGTAGAGGGTTGAAAGGCAATATGCCTAATTTTATTTCTAATTTTCTCTCTAACAGACAATTTAATGTTAGAGTTAATTCGATCATGTCTGATCTGTATGATCAAGAGATGGGTGTCCCTCAGGGCAGTATTTTATCTGTTACATTATTTAGTCTTTAAAATAACAGCCTTGTTGAAGTTTAAAAAAAACTAGAGGCTCTAAAGAGCCTGTGTCGCTCACCTTGGCATATGTGAATTAAACAAAGGAAGCAGACAGTTCATGACAAAATTTTGTGTTTAGGTGATTGTGATGTGTTTGTACATCTTCCTTTACTGAACATTCTTGCTGCTCACAATTATCTCTATCTATAATGAACTTGTCCGTGTAGTTTCAGTGGAAAATGTTAGTAAAATTTAAAAGTTTTATGAAAATTGTTAAAAATTGATTATAAAGGACAATTACTTCTTAGTGGGTCAATTGACCATTTTGGTCATTTTGACTTATTTTTTAGTCTTAAATTGCTGTACATTATTGCTGTTTATTTTATCTATAATAATATTCAAGATAATAACCCATAACAGCAAAAATTTCCTTAAAATTACCAATTTAGGTGCAGCAACCTAACAACAAGTTGTCCGATTCATCTCAAAATTTCAGGGCAGATAGATCTTGACTAGATAAACAATTTAAACCCTTGTCAGATTTGCTCTAAATGCTTTGGTTTTTCAGTTATAAGCCAAAAACTGCATTTTACCCCTATGTTCTATTTTTATTCTTAGCGGCCATCTTGGTTGGTTTGTCTGGTCCTAAAACACAAGTTTTAAACTAGATAGCCTAATAATGATTCTGTTTGTTAAATTTGGCCCGGTAGTTTCAGAGGAGAAGATTTTTGTAAAAATTAACTAAGATTTACGAAAAATGGATAAAAATTGACTATAAAGGGCAATAACTCCTTAAGGGGTCAACTGACCATTTTGGTCCTGTTGACTTATTTGTAAATCTTACTTTGCTAAACATTTTTGCTGTTTACAGTTTATCTCTATCCATAATAATATTCAAGATAATAACCAAAAAAAGCAAAATTTCCTTAAAATTACCAATTCAGAGGCAGCAACCCAATAATGGGTTGTCTCATTCATCTTAAAATTTCAGGGCAGATAGATCTTGACCAGATAAACAATTTAAACCCTTGTCATATTTGCTCTAAATGCTTTCGTTCTTGAGTAATAACCAACTAGAGGCTCTTAAGAGCCTGTGTCGCTCACCTTGGTTTATGTGAATATTAAACAAAGGAAGCAGATGGATTCATGACAAAATTGTGTTTTGGTGATTGTGATGTGTTTGTAAATCTTACTGTAATAAACTGTCTTGCTGCTTACAATTATCTCTATCTATAATGAACTTGGCCCAGTAGTTTCAGTGGAAAATGTTAATAAAAATTTACAAATTTTATGAAAAGTGTTAAAAATTGACTATATTACTCCTTAGGGGGTCAATTGACCATTTTGTTTATGTTGACTTATTTGTCAATCCTACTTTGCTGAACATTATTGATGTTTACAGTTTATCTCTATCTATAATAATATTCAAGATAATAACAAAAAACAGCAAAACTTCCTTAAAATTACCAATTCAGAGGCAGCAACCCAATAATGGGTTGTCTCATTCATCTTAAAATTTCAGGGCAGATAGATCTTGACCAGATAAACAATTTAAACCCTTGTCATATTTGCTCTAAATGCTTTCGTTCTTGAGTAATAACCAACTTGAGGCTCTTAAGAGCCTGTGTCGCTCACCTTGGTTTATGTGAATATTAAACAAAGGAAGCAGATGGATTCATGACAAAATTGTGTTTTGGTGATGGTGATGTGTTTGTAAATCTTACTGTAATAAACTGTCTTGCTGCTTACAATTATCTCTATCTATAATGAACTTGGCCCAGTAGTTTCAGTGGAAAATGTTAATAAAAATTTACAAATTTTATGAAAAGTGTTAAAAATTGACTATATTACTCCTTAGGGGGTATGTTGACTTATTTGTCAATTCTGCTTTGCTGAACATTATTGATGTTTACAGTTTATCTCTATCTATAATAATATTCAAGATAATAACAAAAAACAGCAAAACTTCCTTAAAATTACCAATTCAGGGGCAGCAACCCAACAAAGGGTTGTCCGATTCGTCTGAAAATATCAGGGCAGATAGATTAAATCAAACCCCTGTCAGATTTGCTCTAAATGTTTTGGTTTTTGAGTTATAAGCCAAAAACTGCATTTTACCCCTATGTTCTATTTTTAGCCATGGCGGCCATCTTGGTTGGTTGACCGAGTCACGCCACACATTTTTTAAACTAGATACCCCAATAATGATTGTGGCCAAGTTTGGATTAATTTGGCCCAAAAGTTTCAGAGAAGATTTTTGTAAAAGATAACTAAGATTTACGAAAAATGGTTAAAAATTGACTATAAAGGGCAATAACTCCTAAAGGGGTCAACTGACCATTTCGGTCATGTTGACTTATTTGTTAATCTTACTTTGATGAACATTATTGCTGTTTACAGTTTATCTCTATCTATAATAATATTCAAGATAATAACCAAAAACAGCAAAATTTCCTTAAAATTACCAATTCAGGGGCAGCAACCCAACAAAAGGTTGTCCGCTTCGTCTGAAAATTTCAGGGCAGATAGATCTCGACCTGATAAACAATTAAACCCCCATGTCAGATTTGCTCTAAAAGCTTTGGTTTTTGAATTATAAGCCAAAAACTGCATTTTACCCCTATGTTCTATTTTTAGCCGTGGCGGCCATCTTGGTTGGTTGGCCGGGTCAAAAAATATAAATTTGAAACTAGATACATCAATGATGATTGTGGCCAAGTTTGGTTAAATTTGGCCCAGTAGTTTCAGAGAAGAAGATTTTTGTAGAAGTTAGCGCCGGACGACGGACGCCAAGTGATGAGAAAAGCTCACTTGGCCCTTCGGGCCCGGTGAGCTAATAATATTGAAGGTCCATTGTACGTTAATGATTTTTTAATATGTTACAGAGGCAAAAATATGAATAACATAAAAAGAAAACTACAATTATGTTTTTGAAGAATTGAAAAATGGGCCTCGGAAAATGGTTTTAAATTTTGTTAATTCAGAAATTCTTGTGTGCACTCAATATTGCGATTTTGTCATTTCGGAAAACAATCGCTTTTCTTTCAAAGATTCCTGCCAACATAAACCTTTTGCATACAGAAATCTTTCAGCTAATGATGTGGTTTGTATTGTGGTATTTTTTCTTTAATACCTGGTTTACTTAAAGTGGTATATCATTCTTTAAATATTAGGGCTGCGATTCAAATGACCATCAAAAGATCTGATCCTGGAGGAGATGAAAAAAGAATTTGACTCCCCTTGTTGTGACATGGAAGATGAATTGGGTAAAGCACTTTATTTCATTAATGATATTGATTTTTTTTTACAATAAGGATTATTTTTATTACTCAAAATAATATAATCAGGTGATTTGCATATTTGGAATTTGAGAATAATTATCATGATTTCAAGAAAAACTGTATAGACATGATAATTTAAAAATTCATTAAGCAAGTGCCATGGCTATTCCAACAAATTTAAATTATATAAATAATCTGAAATCTTTCTGAATTTACAGTATGGTTCACATAATAGTATAGGTATATACTCCTGTACAGTTAACTTCCTATGTCTTAGATTATTTCACTTTATTAATTTATGTATAAGATTTTTAACAATTTCAACTATGTTATTTATTGTAATATATTTGTACAATCAATAACTACAATTCATTTGAATATTTTCCAGCTTTATATCACCTGATGCATATACCAAATGCACTTAATCTGAATATACAATTACACAAGGAAGGAGCGTCTTTATTTTTAATGGAAAAATGGCAAAAGTACAATAAGCATTTTGGCTCTTCAAAAAGTAGGAGATCAATGCTTATCCTTTCTAACTTTCATGGAAGTAATTTTCCTAGACGACAGAAAGATATCTGACCGAGATAAATGTGGTGCAGGAGTATTTTGTCAGGGAAATTCACAATATAAAAAGTGCTTAAAGTGTTTCCAGACATTTCATTCTAGTTGCATTATATCTCATGAGGAAGCATTTGTATGTGGATGTCATATTTGACGACCATATCATCCAAAAGAGTATGTAAAGTATTGTGATTGAAGTAACTATTTACACATTTCATTAATTTTTTTTATATTTATTAGATAAGTATTAGAATCAGGGTCATAATTTAAGAAAGAAGATGTGGTATGATTGCCAATGAGACAACTATCCACAAAAGTCCAAAATGACACAAACATTTATGATTGCCAATGAGACAACTATCCACAAAAGACCAAAATGACACAAACATTAGTCTGGTCTATAAAGGGTCAATTATTAAGTTAGCCTTTTAAACAGAAAAATGTTTTTTAATTCCTCATTAAATTAAATACACCTATCGCTAATTGTTCTTCATTACTGAACATCACATATGTTCAATTATTTACATTAGAATAACATGTGTCCGATTCCACAAAGAAAAGTGATTGTAGAATAAAAAAAGTGCAAGTGTCACAGATTCTCAAATAGCGATACAGCCTTTAGTTTTACTTAACACAATCATCTCTAGAAATCTTATTTCGCTTGATAAATGAAAAAAAGAAAAATTAAATACCTAAGAAAATCAATTTTTTTTGCAATATGACCTTAGGAAGGTATATTTGTGCAATCAGTAAAAAAATATTATTGTTCATGTAGTAAATCATGTACTTGAGTTATTTAATGTGTGTATATCAAGGGGAATGTTGAATTTGAAAATCCTGCATATATATAATTGATGATAGTTATTTCCAGCCTCAATATATACAATGATGAAGTGAGGTTCATTGAAACTCTGGATATGGTAGATATAAAGGTATGTATCAGTCATGGTTATACAATTTAAATTGTTATTACTCAAAAGCTACTTGTTGTAAGTACCTACTTTTTGCACAAAGTTAAATCTCATTATATATTTTTTTAATTCATTAATAGTTTGTTCAGAAGAATACATCCCGAACGGTCTTGTTTCTCTTTAAGCTTTTGTTATATAGAAAATTATATAAATGCTAATAGCTAAACAATGACTACCAAAAAACATGTTGATATCATCTGTCATGATATTTCAGTATTAGACCCTTTAAAGCTTTAAAGAAGTTTTAGTAGTTTCCTGAAAGATAAAGAACACTAGTTATTAAACGCGGTCCTCGTTTAAGCAACAATTTGCTAATTGCTTTCAAAAAATATAACACGCACAACAATAATACAGTATGTACATTTAGATATCAAAGGATGAATGTAAAACGCTTCTCGGAATTTGAAATGATTTTTGATAATTTTTTGAAAACGTCAAAAAACATTTGTCTCAAAATAGTATTATAAAACAGATTAACGATGAGTGATTGTTTTTAGTAGCTTCAGATCAATACCAAGATCAAGCACAGCCTCTACGTCTTCCATTTCACTTATTAGTTTGACAGACGAATTTGCCGTTGAAGAAGATACCAGTTCTTCCAGTATCGCTAAAAAGCCAGACGGGAAAAGGAAAAGGGTTTCTCTTGGTGATTTGCAAACGATGCAGTATGAGGTAATTTTTTTAGCTCTCTTTTCAAAAGGTAATCTTTTAATCTATAATCCGATATATTATATATTATTATATTCGAAAAAAATATTTTATGTATACATATATATATACTGTATACTCTATATGAGCCCAGAACACTATATTTAAAAACAACAAATAACGATGGGGGCCTCGGTGGCCGAGGAGTCTATGTAGTTCGTCATGACTATTATTGATCACTAGCCTGTCAACACTGAGGTTGTGATTTCGAATGTCACTGTGGCGGGGTTTGTATTACTCCTATCTTAATTGACAAGGGTTGAAAAATAGCCAAAATGTGCTGAAAACGTCGTAAAACCCCAAACAAACAAACAGACAAACAACGATGTCCCAACCTTCCTTTTATGGACATAAACTTTTGTGTTCAAATTTCATAGAATTATCTTTTCTTATACTTAAGTTATTGTGCCAAAACTAAGAATAATGCTTACCTGGGTCCTTAATTCCTAAACTGTTGGAACCAAAACACCCAAAATCAATCCCAACCTTCCTTTTGTGGTCATAAACCTTGTGTTAAAATTTCATAGATTTCTATTCACTATCACTAAAGTTAGAGTGCTCAAACTAAAAGTATTCGGACGACGACGACGCCAACGTGATACCAATATACGACCATATACGATGCGGTCGTAGAAATTGTAAAAAATTGTAACAGATACTAGATATAAAATATCAAAATTTAGTCCCTGGTTATAGGATTTATTTCATACTGAAAACGACAAATTATTTTCCATTACCTGTGTGATGTAAAAAGTAATTGTCACTTCATGTCTTCCAACTTGCAGTCCTCATATGAATTTAACACGATCAACAATAAAGACGTTACTTAGAAATACATTCACAAAGCGTTGAAAAGTTGCAAAGAAGAAACTATCTTTGCCGCTTTGACTCAAAACAATAAGTTAACTTTAAGAAAATAACATCAACATCATGAAATTTACTTTCCGGCGTATGGAAGCGCATATGGTACACCCCTTGTAAAGTTATTTTGTTGCTAATAAGTCGGAATTATTAGTTAAGTTGTGTGTTATAAGCTGGAATCTTATCATCAAGTTGAAGTCCAGTTGTCGGAATGATGTAGAAAAATTGTTTTACAATGTCGACTTGCTGATATAAATATAATGGCATAGTAATAAGAAGCCGGCATGTTGAATTCAACTTGTTAATTGATTAAGTCGACAACTTGTTTATTTGATATTAAATCATCATGTTGAAGTCAACTTGTCGGAATGATAAAGAAAAAGTTTTTGATTACGATGTCGACTTGTTAATATAAATGTAAATGACATAAAATAAGAAGTCGACTTGTTTATTAATTAAGTCAACTTGCTTATTTGATGTTAACTTTATTCGTTCTCGCGGTCAGATTCCCACGGTCCGTATTTTACTTCCTGTGCTGACACATTAAAGATGGAGATCGACAGCAACAACATCAGCGGGAGCAGTGGAAACGAGTCATAAGTAAGTTTATATTTGTTTTCTTTGGAGACTTAGCGTTATATTTTAATATGAAGCAATACTGAACACAAAATGAAAAAAGATCATAGGGAGAAAAAACGTTATTGTTTGAATGAAAGGGCATTGAAAAGTTACAATTTAACGTGACCTGTGATAAGATCTAGAGTAAGACGTCTGCTATTAGTAAAGATATATTCTACTTAAAGGGTTTCACCCCTCTCCCCGCCATCCCATCCCAAGTACACTACCCGCTCTGTACGACTGTCAATGAAAAATGTAAAAAAAACTGAATGGTCCCTCCCTTTCGCCTTTCAGAGTCCTTTGTAGATCAATCTCCATGGCTCATTTAATTCAAAACAGCTAAGCAAAAAAAATTTAGTAATCTAAACAAATAATTTGATTCACAACTAGCAGGGTGGATCTTGTCATTTATAAGGGTTGGGTATGGGGATCCTAGCCCACGATAAAGGGGAGTTCCAACTATATGTCCCCATTCAATTGCATTGATCTTCCAAATAAATGTAAAAGAGGGTTCCAACCCCGGACCCCCTGCATTCGCCACTAATGCCAGGTAGAAAAGCATGATGCGAAACGAAATATGTGTTCACTTTATTTTGATATTGACCGATTAGAAGATTTTGCTATTCATTAAACATTTCAATTGAAGAAATATCGTCTATTTCAGCTGCTTGGTCACCTGCCCGTCTAATAAATGATCAAAGACTATGGAAGCAAGCAATATTTTAAAGGTAATGTTGAAAGTAAAACAAAGAAATATGTTGCTGACATCGAACATCAAATCAACACACTTTGGCTTAAAAACAAAACAAAAATTTGTCAAAACTTTCTTGTATAGTTTTTATAATGTTTTTCTTCATTTAGACTAATCAGCTCCATCTTCGTGGAAAGTATGAAAAAGGTTTAATACTGTATTGTGATTTATTTTTTGTAAAAACTGCGCCTTAAACGGCCAAAAATTACAAAAAATAAAGGATTACCAAAATAGGAAAAATGAGCACACATTTACACGGGTCTAGCGAAAAATATAGTGAACCATGATATAAAGTTTTCTTCATATTTTGTCTAGCATGCGCAGTAAAAGCGAGACATGTAGGTACGGTTTTACAGGCGACGGTGAATATATGGCGTTAACATTGCAACCAAGTTTGCTGCTCATGTCTTTATCTCGTGAAGCATAACGAGTAAGGTTCTTATATTTAGGATGCAGATTTCCTACATATTGTTATTGTCAGTCAGTCATGTGCCATTTATCTTTGACCTATTTTAAATGCTTGAATGACCCTGAAGAACTTTAATAGTCAATTTTGCAACCGAGTTTACTGCTTAAGTCCATATCTCAAGAAATAGAAGTCTAAGGTTGATAATATTTGGCATTAACGTCTCCAACTACAAGGGGATGATAGTCTGAAGTGTAATTTTAGCTTTGACTTAGGTTGATGATATAAGACAAGGAGGTTCCCCACTACCAGGGGATGTCATTTTGATACCTGTAATTTGATCATGGCCTTGTTTTTATGGTTGATTGACTTTGACAATATGCGACCAAATTTTATAAATTAGTCAATGATTGATAAAGAACTAGATATCATGTTTAAGGAGGCATGATGTTACAACAAATTTAGCAAAAATTGAAACATATTTTTTTCATAACAAATTTTATTCATTAGGTACACTATTTGTTGTTTCTTTAAGATATGGTACAAAAATCAACCAAACAAAATAAATTCGTTTAGGCATCAGATGACTTTTAAAATGTTTATTCGATTGCAATATGCTGGAAGAAGATATGTCCTCTTGTTTGAAAATGAAAACATGTTCAAATGTGAAAATATCATATGCTTATACCTGATACCTATAACGGGTAAATTTAAAAATGAAATATGATATAAATATCGCCATGAAGATTTATTTTGGATTGTCAAAACTTACTGTGTATTTTTCCATTTCGTATTCCATTAAATATGAAGGCGCAGCGCATTTCCTAGTAGTTACTTATAGTAAGCTGATGACGTCACAGTGAACACCCTATTTAGATATCAAGCCAATCGGATTTTTCATTTTATCATTACATCATACGTGTAATTTCTATCTTTATGTTTCAGTTACTCTGTTGTCTCCTTTGTGTTGCTGATCATGACGTTACAGGAATACCTTACCCAGGCGATGATGCTTCTGTGCCTGAACTAGTCCAATACTATCATCAATTATGCTACACGTCCCTTCAAATATGTGGATTTCTTTTGTTTGTTCACGGAACATTCATGAGTTGTTCCATGTTAAAAAGACTTAAGAGAAGATTAAATAGCAGACGACGTAACAACCAGTCGCCATTACCTACAGTTGTAAGGACAATCCTGGCTTTACACCGTAATGGCCTGTCTAATGTTGGATACAGGTATATGTGGAGGACTCTGAACATAGGCTTTGGACTTTGCGTCACACAATCAAGAGCAAGGCTTTGCTTAAGAACAATAGACCAACAGGGTGTACTTAACAGATCGCGTCGAGTTCTTCGAAGGAGAGTGTACTACAATAGAGGACCAAACTATCTGATTCATGTCGATGGTTACGATAAATTAAAACCCTACGGCATAGCTATACATGGGGCAATCGATGGATACTCTCGTAAACTTTTATGGTTGATAGCAAGTCCCTCCAACAATAACCCCAGATATGTCGGTTACTGGTATCTTAATTGGATCAAACAAAGAAAAATGCTTCCAAGGGTTGTTCGATCGGATGCAGGAACAGAAAACGTCATAATGAGGGATTTACAAAGATCGTTGCGACATAATCAAAACGATGAAATGTCGGGTCAAAATTCTTTTCTCGTCGGAAGATCTGTTGCAAATCAAAGAATAGAAAGGCTTTGGGGTACACTTAAAACGAGTTCACCCAGTTTTGGAGAAACCGTTTCCAGGATTTCCAAAACACTGGACTTCTTAATGTATCGGGTCCAGTACATAAAGAATGTGTTCGATTTTGTTTCCTCTCCGTTATCCAACATCAATTGGACATGTTTGCTGAGAACTGGAACTCACATAGAATAAGAAGACAACGTGCTGAAGTTGTAACACCAAGTGGTATTCCAAATATGTTATACTATCAGCCAGAGATCTTTGGTGGAAGAGACTGTTCATTTCCTTTACCATGTAACTTACAAACAATTGACAATCTCATAGAGGAATATACAGAGAACTTTCCAGAGCATGGCTGTAGCAATGAATTTATTAACATTGTCGAGTTGCTTACTGGAAACAGACGAGATCAGTTTCCCATCATCACATCATACGATGACGCAGAGCTATTGTTTCGGACATTGATTGCTGCCTTACCGAATTGAACATTTGCTATACATTTTTTATACAATAATGATTTTGCATAAACATTTTTTTAGAAATTAATTATATATATAATATAAGTAGGTTTGATATTTGGTTTTACCATACAAGAATTATATCAAACAAAATTACTAGGAGTTACTATATACTGTTTCTTGGTCTAGATTTTTTGTTGTTGATTATGGTAAATATAAAAGAAAATACTCTCTACGCCTAGTGCAGCATGATACGATCACATTTATCAAGGGAACAAACAGTAGGGCAAGTGTTGACACAAAGCTCATGCCTGATTTTTAACGCCTGGTCTCGGCACAAAAAAGTTTGCCAATGGGATATGATATTCCTATGTTGATCGCATTCGTTTGAATGGTTTTGTTTCTACTTTCTTGTACTCAAGGATCTAGTTTAATGACAAACTTTTTGTGCCAATACTTTAGGATATGAAACAAAAGACTATTAAGAGGCTGTATCGCTCACATCAACCGTGGCTACATAAGCCAGCCCAATTTAGACCCCGATATAATAGGTATGTTCCCTGTTATTGCCCATCAAGGATGAATATAGCACTGCTTGAAAAGTGTTCATACAAAAACAAATGTTATCAAGTTTGGTCTCAGTAGTTTTGTTTAAGATCTTTGATCCCCCTGGCCCTCAGCTCAGGGTCCAATGTTAAACTATGTTGTTAGTAATTCCTGCAATCTTGGGTTATAGTTTAACCTACCAGACATAGTTTGCCTGTGCATTTTAAAAGATCATTGTGACCAAGTTTCATTGTAATTTGCACGGTACTTTTAGAAAATATCTTTCAATAAATTTCGCCATATGGTATAATCTCAACTACGTTCGTCACTGGCAATCAAGTTGGATTTTACCCTGTCCTGCCGAACACAATTTTGCTAGAAGGCCATCCAATGATAAGTTTTGCTTCAATTTGCTTAGTAGTTTCTAAGTAGAAGATCTTTCTATGCATTTCCAAATAAGATGCACTTACACTACGTTTTCCGCGGGCGGCCATCTACGATTGGAGACATACCTGACAGATATATTTATTGTAAGGATTTACTAGTAGTTTGTTTGCAATTAGTTCTATAAATTCTGTGTAAAAATGTGCTCCGTAGAGCGTAGCAAGTAACGACCGTATAAAGGGTACATTCGGGTAATTGTTGACACAAAGTAAATGTAGACATATTAATTTGCTAGACTCCATCCAATTCAATCGCTCCGAAAGGGCCAATCACATCTCTAGACCCGATTTGGGCCTCTTGTTTGTTGGAAACGATAAACAAAAAACTTAAAAAATTAAGTAAAATACAATGTATGAAATTTACAAAATAAAAATATAAATCTATAAAGTATACACATGTCGAACAACATTTTTCGTTCCATCAAGTTGAAGCATTTTCAGTCTAGATCCTTTTTGGTACTCTTCTTTTTCAAAACCGCCAAGAAATTACATAATCCATTAAAATACCTTCATATGATTTCTGTTCCAAACATCTTCATCAAAATCGGACAAAAAAAAATTGATTTCCAATTTGTTCTTGGTTCACCCCTTTTGGCCTTGTGTTTCTCAAAAACGGTAAATTCAACATCAAATATTTAAAACTATCTCCTACAGGGTCCAATGTGAAATCGTTGTTCCCCTCGGAGGCCTTGGATCAAACCAAAACCGGCCGGAAACAATTTGCAAAGGGAACTAGGTTTTGTTCCAATTGGTTGTTTTGAGCAACTGTTTAACTATGTTCCCGCTATGCCAGATCGTTTAAAAAGAATCAATACAAGAACCAATGTAAACAAGTTTGGTTCCAATTGACCTATAATTGTTAATGTGTGTGTCATTTTGGTCTTTTGTGGATAGTTGTCTCATTGGCAATCATACCACATCTTCTTTTTTATAAGTAAGTTCAGAGAAGATATTTGAATGCATTTCATACAAGTGTGGCAGTTAGGATTATTATGTCATCATTATTTCCCTTGTTTAAAACTATAAATTTCATATTTCTTTATTTGATGATTTAGATGAAGCTTATTCGCTATATATTTGTTAAATAGCATAGCTTTTGCTATTTGAATTCATTGGTAAAGGATATCTATTTATATTGTAAAGTTTAATATTTGCACCGTCGCAAAACCTTTGAGAAACTTATATATTTTATAGAACTCGTTAACCGGATTTTAGGGACAAAAATGTCGGTTATTGATTGGGGATGTACGGCGACCGGGGCGGGCGGCAATCAAATGTTGTCCGTGCATTAACTCATGAACCGTTCAACCAAAGCTTTTAAAATACTGATAACTAAATGAAGGTCAAGTTCAATAATGGCTAATTTGACTTTTACCGTTCAGGAGTTATGGTTCTTTAATGATGGAAAAATGGAGTTTCCAGTCGTGTCCGTGCATTAACTCATGAACAGTTCAACCAAAGCTTTTAAAATTTTAATATGTTGTTACTGACAACTAAATGAAGGTCAAGTTCAATAATAGCGATTTTGACTTTTACTGTTCAGGAGTTTCTGAGAAAGTTTTAAGCAATAACCATAAATTGTTTTTGAGACACGGCTGGAAACCCCCCACCCTGAAAAACTAAATATCACTAAAATAAAATTTTGAATCAAAACCCAAAAGTATACAGATTTTTAATACTCACTTCTGGTGTTCCAGACTCATTCCAGTGAGATGTGCCTTGTCTACTTAAAACTGGTGTGTTGCACGGTGTGTTGCAAATTGTAGAAAGGGTGAAATTTGGGGTGCCCAAGGATGAACTAGCTCCATGCATTATAGGTGAAGTGTATTGAGAAGTAAACGCTGGTGCAGATGTCATTTGTGGGTCCATCAATTCATCAGAGTCGGAAGAATAGACTGCCATGTCTGGTATCTGCAAAAATAGCATTGATATATATTAATAAGTCAATTGATCATGAAAAATTGAAAGGGCTTTTCTTTTTTTTTTATTAATAGCTTTCTTAGTTCAAAAGTATATGGTTGCTAAGGACTTTTATGCAATGTTCATAACAAATGGTTGTTTAGGACAAAAACATTCAATGAGGTCCATAATTGTTGGTCCAATAATTTTGGACCGAAAAAATAACAAATGTAGATCTTGTCAAGACACACATTTTCTCTGTTACATTTTATCAGCCATCTTTTACAGTTATTGAGTAAATCTGATAACAAACTAAGGTCAAAATCTAGTTCATGACCTTGACCTTAGGTCAATTTTCGTGGTCACGTCAAATTGATAATAATTTATGAAGATCCTAGCTATAGGTGGCTACAACTTACATTTTCTGAGTTTCAGTTGCCAACCAACACTGGTTAATTTTCAAAGGGGCATAACCCTACTAACGATTGGTTTAATCTTTTTGATCCAAATGTAACAAAGAACCAGGGATCTGCTCCTGAACAAATTCCACCTTCGTTTTGTTCTACCTATTATGGTTATGGAGTTCAACTGATAACAATATTTTTAGTGTAAGGGGAGATAACCGATATAAAGGAAATGTTATGGGTTGTGCCCTAACCACAAGATAGCTTTTGGTCAACTGATTGATACCAGATAACTTATATCATTTTAACAGGTCGCATACTTTTTTGGGAAATAACGAAAAAATAATAATAATAATAATCAGAAGAAATACAGTAAGGTCTTACCTTATAGTAAAAGGAAAGACCTTAATAACAAAACAAATCTCAAAGTAGTATTTTTAAACCCTAGTTTTCTAGCTCATACCCACAGAGTATTTTTTGCATACAGGTTTAGAGACCAGCCCTGATCCAAGAGTCTTTTTTTTATATACTGTAAATTCAGATATTATTGCGTGAATTTATTATTGTGATTTTGTCAATTTAGACTTAAATGGGATTTTCATTTTTACTATTTTGAGAAAAATCCGGTTTGATTTCATATAAAATATTTCAAAATGCTAGTTTAAATTATGGCATTTCTAACTCTCTCACATTATTCACAATAATAAAAACCTCACAATAATTTCTGAATTTACAGTATATATATACTTGGGAATCTAGTCCGTCAAACTCTGTAGGTTACTGGCCCATATTCTCCTACCATTAAAATTAAGGAGCCAGTTCTCTACACTTTTAGTTCAGAAATCAATTAATTGGTACTGTGAATTCATCTATTTTTGTACGAGGGCATCAATTTTCATGAGTGGATGAAATTTTGTTAATTCGTGGATACAGGAACTCATGGTTTTGTGAATGATCACTTACAAAACTTTATAAATATGTATTAAAATATATCTTTTTGTGTTGTATACTGTTAAACAACTTAATTTCGCGAGCAATTTATTTTCGCGAGTAGAAAAATAATGCGAAATTAAATCGTTGCAAAAAGGAATAACTTGTATCTTTCCCTATCAAACTACATTCAGTAAATAAGAAAATCTTTAAATTAAATCGCTGCAAAGTTGACTAGCTGGGTATAAACGCGAAATAAAGTATCCGCAAAATAAGTTGGTTTACAATATATAGATTTGTGGTTTAGCTGCACCATGAACTTTTGCAACCACTGAAATATAATGAATTCACAATCATGAATCAATTTTTCAATGCTTTGCATATTAAAGAAGCAGATTTTGATCAATGTATTGGTTTCACATATCTTTATAAGAAATTTATAAAGGCTATAATATATATACATCCAACAGTCCTCTCTCAGTCATCCTAAAACTCATCACGAAGAAGTACCTTTTTATTTAGACCATGGTTTTTTTTATAACACAATCCATGACCTGAAAGGTATTATAGCCAAAATTAAAATTTAACTTGATTTTCACTGCTCAAGGAAACAACCTTTACAAAATGTATATTATAAAACTAACCAGATGCTCCGCAGGGCGCAGCTTTATACGACCGCAGAGGTTGAACCCTGAACGGTTAGGGCAAGTATGGACACAACATTCAAGCCGGGTTCAGCTCTAAATTTGGATTGTGATTAAATAGTTTACACAGCATAGGTTTCTGACACAGAATGAATGTGGTCTAATGAACTTAAAATTTTTGTTTTGCCTTTGAGCAATTCACTATGCTGTTCAATATTAATCCTCTCAAAAAAATGTTTGAAAAATTTTCTTTTTATTAATGAAATTTCAAATGAGAAAAATTGAACCCTCATCCCCCTATCCTTTATTCCAAAACCGATCTTAATTCAAATTTCTAATGGAGTTTGCAACAATAATCATTCATTTAAATACATCATAAAATATCAAAATGTAAAAAAAGTGCTTGTTATCACTGAATGGTAAAGATTGTTTTAATTTATCAGTTGGTAGTAAAAGTGAATATACATTGTGTATTTTATAAAACATTGATTTAAGTTGATTCAACTACTATTCTGGACAAAGAAAGATAACTCCAATTGAAATTTCTTGCTATTGCACAATATTGTGCAATTAGATATTTCTTGCTATGGCGCAATACTGTGCAATTGAAAATACTTGCTATTGCACAATACTGTGCAATTGAAGATTTCTTGCTATTGCGCAATACTGTGCAATTGAAAATTTCTTGCTATTGCACAATACTTAATATAATAATTTTAGATCCTGATTTGGACCAACTTGAAAACTGGGACCATAATCAAAAATCTAAGTACATGTTTAGATTCAGCATATCAAAGAAGCCCAAGAATACAATTTTTGTTAAAATCAAACTTAGTTTAATTTTGGACCCTTTGGACTTTAATGTAGACCAATTTGAACGGGACCAAAAATTAAGAATCTTCATAAACATTTAGATTTGACATATCAAAGAACCCGAATTATTCAATTTTTGATGAAATCAAACAAAGTTTAATTTTAGACCCTGATTTGGACCAACTTGAAAACTGGGCCAATAATAAAAAATCTAAGTACAGTTTTGGATTAGGCATATCAAAGAAACCCAAGGATTCAACTTTTGTTAAAATCAAACTAAGTTTAATTTTGGACCCTTTGAACCTTAATGTAGACCAATTTCAAAACGGGACCAAAAATTAAGAATCAACATACACAGTTAGATTCGGCACATCAAAGAACCCCAATTATTCAATTTTATGAAATCAAGCAAAGTTTAATGTTGGACCCTTTGGGCCTCTTATTCCTAAACTGTTCGGACCTTAACTCCCAAAATCAATCCCAACCTGTCTTTTGTAGTCATAAAACCTTGTGTCAAAATTTCATAGATTTCTATTTACTGAAACTAAAGTTATAGTTCGAAAACCAAGAAAATGCTTATTTAGGCCCTTTTTGGCCCCTAATTCCTTAACTGTTGGGTCCGGGGACCAAAACTCCCAAAATCAATCCCAACCTTCCTTTTGTGGTCATAAACCTTGTGTTAAAATTTCATAGATATCTATTCCCTTTTACTAAAGTTAGAGTACGAAAACTAAAAGTATTCGGACGATGACGACGACGCCAACGTGATACCAATATACGACCAAAAAATTGAAATGTTTGCATTTGTATAAAAATACACTCCCGTTTTAGTTACAATGTCCTGTAACTCAAAAAGTTGTGATCTTATTTTCACCAAAAAGTATATAGATAGTTTCACCATCATAAAAAGCAACTATATTAAGTTTCATGAAATTTGGAAATTTTCAAGTTACGGTGTGACATGTTTACGCCTGACAGACAGACGGATGCCAGGGCAAACATTTGTATACCATAATACTTTCCATCAAAATTTTTGACGGGCGTATCAAAATTATTATTGTATAATTTACATTGTCACAAAAAAGATATTTTAATTTGAAAATGATACCAGGGCCCGCCCTTTTGTTACAATTCATAAATATTTAAGTTGGTCTCTCCCTTACCAAATGTTTTGTATTTGGTAAATACAAATAAATTTAAATCTACTTACCTTTTCTTTGGACAGAAGATAAATATGGGGTTTTGGATTTGACAACACGTCTGAAATTTCTGCTATTTCTACCCCTTTCACATTTCCAAATGTAAAGGTCATGTTAGTGGCCATGCCTTTTACACTTCTTCCTCGTGTAAAAAAAGTTTTTTTAAGTAATGCCATGAGTTGCTCATCACCGATGTTTCTACTAAGAACTACTGGGCGCGGCCCGACATTTTGTTGCTTTTTTGTGTTCTAAACCATGATGTACTTAGCATTCAAATGGCAATAGTGAAGCCAACCAATGTATGTGGTCACGTTTTGACTGACTGTTCTCTGCAATGGAAATAGATTTAATATGTAGTCATCAATAAATATCTATTAAGGGAGCATGCAATTTTTAACTTTTTAAAATGCAATGTGGCTTCAAAAAGAAGTGTCATTAGGAAAGTTCAGCTGTTTAGCTTTGTTGTTGGGATTTTTAGGTTGTAACTTTCTGAGACACAGTTTTTCAGATGGTGTTCGGTGTCCCAATTAATCCTCTTTTTAATATCTTCAGGCCTTATTTTTTGTCGAGCCCGCAACTTTTGTTGCAGAAAGCTCGACATAGGGATAGTGATCCGGCGGAGGCGGCGTTAGCTAACTTCTTAAAAGCTTTATATTTTAGAAGATGGAAGACCTGGATGCTTCATACTTTGTTTATAGATGCCTCATGTTACGAAATGTCCGCCAGTCACATGTCCAATGTCCTTGACCTCATTTTCATGGTTCAGTGACCACTTAAAAAAAAAAAGTTCAGATTTTTGTAATGTTGAATTCTCTCTTATTATAAGTAATAGGAGAACTATATTTGATATGTGCGTACCTTGCAAGGTCCTCATGTCTGTCAGACAGTTTTCACTTGACCTCGACCTCATTTCATGGATCAGTGAACAAGGTTAAGTTTTGGTGGTCAAGTCCATATCTCGGATACTATAAGCAATAGGGCTAGTATATTCGGTGTATGGAAGGACTGTAAGGTGTACAATCCAACTGGCAGGTGTCATCTGACTTTGACCTCATTTTCATGGTTCAGTGGTTATAGTTAAGTTTTTGTGTTTTGGTGTGTTTTTCTCATACTAAATGCAACAGGTCTACTATATTTGTGGTATGGAATGATTGTAAGGTGTACATGTCTAGCGGGCAGATGTCATGTGACCTTGAACTCATTTTCATGGTTCAGTGGTCAAAGTTAAGTTTTGAGTTTTGATATTTTTATCTAATACTATATGCCATAGGTCTACTATATTTGGTGTATGGAAATATTTTATGATCTTTATGTCAGTCGTGCAGGTTTTATTTGACAGTGACCTCATTTTTACGGTTCATTGAACAGTTTTAAGTTTTTGTGTTTTGGTCTATTTTTCTTCAACTATAAGTAATGGGTCAACTATATATGTTGTATAGAAGCATTGTTAGCTGTACACATCTGCCTGACATGGTTCATCTGACCTTAACCTCATTTTCAAGGTTCATTTGTCTTTGTTTAGTTATCTTAATTAATGTTAAGTTTATTTGACAGTTGTAATAAAGCTTTATACTAAGGACTATCAACATAATACAGAAGGGGAGACATTACAGCGTGTGCACTTTCTTAGAAAAATTTGTTAATGACAGAAGGAAGTACGTGTATCCACTTTGCTTTTTTTCGGAACAATTTAGAGCTTGCTGCATAAAGTGAGATTTCCCTCATATTGCAGATCATGTGACAAAATCTAGATATATATTTTATTGGCCAATAAGATTGAAATAGGAGGTTGTCTCCTTGACATTTACTTAAATACCATATCAATGCTTTTCCATATATACATACTGGAAATTATTTTACCATCCCTCTTCTTGCAAGAAACCAGTATAATTAATAAACCTTTATTCTGTTTTTACCTGTCATCCCTGTGGGCAAAGGGATCAAACGCATGCATGTTATCAATTTGTTTAAAGGACAATATAATTGTTATATATACATTACTTCTTACTTTAATACTTCCTACTTCTGCTTTTCTTATTTTGCAAACCATATCAGTCACTCTCTGTGATTCTGTAAAAGATAAAAAAAATTAATTATCAAGTTACTCTAAAGAAGTGATCTTCTATTGAATACATTATTTTGATACTTTAATGGTGTCCCAGGACCACTTTTATTACCTGAACAGCCAAACAATTCCAACTGGAGATTTAAATCAAAATGTGTAGTTTAAGTGCACACCAGACACAAAAATAATCCTTTTACCTATTGTTACATAACAATAGTGAAGGCATTATCCAAAAGGTATACTTTTAAATAAAAAAGACTGGTTTAAATATCTTTAAGTTTAAAAAAATATATATGACATCCCCACATTAATTTGGGAGTGCTGTATTGTAGACATTTTCAATTATCTGAAAAATTGATCCTCTTAATAGATTTTTCTGGAACACAAACTTGTGGCAACAACTTAAATTAAGTCATATTTCTACAAGTCCTCTATCTAGCTCCAGAATGAAAAGTTTCCCTTTAGATATATTTTTCCTAAAAATTCAAACTTATAGCAAGGTTTTGATACCATAATAATTTAATTTTGTTTGTAACACGTCTTCTGATTGGCAGACGTTATTTTGTTAGACATAATTTAGTCGTGTGAATGTGACATCATCAACGTTTTTCATGATTTTCTACGGTTTAAAATGGATTTAGAATTAAATTATTTGAAATGACTGAAATATTTGTTCTGTCTATTCGAAATAACATAAACTAGAAGCTCTCAAGAGCCTGAATCGCTCAGTTGAAACAACCTGGGTTTTTGCATTCATATATAAAAAAAAAACATAAAATTTGGCTACAAAGTAACAACACTTGGCCAGAATCTCATTAGGAAAGGAACATTTTTGGTTTCATTCAATTCAGTGATTCTCTAAAAGAAGAAATTTGTATGTATTTCCCATAGGGTCCTATGTTAAACCAAGTCCCCTGCTGGAAGCAACCATAATTACCCATTTAAATACATCATAAAAGTTGAAAAAATATATACATAATGACAAAGATAAAATGGCTAAAATCAATATTTATCAATAGTTACTACTATAAATAAATTGACAGCTAATGATTGCTTCTCACTTCATGACAATAATCATTTTTTAATACATAATTTACAAGCAGTGTAAGGGAGGTAATAAAACATTTTTATTTTTTTTATTTATTTGGATTACCTCCAATTCACTGCTTGTAAATTGTATTACTTGTCCTTTAACATGAAAAACCCTTGTTTTCCCCATTTTTGGACCCTTAATCCTTATTTGTTTAGGCCATAACCCCCAACGTCAATCTTATCTATCCCTTTGTAATATGGAAACGTGTGGTGTAATTTCAGAGAGATTTATACATTTTAACACAAAAATGCTTCCTAATCAGTAGGAGCCATAAACCCAATAACCAATCCCAAACCTTCCTTTAGTGGTTATAAACCTTTTTTGTAAAACTTGATTTATTTCTATTTACCTAAACTAAACTAAATATTCAGAAAGCATCCGTCTTCATAGGAGGCTGACAAAGTGATACCAATACATTGATGCCAACCCCCTTTTGACACAATCAGTAACAAACTATCAAATTTTCCGTATTTTTGAAATGTTTTCAGTAATCATTCATAAACATGCATTTATCCATAAAAATTACTGACGAGTGGTTGCATAGTGATGTGCACTAAAATTTGTCGTTTAACATGTTGTCTGTAGTATGTATTCCATTAATTAATTGTTCAGATGTTCTCGACTCGTACATTTTCGTTTTGTCAAGGAGAAGTAGAGAAAGGGTGAAATGCAAGTTTGTCTTTTCAGAGGTCAGTTAGTTACTCAACAATAGGTTGATAACTCCCGAGAAACCAGAAGCATTACATTGGCGTTTTCTAAATACCGGACCAGGACGGAAAAGTAATGATTAAAATCCGTGTTTTACAAAATTAAACAGCGATGATTGGTAATCAGTAACTATTCGACTTTGACTGTAATAGCATAGTTTTTATCGCAAAATCGGAAAAACTACGCAAAAATCGTAATGGTTGGCATCTATGCCAATATAAGACCGAAATCTGTTTAAAAGTTTTGCAGTTGTATAAAAACCTCACAATAATTTCTGAATTAACAGTATACAAACCATTATTCAGATAAGGTTCTGCTGATTGGGATGTACTTGGCTGAGGTACCGGATTCCAATCTTCTCCTGCCTTTATAACCATTAAGAGTGTATTACTTGGTAATAGTTCAAAGAAATCCTCATCTATCTCTGTCCCGTCTTCTTCAACAAACAGGGAAAGAGGGCCAGTAAACTGAAATCTATCAGCACCTGATAATGAAAAAAGTAGAAATTCCAACATAACATAATATTTTTACCTATCCTGGTACCCATGATATCATCACAGGTTTATAAAGCTTCTAACCAATCAATCACATAATTATTTTGACATTTCAAAATGAACAGAAAGTTGTTGGGGTACATCATACATGATTTTAATAAAAAAAAAAAATGTGCCCTATGTGCACTAAATAGTATCTGAATTTGTTTTCATTACACTTAGCTTTCCTTTGAGACAAAATATTTCAATTATCTGTTTTTCAAAAAATTCTGAGTTCACTTACTGTGAAATAAAAGTTGATTTTAAAATTATTTATTTATCCACATGTTAGACATGTTAGAGAGTGAAATATTTTATGCTGACAAATGTCATGAACTACTTTTCTATTGTTTCCTATAGGGAATAACTAACACAAAATATTAAATCCAATCATATAATATTATTAAACTCACTATTAGTTGCTACAATTTATCCTGAGAATGTGTGGCAATTACAGCCACCAGAGGGTGCTATACAAAGTATCATGATTCAAGATTTATAAGGTATGACATGACAATTAGAGGAAGGGCTCCTGGTCAGTAAATATTCTTGAAATATGTGTATTAATAGATAAACTGCAAAAGAAAACCTTCTCTTTGATGAGAGAAGTTGTACACAGTTTTTCTTAGTCATTTCCATTAATATTAGAGGTCGGTCATTTACAAACGTATCTGTCAACCGTAACATATATGTTGACGTATCTGCATCTGCAGATATATAAAAAATATTTTGTGATCCGGAGCTTATAATTTAATAAAACCACGCTTCGTTTAAAAAAAACCTAATTGGAATATCTTTGAAACAATCAAACATACATTCAATATTTGTGATAGTCAGGTGTTTTGTAAAAAAAACCATAAGGGGTTCTATCAACTACTTTCACATGCCCTTAAAAAGGAGCCATGCAATGTTTCAAGATCTTACATGAATTAAATCTAAAAAAAAAAATCAAATGTACTTTAATATATGACATATATACAAATTTGCTTGAAGGGTGTTTTGCCATTTCCTGGAAATTGTGAGAACAATTTACTACTGCATGAATATGCAATATTATGTTTGAACTTTAAACATGTGACATGTACTTTGTTAAAATATATGTTGCAATTATATATCATATGTACATGTTTTACTTTTATTTTTAACTTTTATACATATAACTTCACCAACAAAAAAAACTTACACTGTTGCATAATATTTTCATAAGAGGATGCAGCTATTCCCTTTCTACCTCTTCTGTGGGAATCTGTAACTCTGAAGGGCCGTTTAGGCACCTGATGCTCCATAATTCCAAATTCCTGTAATGCAAATGAATACAATTTACTTCATGATACCCTTATATATTATAACTTGAAACAAATATGTATTATGTACCAATTACCCCAAGGTTATATTAAGGGCATAGGATACAGATTACAGTTGCAGGGGAGGTAATGATGTTGCTAACGTAAAATGTTATTTTCGCAACGTCAAACTGTGACATATCGGGAAAAGATGCATTTTCAACTGATTTAATTTGAAAACGAGTTCATGGACCCCTATTTTTCAAAACAGCAATTTGTTTCATTTTGCAGGGAGATTATGTGACCCAAATTTTATAAAACTGTATAAAATAGAGGATTTTTTTAAATTTTGATAAACATGCTGCAAAAAATGACGTATTTTCCTCAGTTCATTAACATTTGAAAAATATGAGTTATTTCTGAATGAAAAATGCATAATTTTTTTAGGATACTAATAAAATACAGAAATTACCGATTATTTAACAAAAAACAATTTGTGTTTATCTTTTATGTTATGATAACTTTTTTGACTTTTAGTTATGTCTTTCTTTCGAAAAAGAAATTACATCCACAAATCTGAATTTTGAGCAAATATACAAAATTTCGACCTCATTTTACTCAAAAAGTAGCACATGAAGGTATATTTTTTATTACATATTTGATTTAATCAGGTAAAAAATAGCCTATATGCAAATTTTCACAAACTTGTAAATACAGGATCAAAACTGTATCGTATGCCCTTAAGGCTTAAAACCTTTATATTCATGTATAAATATCTGCATGCAAATAGTCAATATGGCAACAGTATCTGTTAGGTGTGCATATTGCTCATTATATATGCAACAAACATGAAAAACAAGTTATACAATGTAAATTGAAAATCTGACATCAATGCCATATAAAGGGGGTAAAAAATTATGGTGTTAAGAGTTTAATGTCATATGCACAGACAACTTTCTGCAGATATGAATGTTTTTGAGACCTGATAGGAGGTAATTCATTATAGTGTGTCAATGCAGTTATACAATAATATAATAAAGGATCTGTAATAAACTGTTCTTTGATCATTTCTGATTCACTATCTAACAAGAGGCTGTCACAACGACAGCAAACCGGATTTATTAACATTTATTTGTGTCCTGCCAATATCACAAGAACTATAACTAATGAACAGTGAAAGTGAAAATCGTCAATATCAGGAGTAGGTCCGGTAAGGACCGATTTTGGCCTCAAATTTCAGGTTCATCTTACAAAAGATTTTGACCACTTTTTAAACCCTTTAGTGTCTATTTCATCAATTATTTTATGTGAAAGATTTTAACTAATTTTGTCATAAAAAACGACCCGATTCAAACTGAAATATGAAAAATCTACCAAATATGCCAAAAAATGTCACTTTTCATATGGTTTTTGTCAAAAATGAAATTGGACGCATCCGTGTTCATCCTCAACCTTTATATATGTTTTGTATTATCATAAAATACAACTTACATTTCAATATTAAGGATGAACACGAATGCAGCCACTTTGGTTTCACACGAAAACCGTCTAAAATTTAACCAAAATGCTAGAATTTCAGTATTTTAGCATGACTTAATGGTGCTAGTACCCAATAGATGTGGCATCATGTGCATTGTATTGTCAAAAACAGCCCATATTTATGTAGCAGAAGCATTCTACTGTCCAATAAATAAATTAAAGTTTACATTTTAACAATTTTGTAAAACTGCTAAATTTTGGGGCCAAAAAGAGGTCTTACTGGACCTACTCCTTTGACCTCCATTTTGTCATTAGTATCAACATATTAAAATTTGAAAAGCTTTGATTGAACAATTCATGCGTAAATGTACGGACACGACTGGAAATGCCATTTTTCAATCTTTCAAGAACCAAAACTCATGAACAGTAAAAGTCAAAATCGTCACAATTGAACTTGACCTCCATTATGTCATCAGTAACCAGGGGGGAGGCTTCAAAAAATTAGACCACGCATTTCTTTAATCTTTATTTTTTTGGCCCGTTATTCTCTAATCTTTATTCTAATATGACATCCTTATTACTCTTTGTAAACAAAGCTGTGTTCTAATGAGCACAAAATATGTTTGACACATGCGCACGAACTTACTGTTTATATTAACGTTATTTCCATCGTTATCCTTTAAAATAAGTACATTTAAGCAGCTAACATACACTTTTATTATAGTTTTTTTATGAAACAACATATATTTACCCTGCTAGTAGTTTTTAAACTTATCAAATTTGAAATGCAATGCACAGACTCCTTGAGGAGGAAACGGGAACAGCCCAAAAAAATTTACAGTCATTAAGTACCCTTCGACAAAAAAAATTTGCTAATGCTCAGTGTAAAATATGGACAAATATAATGCCTACCCATGTTAAAATGAGCATAGAGCATGACATGAAGGAATTATTTCTTAATTTTTTAAGGGCATTAATTTTTAATCATTTGACCCCATCCAAACCCTCTTTATATATGCAAAATTAAAATTTAGAGTGCTCAGTTATTTTTTGTTTGTTTTGGTCTACTGATATTTTATGTAATAACATTTACAGATTAGGTCAAATATTAGTCGGTGGGGCTATGGATTTTTTGATTTAGTGACAGCTGAGGGTAAAACAAACATTTTTTTCTAAGGGTCAAAAACAAATGATTTTTTCCAAAAGAAATCCATATCATAATACATTTTATATGTTTAGTGGACCGTGAAATTGGAATAAATGCTCTAATTTGGCATTAAAATTAGAATGATCTTATCAAAGGGAACATGAATAAAGTATACTAAGTTTCAAGTTGATTTGACTTAATCTACTTCATTAAAAACTACCTTGACCGAAAAACTTTAACCCCAGAACTTCGCACTATCATTTTCTATGTACAGTGGACCATGAAGTTGGGGTCAAAACTATAATTTGGCATTAAAATTAGAAAGATCATATCAAAGGGTACATGTCTACCAATTTTCAAGTTGATTGGACTTCAACTTCATCAAAAACTACCTTGACCAAAAACTTTAACCTGAAGCGGGACAGACGGACGAATGGACAGACGGACGAACGGACGCACAGACCAGAACACATATATAATGCCCCTCTACTATTGTAGGTGGGGCATAAAAATAAGTACCAAGCTTCCCTTTTTCGGAGTTAATAATTGTTTGATCTTTCAGTTTATTTCAAAATGTGAAATAACATTTACATAGTTTATTTTTAACATACTGACATAAAGAACCAATTGATCAATGGTCAAAATTTTGTAATTCAATCTCTCTCTGAATATAATCTATACTAAAATACCATGTATTTACATAAGAGCTATGTAACTGTTACAACATATCATGCATCAAATAATAATCCTTCTTTCAAATGTTCCAGTCTATGACAATATTTTAACATTGATAAAATTATAGTAAAATACATAGGAAATCTACCAAGCTCTGATATTACAGCTATATTACTTGACATTCTGTTTACACCAAGAATATATTCCATAAATCTGGTATGAGCTTTTTCAAAAGAATCGCTCTATAGTTGAGATTCACGTTGATAGTAAACATGCATATTAAGAGTATAAATATGGTATATTAGTATATATATGGTACAAATAAGTGATATATATATAGAAAAATCTGAGATTTATGATTTAAAAAAAAATTAAAAAAAAGGGGGGGGGGGGGAGGGACTATCTGGGGCTCATACAGGATCCTGTCCTCAAGCACCTGTGAGTTATATTACTAAATGCATTCTAATCTATACTTGCTAATTTTAAATACACTAATTTGGTACTTTAACAAGAATTACTTCAGTTTTCTCATTGGCATTCATACCATGAAGATGTTCTTATAATATATATTTACAATTGTTCAAAATGAAATAAGTAACCCTCATCTCTGTAGTTTAAAACAAGCTTTTAAAGATTTGTTGTATAATTCATCTTTACACTGCTTTAATTTTGCACTAGATGTAAATGTGATTCCTAGATATCTATATAATTCTGCACTTTCAATCTCTTTTAATACCTCCAAAATATAAACAGCATTTTAAAAAATTTCCTGGCTTGTTAAAATTTATACTTTTTGAACATTGATAGTAAAAAAAAAATATCCGATAAAAAACGTTGAATGTAAATGATATGAACCTCCAGAGTCTTATATTATAGGACTACAGCATACATAAGACAGTCTACTCTACCGAGTAACGTTATTAATATTTACTGGATCAGGACAAGATATAAACTTGTCAGGTAGATCATTGATATATATTTAAAAATATTTGGGCTTAAAACATCATTCACCCTGATTGTAATGCTAAAATTGAGAGAAAAACATTGTTTTCGACTTGTCGCAAAAAAAAATAGATTGTCTTTCGCCGAAGTTGGAAAAAAATTTGTCCAGAAAAAAACCCATAGACCCCCCCACCAAAAAAAATAATCAAATGGTTGCTGCCTAAGAACCAAAACATTTTCTGTTGAAATTTCAAAAGCGTTCAAACGTAATTTGACTGTAAACGTACTATACATGCTATATGGGATCCAATATGGGGAGAGCACATGTCTCAAACAAACCTGAGAATAGAATATAATCTGCAGAGGTTTTCCTCAAACTGAAGAAAATCATAAAAATAATCACCCGAATTTGAAGGTATTAATCTATGGATGGTAAATTGCATCTAAGAAAACAATTTAGAAAATGAATTTGGATGATGTTGACGGATTCTCTTTACAAAAATTTTACGTTCGTTCTCAACGACATCCACCGTCTTCTACATACCCTCACAGAATGCAAACTTTTCAATGTATGGATCATAAAATAAACTTGGGTGAACAATTGGTCAAAATAGGTGCAAATTGATTACCCTCACGTTACATACGTTACACCTATGTCGATAATATCAGTCTGTGGGAAGTGTATATATATCGAAACAGGTCACTTACAAGTACGTATGCGTTGGTATAAAACTTTAACAGAACTGTGATGTCACAATGAGAAACGTCACGTATCTTTTAAATGTTCTTGTCTTGTATTTCATATCTTCATCTAATAAAGGAGGAACTCAATCAGTGTGTAAACCACCACCAGATTAAAAGTACATGTATATCTTAATGTTGAAAATGCACGTCTGTAGCCATCCATCATATTTCAGGGAACCACCATTTCATATTTCTGGCGATGGTGGTTTGGGAAGGGGGTGCAGATTCCAGATTATTCCTTTTCTGCACTGTTGAAGGATCTTGAAGCAAGATTTTTCATTTTCATTGAAACAAGGGACTGGTTATTTATTTCCACAACTTTATTTCTAATATTTGAAAACATACAATTTTTAAATTCATTTTATATTATAGATATAAGTGTGGACACAGATGAGTGTGGATAGTATGTATGGATGTTTGACAGTGTCTTATGACAAAATGAGTCCCAAATTTTTCCGATATAATGTTATTAACTGTTGCACGATGACAACCAATCTGAGCATTATGAGTGTTATTTTATTAAATTTTTTATGCCCCCCACCTACGATAGTAGAGGGGCATAATGTTTTCTGGTCTGTGGGTCCATTCGTTCGTTTGTCCCGCTTCAGGTTAAAGTTTTTGGTCAAGGTAGTTTTTGATGAAGCTGAAGTCCAATCAACTTGAAACTTAGTACACTTGTTGCATATGATATGATCTTTTTAATTTCAAAAACGAATTAGACTTTTGACCCCAATTTCACGGTCCATTGAACATAGAAAATGAAAGTGGGAGTTTCAGGTTAAAGTTTTTGATGAAGCTGAAGTCCAATCAACTTGAAACTTAGTACACTTGTTGCTTATGATATGATATTTCTAATTTCATAGCCGAATTAGACTTTTGATCGCAATGTCACGGTCCATTGAACATAGAAAATGAAAGTGGGAGTTTCAGGTTAAAGTTTTTGGTCAAGGTAGTTTTTGATGAAATTGAAGTCATATCATCTTGAAACTTAGTACAAATGTTCCCTAAAGTATAATCCTCCTTCTTTTAATGTCAATTAGATTTATACCCTATTTCACGGTCCATGGAACATGGATAATGATTGAGTGGGGCATCCGTGTACTTTGGACACATTCTTGTATTTTTTATGTTCAAGACGGGCATGGAGGAGACAGTAATTACATTAGTTACCAAATGATTATGATAGAATATGTTCTACATCTTTGATTTTGGATACATTTTGTAGCTAGGAGAGCAACACATAATAGGTTCTTTTTTCACATGTTTTGTTTTTTTAAATGGGAGATGATATCTTAGATCATCAGAAACAGAACCTACCGATAGAATATTAATTCCAAGAAAACCAATATCTTCCAAAACCAGTACTCAGTCAACTCAATCTTCCCTACAGAGCTCACTATCATCACCAAAAAAAAATGAGAAAAAAAAGAAAAAGAAAAAAGAAACAGTAGAAATACACAATTGGAGCGGTGAATCTGTCTGGGATCTTCCCAGTGACATAGATGATTCTTCCACCTCCAAAAGTCTTCCTTCATCTGCATCCAAGAAGGTATCTTCTTCGTCCAGTACACAGTCTACCAGAGCCCCATCTCCTCTTCGTTCTCAAGAAAAGAAGGATGTCCAAAAGAAGCCAGGAAATACATCTTCTCAGAAGTCTTCTGATTCGAGGTCGAGGCGGAGTAACACCAGCTGCGCGTAGTCCTGGAGATCGACGACTCTCCTCGCACAACAGATTTTCAACACTTATCATCGAAACTGAAATGGAAACTGAAAGTGTTCCGCCACCCGAAAGATCACGATCTCAGGGTGAGCGAAATAAGAATGCTGACAAACTCGACAGCATTCGCCCTTCTTTTATTAAATAATGACAAATATTATCCAATGGAATTGCCGAGGTCTTAAAATAAATCTTCTCGAGTTAACACTTCTAGTTCAGTCTTTTTTACCTATTGCATTTTGTCTTCAAGAAACTCATCTAAAAGAAAGTGACAACGTATCTTTAAAAGGATACAACATGTATAGTACATTTTCTAAGGTAGATGAACGTGCTGCAGGCGGATCATCCATTTTTGTGAAGGACAACGTCATTCATAGCACAGTCCAACTCACAACGGATCTGCAAGCAGTTGCAATTCGTTTATCATTAGACAAAACAATTACATTATGTTCGATATATATTCCACCTAATTCAATTATCGATAAAGCAAAACCCAAAAACCTCACTGATCAATTACCCTCACCATTTATACTTATGGGCGACTTCAATGCCCACAATCCATTATGGGGTAGCAAGACTCATAATGCCAAAGGTAAGATCATTGAGGACTTTGTCTCTCAAGAAGGATTATGCATTTTTAATGATGGATCTAATACGTATCTTCATCCTGGAAACGGGTCTTATTCTTCTATTGATATCACTATATGCGATCCCTCTCTGCTTCTGGATTATTCATGGCGTGTTCATAATGATCTATGTGGAAGTGATCATTTTCCAATAGTACTTGAACATCTTTTTAATTCTGCCCAACAGAGAGTACCACGTTGGAAACTTGACAAGGCGGACTGGTCCTTGTTTGAGAATCTCTGTCGAGCGGAACTTCAGTCAAAGATGTTTGAGACTGTGCAAGATCCAATTTTAACTTTTAATACAGTTCTAACGTCAATTGCTGACAGAACTATTCCTAAGACCTCGGCAAATCCAAAACATCCCAGTAAACCATGGTTTGATGACGCATGTGATCAAGCCATAGGTGACCGTAAAAAATCTGAAAGACGGTTCAATCAACAACCAACGACGGAAAACTTGAGTAATTTCCGTATTTTTCGCGCTAAGGCACGGCGGACTTGTAGGCAAGCCCGACGAACATCCTGGAAAAAATTTGTCTCGGGGATTACATCTCGCACTCCGATGACAAAAGTTTGGAATATGGTAAATAAAATAAAAGGTAAAAATTCTAAAGCCACTGTAAAACATTTGAAAGACGGCAATAATTTATTAACATCTGAAAAGGATATTGCCAACAAACTTGGTGAAACTTTTGCAAAGTCTTCTTCTTGTAACAACTACAGGGAAGACTTTAAAAAAGTTAAAAAACAAAAAGAAAAAATTAAATTAAACTTTAAATCAAAAAATGGTGAAAATTATAATAAACTATTTTCTCTTGAAGAACTTAAAACATCTCTGTCAAAAGCCCATGATACAGCTTGTGGGCCTGATAATATTCACTACCAACTCTTAAAACACTTGCCAGATTCCTCACTAGACGCTCTCTTGAAGCTCATGAATAACATCTGGGAATCTGGTGATTTACCATCAATCTGGAAGCTTGCAACCGTCGTGCCTATTCCAAAACCAAGAAAAGATCATACAGATCCTATTAATTATCGACCAATTGCTCTTACCAGTTGTGTCTGTAAAACACTCGAACGGATGGTCAATGATCGCCTTGTTTGGTTCCTGGAATCCAATAGGCTATTAGCCAATATCCAGTGTGGATTCCGACAGGGTCGCAGTACTCTTGATCATCTTGTTCGATTCGAATCATTTGTCCGTAATGGTTTTGCGAAAAATGAGCATGTGGTGTCGGGTCTTTTTCAACCTTGAGAAGGCCTATGATACTGCATGGAAATATGGTATTTTAAAAGATCTATTTGATATGGGGTTGAAAGGCAATATGCCTAATTTTATTTCTAATTTTCTCTCTAACAGACAATTTAATGTTAGAGTTAATTCGACCATGTCTGATCTTTATGATCAAGAGATGGGTGTCCTTCAGGGCAGTATTTTATCTGTTACATTATTTAGTCTTAAAATCAACAGCCTTGTTGAAGTTTTAAAAAGTAATATTGAAGGTTCATTGTACGTTGATGATTTTTTAATATGTTACAGAGGCAAAAATATGAATAACATTGAAAGACAATTACAATTATGTCTTGGAAGAATTGAAAAATGGCCTCGGAAAATGGTTTTAAATTTTCCACTTCAAAAACGGTCGGGATGCATTTTTGTAACAAAAGAAAATTGCATCTTGATCCAGAACTAACTTTGTACGGCAACCCAATTAAAATGGTTGATGAAACCAAATTTCTTGGTTTACTTTTCGATAAAAAGTTTAACCTTTCTACCCCATATCAAAATGTTAAAAGCGAGATGTTTAAAAGCTTTAGTTATTTTAAAAGTTGTCGGCAGCACTGACTGGGGTGCTGATCGCAACATTTTACTCAATTTATATAGATCTCTTGTTAGATCTAAACTAGATTATGGCTCTATAGTGTATGGCTCTGCAAGGAAGTCCTACATACAGATTCTCGATGCTGTGCATCACCAAGGTTTGCGTCTCTGTCTTGGCGCATTTAAAACCTCACCAGTTGAGAGTCTGTATGTAGAGGCTGATGAGCACTCACTCACTGACAGACGTTTGAAGCTTGGACTTTCAATATGCTGTCAAACTAAAAGGGCATTCAGACAATCCTGCCTACAGCTGTGATTTTAATCCGATTTATGAAGATATTTTTGCAAAACATGAAAATAAAATTCCTCCGTTAGGTTTACGTTTAAAACCACATTTAGCTTCTTTTGATTTAAAATCTGTTGCTCAAGTTCAAACTTGCAAATGTCCTCCATGGGAACTTCCCAAACCAAAAATGATATTTGATCTCCGTGAACACAATAAAAATAAAACAAATCCTCTTTTAAATCAGCAACACTATGCTGAAATTAAAGCCGATTATCTCGATTTTTCAACTGTCTACACTGATGGATCAAAAGATGGTGATAGAGTTGCATCTGCTGCTGTCTTCAGGGACAGAGCTGCAACCCTCCGTTTGCCATCTGATGCATCCATCTTTACTGCTGAAGCAGAAGCAATAATTTTGGCTTTGAAATTTATTGCTTCTTCAGATAAATCCAAATTTATTATATATAATAATTTTATTTGCAAAAATACACCCATATGGGTCAGGCAAACACAAATACAACATTTAATACAGACAGTGAAAAATTACAAATATAAACATAAAAAAAACCATAGTTATAAATGGTAATTAATGTAGCCTTTGATGGACATGGACCTCATTTTCGCAATTCTAATGATTGCTTTATAAAGTCACCAATTTCTGTCAAAAGCTCAGATTTAGGAATTAAAAGTTGTTTTAGCTTTAAAAGTGGTTGATAATTTGTAAAATCAGGATTTAAATTATTAATCTTTAAAAATAAACAATCTCTTAAAGTTGAGTTTAGTTTGCAGTATAGTAAAAAATGGTATTCATCATCAATTTTATTACAAAGTTTACATAACCTTTGATCTCTGGGTACATTTTTATATCTTCTCATTCCAACTTCTAGGTTATGGTCACTAACCCTTAATTTAGAAATTAATTGTCTGGTTTTAAAATTTGATTCTTTTAATAAATAATTTTCAATTTTTATCTCAGTTTTTATTTGACCATATAGAAATAATTTCGAACTGTCTGTTATAGAAGAAAGTTTATTCAAGACTTTTTTTGTATAAAATTCATGTGATACCTGTTTAAACTTCATCTTGAAGGAATATTTAATTTTATTGTAAGGTTTATCACAAGTTTCAAAATCTTTAGCATTTAATCCAGTCTCTTAAAAAATATTTAGAGCAAATGTATACCAACTATGAAAACCATCATTATGCAGGGACTTATTTAATTCATAGGCTTCTTTTAACAGAGGATTAATATCATGGGTATGAAATCTACAGAAATATAGCATAACTTGTGGTTTAATAAATGAAGCCATAGAAAATCTGCCCAGTTCTGTTTTGGCTGAAATATTACATGCAGTTTTCCTAAGCCCTAGGACAGATTTACAGTATTTATTATGAATCATTTCATAGCAAAATTTATCTTCTAACGACAAAGTATCACAAACAGAACCATGTTGTTCTGAACGTTTCAAAGATTTAAACATGGATAAATAATCTTCCATAAACCATATGTTCGGATTCACTTTCATGCTTACAAGCTATACGAAATACTAAAATTAAAAACCCAACAATCCTGAAAATTTTATATGTAATGAGGAATTTAAAAATTCTTCTGAAAGAAATAATATTTCTATGGGTTCCGAGTCATGTTGGAATCCTTGGAAACACAGCTGTAGACCTTGAGGCAAAGAATGCCCTTGGTGACCCTCTATCTAACTGTGATATACCATATACTGATTTTAAATCTAATATTAGAGAATATGTTTTTAATATATTTAAAAATAAATGGAGTAAAAAAGACGATAATAAATTGCATGAAATTAAACCTAATTTAGGCAAACCTTTTGATAATATTATGTGCAGAAAAGATCAGTGTGTTATTACTAGATGTCGTATTGGTCATACTAGAATAACACACGAGTATCTTTTAAAAAATGAAGATGAACCACAATGTGTTCCTTGCAACTGCAAGTATACTATTAAACATGTTTTAATTAATTGTATTGACTTTGCTGATATTCGTAAGAAGCATTTCAATGTCAATAATATGTATGATTTATTTAATAATGTTCCATTTACAAATATTGTTGCTTTTTTAAAAGAAATTGGAATTTATTATAAAATATAAAAATGTTATTATATTTAAATCGATTTTAATTTTCATCACGTTATTTTACTGTTGATTTTTATTTGTATATAATCAATTTGCTTTAGTCAAGAATTTTAGTGTATTGAAGGACCTTTTGTCTTATTTTAAAAATATGCTTTAAATTGTAAAAATATTCGAATTAGCTCTCGCCGCGAAATAGCCTTTTTGTGCTAATGCGGCGTAAAGCAACCAACAATCAATCAATCAATCAATACATATTATAAAATTATCTTGATCAATTTACCGATGAAGGTTACATCAAATACCATTCATAAAAAAATGTCAAATTTACAGTAAAATACACGAAAATGATCAATATACCAAAAACAGGTTTGCTGTTACATTATGTATAATTATTATACAATTACTAAAAAAATATTACAATTTTATAATAAAGGTTTCGTTGGTTCAAGTTGACTTCAAATACAATTGTCAATACATCTTAGAAAACATCTTGATCATATGACCGATTTAAGGTTACATCAAACACAATTATCAATACAAATAATACATTTGTCATGATCTATTGACCGATTTAAGTTAACATCATATACAATTATCCAAAAAAATGTCAAATTTACAGTAAAATGCATGAAAATTATCAATATACCAAAAACAGTTTTGCTGTTACCTTATGTACAATTACTATACAATTACTAAAAAATACTACAATTTGATAATAAAGGTTTCGTTGGTTCAAGTTGACTTCAAATATAATTATCAATACATCTTAGAAAACATCTTGATCATACGACCTATTAAAGGTAACATCAAATACAATTATCAATACATATAATAAATTTGTCTTGATCAATTGACCGATTTGAGTCAACATCATCAACAATTATCCCTAAAAATGTCAAATTTACAGTTAAATGCAAGAAAATTATCAATATACCAAAAACCGGTTTGCTGTTACATTTTGTACAATTATTATACAATTACTGAAAAATATTACATTTTTATAATAAAGGTTTCGATGGTCAACTTGACATCAAATACAATTATCAATACATATAACAAATTTGTCTGGATCAAATGACCGATTTAAGATAACATCAAATACAATTATCAATACATATAACAAATTTGTCTTGATCAAATGACCGATTTAAGGTAACATCAAATACAATTATCAATACATATAATAAATTTTTCCTGATCAATTGACCGATTTCAGTCAACATCTTAAACAATTATCCCTAAAAATGTCAAATTTACAGTTAAATGCAAGAAAATGATCAATATATAAAAAACAGGTTTGCTGTTACATTTTGTACAATTATTATACAATTACTGAAAAATATTACATTTTTATAATAAAGGTTTCGATGGTCAAGTTGACATCAAATACAATTATCAATACATATAACAAATTTGTCTTGATCAAATGACCGATGTAATGTAACATCAAATACAATTATCAATACATATAACAAATTTGTCTTGTTCAAATGACCGATTTAAGGTAACATCAAGTACAATTATCAACACATATAATAAATTTGCCTTGATCAAATGACCGATTTTAGGTAACATCAAATGTCAATCCATATTATAGAATTATCTTGATCAATTGACCGATGAAGGTTACATCAAATACAATTATAAAAAAAATGTCAAATTTACACTAAAATGCATGAAAATGATCAATATACCAAAAACAGGTTTGCTGTTACATTATGTACAATTATTATACAATTACTGAAAAATATTACAATTTTATAATAAAGGTTTCGTTGGTTCAAGTTGACTTCAAATATAATTGTCAATACATCTTAGAAAACATCTTGATCATACGACCGATTAAAGTTAACATCAAATACGATTATCAATACATATAATAAATTTGTCTTGATCAAATAACCGATTTTAGGTAACATCAAATGTCAATACATATTATGAAATTATCTTGATCAATTGACCAATGAAGGTTACATCAAATGCAATTATAAAAAAATGTCAAATTTACGGTAAAATGCATGAAAATGATCAATATACCAAAAAACAGGTTTGCTGTTAAATTATGTATAATTATTATACAATTATGAAAAAAATATTACAATTTTATAATAAAGATTTCGTTGGTTCAAGTTCATTTTAAATACAATTGTCAATACATCTTGATCATATGACCGATTAAAGGTAACATCAAATACAATTATCAATACATATAATACATTTGTCTTGATCAATTGACCGATTTCAGTCAACATCTTAAACAATTATCCCTAAAAATGTCAAATTTACAGTTAAATGCAAGAAAATGATCAATATATCAAAAACAGGTTTGCTGTTACATTTTGTACAATTATTATACAATTACTGAAAAATATTACATTTTTATAATAAAGGTTTCGATGGTCAAGTTGACATCAAATACAATTATCAATACATATAACAAATTTGTCTTGATCAAATGACCGATTTAATGTAACATCAAATACAATTATCAATACATATAACAAATTTGTCAGGATCAAATGACCGATTTAAGGTAACATCAAATACAATTATCAACACATATAATAAATTTGCCCTGATCAAATGACCGATTTTAGGTAACATCAAATGTCAATCCATATTATAGAATTATCTTGATCAATTGACCGATGAAGGTTACATCAAATACAATTATAAAAAAATGTCAAATTTACACTAAGATGCATGAAAATGATCAATATACCAAAAACAGGTTTGCTGTTACATTATGTACAATTATTATACAATTACTGAAAAATATTACAATTTTATAATAAAGGTTTCGTTGGTTCAAGTTGACTTCAAATATAATTGTCAATACATCTTAGAAAACATCTTGATCATACGACCGATTAAAGGTAACATCAAATACGATTATCAATACATATAATAAATTTGTCTTGATCAAATAACCGATTGTAGGTAAAATCAAATGTCAATACATATTATGAAATTATCTTGATCAATTGACCAATGAAGATACATCAAATGAAATTATAAAAAAATGTCAAATTTACGGTAAAATGCATGAAAATGATCAATAAACCAAAAAACAGGTTTGCTGTTAAAATATGTATAATTATTATACAATTATGAAAAAAATATTACAATTTTATAATAAAGATTTCGTTGGTTCAAGTTGATTTTAAATACAATTGTCAATACATCTTGATCATATGACCGATTAAAGGTAACATCAAATACAATTATCAATACATATAATACATTTGTCTTGATCAAATGACCGATTTAAGGTAACATCAAATGTCAATACATATTATAAAATTATCTTGATCAATTTACCGATGAAGGTTACATCAAATACCATTCATAAAAAAATGTCAAATTTACAGTAAAATACACGAAAATGATCAATATACCAAAAACAGGTTTGCTGTTACATTATGTATAATTATTATACAATTACTAAAAAAATATTACAATTTTATAATAAAGGTTTCGTTGGTTCAAGTTGACTTCAAATACAATTGTCAATACATCTTAGAAAACATCTTGATCATATAACCGATTTAAGGTAACATCAAATACAATTATCAATACAAATAATACATTTGTCATGATCTATTGACCGATTTAAGTTAACATCATATACAATTATCCAAAAAAATGTCAAATTTACAGTAAAGTGCATGAAAATTATCAATATACCACAAACAGTTTTGCTGTTACATTATGTACAATTACTATACAATTACTAAAAAATACTACAATTTCATAATAAAGGTTTCGTTGGTTCAAGTTGACTTCAAATATAATTATCAATACATCTTAGAAAACATCTTGATCATACGACCTATTAAAGGTAACATCAAATACAATTATCAATACATATAATAAATTTGTCTTGATCAATTGACCGATTTGAGTCAACATCATCAACAATTATCCCTAAAAATGTCAAATTTACAGTTAAATGCAAGAAAATTATCAATATACCAAAAACCGGTTTGCTGTTACATTTTGTACAATTATTATACAATTACTGAAAAATATTACATTTTTATAATAAAGGTTTCGATGGTCAACTTGACATCAAATACAATTATCAATACATATAACAAATTTGTCTGGATCAAATGACCGATTTAAGATAACATCAAATACAATTATCAATACATATAACAAATTTGTCTTGATCAAATGACCGATTTAAGGTAACATCAAATACAATTATCAATACATATAATAAATTTTTCCTGATCAATTGACCGATTTCAGTCAACATCTTAAACAATTATCCCTAAAAATGTCAAATTTACAGTTAAATGCAAGAAAATGATCAATATATAAAAAACAGGTTTGCTGTTACATTTTGTACAATTATTATACAATTACTGAAAAATATTACATTTTTATAATAAAGGTTTCGATGGTCAAGTTGACATCAAATACAATTATCAATACATATAACAAATTTGTCTTGATCAAATGACCGATGTAATGTAACATCAAATACAATTATCAATACATATAACAAATTTGTCTTGTTCAAATGACCGATTTAAGGTAACATCAAGTACAATTATCAACACATATAATAAATTTGCCTTGATCAAATGACCGATTTTAGGTAACATCAAATGTCAATCCATATTATAGAATTATCTTGATCAATTGACCGATGAAGGTTACATCAAATACAATTATAAAAAAAATGTCAAATTTACACTAAAATGCATGAAAATGATCAATATACCAAAAACAGGTTTGCTGTTACATTATGTACAATTATTATACAATTACTGAAAAATATTACAATTTTATAATAAAGGTTTCGTTGGTTCAAGTTGACTTCAAATATAATTGTCAATACATCTTAGAAAACATCTTGATCATACGACCGATTAAAGTTAACATCAAATACGATTATCAATACATATAATAAATTTGTCTTGATCAAATAACCGATTTTAGGTAACATCAAATGTCAATACATATTATGAAATTATCTTGATCAATTGACCAATGAAGGTTACATCAAATGCAATTATAAAAAAATGTCAAATTTACGGTAAAATGCATGAAAATGATCAATATACCAAAAAACAGGTTTGCTGTTAAATTATGTATAATTATTATACAATTATGAAAAAAATATTACAATTTTATAATAAAGATTTCGTTGGTTCAAGTTCATTTTAAATACAATTGTCAATACATCTTGATCATATGACCGATTAAAGGTAACATCAAATACAATTATCAATACATATAATACATTTGTCTTGATCAATTGACCGATTTCAGTCAACATCTTAAACAATTATCCCTAAAAATGTCAAATTTACAGTTAAATGCAAGAAAATGATCAATATATCAAAAACAGGTTTGCTGTTACATTTTGTACAATTATTATACAATTACTGAAAAATATTACATTTTTATAATAAAGGTTTCGATGGTCAAGTTGACATCAAATACAATTATCAATACATATAACAAATTTGTCTTGATCAAATGACCGATTTAATGTAACATCAAATACAATTATCAATACATATAACAAATTTGTCAGGATCAAATGACCGATTTAAGGTAACATCAAATACAATTATCAACACATATAATAAATTTGCCCTGATCAAATGACCGATTTTAGGTAACATCAAATGTCAATCCATATTATAGAATTATCTTGATCAATTGACCGATGAAGGTTACATCAAATACAATTATAAAAAAATGTCAAATTTACACTAAGATGCATGAAAATGATCAATATACCAAAAACAGGTTTGCTGTTACATTATGTACAATTATTATACAATTACTGAAAAATATTACAATTTTATAATAAAGGTTTCGTTGGTTCAAGTTGACTTCAAATATAATTGTCAATACATCTTAGAAAACATCTTGATCATACGACCGATTAAAGGTAACATCAAATACGATTATCAATACATATAATAAATTTGTCTTGATCAAATAACCGATTGTAGGTAAAATCAAATGTCAATACATATTATGAAATTATCTTGATCAATTGACCAATGAAGATACATCAAATGAAATTATAAAAAAATGTCAAATTTACGGTAAAATGCATGAAAATGATCAATAAACCAAAAAACAGGTTTGCTGTTAAAATATGTATAATTATTATACAATTATGAAAAAAATATTACAATTTTATAATAAAGATTTCGTTGGTTCAAGTTGATTTTAAATACAATTGTCAATACATCTTGATCATATGACCGATTAAAGGTAACATCAAATACAATTATCAATACATATAATACATTTGTCTTGATCAAATGACCGATTTAAGGTAACATCAAATGTCAATACATATTATAAAATTATCTTGATCAATTTACCGATGAAGGTTACATCAAATACCATTCATAAAAAAATGTCAAATTTACAGTAAAATACACGAAAATGATCAATATACCAAAAACAGGTTTGCTGTTACATTATGTATAATTATTATACAATTACTAAAAAAATATTACAATTTTATAATAAAGGTTTCGTTGGTTCAAGTTGACTTCAAATACAATTGTCAATACATCTTAGAAAACATCTTGATCATATAACCGATTTAAGGTAACATCAAATACAATTATCAATACAAATAATACATTTGTCATGATCTATTGACCGATTTAAGTTAACATCATATACAATTATCCAAAAAAATGTCAAATTTACAGTAAAGTGCATGAAAATTATCAATATACCACAAACAGTTTTGCTGTTACATTATGTACAATTACTATACAATTACTAAAAAATACTACAATTTCATAATAAAGGTTTCGTTGGTTCAAGTTGACTTCAAATATAATTATCAATACATCTTAGAAAACATCTTGATCATACGACCTATTAAAGGTAACATCAAATACAATTATCAATACATATAATAAATTTGTCTTGATCCATTGACCGATTTGAGTCAACATCATAAACAATTATCCCTAAAAATGTCAAATTTACAGTTAAATGCAAGAAAATGATCAATATACCAAAAACCGGTTTGCTGTTACATTTTGTACAATTATTATACAATAACTGAAAAATATTACATTTTTATAATAAAGGTTTCGATGGTCAACTTGACATCAAATACAATTATCAATACATATAACAAATTTGTCTTGATCAAATGACCGATTTAAGGTAACATCAAATACAATGATCAATACATATAACAAATTTGTCTTGATCAAATGACCGATTTAAGGTAACATCAAATACAGTTATCAATACATATAATAAATTTGTCCTGATCTATTGACAGATTTGAGTCAACATCATAAACAATTATCCCAAAAAATGTCAAATTTACAGTTAAATGCAAGAAAATGATCAATATATCAAAAACAGGTTTGCTGTTTCATTTTGTACAATTATTATACAATTACTGAAAAATATTACATTTTTATAATAAAGGTTTCGATGGTCAACTTGACATCAAATACAATTATCAATACATATAACAAATTTGTCTTGATCAATTGACCGATTTAAGGTAACATCAAATACAATTATCAATACATATAACAAATTTGTCTTGATCAAATGACCGATTTAAGGTAACATCAAATACAGTTATCAATACATATAATAAATTTGTCCTGATCAATTGACCGATTTGAGTCAACATCATGAACAATTTCGTTGGTTAAAGTTGACTTCAAATATAATTGTCAATACATCTTAGAAAACATCTTGATCATAAGACCGATTAAAGGTAACATCAAATACAATTATCAATACATATAATAAATTTGTCTTGATCAATTGACCGATTTGAGTCAACATCATAAACAATTATCCCTAAAAGTGTCAAATTTACAGTTAAATGCAAAAAAATTATCAATATATCAAAAACAGGTTTGCTGTTACATTTTGTACAATTATTATACAATTACCAAAAAATATTACATTTTTATAATAAAGGTTTCGATGGTCAACTTGACATCAAATACAATTATCAATACATATAACAAATTTGTCTTGATCAAATGACCGATTTAAGGTAACATCAAATACAATTATCAATACATATAAAATTTGTTTTGATCAAATGACCGATTTAAGGTAACATCAAATACAGTTATCAATACATATAATAAATTTGTCCTGATCAATTGACCGATTTGATTCAACATCATAAACAATTATCCCTAAAAATGTCAAATTTACAGTTAAATGCAAGAAAATGATCAATATACCAAAAACATTATGTATAATTATTATACAATTACTAAAAAAATATTACAATTTTATAATAAATGTTTCGTTGGTTCAAGTTGACTTCAAATACAATGGTCAATACATATAACAAATTTGTCTTGATCAAATGACCGATTTAAGGTAACATCAAATACAGTTATCAATACATATAATAAATTTGTCCTGATCAATTGACCGATTGGAGTCAACATCATAAACAATTATCCCTAAAAATGTCAAATTTACAGTTAAATGCAAGAAAATGATCAATATATCAAAAACAGGTTTGCTGTTACATTTTGTACAATTATCATACAATTACTAAAAAATATTACATTTTTATAATAAAGGTTTCGATGGTCAACTTGACATCAAATACAATTATCAATACATATAACAAATTTGTCTTGATCAAATGACCGATTTAAGGTAACATCAAATACAATTATCAATACATATAAAATTTGTCTTGATCAAATGACCGATTTAAGGTAACATCAAATACAGTTATCAATACATATAATAAATTTGTCCTGATCAATTGACCGATTTGAGTCAACATCATAAACAATTATCCCTAAAAATGTCAAATTTACAGTTAAATGCAAGAAAATGATCAATATACCAAAAACATTATGTATAATTATTATACAATTACTAAAAAAATATTACAATTTTATAATAAAGGTTTCGTTGGTTCAAGTTGACTTCAAATACAATTGTCAATACATCTTAGAAAACATCTTGATCATATGACCGATTTAAGGTAACATCAAATACAATTATCAATACAAATAATACATTTGTCATGATCTATTGACCGATTTAAGTTAACATCATATACAATTATCCAAAAAATTGTAAAATTTACAGCAAAATGCATGAAAATTATCAATATACCGAAAACAGTTTTGCTGTTACATTATGTACAATTATTATACAATTGCTAAAAAATACTACAATTTCATAATAAAGGTTTCGTTGGTTCAAGTTGACTTCAAATATAATTGTCAATACATCTTAGAAAACATCTTGATCATACGACCGATTAAAGGTAACATCAAATACAATTATCAATACATATAATAAATTTGTCTTGATCAATTGACCGATTTGAGTCAACATCATAAACAATTATCCCTAAAAATGTTAAATTTACAGTTAAATGCAAGAAAATGATCAATATACCAAAAACCGGTTTGCTGTTACATTTTGAACAATTATTATACAATTACTGAAAAATATTACATTTTTATAATAAAGGTTTCGATGGTCAACTTGACATCAAATACAATTATCAATACATATAACAAATTTGTTTTAATCAAATGACCGATTTAAGGTAACATCAAATACAATTATCAATACATATAACAAATTTGTCTTGATCAAATGACCGATTTAAGGTAACATCAAATACAGTTATCAATACATATAATAAATTTGTCCTGATCAATTGACCGATTGGAGTCAACATCATAAACAATTATCCCTAAAAATGTCAAATTTACAGTTAAATGCAAGAAAATGATCAATATATCAAAAACAGGTTTGCTGTTACATTTTGTACAATTATTATACAATTACTAAAAAATATTACATTTTAATAATAAAGGTTTCAATGGTCAACTTGACATCAAATACAATTATCAATACATATAACAAATTTGTCTTGATCAAATTACCGATTTAAGGTAACATCAAATACAATTATCAATACATATAACAAATTTGTCTTGATCAAATGACCGATTTAAGGTAACATCAAATACAGTTATCAATACATATAATAAATTTGTCCTGATCAATTGACCGATTTAAGGTAACATCAAATACAGTTATCAATACATATAATAAATTTGTCCTGATCAATTGACCGATTTGAGTCAGCATCATAAACAATTATCCCTAAAAATGTCAAATTTACAGTTAAATGCAAGAAAATGATCAATATATCAAAAACAGGTTTGCTGTTACATTTTGTACAATTATTATACAATTACTGAAAAATATCACATTTTAATAATAAAGGTTTCGATGGTCAAGTTGACATCAAATACAATTATCAATACACATATCAAATTTGTCTTGATCAAATGACCGATTTAATGTAACATCAAATACAATTATCAATACATATAACAAATTTGTCTTGATCAAACGACCGATTTAAGGTAACATCAAATACAATTGTCAACACATAATAAATTTGTCTTGATCAAATGACCTATTTTAGGTAACATCAAATGTCAATCCATATTATAGAGTTATCTTGATCAATTGACCGATGAAGGTTACATCAAATACAATTATAAAAAAATGTCAAATTTACACTAAAATGCATGAAAATGATCAATATACCAAAAACAGGTTTGCTGTTACATTATGTACAATTATTATACAATTACTGAAAAATATTACAATTTTATAAAAAAGGTTTCGTTGGTTCAAGTTGACTTCAAATATAATTGTCAATAAATCTTAGAAAACATCTTGATCATACGACCGATTAAAAGTAACATCAAATACGATTATCAATACATATAATAAATTTGTCTTGATCAAATAACCGATTTTAGGTAACATCAAATGTCAATACATATTATGAAATTATCTTGATCAATTGACCAATGAAGGTTACATCAAATGCAATTATCAAAAAATGTCAAATTTACGGTAAAATGCATGAAAATGACCAATATACCAAAAAACAGGTTTGCTGTTAAATTATGTATAATTATTATACAATTATGAAAAAAATATAACAATTTTATAATAAAGATTTCGTTCAAGTTGATTTTAAATACAATTGTCAATACATCTTGTAAAACATCTTGATCATATGACAGATTAAAGGTAACATCAAATACAGTTATCAATACATATAATAAATTTGTCCTGATCAATTGATTGATTTGAGTCAACATCATAAACAATTATCCCAAAAAATGTCAAATTTACAGTTAAATGCAAGAAAATGATCAATATATCAAAAACAGGTTTGCTGTTACATTGTACAATTATTATACAATTACTGAAAAATATTACATTTTTATAATAAAGGTTTCGATGGTCAAGTTGACATCAAATACAATTATCAACACATAATAAATTTGTCTTGATCAAATGACCGATTTTAGGTAACATCAAATGTCAATCCATATTATAGAGTTATCTTGATCAATTGACCGATGAAGGATACATCAAATACAATTTCAAAAAAATGTCAAATTTACACTAAAATGCATGAAAATGATCAATATACCAAAACCAGGTTTGCTGTTACATTATGTACAATTATTATACAATTACTGAAAAATATTACATTTTTATAAAAAAGGTTTCGTTGGTTCAAGTTGACTTCAAATATAATTGTCAATACATCTTAGAAAACATCTTGATCATACGATTAAAAGTAACATCAAATACAATTATTAAATCATATAATACATTTGTCTTGATCAAAAGACCGATTTAAGTAACATCAAAAATATAATTATCAATACATATAATACATTTGTCTTGATCAAATGACGGATTGAAGGTAACATCAAATGTCAATACATATTATAAAATTATCTTGATCAATTTACCGATGAAGGTTACATCAAATACCATGCATAAAAAAATGTCAAATTTACAGTAAAATACACGAAAATGATCAATATACCAAAAACAGGTTTGCTGTTACATTATGTATAATTATTATACAATTACTAAACAAATATTACAATTTTATAATAAAGGTTTCGTTGGTTCAAGTTGACTTCAAATACAATTGTCAATACATCTTAGAAAACATCTTGATCATATGACCGATTTAAGGTAACATCAAATACAATTATCAATACAAATAATACATTTGTCATGATCTATTGACCGAATTAAGTTAACATCATATACAATTATCCAAAAAAATGTCAAATTTACAGTTAAATGCATGAAAATTATCAATATACCAAAAACAGTTTTGCTGTTACATTATGTACAATTATTATACAATTACTAAACAAATATTACAATTTTATAATAAAGGTTTCGTTGGTTCAAGTTGACTTCAAATACAATTGTCAATACATCTTAGAAAACATCTTGACCATACGACTGATTAAAGGTAACATCAAATACAATTATCAATAAATATAATAAATTTGTCTTGATCAATTGACCGATTTGAGTCAACATCATAAACAAGTATCCCTAAAAATGTCAAATTTACAGATAAATGCAAGAAAATGATCAATATACCAAAAACCGGTTTGCTGTTACATTTTGTACAATTATTATACAATTACTGAAAAATATTACATTTTTATAATAAAGGTTTCGATGGTCAAGTTGACATCAAATACAATTATCAATACATATAACAAATTTGTCTTGATCAAATGACCGATTTAAGGTAACATCAAATACAATTATCAATACATATAACAAATTTGTCTTGATCAAACGACCGATTTAAGGTTAACATTCAACATTCGTTTTCATCATTCGATTTTAAACTTTTTACATTCGATTTTAATATTTCAACATTTGTTTTTAACATTTAACTTTCGTTTTTCAACTTTCAAGATTCGTTTTCAACATTCAGCAATCGTTGACAACATTCGATTTTCAACTTTCAACATTCATTTTAAACATTTGTTTTCAACTTTAAACATTTGTTTTCAACTTTCCACATTCGATTTCAACAATCAACAATCGTTGACAACATTCGATATTTAATTTTTAACATTCGTTTTCCAAACATTCTTTTATATTTCAATTTTTAACTGTCAACATACATTTTTTGTCCAGCTTTCAACTTTAGTCGAAAAAGCGAGACTAAGCGATCCTACATTCCGTCGTCGGCGGCGTCAACAAATATTCACTCTGTGGTTAAAGTTTTTGAAATTTTAATAACTTTCTTAAACTATACTGGATTTCTACCAAACTTTGACAGAAGCTTGTTTATGATCATAAGATAGTATCCAGAAGTAAATTTTGTAAAAATAAAATTCCATTTTTTCAGTATTTTACTATGAATGGACTTAGTTTTTTCTGCGGGGAAACAAAACATTCACTCTGTGGTTAAAGTTTTTAGAATTTTAATAACTTTCTCCACCTATCCTGGTTTTGTACCAAACTTGGACAGAAGCTTGTTTATGATCATAAGATAGTATCCAGAAGTAAATTTTGTAAAAATAAAATTCCATTTTTTCCGTATTTTACTTGTAAATGGACTTAGTTTTTTCTGCGGGGAAACATTATATTCACTCTGTGGTTAATGTTTTTAGAGTTTTAATAACTTTCTTAAACTATCCTGGGTTTGTACCAAACTTGGACAGAAGCTTGTTTTTTTCTGTAATTTACTTTAAAATGGACTTAGATTTTCTTACAATCATAAAATAGTACCAAAAGGAATATTTTTATTGATTTTTTCCTCATTGTTGTTGAGCCTGCGATTTACAGCAAACATAGGCGAGACACTGGGTTCCGCAGAACCCTTACAAATTTTATATATTCAACATTCGATTTCAAAATTCCAACTTTCAGCGTTTGTTTACAACATCCCAAATTTGTTTTCAACATTTAACAATTGTGTTCAACATTTAACTTTCGTCTTAACATTAAACATTCGTTTCTTGCTTACAATTTTCAACTGCCAACATTCGTTTTTAACATTCAATGTTCGATTTTTAACTTTCAACATTCTTTTTTAACATTCAGCAATTGTTGACAACATTCGATTTTCAACTTTCAACATTCATTTTCAACATTCGTTTTCAACTTTAAACATTCATTTTAACGGAATTCTGGATCCTTAATGGTCTTCAACTTTGTAAGTGTTTGGCTCTATAAATATTTTGATATGAGTGTCACTGATGAGTCTTATGTAGACGAAACGCGCGTCTGGCGTACTTAATTATAATCCTGGTACCTTGATAACTATTAACATTCGATTCCAACATTCAACAACCGTTGACAACATTCGATTTTTAATTTTTATTATTCGTTATTCACATCAAACATTCGTCTATTTTCAACTGTCAACATTCGTTTTTTACAGTCAAAATTCGTTTTCAACACTCATTTTCAACTTTCAATTTTTTACTTTCGTTTTTAGCCTTCAACATTTTTTTTTTCAATATCAAACATTCGTTTAAAACGTTCAAATTTCATTTTTTTTACATTCGTTCACTTTGGTTTGCAACATTCCATTTTAATCTTTCGGCATTCTTTTTGAACATTCAATTTTCATTTTCAACTTTCAAGATTCGTTTCCAACTTTTAACATTCGATTTCAACATTCAACAATCGTTGACAACATTCGATTTTTAATTTTTAACATTCGTTATCCAAATCAAACATTCGTTTGTAGCTTTCAATTTTCAAATGTCAACATTCGTTTTTAACATTCAACATTAGTTTTCAACATTCGATTTTATCTTTCAACGTGCGTTTTCAACATCCAATATTCGTTTTCAACATTCATCATTTGTGTTCAACATTTAAATTCCGTTTTTAACATTAAACATTCGTTTTTATCCTTCAATTTTAAACTGTAAAGATGCGTTTTCAACATTCAACAATCGTTTTTTACATTCGATTTTCAACTTTCAATATTCGATTTCCAACTTTCAATATTTAATTTTCAACTTTCAACATTCGTTTTCAACATTTAACATTCGTATGTCAAAATCTAAATTTCGTTTTCAGCTTTAAAGATTCGTTTTCATCATTCGTTTTTCAACATTCAACATTCTTTTTTAACATTCAACTTTCGATTTCAACTATCAATATTCAATTGTCACCATTCGTTATTAACATTCAACATTCGATTTTCAGTTTTCAACATTCGTTTTCAACATTCGTTTTCAACTTTCAATATTCGTTTTCAACTCTCAACGTTCGCTTTGAACATTCGTTTTCAAGTTTCAACATTCGTTATTAACATTCAACAATCTTTGACAACATTCGATGATAAACTTTCAGTATTCGTTTTTAACATTCAACATTCAACATTCGTTTTCAACATTCAACATTCGTTTTTACCATTCAGCATTCGGTTTTCAACATTCAACATTTGTTTACAACATTCAACATCCGTTTTTCAACATTCGGTTTCAACATTTGTTTTCAATTTTCAATTAAAACTTTTATCAACACTATAGTTAATCGAGTACGAATCCACCAAACACTTGGATGCTCCAGATGGGTAAACAGGACCGATTGCGTATAGGCAACAATAGTATAACGTTGTTCAATAGTCAAAACTCGATTAATCAAAAACAAAAATCGTTTCAAGTGTTGGTCTTTAAGGTGGTATGGGAGTCTAAAATAAAAATGATCTATTGATACATGTTCAAAAACATTATAAAAATGATAGGTCACCGCGCATTTTCTCAAGATACAGGTTGTTACAAAATGACAAATTTTGTATGGATTATACAGGAAAAAACACCATTTGTGAATAGAAACTAAACAAAATGATAGAATTGTAAAATAAATTAGAAAAAGATTGCTTTCAGACAATGCTTTGAGAATATCAAAAGAAAAGATAGGGTCACCGTACGTTTTTTCCGGATAAAAGACAAAATAGGGAAATTTCATGTAGAGTCCTTCAGAAAATGCGCTGTTTTAGAGTTACCTCCCCTTAAAATGCCAATTTAAAAATATTCAAAAACAACCAAAAATAATCTACACTTTTAAAAGTATTAATATTTCTAAGTTATATTCTTATAAATTGGTTCTTTTAAACGAAAATTCACATTAAATATCTGCATTCCTGCATCAAATTTTGCTAACTTGATAGAAAATATGGACCTTAGATTTTCTGTTTTTTACAATCCAAGATGGCGAAAGACACCCATACCACCTTAAGGGTATATACTTAATTTAATATTCTTTGGAATCGATAATTCAAAAAATGAATTTCACAATGATAATCAATCTAATTAAAATATTCGTTTAATCTGTAAAATTAATCTTTTTAATTTGTAATGTGAAATATGAGATATAAAAATTAAATTATTTGTACTTCCTACTTCAAACTACGTGAGTTGTGTCATTCAAATGCAAATACAATTAAAGTTCAATTCTTCTTGAATAATTGATAGGTCTTTCCTTCCATTTTCTTTTAATTATACTGTCATTAATAAATATATCATATATATTGATTGATTTATTTATTGATTAGTTGGTTTGTTGGTTGGTTGATTGGTTTATTAATTTAACACTTGATATAGGGTCTCTTGAAACATGCTAAAAAAAGAGACTTTGGATTCCGTATTAAACACATGAAACGGAAACATACCTTAATTAATGGAATGGATTGATTGATTGATTGGTTGATTGATTGATTGATTGATTGATTGATTGATTGGTTGGTTGGTTAAACACATTGTTTGATTAAACACGTAGGATAGGGTTAATTTAAACAAGCGAACAAAAATGAGATGTTAGATTCCGTTTTAAACACATGAAGCGGAAACATGCATTGATTGATAGATTGCTTGGTTGGTTGGTTTAATATGTTGGTTAAACTCGTTGGCTGGTTAAACACGTTGGATAGGCTCAATTAAAACAAGCGAAAATAAAAGAGACCTTGGATCCCGTATGAAACACCTGAAACGGAAACATGCATTGATTGATTTATTGGTTGGTTGAACACGTTGGTTAAACACGTTGGTTAAACACGTTGGTTGGTTAAACATGTTGGATAGGCTCAATTAGAACAAGCCAAAAAGGAGGCCTTGGATCCCGTATTAAACACATAAAACGGAAACATGCATTAATTGATTGATTGGTTGATTGATTGAATGGTTGGTTAAACATGTTGGTTTGATAAACATGTTGGATATGCTCAATTAAAACTAGCGAGAAAAAACAACCTTGGATCCCGTATATAAGACATGAAACGGACACATGCATTGATTGATTGATTGATAGATTGATTGGTTGGTTAAACACGTTGATTACACATGTTGGTTAAACACGTTGGTCAATTTAATCGAGCAAAAAAAAAGATACCTTGATACTGTATTTAAAACATGAAACGGAAACATGCATGCATTGATTGATTGATTGATTAGTTGGTTGGTTGGTTGGTTGGTTACATACGTTGGATAGGGTCAACTAGAACAACCGAGAGAGAAAACGACGAAACCTTGGACCCCGTATTGAACACATGAAACGGAAACAAGCATGGCCGTACTTTAACCTATAATGGTTTAATTTTTAAATTGTTATTTGGATGGAGAGTTGTCTCATTGGCACTCACACCACATCTTCCTATATCTATTGATTGATTGGACGCAAAACGAAAATATAACAACAACCAACGACAACCACATTTTAGCATATTTATGCACCTTTATTGCTAGGATTTCAAATTCTCCGGTGGTGGGATATTGAAAAAAGATTTAGTACAATCTAAATCTTCACTTTGATAGCTGTTTTTTTTTAGATTTGAAAAGTTTGATGACAAATCTAATCATCGTGAGAAAGATTGAGTTATTCCTCTTTGTACTGAATATGGTATCAACTTTGTGATATTTGTTGATAAATTGGAAAAAACTCATGTTATTGGAATACATTTGCGAGAGGAAACAGTATACCATGTTCGGTTAACGGGTCAGCATACGGCTTTGTGCATTGTTGAAGGCCGTACGGTGAGTTATAAATGTTAATTTCTAGGTCATTTGATCAGCTTTAGAGAGTTGTCTTATAGAGAATCGTACCACATCTTTTTTATATAAAAGGTAAATAAGTACATGTAGGAAATTCTTTATGTCTGCTTAAATGATTTCTGTCATTTGGTCGCTTGTAGTAAGTGGTCTCATTTGGCAATCATACCACATTTAAAAAACTCAGTTTAAACTTTATGGGACTTAACTTCATCAAAACTACCTTGATCAAATATTTAAACCTAAGAACTTTCACCTGAACCGGCACAGATAGACGGACAGAGGAAGGAAAAAAGCATAAACCAAACAAGAGTGCACACGCTAAAATGTCTCGCCTTCTTTACTAATCATTGATATTATGTTGATAGTCCTAAATATAAAGATTTATTACAACTGTCATATAAACTTGACAAAAAAAACTAAACGTTAACCAGTGAACAATAAAAATGAGGTCAAGGTCAGATGAACCATGCCAGACATGTACAGTTAGCAATTCTTCCATTTGACAAATATAGTTGACCTATTGCTTAAAACAGATCAAAACACATAAACTTAACACTGAGCAAAGAACCATGAAAATGAGGTCAAGGACAAATAAAACCAGGGCGACTGACACATAGATCGTTCAATATTTCCATACACCAAATATAGGTGAACTATTGCAATTAGTATTAAAAAAAAGACTTGAAACTCAAAAACGAGGTCAAGGTCAGATGACACCTGCCAGTTGGACATGTACACCTTACAGTTCTTCCATACACCGAATACACAAGACCTATTGCTTATAGTATCTGAGATACGGACTTGACCACAAAAACTTAACCTTGTTCACGGATCCATAAAATGAGGTCGAGGTCAGATGACATCTGTCAGTTGGACATTTACACCTTACAGTCCTTCCAGTCCTTCCATACACCGAACATACAAGACCAATTGCTTATAGTATCCGAGACAAGGACTCGACCACCATAAACCTTGTTTACTGATCCATAAAATGAGGTAGAGGTCAAGTGAAAACTGTCTGGCGGGGATGAGGACCTTGCAAGGTACGCACATACCAAATATAGTTATCCCGTTACTTATAATAAGAGAATTTAACAAGTGACCGCTGACTTCGTTTCGTCTAAAATCGTACTGAAACCCGTCTCAAGTAGATGACAAATTGAAATATAAATGCATATTTCTGAATGTAGGCTTGATAGATGAAAGAGACATAGAAATAAGATGTACATATTTATTATAATGTCTTTGAATATTATCTTTGAATATTGTTCATTCCTATTCCATGGGTGTTCCTATTCCATGGGTGTACTGTACTGTCTGTCGCTAATTTGTGGTAGCAGCTGCCTGCAGTTCTTTTGATATCTGCAAGATAAAGAAAAACATATAAATTATTGAGATACAAAATCATATATATAGTGACTGCATAAAGCAGCAACCATTTGATTTCCAGGGGGGGGGGGGGGGGGGGGGGGTAATGAATTTTGTTGGGGGAAAACATTGGTTTCCAGGTTTGAGAAACAATGTTTTCACCCTCAGGTGAGGGTTTCGGCGAAAAACAAAGTTTCTTCGTGAAAAAAATCCATAGCTCCCCAGAAAATCAAATGGGAAAAATCCATAGCCACCCCTCCCCCTTTAGAATATCAAATTAAATGAGGGGGGATAGGACCTTTATCGGGACTCCGGGATTTGGTGTTTTTATGCTCGGGATTTCGGGATTGACCTTTTCGCGGGATCCGGGAATTCTTTTTTCGAATTTCGGGACCTCGGGATTTCGTATTTTTAAATCCGGGATTTCGGGATTTCGTGTTTTAAGCCTGGGAATTCGGGATCAAGACCCCTCCTACCCTCCCTCTCAAATGGTTGCAGCTGAAGTTTATTTTTTTTAATTCAAGTCTTTTTCAGAATGTCCTTTAATAAAATGTATGTATCCAGGTAAAATATAATGCAGATTCGCTCATGGCACAATTGTGGCAGATATAAAAGTGTGAACCTACTTAAAATTGATATGCCATACTTGTTTTTTTTTTTTCAAAGATCTTCAATTATTTTTTTTTGTAAATGGGTTTTTAAATCAATATTCATGAAACAAGTTCAGTTGAAAGAGGTTTTGTTTAAATCTATTTCTTTTAGAGTAATCTGTTAAAGCAGGCATTAATTCAATAAATGTCAAGAAATTAATAAATGTCAACAATTATAGTTTAGGATTGATCCTAAAATGTCGAAGAAAGTCCCAATTGTTCCTCTTAAGTCCCATTAACTGATCGCCATCAAAGTAAAATTAAATTCAAAACCGGGGGAGTGAATGTTGGAACGCTAGTGATCCCATCTTCTCAATCATTCTCTATTTCCTTACCCCTGTCAAATCGCAACTCCTGGAGTATTTCTCATGCGAGATTTAAAAATTATTTGTGGTTTAAAACATATAATTGTCAAACCATTTGCAAGTATGTAAAATTTGGAGTAAGCCAGACAGATCGTCCTGAATATGAATGAAATAGTTGCCACTGGACGTTTCAGTAACAATAAAAAAAATCTTGGGTCCATTCCCCCCCGCCGTAGTACCCGTTACCCCGAATATCCAATGGTTCAGGGTCCATTCGCCCCGATTTTCATTTTTTTTCCCAATTGTCGTCTAGTGTTATTTTAAATATATGATTTTAATATGAAAGCTGTGTTTTAATTGGCACAAAATATGTTTTACACATGCGCACGAACTTACTGTGTATATTAAAGTTATTGCCATCGTTATCCTTAAAAAATATACATTTAAGCAGCTAGCATAAACTTTAATTATATACAATTTTGTATTTTTATAAAACATATATTTCCCCTGCTTAGCCTCGTAGTTTTTAATCTCATCAAATATGAAATTTAATGCACAGACTACTCGGGAGGAAAAGGTAAAAGCCAAACATTTTTACAGTATTTTAATACACTTCGCCCTATAAAAATACTGTTTTTGTCCTATTAGAATGGAAATAATTTCTTTGTGTCATGCTCTATGCTCATTTCAACATAGGTAGGCATTAAATTTGACCACATTTTACACCTCGCTAACGCTCAGTATAAAATATCGACAAATGTAATGCCTACCCATGTTAAAATGAGCATAGAGCACGACAATATGTCAAGTAAAAGTTTCATTCAAAGAATATTAATATCAATTTATCATTTTCCCTTTGATTTGCAGAATAGAAGAGGGTGGTTAAGGGGGGTGCTTGGACGAAGAAAAAAAACGTGAAATAAGACATAATTAATAATTTCTGTATTAAATCAATGTTGCACAAAAAAATAGATACTTTTTTGTGAACTTTTTGTGACTGAGGCACTGTCTTGTATATATTAACTCTTTGTTTAACTTGATATTGCCGATTTAGTCTACGCATTTATGATATAATTGGTTCATGGCTTTTAAAAGAAGTATTTCTTGATGATCCCTGCCAAGTGTGAATTTTATTTGAAAAAAACTGAGCACACAAAATAAGACTGAAAATAACGATGCACAAAATTTTAGATAAGCAGAACACGTTGAACGAGGTACCCGTCTTGCGAGACTGAATGTCAAATAAAAAAGTAAAAACAACGTGAAATAACCAACGGCAATCATGTTGAACGAAAATAACCCTTTACCACCCTCATAGAATATTAGAATGCAATGTATTTATCTTTATTGATATTTGTTAACAAAATAATTGTGTTCAGTTGTATACACCTTAACGCTAATCCCGTCTGACCCGGCCGCTTGAACTTTTACACATAAAACAATCACTTTTTCATTGTGACGTGGGATATTTTGTATTGTTCCAAATATGCATATTTCTTCATTTCCAGAAAATGGCTTGGGTAATTGTGTATTTATCTCTGAAATTGTACATTAAGGTTCTATACTACAAAGGAAAGGCTGGAATTGGCCGTTTCAGAATCTAATGCATCCTGTGTAATATTTTCAAAAACGTACACCAAAGAGTTTTGATTGGTTTAAACCGTTACAAACAATGAAAAATCAACCAATGACGTAACGTAATTTTCACTTTGGGGTTCGAACTATGAAATTACCCATGATGCTTTAGATTCTGAAATGGCCAATTGAATTTTGGGGTTATTGCTCCAAGGGGAGGTTTTTGTTTACATTTTTTTTGAGAGCTTCATATATTTTTTTCAAAATTTAAAGTTGATATATATATTGGAAAGTTTCAAGAAGAAATTTTCAATTGCACGGTATTGCACGATTTGTCATAAAACCTATATTATGTCGAAAATTTGATCACAATCCAAATTAAGATAGTAACAATATTGTGACCAAATTTTGTCAAAAGTGTTAAGGTTTAAACCTCTGCAGTCGTATAAAACTGTGCCCTGGTGATCATTTAGTTACTGATTTCTGCATTTTATAGGAAAAAAATCACTGCATTTTGACGGCTTCCAAAATCCTGACAAATTTATTTTTCTTTATGACTAGCTGTATAAACTGAAATTGTTTGGACACCCCTTCTCGCCACGAACTTGTGTATAAAAACTATCGTCTTGACTTGACGTAGTAGGTATTATTGGTTCACTTTTATCCCCATAAATAAGGCCGTTAGTTCTCGTTTGAATTGTTTTACATTGTCTTATTTGGGTCTTTAATAGCCGACTATGAGGTATGGGCTTTGCTCATTGTTGAAGGTCGTACGGTTACCTATAGTTGTTAATGTTTGTGTCATTTTGGTCTTGTGGATAGTTGTCTCATTGGCAATAATACCACATCTTTTTTTATATAGGTATGCTATGTCTGGCAGTGATGGCATCAACAATGCATTAGTTTTTGGTTAGATCTAGTTTATTGTGTACCACAAGTAATAGGTCAATTATATTTGGTATGCAGTTGTATAAGCACTGGCAGACCTTTCTATGGAGATTATTTGGCCTCGCCCCTCAGTCATGGTCTATTAGCTTTGAAACTTTTGCTTATTTTACGTGTATTAGCTAGTTTGTGATACGTCAGTTTAAGGAGAACCACAAGTGGTTAGGTCAATCATATTTGGTTTTCAGTTGTATAAGCATTGGCATATCTCATTTCCATGGAGAATATTTGGCCTCGCCCCTCTATGACAATGTAATGACTTTGAAACTTATCTTAGTTTACATAATAGTATGTGATGAGATCAGTTTAAGATGAACTGCTAATGTTAAATCAATGCATTTGCAAGTATAGTTTCCATGGAAGTTATATACATTGTAACCTCCCCCCTCTTCATGCTTCATTGACTTTGAAACTTTTACAGTTTACAAATTAATTTTTTTATTTAGATTTGGGAACGGCTTATATGACATTCAATGATACATGTATTTGGTATGCAATTGATTAAGCTTTAGCACATCTAATTTACATGGAGATTGTTTAACAAAATAGTCATGGTTCATTGACTTTGAATATTTCTATAACTTGTGCGAGATGCTAAATTATTGCTACATTTGCATTATCAAAATTACAAAAAGGCGAGACATCTCTGATAGCAGCTTATTGGATCAGTTAAAAATTTCTAATGTAAACTGCAGTTATTTCCAATTATGTAGTCTTTTTCTGTATTTTCATGAAAGAATTTAAACATTTATTTTCCGACTTAAGTTTGCTTCAACTCGATGCCATCATGATACGACACTGACAATAGACCGAGACTATAGTAACTTTGGTGCCTGGGAAGTGAAAGTCGGGTGCTCCATAGAGCAAGTATCAAGATTGAAGTAAATTTATTAGTCATTGAACAAAGAAAAAGTGGAGTCAAATATATAAATGAACTTCATTGAACAATTTACACAGCTGGTTCCATAACCTGTTCATTAAACATTGGCAGTTTCTAGCCAAAACCAGTCACGTTAACAAATAATAATTTGGCCTTAGATTGCTGGGACCACATAACAAGATTACTCTGTCCTTACAGTCTTTGCACTTCATCCGAGATATCAATTAAGTTGATCAATTGTAATACTTTGTATCCCCATATGATATTTATGCAAAAAAAAAGACAATTACTGTGTAAATCTGAGTTAAAACATAGACTGACAAAACAACATTGACAACGATGGCTGCCAATCCAATGTGGGACGTGGGATATTATAAAACCAGGCCAGATTCAGGAAATGGATAAGGCTATAAATGTGCATTTGCTGATCAAGTACACTAAATAAAAAAGAAGCATATAGCAGCTATGAAATAGCGACATTAAATTAAAAAAAAATTTAAAAAAAACGAAATAGGATATGATTTATATAGAAATTCAAAACAATTTTTGTTCACAAACTTTCATGTTGAAATCAAAATGTGAGAATACTTTTTATTATGAATAAAAAATGTTGATATTAAATGTTTTTATAATCTAATAAAAAAATAACACTTCATAGAGCCAAAAGGTAATATCTTCTTAATTTTGAAAAGCAAGTAAAAATCTGGGAGAGCAAGTGGATTTAAAAATATGTTTGCCTATTTGGCCGTACAGTTGGTATACATTTTATTTCTGTCAAGTCAACTGTTAGTCTGTGCCAAACTGTTAGTCTTGCTCCAGACCATGATATTTTCCTTGATTTATATCAATATTTTTTTTTGGGGGGGAGGTGAATAGAGTCTCACGGCCCTCCTAGAAATTTTTCATGATCATATGCACTTTCAGAGCTACGTTGTAGTTAATTAAGTTGTATCAAGGCGTAGTAGAAAGAAAATTAAACTTGATGATTATTTGTCAATTACAGGTCAACTGATAATGCTTTGAGGACCAGTTTATTGGGAGAAAACATGAATGATTCAAGAAGTTTAAAAGTTGTGAACCAAGGTAATGCTACTTATAATTGATAACCAGTTATAAAAACGATATTGTGTGAGTGCCAATGAGACACTACTTTAACTCGAAATTTGTCGAACTAATGACGTATGAGTGCCAATGAGACACTACTTTAACTCGAAATTTGTCGAACTAATGACGTATGAGGCCATAAATAAAATTATTTTTGTTTCCTCAATATTGACTTCCTTGCAAAAACTGCAACTTAAAAAATTTAATTGTCAAAACAAAGTCACAATTTTTTTATTTTTTTCATTTTCCATTTTATTTTTGATTTGGAACAAAAAAAAAATTTCCATACCTACCAACTCACACCTGCGGCTTGCCAGGGACAGGATTGGGGAAACAAAATAATATATTATTAAAGGCCTGGTTTTGGCTCAGTCAAACCAAACAACAAGGTATTAAGGGGCCAAAATATGACTACTGTAATAAAGTTTAAAGGAATCGATTCCCTTAGAACATGTGCTAGATACTTGGATGTTAGCAGTTGAGCTAAGGAATTACTTTTTTTTTAACTCAGTCTGTTAATGCACTGCCTTGTAACAGAGGTCCTGGGTTTGATTCCCAGGGGATACATGCGATTTTGCAAGAATTATCATGCTCACCAGTTACATTTGCACCCAACTAAAAAATTAATGGCGGTTGTAAAATCGCATGGTTAAAAGGCAGCTTGTACTGGACTGTCAGAGCTAAGGTACTTCCTAAGCTCAACAGTTTAAGTCCGACTTGAAGTATCTACCACATTTACTTAGGGAAGCAATCACGTCACAAAACAAGAAAACAATAGTCTAATGTCTGTTCAAAGACACTGGTCTCATTTTTTGTTTTATCAGAAAATGCAAATATCTGAACTTGTGTCTTTTGAAAAACTTACAAAACTTTGTCAACTTCAGATTCATTTCTAATATCAATCTGAAATTGACATACTATTTTGAAAATTTTTAGGAACTAAAATTGGGATTGTACAACCTAATTAATATGCAAGACTTTCGAGCAAACCACAGTGAATAAATTAGTGTCAAATTAACTCTAAAGATATATATATATATATATATATATATATATATATAAAGGCGAATTCCTTAAGGACAAAGACAAAAATCTTTTCTTTTTCAATCATCTTGTTAAGTATCTAAAAATATATGGAAAATAACTGCTAAAAGTGAAATCATAATGGTTCATTTAATGGTATGTTAAAATCATTAAAAACTGTAAACTTCCCATGGAAAAGTCAAAATAAAGACGTTTAAACCTCTTTGTAAAAAAACATAAAGACATGTAAATATAATTTTTCAGTGGTGGAACTGTTGGAAAAGAGTGTAAAGATCCAGAGGAGAAGGTTCCAATTCATGATAAGAACTTAAAATACTAAATGACTTAAAAAGTAAACTTACAATGTAGGTTAGTTCCCCGTTGTTGACTGCACAGCGGAGGAGGATTCCTTCCTCAAAGGCATTGGTTGGAAATATGTTGCCCACTTGTTCATTGGATGCGGATACCATTCCAAAATCTTCTATATATATGGACAGTTCATCTCTAAAAAAAAATAAGACTGGTTTTTTTTTTGTACTTTAGCTCTTGCCAGTAAGGCATTTATACATTTTTTGGGAGATGATTGGATGTTGGTGAATGTGAGGGGAGCCAAGTTCATGGATATGTTTGATATAAAAAGATACAAAAAGGAGACCTCCATTGTATTTAAGGTAATAAATATATTATATGGAATTATCATAGCTTCATATAAATGTCCCAGTGTACATTTCAAAATATTTGCTTTTAAGTTCATTTTACCATTTCTTAATTTGTGTTTCAGTCTTAAAAGACATGAAAGGGTTTGACTTAAGGTTTAATGTATTAATTACCTTATGAAGGATGCTCCAATGACCAACCCTTCGACCGTTTCCTGGAATTCTGTGTCATTCTGCAATATAATTGAATTTAAATTGGCTTATAAAAAAACAACGGTATGTGGTTTATTTATGCTTTTATATAATTGTAAAATTGCAAAGTTGAATGGTAAATATTTCTTCTGTTTTGATCTTCAGGTTGTGTTTTTGAATAGTTACTTTATAATTAAAAATAGAGATCCACTATACATTATATATAATGATTCCAAATGCTACTGAATTTTAGGTTAAAATGTGTTCAAGTATATATATATTAATAGATTGGATTGTACCATTTCAAACATCAATTAATATTTATTTGTTTTTTACAATATATTTAATTGGTATTAAAGTGAAAGTTCTGGTTATTTTGAAAAGATAACTTTAGTTTTTTTTTTTTTTATATATTTCATAGGTATGGAGATCATGAAAGAAAATCCAGCTCACCATTATGTTGGTGTCGGACATGGAGTTCAGGAAGATTGACCCCCTGAACTCCATGACCTTCAGATTTTTTACCACAATCTTGTCTCCAACAGAGAACCCGTTAGTCATGGAGGCCTTCTCCCTCCACAACTTAACCTTGATGGAGCGAGGCCTCATTAAGGGGTTTGTCAGCCTCAACCCCCTGTAGGGGTTTTCTGCACCCTCTGCAGGTTCCAGCTCCAATGGAATCTATTATACAATAAATAAACAATGTAAGTTTTATATGTATGTTTATATTGTATGATTTATACAATAATTAATCTATAAGAGATTTCAATTATAACAAAAAAAGGTGTAAAGGTTATTCAATTGCAACCAATAAAGGTATAGTTCCAAAAAAAATCTGCTCTTTGGCACCACTTCTATTGTTTATTTAAAAAACCACATAGAAGCTGTAGTTTGTTCTTAATTTTCACATGTCCATCATGTTTAAATACATCATAAGCATAAACAAAAAAAACTCAACCCAGGCCATGTGTGTATTTATAGCAAATTTAAAGCTTTCAGGAATTATTTCTATTCTAATAATTAGATACAATCAAAATGTTTGTTACCATTAGCGACAACATGAAAAGTTCAATGTAGGATATCAAAAAGCTAAACCATTTTTTTCAGACCCCACCCCACTTTTCTCAATTTAATTTTAGAAAAATTGATTGATATGACCAATATAGATATATGGGAAAGTGATGCTAATCCTGAAATCCCTTGCTAATCCTGAGGTCCAAAATTTAAAGACATTTAAATCACAAAATTTGAGAAAAGAATTCCTGGATCCGAAAAGAATCTATTCAAAAACTCTGAGATTAAAAAACACCTAAATCACAGAGTTCGTAAGAAGGGCATAATACCTCCTCTTATGTAAAAATAGACTTTGGATAAACAAAACTTGCCGAAATTTCAACTCATCTCTACTCTAAACTAGTTTATCCTACATTGATCTTATCTTTTGATGTTGTCCCTTTATGTAACTTCTGGTCAATTCGATAATTGCAAAAGGTGTACTTGACTGCTTTATTTAATGTAAATACTTGTTTTTGAAGATGTCACACTTACTGATGAAATGTGAACCTCTAAAAACACATTTATTTCATGCTTATACATTAACATTTGAAGAAACTTGTTATTAAAATGATATGCAACTGATATATGTTAAAATATAATGATGTATTCTCCACATACTAATATTTGCAAAATGTAAAATTAATTTGAATACAAACTTACTCTGGTTATTTCCCCTCTTATAGATATCCTTTGATGCAGATTGGTGATGGAGTTTATGGCTACCACCGGAGGATTTTTGAACATACCTATAGCCTCCTCGAAACTGGTGAGGGGGAATGGAGCTGATTCGAAGCACTAAATAAAAACAATACCTTTTCATAAGATGTAATGTAAATAATTTTTATTTTATGCAAGTATTTATTTTAACATATATGTGCAGGAAAGCATTGTTATTATCTTTTATGTTTTTTTTCCCAAATTGTATGAATACACATATGCCACTTATTTTAAAATTATTTCAATGCAGGAAAAGGATTTCCTCCTTTAATGTTTAATTTTATTTCTTGATGAAAGTAAACGCCTGTTATTTTAACCTGAAAAAATTCTACTGTTTTGGACTAGCTCAATTGTTCGTTTCAGAAAAAAAATCATGAACACTTAGATTTATTTTTATATTATGTAAAATAAGTTTTATTTTAAGATATATGTTCTTTTTTTTAATTGTATATACACACATTTGACACTAATGTAAGTTATTTTTATCCAGTAAAAGGATTTTTATGCTTTATTTCATTTTATTTCTTCATGAAGGTAAAGAAATGTCATTATTTTAATATTTAATTCATATACTAACCAGGGCATGATAAGGTAACGACATCTTCTCGTCATAGACCCTGTACTTCTTCAGTAACTTGAATTCCCCCAAGTTTATGGTGAACTTATTATCGTACTGCAGCTCTGTTATTCTTCCCCCTTCAGTAATTATATAGTTGACTTTGTATGAGCCCCTTGGCTCCTCTTCCAGGAGTGCATGTATTTTCATAACATCAAGGTCCTGAAACATTGAAAGACATAAATGTAATTGTTCATTAATTTTTAAAGTGCCAGCTGAAGTTTGGAAAAATTTCTTTTTAACTTTATATATCGAAGATTTCGGAATGGTCACCACATCGTTTGAACAAATGGGCAACATATTTGCAACCAACGCCTTTGAGGAAGGAATCATCCTCCGCTGCGCAGTCAACAACAGGAAACTAACCTACATTATAAGTTTACTTTTTATGTCATTTAGTATTTTTAGTTCTTATCATGAATTGTAACCAAATCGGTTTGCTCGAAAGTCTTGCATATTAAGGTTGTACTATCCCCATTTTATATCCATGAAGTTAGCTCTCAAAGAGACATTTACCAACATCCAACCATCTTAAAAAAATGTACAAATGCCCAACTGGCAAGAGCTGACGTACACAAACAAAAAGAAAACCTGCAAGAAGTCTGACCTTTTTCAGTAAAGAACTGTCTATATATAAGGAGGACGTGGGGATGTTAAGCAAAACCCAAGAGATGAGAAAAATCTTCTCAATTTTTTTTGTTAAGAAGGCATTACCATCAGATGTACTGTTTACAACGGGGAACTGACCTACATTGCTCGAAAGTCTTGCATATGAAGATTGTACTATCCCCATTTTAGCTCCTTAGAATTTTTAAAATAGGAAGGCAAATTCAGATTCAAGTTAGAAATAAATTTGAAGTTGACAAAGTTTTGCAAGTTTTTCAAATGAAAAAAAGTTATCATATTGTCTGATAACACAGATAATGAGGCCCTAGTGTGGTGTCAGCAGTGTCATCATTGACATTGGTTACTTTTATAAACTGTTACTTTGATAGAGGGTTGTTTATTGGCACTCAAACCACATCTTTCTATATCAATTGAACATGGATGCAATACTCCTAGACCAATCAGTCATCAAATTGCCATATATGAAAGTAGAAGGATAAAGGCTGTGGGATATTTATGAATTAAAGTTACAATATTACAGGTGGGTTTTCTATTAAATTTCCATATGTTCAACAACGAGTCAACACAAGGGTACATAATCCTCAAGGTTAATGATCATTTATGTGGCCTATTAATTACGAAATTATCATACTGCAATAATATAAATAGCAGTCTACCAGTCATTATAAAAATCACCATAAAGTATATTAATGATTGTCTTTTATAAAGAACATCTGTATAACTTGTATTTCTTTTAATATGCAATGCCAACCTAATTTTTGTTTGTGTTCTTTTTTCAATTGTTCATGAACATTAATAATGTGTTAACTGTTGATATTTATAGCCTTTTTTCTTCTTTGTTGTGAATACCACTGTCACTCTAATATAATTGTAATCAATTTAACTATTGTACGTTTATTGTCTTAACTTTGTATGCCATAACCATTTAATGTAAATGTGTTTGTGCGAATAAAATATTGTCTATTGTCTATTAACAGCCAAGATTATGAAAAATAGATTTAGACCATTAGGTACATATATCACAGGGAAAATTTGTGAAAAGTATAATATTATATTTAAATTAATTGCAATATGTAGAAACAAGAATGTGTCCATAGTACACGGATGCCCCATTCGCACTATAACTTTCCATGTTCAGTGGACCGTGAAATTGGGGGTCAATACTTTAATTTGGAATTAATTTAGAAAGATCATATCATTGGGAACATGTATACTAAGTTTCAAGTTGATTGAACTTTAACTTCATCAAAAACTACCTTGACCAAAAACTTTAACCTGAGCTTCGCACTATCATTTTCTATGTTCAGTGGACCATGAAATTGGGGTCAAAACTACAATTTGGCTTTAAATTAGAAAGATCATATCATGGGGAACATGTGTAGTAAGTTTCAAGTTGATTGAAATTCAACTTCATCAAAAACTACCTCGACTAAAAACTTTAACCTGAGCAGGACGAACGGAGGCACAGACCAGAAAACAGAATGCCCCTCTACTATCGTAGGTGGGGCATAAAAAGAAAAAAATGGAGAAAATAAACCCAAGGCTGAAGAAGAAATTCCATACAGTTTAATACAGGGTATTCTCTCCTTCTATGTCGAGCTACCGTTTATTGTTCACAAAAAGTCCCATAAAACAACATTTAAATTCCAAACACCACGTGCGAAGCCACTCAAGTCGAGCACACCTTCTTGAATTGGTCCAGATAAACATTTCTTTAAACCAATAAATCTGTTTTAAGGAAATCATTACTAACACTGTATGCAATAAGCCTATATATATCGTGCATCGTATAGCCTTACAAGAGAGTACAAGGCGAAGGTTTTGGGTTTTCTATTAGACTACCATGTCTGGCATTGAATCAACACAAGGGTACATGAGATTAAGACATTCAACTAGAAACAAGGGATAGTTCACACTTGACATATCTATACAACTAACAAGCTGACCATGTGAAAACAACAAACGAATAACAACAGTGGTTTTTATAGAATTTAACAGACACATTTAATTAATCTACATGCTCCTATTTTAAGGTAATGTGTATAAAGTGAAATTTTCAACCCCTACAATGCTGTAGGTTTTCGAAATCAAAGAACCGGTTTTATGATTCGGAATCTTGAATAACATACAATTTTGAGTGGTCACGAATTTATATATCTTGTTAAGTTTCTGCTCTTACAACTGTTACAAAATGTCCATGCAAAATTCATCTCTTAATGAAAGTTAATTCATTGGGATAATTGTACTCGGAAGAATATCTGGCTTATCGTCATAAATGACAGGTCAGTTTTCAGTGAAAGGAAAATCATAAAAATACTGCACTCAGAGGAAAATAAAATCGGAAAGTCCTTAATCACATGGCAAAAATCATGTGACTATAAACTATGTGCCCATTCTCGAAAACGAAAACAACAGATTAGAACCTCAGACATGGTAAAATGTAGCTTATAAAATAAACAATGAGCAGACAAAAGTCTTCTTTTAAAAAAGCAAATATATCACCTATGTGTGCTTACTGTTTTTCAAATTAATTGTTAGAACTTCAATTATATGGTTAAATTTAGTATGTTAGTCTGTTTAAATTTAAGTGAAAATACTTATTACTATATTATTCTTTTCAGGTCAACAAACAAATAGGTTTATCTTCAGGTGTCCATACAAAGCGGTTGTCAATTTTAAGAGATATTCAAGCAAGAAAAAGGAAAGCAATTAGTGTCACACGGAAAGAAAAAATCAGACGGATCCAGCTGAGAAACAGACCGAGACGGTATGTTGATAATGCACTTCTGCAAACCCAAAAAAACACAACACATTCCATTTTTTAACTATGAATTTTCGTCTAAGACAACAATAGATAAGTTTCCTCATAAAGTCATTACTCATAGTAGAAGAATAAATTGTGTGCCAGCTAGTGTCAGTATTTATCTGGCTGTCTTGGCACTTTAAAGGAGCCATTATACCATGTAAAAAAAGAACTATTAAAAAAATAATTGCAATTGCCCATGTCATTTTGAAAAACTATGACAATCAATCTTTATAATAACACCTTATGTTTAAAATATCCTGGATTTTTATTTGTTGATAGCTATTGTATTTACACCAATTTACTGTCATCAAATGAATATTGTTCATTTTTTAACGCCTGCCCAGGTATTTGCCATAATGATATGCCTTTTTTACCCTCTCTACCCTGGTGTTTGCCAAAAAAAAACCTCGATCTGACTGGATGCTTGTAACGTCACGATCATAAATCATAAAATCAATAAAAATGACTGAAGGGGAAATTTACGCGAACGAATATTAAGACAGTTATGGACTTCTTTGAAAATTCTCCGAAAAGGTGTGCCATCCTTACAAAAGTTCAGTTAGAATTACATGCTGTAAATGGAAAAGACTATTTGGATGGACGGAAACACACAATAATATAGACAAATATTAAAGATGAGAAGATGTTACTTTGCATGGTATGAGAGCCATTAAGACAACTATCCATCCAAGTCATAGTGTGTCAAAGGTTACGATTTGATGACAAATTTATAGCCTTTTCTAACATTATAGAGCAGCTATTACTGGCCCCAAAATTAAGTTTTTTTTTTAAACGTATTCATAATTAGTTTAAAATTATCCAATAATATATATTTAGAATAAATTATATAAAAGCAACTAAAATTACAAGTATCTTTTTGTTTGTCATCATTAAATTATAATTAAATCATGTGATAAGTTAGTTTAGGGTTGAACAGAGTTGTCAGCATGTCATGTCATTGATGTTATGTTAAGTTCACATGCAGTGGTGGATCCAGAAGTATCACAATATTAACAATACATGTATATTAAAAGTATTCAAAATGATTAAATTGTGAAGAAAATTTTTATATAAATTGAAACACTGGTAGTGAGTTGATTTTTCAGCATAAGTAGTTTGCAGTAGCTTAACGTGTCTTTTTTACTATTTGTACTAAATGATTCTTACTGTTGATGTAAGATGTACTTTGTCATCTACATCGTTTCTTATTATATGAATAGTTCTAAAATGCTTGCACATTTATTTCAGCTGGTCAGAAGATGGCAATTATTGAGGATGGATACAAATTGATTGAGTCTAGTCAGGAATTTTGCCAGGTCTATGATTAAAACTTTCTTGTTGAATCAAAAGCAGTTCACGGTCAACACATATGAAGAACTTCAAACGCCTTCAAAGCTTTAATTATTTCCAAAGTGGAAACGAAGGTGTTACAACACACTATATAAACGATGATAAGACAATTATGTTCAAAGGAGAAGTACGGCAATCGCAAACAGTCTCAAGAACAAATGAGGTATTTGTACTGTGTAATTGAGATCGATCAGTAGTTAAGTTAACGGATAGTGTTCGTGTATGGCTGGTCAAGGCTATATCTAGATAGATATAGGAAGATGTGGTGTGAGTGCCAATGAGACAACTCTCCATCCAAATAAAAATTTTAAAAAAGTTAACCATTATAGGTCAATGTACGGCCTTCAACACGGAGCCTTGGCTCGCATCGAACAACAAGCTATAAAGGCCTCCAAAATTACTAGTGTAAAACCATTCAAACGGAAAAACCAACGGTCTAATCTATATAAAATTTAAAAAAAAACGAGAAACGAGAAACCTGCATTCATGTTGTGGTGGTTTTTTGAGGGGAAATTGAGCATGCAGTTAGAAACAATTTGACATGTGTAGCATGTACGTATGAAAATACTAAATGAAATCGTGGGGAAACAAAAATGTGGAACCGAAGCCCCTGTTGAACATTATGTTAAAGATTTCTCTGACGCCTGCAAAGTTCAAGAATTCCATATGAATACAAAGGGACAGAGTGGCAGTGTGTTGTGGTAGGGTTGCATCAAGTTAAAATTTCGTACAGCTTGTTTTTTAAAAACTTCCCTCCAACTCATTTTCTGAAATAAAATTTAAGATTGCTATTTTTACCTCCTTGGATCCTGACTTTTCATAGCAGTTGTCCGTAAACAACCAATTAAGATAATGGACCTAAACGATCAATGTTTTTACAGTAAAATAAAGCATAATGAAATATGCGTTTACGTTGTAGTGGCTTTGATGCCGTCAATATTAATATACGTAGTTAATTAAATTATATATTTCAATCAAATTGCTTTATAAAATTATTTTTTTATTTTGTAGATGTAATGAACGAAAAAAAAACATTTTCATTTTTGTATCGTTTAGAGCTGGCATTTTACTCACTATCAGTTGCAGTATCGTTTGCTTTTGTGAACATAAAAAATGTAGAAGAGCAAAGATGAACCGAAATGTCGACAAGTTGACCGTGGTGCAAAAATTAGCCTAGATGTGTCCACAAATAGGGGAAGTAATGAACAAAATGCGGAAGTCGGAGGACCTAGAAATGGCAGGTTTCTTGATATCGGCAATCAAATCGGATTGCTGTTGATAATTCAAGTCATGCGGTGCAAGATATGATTCAGGAGAATCAATAAAGCAAGGACAATACAAAATATTTATCAATTCCTGCAAATAAATCACGAATCAAGACTTTATTCAAGTGTAACAAGTGTACATATTGAATAAAATAGTGGATAAACCAATATGAAACTAAAACATTTCTCTAACAAAAGTCAAGAAGAAACGGTATTATTTGAGCACCAGTGTTAAGGTGTTGAAATGCATATACCATACCGTTCCTTAAATTCTCTTCAGATAGAATTATTTAAAAACTTAAGTTCATATTTTCAAAAAAAAATAAATGAAATTGTCCAGAACTTTTTGTTTTATCGTGATATGCGTGACTTAAGAAATACAGTTAAAAGCTATGAGAAACTAGTTAATAAAAATCCACTCAATGGACAATATAGGAAATTATATTATACATATAGATCAAAATTCAGAAGACTTTGTAAACATGAACAAAAAATGTATAAACAAAAAATTTGTAAGGATATAAATGATAATATTGAAAAGAATCCAAAATCATTTTGGGCAATGTTAAATAAGTTGGATAAGATGCATGACAATGCTGACTCCTTTCAGGACATACCTCATGACAATTTTGTTCAATTCTTTAAAAAGTTAAACAAAAGTGATGATAACTGTAGTAGTTTCCATAAAACCATAATGGAACATTTCCAGCAATTAAAAGATAATATAGATAATGATCCATCTAATAACATTTTAGACGTAGATATCACTACAGATGAAATAATTAAGTCTATCAAAGCTCTTAAAAATGGGAAAAGTACTGCAATGGATTTGGTATCAAATGAAATGCTTAAATATGGAGGTCAGGCTATATTAAATCCTCTCACAAAGCTGTTTAATTTTATTCTAAATATTGGCCAATTCCCATCTAAATGGAATGATAGTTTCCTAGTCCTTTTACACAAATCTGGAAGCAAAATGGACCCTAGCAATTATAGGGGCATTTCTATCACTTCTAACTTGGGAAAACTTTTTAATAGAGTCATTCATTCAAGATTACTGAAATTTGTTAATAACATATCTCTCATCAGTCAATATCAAATAGGATTTAAACAAAATTGTAGAACTGCTGATCACATATTTTCTTTAAAAACCATTATTGATCACTATAAAAGTAAAAAGAAGAAAGTATTTGCTGCTTTCATAGACCTACGTAAAGCCTTTGATACCATATGGAGAGTAGGCTTATTTTATAAACTTTTAAAATCAGGTTTACCTAAAAAGCTTTTTAAAATTTTTTCTGCAATGTATGAAAATACTACCACTAGAATTAAATTTTCAAATGGTCTTAGTACTGCATTCACTTCAGAGCGAGGTGTTAAACAAGGGGATGTTTTAAGCCCCACACTTTTTAATATTTTTATTGATGATGTTGTAAAAGATTTATTCAATGGTAGCTGTGAACCAGTTAGAGTTGGTGATTTGTCTGTAAATTGTTTATTATATGCTGATGATATTGTATTACTATCAGAAAGCATAACTGGTTTGCAAGCCAGTCTCAATACTCTTAGTACATATTGCTCAAATTGGAAGCTACAGGTTAATGTTCAAAAATCAAAGGTTTTAGTTTTTAACTCGAATGGTAAAACATATCTAAATGAGTTTTTTTATAATGATAATGTCATACAAACTGTCTCCAAATATTGCTACTTGGGAATAATGTTAAAGTGTAATGGCAACTTTAACTTAGCTGTATCCTTACTAATGGAAAAAGCTAGGAAAGCATGTTTTAAGATTAAAAAAACAATTGGATTGGATAATCCTTGTAAACTTTTAGAAAAATTATTTGATTCATTAGTAAGCCCCATATTGCTGTATTGTAGTGAGATTTGGGGTGTTTTTGATAATTCGGGAGACAATTCCATTTTGGAAAAATTCCATATGAAATTCATAAAAGAAATTCTAGGTGTTCATTGTAAAGCAATTAATGCTGCTTGTAGAGCTGAACTTTGCAGGCTACCGTTATGCTCAAAAATATCATTTTCTTGTATTAAGTTTTATGATCATATTTTAAGGTCTGAAAACGCACTTATATCCAAAGTTTTTCTGGCAACTGAAAAAAATAACCCCTGGACAAAGAAGCTTTATTCTATTTTTAACAATCTAGGATTTTCAAACCTAGCTGGGGGAAACTTTTCTATTAAACAATATCTACCAAGTATTAAACAACGAGTGATTGATCAGTGCACACAGGATCAATCATCAAAAATTCATGATTCATCAAAACTAAAATTTTACCAACAATTTCATAATTCAAAGCAGCGTAGTTCTTATGTTGATGTTCTAAGTAATAGATTAGAAAGGTCATCTCTGTGTAAAATTAGATTGAGTGCACACAATCTTGCTATTGAAAAGGGGCGATATCTAGGTTTAGCCACCGACGAACGAGTTTGTAATGTATGTAAATCAGGTGAGGTAGAAGATGAAAATCACTTTTTACTGAAATGTGAATTTTTTTCAAACTATAGATTTAACTTTAAAAATAAGATATTAAATATACTTCCTACATGTTGTAGTGAAATCAGTTAAATATTAATAGTTGTATTAATAGTAATTCTTTAAAAGTCCTGAAAGTGACTAGTTCTTATATACATAAATGTCTGATGTATAGAAACGAGATTTTAGTTCTCATTTATAACATATTTAAATACTAGTAAATGTATGCTGTATTCATTGTTGTAATGCACTGTAATATGGGCCTTTGCCAATTATTGTAATTGTGTTTGTGCCAATAAAATATTTGTATTTGTATGCAAACAAATCAAAATATAAATTTCTCCTGATTAATGTAACACAATGTCTTAACATGTTTACCTATTTTTTTGTGATTTGTTCAAACAGTGTTGTCAATAAAGTGAGTGGCATTTTAAACGTCTGTCATAGAGTGAGAGGTTTAATTGGCTTAATTAATTTAATCATGTAAACGATTGATTGATTGTTGGTTGCTTAACGTCCAGTGGCAAATATTTCATGCATATTCAGGACGAGAACAAGTTAACAATGAACACAATAGGTAGGTTGTTATAATAGAGGATGATGGTCGGGGAAATATGGACTGCCACATCATGTAAACGAAAAATAATTTTAACGTTAGTGGTGCGGAATGTTCAGCCTTGAATGACTAAAGCAACTTGAACAAAATTATTAATCAAAGACCAAAATAAATGAAAAGGTAGATTTTGTAAATAGTATTTAATTGAATCAAACACTGGACAGTTTCCAGGTAAATAAAAAAAACCACATTTTTTAGTTGATTAACTAAAAATTCTCAATTTAGCTTTTCAGCTATTTAACGTATCGATATAGTCTTGTCGTAACATAAATTATCGTCAAGGTTGGTAATCCAATTGCAACGTATCGACATGACTAGAACTAGGATGACAGATTGAGTGAAAAACAATTTTGTCGTTGTAAATACGACGGAAAGCATATCAGTTCTGAGTCCTAGTGACATTCTTTCTCTTTAATAAAAATAAACAATGTCTCATCTTAAACTGTCAAGTGAGTGTAATTAAATTTACTGTAATATTCCAAGCTTAATCAATTATAAAATTATATATGTTATGATGGTATGATACTAAACCCCTTACGGGAAGGATTGTGCCTGATGTTCATATGATGAAATCATAATCATTCAGTCAGTTTAATTGAAGTCTGGAGCTGGCATGTCAGTTAACTGCTAGTAGTCTGTTGTTATTTATGTATTATTGTCATTTTGTTTATTTTCTTTGGTTACATCTTCTGACATTAGACTCGGACTTCTCTTGAACTGAATTTTAATGTGCGTATTGTTATGCTTTACTTTTCTACACTGGTTAGAGGTATAGGGGGAGGGTTGAGATCTCACAAACATGTGTAACCCCGCCGCATTTTTGCGCCTGTCCCAAGTCAGGAGCCTCTGGCCTTTGTTAGTCTTGTATTATTTAAATTTTAGTTTCTTGTGTACAATTTGGAAATTAGTATGGCGTTCATTATCACTGAACTAGTATATATTTGTTTAGGGGCCAGCTGAAGGACGCCACCGGGTGCGGGAATTTTCCGCTACATTGAAGACCTGTTGGTGACCTTCTGCTGTTGTGGTTTTTTTTTATTTTGGTCGGGTTGTTGTCTCTTTGACACATTCCCCGTTTCCATTCTCAATTTTATAACAGATATTACTTTTAACATTAATTAACCAAATAAACTATCAAAATCGAATGTCTATTTCCTGAATTCACAATTTACAGTACATTCAAGTCTTAACAAAATCGATGTATTTTGTTGGTCTCTATTTCGGCGTATCATTTGTCTATTTTCTTTTCTAAAGTCTAAATGCAACCAAACTTGACCACTATCATCAATAGCGTATTTAGTTTAAGAATGTGTCTGATGACCCTGACTATCAACACACATGGCCCACATGTTTAAAATTTAAAAATAGGGGGTAAAATGCAGTTAACAAAAATATGGTGCCTCTAGTTTTACAACATAGGAAGAAGGTTGCTTTTGCCACCACGCAATGAAAATTAATTGTTTCGTGAATATTTATAAACATTTTGGGTACTAGTATTTTTGATTCAGCGTGATTTTTAATAGTTCATATTGATATTGAATAATGATTCGAAATATAGTTTCGCTTAAAGTGGCCACTCTAATACCCACCAAACAAATTATGTAGATTCTGACAATGAAAGTGATTAAAGATGATATATATATTCAATAAAGAATCTAGGGCAGCACTAGGTCAAATAACATATTAATTCAAATTACAGAAGAGCTATTACACACAAATGCCGAATAAAACTTGTTTATTTCATCGTCTCTGGTTGTCAAACGTCACTGTGTACTTGTAGATCGCACACATACAAACGACACTCCACTAATAGCAGGAAACTGAAAAACCAATCAGAAGAAGTACAACGTTGCTCATTATTTATATTATTATTTCATAATGATCGACCAAGGAAGGACCTCACATCAGAAATCTATTAAAGCACCGTCTCCTCTTTGTTCTCTCAGTGGTTTTCTATTAGGAGGTCGCTGGAATTGATAATACTGGTGATTGCATCTTAATAGTTTTTCAAGCTTTTGTATGAACATATATACATCATTCTTGTTTGTCTTTAATGTATTTCATTGTATTTAAAATGTATAATTGATTGTTTGTATTGCAGACCCTTATGGTGTAATTTTGGTAACATTGTTCAGTGTTGCTGTTTAAGTGGAAGTAAATATATATCTTAAGTAATACGACAATTGGACCTTTAAATCAACGGGGAATGATATTGGTACAGTCATTGAGACGTGTGATGAACAGTCGTAAGAAAAACTAGAGGCTCGTAAGAGCCTGTGTCGCTCACCTTGGTCTATGTGAATATTAAACATAGGAAGCAGATGGATTCATGACAAAATTATGTTTTTGGTGATGGTGATATGTTTGTACATCTTACTTTACTGAACATTCTTGCTGCTTACAATTATCACTATCTATAATAAACTTGGTCCAGTAGTTTCTGTGGAAAATGTAACCGGTAGTAAAAATCTACAAGTTTTATGAAAATTGTTAAAAATTTACTGTAAAGGAAAATAACTCCTAAGGGGGTCAATTGACCATTTTGGTCATGTTGACTTATTTGTAAATCTTACTATGCTGAACATTTTTGCTGTTTCCAGATTAACTCTATCTATAATAATATTCAAGATAATAACAAAAAACAACAAAATTCTCTTAAAATTACCAATTCAGGGACAGCAACCCAACAACCGGTTCTCTGATTCATCTGAAAATTTCAGGGCAGATAGGACTTGACCTGATGAACAATTTAACCCCATGTCAGATTTGCTCTAAATGCTTTGGTTTTTGAGTTATAAACTAAAAACTGCGTTTTACCCCTATGTTCTATTTTTAGCCATGGCGGCCATCTTGGTTGGTTGGCGGGTCACGCCACACATTTTTTTAACTAGATACCCCAAAGATGATTGTGGCCAAGTTTGGATTAAGTTGGCCCAACAGTTTCAGATGAGAAGATTTTTGTAAAAGGTATATAAAATTTAAGAAAAATGGTTAAAAATTGACTTTAAAGGGCAATAACTTCTAAAGGGGTCAACTGACCATTTTGGTCCTGATGACTTATTTGTAAATCTTACTTTGCTGAACATTATTGCTGTTTACAGTTTCTCTCTATCTATAATAATATTCAAGATAATAACCAAAAACAACAAAATTTCCCTAAAATTACCAATTCAGGGGCAGCAACTCAACAACTGGTTGTCTGATTCATCTGAAAATTTTAGGGCAGATAGATCTTGACCTGATAAACAATTTTACCCCATGTCAGATTTGCTCTAAATTCTTTGGTTTTTGAGTTATAAGCCAAAAACTGCATTTTACCCCTATGTTCTATTTTTAGCCATGGCGGCCATGAGGAGAAGATTTTTCTAAAAGTTAACGACGACGGACGACGACGGACGCCAAGTGATGAGAAAAGCTCACTTGGCCCTTCGGGCCAGGTGAGCTTAAAATCAATAGAATGTCTGGGCAGTACTTAGAATCAGAAGTCCAGATCCATATATAAATATTTCTGAGGATTATTATGATCCAACAAAAACTCAGAACATGCCTCTTTCACAACAATAGAGAAGACTTTAGAAATCAGTTAGGTTTTTTCCCTCCAAAATACTAGTAGATTTGATTTAAAATTTGTACCAATAAATCCCCCTTGACCCGATTGCTAAATATTTACGCTCACCCCACTTAATTTGTGTTCACTGCACCTATTCCTTTAGAAGTGAATTATTTTAGTCACTGCACAAGAATTCGTTAGAAATTAAATGTTTGATGAACAGTAGACGTCAAAAATTAATGTAGAAAAATATTTCTCTCTTCCTATAATTTGTCAGCATAGTAAATGTTGTCTCCTATTTATCATGATCTTTAACATGTATACTATGACTGAAGACTCGTATTAGGTTTCCACCTTGATAGAAATTGTACCATAAAGAATACTCATATACTTGGTGTGGTATAGGTAGGACTTTTGTATCAATGTGTATGGTTCTACACTGTTACCTCTACCTTTGTGTGTTATTAAATGTTTATAATATTTTGGCACTCAGGAAGTTATTTTAATTTTGTCGTTGCTAGTACTCAAGCAGATTAATTTTACAAGTCAACAGTTTCTTGTTGCTGATAGACTGCAATAAATGTGTGGGTATATTGATATAAGACATGCAGCACTCTCGTGCACATGCTGAGAAATGGCACTAAACGTGCACCTGCAAGCAGGTAAAATATCCGTCGGTTTTCGATTTAATTATTGTGTATTACTAATGACAAAATTACCTTATTGTTATCTGATTGACCTTGACACCGACACATCCTGCTCTCTCTGACCTAAACCCGACCTAAATCGTTGCAATTTAAACATCTACTAAACTCCGACTTCATAAGGCTGGATCAAATATTCTGCTTGGAAAGTATCGGATACAATAAAAGTGTCAAAATCACGCAGGTAAATATGAAATAATTGTGTCGTTGGTAGTACGCAAATGTTTATTGGTAAACGACAAAAAATATTCAGTTTTCATAGGCAAAAGGCTTTTAATCTGTTACGTTCGACGCGTGTTTCGTCTACTTTAAGTTGATTGATTGATTGTTGTTTAACGTCCAGTGGCAAATATTTCATGCATATTCAGGACGAGAACATGCTAACAAAAAATACAACAAGCATTAGCCTTTCAAAAAGGGCTAGTCGACTCTTAGCTGATGAAAATGGAAGGCGCTCTCGCTTTGTAGATAGATTCATTTACTAGAAAAGCCACGTGCGTCAATCAAAAATTTTACCACACACAAGAGGTCACGTTATGAAGTAGTATATATCGTTTAACGTTGTTGATGACGAAACTCCAGAAGATTTGACTATTGGTATAAATAAAAGTTACCTGTGTACCAATATCATGAATATGCATGATTAATGACCAGGCAAAATCTAATTGCTAACATAGAGTTTCTTTATAATACAAGATTATCGCAGTTTTCTTTTGCCAGAAACAGAACAACTGTTTCTCAAACTCGTCTGCCGTCATTCCTAAGACCAGGAAAAGCTACCTATGGTTAAACTAGAAACAACTGATAGGAAGATATCAATTCCTTGAATTGAAGAGCGACGTGCATATACATGTGGAGGCAATCCTAGTTCAATAAGTGATTTGTGAAAAGGATCATTTTACATCCTGGAGATGGAGCAAGGATAAATTTCAATATCAATTATATTGAAAAATGCACATGACTCTTCAGAAACCTTAGACAAAACTAAATCAAACGATCTGGACCTCTTTCACAAAAATGGCAGACCTTTAAATAGTAATGCTGTTGACCTGATGAAAAAATGCCGTAAACCTCTGATTTAGACTAATTAAAATATCTCTGGGATTTATCCTTTATCCTTTGCACTGAGTTCATGGCAATGTTTAAAATTGATTTGAATAAATCTTAGGGGGCGATGGCTCACGTTATTTTGATACATTAAATTGAGAATGGAAAGGGGGAATGATTGATTGTTGGTTGCTTTACGCCGCATTAGCACAAAAAGGCTATATCGCGGCGAGAGCTAATTCGAATATTTTTACAATTTAAAGCATATTTTTAAAATAAGACAAAAAAGTCCTTCAATATACTAAAATTATTGACTAAAGCAAATTGATTATATACAAATAAAAATCAACAGTAAAATAAGTCTTCCCTGTAGTTGTTACAAGAAGATTTCGCAAAAGTTCACCAAGCTTGTTGGCAATATCCTTTTCAGATGTTAATAAATCATTGCCGTCTTTCAAATGTTTTACAGTGGCTTTAGAATTTTTACCTTTTATTTTGTTTACCATATTCCACACTTTTGTCATCGGAGTGCGAGATGTAATCCCCGAGACAATTTTTTTTTCAGGATGTTCGTCGGGCTTGCCTACAAGTCCGCCGTGCCTTAGCGCGAAAAATACGGAAATTACTCAGTTTTCCGTCGTTGGTTGTTGATTGAACCGTCTTTCAGATTTTTTACGGTCACCTATGGCTTGATCACAAGCGTCATCAAACCATGGTTTGCTGGGATGTTTCGGATTTGCCGAGGTCTTGGGAAAAGTTCTGTCAGCAATTGACGTTAAAACTGTATTAAAAGTTAAAATTGAATCTTGTACAGTCTCAAACATCTTTGACTGAAGTTCCGCTTGACAGAGATTCTCAAACAAGGACCAGTCCGCCTTGTCAAGTTTCCAACGTGGTACTCTCTGTTAGGCAGAAGTAAAAAGATGTTCAAGTACTATTAGAAAGTGATCACTTCCACATAGATCATCATGAAACCGCCACGAATAATCCAGAAGCAGAGAGGGATCGCAAATAGTGATATCAATAGAAGAATAAGACCCGTTTCCAGGATGAAGATACGTATTAGATCCATCATTACAAATGCATAATCCTCTTTGAGAGACAAAGTCCTTAATGATCTTACCTTTGGCATTATGAGTCCTGCTACCCCATAATGGATTGTGAGCATTGAAGTCGCCCATAAGTATAAATGGTGAGGGTAATTGATCAGTGAGGTTATTGAGTTTTGCTTTATCTATAATTGAATTGGGTGGAATATATATCGAACATAAAGTAATTGTTTTGTCTAATGATAAACGAATTGCAACTGCTTGCAGATCCGTGGTGAGTTGGACTGTGCTATGTAAAATTGACAATTGTATAACAAGTACAACTGAACCAACCACAGCTTTATTTAAAAATTGCAACATTTTTTTCAGTAAATTTTACTACTTTTGGGATATTCATTCAGATTTTACCTATATTGATAATTTTTCAACATTTTACTTTTGATTTGACAACTTTTATGATAAACGATATGATGTTACCTTAAATCGGTCATTTGATCAAGACAATTTCCATATGTGTATTGACAATTGTATAACAAGTACAATTGAACCAACCACAGCTTTATTTAAATATTTCAATTCTTCAGTCAATTTTACTTCTTTTTGGATATTCAGTGGAATGTTACCTTTATAGATAGTTTTTCCACATTTTACTGTCAATTTGACAACTTTTTTAATCATTGTAATGATGTTACCTTAAATCGGTCATTTGAGTAATATAATTTTGTTATATGTTCTCTCATTGATAACAAGTACACTTGAACCAACCACAGCTTTATTTAAAAATTTCAATTCTTTCAGTCAATTTTACTTCTTTTTGGATATTCATTGGGATTTCACCTGTATAGATAGTTTTTCTACATTTCACTTTCAATTTGCCAACTTTTTTTATAATTGTAATGATGTAACCTTAAATCGGTCACTTGATTAGTATTATTTTCTTATTTATTCTCACAATTGTATATCAAGTAAACTTGAACTAACCACAGTTTTATTTAAAAATTGCAACATTTTTTTCAGTAAATTTTACTACTTTTGGGATATTCATTCAGATTTTATCTATATTGATAATTTTTCAACATTTTACTTTTAATTTGACAACTTTTATGACAAACGATATGATGTTACCTTAAATCGGTCATTCGATCAAGACAATTTTTTAATATGTATTGAGAATTGTATTAGAATTAAAATTGAACCAACTACAGGTTTATTAAAAAAAAATACATTTTTCAGTTAATTTAGCCACTTTCTGATTTATTGTAGTAGATGAATCCTTAAATGAACCAAACTTTTAAAATATTTATATAAAATATACACTTAACCTGCCGTCGGTTTATTAATAGTTTTTCCACATTTTACTGTAAATTTTTCAAGTTTTTGGATAACTGTAATTGATGTTACCTTAAATCGGTCATTTGATCAAGACAATTTCCATATGTGTATTGACAATTGTATAACAATTACAATTGAACCAACCGCAGCTTTATTTAAAAATTTCAATTCTTCCAGTCAATTTTACTTCTTTTTGGATATTCATTGGGATGTTACATTTATAGATAGTTTTTCCACATTTTACTGTCAAATTGACAACTTTTTTAATCATTGTAATGATGTTACCTTAAATCGGTCATTTGAGTAATATAATTTTGTTATATGTTCTCTCATTGATAACAAGTACACTTGAACCAACCACAGCTTTATTTAAAAATTTCAATTCTTTCAGTCAATTTTACTTCTTTTTGGATATTCATTGGGATTTCACCTGTATAGATAGTTTTTCTACATTTCACTTTCAATTTGCCAACTTTTTTTATAATTGTAATGATGTAACCTTAAATCGGTCACTTGATTAGTATTATTTTCTTATTTATTCTCACAATTGTATATCAAGTAAACTTGAACTAACCACAGTTTTATTTAAAAATTGCAACATTTTTTTTCAGTAAATTTTACTACTTTTGGGATATTCATTCAGATTTTATCTATATTGATAATTTTTCAACATTTTACTTTTAATTTGGCAACTTTTATGACAAACGATATGATGTTACCTTAAATCGGTCATTCGATCAAGACAATTTTTTAATATGTATTGCGAATTGTATTAGAATTAAAATTGAACCAACTACAGGTTTATTAAAAAAAAATACATTTTTCAGTTAATTTAGCCACTTTCTGATTTATTGTAGTAGATGAATCCTTAAATGAACCAAACTTTTAAAATATTTATATAAAATATACACTTAACCTGCCGTCGGTTTATTAATAGTTTTTCCACATTTTACTGTAAATTTTTCAAGTTTTTGGATAACTGTAATTGATGTTACCTTAAATCGGTCATTTGATCAAGACAATTTCCATATGTGTATTGACAATTGTATAACAAGTACAATTGAACCAACCACAGCTTTATTTAAAAATTTCAATTCTTCCAGTCAATTTTACTTCTTTTTGGATATTCATTGGGATGTTACATTTATAGATAGTTTTTCCACATTTTACTGTCAATTTGACAACTTTTTTAATCATTGTAATGATGTTACCTTAAATCGGTCATTTGATTAATATAATTTTGTTATATGTTCTCTCATTGATAACAAGTACACTTGAACCAACCACAGCTTTATTTAAAATTTCAATTCTTTCAGTCAATTTTACTTTTTTTTTAATATTCATTGGGATTTTACCTTTATAGATAGTTTTTCTACATTTCACTTTCAATTTGCCAACTTTTTTTATAATTGTAATGATGTAACCTTAAATCGGTCACTTGATTAGTATTATTTTCTTATATGTTCTCACAATTGTATGTCAAGTAAACTTGAACTAACCACAGTTTTATTTAAAAAATTGCAACATTTTTTTCAGTTAATTTTACTACTTTTGGGATATTCATTCAGATTTTACCTATATTGATAATTTTTCAACATTTTACTTTTAATTTGACAACTTTTATGACAAACGATATGATGTTACCTTAAATCGGTAATTCGATCAAGACAATTTTTTAATATGTATTGAGAATTGTATTAGAATTAAAATTGAACCAACTACAGGTTTATTAAAAAAAATACATTTTTCAGTTAATTTAGCCACATTCTGGTTTATTGTATTACATAAAACCTTAAATGAACCAAACTTTTAAAATATTTATATAAAATATACACTTAACCTGCCGTCGGTTTATTAATAGTTTTTCCACATTTTACTGTAAATTTTTCAAGTTTTTGGATAACTGTAATTGATGTTACCTTAAATCGGTCATTTGATCAAGACAATTTCCATATGTGTATTGACAATTGTATAACAAGTTCAATTGAACCAACCACAGCTTTATTTAAAAATTTCAATTCTTTCAGTCAATTTTATTTCTTTTTGGATATTCATTGGGATGTTACCTTTATAGATAGTTTTTCCACATTTTCCTGTCAATTTGACAACTTTTTTTTTAATAATTGTAATGATGTTACCTTAAATCGGTCTTTTGATTAATATAATTTTGTTATCTCACATTGATAACAAGTACACTTGAACAAACCACAGCTTTATTTAAAAATTGCAACATTTTTTTCTGTAAATTTTACTACTTTTGGGATATTCATTCAGATTAATGATAATTTTTCAACATTTTACTTTTTATTTGACAACTTTTATGATAAACGATATGATGTTACCTTAAATCGGTCATTTGATCAAGTCAATTTTTTAATATGCATTGACAATTGTATTAGAATTAAAATTGAACCAACTACAGGTTTATTAAAAAAAATTACATTTTTCAGTTAATTTTTAGCCACTTTCTGATTTATTGTATGAGATGAAACCTTAAATGAACTAAATTTTAAAAACATTTATATAAAATATACACTCAACCTGCCGTCGGTGTATTGTTAATTTTTGGGATACGATTGCTGTCAAGCAATCTGTAGACTTTTACCATTGACCCTATGATACACTCCCTCACGTCATTCGTTTTATTCTAAACATTCAGCAACATCTCAGATTCTTATGATTGTCTTGCTTTAAAAGGTAAAAACAAGCAAAACAATTGAACATAAACAACTTTCCTGTAATGTTTTACTCATAATCTTCATGTGTGATATTTTCCTTGACTTATATGCGTGTTTGTAACAATACGGAAAATCAGAATTAAACAGTATTTATATTTAGTGTTTTTATAAATTTAGAAACACGTCAGAGGGAATTCCCAAATTTTGATAACTTGCGAGAGTTCTCTGAAAGCTGATCGATAATTCTATTTCTGTCACAAGAACTGAAGAACAGTATTTCTATATTTTACCGTTATGAAACTGATATTTGATACTGTACTCTCATAAAGAAATGCAGAACCATTCATCATATCATTTAATAAACGTACTTGTTCCAAATCGTAAGTCGCTGATTGTTTATGTATTAATGCCCATGCGTCGTCTCACTAATTAGAGACAAAAAGAATTGTAGAGACAAAAAGCGTCAAGAAGCGACAAGAAGAATAATATTAGCAACAAGAAACTATTTAGCGACAAGAAAACATTTTTTTATTTATATTACTTATTCGAAATAAATATTAAAAAAATATGCAAAAGAAAACAATTTCAACGACAGGAAAGTTAATTTTGATAGGGGAAAAAATGAAATTCAGTTGCTACATTTATTTACATGATATTTTATAAGGTATCACAGGAAGTATTACCTTTACCCTGTCGTTTTATGGTATTACTTTTACTTGTGTTTTAGAACAATAATATATTTTGTCTTTTTATTTGTTTTTAAAACTATTTTTGTACAATATATACTTAACTTGCAAAATGCATTATTTGTGCATAATTGTCCAGAAAATACATACACAAATTGTGAAATACAAATTAAGAACTGAAATCAAACAAGAGGAAAACAATTAAAATGTGAATATTTTTCATCATTTTTATAGTGTATTGTCTCATTTATCATGTTTATGCATATATATTTAAGATTAAAGGAAACTGATGACAATCTTGAGTTTTCAACAGGTGTTCACTATTCGGTACAAAAATTGTATATTCTGGTAATTGATGAAGGTGTTAATGGATGTTATTGTAGCAATAAAACAAAGGACACGCACCTAGTTAATCTCATTTGTTGCTCTTAATTGTGTATTACCTTAGAGTGAAGCCACAGCTAATGTTGGTCCTATCAGGAAAAAATAATTGTACAGTTAGGAAGGAAATAATATGTCATGTTTTTGTTTTATTAAATTCTTCAAAAGGAAAAAGGAAGGTGACAAATCTTTGTTTTTATTTTCATTTTATAGCGTTTACATTTCCTTTGCTCTTACACATGTTTAATTTCTTCATCTATCAATATGATAATAAAAAGTACACAATCTCTTTCTCGAATTTTTTTTTATTTCTTCATCTTTCAATGTAATCCTAAAAAAATATTTTGATGTATGTGATGACAAAATGTATACTTGTCGCTAAATAGCTTCTTGTTGCTTTTTGTCACTTATATTATTTTTCTTCTTGTCGCTTCTTGACGCTATTTGTCGCTAATTAGTGAGACCCCATATGCGTGTAGTTTTCCTGATTTCAAGGGGTATCAGATTAAGTGTTTCCCCGCTTCATTGATTCATTTGAAACTCATGAGATTCTTTCTATGTCTGTCTGCGTATGGAGGGCTATTGTTGTTGCATAATTTTAAATCATATGCATAATTTAAATTAAAATAAATGTTTCATCGTAAAAATTACCTATAACACCCCTTCAGCAGAAGTGGAATCTTCCATATTATCGTTTGGAGTTGTCTCCCTTTTCGAAGTAATCGTCAAGAAGAATTAACTCGTAAATGCCGATAAACGTCGTAATATATTAAGAACGATCTCACTGTAAACAGAGGAGTGTGTACGGAAAGGAGTCATGCCCTCTGACCCAAAGGAACTTCAATAATTAAAGAGTAAGAAATGGGGTTCCTCCTAAACTGGTCCGCCGTTCTATATATAGCTTCGCACCGAAGGTGAGTGTAGCGATAAGTGAACACAACAGGGGTTAGGGTTCCTCCTAGAATTACGGTGATAAGATATGGAAGCAAGTTAACTCGTACCACGGCATTGGAACCAAAAAAGTTAACTTGTACTACTGGGAAGTCGTACCATTCAGAAAAATATATTAAAAAATATGATGTTTTATGGGTTATTTTCTATCTATTCATTTATAGGTACTTCTGTAATATTCTCTTCTTTACAAGCAATTTCATAGCATTAATTTTCAAAATTGATAAAGTAGGAAACTCCACTTAAACGTTACATCTGATACACAGCCTAGGATGAAATTTGAAAAAAGGCAGGACAGGAGTTTTGAGTAAAAAAAAAGGCAGGATGAGACACTTGCAAAAAAAAAAAAGTCAGGATGACAATTTATGTAAAAAAAAGTCAGGATAAACTAAAAAAAAAAAAAGCAGGACCGGATAGAGTGAAAAATAAAAAGGCAGGACAGAGATTACAGCTAAAAAAAAAGGCAGGACAAAATTTTTCATCCTAGCCCCCCCCATAAAAATCAAATGGTAGCTCCCTTATAGCAACACTAATTTTTTTCATCGAGTACAAATTGTACTAGTATATCATGTTCATGTATTTTCACCTCCTAGAAATTAAGTGCTAGGATGTTCAATTCGCGAATTGTTTTGTAAAAATTTACAATGATTAAATTTCGAATTTAAGGAACAAATTTCTGTATACATTTAAATCCGTGTTCCATGATTAAATCCTAATTGCTCAACTCCCAGTGGCAAATATTTCATGGATATTCAGGACTCGTAAATTTTAAAATCGAGATGTTTAAAAGTTTAGATATTTTAAAAGTTGTCGGCAGCACTGAATGTGGTGTACCATATACTGATTTTACATCTAATATTAGAGAATATGTTTTTAATATATTGAAAAATAAATGGAGTAAAAAACATGATAATAAATTGCATGAAATTAAACCAAAACCTTTTCAATATTATGTGCAGAAAAGATCAGTGTGGTATTACTAGATGTCGTATTGGTCATACTAGAATAACACACGAATATCTTTTAAAAAATGAAGATGAACCACAATGTGTACCTTACAACTGCAAGTATACTATTAAACGTGTTTTAATTAATTGTATTGACTTTGCTGATATTCGTAAGAAGCATTGCAATGTCAATAATATGTATGATTTATTCAATAATGTTCCATTTACACATATTGTTGCTTTTTTAAAAGAAATTGGAGTTTATTATAGAATATAAGAATGTTATTATATTTAAATCGATTTTAATTTTTATCACGTTATTTTACTGTTGATTTTTATTTGTATATAATCAATTTGCTTTAGTCAAGAATTTTAGTATATGGACTTTTTGTCTTATTTTAAAAATATGCTTTGAATTATAAAAATTATTCGAATTAGCTCTCGCCGCGATATAGCCTTTTTGTGCTAATGCGGCGTAAAGCAACCAACAATCAATCAATCTTCCAAACGAAACGATGTCCTCATCTCCATGTTATCATTCCTATATCTTTTAGTAAAAGTCACGGGTTGTGCCATGATTGTTTCAAATGTTGGGTATGAGTCCAAGCCACAGTGCGTTCCAGTTTTATTGATAAAAATTTCTATGCACACCAATGAAAATAGTTGTGGCACATTACATTAAGACTTACAATGACAATTTCATTAAGAGGGTCTCCTGTAATTTTCAACACTTGAAAAGATAAAATTGTGTATTGGTTCACACAACAGATGAGAGTTGAAGTAGGTGTCTAATTTATAAACAATTTGTTCGCCTTTCGTTGTGTCACGTAAAATAATTAGGATTGGATTCTTATATAACAAAAATTATTATAGTACTACTTTGAAGAGTCGAATTGTAGTTGTGCTATTTAAGTATACTCACGTAGTGAACTGGTTCAACCCCTCATTCATTATTCAAAGTTCACCTCAAATTGAACACTAAACACTTACAATAACATAATTATTTTTGACAGAATCTAAAAACAGTTTCTATACTCATGTTAAGTGTTGTTAGAATAGTTCTTTAAAGTTTGTAGGAAAAAAATGTTTCAAAATCATGACACCATGATTTTTAGGTTGAGGGGTATTACAGTAAACTAAAACATAAAATTAAAACATAATTATCAGTTAATATCGATTTTTTTTTGATATATTGATAACTACACTTAAAGACAAAACATAGTGCATGAATACAATTTGAAAAATCACATGTAGAAAACAATATATGATCCAGATTCGTGGTAACACCCGTGTGCTTTGATTCTAATAAATCTTATTAATATCTCACATGTTAAACATAATTGACTTAAACTTTTCGGGTGAAAATAAGAATTAACGGTCAGGTCGGGTTGTTGTGGACCAAATGGCGAGGCAATAATGGGGCGACTGTTCCCATTCTAATCTTATGTGAACATATCCCACAATGCAATTTGTAAAATCTTGAAAACAACATGTTCTCGTTCGTGTGTTTATCACTATTAATTGTTAGTTTTGGGTATGAAATGAACCCTGAAACATGCAGTATGGAAACTGATATAAGTTTCCACCCTATAAGGTTAATGTGTACCTTTGTCGGGAAAGGATTGTACTATCATGACGGTCCGCTAGACCCACAGGAAATTCGTCTCACAAGAATGACCAAGAAGACATTTGTTTATTTATCGGAACAATATACAGTGAGAAAGTTTATTGTCGATCAGGGGGATCTCACCTTGTGTAAAAACATAAAGACTGATGAAGGGAACAAATGAATTTGTAAGTGTATTTTCCCCCTTTTAGCACATAGTCATAGGTGCTAATTAGTTAGTATATTAGCTCTGTAGAAGTTTGAAGTAAATTTAAAGTTATTTAAAACAATCAATAGACAGATCAAAATTACTAGTAGAATTATACTTTTACGAATCTTGGTTTAATTTTATTTTATCTTCTAAACAGAATTTTTTTTTCAAATGGCAAGGGAGCTATTATTACAAACAGTTGTATTATTTAGTGAAACTTTAAAGAGAAAACAATTATGGTTAAATAAGATCAGGATAAAATCAGATAAAACTATAAAATATGTGTTCATGGGAATATTTAACATTTGTTATCTTTTATATTCTCCTTATCTCTTCTTAGCAAATAAAAACATTAATATTCATCTTCTTCATTTTCTGTTGTAAATAGGATGAATATTTATTGTGGCAATACATACTAAACATTTCTTTATTAAAGCACAGTCTCTTTTTCCATATTTTCATCTTCAGCCTTCTCAACAATTAGTCTGAGGTCGACAGTGGGGGAGAGAAAGACTTAGGTTGAGCAGACAAGGATGCCTGGGCATAGTCATGCTCATTCATCCTCGGTGAAAACCAATCCACCAAATCATCCAACAACTCACCATCAGCAGAGTCCCGTTCCAGTAGTTGATCAAGCTGATCATCAACATAGCTCCCCTGTTGAAACTCCTGATCTTCAGGTTGGTACCCCCATGTTGGGCTTTGAACAATTTTTCCCAAGACTTGCTTTCTGAATGGAATAAAAAATATGTATACTTTAAAATACATAAAAAGTACAAATGTAGGTGTTGAATTGTTGTATTTGTCTGTAATATTTCTTTGCTTAGAGTTAAACTATTTAATAAATAAGATTTTTTTTTATCAAATTTGATTTAAGATGTAAGATAATAAAATCTAATGTATAGTTTAAAGTTGTTTTCTTGGTTGAAAATGTAAATTAAACATTATAAATATTATTTTTTAGAATGATGATATACCTGTATGGACTTATGCCTGTGTGACTGCTGTATGTGGTATTTACCATTAAACTAGAATAGATGTTACCTCTTTGTGATGTAAAACGTTGCAGATATTGATTCCATCGATTCTTCTATTGGCAAAATCAACAGGAAGGAATCTCCTCTTTTCCTCATGTAAAGGTTCCGATCTTACTGGTTTGAGTTCCGATCTTACTGGTTTGAAAAGACGGGAAAGAGCTACATCACAAATAATACTGACTAGTCTGTATATTGCAGAAAATGTATTTGGTGCCCCCTTTGTCAAGTGCATAATCTCTCAAACGTTTTAGAAAATTAACTGGCAGTGAAAAGAGAATAGTTCTTATGTAATGTAACCCTAGTGGTTGATGAATATGTGAAAGAAGGTCATCAAAGCTCCAAGATGGTGATCTAGATTTGGAAGACTTTTTCACATTAGGCCGATGGTAATGTTTTTGCCCATGACTACGTTGTTGTCGTAAGGTAGTATTAAATAAACTCATGACATAAAAATCACTGCAGGCAGGACTTGACAAATTGCCTACTCCTTTGATATTGTCATTGCAACCATATGTTGAAGAGCGTTGAGGCCAAAATTCCTAAAAGTTTCGCCACATAAAGCTAAGGTAATGTATGCCTGAGGTAGAAAAGCCTTAAAATTTCAAAAAAATCAAAAAAAATGTAGACAGTAAATTTATAAATATAACCATATCAATGACAATTCATGTCAGCACAAAATCAGACAACAACCCGACCATAGCAAAAAACAACAGCAGGTCTTCAATGTAGCGAGAAATCCCGCACCCAGGATGACCGTCTAGAATGGTTTAAGCACTCATGTATATCTTTATTTTCTCCAAACCGTTTGTCACAGTACTCCTTCATATCTTATGCAATTGTGATTACTAATTCCAACGACTTCACTGCTTTTGAAGTAGTTAATTTAATGACTGCGCCTTCTCTGTGGCATCTATGTTTCCCATGATGAGGACCAAAATAACTTCTAGAAGCAGGAACATTTTCAGAAATGATGGACAGGTCCAGGAAAGAACTGCAGCATTTATACTGATTTGTGCAACCATGCATTCAATAATTCTATCAATGCATAAATGTTGGGCGTCTTTCGGATGTGTAATACCAACCGCTGGAAATTCCTTAAATTCCTTAATGATGAGTTTATTACAATGTACCCTCTAATTGCAACCCTTCCAATTACACTGAACCCAGTGAGAATCAAAGTCTGCCTCTGAATCGTAAAAATTAAAAACACAAAAATAATGAACTCACGAGGAAATTTCAAGAAGGAAAGTCCTAAATCAAAAGGCAAAAATCAAAAGTCCAAACACATCAAACGAATGGATACCAACTGTCATATTCCTTACTTTGTACATAATGAGCTCTAGAATTGTTCTTTGAAAACCATTCAGTGATTAAGAAGAGTTGCAGATACTAGTAAGGTAATTGTAGAACCAATGTGAGAATGCAAATTGACTAATTTATTTAAACCAATGTGTCCACCCTTCAACCATTGGCCCATTACCAACAGAAGCAACATCATCAATGTGGTATTGCCAAAAAATTATGTATACGTAATATTTACCCGAAAATGTTTTAAGCTCATTAAGTTCTGCAATGTTCAGGTCTGCATTTGTCAGGACCTTCCCCATGCCTACATTGTACGCTCTTTTGGCATAAATTCCATCTTCTTTGAATTGTTCATGTAGCTAATTCCGGGGATTTTCACTGCATTTTTGGCAAATTTCTCTTGCTGAAAGTTTACAGATATGACAGAAGAATAGGTTCCTCTCAGGTCACCATAGCAGTGCATTTTTCATATCACATGGACCTAATATGTCATTATCTTCATTAGCCAATCTTATCATATGTAGTTTACTGTGTGATGTTTTACTGTCACATAAGTCTTTGCCTGATTGTGCCTCGCTGAAGTTATACTGCTTACTCTTAATACTTGGTTCTTTTGGAATCTGATTTCTTGATTGTATATAAGCAAGTAAGTGTCCATTGTGATAACACCCTGCATTGTCACTTTTGATAAAAGCTTTTATGTGGGGAAATGTTGTCTTCATCCAAGTTATTATTCAAAATGCATGCTACAGAGTACCAACCCTGTTTTCCATCGTCTAAGATGTGGATGTACCAATGTATTTTTAATTCGTCAAGTTCTTTTAAGACTGCAAAAGTGAAGTGCCACGAGATTCCATTTTTGCCAAAGAATTATGCAAGTTTTTTTCTATGAAGAAAAGGAATAAACTTCATAATCCAGTCCATTATTATCAGTGTTTCATTGGGCTGAAGATTACGCTTTTGATGTGTATCATATTTAGTCGTATATCTAGTGCTGTTGGCTAGCCTTATATCACTACGCTTAATATGTCGTGTGAAAAAAATCCTGGTTGGGTAGCTGTTGGTTTTTGCCATACATTAGGAGATCACTTTGGTCCAAAGTTCATTCGCAATCTTCAACCAAAGCACCTCACTATACAACTTTCCTCCGTCAAACTTACACCGTATGTGCATCCAAGATTCTGCAAGATTGGTTGTGTTGTTACCAAACAAACGATCAGCCTTTTCACTTATTCGAGACAATAAAGTACAGACATCTTGGATAATGTACTGTTCAACATCACTGTAATTTATGCAAGTACCTATACGTGTTTCTTCTTGTGCCTCTATGGATGTTCCCTAAGTCCACAGTTTTATTTGGTCGTCAAATATAGCTGAACTTTCATCTTGATCTTGTAGAGAAGTCAGTTTACCGTCATTTGAGGTTGCTGGATGATAACTTTGCTTTGCAAAATTTATAAAAAAAAAAAGTAACAGACCTATAATATATTCAAGTATTTGTTATATTAAAGGCAAATCATATTGGAATTATTCTTTTTAAATTACCTGGTTTAGATTTAAGCAATGACTGTAGACCTAATTCTTCTGCTCCTTCCCAACACTGGTCAAGTATTCCTTTTTTTTTTATGTTATTCGTGAAAAATGAGCTATCAAAGCCTTTGCAATGAATAATCTGGATGTTGGAGATAACCTTGATGTTATTCCCGACTCTTCCATTGCTGTTAACACTTCATCGTCTGTATTTAACTGATCAACTGGTTCATTTTGGATCTGAAGAAAAATTTGATAAATATATTATTCACATATTAAAGACATTTGTAAGATATATATATTAAAGTAGCCAAAATTCAAAACTCATAAAATCTACCAGGTTTGAATATTTTTGTTAAAAGTTTATAAAGGAAAGTTGAGGGGATTTGAAATTTATATAGCCCTAACTTTGAATATAATAAGAAGGTTCAATATCTCAAAAGAAAGATTGGGATTTTAGTAATATCTCATTCCAAATTGAGGCAAGGAAACATTTCTTTCAACTTTTACCATTGTATGTTATTGTCATGATCTGATGTTAAAAATTATTGTTTTTGGATAAATAATCTGTTTGCAATTTACCAAATAATATAATTTTTCAATTCTAATTGTGTACATTACAAGAGTAATAAAAATGACAGAAATGGCTCTTCTTTAAGGTTAATGACCTTTTCAGTAGCCATTATTATACAAACTTTTCAAACTTCAGTAGTATAAAAACAATGAATAATTGCTCTCCATCTCCCGCCAAAATGATGCTATGAGTTTGAATTTACAAGAAGTACATGACTGGGCATGTCATTTTGAAAAAGCTGATATGAGCAATTTTCAATGTTAGTTTTAAACGGTTAGAAGAATGGACAAAACTAACATAGATGATAAAAGCTCACTTGAGGTTTGAATTGCACATAAGAGCATTATGTTAGATTTTTTTGTGCACATATAAACTACCAAAACTGCACATGTGAGCAATCTGATTTGCATATGTTCCAGATCGTACGAGTATTTGGACCGTACTAGTACGTACGAGTACGGTCTGAACCGTATGCATACTTTTTTCAAAATACTTATACGGTCGGACCGTACAAGTACAGTTTGACTTATATTAAGAAGTTGGTCAAGGTTATTAGATGCAAATGCATATAACAGATCAACATAACTTAACTCTCAAATTAATAAAAGAAATAGTTCAATTTTAAGTGAAATAAAAACTTAAAATCTGTTAATAGATATAGGAAGATGTGGTGTGAGTGCCAATGAGACAACTCTCCATCCAAGTAACAATTTAAAAAGTAAACCATTATAGGTTAAAGTACGGCCTTCAACACGGAGCCTTGGCTCACACCGAACAACAAGCTATAAAGGGCCCCAAAATTACTAGTGTAAAACCATTTAAACGGGAAAAAACAACGGTCTAATCTATATAAACAAAACGAGAAACACGCATATATTACATAAACAAACGACAACTACTGTAAATCAGATCCCTGACCTAGGACAGGTGCAAACATTTGCAGCGGGATTAAACGTTTTAATCTCTACTTGTATTTAGTATGTGGATCTGTAATACATTAATTGGATTTTGATCACTGAAATTGAAGATATCAAAGTAAACATAATGTGGTAGAACAATTGTTTTAGAATATTTAGCAACTTTACAAAAAATGCAAATGCAAAGGGACGTGCATGAACTGCAAACATGATAATGTAAAGAAATTACGTAACTTGTGTCACCTTGGAAGAGATTACTTAAATAGGATTCAGATATACAATTTAACAAATATTTATTTCCAAATGTTTGTTTGTTCATTTTATCCATCTAATTGTAATCATAACAGTTTATAAAACTTAAAATAAAGATTGTGATAAATGCTTGTTTAAATTTAACATGTATAGTCAGCTGGTATTGGACCATACGCGTATACTCAAATGGTCCGGACCATACATGTAAGGTCCAAATACTCATATGGTCTGGAACACATACAATTCTTACGTGCATCTCATGTGCTTCACATGTGAAACTCATGTGCTTTTGTTAGCAATTTCTGTACAGGTATAGGGGTAGGCCATTTTGTATTTATCCAAAGGGCCCAAGGAAACTTGATGCAGAACATTACTATTTACTGTTTCATTGCATTTAATAGAAAAAAGGCTTTGTTGCAAAGAAACCAAGATTTTTATAGAAAATTCACAGCCTAATTTAGTTTAATACAGATACAGGAAAAAGGCTGTGGATTTTCTATAAAATTTCCATATGTATAGTTTTTAATCAACACAATGGTCATCCAGCGTGTCAATAGTTGCTGAATCTGCACCCATGTAGCCATAGGTAACCATAGCATGTGTCAGAATAGGGGAAAATGCTCCACCTTGTATTATTATTGTTGCAAGCATTTTCCCTATAGTTTTATATGTTCCTTCTATGAAGGCCAACATATTGAATGTCAGCTCCTGACCATTGCTGCCTATTTCTGAAAATTAACAAATAATTTCTTGCTTTAAATCATTAATTTACATGCATTCACAAGACCATAGCAAAAAAGTAATTATTTTGTATTTCATTATTTAAATGCATACAGAACATATTAAGAAATTGTGCTCGAACAGCACACTAAAATGCCCCATTTCACTTTATTTTTCTAATTCAATGTAACAAACAATAATTTATCTAAAAATTTCAATAGGCACCATGTATTGTAAACATTATTGTATTAGTAACTACATAATAATTTAGAAAGAGCACATGAATATGTGTACCAAGTTTCAACTTGTTGATACCTCTAATAGGATGAAAGACATAGGTACGACATGAAGGAATTATTTTTTTGTTAACTTGGTAATTTCACAATATAAAGTTTATTAAGCAGCACCAACATTATATGATTTAAGCTCTGATGTCCCATGTAGCCTGCAAGTTAAAAAAATGTTTCCAGAAAACCTTGTGATAGCATTGTGTGTGTGACTGTCTAAATAATGTACGTGCTTAAAAAAAATTGAGACATTCATCAATTTCTAAGTACATGAAATATAATTAAAACAAATTAAAAATTAAATCACCTCGCACTCTCATGACTGAACTATGCTACACTACAACAGATTGTTAAATCTATTGGCAAATACAATGTAGAGTTTTGTATGATGCAATTAGGTCATTATTTTAGTGAGCTTTTCTCATCACTTAGCCTCCGGCGTTAACTTTTACAAAAATCTTCTCCTCTGAAACTAATAGGCCAAATTTTACCAAACTTGGCCATAATCATCATTGGGGTATCTAGTTTTAAAAAATGTGTCCGGTGACCCGGGCAACCATCCAAGATAGCCGCCATGGCTAAAAATAGAGCCTTTATGTATTTTCCTTTATGTATTTTCTACACATTTGAAAAGACGAACTTACAGTGTTTCTCTAGTAGATAATATTTCGGCACAAAAAGCGTTAGAATATTTTGAATTGCAATACAGAGGCACTTTTATTAACAAGTATTGAAACGATTATATTATTATGAGAGGGAACACTTTAGAAACAACACTCAAATTAATCTAAGACGTAGACGTTTTCACTGTAGAATGGCGCAAATTTGAGTTATTTTTTGTACAATATTTCACCGAGGTGTAGATGCTGACAGATATGTCGATTTTGTATGGTGGTTTAGTACCAATTTATAAAACTGGTGTAACAATGTATGCAATTGATGCCGTGAGCACTTTGCTATATTATCTGTGCTGCTTTCTATGGTCTTAGCTTATTAAGAGAGGTTTCATCATTTTCCTTAGTTTGTGTTACAGCGAGGGGTCGAATTTAAGCTTTTTTGTGTAGTGGCCCGCCGGACCAGTGGACTGAAAACTCTACTAGTCCGGCTCTAAATCTACTGTTCCTGGGGGGGGGGGGGGGGTTTGGGAGGGCTATGTGTTTTTTTTTGAAAAAATAGTTTGTTTCCAGGTTTTGGTGAAAAAAATAATTTGTTTTGGACCCTGAGAAAAAGAATTGTTTGTTTCACCCTCAGCTGCCACTATATTTAATGCTAAAATTGAAAGAAAAAAAATCGTTTTCGGTTTGTCGCTTAAAAAATAGATTGTTCTTCGCCGAAGGCGAAAAAAAAAGTTTGCACAGAAAGAAAACCCATAGGAAGGTTACTATACAAATCCTTGGTTAGACAGTAACAAAGGAATAGTCTTTATTCTGATTTTGATAAAGGCTTTGGTAATCTCAATGATTTTCTTTATACAAATCAGGATCAAGGACAGAAAAAATATCAACATTGTCTTCCACGTCATCGCAATCCTCACGACTATAGCATAGGGTGCCTGACTAGGCCGTCTGGAGCGCTGTCCAGAAATATTCCACATTGCAATAGCCGGGACCGGATCAAATGATGCTATATCTTAAGTGTGAAACATAATGAATAAAAGATCTGATAAAAAATTGGACGCAATTTTGATCGCCAATCATTCTTTACAAGTTTCATCTCAGAAAACCCCCTTCCTGCATCAGCAGAATGAGCAGGAAGGGCTAGGATTAAATTTTTCACATATTGTACAGTTCATTAAATTCCGATCTACTATATAATGCAACCATTCACGACCTTTTCCCCATGATTTTTGGTATTTGCGTTTCCTTTTGTCACTTTCATATACTTTATTTCGATCTTCCTTTTGATTTTCATTTATCTTATTTTTTTTGTCTAGTGGTTTAACTCGTTCCAAAAATTTCCACATTTTATATTGTTGTGAAGGACGCTCAGCCGAGATATTAATCAACTTGATCAACAAAGAAAAGGGGGTGATCTGCCTATGGTTATGACAACCTGAAGAAGGAGCGGTTGACCTTTTGATTCTAGTTGTTTTAAGGGGATGACGGCAATTTCAATATTTTTACGTCAAACCCCCCCCCCCCCCCTGTCAATGTGTCCTTTAAAAGAGAAACAAGGGTTGATAGTATAAACCCAACAGACAACCAAGAAAGATGAGTGGAGAAGTTATGGAATTTTATTAACTTGTCTTAATATTTCTGATAGTTTTCCCAACCTATTCCGGCAGCATGTCCTTGCACATTGTATATATTAATATCATAGGAAGCGCCCCACCCTTTGTGAACCAATTTGAGGGGTCTTCATTTGCATCACATGGTTAGGTTAACTTTTTAACATATGACATGTGCTGATGTGTGCTGTGTTAGTACTTACAAATTATGCCACCTGCTAGCCCGAGTCTGAGTGTACCTAACTGTTAATGAGGCATGCTATAAATGTCCCCAATCTACCTTCAATAATGTAGCTGCATATCTGTACTAAAAATACTGTGTTAAATGTTATCACAATTACAGACAATTTTGAAATGAATGCAAGAGCTGTATAGCCAGCCATGGTACAAAATGTAGTTAACTTCCATCATCAATGCTCCAGACTAAAAAATATTGATTCATTTTCAGATTATTTAAAATTTTCAAAATAGTATATACATAAAATTGAGAATGGAAATGGGGAATGTGTCAAAGAGACAACAACCCGACCAAAATAAAAAAACACAACAGCAGAAGGTCACCAACAGGTCTTCAATGTAGCGAGAAATTCCCGCACCCGGAGGCGTCCTTCAGCTGGCCCCTAAACAAATATATACTAGTTCAGTGATAATGAACGCCATACTAATTTCCAAATTGTACACAAGAAACTAAAATTTAAATAATACAAGACTAACAAAGGCCAGAGGCTCCTGACTTGGGACAGGCGCAAAAATGCGGCGGGGTTAAACATGTTTGTGAGATCTCAACCCTCCCCCTATACCTCTAACCAGTGTAGAAAAGTAAAAGCATAACAATACGCACATTAAAATTCAGTTCAAGAGAAGTCCGAGTCTGATGTCAGAAGATGTAACCAAAGAAAATAAACTAAATGACAATAATACATAAATAACAACAGACTACTAGCAGTTAACTGACATGCCAGCTCCAGACTTCAATTAAACTGACTGAAAGATTATGATTTCATCATATGAACATCAGGCACAATCCTTCCCGTAAGGGGTTTAGTATCATACCATCATAACATATATGAGAAGAACATAACCCGTGTCATGCCAACAACTGTTTTTAGAATAAATGTGTTTAGTTCCGACGCAAAGACCTTATCAGTGACTCAATATTAACGCCAAAATATGCAATCTTTAATGACTTGACAACAGTATCGTAATTATATCCCTTCTTAATAAGTCTATTCAAAGGTTTTGTAAGTTTATGAGGTGAATACTGACACCTTTGTGCTTTATAAAGAATATTTCCATAAAAAATTGGATGTGAAATACCTGAACGTATAAAAAGTCTGCATGTTGAGCTATATTTACGAATGATGTCTTTATACCGATGATAAAATTTAGTAAATGTTTTGACTAGTTTGTGATATCGAAAACCCTGGTGTAATAATTTTTCAGTAATACATAAATTTCTCTCGTTAAAATCTAAAACATTGTTACATACACGAGCGAATCGTACAAGTTGAGATATATAAACACCGTAAGATGGTGACAAGGGAACGTCACCATCTAAAAACGGATAATTAACGATAGGAAATGAAAAATCATCCCTTTTATCATAAATTTTAGTATTCAGCTTTCCGTTAGTGATATAGATATCAAGATCGAGGAAAGGGCAGTGGTCATTGTTAGTATTAGCTTTATTTAAAGTGAGTTCACCAGGATAAATTTCATTAATATACATGCTGAAGTCGTCATTATTGAGAGCCAAAATATCATCCAAATATCTAAAAGTATTATTAAATTTGTTTATCAGATGTTGTTTTGATGGGTCTTTGCTTATTTTTGTCATAAATTGTAACTCGTAACAATACAAAAAGAGGTCCGCAATAAGTGGTGCACAGTTAGTCCCCATTGGAATTCCGATAATCTGACGATATACGGAATCCCCAAAGCGAACAAAAATGTTATCTAGTAAAAATTCAAGGGCATATATAGTATCAAAGCATGTATTCATATAATACAGAAAGGTTTTGAAGTTTTCTAGACTAGAAAAAACAAATTTATACTCATTATACCACCGCTTTAAAAAAAAAGGGGGGGGGGTATACTGTTTAACCCGTCTGTTCTTCCGTCAGTCAGTCCGTCTGTCCCATGAATATTTTTCTCAGGAACTACAATACAAGGATTTCTGAAAGGAGTAGGTCCGGTAAGGACCGATTTTGGCCTCAAATTTCAGATTCATCTGACGAAAGATTTTGACCACTTTTTAAACACTTAAGTGTCTATTTTATTTGAATCAATTAGTTTATGTGAAAGATTTCAACTGAATTAGTCATAAAAACGCACGGATTCAAGCCGAAATGTGAAAAAGCTACCAAATATGCCGAAAAATGTCACGAATGCGGCCACTTTCGTTTTGCAAGAAAACCGTCTAAAATTTACCTAAAATGCTAGAATTGTGAAGATTTCAGTAATTTAGCATGACTTTATGGTGCTAGTACTCGATATATGTGCATTGTATTGTCAAAATCAGCCCAAATTTATGTAGCAGAAGCTTTCTACTGTCCAATAAATAACTAAAAGTTTACATTTGAGGAATTTTGTAAAACTGCTATATTTTGGGGCCGAAAAAGCGTTTTACTGAACCTACTCCTTTGGTTTCAGGATTTATCTAAGTCAGCTATACCGTGTGATGCGTTTTCAGATTGATCACTTGACAACTTCCTGTTTATCGAACACTTGTATGGTTTTACACATCAGGCCAAAATAAAAATATGGTTTGTTTCTCCTCGCCCGACCGACTCGAAGAAATCCCGCCGACTCAAAAGTTTTTATTCCGGTTTTTTGTAACATTTTTTTCCGGAAATTTTTCGGGGTTGTTTCCGGTGCCGATGATCATTTTATGGTGACCGGAAGTTTCTAATTTTTCATCAGATTCTATTAAAAGTCAAGAAACGATACGAATATTTAGGTGGTCTGCTATGAAATGTCGTCTACACGAGGAGACGAAAGAGTTAAGGGTGGCGGAACGTTTACCTTGTGTTCTTCAGTAGTAATGAAATAAAAAAACTTGTGCAAAAAATCACCTGTACGAGTATGAGGATCAAGAAACATGGAACGACGTGCTGCATGACGTTTTGGAAGGAGAAAACTTCTCGAATTTGTTAAAAAAAAAACTAATATACCATACAGATAAATCCATATATCCATTTTTTTTTGGCATCTTTGACACGTGAATGATGACACGTGAATGATAACCTGGCAGTGGTAAGAGGAAGGCTTGTAACTGAATAGCTGCGGAACCGTAGCTCTTTAGGTCCTTGTGGTATTTTTTTATTTTTTGCAGACTCCGTTAAAAATAAAAAAAATAACATAAGGACCTAAAGAGGTCAAAATCTAGTGAAACTTAGTTAAAAGTTACACCATTTTCTCAGTATTATTTTTCAGTAAATTTTTCTACTTTTTGATATTCATTCAGATTTGACCTTTATTGGTAATTTTTCAACATTTTACTGTTAATTTGAATTTTTTTTTTAGAAAATTGTATACGGTGTAACTTTCAATCGGTCATTTGATCAGATAATTTTCTAATATGTATTGACAAATGTATTAGAAGTAAAATTGAAACAACCACAGCTTTATTTAAAAATTACACCTTTTTGTCAGTATTTTTTTTTCAGTAATTTTTTCTACTTTATAGATATTCATTCCGATTTGACCTTTAATGATAATTATTTCAATATTTTACTGTAAATTTGACATTTGTGGGGATAATTGTATACGATATTACCTTAAATCGGTCATTTGAAGACAATTTTTTTTATATACATTGACAAATGTATTAGAATTAAAATTGAAACAACCACCTCTTTATTTTAAAATTACACCATTTTCTCAGTACTGTTTTTTTTAGTAATTTTTTCTACTTTTTGATATTCATTCAGATTTGACCTTTATTGATAATTTTTCAACATTTTACTGAAAATTTGACATTTTTTGGGGATAATTGTATACGATGTGACTTTAAATCGGTCATTTGATCAAGATAATTTTCTAATATGTATTGACAAATGTACTAGAAGTAAAATTGAAACAACTACAGATTTATTTAAAAATTACACCATTTTCTCAGTACTATTTTCTCAGTATTTTTTTCTACTTTTTGCTATTCATTCAGATTTGACCTTTATTGGTAATTTTTTAAACAATCTACTGTTTATTTGACATTTTTTCGGATAATTGTAAACGATGTAAACTTAAATCGGTCATTTGATCAAGATGGATTTCTTATATGTATTGACAAATGTGTTAGAAGTAAAATTGAAACAACCACAGCTTTATTTAATCAAAGCGCGAAAGCGCTGTTAAGGCAGTTAATTACAAACTTTTCAAACTTTATTAATCAAACTCAGACGCAGTAACTGCGCTACAGGAGCATCACATATGTATAGTATATTATTATTTCAGATGACAGAATGAGTATAGAAATTATCTTACATGTATATATTAAACTATATGATTTCAAGTTATTTGAACTTATACAAATGTATTACATACACAAAGTAAATATAGGTAGTAGCATTACCGTATATATATATTATAATTATTAACACATATTTCAAAGGTAATACACAAGTTCATGCTTCAACTTTGTTTTGAGTGTACTCGATTCGGTTACAGTACGTCACGCCACCACGTGCAAATAGAGTGTTGTGTGTATTTCTAGTCCAGTTATATCATTTATCTACGGTCACTTGGTCTTCTCCCGACCGGCAGTAAAACGCTTGCCGAAGTGGGGCGTCCGTTTGGCTGTGCGGGATGTATCAAGTTTGCAGTCACGTCCGGTCAGAAGGGGGACGTTAAATCCGATGCCTCGTGTAAAGAGAGTACCACGCTCTTTGCACGTTAAGAACCCTTGCAACAACTCTTTTGAGGGGTCCGTAGGTGGCCTGTTGCAAGGCAAAATTTCTGTCCCTAACCAATATTCCCTCATTTTCCAGTGGCAGTCAAAATTTCCCTGACCATCATCCCAGATGGCCTCTATTATATCAACCTACCAATTGTATTTATTGTGAATTTGTTCTCGTCCTGAATATGCATAAAATATTTGCCACTGGACGTTAAGCAACCAACAATCAATCAATCATTTATCTACCATAGAACAGAGGTGGTTTGTAGAATTTAAGATTTAGAGTTCTTTTGTACCTAGTTCACCTATATCTATAGTCTACTGTTTACAGTATATTTTCTGTGCCTCGCCATGGAATGCATTTTTAGCCATGTCCTTGTCAGTTTGCTTTAATTTATGAGTTTGACTGTCCCTTTGGTGTCTTTCGTCCCTCTTCTTTAGACATATGTAAGAACTTTTCCTTTTCAATATAAATAGACTATTTTTAATTATTGATTGTATACGCATATTCTATGACTCCCATAAAAAATAGTTCACAAAGATTGACTAGTCTCTGTACTGTGTGTATATCAAGAACATCAAGTAACATAATGGTAAATGTACATAGTAATATGTCATTTTTTTTGATGACCATACCTGCCAACTGTCAGTACTTGCAGAGTATTTCCTCCATCGAGCTCGAGGCTCCCAAATGGAAATTTTGTAAGAGCAATTTTGTCGACTATTTAAAGAAAACAATTAATTCAACAATGGCTATAAGCTTGTTAATGCAAGAAGAAGCCAAAAACCACATTAGAATATATTTGAAGGGAATCCATGACAATCGTCCCATTATCAAATAGCCCCACTTTTTCACTAACTCGCCCCACTTTAAAAAAAAATTGCCCCAACCTGGATTACCAAATCGCCCCACTTGTGAACTGTGTTAAATCCCGTTAATATTACTCCTGCCAACTCGCCCCACCTAATAGAAAACGATAATATCTAGATAAATATATTATTAACCAGGAAGAATTTAGTAATGCCAACTCGCCCCACTTATGTAAAAAGATGTTATCCCGTTGTATATAAGTTAAATTCTGTTAATATTACTCCTGCCAACTGGTCCCACCTAATGGAAATCGGTGAAATCTAGATAAATATATCATTAACCAGGATGAATTTAGTAATGCCAACTCGCCCCACGTATGGAAAAAGATGTTATCCCATTGAATATAAATTGCATTATGATACAATTAACAGGTTTCTTTTCAATTGTTATGCAAATAACTAAGCTTCAAAACTTACATTTATTCTTCAACAATCAGTTTTTTTTTTAGAATTATAATTTCAGTATATATCAATAATAGTAATTAAATTAATTTTCCGTTTGTTTGTATTCTGTGTAGATTAGTTTTCATTAAAGTGTTGCGAGTTTTTATTTTTAATTATATATATATATATTAATCTAAAAATTACCGTTTTTTTATAAGTAGGGCGAGTTGGCAGGAGTAATATTAAACAGGGTTCTCGCTAAGGCGAGTCCATGAGTCCTGGACTCATCAAAATCTGTCTGGACTCACCATTTTCTGTCTGGACTCACCATTTTCAAAACTGGTGAGTCCACAAATACATCAATATTGAAATATTTTGTATAAACTGAACACAGTTACCATGACTCACCGTGGCCAAAAATGACGAGTCCCTGGACTCGCCTTCAAAAATCCTTAGCGAGAACCCTGATTTAACATGATTTAACCAATTTCACATGTGGGGCGAGTTGGCAGGAGTAATATTAAACATGATTTAACCAATTTCACATGTGGGGCGATTTGATAAATCAGTTTGTGGTGTTTTTTTAAAAAGTGGGGCGATTAGCCAGTGGGGCGACTTGTCCTTCTTCCATTTGAAGGCCCCCTTGAAGGTTTTGAATGACTATATGTACCATCTTTCACGTAAAACCCCCATGTGCATTTTGAAAAGTTGGCAGATATGTTTCTAACTCCAGGCAAAATCTACCGGTATGAATGAAAAAGAAGTTTTCAATTAAGGCTCTGTGGCCATAACAGCTGTCTCATTAGCATTTTAACCACTTCCCATATTTGCAATTAAAACAATAGAAGAAAATTATTCAACGCAAAAACAAAACTTACTTGTAAATATGAAATTCTCTTTACGGTATGAGTTTTTCTCATTGTTTGAGATTGTACAGTAGTACCTGTAACTGCTTATACCTATTTCTTATTCACTTTTGCTTGATAAACTCACTAAATAGCATATACATTGTAACACATCTCCTTATTTTTATATGCATTCCAATAACATGAACAATTGTAATTCAATTCTATATACCAAAGCAAAATGAACAGCACCACTTTCATTCACTAGTATGCATCTTTTGGCAAAATACAAGTTCTTAGATGACACAATTAATATAATATATATTTATTGATAAAAAAATAAAATTTAGTATACAACTCTTTAACAGGTATAAAAAAAGCACAGCTGTGTCATAAATTGTGAAATCTGTGCTGAAAACATAGACACTGATGGTATTTGAGTATTCCATATGTGAAGCTCAACATTAGCTCGTCAGTTGGTGGTGGACAGTTATAGTTCCTTTCTGCAGGCTAGGATGAATGACTTTCAGGAAAACCAATTTCACAAATCAAAACTTTCCTCTAGATTTCTCCTACACTATTCATCCAGTTTAGTTCTTTTGTTTTAATTGAGAACCGTCCTGATTTTTAATTTTGCAAACCATTCAGTCTCTTGCTTGCAAATGGTGCATGAAAATAGGATGGGTATGGCAGTAGACAAGTCTCTTTAAAGTGGGTTTGTGCCCTGACAAAAAAGTTTTATAACTTAAGTTTAATTGAAACTTGTGCAACACATATACCTAAATAACTATATAACATATAAGAGAGCATCATTCGTGTCAATGTTTTGTTCCTGTTTACATTGTCATTGATATTTTTTCAGAAAGCCTGAGGCATAGCTCATGAATTCCTGTCATTAGACATTACATCCTAAATTAACATAATTTACTGCTAGAATAATTATCAGTATGATATACGTATACACTATCATTGTACAGCCCAAGTCTTCAGTATATATAATTGTTGCATTCATTCACTCCTGTGTTCAGTCGTTCAAAAATATTTAAACATCAACAAATGAACTTTAATAAGGACAAGAAAACACTAGAAAAGATACGTACATACAACCCGTGTTTAAGTGTATTTGAAAGAGAAATAAATCTGGTTAAACGATGTAAAAAGGAGAAATATATCTGGTTAAACGATGTATAAAGGAGGAAAAAATTGTAGATATTGCATTACGATGCGTTCTACCTAATAGCACGTGGATATGTTTACATATTTAGACTTGACCCAGTATGACCCGTACCTTGTAGGTCACCGCCGTCGTTTAAACACTTGACTACAGTCGCGTATAAGCTAGACAATAAAAAGCTTAAGCCTGTACTATTTGTGTGAAGTAAATGTGTTTGTTCTGAACATTTAAATTGTTTTACCTGATAGCAAGGACGTATATCTATCCGTTTCCTTCTCAATTCACTATCAAATTCTTCGAGCTTCTTCAAAACATACGTATTACTGCGCCCGGAAGTGAAAAAAATATGAGAAATCCTCGTAAAATAATGCTATTTTCAATTTTGTGGAATCCATTTTGTTATAATAATTATACAAAGATAAAAAAAAAGTTACGATTAATTATGAATTTGCATATCATTATACGGAACGTTTATGGACTATTTTTTTAAGTCGGTCATTTTGGCGGGAAATCATGTACACATACACACGTAGATTTGCTGGTACCCGATTGTAATGTTACACATCAAATAGCTAATACCCGGAACGTAGTACTGGGAACCAGGATAATACGTAGACAACATACATAACTAATACCGAAATTGAAAACGCTTTACGGTTTCTCGTTCATAAACCGAATTCCGCTTTGAATTATAGAAGATGCAATATTAATCATGTTCAGTCGACTTTTCATTGTTATATCAACGTCTGAACTAATTAAAGAATCTTTAGATGTCAGATAACACTTGAAATTGATCCGACCTCTTTCCACACGGAATATACAAATAATGATAGTTTGTAGTCAGGTTGACTGCTTATAATGCAAAATACACACTAATAACAAGTTCTATCAAACGAACAATACACACTGATCGTTTCTTTAGTCCCCAATGTAAATGAAAGAAACAAAAACCGTATCATACCATAAAAAGAGGAGGAGAAATTCGAACATTTCCGGATCTATTTCTGGCCAAAAGACCCCCAGCATAGATTGCGTATGAAAAGATGAACCTCATGACTTAAAAGTCAGGCCTTAAAGCACTGCCTTTAAAAATTACACCTTTTTGTCAGTACTATATTTTCAGTAATTTTTTCTACTTTTTGATATTCATTCAGATTTGACCTTTATTGGTAATTTTTAAAATTAGATAACTTGCATGTAGTACATGTACTCAGTAGGTGTTTTCTCTCAAGATCATATTTTTGTTTTTTTAATTTTTATAATTGTTTTAAAGGTGCATATCAGTTCTAAGACAAGTAAAAAATTTAGCCTGGCAAATAACGGGAAGTTAGTAAAAAATGCCCCCAAATATCTATAAAATGCACTATTGTAATAGTTTTTGGACCTTAACATTTTAACTAAAACTGATCAAAGTAGACTTATATTTCGGACAATAACTTTAGTTTAAGTGTATAGATCTTTATGAATTTTTTTTCAGAAGGTTCAATACCACACAAGGAAGCTTTGGACCGATTTTGGGGATGATGGTCCCTACCGTTAAGGAATTAAGGGCCCAAAACAAGCATTTTATAGTTTAAGGATAATAACTTGTGTATAAGTATTTCAATTGCTCTGATATTGTATCATAATGTTTAAAACCACAAGTTGAAGGTTTGGAAGTCTTTAAATGGGTCATGGAATCAAAGTTAGGAATAAAGGGCCAAAAAGGGGCCCAAAACAAGCATTTTTCTTATTTCAAGACGATAAGTTGTGTGTTATTGTATGGATGTCTTTCGAACTGTACCACAATGCTCCATATAACAAGAGGGGGGGGGGGGGCTGGAATTTAGTTTTGGATTAATTGCCCAAAATATGTAGGAATAAGGGGCCAAAAAAGGGCCGAAAAGAAGCTCATTTCTAGTTTCCAAACAATAACTTTGATTTAAGTACATGTATATAGATCTCTCTGTAATTGTACTACAAGGTTTTATACTAAAAAGGAAAGGATGGGATTGTTTTAAGGGTAACTGCTGAAAGGGGGGTTTCAATAAGTTTGGGGGGAATTTGTTAAAAAAATTAAGGGATTTCTTTTCTTTTTTTTCAAATTTCAATTTTTCAAAATTTTCAAGAAGAAATCTTCAATTACACAGTATTGTGCAATAGATTTGTTGATATTTGGCCACATTTATTTTGTAACAAAAACCTTTTTTTTGCCAAAAATTCAATCACATTCCAAATTCAGACAGCATCAAGCTTGAACATTGTGACCATATTCAATTTGCTCCAACTGTTCAGAGTCCAACCACTGCGGTTGTATAAAGCTGCGCACTGCGGTGCACCTGGTTTTTACATACTTTCAATTGATGACAGTCTTTTAAAAAGCTTGTTATATGAAACAGAGTTGTAAACATACGTGTACTTAAAAAAATCTTCCTCTTTGAAACTTTTAATTGTAGGGCCAATCACTCATTGAGTGTCTTGATTAGAAAGTTGTGTCTATTAGAGCGTATGTAAAAAAAATGTGGCCATTTTGTTTTATCTACGAAAAAAAATTATGTTTGCATATATAATGTGCCATATAAAAGTTTTTGACTTATATCTCAGATTAAATCAAGATAAAAGACATTTGAGGTAACCCTACATCTTCAAAAATCGAAAGCTTTTCCAAAATTATCTTGAATGTCCCCTCTCCAAAGAGCACCTCTTTCGTGTTTGTTGATACTTTGAGATTTTGATTTTTAGTCCCCTAACGGCTAACGTCTAAGTGGACTTAGGTTTGCACTGCCTGTCATCAGTCTGTCTATCTGTCAGTTCGGCTAATAAGACTTTTTTGTGCTTGTAGATTTTAATTTGATTTATCATGACAAGTTACAGGTCAAATTCATTATTCACGCTTTATAAGCTTTTCTCCTTGTTCAGTTGAAGCCCTTTCTCTAGAATTAAATTTTTGATGAAATATTTATTCATTAGAAGACTTCTGTTCAAACGGAAATAACTCATTTTTTTAAAGACAAAATGACAATTTGAATGTTTTTTCTTTGCTTTGGTATTTAGTGATTCAATTTTGTTCCAGTTTGATATTTGTGTGCAGAGTTTTGGTCTTTGGACATAGGAAATTCACTTAGATAGTCAGAATTCAACAAGTTTTTACGTTTTGCTGGAAGATTTTGTCTCGATATTTTTATGTAGTTTACATTATGACAAATAATAGATCAAATTTTTGTTCCATTATTAACAATGAATTTGTAACGGGTTGGGGACTATGTATTTCCTTGTATTACTCGCAGAATGCTTGTTTTTATCCAAAAATGTTCAACTCGGAAAAAATTGTTTAATATTTAGTTAAAATAGATATTGATGACTTTATTATGTGAAACTTTGTTTAGATCTATCATACTTTTACTCTTTTTTGCTAATACCTTCATCATGTTCATTCATGACTAAAAACTTGTATTTAGACCTTTTTGCACGTTTTTCTTTACGGTAGACCACAATAATATTACATGTATATATACAGTAAAATCTTACTATTTTAATGACAATATAAAAAAGATGATGTGGTATGATTGCCATGAAACAACTGTCTTCAATCAAGAGACCAAAATGACACAGACATTAACAACTATAGGTAAATGTACGGCCTTCAACAATGAGGAAAGCCCATACCGCATAATCAGCTATAAAAGGCCCCGATAAGACAATGTTAAACAGTTCAAATGAGAAAACAAACGGCCTTAAGTATATAAAAAAAAACAAATATGTTACACATTTTATGATTCTTTTCATTTTAACGTGATTACGGACTTGTTCTTATTTTCAAGCGGAATACATGATGTTTGCCTGCATTTTAAGTTGATCTGTATTCTTGAGCTTCTTGAATCTATTGATCAATAATTTTCTACAGCTTTCATTTCAACCCGCAAACAAAGAAATTATTATCATAAAGTATTTTTTAAGTGATCTGTAGATTATAATTTTTATCACGATTTAATTTTTTTGTTATTTTATGTACATCGTATTCCTTTCTCTCGGAAGAGACTTCTGAAGGATGGTTCTTAAATATTATCCCAAAATTGATAAAAAAAATTAAAAAATATGGTCAAGCTAAGGACGATAAAATAAAATTCAGATTTCAGATTTTCCCTTTGCTGGTTAATTTCAAAGACAGAAATAATCGTGTCATAGACTCCACATTTTGGTATGATACAAATGTGAAACATAATTTTCACGAGTATAATTATTTCATTGTCTTTGGTTTTATTATTTTCTTTTTTTTTTGGAATATGGAAGATACATTTGTATCTAGCCCTACTGAAATATACAAGGTAATTAAAAGATTTTTTTTTATATAAAATTACAGAGAGAAGCTAAACAAGACCATAGTAATGCCCCAGGCAGTATTAGTTGATAAAGGAGGTCAACCGCATGTACCATATGATTCACCAAGTACAGATGCATGTTCAAGACAAGAGATAAATAAACGTTTTACAATTATGGAAAGTTACGCTTTTACCAAAAAACAAAGTATCAGGAGAAATATGGAGATGCGTACCTCTTTTGGACGTCACATGGCGGTAGTGTTCACAAAAGTAAATGACTATATAAACTTGTAAAATAATAATCCGAGAAATCCAGGAAGATGTGTTCTCATGGCTGGGATAAGTTTTTTGAGTTTACCAATATGAAGGAAGGCTTGGAGCAGCTTTTTAAACAATTTGAGGAAAGTTTTTTTCTAATTAATTAAATCGATACGAATTTTTTCAAGGAACAACAGCAGCAACAACTTCAAACTCAGCAGCCTCAGCCACCTCAAATTCAACAACCCAAACAACCAACCCTTCAAGAGCTTATGTCAGCGCCATCCCCTTATGCTGTACAACCCATTATAGTCATTGGATCGTCTAACAACAAGAGACCCAGCACGTTACCACGTTGTGGACTACCTAGCAAAAAAAACAATAAGGGGAGAAAACTTCGATCCCATGGAATTGTTCAACCAATTAAGAATTGACTAGTTCTTTGATTCGTACTGTACATATTGGCATTGTACAAAACACGACTTTGGTACTTTTGGAAACTAAAGCCAAAACTTACGTTTTGTTAACAGACAAATTATCAACATATAAAATCCATGTCATTGATGGCAACCATAGCATAAAGGCTCAAAAAGCAGCTTATAGAAAGTCAAAAGACTAAACATTTAGATTTAGAGGCGTAAATATATATTGTGACCTGACTGAAGATAAGGCATTGTTTCTTGGTATAAGCCGAAATGAGGACACCAGCTCATTTGTCAAATTTAGTGATTATCAGAAGGTGGATCTAATCAGAAGAAAATTGTATCCCATGACAAGGACTAGTCAAAAAGAGGAGCCTCCTAAAACCCAATAAGGTTTTAAAATATGTTTTCCTGTATGCTGAACTTGAAAGGTAAAATAATTAAAGATTGATATTAATCAAAGTTGTTTGTCCTTTAACATGAATATAAACATAGGTGTGGGGAATACATTCATTTTGATGAATCTGATATAATAAAGCACACACACAGACCAACACACACACAGTAAACAATTAAGATGTCTGGAGAAGGACAACCATGCAGTCTTGATATTATGTCTTTTTATAGTTAACTTAATGCAGCACATTTAATTTTGTAACCATCAGACTGAGATCCAATTATTGTATTGATAATAAATATTAACTGTGAAACAGAATTTAATATGGATTAAAAACAAACGGCTCTATCTTCCTTCTAAAAAGGAACTTTTGAGACAAATAAAAAGGGGCACACAGCTTGATATGCATGTTTCAAGATATTTTCTTGAGTTAAGGTTGAATTAGACAATTCGACCATACTGCTCATCAAGTTAACTATATTAATTATGACTGTGAGTTGTATTGAATGATTTGTGTATGGTTTTTTTTTAAATGCAGTCGATAGAAAAAATATCATGAAGTTTCTTGCATGTCTTCCAAATAATTGCTATGGCTTATATAAAGACATCTGTTTACAAAAGACAACTCTACCAGCATCAAAATTTACATGTTTAAGAGGATTAACGAATAGTGATGCATATGTGTGTTTACATAATTTGTCATTAACATTATCTCAACGTTTTTATTATTTAAATCAAATAAGAAATTAATTCAATCTTTTAAAATCTAAAATAAATATTTTTATTATTACTTTATCAGTTCATCAAATAAATTTCGATTTCACCACTAAATTTAATAATATGATATCTATTCTTAGAGATGGAAATAACGTGTTGATTTAAAATACCCATGTTAAAGCAATCTCGGGATTAATCATCAAAGCGCCGATAGGGGTAATGCGGTTTCGGGAAAACGAAATTAGTTTGTCCGAGTTTTCATTTCATGCTATTATGTATATTAATAAAATATTTCATTCAGGTCAAATCAACGTGTTTCCGTCAAGGAGATAATTGATATCATTCATTTATCTTCGTTTTTAAATATTAATGCACATGATGAGAAGTGGATAATTAACAAATATTACATAAGTTATGAAAATCCAAGTAATCACATAAATCTTATCGTAAATTTTAATTCAAGAGATTACCAAGAACTAGCCACAAAATGTAAGATATGAAATTATCCAGAGTAGGATTACCATAAATTTTGTGCTGATTATAAGATTATAATAAACCATTTTCAATGAACCGAGACGTGCATATACAAAATATGTATATATACGATTATAAGAACAAACGCGTGCTAACCTGTATGTGTATAATCTTTTATATGACAGTCCCTTATTATACCCCCGCTTTAAAAAAAGGGGGGTATACTGTTTTACCTCTGTCTGCCCGTCCGTCCGTCCCATGAATATTTTTCGTCGCATTTTCTCAATAACTACAATACAAGGATTTCTGAAATTTGGTTTCAGGGTTTATCTAAGTCAGCTATACCGTGTGATGCGTTTTCAGATTGATCACTTGACAACTCCCTGTTTACCGAACACTTGTATGATTTTACACATGATAGCCAAGTTGAAAATTTTCGTCGCATTTTTCTCAATAACTACAATAGAAGGATTTCTGAAATTTAGTTTCAGGGTTAAGCTAAGTCAGCTATACTGTGTGATGCGTTTTCAGATTGATCACTTGACAACTTCTTGTTTACCGAACACTTGTATGATTTTACACATGATAGCCAAGTTGAAAATTTTCGTCACATTTTTCTCAGGAACTACAATACAAGGATTTCTGAAATTTGGTTTCAGGATTTATATAAGTCAGCTATAGATTACCTTAGCTGGATTTGGCAAAACTTTTAGGAATTTTGGTCCTCAATGCACTTCAACTTCGTACTCTATTTGGCTTTTTTTTTTTTATATATTTTTGGATTCGAGCGTCACTGATGAGTCTTTTGTGGATGAAACGCGCGTCTGGGGTATATACTTAATTTAGTCCTGGTTTCTATCATGAGTTTATTCTTACCGTGTGATGCGTTTTCAGATTCATCACTCGACAACTTCCTGTTTACCGAAAAACTTGTACGATTTTACACATGATAGCCAAGTTGAAAATTTTCGTCACATTTTTCTCAGGAACTACAATACAAGGATTTCTGAAATTTGGTTTCAGGATTTATATAAGTCAGCTATACCGTGTCATGCGTTTTCAGATTCATCACTCTACAACTTCCTGTTTACCGAAAAACTTGTATGATTTTACACATGATAGCCAAGTTGAAAATTTTCGTCACATTTTTCTCAGGAACTACAATACTAGGATTTCTGAAATTTGGATTCAGGATTTAAATAAGTCAGCTATACCGTGTGATGCGTTTTCAGATTCATCACTCGACAACTTCCTGTTTACCGAACACTTGGATATTTTTACACTATTAATCTTATCCACTTGCGGCGGGGGTATCATCAGTGAGCAGTAGCTCGCAGTTTCACTTGTTTTCAAATATTTGTTTATAATTTACATTGAGAATGGAAATGGGGAATGTGTCAAATAGACAACAATCCGACCAAACAACAAAACAACAGCAGAAGGTCACCAACAGGTATTCAATGTAGCGAGAAATTCCCGCACCCGGAGGCGTCCTTCAGCAGGCCCCTAAACAAATATATACTAGTTCAGTGATAATGAACGCCATACTAGTTTCCAATTTGTACACAACAAACTAAAATTAAAATAATACAAGACTAACAAAGGCCAGAGGCTCCTGACTTGGGACAGGCGAAAAAATGCGGCGGGGTTAAACATATTTGTGAGATCTCAACCTTCCCCCTATACCTCTCACCAATGTAGAAAAGTAAACGCATAAAAATACGCACATTGAAATTCAGTTCAAGAGAAGTCAGAGTCTGATGTCAGAAGATGTAACCAAAGAAAATAAACAAAATGACAATAATACATAAATAACAACAGACTACTAGCAGTTAACTGACATGCCAGCTCCAGACTTCAATTAAACATCCTGAAAGACTATGATTTCATCATATGAACATCAGGCACAATCCTTCCCGTTAGGGGTTTAGTATCATACCATCATAACATATATGAGAAGAATATAACCCGTGTCATGCCAACAACTGTTTTTAGAATAAATGTGTTTAGTTCCGACGGAAATACCTTATCAGTGACTCAATATTAACGCCAAAATATGCAATCTTTAATGACTTGACAACAGTATCGTAATTATATCCCTTCTTAATAATTCTATTCAAAGGTTTTGTAAGTTTCTGAGGTGAATACTGACACCTTTGTGCTTTGTAAAGAATATTTCCATAAACAAAATGGATGTGAAAAACCTGAACGTATAAGAAGTCTGCATGTTGAGATCTATTAGTTTGTGATATCGAAAACCCTGGTGTAATAATTTTTCAGTAATACATAAATTTCTCTCGTTAAAATCTAAAACATTGTTTCATACACGAGCGAGTCGTACAAGTTGAGATATATAAACACCGTAAGATAGTGACAAGGGAACGTCACCATCTAAAAACGGATAATTAGCGATAGGAAATGAAAAATCATCCCTTTTATCATAAATTTTAGTATTCAGCTTTCCGTTAGTGATATAGATATCAAGATCGAGGAAAGGGCAGTGGTCATTGTTAGTATTAGCTTTATTTAAAGTAAGTTCAGCAGGATAAATGTCATTAATATACATACTGAAGTCGTCATTATTGAGAGCCAAAATATCATCCAAATGTCTAAAAGTATTATTAAATTTGTTTATCAGATGTTGTTTTGATGGGTCTTTGCTTATTTTTGTCATAAATTGTAACTCATAACAATACAAAAAGAGGTCCGCAATAAGTGGTGCACAGTTAGTCCCCATTGGAATTCCGATAATTGTGTTGGCAAAATAAAAGAATATAGTCATTTAAGTAGTACAAGTTAGTGTATAATGAAGGGTTACTTGCTACTGGCATAATTAAGCAATGTTACAGTATACTTACTCATAAATCATATGATTTGGATCAAATGAAATGGATTATTTTCTTGAAGGTATTCACCCATGTATTCATAATACAACATGAACAAGAGGGTATGGTTTGGGTCGGACAAAATCAATCAAAAGGGATATATAAAGTATATCAACAACTCTGCAAGAGCTAAACCCAATTAACTTGGGCTTTATCATGTACAATGTACATGTGTCATGTGTATGACAAATATAATATTATTACAAAGTGCAATTGATTACAAACAAAGCCATGACTTTCCTTAACAAGTTTTCTAAATACTTTGATATTTATAAGATGGAGTTTATAGAGAGAATTGCTCTGTTCAAGCAAATTAATAAGCATAAATGCAAGTTTCTTACTGTAGCAAGTTTGCCAAGTTGATCAATCATCATATATTGAATTTAAAAAAAGAGAGAAATATATTTTCTTAATTTATTCCATTCACAACTTAAAATTTAAACAATCAACATGATCAAACATGCACCCACCCTCCCCATGTGTTGATATATACATGTATATACAAGTACATCACACCAAGACATACACAAATGTACATGTATGAAGATATTTCACCAACTCATGTATTAAAGTACTGTAAATTTGCTAAATTTGTTCAAAATTAGGACTGACTAGTGACTATAAATATAATTTATTCAGAGATGTTCAATAATTCATCACAAAAATTGTCTACATATATAATATATAGTGCACACATGTAGATTCACTGTACATTACCACACACAATTGCTTTTCTTTTTATTACCCACTATATTGTTACATACATTGTACATTGTAATGATGTATATCATACAGAAAGGGAAGAATTGGTAGTATCATTTGAAGACATTTCCATTTCAGGCCTTCATTTTCAATCAAATCAAACAAAATCTCACCCCCCCCCCTTTTTTTTCCTTTTTATCTAAACTTAAACTGAAGAGAGGTGGGCAGGAGTCTTTGATAATTTTCCTGTTCCCTAACCCATCCAATTCCAGCTCCCTACCCCCTCAAATTTTCATGTTCCCTGCCAACCCCTCCCTCAACAGCTTAAGGTCGCAATGCACATGTACTGTGTATTCCAACCTACTTATATGGCAATACATATTTGAATTTATCATTATTATCTGATTACAAGAATTTTGTCCGAGATGACTGACGTCCAACGGTTTTTCCAGACATGCTGGGGTCGTGCCGAGGGCCCCAGCTTGTCATACGAAACAGCCGTTGGATGTCAGAGTAATCTCGGACTCACAAAAAATATGCCTAAATACATTATTTTACTATATAAATTACGCACCATGAGAGATTTTGAAGACGGCAGGCTGTTAAAGATCTATTTCGTTTCCATTCTCACAAGGATGTAGAAAATGTTGGCTTTTTGTCCCGTTACCGATTCGGCACCGGCATGCCTCTGGCTCTGACTTACAGGAGCATACATGTATGATTGTACTGGCAACGTCTATCTGTTTACGTTCATCGTCTGGGAATCGATAGTCCATAGTTGTATCGTTGTATTGTCGTTCACATATTCGCGGCCATGCTTGTTTGTTTACATTTATGATAGGACACGTATGACGTCACCAGCATTCAGGAACAAAGGGAGACAATCACGTTGCACTTTCCCCGATGAACCATGAAGTTACCTGTTTTATAGGTATTACGAGGACACACATACGACTACCAATATTTTTTTAGTATTTATTTTAACCAATACATTAACATATGAAACACAATTTTTTTTACCTTTAAACATTCGTTTTCGAAATTCGATTTTCGTTTTTAACAATCAATTACCAACATTCTATCACAATATTAATTTTCAACATTCAAAATTCGTTTTTAACATTGGAATTACAACTTTAAAACATTCTCTTTCAACATTGAACATTCGACTTTTACATTCAATATTCGTCTTCATTCAACGTTTGTTTTCAATATTTAACTTTCGTTTTTAACGATCAACTACCAACATTCAATTTCAATATTTGTTTTCAACATTCAAAAATCGTTTTCATTATTTGGATACCAAATGTTTAATATTCATTTTCAACATTCGCTTTCAACATTCATTATTCGTCTTCAACATAAAACATACTTTTTCATCATTCAACTTTTGTTTTAATATTCAACTTCTAACCATTTATGTTCACTATTCAACATTAGTTTTCAACATTCAACATTCGTTTTCAACATACAACGTTCATTTACTACATTTAAAATTCGTTTTCAATATTTGATTTTCATTATTCAACAATCGTTTTCAATATTCGGATTTTAACATTTAACATTCTTTTTCGACATTCAGATTTCAACATTCTATATTCATGTTCAACATTCAACATTCATTTTCAACATTCATTTCCAACATTTAACATTTGTTAAGATCTTTCATAATTCATTTTCATCATAGATACTTAGAACAGTCATTAACAATACGCAGACAACACTTATATTTAAATAATTAACATGTATATAAAATTCCTGATGTGAATCTGGATTATTACTAAAGTATATATTTGAAGTGACTTATAGGTCCATTGGGCCGGAAGTTATTTTTATTAAGATATTTAAATATTGTACATATTTGTACACAATTTCACTATTTTTTAAACATATTTGTATTGTATTGTAAATAAGAACGATATTATTTTCTTATTGTCTCTTATCTATGTCCAATTGTATGTACTTGTGTGTAACGTGATGAATGTTCTTTATAGGGCCCTTTAATTGGGAAAATATTCTTATTCTTATGTTTATTAGAAACTATCGATGTTCAACTACATAACAAAAATACTATCGTTACATTGTTTCGGGTCGACGGTTTATTTTTACACTTTGAGAAAGGCCAAGTGTAATTATAATCCTAATCATAGGTGCATGACAGTTTCCACACATGTCTGTTGATCGATCTTAATTTCCACAGGTAAAGTGTTTTGGCCTTTAAAAATTCAAAATAGCGAAAATAGAGAACAATTGAGTTTTATATTTGACATGTTTAGGATATCATATTCAAATCTAGGAGAACCACAGCAATACGGCAGAATACTTTAGACAGTAAGTGTGGGTTTTTTTGTTTAAATAAATCAAAAATATTCTAACAGTCAGTGTGTCACGAAGTAAATAAACAGCTAGTTTCTGTTTTGCAACGATCCTATCCAGTTTTCCTCCAGAATGTATATTACTTCATTAATATATACCCTATTCCTTTGTCTTTACATGATATTTTACAACTCATAAGTTATCTTAAGCAAGTATTAATAGATAAATTAATAGATGGATGTATATAGATTAATGTTTTCACTAAGACGTGTCACCAGTTAATAATTATCTAGTACAGAAACCATATGTTGCTTAAATGTATATATGGCGTCTTCCGGCAGCAATACTATAAGAGCTAAATTTTTACCTCAAAGTTTTTTCCTTTACTTTTCATTCCATCACATGAAATTGTGTCTTCCGTGTATAATCTATATAACTTGGCAGTTGTTCATAACATGTAAGTTTTATAAATAACACTGACCCATTCTATCTATGAAATAACAATCATGAATTAAATAACATTTTGGCAAATTAATAACATGTAGACCCTCACCTTAAGGTATATCTAGCAAACGTTATTATTTTATAATTTTTCGAATATGATTTGAATTCCTTAATTAGAAATAACAAAAATATTTGTTACATTTATGTACATGTTTTAAATGTTCTCCTACTTAACACTTTTGAAATAGGAGGATTAGAATATCCACTGGTGCATGTGTTGTCTAATAAATCCTTGACCATAATTTAGTGTAACTATAACTTTTTTTAGTGAGGTTAGGAACAAAGAAGGGATCACTTTTTCATAGGAAAACGTTGTATGCGATGTGCATAGCATTCTCTTTTATTTTTTAACATTTTTATTAAAAATTATATATTTAAATAAAATGTGTTGTAGGTGTAGTTTCAAAGACAAACAATAAAGTTAAAGATTTGCAAAGAAGAACAAGAATTAATACAGTTATGTTGTTCAGATTCCTGATCCTGGTAAGTGTGGTAAAAGAGAAAGATAGAGTGAGGTTTTGTATATATATATAAAAAACCTAATCGTCAGGTAATGTGTCTTGTATATAAGAAATATTGACACCGAATGTTTGTGGAACAACATCATGTCCACAAGTTAACAATTTTTTTTTTTCTGTGACGTATTAAATTTATATTAAGATCCATTTTGTTACATCTTGTGATCAATTTTATTTGGCAATCGCCAATGGCAGTCAGCAGGGTAAAAGAACATCAGTTGTTCGACCTGTTAGTCAAATGCGTTTTGTTTAAATATACTTTTTCACTCTTTTGGTCTTTTGGAAAATGTTGTTTGTGCTGTTTTTATACCCTTCTACAACGAAATTTGTTTGACATGCACACGTATAAAAATTGCGGCTTTTATCCAACGCAGTCATAGGTTTGAACGTAGTTTTCAATTTAGACTCGTTTATATTTTTTGTTTGGGCATGTATCATATTTTCCCTCCGGTTTATATGATCCGTTCATCCTATATATTGAATCCCCAAGGGTGACTGGGGTATAGAAATATGGTCACTTGGTCTTCTCCCGACCGGCAGTCAAACGCTTGCCGAAGTGGGGCGTCCGTTTGGCTGTGCGGGATGTATCAAGTTCGCAGTCACGTCCGGTCAGAAGGGGGACGTTAAATCCGATGCCTCGTGTAAAGAGAGTGCCACGCTCTTTGCACGTTAAGAACCCTTGCAACAACTCTCTGAGGGGTCCGTAGGTGGCCTGTTGCAAGGCAAAATTTCTGTCCCTATCCAATATACCCTCCTTTTCCGGTGGCAGTCCAAATTTCTCCGACCCAGATGTCCTCTATTGTATCAGCCTACCTATTGTATTTATTGTGAACTTGTTCTCGTCCTGAATATGCATGAAATATTTGCCACTGGACGTTAAGCAACCAACAATCAATCAATCCTATATATTGACTCTTAAAATTCAAGAGTTAATCTAAAAATGAGGGTACTTTCTCTAAAAATGAGGGTACTTTTTATATGGCCTTCCAAATACCGTTTCGATCCCTAACATCACTGAAGAGACATTTATTGTCGAAATCCGGATATGATGTACTAAAGAAATATTGACACCGAATGTTTGTGGAACAACATCATGTCCACAAGTTAACAATTTTTTTTTCTGTGACGTATTAAATTTATATTAAGATCCATTTTGTTACATCTTGTGATCAATTTTATTTGGCAATCGCCAATGGCAGTCAGCAGGGTTAAAGAACATCAGTTGTTCGACCTGTTAGTCAAATGCGTTTTGTTTAAATATACTTTTTCACTCTTTTGGTCTTTTGGAAAGTGTTGTTTGTGCTGTTTTTAGACCCTTCTACAGCGAAATTTGTTTGACATGCACACGTATAAAAATTGCGGTTTTTATCCAACGCAGTGACCCAAATTTAGAAGTTTCGTGTTTCTTTACTTTAGATGTTTAGTGTTTCGGGTGACAACTTTTTGGAGAAAGGAACTGGTGTTTATCAGTTTTCTTTGTGTGGAGATCAGTTGTCATGACCCCGATTTTACTTACTTCCTAAACTCCACAAAGAAGGGATTCCAGGGAGACCTATTGTATCTGCTAATGGCCATCCCACCGAAAAAATTTCAGAATTTGTTGATTTCCACCTCAGACCACATGTTAAACAACTACCATCTCATATTCAAGATACGACTGACTATTTGAAGAAAATGAATTCCTTAAGCCCTTTACCCAACAACACAATTTTGGTTTCAATGGATGTGTGTTCTTTATACACAAATATTCCAAAAGATGAAGGAATAGCCGCATGTGAAAAAGTATGGAATACTCGAAAGGATAAACATCCCCAAACTGACTGTCTAGTTCAATTGCTCAAGCTAGTTCTTGAAAATAACAACTTTATTTTCAACGACAAGCACTTTTTACAGATTGACGGAACTAGTATGGGAACAAAAAATGGCACCTTCTTTTGCAAACATTTTTATGGGGGATCTCGAAGAACGCATCCTTTTGAGTATGCCATACAAACCCTTGTCATGGCTCCGTTTTATTGATGATATTGACATGAAATGGAACGATACTGCAGAACATTTGCAAGATTTCTTAGATCATTGTAACCAGTTCCATCACTCAATTAAATTTACATCTGAATTTTCAAGCGAGAAAATTGCTTTTCTCGACACCACCACATTTGTAAAAAACGGGGTCATGACAACTGATCTCCACACAAAGAAAACTGATCAACACCAGTTCCTTTCTCCAAAAAGTTGTCACCCGAAACACTGCTCCAGGAGTATACCTTACAGTCAAGCCATCAGACTAAAGCGAATTTGCTCCTCGGAATCCAAACTTAACTATCGTTTGGGACAACTCAAAACACAACTGAAATCTAGAGGATATAAAACCCAAAACATCTCAGACGCTGTTGATAAAGCCAAAGAAAAAGATCGTGCTAGCCTCATGGAATACAAAGATAAGACGACCCGTGCAGATAGAATTCCGTTTGTTGTAACCTTCCATCCCGATTTGACAAATATTTCATCTTCTATCCGAAAGCACTGGCTTCTTATCGAAAATGACTCTTCCTTAAAAGAAATTTTTCCATCACCTCCTGTTATTGCCTATCGCAGACCCAAGAATCTCAAAGACATACTTGTGACATCTACAGTAAAGAAACACGAAACTTCTAAATTTGGGTGTTACAAACAATGCGGTAGACGCAACTGTAAGTGCTGTAAAGCCGCCAACACTGACCACTCTTTCAGCAGCACAGTAACAAAGCAGCGATACAACATCTATGTTACATCTAATTGCAAAACGGAAAATAGTATTTACATTCTTACTTGTGGAACTTGCAAGCTGCAGTATGTTGGGGAAACAGAAACCACATTCAACATCAGACTAAACAACCACCGGTCGTTCTATACAAAAGGAAGAAACTGACCAATAACGAGACACTTCTTAAGAACAGGACATACTTTTGAAAATATCACCTTTCAAATAATTGAGGTAAACCAAAATTGGGACTCCGAAATGAGAAAAAAGAGAGAAAGGTTCTGGATGCATCAGCTACGTACTCTTGAACCTAATGGACTTAATGAGAGGGATGAAAAACAGTTCTACCCGAAACCAAAGGAATAAATCATCAATTTTACTTCTATTTAACTAAAACAACTATTTGTTTTAAATTTTGAAAAAAATATTTATGTACAATAAACGGCAAAAATTTGTTTTATACAGATCATCAATCAATATGTTAAACTTTTGTGTAGCTCAAGCTTCAAAGATATTTTTTGTCATGCATCCGATTTCACCTAGATAGATGCACACGCCCGATGAAGCTAATTTGTTTAGCGAAATATTGCGTGAATAATATATAAAATATAACACCTAATTTTATAACATTCATAAGTGTGTTAAAGTTACATTCTTATACGATTATATAATTCAATTCAGTAACTGCATTAGTTTATTTACAAACTGATCCACACCTAGATAGATTGAATGTTGATTGTTGCTATTTTTAGACACTATATATATATATATATATATATAAAACAATTGATTGATGTTAACAATAGTATGACGTTTAACTTAAGAAATATTATTAAATTATTACTATTGTATTTTTTAATATTGTTAAATAATGTAAATGCTAGTCTAATTGTTGGTAGTGTAGTATTGTTTTTGATAAAGTCATACTATTGTTAACGTCAATCAATTGTTTTTTTTATATATATACAAGTCACATTACCTGACGATCTGCGAAAGCACTGAAAGCACTAGTAACAAAGTGATGCATTGAAAACGTAATTATCTTTTAATAATTTTCTTATATGTTACCAGCATACGAACATTACTTAACTTTTTAGCTCACCTGGCCCGAAGGGCCGAGTGAGTTTATGCCATCACTTGGCGTCCGTCGTCGTCTGTCGTCGTAAACTATTTCAAGAATATTCTCCTTTGAAACTACTAAGCCAAATACTTCCAAACTTTAACTGAATGTTCCTTAGGGTATCTAGTTTATAAATGGTATCCGAAGTTTTGATCTATCAACAAACATGGTCGCCACGGCTAAAAATAGAACATAGGGGTCAAATGCAGTTTTTGTCTTATATCTCAAAAACGAAAGCATTAAGAGCAAAACTCACTGAGGTTAAGGCATAACTGACTGAGCAAAACTGACTGAGGATGCCACTGCTGGTGGACGTTTCGTCCCCGAGGGTATCACCAGCCCAGTAGTCAGCACTTCGGTGTTGACATCAATATCAATTATATGGTCATTTTTATAAATTTTCTGTTTACAAAACTTAGAAATTTTTCGAAAAACTAAGGATTTTCTTACCCCAGGAGTAGATTACTTTAGCCGTATTTGGCCCACCTTTTTGGAATTTTGGGTCCTCAATGCTCTTCAACTTTGTATTTGTTTGGCTTTTTAACTATTTTGATCTGAGCGTCACAGATGAGTCTTGTGTAGACGAAACGCGCGTCTGGCGTATAAAATTATAATCCTGGTACTTTTGATAACTGTTAACATGTTCAGTAGGTCAAGGTCTATCAGCCCTGAAATTTTCAGATGAATCAAACAACCCATTGTTGGGTTGCTGCCACTTAATTGGTATTTTTAAGGAAATTTTGCAGTTTTTGTTTATTATCTTGAATATCACTGAAGATAAAGATAAACTGTAACAGCAAAAATGTTCAGCAAAGTAAGATCTACAATTTTTTTTTACATGACCTATATTGACAATTGACCCCTTAAGGAGTTATTGCCCTTTACAGACAAATTTGCTCTATTTGTTCATTAAACTTGCTTAAATTAAAAAAAAATCTTCTCCTCTGAAACAACTGGGCCAAATACTCTCAAACTTTAAATAAATGTTCGTTGGGGTATCTACTTTCTAAATTGTATCCGAAGTTTTGATCCATCAACAAACATGGCCGTTTTGGCTTAAAATAGAACATAGGGGTCAAATGCAGTTTTTGGCTTATATCTCAAAAACTAAAGCATTAAGAGCAGAATTTGTCGGGAGTAAAAATGTTCAATAGGTCATGATCTATCAGCCCTGAAATTTTTAGACGAATCTAACAATCCATTGTTGGGTTGTTGCCACTAAATTGGTAATTTTAAGTAAATTTTGCAGTTTTTGGTTATTATCTTGAATATTATTGAATATAAAGATAAACTGTAAAGAGCAGAAATGTTTGGCAAAATAAGATCTACAAATAATCAATATGATCAACATTTAAATGGCATTTTAAAGCAAAAATAATGATTGTGAAAGGTTTAAGCAAAACGTTTCAGGTGAGCGAATCAGGCTCTTGAGAGCCCCTTGTTTATATAAATATACAGGTTGTATTACAAAAGTCACATGTATTTCATTAACACATCATGCACATTTGTATTAGTCTCTTGAGAATACTGGATTATTTTAATTGCTAATTTCCAATACACAATAACTTATTTATTGTTTCAAACCAGAACTCAATGCAGTATATGTATTTGCATATCGAAAAATCACCTGTTGCACACTAAACAAAATATTGAACATTTTCAGGAATCGGACATTAAAAAAAGAGTTCGATTCATAAATTTCATAACACCTAAACAATCATATATACTCATCACAGATATCAGTATTGATTTTTTTTCTTTCGTCTACAAACGACTCATCCGTGACGCTTGAATAAAAAAGTAAATTCAAAAAGTTAATTATCTGACAATTAGTAAGACTCATACATATATTTCAGGTTCATTTTTGTGCGGCTTTCCCTCTCAATTGTCCCGTACCATCGCAGTGGTCAACCCGTGCAAGAAGTCATTGTCCGGATCCGTCTAAGTATTCCTGTCTTAAGAATGATATTATAAATGGATATTCTGAAAACTGCACAATATTCGATTTTCTACAGCCAGGTAAACTGAATTACTTTTACAGACATATAGTTTATCTACTATGACATTTTATACAAGAATTTTGATCTAAAAAAAAATCCCTTGGTCTCTTCTGTCAAAAATTCGACAAACCTTTTTTGTGTCTAAACATTAAATCAATTTCAGTAGTAAACATGCTTCTCTCTGAATAACTGACAATGATCACATCTATAGTTTCAGATTATAATTTTCTTGTCATTCAATATCTCTATGTAAAATAATAATTTATCACAACTTACAACGGGTAAAATTAGTTGATTTGATGTATTAATTTCAAATTTTATTGGAAGTTTTATGAATTTGAGATTTGATGGTAAACTGCTGAAAAATAATTATATTAAAGATTATGATTATCGCTCTCATTTTCGATAAGAAAAAAAAACTTTTTTTTTTTAATTCTAACACATTTTCTAAAACTTGGAGTTACATGTAAGTAATGCAATTAAATATAATTTTTGTTCAAAAGATATGTAATTTGATACGACATTGAAAAGTAAAATCACAAAAATATTTAGAGGAAAAGCAATTCGGAAAGTCCATTTATCACATGGCAAAATCATACGCATAAAAAACGAATGGACAAGACCTGTCATATTCCTGACTTGGTACAGGCATTTTCAAATGTAGGAAATGGTGGATTAAACCTGATTTTATAGCGCTAACCCTCTCACATTGTGTCATCGTAATTCTCAAAGAGAATATATTTCAAATTAACTTGAAAGTGAGTTTTCCTTTATTAAGAAGGAGAATACATTTCAGGTGTTCGGTAAAGACGTCTCCCTCCACATTAATAATGGAATGCAAAAGTTGTTAATAATTGCGGCAAACGCACACAGATGTGGTTTGTTTCTATTGATAACTCTTTCAACGAGTAAAAATGGCAGATGTATTAAAAAAAAAAAATCGGATGAAAAATTCTGATATTATTGCGTAATCAAAAGCACAACTACTTTGAACAAAACTTTGAATGCTTGTTATTGTGCTTAAAGTTGTCTCCTCTTAAACTGTATGGACTTCCCACATGTTATAAAGTTATTACTACAGGTCGAAAAAATGTTCTTCGTGGAGGATTAGATGCAGACACTTGTTCCATAACACGCTACCAGCCATGGCCGATACTATTCTACACAAATGCCAGTACCAACTGTATCTTTCTGAAATCAGCATGTAAAGAGGAAGGACAAGTTGTCTTTGATAATGGAAATAGAAGCACAGATGCCACCTGCAGATGTGACTACACGAGAAGATACGATTTCATCGTTAAACCTCGAAGTCCATGTGTGTGTGTCCCATCAGAAGAAGATTGCTCGTGTTATTTAAAAATGTATCACGTGCTTTCAACAGGTTGTGTATAGTTTCTCGATAAGTAATAGTTAGGACAGTGAGTATGGTACAGCAACCATTATTTTGGTCATAACAAAAGGTCATTTTGTGAAATCAATAGTGTGTTTAAATTACTTATGCACTTTTACCCTCTTAAACGTATCAAAACTTTCCTTTTTCATTTTAAGAGAATGATTTGAAATATTAACTTTTTTTATACGTAAAGAAACCATTTCTCTCACAATAGTTTGACATTATTGCATGACATCTTTGCATATTTCTGGTTTTTTTTTTATTTTCCGTTATCATCTAACAAGAAACCTTTAAGCAACTCTTATATTAGGGTTCTGTTTGTGGCTAATGTCAATCAAAATGTATATCCCTATTCAGTATACCCCAATTTCCCCCAATTTCCAGTGGCAGTTCTTCTCGAGCTTCATTCTATAAAAGGACCTCATTATTGTACTTTTTATTAATTTGTTCTCGTGTTATATGGTTCACCAAGGTGTTAATTAACCAATTACAAATAAGTCTGTCGTGGTCCGTAGTCGTCCTTCGTCGTTAACTTTTACAAAAATCTTCTCTGAAACTACTGAGCAAAATTAATCCAAACTTGGCCACAATCATCTTTGGGGTATCTAGTTTAGGAAATAATTGGTGTGACCCGGCAATCCAACCAAGATGGCCGCCACAGCTAAAAATAGAACATAGGGGTAAAATACAGTTGTTGGCTTATAACTAAAAAACCAAAGCATTTAGAGCAAATCTGTCATGGGGTAAATTTGTTAATCAGGTCAAGATTTATCTGCCCTGAAATTTTCAGATGAATCGGTCAACCTGTTGTTGGGTTGCTGCCCCTGAATTAGTAATTTTCAGGAAATTTTGCTGTTTTTGGATACTATCTTGAATATTATTATAGATAGAGATAAACTGTACACAGCAATAATGTTCAGCAAAGTTAGATTTTCAAATAAGTAAAATGACCGAAATGGTCAGTTGACCCCTTTAGGAGTTATTGCCCTTTATAGTGAATTTTAACCATTTTTCGTAAATCTTAGTAATCTTCTCTACAACTACTGGGCCAAATTAATCCAAACTTGGCCACAATTATCTTTGGTGTATTGTGTTTAAAAATGTGTCCGATGACCTGGCCATCCAACCTCAGCTAAACATAGAACATAGGGGTAAAATGCAGTTTTTGGCTTATAACTCAGACACCAAAGCATTAAAGCAAATCTGACAGGATAATATTGTATATCGGGTCAAGATCTATCTGCCCTGAAATTTTCAGATGGATCGGACAACCTGTTGTTAGGTTGCTACCCCCTGATTTGGTAATTTTAAGGAATTTTTGCCGTTACTGTTATTATTTTGAATATTATTATAGATAGAGATAAACTGTAAACAGTAATAATGTAAAGCAAAGTAAGACCTTAAAATAAGTCAAATGACCAAAATGGTCAATTGACCCCTTAAGGAGTTATTGTTCTTTATAGTTAATTTTTAACAATTTTCATAAAATTTGTAAATTTTACTAGCATTTTCCACTGAAACTACTTGGCCAAGTTCATAATAGATAGAGATAATTGTAAGCAGCAAGAATGTTCAGTAAAGTAAGATGTACAAACACATCACCATCACCAAAACACAAGTTTTTCATAAATCCATCTGCGTCCTTTGTTTAATATTCACATAGATCAAGGTGATCGACACAGGCTCTTTAGAACCTCTAGTTTAGGACTGCTGTAGATCTTTCACAGGTCAACTCCAGACAGACCTGTTGACTTGTCTTGTCCGGATCTGACATTTGGCAGATCTGAACATACTACAATTACCAATTTCCAATAATTATTCTTGAGTACATCATTGGTACAGCGAAAATGAGAAAAGCAATCGAGTTGAGATGACCAATGATAATCTATTTATCGCTTTTTTACCTATGACGACGTTGTCAATTTCATGTCAATTTCGTTAGCAACGCCACGTGGCCTCCTTAGTTTCTATCGAGAATTTTTCCATCTCAATCGAGAAGCATGATATGAAAATTATCACAAAAAGAGATCAAAAGAGAAATGCACAAAATAGCGATAATCACATTTATCATATCCCCAAGGGTGACTGGGGTATAGAAATATGGTCACTTGGTCTTCTCCCGACCGGCAGTAAAACGCTTGCCGAAGTGGGGCGTCCGTTTGGCTGTGCGGGATGTATCAAGTTCGCAGTCACGTCCGGTCAGAAGGGGGACGTTAAATCCGATGCCTCGTGTAAAGAGAGTGCCACGCTCTTTGCACGTTAAGAACCCTTGCATCAACTCTCTGAGGGGTCCGTAGGTGGCCTGTTGCAAGGCAAAATTTCTGTCCCTATCCAAAATACCCTCTTTTTCCGGTGGCAGTCCAAATTTCTCCGACCATCATCCCAGGTGGCCTCTATTGTATCAACCTACCTATTGTATTTATTGTGAACTTGTTCTCGTCCTGAATATGCATGAAATATTTGCCACTTGACGTTAAGCAACCAACAATCAATCAATCAATCATTTATCATAAAAGAAAGGAAAAGTTGTTTTATACCACAGATAATTTCTTGAATAACAAGTCAATTTATTTTTCAGATTCGAAATGTAATAAGGAATTCAGTATGAATTTTAAATTTTCAACCGATGAAAGGTATGTCTTACTATGTTTGATTTTCCTAGGTGGTATATCTTAATTATAAATATATAGTTTATCAGTCGTTGGTAAATATACATTTTATACTATGTAATACGCTTAAATAAATCAATGACGTCGTATATAAAAATGAGATGCGAAAGAGACAATTAATAAAAGCCCTGTTCCTTTGCCTTTTCTGCTATTCATTTACTGATTTTGCGGATTGTTACGTAATCGTTGTTGTCCTATTACATGTAGTTAAAGACAAATCTTAAAATCTATGATAAAAAAGAGAAATTGATATTTCTATGCAAATGATACATTTTTTTGGAATCCGCCGTATACCGAAGGTGTTAAAATCACAATGTTTAAACCATCAAACTGCAACAACAAAATTTAAAATACCCATACTAATGGTACCTTCAATTTTACTAAAAAGACTATGTTTATTTTTGCAATGCAGCCCAAGAGCAGAAATACCTACTACTAGGCAACATCCAAATTCTTCTACAATGTTTAGTCTTGTTTCTGTGGTAAAATATCCGATGCAGGTTGTCCCTTTTGGGAGACTTTGAAATAGGTGCGTTTTTATATGGTTTGCTTTCAATCTAAAAAAAACAAGTGTATTTGCCAATTGACGTTTATTGCAGTAACGGTATTTTATCTGTACAATATAGTTAAATGCATAATGTTTGTATTAATAGGTTTAATATATCACAAGAAATGCACACTATTTCATTCGACAACTTTAGATACAACATAGCTTGTCTTCCTACAAGTAAGTTGGCACTTGATTAAAGGGGGGAAATCATAAAATAAATCATGCATCTTAAAGGCATGCAGCGAAATACTCTAAAATAGATTTAAGGTCACATTATGAACTTGATGTATATAGTTTGGATTGAAATGGATGTGGTAATAATCTGCAAAACCCAATGACAAACATTATACATTGAAAACGAATCCCTATCAAAATGCATGTATAAACATGTATAAAGGCATATAATTATACGATATACCCTGCACATGTCTTACTTATTATTTTCAAATCAAGTAATTGGTTATGTATTGTCTTGAGTTACAGAAAGTTATTGAATATTAAAACAGGCTAATTATCGATAATCATTTAAAGAGTTTTTCTATATCTTATTGTTCTTTAACCTGTCTAAGAGTGTTTTTGTTTGAGTCTTCGTAACTTGTATGGATAGCAAACACATAATTGATCTAGAATATTATCATTGTAGTGAAATAGTCAAGTTTTATATGTTTGCATCTATTCACCTGGGGTTGAAGTCATAAAACTTTGCTCATTGCTCGGAGCACAAAAAATATTCTCAAAACATGAATTCCAGTATTTTGATTGGTTGAATCTCGAGTCTGAGTACACAAATCGTGCTCGAAAGTTTTATGATTGCAAGGCTTGGCACACACAATTTTAATCCTTTTTAATTTATTTCAATTCCAGCGATACTGATTTGTCTTTTGCCGTTTACAATTGTAATCCTGATATCTGTGATGAGTTTATTTATAGTCCCTTTTTAAATCAACATTGCAATGCTTGTTTATTTACTTATAGATATCATTATTTAAAACTTAATTGAAATTAAAAAGAAAACAATCATATTTACTAGGTATAATGGGTGTATATCTGTATCGTGTAGATAGGAAAGGGCTTCAGTTATTACATCTATTCGTTTTTTGCTTCTAAATATACAAAGAGAGACGATAGACATCACAAGAACATGCAATGACAAAAAAGAAAACCAAACATAAACAGCAAACAGCTATATTAAAAAAACACATAACATAGATCAATTAAGACTAAACAACATGAACGATACAAAACAAAGAAATAAATGTGGTAAACAGACCCTGGTCCCCTTTATGCATCCGCTGTATTATCTAAACAGCTTGTATGCAATGATTGTCAAAGAGTTAACTGTCAAACAGAGGCAAACAACTTAAGCTGAATATTTCTATCAGTGAAATATTTACCAGAACACTTCGGTCTACGAACAACGAATCAATTTGCTTGTCTGTTTTAATTTCTCAAGTTAACGTTGAAAGCCGTCAAAAAGTATGGTCCAAGTTAACTTTTGTACAGGTTAAGACTTCACCCATCTGTTTGTTACATAGACAAACAGTATTGCTGTGCATGTTTATATTTTTTGTATTATTACAGATGAGTATCGTACCAAAGTATTCGGAATAGTTTTGGCATTGGTTTTATCATACCCCCGTAAGTAAAATATATAAAATATGTTTATCTATAAACAGCATTTAATACCAAATAATTATATGTTTATTTAACTTTGATAATTCGAATAGTTCTATAAAATCTGTTGTCTCTAAAGTCTTATTCACTTATATATCAAGTTATAAAATTCTAATTAATTCCAATTAATTCTTTTATTTTATCCTATTTAAAATTATTAATTTGATTTTGTTAAGAATAAAAAGAAAAAGAACAAGAAAATAAACGCGTAAGTAATTTTCGACAATAGAAATCGTCTGTACAACTCGTCAAGGTCAAAATCTGAAAAAAATAAAAATTAATTAATTTTCCTTCTTTATTGAAGATACCCCCCCAAGGGTGACTGGGGAATAGAAATATGGTCACTTGGTCTTCTCCCGACCGGCAGTAAAACGCTTGCCGAAGTGGGGCGTCCGTTTGGCTGTGCGGGATGTATCAAGTTCGCAGTCACGTCCGGTCAGAAGGGGGACGTTAAATCCGATGCCTCGTGTAAGGAGAGTGCCACGCTCTTTGCACGTTAAGAACCCTTGCGACAACTCTTTGAGGGGTCCGTAGGTGGCCTGTTGCAAGGCAAAATTTCTGTCCCTATCCAATATACCCTCATTTTCCAGTGGCAGTCCAAATTTCCCCGACCATCATCCTAGATGGCCTCTATAACAACAACCTACCTATTGTATTTATTGTTAACTTGTTCTCGTCCTGAATATGCATGAAATATTTGCCACTGGACGTTAAGCAACCAACAATCAATCAATCATTATTGAAGATACGATAATTAAAACCTTCCATCATTTGTCCATAGATACAAACTCAGCAGGGAATAGCAGTTTACGGGTATAAACACAAACAGTTATATAAAGAAGGAAACAAACCGCAAACTTCGGCTTTTTTCTTTTATCTTCAATAGAAATGAAGAAAAAAAAACCAGAATATCAATATACTTTAATTAAACAGCACCGTACTCAATAAAATAATACAATACAAAATAATTAAAAAAATAGTTAGAAAAGAAAATCATCAATACCAAATTATAGTATTCTTTCAATCACAAAGAAGAAGCTAAAATATCTTAATATATTGAAACTGTGATGAATGTCACTTTAACACCGGTAGGTGAACTATAAATCCGATTGCGTACAAAGTTCAAAATCGCTTGCTATACACAAAATAGACGTTTGAATAATATGTAGAAATAAGAAGATATGTTAAGTGTGCAAATGAGATAAATGGCCATCTAAATCACTTTGTTTAAAAGTTAAACAATTAAAGGTAAAAAAAAAGCCAACTAATCTACTATGTACCAATAGATATGCATCTCTTATTGATATAAGAATAAGAAACTGTACATTGATGTTAAATTAGAAAACTATCACCCCGTCTTCCTGTTTACAAGCTTACGTTATAATGAAAGCTGATTTTACCAAAATACTCTATAGAAATACCAAATGATATATATACATAGAGATGAACAAGAATTGTGTACTGCAATGAAATGTAGGATTAATTTTCTAGAACTGTAAAATGTCAGATTCAAAAGTGTCTGTTTACCCCTTTTCGTATAAAACTGCATGTGACTTTATGAGTTTTGAACAGCGGTATACTACTGTTGCCTTTATTTGTGGTATACCATCTTATCTCTTCTTTACAATCAATCAGCTAAATGTGTACTGATTATCCACGATAAATTTGTAGTTGTAATTGGCTTTGCAATATACCGCAGTTACAGTATACAGTTACAGACTATACGTACAAATATGTTAACTTATTCTTGGAAGCCGTACGGTCGCTTGTGATTGCTTTAATCCATCGTATTTCAACATTGATAGATAATTTTCTACTTGATATTTACCCTAAAATATTTATGTATGGGCCTACAAAGTTAAAATTTGAAAGAAATGAGAGACATTTTTATCATCGAAGAATCACCTTTCGTATCATACTGAACTGTTTGTAGGCAGATGAGATAGATATGTAATCATTTATTTGTCATACTATATACTATTATGATGCAGCTTTATTTGAATTTTTCGAGGACGTTATGTTATATCTCTGTAGATGTGGTCTAACAATAAACTAGATTTTCCAAAACTATGTAACTGATTGTACAAAACTTGACAGTAATTCGTAGAATAACCATTGTGTTTTTATTTGGTGTGTAAACGTTACCCTCTAAATTAAATGTTGTGTTTGGGCGGTTTTGAGTTGCTTTCATTTATGTTTACCGTTGTAGGTACTGTAGACATTTATTTTGAGTCAACATGCATTCCTTACATAAAACAATATAATCTCTTTTCAGTAGTTTTAACGGGGCTTTATATTCTACAAAGAAGACTGTCAAGACAACAGTTCCAAATTTTTTGTAAGTGAATAACCTACACTAAATATTTATCCCTATTGGTTGTGCAAACCGAGGATTTACAAATGCATATAGAGACTACACGTCTAAAAACTATTTCTGAAAAAAAGCCGATCAAGGGTGGACATTTTCGCAAAGTATTGGTTATTCTTAACTGATGCAGTAACAAAAGAAACATGTTAACATTTTGTCGATTGTTTTGCTTATTTTAAAACATAAATTCTGTTTAAGTAATGTGGACCAGGATCTGCTTGGCCTTCCGGATCACCTGAGATCACCACTAGTTTTGGCTGGGTTCGTGTTGTTTATTCTTTGGTTTTCTATGTTGTGCCATGTGTACTGTTGTTTGTCTTTTTCATTTTTGGCCATGGCGTTGCCAGTTTATTTTTGATTGATGAGTTTGACTGTCCCTTTGGTATCTTTCGTCCCTCTTTTTTAATTTTAATTTTTAACAAAACCAAATCTCTACAGCAGTAGACATGATCGTCTGAAATTCATACTAGGTATATAATACATTTATTGATTGTAGCTTGTTTAACGTCATTCAAATGTTGATTGCTATTTGGTGCAATAACAAATTCACAATTTTATACAATAAACATGATCTATACCAATCGTGCAGATATCGTTGCATTCTCCTTATGTGAGGCAATAGTTGACAGTCCCAATTCTGACTTTGCTCTGAATGTTCATACCCATCACACTTAAACGGACATCATTTTCAACGAGGAAATTATACCGGAACGAACATGTCCAGCACATAAAACATTGATATCTCCCCTTTAACATTTGTGATCTAAGAATGCCTGGTGGAGTCTAAACGGTCACGATTATATAAACATTAAACTGAATGTACGTCAAAGGCCGAAGCAGTAACTAAAGTATTTTAGACACAGACTAGATTCAAATGTTATTGAAATAACCAATACGTGAATATCGACACCTTATACCTTCGAAAAATCAAAAAGAATATGTTTGGCCAAATACAATCATCTACACAAATTCTGTTTTAATAGTGTCCATTATTTTTTAAGCAGTTTATTCAGTTAATGTTTTAAGGAATAATTATAAGAAATAAATAGATAAATTGTTGTTGCGGGGTCCCTTAGTGAATGTGAATTCTACCAAAAAAATATATAAATTAAGAATTCATTTCTGAAACTATTATAATATTGTTTATATTTATTTGCATTTATCTAGAAGAAAACTCACAAGTCTAATTCGATTGATAACATAGTTCTATGACTTTTAAAATTGTATTTATGACAATTGAACTTATATATAAGTCCCATATAACAAGAAGAATACATCTTTCTTTGAGGTTTTATGTTGTCTCTCTTTCTACATTTATGTTTTCATATGAGTGTACTTCATTAAAGAGTTACTGTCTAGTTGAGGCTAACACTTTATATTTGTGTTGATCAATTCTTTAAAGTCTGACATAATTATTTCTCTTTAAAACACATTTTGATAATTTTGGAAGGAATAAAATCACTACAAAAATAATGGATTTTATCCAGCCTCTATGGTGTGTAGGGGGTGAGTAGCAACCCGTATAACGAACTTATTGTTCGCTGCACTTATTCTGCTGCGTTTTGTTGAAATATAAACAATGAAATACAACAACAGTAATAAATTAAGTCACCATAAACAGCAGATATGACGTCATCACCCCCTATGAAATTAACTAACCCTACGGATTCATAAGGGGTCATCACGCGACGGCTTTAAACCTATCAAAACACGACAATTTACGCGCGGTGCGATAATAATCGGTAGGCGCATGCCGGGGTACTGTACATGATGAAACAATTAAGTTTGTTTTATCAGCTTTTTTCTCAATTACAACTGTTATGACTCTGTGCATTGTTTCAGTTATATTACTTTGATAACATTGTTTAATTTGTTGATTAATATTATTTTGAACTATCTTATAGATATTCACTATCAATGCTCCAAGTATGCAATATATTCATGTTTCGTTGTCCTTGTATTATTTGAAAAAAAATCAATTCTTTTTTTCTAAATAAGTCACTAAAATTTCTAATTTTCAAAACATTTTATATATAGATATTTGTTTTATAGTAACATTTTCTAAAATTCTATTTACTAATTTTATAATAGTAATTATTGTACAACACCCACAACGGCCACAAATTAATAAGGGAAAACAAGGCCATACTTGTAAACTAGCGTTCGCAAAGTTATTATATGTATATGGACATGTGAAGATTGGTTGTCAGAGTGACAATGTGTTTTTCATCATTCAAACTCATCCTGTCAATTTTGACAAATAGTTTGTTAGGTAAAGTGTTATTTCATGTTTGCTAGATGGATATTTACCAGAAGCTATGAAACGATTAACAGATGCGGATAAGGAAAGATATAATCAAATGATGCAAAGTACAAAAACTGAAAAGCGGTATTTTGCCAGAATAATGATTGTAGGTCAGGACAAGGTGGGAAAGACAACCTTATTGAGGAGATTACTAAAGGAAAGTACTGCTGGTGTGTCAAGTACCGATGGTGTTGATATCGCTATTAATCGATGCAAAATTGATATTGAAAGTGGTAAATGGACAATCGGCAAAGGTTGGTAACTAACGGGAAATTTCATATATTACCTTGTGTCACCAAAACATGTTTATATGTGCACTGTACTACAAAATGCTGTTGATGTGGTTAAAAAAACTACTCCGTAATTCTACAAATGCTGTTGCAATTTCCGGCAACAAAGATCAACAAAAATATTCACGATTAAAGATCATTTGCATGTATGAGCACAATCACAGCATAATTTGTAATAAGTTAGGGAAAACAATGCCAACTTTTGGGTTTGAGTTAAACATAACCATACAAGCTGGTACATGAGTCATTACACGGTACAGTTGGACTGTTAAATTTTGTTTAAACTCGACCACAACAAATCTCTTATTGAAAAAGTTACTAAAATCAATAAAAAAAAAAATGCCATGAGTTTCATTGAGTTACCAAGTCGAGGAAGAGTAGAATTTCTAACTTTAATTTAATGACATGTCACCATAATCGATGTCAGATTTCAAGGTTACGTAGTGCAGTCATATTTAGTTCATGATTGGATATTATTTCGATATTGATATACGAGTCTACCTACCAGACAACCAAAATAACCTATTACTTAATTGTTAACCAACAGTTAATTTAGAATAACTACCCCTTTAAATGTTTATTGCAAGGTGAAAAAAAATAAAAAAAATTGAATCGAGCCTATTGCGAAAAAAATCACAGTTTTTTTCCAAAGGTATTCCTAAAAACATTGTTGCAAACGAGCCTGAACATCTGTGTGATACATTTCTTTTATTTAAATGAACATGTAAATATTCAACCTTTGATACCTGTTTTTATGAAAATGTCAATGATCCCTGCAACTTTACTGTCCTGTTATTTTTCTTCTATGTAAATACTAAATTTACAGTTTATTTTGTTATTTACCATATAGCAAACATCATTGGAACAAATTAAGTTGTGTTAAAATTGAGTTTTAGAGAGAACTAGTTTGAACAATCAATGTTTAACGATAAAAAAAATTGAAATGTTGTTTAATTTGCATAATATTGTGACAAATACTACTAACAATCAAGTTTCCAAAGGATTCTTAACATACTTTGCGTAAAAAGTTCAGATTGAACATCAGTTTATATTAAATAAGTAAAATTTTAGGATGTAAAGGTAGTATATATGTGCTGAAAACCTGCGTCTTAAAGCGGAATAAATGCCTTTTAGAGGTAAACAAATCTGATTCCAAGGCAAAAGATAAACATACAATCAATCGCAGCATTAATAAATAAACTACAGTTAAAGGAAAAAGAGGGGGAAATCGAGTAGCAGGATTTTTTAATAATTTAATGAATCGAAGAGTTTCGTTTGTAATCTTAAGAATTGCAAGAAGCACGTTGATTTTGGAAACATACCTGAATTAATTTTTCACTTCATATGTTACTAAACAGCAACTTAACCAAAAAAACACTTTAGAGACACAAAGTCAACATTTATTTTTACAGTCCGTACATATTTTTTTTTTAAAAAGGAGACGTTAAACGGATTAGGAATCGCACACAAAAACGTCATCTGGTTTTTTTTGTAAATGGAAATTTAAGTTAGGTTTATTTAAGTTAACTTATTAAATCATTATGTTGTTTTGTACTTGAAATGTAAGTTTAGTTAGTTAAGTTAAGTTAAATTTAGTTCAGTTAAGTTAGTTGATATTATATAAATCAACCATCCTTGTACACGATTCCATCTGTTTTGAATGTGTGCACTTGTTATTATCAAGTAAAGAAACATTATCACCATTGTATTCAGAGATTTGGATAAGTTATTAGAAGTATTCTAGGTTTGATAAAGTGTCATCGAAACTAAGTTGGTTTACAGTAATTGAAAGCTACAAGGCAGTAGATATGTAAAGTTGTATTGTCAGTATTGCAAATGTACTATAACGACTATAAAAGTTAAATGTTTTTCTTAAGATATTTCAGGTTGATTAGGAAATTTAAAAATATACAAGTCTTGGTTTGCAGCATAACATCGCAAACACATTTTAAGCGTCAATTTAAAAAAAAAAAACAGTATCCAATAACGCTGTTTACGCTTTATTCATTTGAAAACAATAGGACTTTCTATATATCTACAAAACAATGTGTATAAAATGTTGTTATATTGGTGCATTTTATTGGTATCCTTTTACAATGTTCAATTGTATTGTTTTGTATTCAATATCTTAATATATTTCATATTGAAAATATACCTTTCACATCTTTATTAATTTCGATGTAACAAATACTATAATAAAAGGATAAGACACTGTTCCAACTTCCAAGTCAGAGAATTATTTCTAGCATAATACATAAAGTGCATGTATCTCTTATAACATTATCATCCAAGGATTATCATAATTCAGTATCAACTTCAGTAGAATGATGATATCGCACTAAGAGAAGAAAATTCTTATATGCGACAAAATTAAACAACACAACAAGCAGATATTATGTATAAGTGTACACAAACAAGTTAAATAATTCGCTTTACAAAACCAGTGAAAGCTATTTTCTGAATGTATTCTATGGATTTGTAAACCCTATTTATTTTATTTTGAAATACAGTGTAAACAGTATCGATGACTTTTAAATTGAACGAGACATTACTACTTTGAATAATTGGATTTTCGCATTGTAGATATTTCAGATAACAAGGCAGACCGTATTAAGAGAGCAGAAAATCAGTCTGCAGGCACCAACCTTACTGTTGACGATGATATAAATCAATCTGATGTAAGAAGAGGCGCTGACTCTGGTTTAAAATCTAGCATCCGTATGGCTGACAACCCGTCTAAATATGAGACAGACGATAGACATGTAAATCATATTGATAATGTATCCACCAGTTCACACGGTATTAAGGTATTATTAGACACTGTTGATCAAATTGACACTAAAGGCAAATCAAGCTTAGCAAAAGGAGATACATATTTTAATGAAAATGAACATGATGAAAATCCATCATCCCTGATAATGCCAGATGATTTGGTGTCTAATGTATTTTCCAAGATGTCAAACTCAAATGATCCTAGCAACTTACATGCACTGTGTGGATTATGGGACTTTGCAGGACAAAGGGAATTTTATGCTACTCATCAGGCATTTCTGACAAAAAACGCTGTATACCTCGTGGTTGCAAATATGGAGGAGGATATTTGCAAGCAAGACGTTAAGCAATGTTTTGCTGATTTTCCCGATATTGGAGGTAGTCAAGCATTATTCAAATATACATATAGTCAACAAAAATAAAAAGGATTAAGGCAAAATGTTTAAAAAAAAAAGAAACTTAATATGTATTAGCGAATAATGTTGGTCAAAAGAATTAAAAGAAAAAAAACCTGTATTTTAAAATCAGAAGCAACAGCTGATATCGATCTTCATTGTTCAAATTTAATTAGAAAATCAAAATCAAAATACACAAAACCTTAAACCATTACATTACATAAATACCGGATGAATCAACATGGTAAACGTTTCAGTCATATTTTTTAGAACCCGTCATGCTTTTAACATCAACATTCTATAAAACCAGCGAAAAAAACATATGGAGTAAAAGACAGGTTAATTATACCAAATGAGTATTTACACTCATCAGTTGAACATAAAAACGAATAAAAGACAAACAACAGAACAAAACACACAACATTGTAAGTAGATGAAAAATTGCAATTACAAATATACTATTTTAATACTTAAACATTAAAATCTAAACCATGAAAGTCGTTTTCTCTATTTTTTGGTCGCACAACAATTTCACTAGACACAAATTAGACGAGATTTATTGTAAATGTTAAACTAGTATACCTCAAATTGAGTAAAACACATTGTTTTGTAGACTGTTTAGATTTTATTTGGTTGCTAATTATTATGTCATAAAACAAATGGTGATAAACGATTGGTATGTTCATGGTTATAACTTATAGGATGATTCATAGTAATACCGCTACAACTTGTTGCAAATCAATTTTCACTTGTTAAATTGATAACATTAACAAGATGTTTTACCCAACCTGAAATCTTTATTGTACTTCTTTAGATTTGGTTTGTTTATCAGCATACGTGATGAATAACAAAAGCTTCTATCGCAACACATTTATTAATCTTAACCTTTTTTTCTTTTCCTGTACCTTGTTTCAACAAAAAGGTACAATGCTTGAGCGTCTTATTGTGGCAGCATTACATGTACAAGTTGTATATCTACAGTAAACAAAAATAAATTAGTGTGTATTGCTGAATATATTATATTCTAAAATACCCCAGCTTGTCAATCTTGAAATTGTGTACAAACTTCTAAACAATAGTTGTCATATATTTTGTAATACTTTAAAATATGTTGTTTACCTCTCAATATAAGTCTGAAATGAATAAAAAAAAAAGCTGAATTAACATCAACAAATACTTTTGTTTTAGAGTATGTTGATTTTTGGTTTGATTCGATACATTGCCATGCCGGCGAAACAACATACATTCGAAAGGACTTTTCATTAGACCCTCCAATAATCGTTGTCTTTACTTGTAAAGATAAATATAAAGAGGTAACTATTTTATAGAAAAATATTTACACCATTTATCTGTAACAGTTAGAATGACAAAACTATTATTATTTTGTTTATATATTTTTATAGCTGCAATATTTTCTTTCATTCGACGAGGGCATTAAGTTAACTAGGATGTATACCAATAGTGATTATTTATTAGTAAACGAACAATGCGTATTTTTTTCATTACAGTACGATATAGAATTCGAATATATGATATGACTGCTAACGAGGCATGTATCCACTAGCCACAAAAATACCGTATCAGTTACACTCCATTAGCAATAGCAACATCCCAGTGGTTGTAAATAAACTCAACATTGATACCAGGATTAAACTTATTTACGCCAGACGCGCGTTTCGTCTACAAAAGACTGATCGATGACACTCAAATTCCCAAAAAATAAAAAGGCCAAATAAAGTACGAAGTTGAGCATTAAGAACCAACAGTCCTAAAAGTTTTGCTAAAATAATCAATTCCTGAGGTAGAAAAGTCTAAGTATTTTAAATATTCAAAAGTTTTGTAAACAGTTTATTTATAAATATGATCTTATCAATAATGTTTCATGTCAGCACAGAACTACTGGGCTGCTAAAACAACGAGGAATTAAAACTTAACCAGCAAGAGCATCGACCCAGTGGTTAATAAACTCATCAACGATACCACAATTAAATTTTGTATGTACGCGAGATACGCGTTGCATCTACAAAAGACTCATTTGTGACGCTCAGATCACAAAAATGTAAAAAAAAAAGGCCAAATAAAGTAGGAAGTTGAACATTGATTACCAAATTCCTAATAGTTTTTTTCCAATACAGCTAAGGTGATCTATTCCTGAGGTATAAAAGACTTAGTATTTTAAAAACTCAAAAGATTAGTAAACAGTTTATTTACAAATATACCTTAGCAATGATAATTCAGGTCAGTACAGAAGTGCTGGCTTCTGGGCTGGTGTTACCCTTAGGGAATTAAAACTCTACCAGCAGTGGCATAGACCCAGTGGTTGTAAACAAAAAACTCATTATGGATACCATGATTTCATTTTGTATATACGCCAGACGTGCGTTTCGTCTTCAAAGAACCCATCAGTGACGCTCAAATCCTCAAAAGTTAAAAAAGAACAAAACAAATAAAGTACGGAGTTCATCATTGAGGAAGAAAATATCAAAAACAATTTGCATTTATCTTTGAAACAAATAAATTAATTTAATTTCGAAATTTCAAATAATAAGTATGGAAACATTGAAGAATACGATATATGTTTTTGTTTACTTTAAGTTGGAACTCAATCAGTGAACATACGTATTTTTATTATCTATAATATCCGGAAAGTTCCAATGGTTTATATACATGATATAGTTAAATCATGAAATGAAAAACGTACTGTCATAGTATATCAATCGAACGATTCCTGGAGATTTAATTTAATGGACACTTTAGCTATTCTCAAAACACCATGTCACTGATCGGTTATATAAACAGGACTGTTAAGAAAAGCAAATGTCTGACTTACGGAAGAGAAAGAAGGAAAACTCAGTGAAGTTTTGAGTAAAACCTGATAGCTATGCTAATATAACTTATGATAATACGATTGAGGCACAGACAAAGTGTTGCGTCATTGGCTGTGGGTTTACTTAACTCATTATAAATCCGTTTTTTATCACCAAATATTTTGATAAGAAAAATTATTTGATTGAATATAAGAATATCATGTATTTGAAAATGACTAATGATTACTTGGTTTTCAAATAGTAGTTAGTTTACTAGGACTCAATGTGTAAAAAGTCATTTGTGTTATGCAGTTTGACCAGTTAGTTTCTACTAGACATAACAGTGAAACTGGTAACAATACGAATTAAATTGTGTTTCGTTTACATATTTGTTATGTTTTAAGGAGCTGTTGGAGAAAAAAAGAGAAGAGGAACTTAAAAATAAACTTAACGACGTTTTAGAACGACAAGGAAAATATCATCACTTACGAAATATTCATTTTGTATCAAATATGGACAAATCTGATAAACAGTTTGAACAATTACGACGAGATATTTCAGGAGCTGTCAAGTTAATGAATAATTGGGGCGAACCCATGCCTGTAGTTTGGATTCTGTTAGAACATTTGATTGAAATTAATAAGAAAAATGGCATGAACTTCACTAACTTATCTGACATTGTTAAAATGGCTAAACATCGTGAAATCAACATAATGGATATCAATATAGTATTGACATTTCTTCGGTTTCAGCATAAGGAAGGAAATATTATTTTTTTCGACGATATACAGGATTTAATCATTTTAAATCCTAAATGGTTGGTAGATGCATTTCGATGTTTAGTGTCAGATAAAATCGATGCCAAACTACAGCACCTAGAGGATTGGTCAACTTTGACGAAATTAGGGAAAGCGAGTGATTATTTGATATCGCAACTCTTTCTAAGTGAACCTGAAAGGCAGTTTTTCAAACAAAAAGAAGATTTACTGAAAGTTATGGTAAAGTTTGACATATTGATCAAAATTGAGGAATCATCTTACTACTTAATGCCGAGCAAAATGCCATCTTTTTCATTCGACAAAGTCTGCGCTGCCATTGGGGTTGAAAAACCAAACTGTAATAGGACTTCTTGGATCTGTCTGAAATTCGAGTTTATCCCCCCTGCCTTCTTTAATCATCTGTCTGCGTGGTTTATACAAAAATACAAAGGGAACGTTAATGAATCTTCTCATGCATTATACCGGGGAATTTGTGTTTTTGATACAGATACGTCTGGATGTAAAAAGGTTTTTCTTGCAATGTCAACCAACACAATTGCTATTCAGCTGTTGTCGTTTTCAACAGAAACGCCAGAATTCGGAAGCGCTTGTAGTATTCTCTGCCAAGAACTGATCACAAAAGTTAAAGACATAACAAAGAGATATCAGTTGACCCTTGATTTTGAGATTCATTTCAAATGCAGCAACGGGCATTACCATACAGATACTAAATCGTATATGCAGTTGATAAAGAATCGGGAATTTTTCTGTGCGGACCATAAAGAAGCACACCAATCTGAACTGATTTATTCACCTTGGATGATGCATCATGCTTATAAGGTAGTGTTGGTTTAAGTTACCAAATAAACGCTGTGATTTAAATCCTTAAACGAATCCTACAAAATAGTTGCATTTTGATATAATAGATAAAGAGAACTTATGTATAGGATATTTCTATTGCTTAATAGATCTTTATTTTTTGTTGGTATTAAAATGGTTGTTAAGCAACATGAATATACATAATACATGTATAGTTTTATAAAGTAAATTTTAGTAATTTATTCGTATTTAACATTAAAAAATCTTATTGATTCAAAGTCGATTCAATATTACTTTTTTTTGTTGTTTTGTCGAATCTATCGAACCTTACAATTTAATAAAAAGAACAATTTGTAATTGTGACATTGTTTCAAATGTTGCACAGTTTATGGAGGAAGCGAATAGATAAACAGTTTTTTAATATCAAATAGCGATATTGTTTAATATGAACGAGTTGCATTGCGGGAAATATCAGACAAATGTTTACATTTTTATGAAGAAAGGAAGATTTCTTGGTAAGTAATGACCTAATATTTTTCAAACAAAGTACCATTCAACACGACAATTGTAAGCCTGTATATTTTTTATCAATTGTTTAAAAATTGTATTCATACAAGAAAATCGATATGTTGATTAAATGACACACGTACGATTTATTATTACGATAATAAGTCACAATGTATGTCAAGCAAACCTGAACCATATTTCACAATTATAGTTCATGCCAGGTTTAATGTTAAAGGTAAGACATCAATAAAATTTCATACCTGTCATAAAATGCACGAATCATGTCGAAAAATAGGTTATGGTCCTATTGATAGTTGACATTGTTAACAAACCGATCATATGGTTATACCGAGTTATTCTATTTTCAGTGATGATGTAGTTCCGGAATGTGGCTACTGGGAATAATTTACCGACCTCTTTGATTCTATCATAAGTTTAGCTTTAAATATCCACATTCTAATCTATAAAGAGTACAAAAATCCAATGGTGGTCAATAATTTTTAGTAAAATGACGAAATATTTGCATTTAAGGCAAGGCGTACAAAAATTAAATACTTTTTTCTTTAAGGTAGGCATATTTTATGAAGAACAGCCAATTCTGATGTACAAAAAGTACTCAAATCATATGACAGTTAATAATGTGTATCAAAATAAATCAATAACTGCATTCTTATTCCACAAAAATAAAAGTTTAAGTATTTTAATTCTCATTATATCTCAATTCTGATTAGAAGACTTGTCTCAAGATGGTAAAAATGACTGATTTCAATTAAAATAGCATCATTTCTAATAAAAAAAAAGACTAATTTTGGTTATTTTAAACAATGCGAATAAAATTTTAGTATGATTTCTCTGACACTCTTTTAATTTTATGAAAAAAAATATTCTAATCTATAAAAAGTACAAAAATACAAAGGCGGTCAATAATTTTTAGTAAAATATTTGCATTTTAGGCAACGCGTACAAAAATTAATTATCTTTTTCCTTAAAGTAAGCATATTTTATGAAGAACAGCCAATCTTGATGTACAAAAAGTACTCAAATCATATGATGGTTAATAATTTGTATCAAAATAAATCAACAACTGCATTCTTATTCAACAAAAATAAAAGTTTAAGTATTTAAATTCTCATTATATCTCAATTCTGATAAGATGACTTGTCTCAAGATGGTAAAAATGACTGATTCCAAATAAAATAGCATCATTTTGAATAAAAAGAAGACTGATTTTGGTTATTTTAAACAATGCGAATAAAATTTTAGTATGATTTCCCTGACACTCTTTTAAATTCATGAAATAAAACCTATTCTAATCTTTAAAAAGTACAAAAATCCAATGGCGGTAAATAATTTTTAGTAAAATGAAGAAATATTTGCATTTTAGGCAACGCGTACAAAAATTAAATATTTTTTTCCTTAATGTAGGCATATTTTATGAAGAACAGCCAATTCTGATGTACAAAAAGTACTCAAATCATATGACGGTCAATAATGTGTATCAAAATAAATCAATAACTGCATTCTTATTCAACAAAAAATAAAAGTTTAAGTATTTTCAATCTCATTATATCTCAATTCTGATTAGAAGACTTGTCTCAAGATGGTAAAAATAACTGATTTCAAATAAAATAGCATCATTTCTAATAAAAAGAAGACTGATTTTGGTTATTTTAAACAATGCGAATAACATATTAGTATGATTTCTCTGACACTCTTTTAATTTCATGAAAAAAACTATTCTAATCTATAAAAAGTACAAAAAATCCAATGGTGGTCAATAATTTTTAGTAAAATATTTGCATTTTAGGCAACACGTACAAAAATTTATTATCTTTTTCCTTAAAGTAATCATATTTTATGAAGAACAGCCAATCTTGATGTACAAAAAGTACTCAAATCATATGACGGTTAATAATTTGTATCAAAATAAATCAACAACTGCATTCTTATTCAACAAAAATAAAAGTTTAAGTATGTAAATTCTCTTTATATCTCAATTCTGATTAGATGACTTGTCTCAAGATGGTAAAAATGACTGATTTCAATTAAAATAGCATAATTTTTAATAAATAGAAGACTAATTTTGGTTATTTTAAACAATGCGAATAAAATTTTTAGTATGATTTCTCTGACACTCTTTTAAATTCATGAAATAAAACCTATTCCAATCTATAAAAAGTACAAAAATCCAATTGCGGTCAATAATTTTTAGTAAAATGAAGAAATATTTGCATTTAAGGCAACGCGTACAAAAATTAAATATTTTTTTCCTTAACGTATGCATATTTTATGAAAAAAGCCAATTCAGATGTACAAAAAGTACTGAAATGATATGAGGGTTAATAATTTGTATCAAAATAAATCAATAACTGCATTCTCATTCAACAAAAATAAAAGTTAAAGTATTTAAATTCTCAGTATATCTCAATTCTGATTAGATGACTTGTCTCAAAATGGTAAAAATGACTGATTTCAATTAAAATAGCATCATTTTTAATAAATAGAAGACTAATTTTGGTTATTTTAAACAATGCCAATAAAATTTTTAGTATGATTTCTCTGACACTCTTTTAATTTCATGAAAAAAAAACTATTCTAATCTATAAAAAGTACAAAAATCCAATGGCGGTCAATAATTTTTAGTAAAATGAAGAAATATTTGCATTTTAGGCAACGCGTACAAAAATTAAATATTTTTTTCCTTAAATTAGGCATATTCAATAAAAAGAAAAACAATTTGTGATATTCTAAACAATGCGAATAAATTTTGTATGATTTCACTGACATTCTTAAAACTTTATTAACAAACCATTAATTTTAAACTATATACAGTGAAAAAATCAAATTGTGGTCAATAATTTCCATTCAAATGAAGAAATGATCGCATTCTGGTTCAACAAAATTAAAAGTAAAAAGATACTTCTTCTTCAAATAGTCAATAAAAGGAATTTATAGCAACAGTTTGAAATTGAAGTTACAATATTTTCAAATATGAGAAGAAAAATTAGCATTTTACGCAACGTGTACATAAATTTAATATCTTTTTCCCTAAAGTAAACCGGTACCACGATTTCCCGAGAACTACGAGAACAACATAATATCCCGAAAACAAGATTATGTATCCCGAGAACAAGATTTTTAATTGTGTTATAGGTGTTTTTATTGTGTTTTTACTACTTTTTACAATAATAAAGAATACTAATAAGAGATAATACTCGTTTTTATTCAATAAAAATGCAATTTTAGGTCAAAAATTCGATTTCTATGTCTTGTATGCAAAATCCTTGTTGAACACAATATGGCGGACATTCTTAAGGTAGACAACTTAAGAAAATCAAAGTATTAGAAGATCTTAGAAGAACTGACAGAAAAGAAAAGTATCAAATGTACTGAAAGAATAGATTTTATTTAAAAAAATGTAAAAAATTTATATAAAAACTGACAAAATATAACGTCCGCCGTATTGTTTTAAGGAATAAGGAATTTGCCTCATACAAATATTACTGTTATACTATTTTTACTTTTTTATTGCAACCAAATTAACGTTTAAATTATGGTGTCTTCGTCGAGGTCCGCGTTCATGGATCGTAAACACTGTTGAGTTCGGTTTACATAAGAATTTGAAATATATACGTATCCGTCCGATCCGTGCATAAATTTGATTTACTGATCGATCGATGAACGTTGTCACGGTAACTCCCACATAGGTTACTTGACTTATCTGACGGATCCTATGGGTCACCGATCACCGACCAGTCATCGATCAGTCAAACATCCGTCACCGATCATTCACCGATCAGTCAAGTTCACGTCAAACAGTAACGCCTAAGGTTGCAAGTACTGTATGACAAAGACATATATTTTCTTAAAAGAAAAACAAATTTTACAAACAATTCCATCCAATACTGTTCTTAATTACACCTGTAATGTAGAACTTATGTGTTCCTTTTACAGTTTTGAAGAATACGCTTATGGATAATAATTTTAACCAGTACTTCACTATTTTGTACATTCTAGGATATATAAACATTTCTATGTAGCATCATTCCAGCATCTGTATATAGAGTATATATCTCCCAATGTATACGATATTCCCGGGTTTGTATTTCCTATCAGGATTTTCTTGCTAGGGTGTTCCTACTCACAAGAAAGTTATTAAACCAAGAGTTCCAAATGGTGAAGTTGCAATCATCCCTTCGTAAATTTTACGGACGCCATCACGAGTTGGTAGACCGTTTTAGAATAACCGTTTCACACATGATATCGGATATGTTCCTTATGCCATAACTACAATACCCTTCCCTTTTCACGAATGTGACCTACTGAATTATTCTATTTACCGGATTTGTAATACATTGTAATATAAGCAACACTACGGGTGCCACATGTGGAGCAGGATCTGCTTACTCTTTCGGAGCACTTGAGATAATCCCAACATTTTGATCGGGTTCGTGTTGCTTAGTCTTTTTATGTTGTGTATCTGTACTCTAGTTTGTCTAAATGTCTTTTTATTTTTAACCACGGCATTGTCAGTTATTTTTTCAATCCATGAACTTGACTCTCCCTATGGTATCTTTCGTCCCTTTTTGAGAAACCGAGGAATGCCATTGCCAATGTCCGATAAAAACAAACACATGATATAAATATATACAATCATACATTATGTAATTACCAGGGGAAAAATGTCAAATGTAATTTCAAAAGCTTGGTTGCTGCAAAATATAAAAAAAAGTAAAAGTGGTAACTGTATAATGTCATTTTTTTCATATCACCAGAATTACAAAAGAAAATTCAACCTTGATGTTGAGAAACATTTGAAGATTGGATTAGAAGTAGGAGTTGGAAAAATACCAATTTACAAAAACAAGTATACGTACATACATCATGGTATTGTCATAACGATTTCCGAGATAAACAAGACATTTGAAATGGTTGCGTTGACCGGTGGTCACAAAACAATACCCTCACTTATTGGAAAAAATATTGAACCAGTAATTGAGACCACTGCCATTAGGTTTACATCAAAAGATCTGTTCTACTTTGATTACAACCAGTTATCTGATAAGGCTGTCACTATTAAGAAAAGAGCCGAAGCGCTGGTTTCTCTTTTTGTCAAATCTGGTGTAAAGTATAACCTAAGAGAATTTAATTGTGATCACTTTGCCAGTTACTGCTCAACAGGACTAGCATTCAGTGGTCAGAGGAACCGTGTTAATTGGGAAGCCACAGATAAACTTGATAAAACGTAAGTGGTTCTGTATTTTTTCTTGCTATTTACCATTACGGATATGAATTTTGAATATAACATTAGAAAATATTAAACCATTGTATTGCACGAACATAGTGAGAGAAAAAACTGAGTCTTATAACATGTAATCGGGTATCGTAACAAATAAAAACAATGCATATCTGTATCTATAAGCATATAAACTTCTTTTATAACAAGGTTCAAATTGTAAGCCGGTATGACGTAAAAGCGATGAATCGTAGCATAAAACTTTATATCAAGATAACAAAGGACAAAGATACCGACTATATATGACACCATTCAATGCATTTTTGTTTTTGTTTGCAATATGTTACCTGTTATGTTCCGGCTCCCAACCAAAATTATGGATATTGGATTTCTATATACACACGGATGTTAATCGGACATAAACTAAGTCTTTAAACAGAGATTGACACTACTAAATGCAATCAATGCCACATGCAGATGTCGGTCATAGTGAGATAACGAGGTTGGTTTCAAACAGAAAGTATCTGAAGCCCAACAAACTGTGCTGCACCTCATAATCAGCATGACTTAATCAGATGACGAGACGAATACTAAAAATCGGAGCTAAGAATAATCATAGGTACTTTAATTATGTCGCTGACCTGCGGTGTTCTATTTATAAAAAATAAAGATGTATATGAATTTCCAATTAAGAAATACTACAAGATGTCCTATTTTAAACAATAATGTATGCAAATAGATTGCTTCTTTGTGCCTTTTATTTTTAACTTGAAATTTACAGACTTGAGCAATGTTGATTCATTCATGGATATTGAAACACATTATGTAAGTAAGGATTATCAAAATATTGCAAAAAACATCTTACAAATAAAAGAACTTTGAAATATTTGAAAATTCATTATTTTGCAAATTTTTAAGGTATAGTTATGTCAACCTAATGATCAAAGGTGGATTATATATACCATACCAAAATGATAAAAGACGAGGTCTGAAGTTGCGAAAAGAGATTCGATAAAAAATAACACGATCCAATAAAACAAAATTAGCTGAAAACAAACCAAGTAGATGATGATATGATGATGATGATTAAAACTACATATATATAGACTTAAGCATATTTTTTTGCAATGTTTTTAAATCACTATATTTTCTTTCAGCAACTTGGGTATCCAAAACCCAAGTTATGCACGAATATTATTTTAAAAACCTGTAACACTGTTTTTTTTTATAATAACCTTGTGTTTATATGTAATATATTGGCCTCATTTTTGTAATTTATCCAAGTGCTTACAATATGTACTACAATATGTAAGAGTAAAATTTAATATGTGCAAATGTGCAAATGTGCATGCTGTATTTTTAAACAAAATCAATCACCTTTTATAGAGGTCTCATACATTTGAAATTCATGATTTCATTGACATAATCAAAAGTGATAAATGATACATCGATGCGATCTACATGAGTCATATGACGAAATTTTGAATAAACAGAAGTAATCAATGCAAATTTCTCCATCTTTGTTAACAATGAATCCCAATATGACGGAAACAATAATTTTTAAATCAAAAAAAAAAGATGCCTTGTTGAATTGTTATTCATAAAAACAAGTAATACAATACATTCTATTTACATGAGCTAAATTTTGAGATTTCTTTCTCATTTTGTTATATTTTGCTTAGCATATATTGTTAGCATTGTTTCTTTGTGATGCATATTTAGATATACATGATATATGCATTAAAAACTTTACTGCTGATAATCCACTTACATGATGAGTTTATTTACAAATGTAATTATACTGACTTGTCTATATCGATTTTTTAGTTGTGTATGTACCCCCAGGATTTTTTTTTGTACAAGACTATTAAAGCTGAAAAAGATATTTACCTAGTTTTGTTTTAAAATTGTGGAAAAAAAAGAAACAAATGTAACAAATACATAAAAGTGAAGTAACAACTGTCGTGATTGTAAACTGTTGACAAGTTTTAATTATAAAATAAAAAAAAACATTCGAAGTTCTGGGCGAATTGTTAAGCACACCATCATACCCATGTTTCTTCTGTAATAGACTTCACACTGGCGCTTGAATAACAACACTTGAATAACAAACTCTTAAAGAATAATAATATATGTCATAAGGTTTATAACAAGACTTTATCAACAAGTCATGATTTCATATTTGTTAAAACAGTATCTTAAGATATGTGTTGATTTCAAAATCCTATTACCACATGCATTTAATAATAATGAGGCAAACGTAATTTGTAAAACAATATAAAACAAATACTGTCACAGAAGATGTGGTATGATTGCAAATGAGACATATCACCATAACATACACAAAGACAATAAATAAATAACTAAAGGTCACCGTACGGCCTTCAATAATGAGCTAAGCCCATACCGAATATTCAGCTATAAAAGTCTCCGAAAAGACAAACGAAACAACAACGTCATAATTTATGTGCAAAAGACTAAACAAAAAACAAATAAGTAACACATAATACAAACGACAACCATTGGGACAGGCACATACATACAGAATGTTGGTGGGTTAAACGTTGTTAGCGGATTCCAACCCTCCCCTAACCTGGAACAGTGGTGTAACAGAACAAGATAAGAACGAACTGTAAAAAAGCAGTTGAAAAGGCTTAACTCATCGGATGGACAAAAGATCAAATACTAGCGGATGCGCCCGGGTACTTCAACAACCAAAAAATATAAGACATTAAGTACAAATCCGAAAGTACTCGCAGTTACTGACAGCTAGTTGAAAGCCATGATAACTAATACAAGAATCATTTATCTAAGATTAAATAATCAACCAGTGCATTTCCAACATCCAATGTATTAAGTGTAAAAACGTCATCAACAGTCAGAGAAAAATGGGACCTTGTGCTATGCCAATATACAGGTACTAATATATTGTAGATAATTAAATGTGAATGTGTATATGCATATAACAATGATATTAATTTGCTTTTAATAAACAGATAGCAAAATCAAAATAAATACCAATAAGCAATATTAAATAATCTAATTACGGTGTGGTATCCATAACCTATTAGAATTAGTTTATTTAAAGGATCGATAAGTTTACCAGGATCGTTTCTAAATTTTCGTAAAAATGAAGATGTGCTATTTCGTTTGAACAATTTTTTTACAGGAACAACCACACTTCAGGACCAAAATGTTCTATATAAACAGTATATATGGAAGAATTTAGTAAAAGTTTTGGTTCCTTAATGCTCTTCAACTTTTCCTTGTTTGGCTTTAAACTACTTTTGCATTTTGATCTGAGCGTCACTTATTAGTCTTGTGTAGACGAAACGCCCGTCTGACGTATTAAATTATAATCCTGGTACCTTTGATAACTGCTATTAAGTAACTTGTGGTAACGAAATCCCTGGCTTAATAATCGACCAGTAATACGTACATAGAATACATTCGTTTAAATCAAAAACGTCACAAGAGAAACGGGCATAGCTAACAAATTCTGAAATATAAACACACGTAAGATGGTGCCAAAGGAACATCATCACCCTAAAAGGGAAAATTAGCCAAAAGGGAACGAAAAATCGTCCCTTTTGTCGAAAATTTTAGTGTATCGTTTCCCATTTGAAACCGAAATAACTGAATCTTTGAAAGGACAGTTATCACCGTTTAAATTTGATTTATTTTAAGTAAGTTATTTTAGGTTAATTTCGGCAGTATATTGAGAAAATTCTTGATTATCCAACGAAAAAATATCATCAAGATGATGGTAGTGTAGGTGAATTTCTCTATTAAATGCAATTTAGACGAGTCTTTATTGAGTTTGGTCATAACAGTACAAAATTAAGTTTGCTATTAAAGGGGCGCAAGTAGTTCCCCTAAAATACCTTCAACCTGTCGATAAAGTGTGTTGCCAAAACGCACATAAATTTTATCAAGGAGTATTATAGCTACGATACTGTTGTCAGGTCATAAAAGATTGCATATTTTGGCGTTAATATAGATTCACTAATAGGGTCTTTGCGTCGGAACTAAACACATTTATTCAAAAAACAGTTGTTGGCATGACACGGGTTATGTTCTTCTCATATATGTTATGATGGTATGATACTAAACCCCTAACGGGAAGGATTGTGCCTGATGTTCATATGATGAAATCATAATCTTTCAGTCAGTTTTATTGAAGTTTGGAGCTGGCATGTCAGTTAAATGCTAGTAGTCTGTTGTTATTTATGTATTATTGTCATTTTGTTTATTTTCTTTGGTTACATCTTCTGACATCAGACTCGGACTTCTCTTGAACTGAATTTTAATGTGCGTATTGTTATGCGTATACTTTTCTACATTTGCTAGAGGTATAGGGGAGGGTTAAGATCTCACAAACATGTTTAACCCCGCCGCATTTGTGCAGGTACAACAACACTTTTTATACTACCGGTGAAATAAATGTCACTTCCGGTAACTTATGATAGCATCTTTCGCACTGATTTCAAAAATATATAGTTTCTATATACTTGTGTATGTAGAATGGGAAATAATTGGCCACTTCCGGTTTGTTGGAAGTCATTTTTAGTCTTCAGTTATCAGTTTATGTATCTATATGACAAAATATATGGATGCTGAGTACTTTAATAGGAATACATTGCAAAAAAGGCTACTTCCGGTTTTCTTAATGTTACTTCCGTTAATCATTTTTCAAAAAAAATAAAAATCAGAAGAAGAAAAACAATAGGTCTTTCCACAGAAAAGTGGAAAGACCTAATAATGATAATAATATTAAGAACAAAAGCAGTAAGACTTTCCACATAAAAGTGGAATAATAATAATAATAATAATAATTAAAAACTAATTGTTCATAGAACAATTGAATGTCTTTTCACATCAAAGACATTTTGAAAAGAAGCTAGTTTCTTCAGACTGATGCGATAAATATAGTTTTGATATGCTTGAAAGTAAACAGAAGGAGATTATAATTATGCTACTTCCGGATTCGTCAATGTTACATTTGGTCTCATATGATAGCTTTTATTACACTGATTCAATAAATATATAGTTTCTATTCTACTTTTGCCTGTCAACCGGGATATAATTGACGACTTCCGGTTTACAGAAAGTCACTTCTAGTCTTCATTGATAAGTAAATGTATTCAAATTACATTGATTGATTGTTGGTTGCTTTACGCCGCATTAGCACAAAAAGGCTATATCGCGGCGAGAGCTAATTCGAATATTTTTACAATTTAAAGCATATTTTAAAATAAGACAAAAAGTCCTTCAGTATACTAAAATTATTGACTAAAGCAAATTGAGTATATACAAATAAAAATCAACAGTAAAATAACGTGATAAAAATTAAAATCGATTTAAATATAATAAATCAAGGCGGCTTTATTTATTTGGGTTATGTCAACATCAGAACTTTCAGCAAATTTGCTTAAAAAAGTCACTTTACAATTTAAAGCATATTTTAAAATAAGACAAAAAGTCCTTCAGTATACTAAAATTATTGACTAAAGCAAATTGAGTATATACAAATAAAAATCAACAGTAAAATAACGTGATAAAAATTAAAATCGATTTAAATTTAATAAATCAAGGCGGCTTTATTTATTTGGGTTATGTCAACATCAGAACTTTCAGCAAATTTGCTTAAAAAAGTCACTATCTGTTTGTGATTTACTTCTGTTGAATATTTCTTTGGCTGATTTTATAGTAATACTCATGTTGTCCCTCAAATGATTATATCTAAATTTTTACAGTCATTATAAAATTCAAATATGTACAGAAAGGGTAAAAGAATTCAAAATTTGTCGGTAAACCACATGCCCTTTACAACGCTTTTCATCAGCGTTAAATATTGATATTCCATGATCTTGTTATCTCTCCATAGAGCTTACAGTATGTTTGATATTTTTTTCTTAATATAGTCAGACAATTTTATAGTAAGGTCCAATTTCAAATTAGACGAATTATATTTTTTTTTAATATATGAGAAGTCTATCTATTAGAATTAGAACTTTGTTTGGCAAAACGTCTCTCAGAAACAGATGGGTCATTCTCAGATCATCTCTACAGATTTCACAATAAAAAAATTAAAAAAAAACCACCACATTATTAATATTCATGTCAACACCGAAGTGTTAACTTCTGGGCTGGTGATACCATCGGGAACGAAACGTCAACCAGCAGTAGCATCAACCCAGTGGTGTTAATAGTTATCAATGGTACCAGGATTTTAATTTAGAACGCCAGACGCGCGTTTCGTCTACAAAAGACTCAATGACGCTCAAATCAAAAATATTTATAAACTAAACAAGTACAAAGTTGAAGAGCATTGAGGATTCAAATTTCCAAAAAGTTGTGCCAAATACGGCTAAGGTAATCTATGCCTGGGATAAGAAAATCCTTACTTTTTTCAAAAGGTCAAAGTTTTGTATACAGGAAATTTATAAAAATGACCACATTATTGATATTCATGTCAACACCGAAGTGTACAAATTATTTTCAACGTTCACTTGAGGCCAAATTAATTGTAGACAGATAACTGTAAGGAGCAAGAATGTCAAGTAAAGTAAGATTTACAAAGACATCACCAACACCAAAACACGATTTTGTCATGTGTCCTTTGGTTTATTATGCACAACGACAAAGGTGAGCGACACAGGCTCTTTAGAGCCTCCAAGTCAAAAACCAAAATAATCATCAATCCATTGAACTATAAATAGTTGAACATATAAACCCTCGATGAGACAATGTTTGGCCAATAGTAATTTCCCCTTATTGCACTCTCCATAGGAACGAAGGTAACTCCAATGGTAGCCTTGAAAATAGAAAGGTTAACAATGATTTAACCAGATACTCATACACATATAAACTGCTGTTTCAACGTGTTTACTAACAAAAAATGTGGGGTTCATATATCCCTCAAGAAACATGCAATATTGAAAAACTGTCCGAGAAATGTCAAAACCCACTTTTCCAGTATGTACATCAATGTTTGGCCAATAGTAATTTCCCCTTATTGCACTCTCCATAGGAACGATGGTAACTCCAATGGTAGCCATGAAAATAGAAAGGTGAACAATGATTTAACCAGATACTCATACACATATAAACTGCTGTTTCAACGTGTTTACTAACAAACAAGAGGCTCTCAAAAGCCTGAATCGCTCACCTTAATTCTTTTGGTTAAATCTCTCATCAATGATTATTTTGGCTTATCAATTTATTTAAATATTTTTTGGATCGTCCTATTTTCTTCAAAAGCCAAAAAAAATAATCATTTTCTCCTTATGTTCCATTTTAGCCATAGTAGCTACATGTATGTTTCTTGACATACAAGGAAATAAAATATAAAATTTATACTAGATACTCTGAAACTCATTTAGCCTAAGTTTGGCTGAAATTGATACAGCTGTTTCAAAGGAGAAGATTTTTTAAAGTAAGTCAACATGATGAACAAATTGTGAAAAAAAGTCTTTAAAGGGCAATGACTCCTTAAGGGGTCAATTGACAATTTTGGTCAAATTGACTTAATTGAAGATCTTACTTTGCTGAACATTATTGCTGTTTACAGTTTATTTCTATCTATAATTATATTCAAGATAATACCAAAAACAGCAAAATTTCCTTAAAATTACCAATTCAGGGGCAGCAACCCAACAACAGGTTGTCTGATTCATCTGAAAATTTCAGGGCAGATAGATCTTGACCTGATAAACAATATTACCCCATGTCAGATTTGCTCTAAATGCTTTGGTTTTTGAGTTATAAGCCAAAAACTGCATTTGACCCCTATGTTCTATTTTTAGCAATGGCGACCATGTTTGTTGATAGATCAAAACTTCGGATGTTCGAAGTTTGAAAGTATTTGGCCCAGTAGTTTCAGAGGAGAAGATTCTTGAAATAGTTTACGACGACAGACGACGGACGACGACGGACGCCAAGTGATGGCATAAGCTCACTTGTCCCTATTTCCCTCAAGAAACATGTTATATTGAAAAACTGTCCGAGAAATGTCAAAACCCACTTTTTCCAGTATGTACATCAATGTGAAGGACATCAGAACTAAAACAAAACTTCTTTGTCATCGTGTTGGTATTTTGGGTGATATATGGCCCTTTACAAAGGAAAAAATAATGATCAATTACAGGTGTAAGTGTCAATGATTACTTACTTAATAACGTGTTGTGTTAGACATCAACCATTATTCAAATGCAATATTGTTTGTCACACAATATAAAAGAAATTTATATGGAATCCAACAGTACTAATAGTTATCAAAAGTACCAGGATTATAATTTAATACGCCAGACGCGCGTTTCGTCTACATGTAGCTAGACTCATCAGTGACTCTCAGATTAAAAAAATAAAAAGGCCAAATAAATTCAAAGTTGAAGAGCATTGACCTAAACCTTTGCTTCATAACACTAGAAGACCGCTCCACTGTACTCCTGGTCTTACAGTGTGCTTTCTGAAATCGTATCATCTGAGAGGTTGATGGGTTACCCAGTGGTGTAATCAACATCCCCTAGGAGCCAACTGTTTTAACTGATGCTTTTAATATGACTGGATCCGTACCTTTAATAAACTGAATTTCAATATTAGTTATCAAGTATGTTTTTCCAGATGAATTGAATAATTAGATATAGGAAGATGTGGTGCGAGTGCCAATGAGACAACACTCCATCCAAATAACAATGTATAAAAGTAAACCCATGTAAATGATACTTGACATTTGTATATTAATACAGATTTGTACAGATCCATGTAGCTAGACACATACTATATTCTTTTAATCAGTTTTTCACAAGTACAAAAAAAGCAATAAAAGTGTTATTTCATCAGTGTCTTGTGTATATTTTCCAATTTACCTCAAAGTATGATCCACTACTGCTTGAAGCTACAGCGGCAACCTCGTATCCTAGTGATTGCAGTTCACTGAAATATAAATATATAATTCAATATACATAAAAGTTGCCATTGAACTTCAATAGAAACTATGGAGGGAAGCGGAGTTGCTTATGAAGTTGACAACATTGTCATAGGATAAATAGCGATAAACAGATTATCTTTTTTGTCATCTCACGTGATTGCTTTTCTTCCTTTCGTCGTAACGGCTCGAGTTTGATCAAGTTTGGTTAATTTCCACACAGTTGCAAAATTTTAAGCAAGTCATCCCATATAAGTAACCCTTTATCATAATTCAAATTAGTTTTGTCAGTTGTGACACCAATAGATAAAGGCAACAGTAGTATACCGCTGTTCAACACTCATAAATCCATGGACGAAAAACAAAATCGGGGTAACATACTAAAACCGAGGGAAACGCATTAAATATAAGAGAACCAAGACACGACACCGAAACGCAACACACATAATCACAGAGAATATCAAATATAACATAACCAAATACATGAATTTGGGATAGACAAGTACTGTTCCACGTCTTATCTTAATATCTCAAAAATAAGAGAAAAAACGAAACAACATTAAAATGCAACACACACAGAAACGAACAATAATATAACAATGGCCATCTTCCTGACTTGGTACAGAACATTTTAAAAGGGATAATAAAGATGGTGGGTTGAACCCGGTTTTGTGGCATGTCAAACCTCGAACTTTAATGGCAAAGTTAAATATAACATTGAAATGACAACATAATATTACAGGACTACAATACAAATAAGTAGGAGAAACACATGATTAAAAGATAACAAAAAGCATCATATTTAAAATTCAATACGTCAAAAACGCGCCTCTTTAGAAACCTGTATGAACAATTGACTATGAAAAGTTTGTAACCTCCAATTGTATGAGAAATGACTTAGCTCCTAAAGTCTGGGATACTGGTATGGGCGAAGGATATTCACATGAAACCAACATAGCAGGTACTTAACTTCAATATATAACCAGACTTCTTGTAATACTTTTTTAAGGATTTTAAGTTAAAAACTGTAGGAGCAATTCATTAAACAAACTATGTTCTCATTTCCTGACCACTCAACATCACCATACTATTGACCAGATTTTGACTTCCTGAAACCCAGAATAAATAAGAATAATGATTCATTTCCGAGGTGCTTTCCCTTAAATGATACATTTTTTGTACGTTAAACACGAATTGAAATTGACACTAAACGTAAAACTTAAAAAAAGATATATATTGATATATTGTTTTAGATATATAAGAACAAAACAAGTAATGATCTTACCGATTCTCTCTACCACAATTATCCATTTGCATATAAAGTGTCTCTGGTAACTTTTCTTTCAACATCCACAATATGTTTATCAGAACATGAATATAGTTAGGGCACTTCCTTGTTGGTACTGCATATAATAAAAAAAACATATCCCAACACCATGCACAATTGCTCCTAAAATGTACATACATAACTATTCTAAACAACATAATGCAAGAATAGAAAAAAAAATCTGTTTTAAATTTGTATAATTATATTATACAATAGTGATTTCAGACATCATAAAAAAAAAAATTAGTCTTTCAATGATAATTTTTTGGACTTTGACCAACTGTCTTACGTTCATGATTTTTTTTTACATACTTTAAAACATTTAATTCGATGTCAACTGTATGGTTTGACTTTAATTTTAACTTTTGTAACGTAGAGCATACATGGTTACCTGCCAAATGAACTGGCAATTTCCAAAGACATCTAACTAGTAAAAAAAATGAGGGTTGTTATTATATTTTTGAATGTTATTTTTAAAACAAAATATGTTATATCGATTCCAAATTATAATATGTTGCTTGTTAAATATGACTGAATTTCATCAACCTGATTTATATAATTAGCAAATTATATAAAATCATTCGAACAAGAATGCATCAGAAATTGGCCATGCCATTTGTCAGATGAGCTTGATTAAGCACTGAACTTTTTTTTTCAGATAGAAGAAAGTGCGAATGATAAAGAATATATAGATAGTGTTGAACAGATGAGTGATATAGTAAACCTAGCAGGGTGTACACATTTAACGTCAGCAATATATATAAAAAAAACAAGACACTATTGGACAAAATATGTCATTTTTTTATTAGATGAAGGGCCTCTTTACCTTTGCAACAGTAAGTTTTTATTTTTAGTCTTTAATGCTCATTCATGAAGATTATGCATAAATATATGCTGAATTAAGATTGCCATCCTGTCTCTTTTTTAATGTCCATTTCTGAAATCAATGTTTAATCTTATATTATATCATTACCCAGTTTATCTGTCTTAATTTGGGAACTCTCATTACTTTCAGTGATTTAATTTCACAAATATGCACGCAATATATGGTTTGAGCAATGATTATGATATAAATGGTTTATTTAATTGAACTTTTGCTTCGTCCTCTACAGTGATTGACACGAATTTGGGTTTCTCCACTAGATATTGTCTAGGTACCTTTCGGTTATAACTTGTGGACACCTATGGTTACTTTTTATAAACTTCCTATTCCAGAACAAAAAATCCACCTTGAATCCATTCTTACACTTTCCATAACAAGAGAATCCAGCCCTAATCCACTTGTTTGTAAGCCGATTTCCATGAAAAGGAAGAGATATTTGTTGACCTTAATAAAGAGTTCTTGTTCTTGATTATCTCTGTTATTTCCTTATTGATTTTTTTTTATCACAATGCCTATTTCTTTCTTAACATCTAATGCAAACATGTGGTTTATAGCTGTTCTGTATTGTTTCATGATAAAGGCAAAACATGCCAACTTATGTCCTTTTAAAACTTTGGTTCCTCCGGTGGATCGCTATCCTTGTCGTGGTCGGGGGGCTTGCGGGTCTCAGTGACCTCAAGAGCTATGCCAGCTGGAGCTTCGTCTCCTGGTAGGGTTACCCATGCTGAATAGGTCGAATGGTAGAGACCAAACTAAAGTGATCCGAACATCGTGAGATGCCCGATGTTTTGAATAAAATAGGCTCTTCAACCCGTTTGCCGTTGGTTGCTACCCGTGTCGGTGGTTGGCGAGATCATTGTGGATGAGGGCTATAGCCCGACTCCTAACGGTCGGAAAATACACGGACGGACGAGACTATAGTTAAATAAGCTGCTTTGGCTTCGCTATCATGTAAACGGGAGGTCGGATGTAGCCGGTTCGATCAATCGGCTGGTCATGTCGAGCCCTTCAGGTTATCCTCAACAATAAGCTTTCTTGTAACAGTTTTCATAATATACACATGTATTTTAAACTAAGCTATTTATATTTCGGATAACTGAAGAAGGCGATGGCTCATGGGTACCGAAGTACCGGCTACAAAAAGTAAAACCAATGTTTTGGGTTTATCCGTAATTTTGATGAAGAAAACATATAAACTAAGTATGGGAAACAGACAAGTAAAGAAAAATTATGGCAGGAAAAAGGCTTACTTTCTTTACAAAAACTCCACAGGAATCACCATTCGGTTGTCTGGCATGTGGGACAATCACTGTACTCCATTGTCCAGGTGACACCAATCTGATTTTGATATCTCAACTGCAAAAATTTACTAAAACAAATAAATATCCATTATAACATTATGACTTGAATGAATACTTCTTTCACTCTGTATAAAGTTAAAAAAATAGATTCACAATTATTTTTTTTCATTTAACTATAAATCTGTTGAAATACCACTAAATCAATTATTTATTTTCAAGATTATACAAACAAAATAACTTTGCATGGTAATTACACCCAAGGAGTATGCACTTATTCTTATTTGGGCCAAGTGCAAGTTGAAAAAGGTTTAATTATGAATGGATTGTTATTCAGGTGTTTATATTTTATCTGACAGGTCATTTTAACTTGTATACTTATTTTCAGTTTCATTATAATGTCTGATTTGGTATGTTTTTCATGAATACAAAGGGATCATTAGTAGAAAAATATGTTATTTATGGAATAATTGTAATGTGTACAGCAGGTGCCTCACAGTCAGTTGAAATTAACATCGTTTCATTGTTCCGTTTGTCAAATCTTAATTGTTTTATGAGGTGTCTTTACTTTTAGCAATAGCAATGTTTACCATATCTGGTGTAAGGATTGATGTTACTGCCTTAGTAGATCTGGTCTGAAAAGCTTCATCTGATCTTGACCATGTTGATCCCTAGAACAATTTGATTGTTTAAATACAAGTTCCAAATGAAAGACATATTGTCGCATATATATCTTTTCAACTACAACAAATGTTACAGTATTTGTTTCTTCCGTATTAGGTTATAGAAAATATTTCTTAACTGGGACTGCTATCATAAATGATGTAATCAATTAAGAATCTGGTGTAATATCTGTAGAAACAGTGAAACATGCCTTAATTTTCAGCATACAATATAGCATTAAGATATATAACCTCTGCACAAAAGATCAGAAATATATGTTTATTTGATCTAAATAGAGAAAATTGAGCTATATTATAGGTCTACTTTAATTATTTTAAAATTGTTATTTTTTTATATCGATTTCTTTAGAGTCAGAGGAAAGCTTCGGGACCTGAAACCATTTTTAAAACCATAATTGTTGGCTGGCAGCACTTTGTCTTCTTTTTAAAGAAATATGTGCTGCACAAATCAACATCTGAACATGGGAATACTAGACAGCCGAGTGCACATGTACAAATGCTATAACCCCATACAGGTTTTGACAATGACACAAATTTTCTTCCCAAACAGAAAAAAACTACAAAGGCAGACTTGACTTGATTCAGTTAGGTTTAAATACAAGTCATTTAAGTCCAATATATTGTTTAATATTTAATAACAATAAGTCTAAATATACAATTACTTTCCAAAACACTTATAATCTATAATCAAATAAAATTCAGTCTTCAGATATACTTCGTTAAGGTCTAAGTGAAAACAAAAGTTCTTGCTTCCACAAAACATTCCAGCATCTGATTCTGTCAAGCAGCCAGACAGTCATCAAACCCAGGTGCAAAAATCAGATTCAGTATCAACCATGGCATAAACATCTAATGCCAAAGTAATATTTCAAGGTCAAACTAAGGTAAAAACAAGAGTTCTTGCTTCCACAAAATTTCCACCATCTGATTCTGTCAAGCAGCCAGACAGTAACCAAACACAATGTTTTCTCCTGCAGCCATCTCTAAATCTTGAACATCCAAAAACAACCATTTACCTTCCAACATTCAGAAAAAGCCACCGATATGGTTCAGAAAAAGATCGCAAATCTAAAAGATTTCTCTACCCAAACTGATTTGAATATACCTATTGACTGTGATGTATTAGACTAGAGGTGGTTTTTTAACTGACCTATATTCTGCAGAATTTGTCCTTTCTCTGTATTGTTCAGAAATTTCTACATAGCAGTTAGAAAACAGACAAGACGGTTTAGCTTGTCTTCGGCTTGAATGTTTAATCTTAATAATTCTTTGTTTTCATTGTTGTAACATTTTACTGTTACTGCATCCGGGTGAAATATTTCGACATGATTGGCACAGCATGGACATGTGGTATTCTCTTTTACAATTACTACAAATCACTTAAGCGATTGAACCTTGGATAGTTGATAAACTTGCAGGTAAAAAAATATCCCAAACTTCATTAATGGTGTCATCCATAAACTAGAGGCTCTAAAAAGTCTGTGTTGCTCACCTTGGTCTATGTGAATATTAAACAAAGGAAGCAGATGGGTACATGACAAAAATCTGTTTTGGTGATGTTGATATGTTTGTACATCTTACTTTACTGAACATTCTTGCTGCTTACAATTATCACTATCTATTATGAACTTGGCCCAGTAGTTTCTGTGAAAATTTTTCCCGGCAGTAAAAGTTTTAAAATTTTAGGAATTCAGGGGCAGCAACCCAACAACGGGTTCTCTGATTCATCTGAAAATTACAGGGCAGATAGATCTTGACCTGATAAACAATTTTACTCAGTCAGAATTGCTCTAAATGCTTCGGTTTTTTGAGTTAAAAGACAAAAACTGCATTTCACCCATATATTTTATTTTTAGCTATGGCGGCCATCTTGGTTAGTTGGCGGGTTCACCGGACACAATTTTTTAACTAGATACCCTAATGACGATTGTGGCCAAGTTTGTTTCTATTTGGCCCAGTAGTTTTAGAGAAGATTTTTGTAAAAGTTGACGCCGGACGCAAAGTGATGAGAAAAGCCAGATGTGGTATGAATGCCAATGAGACAACTATCCACAAAAGACAAAAATGACACGAACATTAACTATAGGTCACCGTACGGCCTTCAAAAATGAGCAAAGCCCATACCGCATAGTCAACTATAAAAGGCCCCAAAAAGACAATGTAAAACAATTCAAACGAGAAAACCAACGGCCTAATTAAAGAAAAAAAAGAACGAAAAACAAATATGTAACACATTAACAAACGACAATCACTGAATTACAGGCTCCTGACTTGGGACAGGCACATACATAAATAATGTGGCGGGGTTAAACATGTAAGCGGGATCCCAACCTTCCCCCTAACCGGGGACAGTGGTATAACAGTACAACATGAGAACGAACTATAAAAATCAGTTGATATGTCTGTTTTATCTGTGTCGTGGGTTTTAGTTGGCTCCTATTTCATCCTTTAAACACAGTTGGAAATAATGCATTTCTACATGCAACCGATAAAGACATTCCTATTTCTTCTCAATCGTACTCAAAAATTCTTTTAAACTTTTGTTGATTGTCCAATATAAAAGATTGATCTTTGTCTGTAATTGAATTTGTGTATTAAATTTAACACCAAAAGTTTTTTCTAAATTATAGTAATATTGTTTAATTTACTGTAAAATGCTAATTATTAATAATCGAAAAGATAAACATGAATACAAAATGAAAAAGGTCTATACAAATATTGTGTATGTAAATTTTCTTTTCCTTTTTAAAACTAAATGATAAAATACAATTTCAATGTCATTTCAAATTGGCGGTTGTCCGAGGTCTGCGACCTTCAATTTTTGCAGTCGGACTTTCGATTTGATTACTAGCTACGCTCGTCATGCCCGACATGAGAGGAAATAAAAAAAATACTTTACAAACCTTTTTACCAAAGTCTCTCAATAAACGAACTCGAATAATTCTGCACCCTCTAGCGGCCTATAGCCTATCGAGGACTAGACCTTTCGATTTTGCGCACTGGCTACATCCTGTAAATTTTAGTGCGGTTATTTCTAAACAAACATTGATGCCGACCAATCGTTTTAAATAATACAAGATAGATACGAATTTATATTCAAAGAAAAACAACTAGATTCTGTCAAATCCATACTTGAAAACAAGGATGGTTTCATTGTATTGCCAACTGGATATGGAAAATCACGTATTTACATCCATTTACCCGAGCTATTTGAGATGACAACAACGAAGAAATCGTCAATTCTGGTTATATCACCATTACAGTCCCTCATGTTAGATCAGATGAAAAAGCTTCAAGACATGGTTATCACATCCACAGTTGTAGAAGAATGTCAAAAAGATCAAAGTAAATACAAAAATGTACATGTATATAGCAATTTCGAGATACTGAGAGGATTGGTCTCATACAGTTATATAATCCATCATTCAAAATAGGGGGAGGGCTGATGTTTTTGTTTTGTTTTTATCTCGTAATGAATATTGAAACTGAATTTCCAAGTTAAGGGATATGCATTATAATATATTATTTATACTTTAAATGTTTAAAAGCTCATCATTATTACCAATACTGTTTCACTCTTTCATATCGGAGTGTTTAAATATATTTTAAAAGACAGTGTTTAAAAGCAATACATGCAGTATTTATCTGTAACTTTTCATTCATGTCAGTTTTTATTTATTAACTCTAACATGTATGAACCATATCTTGTTGTTATGAATTTGTGCATTGAAATAAGATATTTATTAAATGTATTTTTATCATGTTAATGGTTTTATTTTTTTCATTCTGAAATTTCTTTTACTATTCAATATGTTCCTTTTAGTTTTAAGCAAGTGTTAAATTTAATTTTATTATTGTATAAAGCTTTAAAGTAGTTGTACACGAAAAACCTCTCATTGATTCAGAACATTTATAAATAGCCTTTCTCTTATTGTCTTATGTGTTGTATCAAGTGTATGTACATTTTTTGCTAAAGCTGATTGTTTTGTTTTACAGGAGTGGCTGATAGAATATCTGCAGGAGATTACTCTATAGTTTTTCCAACCCCTGAGGCTGCACTCAATTATCAAAAAAATTACAAACTTAGTCAAATGTGGAAAAATTAACAATACACCGATTGCAGGTTTAATGTACATTTTATACAAATATTTGAAAAAATGGTCGATTTAGGTCTCATCTTATACAATAAATCAGAGTCAAATTGAACAGCATAACCCCGTAGTACCTAACATCTATTCAAGAGGATAACACGAGTCGCATCGGGTGACTTGAAAGAGACTGATTTTTCAGAGAAGAATTAAGCAGTTTGTTATTTAAAGCACACTGAGTGTGGACATTTTTATTCTGAAAGGACGCTGACATGACTATCTTTGTAATGAAACTGTGCAAATCGTATATCCATGTAGGCTATTAATTTTCCGCCATGCACTTGTTTCACATCTATTCGTATTGATTAGTTTAAAATTATAGATGTATATTTGCTTTTCCGACGTGAAAACCAAAACAGGGTACTTCAGTAATGTAATCGGGTGAACAAATTTTGTATAGCGAGTGATTTCGCAATTTAGTCATTTTTTACATACAAATCATTACATTAGATGTATTTATCATTATAATACGTTAATCAGATTGACTATATTGGATCTCGCATTATTTCTTAGTCAACTGCAAATACACAATAAAATTATCATTCTTGATGACACGTAACATTTTATAAAACATACCTCTGTAGATTAGATTTATTACCAAAAAGAAAAGATGTCAATGTCTTTTAATTTCCGTTCTGTTTTCCGTTTTAGCCGTTTAACAACACTCAAACAATACAGTAGTTGTCGTTTGTTTATGTAATTTATATGTGTTTCTTGTTTCTCTTATTTTAGCTCACCTGGCCCTATTAAGCTTTTCTCATCACTTGGCTTCCGGAGCTGTTTTTTTTTACAAAAATCTTCTCCTCTGGAACTACTATGCCAAATTAAACCAAACTTGGCCACAATTATCATTGGGGTATCTAATTATTTCCGAACATTGCTAGACACATATTAAAAACAAGCACAAAAAGTATTGATTGATTGTTGGTTGCTTAACGTCCAGTAGAAAATATTTCATGCATATTCAGGACGAGAACAAGTTCACAATAAATACAATAGAGGCCATCTGGATCGGAGAAATTTAGACTGACACCGGAAAAGGAGGGTATATTGGATAGGGACAGAAATGTTGCCTTGCAACGGGCCACCTACGGACCCCTCAGAGAGTTGTTGTAAGGGTTCTTACCGTGCATAGAGCGTGGCACTCGCTTTACACGAGGCAGCGGATTTAACGTCCCCCTTCTGACCGGACGTGACTGCGAACTTGATACATCCCGCACAGCCAAACGGACGCCCCACTTCGGCAAGCGTTTTACTGCCGGTCGGGAGAAGACCAAGTGACCATATTTCTATTCCCCAGTCACCCTTGGGGGATATTGCGCAATAAAAGACTGGAAGAATTAAAAGTGTATTTAAAGAATCAACACTACCCGAAACAAGTAATAAATTACGGAATTCAAAAGGCAGACAAAAGGACTAATTGATAAAGAATCACGGCGATCCGAAACTACCGCAGAATCATCGAACAATTTAAACAAAAATATTCAGTTTGTCACAACTTATAATCCGCGAGATTATGACATATTTAGTTTCATGCGACATGACCATATTTCTATACCTCAGTCACCCTTCGGGATTGCACAAAAAGGAGAATGAAGTAGCATAGATACTTGTTTTACCTTAAAAGAGTAAGAGACTTGTTTTGCCTAAAAAGAGTAAGAGAAGGAGACAACTTTGGAGTGAACTTGTGAATAAAGGGGATTTTGCCCACAATTACAATGTATTTGAATCAGGCCAAGGAGTGATAAGTCCAAAATACAGACCAAAATTAGACAATCCTCAAGTCAAGAACTATATGCCATGTATATATTTTTATAAAAGGGACGACCCATGGAGGCACCAGAAAACTTGTAATGGGAAAAAAGGGCAACTGCAAGGTGAAGCATTGAAAATTGGTGCAATTAAAAGTGGAACATTCTTACTGGCGTATAAAATTATAATCCTGGTACTTTTGATAACTACTTACTGCCCAGTAAAGATGAATAAAAAAACTTACAATGTCATTTCTAAAATGATAGAAGATGATTAAAACTGCAGTGTTAGGTGATCCAGTTGTTTTGAATTTTGGTAATAAAGTGTATGAGCAGATGGGGCATATCGCCTATCATCAAGTTTATATTTCTCATAGAAAGAGAGTTGGGAAGACTTTCAATGAAAGTAACGGAAAACAATATGTCCTCAATTGCTGATTGCCTCATTTGTAGTAACTGAAACATATTTATCCAGTGTGTAAAAAGTATTTCTTTGTTTTATTCCGAAACAAAAGAATTCAAGATACCATCACTTGCATTGAAAATTGAAAATTGGACATTCAATGAAGAAATGTGCGCAAGATATGTACTTTAAATCCCAAGTTAAAGGGAACAACGAAGAGGCAAATGTTGCGGACACTTTTTTATAAATGTATAAAATAGCGTGGATGGTTGAAATGTCTTCAAAAGCTCTAGCTACATTAGAAAAAATTAGATATAACAAAACTCAATTACTACCTTTGGTAGAAGATGTCGTGAATTTAGGTTATTACTTAAAATTAATTTCTGCAAATATGAAAAAATCAGGTATCTGTAATCAAGAATCTTGAATGATGAAACTAAGTCCCCAGCTGGCGGCCATTTTGAATGATGGATCGGCTACAAAGTAACAACACTTGGTCAGCACCTCATAAGGAACATTCATGCCATGTTTGGTTTCATTCCATTCAGTGGTTCTCTAGAAGAAGTTCAAAATGTAAAATGTTAACGACAACGACGACGGACGCCAAGTGATGAGAAAAGCTCACGTGGCCCTTCGGGCCAGGTGAGCTAAAAAGGATCGGTCAAGGGAAACCTGAGGAAAATGCACGGACAAGCAATTGTTAACAGACGACGACAGCGCTTTACCAATAGGGAGTAGGGGGACATTATTCATTATCCAGTCAAAGAGGGCTCCAAGTGAGTTGACCAGCCCTGTTTAAAAGTATGGGGGAACTTGTCGTCCCCCTTCCAGGAATACTTCTTCCATCTGGCCCTGGACTGCCTGCCTTATAATGTGGGGCCGGGTGATCGCTAGCATATTAACATGGATGACCAAATCTTCTAGGTCCCCGCCCACTAGCATCCAGGCATGTAGTGCCGCTACCCTGATTGGGACGAGGAAAGCCCTTGATTGATCTGGTGGTTCTCCAAATACTGCAGCCACATGTGTGACTGAATATCAGGCAACCCTGGATGGGGCACTGCTGTAGGGTGGGGAGGTCGCTCTCCCTTTGCGGTGTAGGTCCTTGGGTGTTCTCTGGCCTGGCACCCCAGTCTCCCTCAGCCTGTGATCTGGTAACTCCAGAACTTTAAAACAAAATCTACTAACATATATACTCAACATTTCCATGCGTCTTATATGGAAACATCCATCTTAATGTGGATTATCTCTGCAAATTGTATGGCCACGCGTAAAGCCAAGTGATAAATAATAGTCAACATCATCGCATCTCTGTTTATATCAGGTATTTTGATGTGCTGTATAGAGGTACAGCATCGAAGTCACTCATTAGTTGAAGCTTCAAAACAAAACCTTCAGCAGACATGTTGCATCTTCAGAATATAAATGCAAAAAAAAAAACATATATTATTAATATTAATTATAATACTATGTTTGACAGCATGCCTCCTCTTTAAAATTATCAATTAAAATATGCGTATGTAACAAAAAATATGTAATAATATATATAACATTATACGTTGTGCTATCAATTTAACTTGAACCCTATCGATTTAACTTGAACCGTGCACATGCAAGTTTTTTCGTCATGTACCATTTACAGCTAAAAAAAATATTGACGTTAACAGTATGTTAATATTTTTGTCCGTGTAACACTTATCAATTCAAAGTTTTAAAAAGTTTTGAAATTTTAGATTTTTGGAATTTTGATCAAAGTTTTAAAATATCAAAATTTCAAATTGTGTTTAAGTTTTGAAATTTTGACATTTTAACCAAATTATTAAAATATCAAAATTCTAAATATCGTTTATAAATTTGATAGTTTAGAAATTTGATCAAACTTTTAAAATACTAAACTTAACGCGCAATTTTGATTATTTTACTTTTTGAAAGTTTGATTTTTTTAAATGTTTGCTTAAAATATCAAAATAGAAAAGGGGCAATTAGAGGGATTCTTGTAAAAAGCGAAACGAAATAAATGCGGAACGAAACGAAACAATATGAATTAAAAACATACTGATACTTAAAAGTTTATGTATGAAATAAAAAGGACATTTGTAAGCGGTGAAAAATTGGATGACAAAATTAATATTTCTTAAAAGAAGATAATATATTTAAAAACCAGACGTACGGCTCTGATATTGACCATTTTACCTGCTGGTTTTATGATACTGAATGCATGGTGTCCTAATTAAGGTTGTGCTAGTCCACAGTGTGGGAGGTTTTTAATATAATCTTATTTACGCTGAAATTAAGACGGTATTAAGATCCAATATCAGCAAATTGGAACCAAGATACTGTTTCAAGGTATCTACAAAAACTCATCATAGATGGATACCAGAATATAAATTTTGCCGGTTTTTGCGCCAGACGCACGTTTCGTCTACAAAAGACTTATCATTGACACTCGAACCAAATGAAGTTAAAAAGGCAAATAAAGTCAAATAAAATTGAAAAAGCCAAATAAAGTAAACTTTTAAATCCAAAGTATTGCTCTGGTTTTGTAAAAGTTGAAACCTTTCATATCATATATAAACGTATACCATAAACATTATTTTCACGAGCATTCATATTTATGTAATAATTACCGCTGTACTTCATTAAGCACCCAACTTGCATTCATGTTTATGTAATAGTTGCTGCTATACTACTATTTTAAGTACCCATCTATCCAGTTGTAGGTGCCGGCATTTTGAAAGTTGAAAATTGAGTTCAAAAGTTTCTATCAGCGGTAAATGGTTATCTTCTGGGGAACCAATATTTAGATAGTCCCTGTTTTTTTTACTTGATATTACCACTAGGGCTTCGATAATGGTACATTAAAATATTCTGATCCCTTATTTGATGATATAATATTCTGTGCCAGCACGGCCCAGCAGAGGATAAAAGAAAAATTATCCATGCCTTTTAGTATTTTGAACCAGACAAAATGATTAATAGCGATGAAAAACTTAATACAATTGTTAGTGCTTCGACAAAACAACCTCACCCCACTTTAAAAGTTAAATGGTTGCTCCCTTAAAGACAACGTTTGGACTTGTTATCATACACGTAGCTCCATTATAGGTTCTATATCAACCACTGTTTTATAATAGTAAACAAAAGGAATAGATTTTTTTGTATTAAAGGATATTATTGTCCCGTATTTGCATTTTGTTATTTGTGTATTTTTAAGTTATCGCACGACAATCGACTTTGAGCAAACTAAAAGTACACATGTACATCCAGTCAGAATGGGGCGTGCAAAGAGACCAAACTGCCAGATGCATAATGGATTTTTTCCATTTGTGGCCGTACACTTATGTTGCTCTCGAAAAGCCAGTACAATGTAAAACGCTGAATTTTAAGTAAAGAATTCACACACGGAAGGCTGAAACTGAAATTCAAGAAAAATAAGAACGAAACAATTAAAGAGGTGTTTGACCAATGTGAAGTTAATACATATTTAAATCCATCTATAAGGGAAAGTTTGTCCTCGGAAGTTGAATCTTACGTTTCTTCGTAATTTGTATGTAAACAACCTTATTTTAAATTATCGATTTGTTTTGTTGCCAGTGAGAAATATTTCATGAATGTTCCGGAACAAATAAGCAATAAATGCAACAGGGAGAGAGTGTGCATAATGAAGACATATAAAACCTTTCAATTAGTTAATAAGTTGAGGTTTGAAGCTGGCGTATGATAGTAACTGCTAGCCTTATATATATAGTAGTCCTTTGTTATTTTATTATCATTGTCATGTTGATTAGTTTCTTAGTTTGTTTCCTATTTTGACATAGGACTTGTATTTCATATTAAAGTGCGTTTTACTGATCGTATTACTGTGTGTTTTTCATTCTTTATTGGCTAGAGGTATAGGGAAGGGTTGTGATCTCACGAAGCATATTAAACCCCGCCGCATTTGTGCGCCTGTCCCAATCCAGGAGCCTCTGTCCTTCTAAGTTTTGTATGATTTTGATTTTAGTTCATTGTTATATTTCGGAGTTTAATATTACGTCTGTAATCACTGAACCAGTACATTTTTTGTCTAGGGGCCAGCTGAAACACACCTAACACAACTTTCATTGCAACGCTATATATAAAGTATTCCTTCCGTATCATTTCTTGGAACTGAAATAAATCATAAAAGGCAATATATTATCATCATGGCTTTTGCAATCGATAAACGAGAAAGGTAAACGTTTTAAGTTGTATGCGACCGAAGCGCTTTTTCTGGATCTACCTTCATCAGGAACGTCAAAAAGGCGAATATAATACTATATGGTTTACTTCGAGTTGGTCATTTTTCACTGATACTTCTAAATGTTGAGCACTGGGAACACAAAATAGCTTTGAATTATTTATCTCAAACCTTATATAAGAGATTTAAATCAACGCAGTTGATTCCGGTTTAAATAGGTTTAATTATATTTTTTTTCATAGATACACAACCTTAAAATTTCAGGATACTGTTATCCCATGTGATGTCTAATATGTTTCATAAAAAAAAACGACTTTTCATTATTTATTTTATTAAGAATGATTTGATATATTTCATGCTTTTTATTTATAACTAAGAATAGTTCTTATCAGAGCCATGTTTACATCAGTGATTACAGGTACCCTTAATATTTTTGATATTTTAAGCAAATATTTAAAAAAATAATCTTTCAAAAAGTGAAATAATCAAAATTGCACGTTAGGTAAAGTATTTTAAAAGTTTGATCAAGTTTCTAAAATATCAAAGGACAAGGTATGATAAGAGGCGTTTTTGGCCCCCTTCCCAAATAAGTTTATATATATATCATTGATAGTCTTAGGATAAAAACTCTTAAAAACTGTGGTTTTTTTTATGTTCCGGTGAAAGAAAGGTTGCCTAGCAACGGTTTTAATAAATAGCCAAATTATCACATATGCATTGCTTTCTTATTACAAATAAGCATAATTCAAAATAGTATTGTTTGTTTATCAATAACTTGAGTTTGCAAAGGAAAAGTCACTTCAATTTCAGTTTAAAAAAAATGCTTAGCAACAACCTAGCAACAAAAATTTTGCCTAGCAACGGTTCAAAAATTTGTAATTTCGGCCATATGAGGTATAGATATAGCAATATTTAAAGATTTAGCTACCGTAAATGATTTTTCTTTCGTATATATGATGTCTTGGTCATCATTTTTTTTCTCAAGAAAATGAAATTGACCATAGCAACCTAAAAGTTGCTTAGCAACAGTCGAAAAAGATAGAAATCAAATTGAACTACAGAAAAACAGTTTTGATTTTTAATTGTACAAATTAGAGTACAACCAGGTTTATAGAAATGTTAAACATGAAAGAATAACTAGAAGTAAGAAATGAAAGTAAGTCAATTGTATAGCATGCTGATAAAAAGATAAGCAACCAAAACAGTGCTTAGCAACGATTAAATAATGGTGTATTTTTTTTTTTGTATACCGAAGTAGGTTTTTTGGTATCATATTTATATCTTGATGAAGTAAATATTAAATCATATGCTGTTACAAAAACAGGGTTGAGATCTAAAAAAATATTGTTTAACCCCGCAGCATTTAAGTCAGGATCCTCTGACCTTTGTTAGTGTTTTACGATTTTTCATTTTAGTTTCTTGTGTATAAATCGGAGTTTAGTATGACGTCAAATATTACTGAACTAGCATACATATTTGATTAGGGACCAGCTGAAAGATGCTTCAGGGTGTTGAAGTTTCTCGCGGCATTGAAGACCCATTGGTGGCCTTCAGTTGTTGTTTGCTCTTTAGTCGGGTTGTTGTCTCTTTCCCCATTTTATTCTCAATTTTAGTATTAGATAAAAGATAGCTATCAAGGAATTGGTCTGTTTAGTAAAAAAAAAAAAGCATAAATAGAAATTATATAAGAATGTGTCCCCAGTATAGTATACCATGAAAATGGGGCAGCATCTTTAATTTGGCATTAAAATTAGAAATATCATATCACACGGAACATGTGAAGTAAGTTTTAAGTTGATTGGACTTCAACTTCATCAAAAAATTACCTCGACCAAAACCTTTAACATGAAGCGCGACAGATGGACGAACGGACGGACAGGCGGACGGCGGACGAACGAACATACGGACGCACAGACCGGAAAACATAATGTCTATAAATGGGCCATAAAAACTTCAAGTTATACAAGAAGTGACAATTATTATTCATAAATAATTGTGAAAGTTATGAATATAGCATTTCACATTTACATGATGATTACCGGTACATTGAAAAACTGGATTTCTATTGAAGATTCAGTATCAGATTTATACAGTATGTAGAGCAAATATGCATAGCCTATACAATGCCATTGTTTGTCACTTCAATAATCGTACACTGTGAACTTTTTAACACTTAACACAATATTTTAAAGAAGGAAATGCTTAAAAAACAAAGTTCAAAATGTTCGATGATGTCAGGCTTCAAGACGATAAAAACTCATGAAGATATGTAGACGAAAGAGGCATGAACATCTTCAAGCTTCTCTACAAATATATTATTTCTACGATATATATCCTGAAATAATCATGTGCAATCATACCACATCTCCTTATCTTATCCAAAATGTTTTGGTTTTTTTAATGAAACAGTTATTGGTAAGTAGTATTTTATACCTATAAACATTTGAATTTGATAAGAAACGTAGACACACTTCATTAAAGACCATTAAAGGGTCTTGGTGGCCGAGTGGTCTAAGAAGTTACTTCTGTAATCGCTAGCTAGTCAACACTGAAGTTGTGAGTTCGACCCCTGATGGTGCGGGTGCACTCGTTTTCAACCTGAATTTATCCTTTTTAAGTTGATCTATTTATTATTTTTATTCTGAATGTCTGAATGTCTAACCAAAAGGTTTCAATTTTCAAGATTTGCAGCCGATTTCATTGAGTGTGTAGCCAAAGGTATAGTCTTTGGTAAGCTTGCTTGTTAGCTGAACCGTTAAGTCATTATTTTGTCAGGTTTACTACCCTCTTTTCGAAGTAGCATAGTCCATCAGCAAACAAACTAAAGATATTACCTTTGACTTCACACTCAATGATGTCGGCTGTAGAAGTCACCAAGTTCAACCTTTCCGGTATTGAATAAATATTTAAAATTACTAAAAAAATCTTATTTATTCCATTAGGGACATTTAACTGTAGTACTAGTAGTGCAATTTGTGTCTTCAGTAATATATATATATAGCATGTGAGAGGGAAAACAAGTTCAACTACCGTTTTTTGTGAATATTCAACAACTACCCTAATTGGTTTTTTTAAGTACCAAGAAATATTGACTAAGTCCAAAAGCCTGACATTTTTAGAATATTTGAAGAATAACAAAAATTCGGTGGCAATGCATGCTTCAATTAGGTGTACAATAAAGGTATTAAAGCTGTATCTCTAAAACTGTAGGATAACCAAGTGGTGGATCCAGAAATGTTCATAAGTGAAGGCCCACTGGCTGCCTAAGAGAGGGCAAGATTTTGTCAAGCTTCAGTGATTCCCTATATATAAGCAACCATTTTATTTCTCAAAAGGGGAGCCGGTCCCCCTCCCCTCCCCCTAAATCCGTCTCTGTAACCGACTCTTCATATATATAGCTTGTACCAAAAAGTTAATGTGTCAATATACCGGACATTTAAAGAAAATTTTATAAAAAAAAAATCAAAACCCTGTAGACATATACATCTCTATTATAAAATAAGAAGCTTTTTAGGTCAAAATCTTAAGGCGATAAATAGACGTATATGTCCGGACAGAAACAAACGGACGGATGGATGGATGGACGTACGGACAAATCTAAATTAACGAACGTGCTGGACATTAAAAAGTAAAATATGTTAAAAGTAATTTCGCTATAGCATGTTTTATTTGAAAATCCAAATTGGATCTGAGTCAATTGAATGCTACATGTGTACTTTTTTTTTATGGTTACAGCTTGTCAAAAGAGTGCTCTGACACATGTATAAGAAAAATCATTAGTGTACCGATATATGAAAAGGCTGGAACACATAATTTACAGTATTGTATAAGTGTAGTTAACTTATTTTCAGTATCAACTGCTCTTAAATTTACATGGAATTATGTTTATAATTACATTTCATACTTTAGATTCATCATTAATACTGTTTGCACTGATGCTTAACGTTTTAGTTTAGTACTGTATTTAGATATTTTTCTATTAACAAGTCAAAGTATCTATAGCATGAACGAAATTATGGACAATTCACAACAACAAATGGAAGTTTTTAACGACATTGACTAACTATACAGCCCTTGCACGGTCAGCAATATTATCACATATACTTAATTTAAACCAATAGATATGTAACATATTTTTCTGTAGATGGTAAAATAGAAAACTTCAAAGTGCAAAATATATAAGTTTTGATGAAATGATTTTCTTCAGAACTACAAAAAGGGTTTGAATATATTGTGAATTTATTATAAAATTCATTTGTAAGATTTCGTTGAATATATTTGAAAATAATAATGAATAAAAATTAATTCACCATATTTCAAGGGACAAAACTCTGTATTTGGCTGCATAGTGTTGGACTATTTTGATTTATATGGGTCTAATTTCACGTACAATATATTTCTCTAAGAGAGTGACATGTCTTGATGACTGGATACGGCGTAATACTATCCGTACGTGATATTTTGATCGATTATGTATCCCGGAATAATTTCTTACCCGTGCCGTTCCCTATGACGTATTACAATGACTTTCCAAAATAATGTAAACAATCGGATTATTTTTCAAATTTTTAGACATGAGCGCCAACGTAGACCACCATGATATTTTGTAATGGAAAAGATACAGAAGAGTACCGTTGATTGTTAAATATTTCAAGATGGTCTACGTTGGCGCTGATGTCAAATTTCGTCTCCGAACTTGACAAAATTGTAGATTTCTTACACTTTTCGTCGGTTTAAGACTATTCAATGTCTTAGTTTGAACATATTTGAGTACATAACACCTAAAAATAAGGTTCTACAGGGACGAACAGATATTGAAGTTCATTACACAAGCGTGATGGGATTCAACTTTAAAGTTTAAAAATTCTGGAAAAAGGGGGGCCAAAAACGGCCCTTATCATACCTTGATATTTAGAGTTTTGATATTTTAATAATATGGTTAAAATTTCAAAATTTCAAAACTTAAACACAATTTGAAATTTTGATATTTTAAAACTTTGATCAAAATTCCAAAAATCTAAAATATCAAAACTTTTTTAAAACTTTGAATTGAAAGGTGTTACATGGACCGTACTTGTCTGGTTTTGATGTTATATTTGTTATTTTCGTGGGATTTTGCCTGATGCTCGGTCCGTTTCTGTGTGTGTTATAATTTAGTGTTATGTCATTGTTCTCTTATATTTAATGTGTTTCCCTCGGTTTTAGTTTGTTACCCCGATTTTGATCTTTTGTCCATGTATTAATGAGTTTCGAACTGCGGTATACTGCTGGTGGCTTTTTTTATCACTGATCTCTGTATGTAGTTGTGATCCCGAGTAAATATGAACACTTACCAAAGAAGCTGATTGGCTCTCAGTAGTCTTTTATTGGTCGATTCTGTACGTTTTCGTCAATATGGTAAACCGGAAAAAGATAGAAGGCATCATGGGATCGTGGTACTTCCGGCAGGGTTTGTTTTAGTACCAACGAATACCACACTCCCTCCAGCTTTATAATTTTTGTTGTAAGTTTTTGAATTTATTGGGTTTTTTTTTACCAAATTGTCCAAAAATAATAACTGAATTTTCCGGGTGAGTCCCCTCAGATGAGAGGGTCCCAGATTAGACAAGGGTACTAGTTATTTTTTTTTTGAGGGGGCTGCTAAATTAAGTTAACATGATAGCATTATACGATATTTTTTTGGGGGGAAAGGGGGGGGGGGTACATAAATCTTGATAGTTAGATTGGGTAAACCCCAAAAATTAATTTTGGATGGTATCCATAAAAGTTTATATTTAGGGTCATGTGGCCAAGGACAAATAAATGTGTGGGCCCAAAAATACCATTGATACATGGTTATTTTTTGTTAAAATCATAGTTTATTTAGTTACCAAAGGTGTCAGGATTACAATTTATATTTATATTGAAAAATAATGACTACACAGGAAAATTTGGTGTTTTATAGAAGGAAATAAACTTCTTGTGTTATAAAGTCATAGATATGTGTTTTTCTTATTTTATATTGAATTCTAACTAAGGTTATGATCATTCAATGGTTTGTCATTCTTTTGATAATCTTTAAATGGTTTAACTTGGATTCCTCTGAGTTCAGTATTTTTGTGATTTTACTTTTTTCATAGTTTTTAAAATATTACAATATTACATAAATATATCCGTCGATCAAATTTATAGATATAAGAGTTTGACCAGCAGTATGAAGATAACAATGTCTTTCTTTCAAACATAAAAGATCCATTATTCATAATATAATGGTACTCATCACCAATGTCGTTTGAGTCACAGAGACAGCAGAACTACATAACCTCAAAAGGGCATTACTGTAATTGTTAATTTCATCCCCAATCAGCTTAACAGATGATTGTTGTTAAAAGGTGAATGAAAACTAATTCAACATTTTAACAAGGTGAATGAAAACTAATCCAACATTTTAACATAAAGAAATATGTCTTTAACAGCCCACATAATCTGGATTTGTAAAAAATACATATAATTTAACATGTAAAGTAAGTAAAATGATATAAATTTCAGGAAAATATATCTGGCATGACTGCAGCATCAAGAGGCTCATCTAATATCGAAAATTGCATTCCAAAAAAAATTGAGGAGGGGAGAATTACTAAGAAGGCAGTGTGGGAAATAATTACAATAAAGTTTAATGCCACAAGTGATAAACAAGCTGAACATGTCACTTGGATTCAACTGAAATCCAAGTGGCAGAAGCTGGAATCAAAGTTCAAACAGGTGGAGGATAAGAACCGAAAGAGAGGAGAAGGAACACATAACTTCAAATACCTGGAGGAAATGGAAGCAGCTGTTGGAGAAAACCCCAACATCCGTCCAGCTGAGACCATTGCATGGATTTGAGTGTTGAGAAAAATAAAGTTCAAAAAGGGGGAAAAGGGAAGCAACCCCGAAAGAGAAAAGCTAATGAACTAACATAATCCTTGGGAGAAATGAAGAGGGAGAGAGAAGATAGGTATGAGAGTTTTGATAGAATGGTAAAAGAGATACATAAAGAGAGGTGTGTTTAAATGGCTGTCTATGAGAAAACCATGCAGATGGCTATCCATGCAAGGTTGTTAGATTTTGATGAAACTTTGCTTAAATGATGAAGTTGACCTCATATGAAAGTCATGATAGTTTGATGTCCCTAGGTCAATGGTTACCATGGTAACGGGATGGACAATGGATTTTACCAAGCTCATTAACAGATCCACTTCATCAAATGCACCTATTTCATTGATTTCTTTAATTAAAAAAAATACAATAACACTTCTAGAAGTTTAAATACATTTATAACACCCAAAGCATGTTTATGAACAATTTCATAAAACATAATAGTATAAAGAAAAAAGACAGGCGAGGAAAATGCATAATTGTTTACAAATATGACTTTTTTAGCTAAAAACACAAAAACAGGCACTGTGTCCCAAAAAACGCTTTAAATGATCTATTTTTTTTTCATAAGCATTCCATTTCCAAAGATTTAAACTGTAATGAATGGAATTTTGTTGCAAATTAATTTTAGAGAAATTATGATATCAAGGTAATATTTTTTTTTGCCTTTCTGACAGACTCTGAAAGGTTATTAAGTCTTAACAAAGTGTTATATGATTAAATTGAAGTCAGCTTTATAAAATATTGACCAAAAAAAATCTTTTTTAAATTTAACATATTAAAAAAATCAAAGTTTTGCGGACATAAAGTGTGTATCTGAATGGTAAAAAAAAAATGACGTTTGCAACACATTTTATTGCTGTTGATAAAATTACAATTACAAAATCAATTATTTGTGTGAGTACAGTACACACTTGCAGATAGTCTGATAAATGTCTGACATGCTGAACATTTAGATCCAAAGTTGTAATGGATCATCTGCATTGATCAATGGACGAGGTGAAAAAAACAGGTGTAAAAAAGTCGTCAAATTTATATAAAGGGTAATAAAGTTACACAAGAGAGTAAAACATTAAATTAATCAGTATCAATTAATAATGTTCATTTTACAATAAAATTATCAGTATGTTATGAAGACTTGTCATTATATTTTTGGAAGTTTTAAACTCTTTTTTTTTCTTTGAACCTTATATCATAATACAAAACTAGAAAAGATTAATGTGTCAAACTGTACTCACTTATTTAAAACAACTTTTTAAATTGATGTACAATCTAGTATCTTATGTTTTTCTTTGGATGCATAAATATATGATATTTAGAGGTATTCATTACTATTGTCATAATTGATAAGAATCAAGGTGTCATGGTTGTATTATAATTAATATAGTATGGTCAAAGTTCCATAACTCTTCCAAAAATGTTTTTTTTTCGAACAGTCTAAGAGTTTACTTAAATTTCAATGTAATATATCTCATATCAATTGTTAAAATAATTCTCAATTAACAGGTCAATGATGATGAAAACAATTTCAAAGGTACATGTATGATCAATAACCTAAACAGTCAATACAGAAACAATTTCAGACAAAATAGTATTGTGTTCATTTGCCTCTAAACTGCTAAGAACATTTTGAAGGTCTTCATCATCTTCTTGGTTATCTTCAATTTTGACAAGCTTGACAGATTTATCTTTAGATTTGTCCACTGTCTGTTTTTTCATGCACAGGTTTCCAAAGAAACTTCTAATTTGCTGATGGGAAAGCCACTCAGATGGTGAGAATATTCTATCTCCTTGCAAATCTGTCTCATTTCTCATTTGTTTGGAAACTGTATATGGACTAGGTTTTTTCCCCGACTCTTCCCCAACATTGAATAACACAATCAAATACTCCTTCACTTTGGGTGAAAATCTGACTGCCTTTTTCCTCTTTTTCAATGCATAACCAGGAGCCTGACTGTAATTGTTATTAGTTTGAACTTGCATTTGTTCTGACCCAACAGTAGACATCAAAGGTTTATTTAAAAATCTAATATCGTGACATTTAGAATACCATAGCCTTTTACATGTATCGGAAATATTATCAATTTTTTCATTGTCAAATACATGTTTACCAATGGAAATGTGTGTTATTAATTGGTCTTCTTTCTTGAATACTAAAAGGCAATCTGGTTCAAAGCATGGGAAAGTAGAATTCTGCTTAATAGCTTTTTTGGAAGCTGGTTTTTCTTCTGGTTGTTTTGGATCTCCAATTGTCTGTAAAAAATATTAACATGCTATAAGTAATTTTTACATCATGATGGATGAGAACTTTAAGAGTATTCTTTTTTTGATAACACTAAGAAAATATAATACATCCCTTTTAATTGATTTTTGCAATTCATTTTAAAGTTGTCCTTAGATGAAACACTCATCTCTGTACTAGACCATCAAACTGAACAAAATCATTAACAGTGCATAACTCTTAAATTTCAACATCCTACATGTGTGTAGGTATATTATCGTTATTTTACATTTTTCATTACCAACATAAGTTATGTATATTATGTATATGGTCTTACTCCATTAATGAAGCATGCTTTTAGAAATATATTTTTTTAATCTTTTATATGAACTGGTGACATTATCATCGCATACATTGTACATGTATAGAGTAAGCATGGCAAAAAGTGGTAGAATCATGATCAGTATTTTTGTAATTACTGTTGCACATTCATTTTAAAAGACCCTCTAGCAATTGTCAAGTTGAAAAACATGAATATAAGCCCTGTTCATTGACAATTTGCATTTTTCTATGTATTGTGTGATTTTGTCCCATGTACATTTATACTCCATATCCCTTTATTTTCAATTCTTTTAATTATATTAATTTTCAAATGTATTATAAATTGAGCAATAAATTCTTACCAAATTAGTATCAAATATCATCAACTTGTTGGATATTCTTGTCATATCTGTTGCTTTTACAAGTTCACCTTCAATACCATAAGCCTTGTATGCTATCATGCCTTCATCTTCAAAGCTGAAATTATTGAATTTTGAAATCTGTAGGTTCTTTATCTGTCCATACAAAACTGGTTGTGTTTCAGATGCTACTGTCACCACGGAAATGTATGTATTTCTTATACCTCCATGACTTTCAAGAGCTTGTTTCATCTCCATACCATTGGTGATGTCATTACCTTCATTTATGAAATTCAGCATATGAAGCCTACAAGTTCCTGTCCTTGAGTCACATAGACCTTTGCCTGACTGGGCTTCACTGAAATTTTATTGCTTTACATTCAATGACAAATCATTACGAAATTTCCATAGATAAGACAGCAATGGTAAGGCATGGTAACACCCAGCATTATCAGACCTAATGTAAACATCTCTTAGGTGTGGATGAATGGACTTCAGCATTTTAAATGCACTACTGAAAATCTGTGATACTATGTGCCAACCCTGCTTTTGTTCTTCTACAATGTGTACCATTGAATATATGTCATAGTTCTTATCATCTTCATCATTGCTATCATTTTCAGATTGTGGTTTTCTGACAAGGGCACAGATCATGTGCCAACTGCTACCTTGTTTCCCAAACCATTCACTCTGAGTTTCTCGGAAAGTTTGTGGAATATATTTCATGGCCCAATCAGCAATAATCAATACTTCATGTGATTGTAGGTTTTGAAGTAGGTCCTTTTTGCAGGAGTCTTGATTCACTGTTCTGATTAAATGATCCCTCCATGCCCAAATTTTTTCTGTTGATACTGAGATGTCATGTTCAAATTCCTCTTTTTCTTTTGAGTTAATGTCTGGAAAATTTGAGGTCATAAGGTTTTGAAGTTCATCTTTAATTTGGTACATCCTACTGCAAGGTTGACATGTTGTTCTGTGCACATGTTCACAACCCTTTTCTGATAATGATAAGTGAATGCAATGTTCATTGCAATCACTTTCTGATGACAGGTGATTTTGAAATTCATTCTTTAGATGTAATTTTAAGGTGTCTAAACTTTCATTCAGATCATCTACTTTACTTGTTATCATACCATTTGTGCCAAGATTTGATACCACTTTCTTTAAAGTATCAATACTATCCATGCCATCACTAATGTAGTTGTCTAGTCCATGTAGGGATTTTAATTGTGAGGCAGCACAAGCTTTTATGATCTTGAACTGAGTTGCTACATGGTGGAATGATGGAGTTCTCGTTGCAGTAGTTGGTATAAGCATTGATGAGTCGTGATGCAATCATGGTTCTTATTACTTTTGGTACTTTAACAACCAAGCCTGATGACAGTTTTAGATGTCTTGATCCAAATCCAACAACCTGAAGGTAGCATGGGGAAGAAATAAATTCAATGAAATGATGGATTTTCTGTTTTGGCAAGCGTATGCGTGTTATCTTTGGTGGAGTTACATATTGTCCTGGTCCATGAGTTGCTGCATATTTTCTTGCTGCATCAATTTTATATATAGTCAATCCTTGAATGAAGGATAACAGTTCAGATTTTGAATACTTCTCCACAATCAAAGACAAAACCTGGACTTTGGTAGTGTGATCTTCTGCCTTGTTGTAAGCTGATATGATAGTCTCAGTTAATGCATCTTTTTGCTTTGATTCTGAGGTCTTCAATTTCATGCTATGGCATACTTGTGTCATCAGTTCTAAACCTTGGGATGGAGCAATGTTTTCACACACTATTTCAAATGCTGAACGTGCTTGCCTTATATAGTACATTTTAGTAGAATACTGTAGCTCTTCAAATTTTATAGATGCTTGAGATTTAAGAGTTAGGTACTGCCCATTAGACATAACTTCCATTGCCCAGTTAAATATTTCTTTCTGTGACCTCTCATCTCTGGACCAACTTGATGTTGCGGTTGCCTGTGATATTGTCTGTGATGAAAACAAATCAGGTTCTGAAAAATAAAACGATTTTATGAAATTCATTTCTCACACATACATTGCATCTGAAAATCATTTCTATACAAATTTCAGTTCATTTATTTATCACAACATTAACCTTGAACTTGAATGTAGTGGCCTCAAAAGCAATAGGCACTATTAAATAATATGTAAATAGGATAATTAGGAACCTATAGCTATCAAGCAATTATTTGGTTCATGTTATTTTTTTTGTATATTATTTTTGATGACAAAATTGAGGTCAAGTTTAATATGTACAATTTTTACTTTAATTTGCTGCTTCTTTGTGGTCCTTGATGGATAGAAAAATGATTTGTTTTCGTTTCTGTGTACGTAATAACGGTTAAACATAGCTTTATAAACAGGTGAATCTGTGAGCTAATGCATATGCTCACTAATGATACCCCCGCTAAAAGAAAAGGGTAAACAGGAAGTTGTTAAGTGTCCAATCTAAAAACTTATCACTGGGTAAAGCTTGCAAAATTTTAATTTAAACCTTGATACCAAGTTGCAGAAAGCCTTGACATGTAGTTTCTGAGAAAAATGCAATGAAAATTTATAACTTGGCTATTACATGTATATATGTAAAAATTTGCAAGTGTTTGATAAACAGGAAGTTGTTGAGTGATGAATCTTAACACACATCACATGGTATAGCTTCCTTATATAAACCTTGATAATAAATTTCAGAAAGGTGTGATCTGGAGTTCCTGAGAAAAATGTGACGAAAATTTACAACTTTGGTATTATGTGTTAAAATAGATGTATGTAAGTGTTCAGTAAACAGGAAGTTGTTGATTGATGAATCTGAAAACACATCACACAGTATAGCTCACTCATATAAACCTTGAAACCAAATTTCAGAAAGCTGTGATCTGTACTTCCTGAGAAAATTGTGACGAAAATTTACAACTTTGCTATTATGTGTTAAAATATATAAGTCTTCGGTAAACAGGAAGTTGTTGTGTGATGAATCTTAAAATGCATCACACAGTATAGCTCACTTATAAATATAAACCTCAAAACAAAACTTCAGAAAGCTGTGATATGTACATCCTGAGAAAATGCGAAGAAAATTTCAGTAAACAGGAAGTTGTTGAGTGATGCATCTGAAAATGAAGTATAGCTCCCTCATATAAACCTTGAAACCAAATTTCAGAAATCCTTGTAATGTAGTTCCTCAAAAAAATGCAACGAAAAATATTTATGGGACGGAAGGACGGACGGATGGACTGACTGACAGACAGAGGTATACCCCCAATTTTTTAAAGCGTGGGTATAATTATAGTACATATATATATTATAAATAAGATGTGGTATGAGTGCCAGAATGTTTTTATTGGTGACAAAATTGAGGTAAAATTTGACTAGTGACAAGAACAAATGTCACAAGAGTACACACACCAGTGTTAATAGTATTTAGCATTCTGAGAGTATAACATAGAACTGAGAATCAACTCACTGAAGGATATCCCTACATCCCATATTTAATAAACTAAATTAGTTCAATTATCTCCCTTGACAAAATTCAGACAGGAGTTTATTTCCTTCATGCTCATTCCCAGGCTGTATAATTTAACTGTGTAAAGTTTCATCAATATTGATCAAGCTTTTAAGTTACACTTAGACCTCTTGCCACATATTGCAATATTAAAAGAAGTGCTTTCAATTATCTCCCTTAAATATTTCAGACCAGGATTTTTTTTTTTCGTGCACATTCTCAGGTAGTGTACTGCAAATGTGTAAATATGAATTAAGCCATTATGGATGAGTTGCACATATGAGATATGTTGCCACATATTGCAATATTAAACTAAGTATGTTTAATTATTTCCCTTGAAATATTTCTGACCAGGATTATTTTCTTCATGGACATCCTCAGATTGTTTATTGCATCTGTGTAAAGTTTCATCAGTATCTATCCTTTTGTTGAGGTATTGTGCTTACAGGAAATATGGACAGATAGACAGAGTACTTCCTATTTACCCTCTAAAACTTTGTATGTTGGGTATAATAAAAACAAACCTAAATTGCATAGTTTTTTTTAAATGAAAAAGAGACAAAAAGTGCAATTTTAGTAAACAGATATTATACCTGAATTCATAGACATTGCAGTATCCATCATGATATCTTCAAGTTTGCCATCAGCTGCAAATTCTGTAAAAAAGAATAAAAAATATACTGATTTTGATAAATAATGCTATATATGACATCACAATGATCATTGTTTGATGGATTTATTTCCACAATTTATGTTTAATGGACTTGATGCGTTTCTTTTTGTATTTTTTTGTTAATTGTTTTTTGTTATATATAAATCTGGCTGCTGGTTTTTTCATACATGTTATTGTATCATGTGTATAGACCAGGCAATTTCAAGTGTTTTTTTTATTAAGTCATGTTATGGCATATAAAACTCTAAAAATAGTTCAGAGTTTTTTCTATTGATGACAATACAGTACCCTTAAATCTATTACATTAACAGAATTTAGTCTATCTGCATTCTGAGAGTATTGCATGGCAATAAGTATAGTTCCCTTTTAGTTAAAATGCATTGTTCCCGAAAACAAAATTCGAACTTGATACATGTAAAAAAACTAGATATACCATATATCAAATCAATATAACGGTAGTCGAGCATGACTAAAAAAAAATGCAGAAAATTGATTCATTGTGTGATTTTCTAAGTACAATGATCATATAAATCTGAAATATATCATCAAATCAGAACAAAAAAAAAGAAGATGTGGTGTGATTGCCAAAGGGATAGCTCTTCACAAGATTCAAAATGACATAGAAATTAACAACCATAGGTCACTGTACAGCCTTCCGGAACACCTAATTTTACTCCTGTTTTTCAGTGGAGTTCATGTTATTTCTTATTTCTTATTTTTTATTGTTGTTGTTAATTTCTTTTGTTTTTTTGAGTTTGCATTATCTCCTTGGTTTTGGTTGTAATTGTCTTCAATAATGAGCAAAGTGCATACCCCATAGTCAGTGACCAGAGTAAAACAATTCAAACAAGAGACCATCAAGCATGACAAAAAAGTGTGGAAAGCTGATTTGCCAGACAAACAGACGGACAGAGTGCAAACCCTAAAGTCCACTTAAACTTTGTTGGTAGGGGACTAATAAAGATAAACTGAAAATGGCAGAAATGTTCAATACATTAGCATGATCAAAAGCCAAATCTAAATCAATATAGATTTGCAATTGCCAAGTTCACATCCCAACAACTATTGGTATTAATTATTTCCTTCTCAAAAGTCTTCATAAAGCTTAAATTATAACATTGTGTGTTAAATGTTTAAAAAACACCATTTAAAAATCATACCTGTATAACTTATTGCAGAACAAGCTTCAGAATTGTTGTCTTCTTCATTTTCACCATTTCCAGTCACAAGCTCTAAAAAAAATTGTATTCTAAATATTATGCATTGTATGTCTATGTCTATGTCACTCCTTTTTAGATAATGAAGCATAAAATATGAAAATTATTATTTTAGGGCTATTCAAAATAACCTTCATACAGTTAAATTTAACTAGAATTGTGAGATATTCACACATGGATAATATGACATGACATATGACATGATAAGTGATATATTATGGCATGGCATATAACATTATGACATGACATGTGACATGACACATAACATGACATGTGACATAACATACATGACACATAACATGACATGTGACATGGCATATTTCATGACATGTGACATAACATACATGACATGTGACATAACATACATGACACATAACATGACATGACATAAGACACGAGAAACAGAGATGCCTATTTTTTTACTTTTGATTTTTCATGTCTTCAAAAGGTCTGCTATCTATTGTGCTGATGTTATCAAGCAATGCACATTAAACGGTTGCAATCCTTAAAATAAACTTTTGAAGTAGAGATCTTTTTGGTCATTATGTAGCTTTTAGTGTCTGACACAACCGAATTTCAAGCAGCTAGGGCACATATACAATCATAATTTAATCAGTTGATTATTCACTTGTTTATTTTTGTTTTGTTGTTTTGAATTCATATATTGTATTAACATGTAAATACATGTATGTTTTTATATATATTGATAAATACCTATTGTACCAGTTACATTTTCAACTGTATCAATCCTGTCTGTTGCATTTTCAAGAAAACTGCATATTTCTAAAATTTATAAAAAAAAATATAAATAGATTTTAGTAATTCTAAATTCACAGTATACATATAATTACAATCATGTTAATTATGGTTATCAATAAAAACTACAAATGTGAGTTAACTCAGATAAGGATGCAATGTCACACTTTAAACTTGATATTGGTCATTTCCATTATCTCCCTTGAAATATATTGGATAGTCCCACAGTATTATCTTCAAGTACAGAGTGTGTAAAGAATTATCAGTATCAGTATATCTAATGATAAATTCTGCTTTCTAGACATATGGACAGACAAAAGGACAGGATGATTTATATACTCCCTAGAACAGTGTTGAGGGGGTGTTACAATGTATAAACCTATTTGAAAGTAAAGTTTTCCATTAATGGTATTAATTTTTGTGATGTGCTTTAGTTTCCAGTTTAATGGGACTTAAATTTGATTTAAACCAAAAACTATAACCTGATTAGCTGGAAAAATCTGAAACTCTGCATGATCTATGTATCACTTTTAAATTTTTTAACCAAACTTAAACATGGTTCTTATGGTACTAATTCATCAAACTGAAAATTCATCTTTGTAGACATGTAACAACAATTGATAATGTCAATGTCATAATGCAATTTATATCATTTTTACAGCTAGATGTACCTCTTAGTTCTTCTTTCATATGTGTTCCTATCTGTAACTCATTCTTGTGAGACTCAATACATCTGCGACAGACACCTGTAAATAAAAAAAATGAACATTGTTGCATTTATAAATTACCAACAGACATAATGTGGAACATATATTGTTCATGTACCACTTTGATGTTTTTCATATTATTAATGAAAGTTCAATTGATAATTATATTAGTGAAGATTGCATACAATAGACTGATTTAAGAGTACATACATGTACATAAATAACAAATAGCACAAAACTTTCTTAACTTTTATGATCATGATGAATCTGAAAAGGTCAAGGTACAACATGTAAGTATGATCTACTAGAGAGTCCATATTATAAATCTCTGATTCAGTAGCCTACAATATGTCCTTTCTTCAGTACATGTACATTCTTTTACTGCCTAACAGGGGCCACTTTAGTGCTGTTCTGAATGATTTAAGTGATAATCATGTAGGCATAAAAAGGATACATTGTTCTTTCTATATGCAATATATACAAAATGTACATTGTCCCATGTACATTTCCTCCATATCCCTTTATTTACACATGTACAATGTAAATGTTTATGTAAAATTTTTAAATGATTTTATTATTTTATAAATATATAGCTGTACCAAATATGGAAATTTTTATACATGTAACCAACAATACCTCATATCTGGACTTAAAACAGTGCTTAACCCTTAGTGTGTCCTTATGTTGGACACACAAAAGTGTAGAAATGTAGGTCAGGAGGCAATAACTCAACTTCATCACATATTTGTTACAAATACATAGAGTTTTGCATATGTAATAACCACATAAATGCCCTAGCCATATTGATGCCCGGGGCAAATAACCGGCCTGAACCAGGGCCAATATGGGCTTCCTATGCTATTCCAATGGGAGAGCCATATCTGCCCTCGCGTGCAAAATCAATATTGGCCCTCTCGTGCAAAAGTCCTCAATTTTCTGTTTGAAGAGTCATGTACAATCTGTGAGACTTACTCAATGTTTAAATATTACCCTATGCTGTTTACAAAAAAATATCAGCGTTCAAACGAAATAAATAATTCTTTTATTTTTGAGCGACGTTCTATATAATGACGTCTTTGCTAGTAACAATAAGTCTTCGTTCATTGTCGGAAAGGACCAGATGTGGTTACGGAAATTATTGAGGAATCTTGAAAATGTGACAAATAAAGAATGAAGAACGAATATACAACAACAAATGACAGAAATAAAATAAACAAATAAACACTCTTTATTCAATGTTTACTCTTTAGCTCGTTTAATTATCAATTGCTAAATATGTGATAAATAGATTATTACATGGCATTTTCCATATCGGCCCTATTATCAGCCCGAGACTCCCATATCGAACCGAGGGCTTTTGCCATGTAATAATCTATAAATATTCCATTTTGTCATATACATGTTATTGTATAGTGGAGATTACTCTGACATCCAACGGCTATTTTGCCAGACAAGCTTGGGCCGTGGGACCCCGGCCCCAGCTTGTCTGGCAAAACAGCTGTTGGACGTCAAAGTAATCTCGGACTAGTTATTGTAGGGATAAATATACATTGCATTGAGTTTATAAAAATAAAACATTCAAGCTATAAAAGTTGCCTTTTGTATCAATTACTGAGTTAGTGTTGGCCTGTCGCTGTACAGTCTTTTTTGTTATGAATTGATGTTGTTCTTTTTTGAGAAAGGGGGGGGGGGCAGGATCTTCAATAAGCAGGATTTATTTATATATTCCAAGGAAGACGAGTATCTTGCCATTTTTATATTTATAAACATATCATTATTTTTCTTACCAGAACCAACTGCTATGTTCAAGTTTAACTTGAGCCAAATTTCCCTGCTTTGCGTGAGATTGATGCCTCTGGCCACTTTAGCTGATTTTGCAATGTCATGCAATGGATGGCAGCAAGTTCTTTTCTTTCTCTTCCACTGCAGTCCATACTGTTGTCGGTGTTGGTTGCATATATATTTGTCAATCACATTTGAAAGTCTGAGACCCAACCCAGCACGATTCAGAATCAGCAGTGATTCTGGAATATTCATGTCTGTCCCACATTTGAAAAATCTTAAATGACTTATGGTGTCTTTGTTACATTCTTTTAGTGAAAACAACTCTGTCCCTTTACAATTTTCATCAAATGCACATTGGTTAAACTGTCCTGTCATCATTCTGTCATCTTTGTTGTTTGAAGTAGTTTCCCTCCTAATGTTATTTAATACTTAATCTATCTCTAATATGAAGAGTTCCTTCCTTGGGAACAAGGGGAGATAATTATCTGTTGATTGTTTTGACCTTATCACTCTTTTTTTTTTACTCAGCTATTATTATTTTGCAACTGAATTCCAATTACATACATTTAGTGTATATTAAAATATAACACTATACAAAATTTTATTAAAAAATGAGTGACTTTTGAGGTTTTATAACTATCTAAAGTACAAGTTTTTATTCAATTTTTATAAAAAAACATTTTTTTAAATTAATATACAGAAAATACAGAGGGAGAATAGAAGAATCCTTTTGCATAATATTTTAGAACAACTTCTTAACTTTATGATTAAAAAAGAAAAATGAAAAATATTTATTTTGAATTACTTTTTAAACAAATCAAGAAATGTATAGATTTTAACACCATTTTAAGCAAATTTAGGACCAAAAATAGAATAACCCATAATTTACTGAATTTGAGGGAAATGTAAATTTTCAACCACAGGTCTTTTAGATGTACCAAATACTTTATAAAAAACCCAAAATGCACTACAATCTACAAAATACCTTTCATAATTATTTTCATATTTTGCATGGTTTTCTCATAGACAGCCATTTAAGAATAGTTGCAATAAATGAGAAACCGAGGATTTTTTCAACATTTAATCCAATAAAACTCGATGCATCTTCATCTGCAAACATTGTCGATATAATGCTTTATCATGATAAACTCTGAGAGAACACTCATTTTCTCTTCCTATAAAAGAAAAAAAAATTACTTGTTCATATATTGTATATATATTGTGACAATAAAACAAACTAAAGCAAGCAGAATGTCATCGATTTTGCACATTTTATTAAAACTGGCACACATAAAGACATTTCTCAATAAATTCAGTGCTATCAAGCTAAAACTCGTAATATATCATCGCTGTTTCACATTAAAAACCCTTGTAACGGGGAAGTAGGGGCAAGTATTGTATTTTCCTAAACAAAGTCATAGCATCAAGCCAAACAAGCAGAAGATCTTGCTTGGTCTCTTTTTTTTCATTTTTTACATCAACATAAACAATGTTTCCTTAAAAAAATATTAAAAGTGGAAACATTAATTGCATTGGACACATGACGACTGATTAAAAACAACCCATAAAAACGTAGAAGTCATTTTATTCAAAGTACTGGATAAAGTGTGACATTTTTTTTTTATTAAAATCATTCAACATATTGAATGAAAAGTATTAGGAAACGGAGAGTAATTGTACGACAGTTCCAGAAAATGCCACAATGGTACAATTTCCCACGTTTAAGCTGCTGACCAAAATTAAAGTTGTCATATTAGTATAACGGGAATATTTGTGCGAAAACGACGGACGGACGAACCAAAAAAGGGATTCACCAATAGACAATCGAACAAAGCAATGGAATGACGGACAAGGGGAATGCAATATCGCTCTTTTTTAGAGCAGAAATTATCTTTAAAAATATTACACCGTATGCAAAGTGGCCACATTAGGAACGGGTATGGTCTTAATAAATATTACCACAACCACCAATAGAATAAAAACGTCACGAATAATAAAAAGAATATCAATAATGAATTTCCTCAACACTTACCGAACACTGATTTTCTGAAGTCATTCTGAATTTTAGCGCCCTGGATGAACTCCAAACCTTTTGGCGAACCAAACACATGTGAAGGCTCAGTATCCTTTGCTGCTATAGCAGCTATTTCATAGCCAAGGGAATGTAACAAAGCACACTGAAATTAAAATGAAATATCCCAAAAGTATTATAATTTTAATATCTGCTCAATATCGAAAGAGACTGCGCTTGAGGTTACAACTGAAACACTTGTGCTTCTTAATGAGATCACCACCTGTTTTTGGTGGGGTTCGTGTTTCTCAGTCTTTAGTTTTCTGTGTTGTATTTTTTGTTCCGTTGTTTTTCTGTTTATCTATTTGTTTTTTAGCCAAGACTTTCTCAGTTTATTAATTTTACTTAACGTCCCTTTGGTTTTTCGCTCCTCTTTTTTAATCTTTATAATGATCAGTTTGGAAAAACAATAGATATAAAAAAAAAAGAAGATTTGGTGTAATTGCCACGAGAGTATATTAATCAATCATCGAATCTTCACCAGAAATAGTTAAAAAGACATGATTTTACATAATTTAGACACGTTAGGTAATATAAAATAATAAAAGAGACCTTGTCATCGTAAGATTTCATTAAATTTAAGACGTCTAATCTTATGATCTTCTAATAGACCTACAGTGATTGTGAAGCTTTATTGTTTTATAGTTCATTGTATTAAGGGACAACATTCAAAGGTATTGCATGTAAACACTTGCACCAGATACGCGTTTCTCGTGTAAATATTACTTTTTGTTTTGATTTAAACAAATAAAGGCAATAGTAGTGGACCGCTGTAATAGTGGAACCTGTTTGAGTCTATAATAATTGTAAAGTAATATGCCTTTTATATATTTTTATAAGGATAAATGTTCTAATTAATTTGTAAGTTGAATATATAAACATTGGTCTATTACCTTGACGCCTAAACATATGTGAAGCAGGCAATGATTAGAAACAAATCATTAATGTATAATTTAAAATATTGATAATTTAAATAAAACAGACAAACTAACCGAATTTGAAATTATGTTGATTTGGATATTGGCTGCCTCGTCTGGTGACATAAAGATAGCATGTTGTGGTCGTTTGTTGGTGTAGTTCATAGGTGATTTTCGCTTCTCGTTTTACCGTTAGTTTTCCCGTTTGAAATGTTTTACACTGGTATTTTTGCGGGTCTTGGATGCAGAGTTGTTTCATTGGCACAGCTATCACATCTTCCTATTTATATTCAATCCTTTCTTTTATGATCAAGAGTTATTTTATACAATTTTACAATAAAACATTTTTTTCTCTACATTTTTCAGATCGTTTCAGACAACAGAATGATGACTCGACATGCATTCACAGGGTGGCCAGGATCAACACATGATGCTCTGGTTCTGAGAAATTCTTGTTTAATCTCGGAGAAAAACAGTAATAAGATAGCCAAAGATATGTGTTTATTAGCAGACAGTGCATATCCAAAAAATATATATACTATATATATATATATATCAATCAGAATGGATTTCCTGATGCTTAAATCCAGATTGAAAAGGAAACAAACAAGTAAACCAATAAATTTCATTGAACAGTTCAACCATAACTTGGTGAATGTAAAAAATATTAATAAACAAATTGTATAAATACATGTACTTGTATATAAAATAACAAAATTGTAAAAAAAATCACAAACATTTGAACAATATAATAATAATAATAATAAGAGACTGCAACGGTTCATGTATCTCTAAACTTAAGAGTAAAACTCGTTCAAACTGATTTCATATCAAGCATGTCAAGTTAAAATACAGCTTCAGAGTATATTTTTTTCTTCTAATTAAGACCTATGAGAAGATATATGTTTACAGAAGTAAGTTTAATTGATTGACTTGCATAATCTCTCAATTTTTACTGTACAGGGACATTACTGCAGACATGTCCTTTTATGGAAAAAAATGCATTTTTTTACTGCAAAATACAAATGCAAGTTAGTCCTTCAAATTTTAGAAAATGATTTGAAAAATAAACAAATGTTCTGTAGATCAAATGTGGGAAAAAAAGTAAAAACAACATGCAATAAAAGACATAATAAATGTGAGCTAATTGCTGACAAAGGTAAGAAATAAATACATTTCAAATAGTAAGTAAAAAAAAAAGAAATTGGCACCAGAACTTCACAAAACTATTTATTGCTAAATCTTAATGATTTTGTTTATTGATGTTATGTCCTTTGGGCTTTATTCTCCATCAACATTGGATTTGTTCGGTCTTTCTGTAACACTCTTTTCAAATATTTGTAAAAACTTGTCCATTGTTCTCATCTTTTGGTTATGCTGCCTCTTCAAAACTGATAATAGCTTATCATTTTGAGCTTCAACTCTATCGGACATTGTTCCTATCTCAGATTTTCTCTTACTTGGTCCATCTTTTGTTGTATCATTGTGTTTTACGGCCTTCTTTTTTATTCTCTTCTTCCTTTTTATCATTGATTTTTAGTTTTTGCTTGCCCTCACTGTCTTAAGTGATTGATGCTTGCGTCACCATAAGTATCATTGAAAATATCAAAGTATTTCCATGATGTTTTAGAGTTACCAGTTTTACCATTTTGATCGATCACTTCTTTATATATTTTTTTTTCGTTGTCTTCCATTGGTTGATAATTTGACATTTGGTCACATTTACGTTTTGTGCATATATTTCTTGTGTAATTTTGTTCCATAGAGTTTGTTCAACATACCTGCAAACGTCAATGTATCCTTTCAACTAAAATTTATACGTTACGACATGTCGCAACTAACAATTGTGTGAAAATATTCTGTCGATATCTTAGAAAATTTCTAAAAATAAGAGATAACAAGCCAAAATCTAAATTTTGAACATGACATTGAACTTTGACCTTGACCTCTTATTTTTTTTGGACCAATGACCTCAAATCTAAAGACCCTACGCCTCTATCACTTATGGTTTTCCAGTTAAAATTACATTTCAAAATTTCAAAAATACAAAAGGGGAAATAACTCTCATTTGGAAACTCCCTACGGCTTCGGTCAATATAAAACAGAACATCCTGAGGATATAACGAGTAATTTGGAAAAATAAATTTGTCGGTTTCTTAAACGGTTGCGAAGCCTTAGAGATAACAAGAAAAACAGTGTTTGGGAAGATAACTCTTATATGGGAAAGTATTCGGTTGAGGAGTTGGTTTCAAAAGCATATACACTTTGCGATATAAAATTTCTAAGAAACATCTTGCGAAACAAAAAAACAGCGAAGGAAAAAAATTAGGCGGAAGAAAAAATAAATAAATAATAATAATCAGCACAAAACCAATAGGTCTTTCACCCGAAAGGTTGAAAGACCTAACTATATACTTCAGGAAGGGAAGGACGAGACCGATTTAAGATTTGGGGCCGATTAAAAATATATTCAACATATCATATACCAACAATATCATAGATGGACCCCCCCAAGGGTGACTGGGGGTATAGAAATATGGTCACTTGGTATTCTCCCGACCGGCAGTACAACGCTTGCCGAAGTGGGGCGTCCGTTTGGCTGTGCGGGATGTATCAAGTTCGCAGTCACGTCCGGTCAGAAGGGGACGTTGAATCCGATGCCTCGTGTAAAGAGAGTGCCACGCTCTTTATACGTTATGAACCCTTGCAACAACTCTTTTGAGGGGTCCCTAGGTGGCCTGTTGCAAGGCAAAATTTCTGTTCCTATCCAAGATACCCTCATCTTCCAGTGGCAGTTCAGTAATTTGGAAAAATAAATTTGTCGGTTTCTTAAACGGTTGCGAAGCCTTAGAGATAACAAGAAAAACAGTGTTTGGGAAGATAACTCTTATATGGGAAAGTATTCGGTTGAGGAGTTGGTTTCAAAAGCATATACACTTTGCGATATCAAATTTCTAAGAAACATCTTGCGAAACAAAAAAACAGCGAAGGAAAAAAATTAGGCGGAAGAAAAAATAAATAAATAATAATAATCAGCACAAAACCAATAGGTCTTTCACCCGAAAGGTTGAAAGACCTAACTATATACTTCAGGAAGGGAAGGACGAGACCGATTTAAGATTTGGGGCCGATTAAAAATATATTCAACATATCATATACCAACAATATCATAGATGGACCCCCCCAATGGTGACTGGGGGTATAGAAATATGGTCACTTGGTATTCTCCCGACCGGCAGTACAACGCTTGCCGAAGTGGGGCGTCCGTTTGGCTGTGCGGGATGTATCAAGTTCGCAGTCACGTCCGGTCAGAAGGGGACGTTGAATCTGATGCCTCGTGTAAAGAGAGTGCCACGCTCTTTATACGTTATGAACCCTTGCAACAACTCTTTTGAGGGGTCCCTAGGTGGCCTGTTGCAAGGCAAAATTTCTGTTCCTATCCAAGATACCCTCATCTTCCAGTGGCAGTCCGAATTTTCCCGACCATCATCCCAGGTGGCCTCTATCGTATTAACCTACCTATTGTATTTATTGTGAACTTGTTCTCGTCCTGAATATGCATGAAATATTTGCCCTTGAGTGACGATGGCCTGGTTAAACCAATATTTTCCACTTCTGAGTATGAGCAAAGACAAGAGGGCTCAGAGTATACATATTATGCCCTAGTAAGGTGACAAAACAAAGTCAATATCATATTAACATTGTCCCATTTTGGATTATGCCTATTAATTTTGTTGATGGATATTAAACATCCATCTTAAGAAAATCGGGAAGAAAACATGGTTAACAAAATTGTTAAATGGCCTATGATTAAATGGAGAGGGCTGACATGATGGTTTGACAATGTTAAATAGACCAAACATGGTTAACGATGCGTTTGATGGAGATGGTTCGGACCATGGCTTGACAAAATTGTTAATTGGCCGACCATTTGGCCCATCAATAACCATGGTTGTGAACATGGTTGACCATGTTTCTTACCATGGTTATTGATTGATTGATTGTTGGTTGCTTAACGTCCAGTGGCAAATATTTCATGCATGTTCAGGACGACAACAAGTTCACAATAGGTAGGTTGTTACAATAAAGGCCATCTGGGATGATGGTGGGGGAATGCCACCGGAAAAAGAGGGTTTATTGGATAGGGACAGAAATTTTGCCTTATCACAGGCCACCTACGGACCCCTCAAAGAGTTGTTGCAAGGGTTCTTAACGTGCAAAGAGCGTGGCACTCTCTTTACACGAGGCATATGATTTCACGTTCTCCAGGTGACCGGACGCGACTGCGAACTTGATACATCCCGCACAGCCAAACGGACGCCACACATCGGCAAGCGTTTTACTGCCAGTCGGGAGAAGACCAAGTGACCATAATTCTTTACACCAGTCCCCCTTGGGGTTACCATGGTTATTGGTGAGTCTTACATACTGACTACGTCTATAGGTTAGAACTCTGTCCATCTTTCAGTATGGCAAATCAGTTTCTTTCATGCTTTACGATATTGATTAAATACAAATGACAAATTCTAAACCAAATTCGAATTTCATTTTTTTTTAAGTTTTAACATGTTTTACAACCTTTATAATAGTCCAGATGAAAGATGGATTGATATTTGGTTTACAATTTTACCACAAAACTTCATTTCATGTTAAAAAAAATGTCTGGTATAATGTTTTCTTTCTGATTTATAGTCTTAGAGAAATTTCATACTATTGATAATTTCAGAAAGACCCTTTTTTGTCATGATGGAAGCAATTGAATTGATACTGTTATTTTAATAACCAGAACGAAATGAATTAATTGATTGATTATTGTTTGCTTAACTTCAAGTGGCAAATATTTCATGCATATTCAAGTTCACAATAAATACAATAGGAAGGTTATATGATAGAGGCCATCTTGGATTGATTGATTGATTGTTGGTTGCTTAACGTCCAGTGGCAATTATTTCATGCATATTCAGGACGAGAACAAGTTGACAATAAATACAATAGGTAGGTTGATACAATATAGGCCATCTGGGATAGTGGTCGGAGAAATTTGGACTGCCACCGGAAAAGGAGGGTATATTGGATAGGGACAGAAATTTTGCGGCCATCTTGGATGATGGTCAGGGAAATTTGGGCTGCCACTGGAAAATAAGGGTATCTTGGATAGGGACAGAAATTTTGACAGGAACCATGCCATCAGTGTATTGAGGTAATTTGTCATATGCTACTGTAATTTTGACAACTTTTTTGATAATTTTATTTGATGTTATCTGAAATTGGTAATTTTAAAACTAGATACATCAATGATGATTGTGGCCAAGTTTGGTTAAATTTGCAATATAGTTTCAGAGGAGATTTTTGTTAAAGTTCACCGAGGACCACGACGGACGCCAAGTGATGAGAAAAGCTTTTGGTCAGGTGAGCTTAAAAGCAAGAGTCACAAAAATTATGATTGTAATCTTATGATATGTTTTCTGATTTTTATAAATAAAAACAAATTTTTGATTTTCTGTTTCCAAAGAGAAGGGTAAATGGAGACAAACCTAACAAATTTAAACCCACTCAAACTAAATTTCAACAATCAAAGAGAGACAATCCAAAATATTATCTCTCATTAATTGTAAGATTGCAAACCATATGTGTTTGTCAAGGTTGTAGTCAGTATATTATGGTTATTTTCAAAGTCTTATTTTGATTTCATTATTTTTCCTATTGTCTCCTTAAAAAAGACAAATATTTGAACACTTAAAAATGTTTTTCCTTAAATGTTGGTTAATTATATATGGAGGATGCAAACTTTATGTACACACTGTACTACAATAACAACAAAAAATAACCAACCAATTGAAAAAACAACACCAAAAAAGTCAATTTACGTAAAGTAGCATGCCCTTTCATATAAATGAACACAAACAATTGCAAACATATTTCAATAGTTACAATGTAAGCAATCCCAGCCTAAAACAAATGAAATAAAATGACTGTAGTCAATAATTTCAACTTGGGTTTAACCCTAAACTATAACTATTCTCTCAGAAGTAATTTATAAATTAAGACATTTACTTATGCTTCTTCATTGAAATGTAGCAGACTTATCACGAATTTGACCTACCGAATTATACTATTTACCGGATTTGTAATCACATAAGCAACACGACGGTGCCGCATGTGGAGCAGGATCTGCTTACCCTTCCGGGGCACCTGAGATCACCCCTAGTTTTTGGTGGGGTTCGTGTTGTTTATTCTTTAGTTTTCTATGTTGTGTCATGTGTACTATTGTTTTTCTGTTTGTCTTTTTCATTTTTAGCCATGGCGTTGTCAGTTTGTTTTAGATTTACGAGTTTGACTGTCCCTTTGGTATCTTTCGTCCCTCTTTTATACCAGTGTGAAACATATCATTTATATTTTGGTGTACTTTAAGAGGAAACTGTTGTATTTGAATGCTATGTTTTTCTTATTATTCAGCAATGTGATAATTTTCATCGATTCGTTTGTTTTCTTTCTTTTATGAATGATTTAAATAAAAAAAATGTTTAGCTCACCTTTTCTAAAATGTGAGCTCATGCCATCATTTGGCATATGTCTTTCAAATAATGTAAACTAATTTTATAGAACTTCCTAAAACACTGATCCAATTTCAACTTATCTCAAGCTGAATGATAATCAAGGTATCTAGTATAACGTGTATTGTTTTATTTTCTGTATTTTTGTGGGCAAAAACCTGCTCCATGGCTGAAAATAGAACATTGAAAGGTTTAAAATGAAACTTTTGGCCTAGGACGAACCAAAAAGTATGTGTGTTAAATACACTATTTTTCATCGTTGACTTAAAAAATCATCTACTCTTCAACTAATGAGCCAATGCCATCCAAACTTTAGCTGAATGATCCTTTGGGTATTTGTATAAGATTTGTTGTATAAAACACATGGGGTCAAGGATAACAGCCAGTTTTTAAGTCTACCTAATATTGCAAAGATGCATTGTATATATATTCAATTTTGTAGAATTAGATGAAAATTATATATTATTTACAGTCTTCTAATTATGGTAAAGATTGATTTGATTGATTGTTGGTTGATTGTTGGTTGCTTTACGCCGCATCAGCACAAAAAGGCTATATCGCGGCGAGAGCTAATTCGAATATTTTTACAATTTAAAGAATATTTTTAAAATAAGACAAAAAATCCTTCAATATACTAAAATTCTTGACTAAAGCAAATTGAGTATATACAAATAAAAATCAACAGTAAAATAACGTGATAAAAATTAAAATCGATTTAAATATAATAACATTTTTATATTTTATAATAAATTCCAATTTCTTTTAAAAAAGCAACAATATTTGTAAATGGAACATTATTAAATAAATCATACATATTATTGACATTGAAATGCTTCTTACGAATATCAGCAAAGTCAATACAATTAATTAAAACATGTTTAATAGTATACTTGCAGTTGCAAGAAACACATTGTGGTTCATCTCCATTTTTTAAAACATACTCGTGTGTTATTCTAGTATGACCAATACCACATCTAGTAATAACACACTGATCTTTTCTACAAATAATATTATCAAAAGGTTTGCCTAAATTATGCTAAAGAAGTTGCTTACATAAAGCCATCAGACATTATTGAAATGCAGCTGTCCTAGAAACTTACAGCAGTACAGTTACAAAGGTAGACAAATGAGCCAAGAGTTCAAACATATTTTATTGTTGACAAAAACGACAAAAGGGGTAGACACAACTTTTATGGGCCATTGCCGATGAAGGATGTACAAGACAAATAAAATTCAGGTCCAAATTTTTTTAAGGGATATTAATTAAACTTTTGTTAATTATTGCAATATGTGGCAATAGGTTAAAGGCATACAGTTACAGGGGAGGTTATGACGTTGCTATCGTAAATTGCTATTTTCACCACGTCAAACTATGACTATCGGGAAAAGATTAAGTTTTTGACTGAATTTTATCATTTAAACTTATTTAACTTGAAAACGAGTTCACTGACCCTCTATTTTATATGCCATTTGGTTTGATTACGGAAGAAGATTTCTTAGGGCTAGACAAGTGTTACATGCTGTCATGAAACAAAGAGCAACTGAAGGTTTCGGTGCAAATACGCGCAAGCAGGCTGATGTGCTATTGGTAGATGAAAAAACGTCATTATATGATAAGGGTATCCTTGGCGTGGATAATTCCCAACAACTTATACATTGCTTTATCTACGTGGTTTACATTTTGCATCAAGGGAAGGCACTGAACACCGACGGCTCCGACTTAATTCCAATCCGCAAATACTGGCCCGTTTCAAGATAAGGATGATAAATTAAGATATCCGTTGTACAAAGAGGATGTTTCAAAAGCTAACGCGGGTGGCATTAAGCACAGAATTTTTCTCTAATGCATGCGCTGAGGAGCGTCCACGTATTGTTCGTTAAAATTATAGAAACACATGATTCTATGATAAATTTCGCAGTAATAAATAACCATATGTGCGGAAACTATAATTTCTTTTAGAGATGTTAGTAACTGTAAAATTTTACATGTAAAAACTGAAAGTAACAACGGAAATAAATTTGTCATTAGAAATCTCAAATACGACCAGCCATAAAAAAAGATAACAATGTCGTCACAATTAACAAGGTTCAAGGACTTCTTAAGAAAGGGTTAGCACTTCAGGACATAACACTCAAATCAGTGCAACGAAAAGTAACAAGAGGCCCGCACCCTGGCATTGTTATTGTTCAAACAAACATTTGTGATAAAAAATCTAAAATTATGAAGAACAAAAGCAAACAAAATTGAAAACTTTGAAGGAATACGAATTTCTAAGTATTTACATAGAAAATGATCAGTCGTAAGAATCAAGAAACTTACAACTATCAGGACAGTTCTGAAAGAAATGGGTCAGAAGACAGAATACAAGACCGTTTAAACTAGAAGTTACTGCGGCTTGGAGTTAGGAATGCACGGGGATGGTCCTTTCTAGTTTTAATTTTAAATTAGAGGTTTTACTTCAACTGCAAGGTCCACTGAACATAGAAAATGATAGTACCAGTGAGGCCTCAATGTACTGGGGATACATTCGTGTTTTGTAAGTTTGGCCAAGTATCTAAGATTGTAAACTTAAAAAAATGTCTAAAAAAATTGCAGATTCTTAAACTTTGTTTTGATAAAACACATATCTTATGATGACATTTTTTTGCAGAGCCACTTCCTTCTTTGGTAAATCCGCAGGCAAGACAACCTACCGATCAGGGTTATCATTTATCTCCCAATGGCTACAACTTTCAAGGTTATCCAACTTTTCCACATCAACATCGACAGGAATTACAGATACCACATCAATGGGACCACTTGAACCCTCAAAGATACCTGAATCTAAACCAATGGAACCCCACCAGCAAAGAAACCACTACAGCTACCAGTGGAACCAAGCACCGTTAATTAACAACGACAGCAACCAGTGTAACTCAACACAGCCTCGACAAACTATGTTGCATCTACCAGAAAGACCAACTGCATTTAAAAGAAGTAATGTCAACAAGTCTATATTTGTAAAACCAAGAGATATACCTCTGGAATCGATAGTTGCAGCCAACGAATATGCATCTCCATCCACCAAAGAAGATACAAATGTTTTGAATGTAAGTGTCAATTAAAGTTTATGTAATGAATAATTGTTTCCATCAAGTATTCGTGCGAAGTAAAAGTTTTGACCTCAATTTTAGGGCTCACTGAACTTTAAAATAAAGTATCTATTCTCATGGTAGTTTTAAGTAATGTAGTTTCTGATGAGTCTAATGAAATTGTAGTTAAGGTTGAACCCTGACTCAAATTCTTTTAATATCCTGTCCATAGTTGTAGTGCATGAAATTCAAAAAGTGAAAACAATAACCTTCTAGCAGCCGGTATTATTCAAGTTTGTCATAATAATCCAAAAAAAAAATTGGTTTTAAATTATTCACTTGCAAGTGAATTAAGCAACCTCATTGAATCTGTATTCATGTGAATTGTATATATGTTAAGTTATTTAAACAAATGTTAAAGGAAAAGAATGTTAACATTAGAAGTGAAACAATGCATTTTTGGTAAATCATTTGATTGACAGATTCGTTCTACAAACGTGACAAACATTCCTTTTTATACACGTAAAAACAATGATAAACATTTATTTTTCATCTCAAAAATGATATTAAATAGACCTAGTATCATCCAACAGCACGAGTTAGCTAAATTTATTATCTAACTTTATTTATGTTTACATCGCTTATATGGTCATCACATGACTAGAGGTCAACTCGAAAATTGGGCGCACTATGTTTGCGCGCATTTGGGGATTAAAATGTTTTACGTTTGCGCATAGCTTTTGATTACATTTGCGCGCATTCATTTTACAGGTAATCACAGGTAAAAATATAAAAAAAATATATTAGATTATAAATTCCTATATTTCTTTGTATTTTCATAACGGATTTGACTATCAATAATTAATTTTGAAAAAAGTTTGTTAATTCAAATTATATATTGTTCATATTGAATTATGAAACCAAGTATAATCTCCGTTATAGTCTAGGTCAAGTTACAATAAATGTGCTATGTCACAGATTGTCTTAAAATTTTACATACACCTTTGACCTGTTCAATTTTATCTGAAAATCCAAAACAATATGCGGTTTATCTATTTTTTTCCCTTGCCTTATGAGGCTTATACTAACGGAACGGGTACTGATACTTGTAAATAATTGTACAAACTAATAAATAAATAAATATTATAACCTGTTTTTCCCCTAAAAAATAACTGATTGAATTCTTTCAAATAGGTGCATGAAGAGACTTAGACAAACGGATACTTGTAAATAATTGGAACACATTAATAAATAAATAATCCTGTATTTTACATACGTTTACCTGTCAATTGATTGATTGTTGGTTGCTTTACGCCGCATAAGCACAAAAAGGCTATATCGCGGCGAGAGCTTATTCGAATATTTTTACAATTTAAAGCATATTTTTAAAATAAGACAAAAAGTCCTTCAATATACTAAAATTCTTGACTAAAGCAAATTGAGTATATACAAATAAAAATCAACAGTAAAATAACGTGATAAAAATTAAAATCGATTTAAATATAATAACAATTTTATATTCTATAATAAATTTCAATTTCTTTTAAAAAAGCAACAATATTTGTAAATGGAACATTATTAAATAAATCATACATATTATTGACATTGAAATGCTTCTTACGAATATCAGCAAAGTCAATACAATTAATTAAAACATGTTTAATAGTATACTTGCAGTTGCAAGGAACACATTGTGGTTCATCTCCATTTTTTAAAAGATACTCGTGTTATTCTAGTATGACCAATACGGCATCTAGTAATAACACACTGATCTTTTCTGCACATAATATTATTAAAAGGTTTGCCTAAATTAGGTTTAATTTCATGCAATTTATTATCATCTTTTTTACTCCATTTATTTTTCAATATATTAAAAACATATTCTCTAATATTAGATTTAAAATCAGTATATGGTATATCACAGTTCGATAGAGGGTCACCCAGTGCATTCTTTGCCTCAAGGTCTACAGCTGTATTTCCAAGGATTCCAACATGACTCGGAACCCATAGAAATATTATTTCTTTCAGAAGAATTTTTAAATTCCTCATTACATATAAAATTTTCAGGATTGTTGGGTTTTTAATTTTAGTATTTCGTATAGCTTGTAAACATGAAAGTGAATCCGAACATATAATAAATTTGGATTTATCTGAAGAAGCAATAAATTACAAAGCCAAAATTAGTGCATCTGCTTCAGCAGTAAAGATGGATGCAGCAGATGGCAAACGGAGGGTTGCAGCTCTGTCCCTGAAGACAGCAGCAGATGCAACTCTATCACCATCTTTTGATCCATCAGTATAGACAGTTGAAAAATCTAGATAATCGGCTTTAATTTCAGCATAGTGTTGCTGAATTAAAAGAGGATTTGTTTTATTTTTATTGTGTTCACGGAGATCAAATATCATTTTTGGTTTGGGAAGTTCCCATGGGGGACATTTGCTAGTTTGAACTTGAGCAACAGATTTTAAATCAAAAGAAGCTAAATGTATTTTCATGTTTTGCAAAAATATCTTCATAAATCGGATTAAAAACACAGCTGTAGGCCGGATTATCTGAATGGGCTTTTAGTTTGACAGCATATTGAAGTCCAAGCTTCAAACGTCTGTCAGTGAGTGAGTGCTCATCAGCCTCTACATACAGACTCTCAACTGGTGAGGTTTTAAATGCGCCAAGACAGAGACGCAAACCTTGGTGATGCACAGCATCGAGAATCTGTATGTAGGACTTCCTTGCAGAGCCATACACTATAGAGCCATAATCTAGTTTAGATCTAACAAGAGATCTATATAAATTGAGTAAAATGTTGCGATCAGCACCCCAGTCAGTGCTGCCGACAACTTTTAAAATATCTAAATCTTTTAAACATCTCGCTTTTAACATTTTGATATGGGGTAGAAAGGTTAACTTTTTATCGAAAAGTAAACCAAGAAATTTGGTTTCATCAACCATTTTAATTGGGTTGCCGTACAAAGTTAGTTCTGGATCAAGATGCAATTTTCTTTTGTTACAAAAATGCATCCCGACCGTTTTTGAAGTGGAAAATTTAAAACCATTTTCCGAGGCCCATTTTTCAATTCTTCCAAGACATAATTGTAATTGTCTTTCAATGTTATTCATATTTTTGCCTCTGTAACATATTAAAAAAATCATCAACGTACAATGAACCTTCAATATTACTTTTTAAAACTTCAACAAGGCTGTTGATTTTAAGACTAAATAATGTAACAGATAAAATACTGCCCTGAGGGACACCCATCTCTTGATCATAAAGATCAGACATGGTCGAATTAACTCTAACATTAAATTGTCTGTTAGAGAGAAAATTAGAAATAAAATTAGGCATATTGCCTTTCAACCCCATATCAAATAGATCTTTTAAAATACCATATTTCCATGCAGTATCATAGGCCTTCTCAAGGTCGAAAAAGACCGACACCACATGCTCATTTTTCGCAAAACCATTACGGACAAATGATTCGAATCGAACAAGATGATCAAGAGTACTGCGACCCTGTCGGAATCCACACTGGATATTGGCTAATAGCCCATTGGATTCCAGGAACCAAACAAGGCGATCATTGACCATCCGTTCGAGTGTTTTACAGACACAACTGGTAAGAGCAATTGGTCGATAATTAATAGGATCCGTATGATCTTTACTTGGTTTTGGAATAGGCACGACGGTTGCAAGCTTCCAGATTGATGGTAAATCACCAGATTCCCAGATGTTATTCATGAGCTGCAAGAGAGCTTCTAGCGAGGAATCTGGCAAGTGTTTTAAGAGTTGGTAGTGAATATTATCAGGCTCACAAGCTGTATCATGGGCTTTTGACAGAGATGTTTTAAGTTCTTCAAGAGAAAATAGTTTATTATAATTTTCACCATTTTTCGATTTAAAGTTTAATTTATTTTTTTCTTTTTGTTTTTTAACTTTTTTAAAGTCTTCCCTGTAGTTGTTACAAGAAGAAGACTTCGCAAAAGTTTCACCAAGTTTGTTGGCAATATCCTTTTCAGATGTTAATAAATTATTGCCGTCTTTCAAATGTTTTACAGTGGCTTTAGAATTTTTACCTTTTATTTTATTTACCATATTCCAAACTTTTGTCATCGGAGTGCGAGATGTAATCCCCGAGACAAATTTTTTCCAGGATGTTCGTCGGGCTTGCCTACAAGTCCGCGGTGCCTTAGCGCGAAAAATACGGTAATTACTCAAGTTTTCCGTCGTTGGTTGTTGATTGAACCGTCTTTCAGATTTTTTACGGTCACCTATGGCTTGATCACATGCGTCATCAAACCATGGTTTACTGGGATGTTTTGGATTAGCCGAGGTCTTAGGAATAGTTCTGTCAGCAATTGACGTTAGAACTGTATTAAAAGTTAAAATTGGATCTTGCACAGTCTCAAACATCTTTGACTGAAGTTCCGCTCGACAGAGATTCTCAAACAAGGACCAGTCCGCCTTGTCAAGTTTCCAACTCTGTTGGGCAGAATTAAAAAGATGTTCAAGTACTATTGGAAAATGATCACTTCCACATAGATCATCATGAACACGCCATGAATAATCCAGAAGCAGAGAGAGATCGCATATAGTGATATCAATAGAAGAATAAGACCCGTTTCCAGGATGAAGATGCGTATTAGATCCATCATTAAAAATGCATAATCCTTCTTGAGAGACAAAGTCCTCAACGATCTTACCTTTGGCATTATGAGTCTTGCTACCCCATAATGGATTGTGGGCATTGAAATCGGGACAAATAATGGAGTGGAATCATTAAATGGTTCCCTGTAAAACTTTTACACAATATTATTTGGGACAGGCAGTATCACAAGTTTAATAGAAATACTAGTAAAATTTGTTGTGCCAGACCAAATAAGTAAGTAGAGAAGACTGAATTTCCAGTATTCCAGTCAATACCGACAATACAATCATCACATTCATATGCTCTTGTATAAAGTCATTGTCTTACAAGATTTGCCTTTGCTGCATTGATGAACTTTCTAGAGGATTACTACTTGTAAAGATTGAAACTGAAGTAAGTCTTTATTACACTGTAGGGTTGGGTTCTTAAAGAGAAGCTTTTTATGTCCCTCTCAAGAACGACTCATGAATTTAATGTATACGTTCGGACTTATTGAAACCTTCTTGGAGACACGAAACTTCTATATGGAGTGATCATTCTGCTTAAATACTTTTATAACTCATTTCCTATAACATTTCTATCATAAATGAGTGAAAGTTCGTGGGATTCACAACCATTGGTGACCAGAAACACTGATAGTTATATGATGTTGGCTACAACTATCCTGTCTGTTCTTTGGATCAAACAAAGTTTTGCAAGCACGGGAATAGCGTATCAATCGAAGAGAAATAGTACATGTTCAACACTCTAATGCAAGGGGAAATTAAATGAACTGTTAACTTATATTGAAATATATTGACCATATAGCCCGTCGGTTTTGGAGAGGACAAAAATGAAGTAAAGAGAATTTCATAATATGATATTTCTTTTATTTGAATTTAATTAAACCAATGGAATTCATTTTGAGCCTCAGGAAATTTGAACCATAATTTCTGTTTGTTTTTATATTTTATCAATCAGATACAATTATACGAAAAATTATCAAATTTACAGTAGAATGTCGAAAACTTTTCAGTTTACCTACAACAGGTTTGCTGTTGTATTATTTACAATAATCCTATAGATATGGTTGATTGAAGGTAACATCTGAATAAAATTTCTAAAAAGTAGTAAAATTTACTGAAAAAGTATTACAATTCTATAACAAAGGTTTGGTTTGTTCAAATTGACAACAGGAAACATAGAGCGCAGGCGTCGACAAGCATAAAATTCAAATTAGACATGTGAAATGTCTTCACAAACATTATTTTAAAAGATCGTTGTTGTCGACGTATGCGCTCTATGTTTCCTGTCCAATAATCTATGGAAATTTACCCATTTTTATTGATTTTTTCGTGAAAAATCAATATGAGTACAACTTGTGACGTCATAATGAAACACAGAAACGTAAAATTTTCAACAAAATGGCTTATAGCATAGCTAGTCAATGTATTAGCTGTAAACTATCGTAATATTGGTTGATAAATCTGAATTTGAAATTTACGCTAAAAAAAAAAAAGGGCCATTTTAGAACCTTATCGAACATACTCCTTTAAGATAACATCATTTACAATTTTCAAAAAAATGGTCAAATTTACAGTAAGATGTCGAAAAGTTTGTATTATTTACAATAATCCTATAAATATAGTCAACTGAACGTAACATCTGGATGAATTGTCCTAAAAGCGGTAAAATTTACTAAAAAAGTATTATAATTCTATAATGAAGGTTTAAATTGTTCAAATTACCTTGAAATGCATTTTTCAATTCATGTTAGAAAGTATATCGGTCAAATAACCGATTAAAGGTAACATCAAATACAATTATCAATACACATTAGAAAGTTGTCTTGGTCAAATGACCGATTTAAGGTAACATCAAATACAATTATCAATACATATTACATAGTTCTTGGTCAGATGACCGATTTAAAGTAACATCAAATACAATTATCAAAACATATTACAAAGTTGTCTTGGTCAAATGACCGATTTAAGGTAACATCAATTACAATAATCGATACATATAAGAAAATTATCCAAAAAGTGGGAAAATTTACTAAAAAGTATTATAATTCTATAACGAAGGTTTGGTTTGTTCAAATTGACTTCAAAAGCACTTGTCAAAACATGTTAGAAAGTATATCACTCAAGTAACCGATTAAAGGTAACATCAAATACAAATATGAATACACATTATAAAGTTGTCTTTGTCAAATGGCTGATTTAAGGTTACATCAAATACAATTATCAATACATATTAAAAAGTTGTCTTGTTCAAATGACCGATTTAAGATAACATCAATTACAATTATCAAAATAATGTTCAAAATTACAGTAAAATGTCGAAAAGTTATCAATTTACCTACAACAGGTTTGCTGTTGTATTTTACAATAATCCTATAAATATAGTCAACTGAAGGTAACCTCTGGATGAATTATCCTAAAAGCGGTAAAATTTACTAAAAAAGTATTATAATTCTATAATGAAGGTTTAAATTGTTCAAATTACCTTGAAATGCATTTTCCAATTCATGTTAGAAAGTATATCGGTCAAATAACCGATTAAAGGTAACATCAAATACAATTATCAATACACATTAGAAAGTTGTCTTGGTCAATTGACAGATTTAAGGTAACATCAATTACAATTATCAAAATAAATTTCACAAATTTACAGTAAAATGTCGAAAAGTTATCAATTTACCTACATAAGGTTTCCTGTTGTATTATTTACAATTATCCTATAAATATGGTTGATTGAAGGTAACATCTGGATGAATTATCATAAAAGCGGTAGAATTTACTAAAAAAGTATTATAATTCTATAATGAAGGTTTAGTTTGTTCAAATTGACCTCAAATGCATTTGTCAATGCATGTTAGAAAGTAAATCGGTCAAATAACCGATTAAAGGTAACATCAAATACAATTATTGATACACATTAGAAAGTTGTCTTGGTCAATTGACCGACTTAAGGTAATATCAATTACAATTATCAAAATAAATTTCACAAATTTACTGTAAAATGTCGAAAAGTTATCAATATACCAACAACAGGTTTGCAGTTGTACTATTTACAGTTATCCTATAAATATTGTCAACTGAAGGGAACATCTGAATGAATTTTCAAAAAAGTGGTAAAATTTACTAAAAAAGTATTACAATTCTATAACAAGGGTTTGGTTTGTTCAAATTGACTTAAAATGCATTTGTAAATACATGTTAGAAAGTTGTCTTGGTCAAATGACCGATTTAAGGTAACATCAAATACAATTATCAATACATATTAAAAAGTTGTCTTGGTCAAATGACCGATTTAAGATAACATCAATTACAATTATCAAAAAAATGATCAAATTTACAGTATTATGTCGAAAAGTTATCAATTTACTTACAACAAGTTTGCTGTTGTATTATTTACAATAATCCTATAAATATAGTCAACTGAAGTTAACATCTGGATGAATTATCATAAAAGCGGTAAAATTTACTAAAAAAAGTATAATAATTCTATAATGAAGGTTTAGTTTGTTCTAATTGACTTCAAATACATTTGTCAATACATGTTAGAAAGTATATCGGTCAAATAACCGATTAAAGGTAACATCAAATACAATTATCAATACACATTAGAAAGTTGTCTTGGTCAAATGACCGATTTAAGGTTGCATCAAATACAATTTTCAATACATATTAAAAAGTTGTCTTGGTCAAATGACCGATTTAAGATAACATCAATTACAATTATCAAAAAAATTATCAAATTTACAGTAAAATGTCGAAAAGTTATCAATTTACCTACACAAGGTTTGCTGTTGTCTTATTTACAATTATCCTATAAATAAAGTCAACTGAAGGTAACATCTGGATGAATTATCATAAAAGCGGTAAAATTTACTAAAAAAAGTATAATAATTTTATAACAAGGGTTTGGTTTGTTCAAATTGACTTAAAATGCATTTGTCAATACATGTTAGAAATTTGTCTTGGTCAAATAACCGATTAAAGGTAACATCAAATACAATTATCAATACACATTAGAAAGTTGTCTTGGTCGAATGACCGATTTAAGGTTACATCAAATACAATTTTCAATACATATTAAAAAGTTGTCTTGGTCAAATGACCGATTTAAGATATGTAACATCAATTACAATTGTCAAAAAAATCATCAAATTTACAGTAAAATGTCGAAAAGTTATCAATTTACCTACACAAGGTTTGCTGTTGTCTTATTTACAATTATCCTATAAATAAAGTCAACTGAAGGTAACATCTGGATGAATTATCCTAAAAGCGGTAAAATTTACTAAAAAAGTATTATAATTCTATAACGAAGGTTTAGTTTGTTCAAATTGACTTCAAATGCATTTGTCAATACATGTTAGAAAGTATATCGGTCAAATAACCGATTAAAGGTAACATCAAATACAATTAGCAATACACATTAGAAAGTTGTCTTGGTCAATGGACCGATTTAATGTAACATCAATTACAATTATCAAAATAAATTTCAAATTTACAGTAAAATGTCGAAAAGTTATCAATATACCAACAACCGGTTTGCAGTTGTACTATTTACAATTATCCTATAAATATTGTAAATTGAAGGTAACATCTGAATGAATTTTCAAAAAAGTGGTAAAATTTACTAAAAAAGTATTACAATTCTATAACGAAGGTTTGGTTTGTTCAAATTGATTTCAAATGCATTTGTCAATACATGTTGGAAAGTTGTCTTGGTCAAATGACCGATTTAAGGTAACATCAAATACAATTATCAATACATATTACAAAGTTGTCTTGGTCAAATGACCGATTAAAGGTAACATCAAATACAATTATCAATACATATAAGAAAATTGTCCAAAAAGTGGTAAAATTTATTGATTTTTAAAAAAAAATTATAGTTAAGTTTTGATTAGTTCAAATTTACTCCTGATACAATTATCAATACATATCAGAAAGTTGTCTTAGTCAAATGACCTATTTAAGGTAACATCATTTACAATTATCCAAAAAAAAATCAAATTTACAGTTAAATGTCGAAAAGATTTCAATTTATCTACAACAGGTTTGCTGTTGTATTATTTACAATAATAAAATTGAGAATGGAAATGGGGAATGTGTCAAAGAGACAACAACCCGACCAAAATAAAAAAACACAACAGCAGAAGGTCACCAACAGGTCTTCAATGTAGCGAGAAATTCCCGCACCTGGAGGCGTCCTTCAGCTGGCCCCTAAACAAATATATACTAGTTCAGTGATAATGAACGCCATACTAATTTCCAAATTGTACACAAGAAACTAAAATTTAAATAATACAAGACTAACAAAGGCCAGAGGCTCCTGACTTGGGACAGGCGCAAAAATGCGGCGGGGTTAAACATGTTTGTGAGATCTCAACCCTCCCCCTATACCTCTAACCAGTGTAGAAAAGTAAAAGCATAACAATACGCACATTAAAAGTCAGTTCAAGAGAAGTCCGAGTCTGATGTCAGAAGATGTAACCAAAGAAAATAAACAAAATGACAATAATACATAAATAACAACAGACTACTAGCAGTTAACTGACATGCCAGCTCCAGACTTCAATTAAACTGACTGAAAGATTATGATTTCATCATATGAACATCAGGCACAATCCTTCCCGTAAGGGGTTTAGTATCATACCATCATAACATATATGAGAAGAACATAACCCGTGTCATGCCAACAACTGTTTTTAGAATAAATGTGTTTAGTTCCGACGCAAAGACCTCATCAGTGACTCAATATTAACGCCAAAATATGCAATCTTTAATGACTTGACAACAGTATCGTAATTATATCCCTTCTTAATAAGTCTATTCAAAGGTTTTGTAAGTTTATGAGGTGAATACTGACACCTTTGTGCTTTATAAAGAATATTTCCATAAAAAATTGGATGTGAAATACCTGAACGTATAAAAAGTCTGCATGTTGAGCTATATTTACGAATGATGTCTTTATACCGATGATAAAATTTAGTAAATGTTTTGACTAGTTTGTGATATCGAAAACCCTGGTGTAATAATTTTTCAGTAATACATAAATTTCTCTCGTTAAAATCTAAGACATTGTTACATACACGAGCGAATCGTACAAGTTGAGATATATAAACACCGTAAGATGGTGACAAGGGAACGTCACCATCTAAAAACGGATAATTAACGATAGGAAATGAAAAATCATCCCTTTTATCATAAATTTTAGTATTCAGCTTTCCGTTAGTGATATAGATATCAAGATCGAGGAAAGGGCAGTGGTCGTTGTTAGTATTAGCTTTATTTAAAGTGAGTTCACCAGGATAAATTTCATTAATATACATACTGAAGTCGTCATTATTGAGAGCCAAAATATCATCCAAATATCTAAAAGTATTATTAAATTTGTTTATCAGATGTTGTTTTGATGGGTCTTTGCTTATTTTTGTCATAAATTGTAACTCGTAACAATACAAAAAGAGGTCCGCAATAAGTGGTGCACAGTTAGTCCCCATTGGAATTCCGATAATCTGACGATATACGGAATCCCCAAAGCGAACAAAAATGTTATCTAGTAAAAATTCAAGGGCATATATAGTATCAAAGCATGTCCAATTAACATAGTTTTTTTGTTTATTGCAACTAAAAAATGACCTAAAAGAGTTTGAACATATATATTCACATTCTGATTTTTTGAATGCCCATTTAATTAGATGTGTGAATTTTTTCTTAATGAGAATGTGAGGCAATGTGGTATACAGGGTAGAAAAATCAAAACTTTGAACAGATTCAAAATCACCAATATAAGCATGCAATTTATCAAGTACTTCCAACGAGTTCTTGACACTCCAAAAGTAATTTATTCCACTATTTTCGAAGGCCTTATTTGAACAATTTATTATAAGGTTTTTAATTGTACCAAGTGTGCTGGTAAGAATAATAGACAATTTAGTAGTTGAACAATGGCTTGAAGACGAAATAAATCTATATTTGTAAGGGGTTTTGTGTAGCTTCGGAAGCCAATACATAGTTGGAACTTTCATTGTATTTGGCTCTGCTTGTAAAGCGGTGGCTAAAAGTTTATGTTTGTTACAGATTTCGTTTTCTGAAAATGGAGTCAGTTGGAATGTTGGTGAATTGGTGATTTCCTTTTTCAGAACCTCGATGTAAAATTTACGTCAAACAACAATAATATTATTAGCAGCTTTATCGGCCGGGACAAAAACAAATTCCTTGGCTAGTTCTTTTAGTTTATGTTTGATACGAGAAATAGGTTTATTGTGGTTATTGTTAATAGTAAAATGTTCTTTAAAATGTTGAATACGTATATCAACTATCTTCATTACTGAATTAAAAAAAGAGTCCAAAGATTTTTTGTCAGCTTTTTCCCGTTTTATCCATTTCATACAGTAAGTAAGGAGTGAGTCGTGGATGATATTACGACACTCATTCCAATTAATAATTGACGGGGGACGATATTTAGGTCCTTTACTGAGAAATGATTTTAACTCTCGGTCTTGAACGATGTTAAGATCTCCTGTTATAACATGGGAAATGGGTCCATAAATATATTCGGAATTACTGCAATTACATGAAGTAGGTGTATTTTCACTGATATTAACATCTTTACACAATTGACTATAATTAAACACAAATTTCCGGGTAGATTTCTTGTAAATATAACAAATAAGAGGTAGCTCAGTATTGTCAAAATATCCAGGAATTTGTTCTTTAACAGAATGGTCGTTAAATATACCGGCAATATTTACAAAATCAAAGCCTTTGTTGACATACTTAATTTTAATAAAATGTTTTTTATGATCTTCAGGGCGATCAATTTTGGGAAATAATTTAGAATAACAATATGCCATAATAATTTGAACAATTTCATACTTAGGACTGCTATATGAAATTGTGTTGCAATCCTCCAAAATTTTATTTAACTTATTAACCGGTAAAGAACAGAGTTTTGTTAACAGATAATGTCTGCCGTTGTTTTTTGAAATAGAAATAAGGTCCGAAATATTGGTATGATTGGCCCGAAATTTTCTTTGATTGCGATTTGTTCTACAACCGTGAGAACGGTTTTTACGAACAGTTTTAGAAACAATATCCAAAATGTTAACGGAATTGGTTCTAGATATATTACCAATTCCCATGATATTATCATTTAGACCGAGAGGGTAAACTGTCTGTAATTTTTTAATCCAATTTAATTCAATTATTTTCCGTGATCGTACAAACTTTGAATGCGATTCACCAGGCTGCTTATTTACTACTTCTAAAGGTTGAACTGCTAAATATTTAAAAGGATGGTTGTGCTTCTTAAGGTGTTGGTAAATGATACTTTTGAATTTATTAGGTCTTTTAAAACGATACAGATGTTCTTGAGTGCGTTTTGATAAATATCTCCCAGTTTCTCCTACGTACTGAATACCACATCCCGGTTTGTTTCATGTGAGTAAATAAATAATACTGTTTGTTTTTCAAGTAATATCAGTTTCAAAATTTAAAGAAAATGTGCGACCATTAAACGTGGACCTTACCGTATTGTTGGTGGAAAGACGGGGACATGTAAGTCATTTTTTGGCATGACACTTATCGATAGAAGGGTAACCACGATTTTTATTGTTAAAAATGTTAGCGATGGTAGTATTTTTAGATAACCGATTTTGAAAATTGAGACGTGTAGATACCCTTTGAACAAGTTTAGTATTTAGTATTTTTCCGTTTCTTAATTTCATAATTGTTTTGTTAGTGAATTACATAATAAAGGAGCAAAGATTGGCGTCCAGAATATGAACCAGCATACAATAATAAAGTTAAGTAAAAGTGATAAATTTGTTCGGCTGAAAATGTCGAACGCTATCAGTATTAATTACCCGAAAAAGATAGTGTATATCAGGGTATGACTGATGGCTGACCAATTAGTAGAATGGGGCTGAATATTGAAATACTACTTTTTGATAAACATTCCTAAAGTAATGAACTAGAGAAGTTCTCGCTCGGACACACACTCCATATTATATATATGGTCGATTGAAGGTAACATCTGGATGAATTATCCTAAAAGCGGTAAAATTTACTAAAAAAGTATTATAATTCTATAATGAAGGTTTAAATTGTTCAAATTAACTTTAAATGCATTTGTCAATTCATGTTAGAAAGTATATCGGTCAAATAACCGATTAAAGGTAACATCAAATACAATTATCAATACACATTAGAAAGTTGTCTTGGTCAATTGACCGATTTAAGGTAACATCAATTACAATTATCAAAATAAATTTCAAATTTACAGTAAAATGTCGAAAAATTATCAATATACCAACAACAGGTTTGCAGTTGTACTATTTACAATTATCCTATAAATATTGTCAATTGAAGGTAACATCTAAACGAATTTTCAAAAAAGTGGTAAACTTTACAAAAAAGTATTACAATTCTATAACGAAGGTTTGGTTTGTTCAAATTGACTTCAAATGCATTGGTCAAAACATGTTAGAAAGTATATCAGTCAAGTAACCGATTAAAGGTTACATCAAATACAATTATCGATACATATTAAAAAGTTTTCTTGGTCAATTGACCCATTTAAGATAACATCAATTACAATTATCAAAAAAATATTCAAACTTTTAGTAAAATGTCGAAAAGTTATCAATTTACCTACAACAGGTTTGCTGTTGTATTATTCACAATTATCCTATAAATATAGTCAACTGAAGGTAATATCTGGATGAATTATCCTAAAAGCGGTAAAATTTACTAAAAAAGTATTATAATTCTATAATGAAGGTTTCAGTTTGTTCTAATTGACTTCAAATGCATTTGTCAATACATGTTAGAAAGTATATCGGTCAAATAACCGATTAAAGGTAACATCAAATACAATTATCAATACACATTAGAAAGTTGTTCTGGTCAAATAACCGATTTAAGGTTACATCAAATACAATTATCAATACAAATTAAAAAGTTGTCTTGGTCAAATGACCGATTTTAGATAACATCAATTACAATTATCAAAAAAATGTTTAAACTTACGGTAAAATGTCGAAAAGTTATCAATTTACCTACATAAGGTTTGCTGTTGTCTTATTTACAATTATCCTATAAATAAAGTCAACTGAAGGTAACATCTGGATGAATTATCCTAAAAGCGGTAAAATTTACTAAAAAAGTATTATAATTCTATAATGAAGGTTTAAATTGTTCAAATTACCTTGAAATGCATTTTTCAATTCATGTTAGAAAGTATATCGGTCAAATAACCGATTAAAGGTAACATCAAATACAATTATCAATACACATTAGAAAGTTGTCTTGGTCAATTGACAGATTTAAGGTAACATCAATTACAATTATCAAAATAAATTTCAAATTTACAGTAAAATGTCGAAAAGTTATCAAATTACCTACATAAGGTTTCCTGTTGTATTATTTACAATTATCCTATAAATATGGTTGATTGAAGGTAACATCTGGATGAATTATCCTAAAAGCGGTAGAATTTACTAAAAAAGTATTATAATTCTATAATAAAGGTTTAGTTTGTTCAAATTGACCTCAAATGCATTTGTCAATGCATGTTAGAAAGTAAATCGGTCAAATAACCGATTAAAGGTAACATCAAATACAATTATTGATACACATTAGAAAGTTGTCTTGGTCAATTGACCGACTTAAGGTAATATCAATTACAATTATCAAAATAAATATCACAAATTTACTGTAATATGTCGAAAAGTTATCAATATACCAACAACAGGTTTGCAGTTGTACTATTTACAGTTATCCTATAAATATTGTCAACTGAAGGGAACATCTGAATGAATTTTAAAAAAAGTGGTAAAATTTACTAAAAAAGTATTACAATTCTATAACAAGGGTTTGGTTTGTTCAAATTGACTTAAAATGCATTTGTCAATACATGTTAGAAAGTTGTCTTGGTCAAATGACCGATTTAAGGTAACATCAAATATAATTATCAATACATATTAAAAAGTTGTCTTGGTCAAATGACCGATTTAAGATAACATCAATTACAATTATCAAAAAAATGATCAAATTTACAGTAAAATGTCGAAAAGTTATCAATTTACCTACAACAAGTTTGCTGTTGTATTATTTACAATAATCCTATAAATATAGTCAACTGAAGGTAACATCTGGATGAATTATCTTAAAAGTGGTAAAATTTACTAAAAAAAGTATAATAATTCTATAATGAAGGTTTATTTTGTTCTATTTGACTTCAAATACATTTGTCAATACATGTTAGAAAGTATATCGGTCAAATAACCGATTAAAGGTAACATCAAATACAATTATCAATACACATTAGAAAGTTGTCTTGGTCAAATGACCGATTTAAGGTTACATCAAATACAATTTTCAATACATATTAAAAAGTTGTCTTGGTCAAATGACCGATTTAAGATAACATCAATTACAATTATCAAAAAAATGATCAAATTTACAGTAAAATGTCGAAAAGTTATCAATTTACCTACACAAGGTTTGCTGTTGTCTTATATACAATTATCCTATAAATAAAGTCAACTGAAGGTAACATCTGGATGAATTATCCTAAAAGCGGTAAAATTTACTAAAAAAGTGTTATAATTCTATAACGAAGGTTTAGTTTGTTCAAATTGACTTCAAATGCATTTGTCAATACATGTTAGAAAGTATATCGGTCAAATAACCGATTAAAGGTAACATCAAATACAATTAGCAATACACATTAGAAAGTTGTCTTGGTCAATTGACCGATTTAATGTAACATCAATTACAATTATCAAAATAAATTTCAAATTTACAGTAAAATGTCGAAAAGTTATCAATATACCAACAACCAGTTTGCAGTTGTACTATTTACAATTATCCTATAAATATTGTAAATTGAAGGTAACATCTGAATGAATTTTCAAAAAAGTGGTAAAATTTACTAAAAAAGTATTACAATTCTATAACGAAGGTTTGGTTTGTTCAAATTGATTTCAAATGCATTTGTCAATACATGTTGGAAAGTTGTCTTGGTCAAATGACCGATTTAAGGTAACATCAAATACAATTATCAATACATATTACAAAGTTGTCTTGGTCAAATGACCGATTAAAGGTAACATCAAATACAATTATCAATACATATAAGAAAATTGTCCAAAAAGTGGTAAAATTTACTAAAAAAGTATCATAATTCTATAATGAAGGTTTAAATTGTTCAAAATAACTTCAAATGCATTTGTCAATTAATGTTAGAAAGTATATCGGTCAAATAACCGATTAAAGGTAACATCAAATACAATTATCAATACACATTAGAAAGTTGTCTTGGTCAATTGACCGATTTAATGTAACATCAATTACAATTATCAAAATAAATTACAAATTTACAGTAAAATGTCGAAAAGTTATCAATTTACCTACATAAGGTTTCCTGTTGTATTATTTACAAATATACTATAAATATGGTTGATTCAAGGTAACATCTGGATGAATTATCCTAAAAGCGGTAGAATTTACTAAAATAGTATTATAATTCTATAATGAAGGTTACGTTTGTTCAAATTGACCTCAAATGCATTTGTCAATGTATGATAGAAAGTAAATCGGTCAAATAACCGATTAAAGGTAACATCAAATACAATTATTGATACACATTAGAAAGTTGTCCTGGTAAAAAAGTATTACAATTCTATAACAAGGGTTTGGTTTGTTAAAATTGACTTCAAATGCATTTGTCAATACATGTTAGAAAGTTGTCTTGGTCAAATGACCGATTTAAGGCAACATCAAATACAATTATCAATACATATTACAAAGTTGTCTTGGTCAAATGACCGATTTAAGGTAACATCAAATACAATTATCAATACATATTAAAAAGTTGTCTTGGTCAAATGACCGATTTAGGATAACATCAATTACAATTATCAAAAAAATGATCAAATTTACAGTAAAATGTCGAAAAATTTTCAATTTACCTACAACAGGTTCGCTGTTGTATTATTTACAATAATCCTATAAATATGGTCAATTGAAGGTAACATCTGGATGAATTATCCTAAAAGCGGTAAAATTTACAAAAAAAGTATTATAATTCTATAATGAAGGTTTAAATTGTTCAAATTAACTTAAAATGCATTTGTCAATTCATGTTAGAAAGTATATCGGTCAAATAACCGATTAAAGTTAACATCAAATACAATTATCAATACACATTAGAAAGTTGTCTTGGTCAATTGACCGATTTAATGTAACATCAATTACAATTATCAAAATAAATTACAAATTTACAGTAAAATGTCGAAAAGTTATCAATTTACCTACATAGGTTTCCTGTTGTATTATTTACAAATATACTATAAATATGGTTGATTCAAGGTAACATCTGGATGAATTATCCTAAAAGCGGTAGAATTTACTAAAAAAGTATTATAATTCTATAATGAAGGTTACATTTGTTCAAATTGACCCCAAATGCATTTGTCAATGTATGATAGAAAATAAATCGGTCAAATAACCGATTAAAAGTAACATCAAATACAATTATTGATACACATTAGAAAGTTGTCCTGGTAAAAAAGTATTACAATTCTATAACAAGGGTTTGGTTTGTTAAAATTGACTTCAAATGCATTTGTCAATACATGTTACAAAGTTTGCTTGGTCAAATGACCGATTTAAGGTAACATCAAATACAATTATCAATACATATTAAAAAGTTGTCTTGGTCAAATGACTGATTTAAGATAACATCAATTACAATTATCAAAAAAATGATCAAATTTACAGTAAAATGTCGAAAACTTTTCAATTTACCTACAACAGGTTTGCTGTTGTATTATTTACAATAATCCTATAAATATGGTCAATTGAAGGTAACATCTGAATGAATTATCCAAAAAGTGGGAAAATTTACTAAAAAAGTATTATAATTCTATAACGAAGGTTTGGTTTGTTTAAATTGACTTCAAAAGCACTTGTCAAAACATGTTAGAAAGTATATCAGTCAAATAACCGATTAAAGGTAACATCAAATACAATTATGAATACACATTAGAAAGTTGTCTTGGTCAAATGACCGATTTAAGATAACATCAATTACAATTATCAAAAAAATGTTCAAAATTACAGTAAAATGTCGAAAAGTTATCAATTTACCTACAGCAGGTTTGCTGTTGTATAATTTACAATACTCCTATAAATATAGTCAACTGAAGGTAACATCTGGATGAATTATCCTAAAAGCGGTAAAATTTACTAAAAAAGTATTATAATTCTATAATGAAGGTATCAGTTTGTTCTAATTGACTTCAAATGCATTTGTCAATACATGTTAGAAAGTATATCGGTCAAATAACCGATTAAAGGTAACATCAAATACAATTATCAATACACATTAGAAAGTTGTCCTGGTCAAATAACCGATTTAAGGTTACATCAAATACAATTATCAATACATATTAAAAAGTTGTCTTGGTCAAATGACCGATTTAAGATAACATCAATTACAATTATCAAAAAAATGTTTAAACTTACAGTAAAATGTCGAAAAGTTATCAATTTACCTACATAAGGTTTGCTGTTGTCTTATTTACAATTATCCTATAAATAAAGTCAACTGAAGGTAACATCTGGATGAATTATCCTAAAAGCGGTAAAATTTACTAAAAAAGTATTATAATTCTATAATGAGGTTTAAATTGTTCAAATTACCTTGAAATGCATTTTTCAATTCATGTTAGAAAGTATATCGGTCAAATAACCGATTAAAGGTAACATCAAATACAATTATCAATACACATTAGAAAGTTGTCTTGGTCAATTGACAGATTTAAGGTAACATCAATTACAATTATCAAAATAAATTTCAAATTTACAGTAAAATGTCGAAAAGTTATCAAATTACCTACATAAGGTTTCCTGTTGTATTATTTACAATTATCCTATAAATATGGTTGATTGAAGGTAACATCTGGATGAATTATCCTAAAAGCGGTAGAATTTACTAAAAAAGTATTATAATTCTATAATAAAGGTTTAGTTTGTTCAAATTGACCTCAAATGCATTTGTCAATGCATGTTAGAAAGTAAATCGGTCAAATAACCGATTAAAGGTAACATCAAATACAATTATTGATACACATTAGAAAGTTGTCTTGGTCAATTGACCGACTTAAGGTAATATCAATTACAATTATCAAAATAAATATCACAAATTTACTGTAATATGTCGAAAAGTTATCAATATACCAACAACAGGTTTGCAGTTGTACTATTTACAGTTATCCTATAAATATTGTCAACTGAAGGGAACATCTGAATGAATTTTCAAAAAAGTGGTAAAATTTACTAAAAAAGTATTACAATTCTATAACAAGGGTTTGGTTTGTTCAAATTGACTTAAAATGCATTTGTCAATACATGTTAGAAAGTTGTCTTGGTCAAATGACCGATTTAAGGTAACATCAAATATAATTATCAATACATATTAAAAAGTTGTCTTGGTCAAATGACCGATTTAAGATAACATCAATTACAATTATCAAAAAAATGATCAAATTTACAGTAAAATGTCGAAAAGTTATCAATTTACCTACAACAAGTTTGCTGTTGTATTATTTACAATAATCCTATAAATATAGTCAACTGAAGGTAACATCTGGATGAATTATCTTAAAAGTGGTAAAATTTACTAAAAAAAGTATAATAATTCTATAATGAAGGTTTATTTTGTTCTATTTGACTTCAAATACATTTGTCAATACATGTTAGAAAGTATATCGGTCAAATAACCGATTAAAGGTAACATCAAATACAATTATCAATACACATTAGAAAGTTGTCTTGGTCAAATGACCGATTTAAGGTTACATCAAATACAATTTTCAATACATATTAAAAAGTTGTCTTGGTCAAATGACCGATTTAAGATAACATCAATTACAATTATCAAAAAAATGATCAAATTTACAGTAAAATGTCGAAAAGTTATCAATTTACCTACACAAGGTTTGCTGTTGTCTTATATACAATTATCCTATAAATAAAGTCAACTGAAGGTAACATCTGGATGAATTATCCTAAAAGCGGTAAAATTTACTAAAAAAGTGTTATAATTCTATAACGAAGGTTTAGTTTGTTCAAATTGACTTCAAATGCATTTGTCAATACATGTTAGAAAGTATATCGGTCAAATAACCGATTAAAGGTAACATCAAATACAATTAGCAATACACATTAGAAAGTTGTCTTGGTCAATTGACCGATTTAATGTAACATCAATTACAATTATCAAAATAAATTTCAAATTTACAGTAAAATGTCGAAAAGTTATCAATATACCAACAACCAGTTTGCAGTTGTACTATTTACAATTATCCTATAAATATTGTAAATTGAAGGTAACATCTGAATGAATTTTCAAAAAAGTGGTAAAATTTACTAAAAAAGTATTACAATTCTATAACGAAGGTTTGGTTTGTTCAAATTGATTTCAAATGCATTTGTCAATACATGTTGGAAAGTTGTCTTGGTCAAATGACCGATTTAAGGTAACATCAAATACAATTATCAATACATATTACAAAGTTGTCTTGGTCAAATGACCGATTAAAGGTAACATCAAATACAATTATCAATACATATAAGAAAATTGTCCAAAAAGTGGTAAAATTTACTAAAAAAGTATCATAATTCTATAATGAAGGTTTAAATTGTTCAAAATAACTTCAAATGCATTTGTCAATTAATGTTAGAAAGTATATCGGTCAAATAACCGATTAAAGGTAACATCAAATACAATTATCAATACACATTAGAAAGTTGTCTTGGTCAATTGACCGATTTAATGTAACATCAATTACAATTATCAAAATAAATTACAAATTTACAGTAAAATGTCGAAAAGTTATCAATTTACCTACATAAGGTTTCCTGTTGTATTATTTACAAATATACTATAAATATGGTTGATTCAAGGTAACATCTGGATGAATTATCCTAAAAGCGGTAGAATTTACTAAAATAGTATTATAATTCTATAATGAAGGTTACGTTTGTTCAAATTGACCTCAAATGCATTTGTCAATGTATGATAGAAAGTAAATCGGTCAAATAACCGATTAAAGGTAACATCAAATACAATTATTGATACACATTAGAAAGTTGTCCTGGTAAAAAAGTATTACAATTCTATAACAAGGGTTTGGTTTGTTAAAATTGACTTCAAATGCATTTGTCAATACATGTTAGAAAGTTGTCTTGGTCAAATGACCGATTTAAGGCAACATCAAATACAATTATCAATACATATTACAAAGTTGTCTTGGTCAAATGACCGATTTAAGGTAACATCAAATACAATTATCAATACATATTAAAAAGTTGTCTTGGTCAAATGACCGATTTAGGATAACATCAATTACAATTATCAAAAAAATGATCAAATTTACAGTAAAATGTCGAAAAATTTTCAATTTACCTACAACAGGTTCGCTGTTGTATTATTTACAATAATCCTATAAATATGGTCAATTGAAAGTAACATCTGGATGAATTATCCTAAAAGCGGTAAAATTTACAAAAAAAGTATTATAATTCTATAATGAAGGTTTAAATTGTTCAAATTAACTTAAAATGCATTTGTCAATTCATGTTAGAAAGTATATCGGTCAAATAACCGATTAAAGTTAACATCAAATACAATTATCAATACACATTAGAAAGTTGTCTTGGTCAATTGACCATTTTAATGTAACATCAATTACAATTATCAAAATAAATTACAAATTTACAGTAAAATGTCGAAAAGTTATCAATTTACCTACATAGGTTTCCTGTTGTATTATTTACAAATATACTATAAATATGGTTGATTCAAGGTAACATCTGGATGAATTATCCTAAAAGCGGTAGAATTTACTAAAAAAGTATTATAATTCTATAATGAAGGTTACATTTGTTCAAATTGACCCCAAATGCATTTGTCAATGTATGATAGAAAATAAATCGGTCAAATAACCGATTAAAAGTAACATCAAATACAATTATTGATACACATTAGAAAGTTGTCCTGGTAAAAAAGTATTACAATTCTATAACAAGGGTTTGGTTTGTTAAAATTGACTTCAAATGCATTTGTCAATACATGTTACAAAGTTTGCTTGGTCAAATGACCGATTTAAGGTAACATCAAATACAATTATCAATACATATTAAAAAGTTGTCTTGGTCAAATGACTGATTTAAGATAACATCAATTACAATTATCAAAAAAATGATCAAATTTACAGTAAAATGTCGAAAACTTTTCAATTTACCTACAACAGGTTTGCTGTTGTATTATTTACAATAATCCTATAAATATGGTCAATTGAAGGTAACATCTGAATGAATTATCCAAAAAGTGGGAAAATTTACTAAAAAAGTATTATAATTCTATAACGAAGGTTTGGTTTGTTCAAATTGACTTCAAAAGCACTTGTCAAAACATGTTAGAAAGTATATCAGTCAAATAACCGATTAAAGGTAACATCAAATACAATTATGAATACACATTAGAAAGTTGTCTTGGTCAAATGACCGATTTAAGATAACATCAATTACAATTATCAAAAAAATGTTCAAAATTACAGTAAAATGTCGAAAAGTTATCAATTTACCTACAGCAGGTTTGCTGTTGTATAATTTACAATACTCCTATAAATATAGTCAACTGAAGGTAACATCTGGATGAATTATCCTAAAAGCGGTAAAATTTACTAAAAAAGTATTATAATTCTATAATGAAGGTATCAGTTTGTTCTAATTGACTTCAAATGCATTTGTCAATACATGTTAGAAAGTATATCGGTCAAATAACCGATTAAAGGTAACATCAAATACAATTATCAATACACATTAGAAAGTTGTCCTGGTCAAATAACCGATTTAAGGTTACATCAAATACAATTATCAATACATATTAAAAAGTTGTCTTGGTCAAATGACCGATTTAAGATAACATCAATTACAATTATCAAAAAAATGTTTAAACTTACAGTAAAATGTCGAAAAGTTATCAATTTACCTACATAAGGTTTGCTGTTGTCTTATTTACAATTATCCTATAAATAAAGTCAACTGAAGGTAACATCTGGATGAATTATCCTAAAAGCGGTAAAATTTACTAAAAAAGTATTATAATGCTATAATGAAGGTTTAAATTGTTCAAATTAACTTCAAATGCATTTGTCAATTAATGTTAGAAAGTATATCGGTCAAATGACCGATTAAAGGTAACATCAAATACAATTATCAATACACATTAGAAAGTTGTCTTGGTCAATTGACCAATTTAATGTAACATCAATTACAATTATCAAAATAAATTACAAATTTACAGTAAAATGTCGAAAAGTTATCAATTTACCTACATAAGGTTTCCTGTTGTATTATTTACAAATATACTATAAATATGGTTGATTCAAGGTAACATCTGGATGAATTATCCTAAAAGCGGTAGAATTTACTAAAAAAGTATTATAATTCTATAATGAAGGTTACGTTTGTTCAAATTGACCTCAAATGCATTTGTCAATGTATGATAGAAAGTAAATCGGTCAAATAACCGATTAAAGGTAACATCAAATACAATTATTGATACACATTAGAAAGTTGTCCTGGTAAAAAAGTATTACAATTCTATAACAAGGGATTGGTTTGTTAAAATTGACTTCAAATGCATTTGTCAATACATGTTAGAAAGTTGTCTTGGTCAAATGACCGATTTAAGGCAACATCAAATACAATTATCAATACATATTACAAAGTTGTCTTGGTCAAATGACCGATTTAAGGTAACATCAAATACAATTATCAATACATATTAAAAAGTTGTCTTGGTCAAATGACCGATTTAGGATAACATCAATTACAATTATCAAAAAAATGATCAAATTTACAGTAAAATGTCAAAAACTTCAATTTACCTACAACAGGTTCGCTGTTGTATTATTTACAATAATCCTATAAATATGGTCAATTGATGTAACATCTGGATGAATTATCCTAAAAGCGGTAAAATTTACTAAAAAAGTATTATAATTCTATAATGAAGGTTTAAATTGTTCAAATCAACTTCAAATGCATTTGTCAATTCATGTTAGAAAGTATATCGGTCAAATAACCGATTAAAGGTAACATCAAATACAATTATCAATACACATTAGAAAGTTGTCTTGGTCAATTGACCGATTTATTGTAACATCAATTACAATTATCAAAATAAATTACAAATTTACAGTAAAATGTCGAAAAGTTATCAATTTACCTACATAAGGTTTCCTGTTGTATCATTTACAAATATACTATAAATATGGTTGATTCAAGGTAACATCTGGATGAATTATCCTAAAAGCGGTAGAATTTACTAAAAAAGTATTATAATTCTATAATGAAGGTTACGTTTGTTCAAATTGACCCCAAATGCATTTGTCAATGTATGATAGAAAATAAATCGGTCAAATAACCGATTAAAGGTAACATCAAATACAATTATTGATACACATTAGAAAGTTGTCCTGGTAAAAAAGTATTACAATTCTATAACAAGGGTTTGGTTTGTTAAAATTGACTTCAAATGCATTTGTCAATACATGTTAGAAAGTTGTCTTGGTCAAATGACCAATTTAAGGCAACATCAAATACAATTATCAATACATATTACAAAGTTTGCTTGGTCAAATGACCGATTTAAGGTAACATCAAATACAATTATCAATACATATTAAAAAGTTGTCTTGGTCAAATGACCGATTTAAGATAACATCAATTACAATTATAAAAAAAATGATCAAATTTACAGTAAAATGTCGAAAACTTTTCAATTTACCTACAACAGGTTCGCTGTTGTATTATTTACAATAATCCTATAAATATGGTCAATTGATGTAACATCTGGATGAATTATCCTAAAAGCGGTAAAATTTACTAAAAAAGTATTATAATTCTATAATGAAGGTTTAAATTGTTCAAATCAACTTCAAATGCATTTGTCAATTCATGTTAGAAAGTATATCGGTCAAATAACCGATTAAAGGTAACATCAAATACAATTATCAATACACATTAGAAAGTTGTCTTGGTCAATTGACCGATTTAATGTAACATCAATTGCAATTATCAAAATAAATTACAAATTTACAGTAAAATGTCGAAAAGTTATCAATTTACCTACATAAGGTTTCCTGTTGTATTATTTACAAATATACTATAAATATGGTTGATTCAAGGTAACATCTGGATGAATTATCCTAAAAGCGGTAGAATTTACTAAAAAAGTATTATAATTCTATAATGAAGGTTACGTTTGTTCAAATTGACCCCAAATGCATTTGTCAATGTATGATAGAAAATAAATCGGTCAAATAACCGATTAAAGGTAACATCAAATACAATTATTGATACACATTAGAAAGTTGTCCTGGTAAAAAAGTATTACAATTCTATAACAAGGGTTTGGCTTGTTAAAATTGACTTCAAATGCATTTGTCAATACATGTTAGAAAGTTGTCTTGGTCAAATGACCAATTTAAGGCAACATCAAATACAATTATCAATACATATTACAAAGTTTGCTTGGTCAAATGACCGATTTAAGGTAACATCAAATACAATTATCAATACATATTAAAAAGTTGTCTTGGTCAAATGACCGATTTAAGATAACATCAATTACAATTATCAAAAAAATGATTAAATTTACAGTAAAATGTCGAAAACTTTTCAATTTACCTACAACAGGTTTGCTGTTGTATTATTTACAATAATCCTATAAATATGGTCAATTGAAGGTAACATCTGAATGAAGTATCCAAAAAGTGGGAAAATTTACTAAAAAAGTATTATAATTCTATAACGAAGGTTTGGTTTTCAAATTGACTTCAAAAGCACTTGTCAAAACATGTTAGAAAGTACATCAGTCAAATAACCGATTAAAGGTAAAATCAAATACAATTATGAATACACATTAGAAAGTTGTCGTGGTCAAATGACCGATTTAAGATAACATCAATTACAATTATCAAAAAAATGTTCAAAATTACAGTAAAATGTCGAAAAGTTATCAATTTACCTACAACAGGTTTGCTGTTGTATTATTTACAATACTCCTATAAATATAGTCAATTGAAGGTAAAATCTGGATGTATTATCCTAAAAGCGGTAAAATTTACTAAAAAAGTATTATAATTCTATAATGAAGGTTTAAATTGTTCAAATTAACTTCAAATGCATTTGTCAATTCATGTTAGAAAGTATATCGGTCAAATAACCGATTAAAGGTAACATCAAATACAATTATCAATACACATTATAAAGTTTTCTTTGTCAATTGATAGATTTAAGGTAACATCAATTACAATTATCAAAATAAATTTCAAATTTACAGTTAAATGTCGAAAAGTTATCAATATACCAACAACAGATTTGCAGTTGTACTATTTACAATAATCCTATACATATTGTCAATTAAAGGTAACATCTAAATGAATTTTCAAAAAAGTGGTAAACTTTACAAAAAAGTATTACAATTCTATAACGAAGGTTTGGTTTGTTCAAATTGACTTCAAATGCATTTGTCAAAACATGTTAGAAAGTATATCAGTCAAGTAACCGATTAAAGGTTACATCAAATACAATTATCGATACATATTAAAAAGTTTTCTTGGTCAATTGACCCATTTAAGATAACATCAATTACAATTATCGAAAAAATATTCAAACTTACAGTAAAATGTCGAAAAGTTATCAATTTTTCTACAACAGGTTTGCTGTTGTATTATTTACAATTATCCTATAAATATAGTCAACTGAAGGTAACATCTGCATGAATTATCCTAAAAGCGGTAAAATTTACTAAAAAAAGTATTATAATTCTATAATGAAGGTTTAGTTTGTTCTAATTGACTTCAAATGCATTTATCAATACATGTTAGAAAGTATATCGGTCAAATAACCGATTAAAGGTAACATCAAATACAATTATCAATACACATTAGAAAGTTGTCTTGGTCAAATGACCGATTTAAGGTAACATCAAATACAATTATCAATACATATTAAAAAGTTGTCTTGGTCAAATGACTGATTTAAGATAACATCAATTACAGTTATCAAAAAAATGTTCAAACTTACAGTAAAATGTCGAAAAGTTATCAATATATCAACAACAGGTTTGCTGTTGTATTATTTACAAAATTTACAATAATCCTATAAATATGGTCAATTGAAGGTAACATCTGAATGAATTATCCAAAAAGTGGGAAAATTCACTAAAAAAGTATTATAATTCTATAACGAAGGTTTGGTTTGTTCAAATTGACTTCAAAAGCAATTGTCAAAACATGTTAGAAAGTATATCAGTCAAATAACCGATTAAAGGTAACATCAAATACAATTATGAATACACATTAGAAAGTTGTCTTGGTCAAATGACCGATTTAAGATAACATCAATTACAATTATCAAAAAAATGTTCAAAATTACAGTAAAATGTCGAAAAGTTATCAATTTACCTACAACAGGTTTGCTGTTGTATTATTTACAATACTCCTATAAATATAGTCAACTGAAGGTAAAATCTGGATGTATTATCCTAAAAGCGGTAAAATTTACTAAAAAAGTATTATAATTCTATAATGAAGGTTTAAATTGTTCAAATTAACTTCAAATGCATTTGTCAATTCATGTTAGAAAGTATATCGGTCAAATAACCGATTAAAGGTAACATCAAATACAATTATCAATACATATTATAAAGTTGTCTTTGTCAATTGACCGATTTAAGGTAACATCAATTACAATTATCAAAATAAATTTCAAATTTACAGTGAAATGTCGAAAAGTTATCAATATACCAACAACAGATTTGCAGTTGTACTATTTACAATTATCCTATACATATTGTCAATTAAAGGTAACATCTAAATGAATTTTCAAAAAAGTGGTAAACTTTACAAAATAGTATTACAATTCTATAACGAAGGTTTGGTTTGTTCAAATTGACTTCAAATGCATTTGTCAAAACATGTTAGAAAGTATATCAGTCAAGTAACCGATTAAAGGTTACATCAAATACAATTATCGATACATATTAAAAAGTTTTCTTGGTCAATTGACCCATTTAAGATAACATCAATTACAATTATCGAAAAAATATTCAAACTTACAGTAAAATGTCGAAAAGTTATCAATTTTCCTACAACAGGTTTGCTGTTGTATTATTTACAATTATCCTATAAATATAGTCAACTGAAGGTAATATCTGGATGAATTATCCTAAAAGCGGTAAAATTTACTAAAAAAAGTATTATAATTCTATAACGAAGGTTTGGTTTGTTCAAATTGACTTCAAAAGCACTTGTCAAAACATGTTAGAAAGTATATCAGTCAAATAACCGTTTAAAGGTAAAATCAAATACAATTATGAAAACACATTAGAAAGTTGTCTTGGTCAAATGACCGATTTAAGATAACATCAATTACAATTATCAAAAAAATGTTCAAAATTACAGTAAAATGTCGAAAAGTTATCAATTTACCTACAACAGGTTTGCTGTTGTATTATTTACAATACTCCTATAAATATAGTCAACTGAAGGTAAAATCTGGATGTATTATCCTAAAAGCGGTAAAATTTACTAAAAAAGTATTATAATTCTATAATGAAGGTTAAAATTGTTCAAATTAACTTCAAATGCATTTGTCAATTCATGTTAGAAAGTATATCGGTCAAATAACCGATTAAAGGTAACATCAAATACAATTATCAATACACATTATAAAGTTGTCTTTGTCAATTGACCGATTTAAGGTAACATCAATTACAATTATCAAAATAAATTTCAAATTTACAGTTAAATGTCGAAAAGTTATCAATATACCAACAACAGATTTGCAGTTGTACTATTTACAATTATCCTATACATATTGTCAATTAAAGGTAACATCTAAATGAATTTTCAAAAAAGTGGTAAACTTTACAAAAAAGTATTACAATTCTATAACGAAGGTTTGGTTTGTTCAAATTGACTTCAAATGCATTTGTCAAAACATGTTAGAAAGTATATCAGTCAAGTAACCGATTAAAGGTTACATCAAATACAATTATCGATACATATTAAAAAGTTTTCTTGGTCAATTGACCCATTTAAGATAACATCAATTACAATTATCGAAAAAATATTCAAACTTACAGTAAAATGTCGAAAAGTTATCAATTTTCCTACAACAGGTTTGCTGTTGTATTATTTACAATTATCCTATAAATATAGTCAACTGAAGGTAACATCTGCATGAATTATCCTAAAAGCGGTAAAATTTACTAAAAAAAGTATTATAATTCTATAATGAAGTTTAGTTTGTTCTAATTGACTTCAAATGCATTTATCAATACATGTTAGAAAGTATATCGGTCAAATAACCGATTAAAGGTAACATCAAATACAATTATCAATACACATTAGAAAGTTGTCTTGGTCAAATGACCGATTTAAGGTAACATCAAATACAATTATCAATACATATTAAAAAAGTTGTCTTGGTCAAATGACCGATTTAAGATAACATCAATTACAGTTATCAAAAAAATGTTCAAACTTACAGTAAAATGTCGAAAAGTTATCAATATATCAACAACAGGTTTGCTGTTGTATTATTTACAAAATTTACAATAATCCTATAAATATGGTCAATTGAAGGTAACATCTGAATGAATTATCCAAAAAGTTGGAAAATTTACTAAAAAAGTATTATAATTCTATAACGAAGGTTTGGTTTGTTCAAATTGACTTCAAAAGCAATTGTCAAAACATGTTAGAAAGTATATCAGTCAAATAACCGATTAAAGGTAACATCAAATACAATTATGAATACACATTAGAAAGTTGTCTTGGTCAAATGACCGATTTAAGATAACATCAATTACAATTATCAAAAAAATGTTCAAAATTACAGTAAAATGTCGAAAAGTTATCAATTTACCTACAACAGGTTTGCTGTTGTATTATTTACAATACTCCTATAAATATAGTCAACTGAAGGTAAAATCTGGATGTATTATCCTAAAAGCGGTAAAATTTACTAAAAAAGTATTATAATTCTATAATGAAGGTTTAAATTGTTCAAATTAACTTCAAATGCATTTGTCAATTTATGTTAGAAAGTATATCGGTCAAATAACCGATTAAAGGTAACATCAAATACAATTATCAATACACATTATAAAGTTGTCTTTGTCAATTGACCGATTTAAGGTAACATCAATTACAATTATCAAAATAAATTTCAAATTTACAGTTAAATGTCGAAAAGTTATCAATATACCAACAACAGATTTGCAGTTGTACTATTTACAATTATCCTATACATATTGTCAATTAAAGGTAACATCTAAATGAATTTTCAAAAAAGTGGTAAACTTTACCAAAAAGTATTACAATTCTATAACGAAGGTTTGGTTTGTTCAAATTGACTTCAAATGCATTTGTCAAAACATGTTAGAAAGTATATCAGTCAAGTAACCGATTAAAGGTTACATCAAATACAATTATCGATACATATCAAAAAGTTTTCTTGGTCAATTGACCCATTTAAGATAACATCAATTACAATTATCGAAAAAATATTCAAACTTACAGTAAAATGTCGAAAAGTTATCAATTTTCCTACAACAGGTTTGCTGTTGTATTATTTACAATTATCCTATAAATATAGTCAACTGAAGGTAACATCTGCATGAATTATCCTAAAAGCGGTAAAATTTACTAAAAAAAGTATTATAATTCTATAATGAAGGTTTAGTTTGTTCTAATTGACTTCAAATGCATTTATCAATACATGTTAGAAAGTATATCGGTCAAATAACCGATTAAAGGTAACATCAAATACAATTATCAATACACATTAGAAAGTTGTCTTGGTCAAATGACCGATTTAAGGTAACATCAAATACAATTATCAATACATATTAAAAAGTTGTCTTGGTCAAATGACCGATTTAAGATAACATCAATTACAGTTATCAAAAAAATGTTCAAACTTACAGTAAAATGTCGAAAAGTTATCAATATATCAACAACAGGTTTGCTGTTGTATTATTTACAAAATTTACAATAATCCTATAAATATGGTCAATTGAAGGTAACATCTGAATGAATTATCAAAAAAGTGGGAAAATTTACTAAAAAAGTATTATAATTCTATAACGAAGGTTTGGTTTGTTCAAATTGACTTCAAAAGCAATTGTCAAAACATGTTAGAAAGTATATCAGTCAAATAACCGATTAAAGGTAACATCAAATACAATTATGAATACACATTAGAAAGTTGTCTTGGTCAAATGACCGATTTAAGATAACATCAATTACAATTATCAAAAAAATGTTCAAAATTACAGTAAAATGTCGAAAAGTTATCAATTTACCTACAACAGGTTTGCTGTTGTATTATTTACAATACTCCTATAAATATAGTCAACTGAAGGTAAAATCTGGATGTATTATCCTAAAAGCGGTAAAATTTACTAAAAAAGTATTATAATTCTATAATGAAGGTTTAAATTGTTCAAATTAACTTCAAATGCATTTGTCAATTTATGTTAGAAAGTATATCGGTCAAATAACCGATTAAAGATAACATCAAATACAATTATCAATACACATTATAAAGTTGTCTTTGTCAATTGACCGATTTAAGGTAACATCAATTACAATTATCAAAATAAATTTCAAATTTACAGTTAAATGTCGAAAAGTTATCAATATACCAACAACAGATTTGCAGTTGTACTATTTACAATTATCCTATACATATTGTCAATTAAAGGTAACATCTAAATGAATTTTCAAAAAAGTGGTAAACTTTACAAAAAAGTATTACAATTCTATAACGAAGGTTTGGTTTGTTCAAATTGACTTCAAATGCATTTGTCAAAACATGTTAGAAAGTATATCAGTCAAGTAACCGATTAAAGGTTACATCAAATACAATTATCGATACATATCAAAAAGTTTTCTTGGTCAATTGACCCATTTAAGATAACATCAATTACAATTATCGAAAAAATATTCAAACTTACAGTAAAATGTCGAAAAGTTATCAATTTTCCTACAACAGGTTTGCTGTTGTATTATTTACAATTATCCTTTAAATATAGTCAACTGAAGGTAACATCTGAATGAATTATCCTAAAAGCGGTAAAATTTACTAAAAAAAGTATTATAATTCTATAATGAAGGTTTAGTTTGTTCTAATTGACTTCAAATGCATTTATCAATACATGTTAGAAAGTATATCGGTCAAATAACCGATTAAAGGTAACATCAAATACAATTATCAATACACATTAGAAAGTTGTCTTGGTCAAATGACCGATTTAAGGTTACATCAAATACAATTATCAATACATATTAAAAAGTTGTCTTGGTCAAATGACCGATTTAAGATAACATCAATTACAGTTATCAAAAAAATGTTCAAACTTACAGTAAAATGTCGAAAAGTTATCAATTTACCTACATAAGGTTTGCTGTTGTCTTATTTACAATTATCCTATAAATAAAGTCAACTGAAGGTAACATCTGGATGAATTATCCTAAAAGCGGTAAAATTTACTAAAAAAGTATTATAATTCTATAACGAAGGTTTAGTTTGTTCAAATTGACTTCAAATGCATTTGTCAATACATGTTAGAAAGTATATCGGTCAAATAACCGATAAAAGGTAACATTAAAAACAATTATCAATACACATTAGAAAGTTGTGTTGGTCAATTGACCGATTTAATGTAACATAAATTACAATTATCAAAACAAATTTCAAATTTACAGTAAAATGTCGAAAAGTTATCAATATACCAACAACCGGTTTGCAGCTGTACTATTTACAATTATCCTATAAATATTGTAAATTGAAGGTAACATCTGAATGAATTTTCCAAAAAGTGGTAAAATTTACTTAAAAAGTATTACAATTCTATAACGAAGGTTTGGTTTGTTCAAATTGACTTCAAATGCATTTGTCAATACATGTTAGAAAGTTGTCTTGGTCAAATGACCGATTTAAGGTAACATCAAATACAATTATCAATACATATTACAAAGTTGTCTTGGTCAAATGACAGATTTAAGGTAACATCCAATACAATTATCAATACATATAAGAAAATTGTCCAAAAAGTGGTAAAATTTATTGATTTTAAAAAAAAAATTATAGTAAAGTTTTGATTAGTTCAAATTTACTCCTGCTACAATTATCAATACATATCAGAAAGTTGTCTTGGTCAAATGACCGATTTAAGGTAACATTATTTACAATTATCCAAAAAAAAAATCAAATTTACAGTTAAATGTCGAAAATATTTCAATTTATCTACAACAGGTTTGCTGTTGTATTATTTACAATAATCCTATAAATATGGTCGATTGAAGGTAACATGTGGATGAATTATCCTAAGAGCGGTAAAATTTACTAAAAAAGTATTATAATTCTATAATGAAGGTTTAGTTTGTTCTAATTGACTTCAAATGCATTTGTCAATACATGTTAGAAAGTATATCGGTCAAATAACCGATTAAAGGTAACATCAAATACAATTATCAATACACATTAGAAAGTTGTCTTGGTCAAATGACCGATTTAAGTTTACATCAAATACAATTATCAATACATTTTAAAAAGTTGTCTTGGTCAAATGACCGATTTAAGATAACATGAATTACAATTATCCAAAAAATGTTTAAACTTACAGTAAAATGTCGAAAAGTTATCAATTTACCTACATAAGGTTTGCTGTTGTCTTATTTACAATTATCCTATCAATAAAGTCAACTAGTTTAGTTTAAACATATTTGTTTATAGTGGATTGGGAAACAAGTTTTGCAACTTATATTAATCCCTTTCCACTTTGCGGGTGCGAGTGCTGCCTTGTAGCGGCATTAGCCTACTCTTTTTCGAAATCTACAAGGGTGTCTTTAACGTGCAAGAGATATGGCTCTCTCTTAACACGGGTCAACCATTTAAAGTCAACTGAAGGTAACATCTGGATGAATTATCCTAAAAGCGGTAAAATTTACTAAAAAAGTAATATAATTCTATAATGAAGGTTTAAATTGTTCAAATTAACTTCAAATGCATTTGTCAATTCATGTTAGAAAGTATATCGGTCAAATAACCGATTAAAGGTAACATCAAATACATAATCAATACACATTAGAAAGTTGTCTTGGTCAATTGACCGATTTAAGGTAACATCAATTACAATTATCAAAATTAATTTCAAATTTACAGTAAAATGTCGAAAAGTTATCAATTTACCTACATAAGGTTTGCTGTTGTATGATTTACAATTATCCTATAAATATGGTTGATTGAAGGTAACATCTGGATGAATTATACTAAAAGCAGTAGAATTTACTAAAAAAGTATTAAAATTCTATAATGAAGGTTTAGTTTGTTCAAATTGACCTCAAATGCATTTGTCAATGCATGTTAGAAAGTAAATCGGTCAAGTAACCGATTAAAGGTAACATCAAATACAATTATTGATATACATTAGAAAGTTGTCTTGGTCAATTGACCGACTTAAGGTACCATCAATTACAATTATCAAAAGAAAATTCACAAATTTACTGTAAATGTCGAAAAGTTATCAATATACCAACAACAGGTTTGCAGTTGTACTATTTACAATTATCCTATAAATATTGTCAACTGAGGGGAACATCTGAATGAATTTTCAAAAAAGTGGTCAAATTTACTAAAAAAAAGTATTACAATTCTATAACAAGGGTTTGGTTTGTTCAAATTTACTTAAAATGCATTTGTCAATACATGTTAGAAAGTTGTCTTGGTCAAATGAACGATTTAAGGCAACATCAAATACAATTATCAATACATATTACAAAGTTGTCTTGGTCAAATGACCGATTTAAGGTAACATCAAATACAATTATCAATACATATTTAAAAGTTGTCTTGGTCAAATGACCGATTTAAGATAACATCAATTACAATTATCAAAAAAATGATCAAATTTACAGTAAAATGTCGAAAAGTTATCAATTTTCCTACAACAGGTTTGCTGTTGTATTATTTACAATAATCCTATAAATATAGTCAACTGAAGGTAACATCTGGATGAATTATCCTAAAAGCGGTAAAATTTACTAAAAAAAGTATTATAATTCTATAAGGAAGGTTTAGTTTGTTCTAATTGACTTCAAAAGCATTTATCAATACATGTTAGAAAGTATATCGATCAAATAACCGATTAAAGGTAACATCAAATACAATTATCAATACATCTTACAAAGTTGTCTTGGTCAAATGACCGATTTAAGGTGACATCAAATACAATTATCAATACATATTAAAAAGTTGTCTTGGGCAAATGACAGATTTAAGATAACATCAATTACAATGATCAAAAAATGATCAAATTTACAGTATAATGTCGAAATGTTTTCAATTTACCTACAACAGTTTTGCTGTTGTGTTATTTACAATTATCCTATAAATATGGTCAATTGAAGGTAACATCTGAATGAACTATCCTAAAAGTGGTAAAATTTACTTAAAAAGTATTATAATTCTATAATGAATGTTTTGTTTGTTCAAATTGACTTCAAATGCATTTGTCAATAGATGTTAGAAAGTTGTCTTGGTCAAATGACCGATTTAAGGTAACTTCAAATACAATTATCAATACATATTAAAAAGTTGTCTTGGGCAAATGACCAATTTAACGTAACATCAAATACAATTATCAATACATATTACAAAGTTGTCTTGGTCAAATGACCGATTAAAAGTAACATCAAATACAATTATCAATACATATTAAAAAGTTGTCTTGGGCAAATGACAAAGGAGTAAGTTCGGTAAGAGCCATATTTGACCCCAATTATAAAGTTCATATTGACAAGACAATAAATGTTTTAAGTTGCCCTAAAGACATGTAAGAAAGTTAAACAGAACTGTTTTTGTCAAAGTTTAATTCTAACACGTTGATTTTCACATCCAAACAAGGTCAAAATAAGGGATTTTGATGAAATTTGACAAAATCAGCTAGATTTCAACCAAATAAAGGACCAGGAAACATAGAGCGCAGGCGTCGACAAGCATAAAATTCAAATCAGACATGTGAAATGTCTTCACAAACATTATTTTAAAAGATCTTTGTTGTCGACGTATGCGCTCTATGTTTCCTGTCCAATAATCTATGGAAATTTACCCATTTTCATTGATTTTTTCGTGAAAAATCAATATGAGTACAAATTGTGACGTCATAATGAAACACAGAAACGTAAAATTTTCAACAAAAAGGCTTATAGCATAGCTAGTCAATGTATTAGCTGTAATTTATCGTAATATTGGTTGATAAATCTGAATTTGAAATTTACGCTAAAAAAAAGGGCCATTTTAGGACCTTATCGAACATACTCCTTTAAGAACTGTTTTTGTCAAAGTTTAATTCTAACACGTTGATTTTCACATCCAAACAAGGTCAAAATAAGGGATTTTGATGAAATTTGACAAAATCAGCTAGATTTCAACCAAATAAAGGACCAGGAAACATAGAGCGCAGGCGTCGACAAGCATAAAATTCAAATCAGACATGTGAAATGTCTTCACAAACATTATTTTAAAAGATCTTTGTTGTCGACGTATGCGCTCTATGTTTCCTGTCCAATAATCTATGGAAATTTACCCATTTTCATTGATTTTTTCGTGAAAAATCAATATGAGTACAAATTGTGACGTCATAATGAAACACAGAAACGTAAAATTTTCAACAAAAAGGCTTATAGCATAGCTAGTCAATGTATTAGCTGTAATTTATCGTAATATTGGTTGATAAATCTGAATTTGAAATTTACGCTAAAAAAAAGGGCCATTTTAGGACCTTATCGAACATACTCCTTTAAGACAACATCAATTACAATTATCAAAAAAATGGTCAAATTTACAGTAAGATGTCGAAAAGTTTTCAATTTACCTACAAGTACTTTGCTGTTGTATTATTTACAATAATCCTATAAATATGGTCAATTGAAGGTCACATCTGAATGAATTATCCAAAAAGTGGTAAAACTTACAAAAAAAGTATTATAATTCTATAAAAAAGGTTTGGTTTGTTCAAATTGACTTCAAAAGCATTTGTCAAAACATATAAGAAAGTATATCGGTCAAATAACCGATTAAAGGTAACATCAAATACAATTATCAATACACATTAGACAGTTGTCTTGGTCAATTGACCGATTTAATGTAACATCAATTACAATTATCAAAATAAATTTCAACTTTACAGTAAAATGTCGAAAAGTTATCAATATACCAACAACAGGTTTGCAGTTGTACTATTTACCTTATCCTATAAATATCGTCAATTGAAGTAACATCTCAATGATTTTTCAAAAAAGTGGTAAAATTTACTAAAAAAGTATTACAATTCTATAACGAAGGTTTGGTTTGTTTAAATAGACTTCAAATGCATTTGTCAATACATGTTAGTAAGTTGTCTTGGTCAAATGACCGATTTAAGGTAACATCAAATACAATTATCAATACATATTACATAGTTCTTGGTCAAATGACCGATTTAAGGTAACATCAAATACAATTGAAAAAACATATTACAAAGTTGTCTTGGTCAAATGACCGATTTAAGGTAACATCAAATACAATAATCAATACATATAAGAAAATTATCCAAAAAGTGGGGGAAAATTTACTAAAAAGTATTATAATTCTATAACGAAGGTTTGGTTTGTTCAAATTGACTTCAAAAGCACTTGTCAAAACATGTTAGAAAGTATATCACTCAAGTAACCGATTAAAGGTAACATCAAATACAAATATGAATACACATTATAAAGTTCTCTTGGTCAAATGACCGATTTAAGGTTACATCAAATACAATTATCAATACATATTAAAAAGTTGTCTTGTTCAAATGACCGATTTAAGACAACATCAATTACAATTATCAAAAAAATGTTCAAAATTACAGTCAAATGTCGAAAAGTTATCAATTTACCTACAACAGGTTTGCTGTTGTATTTTACAATAATCCTATAAATATAGTCAACTGAAGGTAACATCTGGATGAATTATCCTAAAAGCGGTAAAATTTACTAAAAAAGTATTATAATTCTATAATGAAGGTTTAATTGTTAAAATTACCTTGAAATGCATTTTTCAATTCATGTTAGAAAGTATATCGGTCAAATAACCGATTAAAGGTAACATCAAATACAATTATCAATACACATTAGAAAGTTGTCTTGGTCAATTGACAGATTTAAGGTAACATCAATTACAATTATCAAAATAAATTTCAAATTTACAGTAAAATGTCGAAAAGTTATCAATTTACCTACATAAGGTTTCCTGTTGTATTATTTACAATTATCCTATAAATATGGTTGATTGAAGGTAACATCTGGATGAATTATCCTAAAAGCGGTAGAATTTACTAAAAAAGTATTATAATTCTATAATGAAGGTTTAGTTTGTTCAAATTGACCTCAAATGCATTTGTCAATGCATGTTAGAAAGTAAATCGGTCAAATAACCGATTAAAGGTAACATCAAATACAATTATTGATACACATTAGAAAGTTGTCTTGGTCAATTGACCGACTAAAGGTAATATCAATTACAATTATCAAAAAAAAATTCACAAATTTACTGTAAAATGTCGAAAAGTCATCAATATACCAACAACAGGTTTGCAGATGTACTATTTACAATTATCCTATAAATATTGTCAACTGAGGGGAACATCTGAATGAATTTTCAAAAAAGTGGTCAAATTTACTAAAAAAAGTATTACAATTCTATAACAAGGGTTTGGTTTGTTCAAATTTACTTAAAATGCATTTGTCAATACATGTTAGAAAGTTGTCTTGGTCAAATGACCGATTTAAGGTAACATCAAATACAATTATCAATACATATTACAAAGTTGTCTTGGTCAAATGACCGATTTAAGGCAACATCAAATACAATTATCAATACATATTACAAAGTTGTCTTGGTCAAATGACAGATTTAAGATAACATCAATTACAATTATCAAAAAATGATCAAATTTACAGTAAAATGTCGAAATGTTTTCAATTTACCTACAACAGTTTTGCTGTTGTGTTATTTACAATTATCCTATAAATATGGTCAATTGAAGGTAACATCTGAATGAACTATCCTAAAAGTGGTAAAATTTACTTAAAAAGTATTATAATTCTATAATGAATGTTTTGTTTGTTCAAATTGACTTCAAATGCATTTGTCAATAGATGTTAGAAAGTTGTCTTGGTCAAATGACCGATTTAAGGTAACATCAAATACAATTAGCAATACACATTAGAAAGTTGTCTTGGTCAATTGACCGACTAAAGGTAATATCAATTACAATTATCAAAAAAAAATTCACAAATTTACTGTAAAATGTCGAAAAGTCATCAATATACCAACAACAGGTTTGCAGATGTACTATTTACAATTATCCTATAAATATTGTCAACTGAGGGGAACATCTGAATGAATTTTCAAAAAAGTGGTCAAATTTACTAAAAAAAGTATTACAATTCTATAACAAGGGTTTGGTTTGTTCAAATTTACTTCAAATGCATTTGTCAATAGATGTTAGAAAGTTGTCTTGGTCAAATGACCGATTTAAGGTAACTTCAAATACAATTATCAATACATATTAAAAAGTTGTCTTGGGCAAATGACCAATTTAACGTAACATCATATACAATTATCAATACATATTACAAAGTTGTCTTGGTCAAATGACCGATTAAAAGTAACATCAAATACAATTATCAATACATATTAAAAAGTTGTCTTGGGCAAATGACAAAGGAGTAAGTTCGGTAAGAGCCATATTTGACCCCAATTATAAAGTTCATATTGACAAGACAATAAATGTTTTAAGTTGCCCTAAAGACATGTTAGAAAGTTAAACAGAATTGTTTTTGTCAAAGTTTAATTCTAACACGTTGATTTTCACATCCAAACAAGGTCAAAATAAGGGATTTTGATGAAATTTGACAAAATCAGCTAGATTTCAACCAAATAAAGGACCAGGAAACATAGAGCGCAGGCGTCGACAAGCATAAAATTCAAATCAGACATGTGAAATGTCTTCACAAACATTATTTTAAAAGATCTTTGTTGTCGACGTATGCGCTCTATGTTTCCTGTCCAATAATCTATGGAAATTTACCCATTTTCATTGATTTTTTCGTGAAAAATCAATATGAGTACAAATTGTGACGTCATAATGAAACACAGAAACGAAAAATTTTCAACAAAAAGGCTTATAGCATAGCTAGTCAATGTATTAGCTGTAATTTATCGTAATATTGGTTGATAAATCTGAATTTGAAATTTACGCTAAAAAAAAGGGCCATTTTAGGACCTTATCGAACATACTCCTTTAAGACAACATCAATTACAATTATCAAAAAAATGGTCAAATTTACAGTAAGATGTCGAAAAGTTTTCAATTTACCTACAAGTACTTTGCTGTTGTATTATTTACAATAATCCTATAAATATGGTCAATTGAAGGTAACATCTGAATGAATTATCCAAAAAGTGGTAAAACTTACAAAAAAAGTATTATAATTCTATAAAAAAGGTTTGGTTTGTTCAAATTGACTTCAAAAGCATTTGTCAAAACATATAAGAAAGTATATCGGTCAAATAACCGATTAAAGGAAACATCAAATACAATTATCAATACACATTAGAAAGTTGTCTTGGTCAATTGACCGATTTAATGTAACATCAATTACAATTATCAAAATAAGTAAATTATCAAAATAAATTTCAACTTTACAGTAAAATGTCGAAAAGTTATCAATATACCAACAACAGGTTTGCAGTTGTACTATTTACATTATCCTATAAATATCGTCAATTGAAGTAACATCTCAATGATTTTTCGAAAAAGTGGTAAAATTTACTAAAAAAGTATGACAATTCTATAACGAAGGTTTGGTTTGTTTAAATAGACTTCAAATGCATTTGTCAATACATGTTAGTAAGTTGTCTTGGTCAAATGACCGATTTAAGGTAACATCAAATACAATTATCAATACATATTACATAGTTCTTGGTCAAATGACCGATTTAAGGTAACATCAAATACAATTGAAAAAACATATTACAAAGTTGTCTTGGTCAAATGACCGATTTAAGGTAACATCAAATACAATAATCAATACATATAAGAAAATTATCCAAAAAGTGGGGGAAAATTTACTAAAAGGTATTATAATTCTATAACGAAGGTTTGGTTTGTTCAAATTGACTTCAAAAGCACTTGTCAAAACATGTTAGAAAGTATATCACTCAAGTAACCGATTAAAGGTTACATCAAATACAAATATGAATACACATTATAAAGTTCTCTTGGTCAAATGACCGATTTAAGGTTACATCAAATACAATTATCAATACATATTAAAAAGTTGTCTTGTTCAAATGACCGATTTAAGACAACATCAATTACAATTATCAAAAAAATGTTCAAAATTACAGTAAAATGTCGAAAAGTTATCAATTTACCTACAACAGGTTTGCTGTTGAATTTTACAATAATCCTATAAATATAGTCAACTGAAGGTAACATCTGGATGAATTATCCTAAAAGCGGTAAAATTTACTAAAAAAGTATTATAATTCTATATTGAAGGTTTAATTGTTCAAATTACCTTGAAATGCATTTTTCAATTCATGTTAGAAAGTATATCGGTCAAATAACCGATTAAAGGTTACATCAAATACAATTATCAATACACATTAGAAAGTTGTCTTGGTCAATTGACAGATTTAAGGTAACATCAATTACAATTACAGTCCTTGGATGGTGTAAACTTCCCACTAACACCATACACCATTACACCATACACCATACACCATTACACCATACACCTTGTACCATTACACCTTACACGTTACACCTTTGCACCATACACCTTACACTTTACACCATACACCATTCCCCATTCTATCTACACGATCCGAAATTATTCATAATGCAATTAAATTTTAAATATTAAGATTTTTATTATGTTTATGCTAACAAATCTAAAAAAATGAAATAAAAAAAACTTCGTTTGCAACCAATGAAAGGTCGTACATTATCATTCACACCATTCCCGATCGCACGTTACACAATTACACCATTCCTCATACACCATTACACCATTCCCCTTACACCATACACCATAGCACTATACACCTTACACCATTGCACCATATGCCATACACCATTACACCATACACGTTGTTTTGGGAAGTTTACACCATCCAAGGGCTGTATCAAAATAAATTTCAAGTTTACAGTAAAATGTCGAAAAGTTATCAATTTACCTACATAAGGTTTCCTGTTGTATTATTTACAATTATCCTATAAATATGGTTGATTGAAGGTAACATCTGGATGAATTATCCTAAAAGCGGTAAAATTTACTAAAAAAAGTATTATAATTCTATAATGAAGGTTTAAATTGTTCAAATTAACTTCAAATGCATTTGTCAATTCATGTTAGAAAGTATATCGGTCAAATAACCGATTAAAGGTAACATCAAATACAATTATCAATACACGATAGAAAGTTGTCTTGGTCAATTGACCGATTTAATGTAAAATCAATTACAATTATCAAAATAACTTTCAAATTTACAGTAAAATGTCGAAAAGTTATCAATTTACCTACATAAGGTTTCCTGTTGTAATATTTACAAATATACTATAAATATGGTTGATTCAAGGTAACATCTGGATGAATTATCCTAAAAGCGGTAGAATTTACTAAAAAAGTATTATAATTCTATAATGAAGGTTTAGTTTGTTCAAATTGACCTCAAATGCATTTGTCAATGTATGATAGAAAGTAAATCGGTCAAATAACCGATTAAAGGTAACATCAAATACAATTATTGATACACATTAGAAAGTTGTCCTAGTAAAAAAGTATTACAATTCTATAACAAGGGTTTGGTTTGTTAAAATTGACTTCAAATGCATTTGTCAATACATGTTAGAAAGTTGTCTTGGTCAAATGACCGATTTAAGGCAACATCAAATACAATTATCAATACATATTACAAAGTTGTCTTGGTCAAATGACCGATTTAAGGTAACATCAAATACAATTATCAATACATATTAAAAAGTTGTCTTGGTCAAATGACCGATTTAAGATAACATCAATTACAATTATCAAAAAAATGATCAAATTTACAGTAAAATGTAGAAAACTTTTCAATTTACCTACAACAGGTTTGCTGTTGTATTATTTACAATAATCCTATAAATATGGTCAATTGAAGGTAACATCTGAATGAATTATCCAAAAAGTGGGAAAATTTACTAAAAAAGTACTATAATTCCATAACGAAGGTTTGGTTTGTTCAAATTTACTTCAAAAGCACTTGTCAAAACATGTAAGAAAGAATATCAGTCAAATAACCGATTAAAGGTAACATCAAATACAATTATGAATACACATTAGAAAGTTGTCTTGGTCAAATGACCGATTTAAGATAACATCAATTACAATTATCAAAAAAAATTTCAAACTTACAGTAAAATGTCGAAAAGTTATCAATTTACCTACATAAGGTTTGCTGTTGTCTTATTTACAATTATCCTATAAATAAAGTCAACTGAAGGTAACATCTGGATGAATTATCCTAAAAGCGGTAAAATTTACTAAAAAAGTATTATAATTCTATAATGAAGGTTTAAATTGTTCAAATTGACTTCAAATGCATTTGTCAATTCATGTTAGAAAGTATATCGGTCAAATAACCGATTAAAGGTAACATCAAATACAATTATCAATACACATTAGAAAGTTGTCTTGGTCAATTGACCGATTTAAGGTAACATCAATTACAATTATCAAAATAAATTTCAAATTTACAGTTAAATGTCGAAAAGTTATCAATATACCAACAACAGGTTTGCAGTTGTACTATTTACAATTATCCTATAAATATTGTCAATTAAAGGTAACATCTAAATGAATTTTCAAAAAAGTGGTAAACTTTACAAAAAAGTATTACAATTCTATAACGAAGGTTTGGTTTGTTCAAATTGACTTCAAATGCATTTGTCAAAACATGTTAGAAAGTATATCAGTCAAGTAACCGATTAAAGGTTACATCAAATACAATTATCGATACATATTAAAAAGTTTTCTTGGTCAATTGACCCATTTAAGATAACATCAATTACAATTATCAAAAAAATATTCAAACTTACAGTAAAATGTCGAAAAGTTATCAACTTTCCTACAACAGGTTTGCTGTTGTATTATTTACAATTATCCTATAAATATAGTCAACTGAATGTAACATCTGGATGACTTATCCTAAAAGCGGTAAAATTTACTAAAAAAAGTATTATAATTCTATAATGAAGGTTTAGTTTGTTCTAATTGACTTCAAATGCATTTATCAATACATGTTAGAAAGTATATCGGTCAAATAACCGATTAAAGGTAACATCAAATACAATTATCAATACACATTAGAAAGTTGTCTTGGTCAAATGACCGATTTAAGGTTACATCAAATACAATTATCAATACATATTAAAAAGTTGTCTTGTTCAAATGACCGATTTAAGATAACATCAATTACAATTATCAAAAAAATGTTCAAAATTACAGTAAAATGTCGAAAAGTTATCAATTTACCTACAACAGGTTTGCTGTTGTATTTTTCAATAATCCTATAAATATAGTCAACTGAAGGTAACATCTGGATGAATTATCCTAAAAGCGGTAAAATTTACTAAAAAAGTATTATAATTCTATAATGAAGGTTTAAATTGTTCAAATTACCTTGAAATGCATTTTCCAATTCATGTTAGAAAGTATATCGGTCAAATAACCGATTAAAGGTAACATCAAATACAATTATCAATACATATAAGAAAATTGTCCAAAAAGTGGTAAAATTTATTGATTTTAAAAAAAAAATTATAGTTAAGTTTTGATTAGTTCAAATTTACTCCTAATACAATTATCAATACATATCAGAAAGTTGTCTTGGTCAAATGACCTATTTAAGGTAACATCATTTACAATGATGCAAAAAAAAATTCAAATTTACAGTTAAATGTCGAAAAGATTTTAATTTATCTACAACAGGTTTGCTGTTGTATTATTTACAATAATCCTATAAATATGGTCGATTGAAGGTAACATCTGGATGAATTATCCTAAAAGCGGTAGAATTTACTAAAAAAGTATTATAATTCTATAATGAAGGTTTAAATTGTTCAAATTAACTTCAAATGCATTTGTCAATTTATGTTAGAAAGTATATCGGTCAAATAACCGATTAAAGGTAACATCAAATACAATTATCAATACACATTAGAAAGTTGTCTTGGTCAATTGACCGATTTAAGGTAACATCAATTACAATTATCAAAATAAATTTCAAATTTACAGTAAAATGTCGAAAAATTATCAATATACCAACAACAGGTTTGCAGTTGTACTATTTACAATTATCCTATAAATATTGTCAATTGAAGGTAACATCTAAACGAATTTTCAAAAAAGTGGTAAACTTTACAAAAAAGTAATACAATTCTATAACGAAGGTTTGGTTTGTTCAAATTGACTTCAAATGCATTTGTCAAAACATGTTAGAAAGTATATCAGTCAAGTAACCGATTAAAGGTTACATCAAATACAATTATCGATACATATTAAAAAGTTTTCTTGGTCAATTGACCCATTTAAGATAATATCAATTACAATTATCAAAAAAATATTCAAACTTTTAGTAAAATGTCGAAAAGTTATCAATTTACCTACAACAGGTTTGCTGTTGTATTATTTACAATTATCCTATAAATATAGTCAACTGAAGGTAACATCTGGATGAATTATCCTAAAAGCGATAAAATTTACTAAAAAAGTATTATAATTCTATAATGAAGGTTTCAGTTTGTTCTAATTGACTTCAAATGCATTTGTCAATACATGTTAGAAAGTATATCGGTCAAATAACCGATTAAAGGTAACATCAAATACAATTATCAATACACATTAGAAAGTTGTCCTGGTCAAATAACCGATTTAAGGTTACATCAAATACAATTATCAATACATATTAAAAAGTTGTCTTGGTCAAATGACCGATTTAAGATAACATCAATTACAATTATCAAAAAAATGATCAAATTTACAGTAAAATGTCGAAAAGTTATCAATTTACCTACACAAGGTTTGCTGTTGTCTTATTTACAATTATCCTATAAATAAAGTCAACTGAAGGTAACATCTGGATGAATTATCCTAAAAGCGGTAAAATTTACTAAAAAAGTATTATAATTTTATAACGAAGGTTTAGTTTGTTCAAATTGACTTCAAATGCATTTGTCAATACATGTTAGAAAGTATATCGGTCAAATAACCGATTAAAGGTAACATCAAATACAATTATCAATACACATTAGAAAGTTGTCTTGGTCAATTGACCGATTTAATGTAACATCAATTACAATTATCAAAATAAATTTCAAATTTACAGTAAAATGTCGAAAAGTTATCAATATACCAACAACCGGTTTGCAGTTGTACTATATACAATTATCCTATAAATATTGTAAATTGAAGGTAACATCTGAATGAATTTTCAAAAAAGTGGTAAAATTTACTAAAAAAGTATTACAATTTTATAACGAAGGTTTGGTTTGTTCAAATTGATTTCAAATGCATTTGTCAATACATGTTGGAAAGTTGTCTTGGTCAAATGACCGATTTAAGGTAACATCAAATACAATTATCAATACATATTACAAAGTTGTCTTGGTCAAATGACCGATTAAAGGTAACATCAAATACAATTATCAATACATATAAGAAAATTGTCCAAAAAGTGGTAAAATTTATTGATTTTTAAAAAAAAATTATAGTTAAGTTTTGATTAGTTCAAATTTACTCCTGATACAATTATCAATACATATCAGAAAGTTGTCTTGGTCAAATGACCTATTTAAGGTAACATCATTTACAATTATCCAAAAAAAATTCAAATTTACAGTTAAATGTCGAAAAGATTTCAATTTATCTACAACAGGTTTGCTGTTGTTTTATTTACAATTATCCTATAAATATGGTCGATTGAAGGTAACATCTGGATGAATTATCCTAAAAGCGGTAAAATTTACTAAAAAAGTATTATAATTCTATAATGAAGGTTTAAATTGTTCAAATTAACTTCAAATGCATTTGTCAATTCATGTTAGAAAGTATATCGGTCAAATAACCGATGAAAGGTAACATCAAATACAATTATCAATACACATTAGAAAGTTGTCTTGGTCAATTGACCGATTTAAGGTAACATCAATTACAATTATCAAAATAAATTTCAAATTTACAGTAAAATGTCGAAAAATTATCAATATACCAACAACAGGTTTGCAGTTGTACTATTTACAATTATCCTATAAATATTGTCAATTGAAGGTAACATCTAAACGAATTTTCAAAAAAGTGGTAAACTTTACAAAAAAGTATTACAATTCTATAACGAAGGTTTGGTTTGTTCAAATTAACTCAAATGCATTTGTCAAAACATGTTAGAAAGTATATCAGTCAAGTAACCGATTAAAGGTTACATCAAATACAATTATCGATACATATTAAAAAGTTTTCTTGGTCAATTGACCCATTTAAGATAACATCAATTACAATTATCAAAAAAATATTCAAACTTTTAGTAAAATGTCGAAAAGTTATCAATTTACCTACAACAGGTTTGCTGTTGTATTATTCACAATTATCCTATAAATATAGTCAACTGAAGGTAACATCTGGATGAATTATCCTAAAAGCGGTAAAATTTACTAAAAAAGTATTATAATTCTATAATGAAGGTTTCAGATTGTTCTAATTGACTTCAAATGCATTTGTCAATACACATTAGAAAGTTGTCCTGGTCAAATAACCGATTAAAGGTAACATCAAATACAATTATCAATACACATTAGAAAGTTGTCCTGGTCACATAACCGATTTAAGGTAACATCAAATACAATTATCAATACACATTAGAAAGTTGTCTTGGTCAAATGACCGATTTAAGGTTACATCAAATACAATTATCAATACATATTAAAAAGTTGTCTTGGTCAAATGACGCGTCGCCAGTTAAACTGCATTTGCGACCGTCAAATCTACAATTGACGGTGGCAACTCTTCAACTACAGTACTGTTATTCCTTATGTCTATCATGTATGTTTTTCTTAATATTTACTCTCAATACTCCGTATTTTAAAACTCCTGGTTTCCAACACTGACTCCTGATTACCGCAATTTCACCTCAATGATCCCATACCCTACACAGACTACCCCTTCACCTAGACTCCATTAAATTTTAAAATTATATAATAGTTTGTAGTTTTACCTGTCGTCGCTGATTTATCTTTACTTGACATTTTTTTGAACTGAAAGTTGTAGCATATCTTTAGATAAAGCTACTCTTCGTTTTTGCAGTGGGGTGTGGGTATTAATACAACAGAATTTGTCCTGTACTGAACTTTGTCAATGTCAAGCATCAGACCATTTGTAAAACCATCAATACACACCTGGAAGATATAGATGATGATGATGATGCTTGATTACCTGACCTATTTACGTCTTAATAATGCTAATTCATACATACACTTGTTTTGCTTTTAGTTTTGTCCACCTTTTCTGTTGATTTAATACACGTTTAGTTAACTTTGACACTGAAGCTATTTCCGTTTATTATGGAAGGACGATCGGGCATTCCGAATGTTAAAAAACGTCAAAAAACGTTGATATGATGCTAACATATTTTATAAACCTTATTTTAATACATTTTGATTTTACAGCAAAAATATATATGGCAGCCTTTATTTGAAAAAAAAATGTAAAAAATTTACGAAAATAACCATCATGACCATTGAAACTGAAATCAATGAAATTAACTTTTATCCCTCCTTTACCTGACTTTAACCTTTTGTATAGTAGCAAGTCGTCTTCAGACTTCATTTTTATGGGAAAAAAATATTACCAAAGTTCAAGGTCATCCTTGTATGGAAACTAAATTAAGTCATAAATAAACAAAATGTATCATATAACGAAAAACGTCAATTTTAACGTTAAAAATGACGTGTTTAGAAAAAAATTGGTATTCACAACAGGTTCCATATATGTTGAGTGAAATATTGTCCCCTGATTGTTTAATATGTTTTATGTTCCTAAATTTAGCCCAAAATAGACAGTAAATACAAAATGTTGTACTATTCAATTGTTGACCTTTGACCTTAATTATGCAAAATTCCGACCACTTCTCATGCTTACGGCATCATTAATATTAAAGTTAACAATTTTATCTTTTCAATGATATTTAATTTAGCCGTGTGTTCGGTGGGTGCATTAAAAAAAATATTTTTAGATTCTACCGCTGGTCTATTACACGTACATCAATGACAAAGTTGCTTGTCAGTTCATACATTACATGACATCAGAGAGTGAAAGGCTCAATATAATGGAGGAGTGTGTTAAATTCATATCCCTTATTGCCGATTGGTCCACAGATTGATCTATAAAGGAACAAGAAATTCTGTATCTTAGATATGCTATTCGTGGTTTTGTTAACAATAAGTTTAATGGAGTTCATCATGTGGAGAAGGATGATGCCAGCCAAACCCTTGAAGCTATTGAGAAAATGATGATGGATGGGTTCAATCTAGAACCAGAACAGTGGTATAAAACAATTGCAAGGAAGCAACTCAACTCTACCCTCTACTCTGTACCAATAGCAACAAAGCCAGATATTTATCCTTTCTAAGATGTCCCAGAGATGTACCGAATAACAATGGCAGACCTAAACTCGATGAATACACACAGCAACTCCCCCTTGTTCCCTCAATTGTTCACAACCTAGAACTGCATATTGCAACATTTCTACAACGGGGGTGGAAAATGTAATAAGAGATAACTACCTTATGACAGAAAGACAATATTCCAACGGTATGTTCTGTACTTCTACCCAGGGTTGTGAGAGCCAAGAACATGGAAGGATGCCATCATACCAAGGGTCAATGAGTATCTAAGGAGACCAGCAACAAAACAGTAAATCCGTCTTAACATGAACATTACATATGACTGTAAAATGTACATTGATTGATTGATTATTGGTTGCTTAACGTCCAGTGGCAACTATTTCATGCATATTCAGGACGAGAACAAGTTAACAATAAATACTATAGGTAGGTTGTTATAATAGAGGATGATGGTCGGGGAAATTTGGACTGCCACTGGAAAATGAGGGTTTATTGGATAGAGACAGAAATTTTGCCTTGCAACAGGCCACCTACGGACCTCTCAAAGAGTTGTTGCAAGGGTGGCACTCTCTTTACACGAGGCATCGGATTTACCGTCCCCCTTCTGCCCGGACGTGACTGCGAACTTAATACATCCCGCACAGCCAAACGGACGCCCCACTTCGGCAAGCGTTTTACTGCCGGTCGGGAGAAGACCAAGTGACCATATTTCTATACCCCAGTCAACCTTGGGGGATAAAATGTACATATTACATGATTTACTGTCCACCGACAACAAATCCGACATAAAGAAATTATGATGATTAACGTAAGTGACACCTGGATTTATGCGCTAGCAACAAATCACCCAAAAACTATGTTTTCCCATTTTACCAATGTGACGACCAATTCACCGAAGAAATGAGAATTAACAAAGAAAATATGTTTATACTAAAGTACAAACCAAGCCTAAACAGATAAGGCGTTACTGTTGTAAGGGCTACGTCCCTTTAATGCATTGTCACATAATTATTATCGTGACGTAACGTTATCGCTAGTTACATTATTCCATGATTATCACAAAGATGTGAAACCAGTTGGAGATAAATGTAGAGAATTAAAGGACTTTAAGAGCATTTCACGTTTCATTTTTAACGGGCATCTTCTCCAGTTCCAAAACATTTGAAATATTTTTAAGCATATCGTCAGCAGTCCATTTGTAGTTCCTTACACTTTCGACCGACTTATGCCCAGTTCTGTTGATAATTTCTTGCTCTAGCTCGGGTTTTACGCTTGGTACAATGTTCTGGCGTTTTCCTGAATCCTCAACGAATGCGTCAGCACACAGATCGTTTACACCGATAAATTATTTACCAAATTTTACACCATTTTCGAATTTAAAACGGTCTGCTGTAAAAGCAATTTCCTTTTACAATTGCCGACCAACTGAAAGTTGTGTGTAAAACTCATCATTCTGGATTGTTTGATGTTCTTGGCCTTGGTTAAGGGTGAGAACCTCAATCGGCGGCAAATAAACCACTGAATCCCAACCCAAGTTATGGCCTTGTCTCCAATATGTTTCTTCATTTCTTCCATTATCCTGTACTCTGTCTTTCAATAACTGCAATACAAATTATTTTTTGCCATACTAAATCATATTTAAAAAAAAAAGATCGAATTGCTTGAATTAAGCCTTTGAGTACATCCATCAACATATATATCTATATATAATACGGAGGTATATTTTGAGGGTGGAGATCGTTCGAGGGCTGAATAGCCATGCAAGGTTGTTAAAATCGTCCATCATATCATAAAACATGTTCAACACCGCCGTATTATTACGCCTGTCCAAAGTAAGGAGCCTCTTGCCTTTACAAGTCTTGAATGTGTTTAATGATTTTTTTTAAATTTTATTTATAGTTTAGTATAACGTTCATGGTTCTTCGTTTGATCAAAGGATAAAACTTATATGAAAACGAATGTACCTCAAAGGTTAGGTGGAGTGGTGGAGAGGCGTTATAACACCTTGCATCATTAAAATCATTGGTAGGTTATTTCTTCTGTTAATTTTAATTTTGTTAATCATTTAATATGAAATATATTGATACTACAAACATGACAAAGAAAATTTTAAGGAATTTAAAAAAAAATGCACAGTTACTATATGTACTACTTGTACATGTTATTTCTAATTACTTGAAGAAGTAATATTAATATACGTATGTAAGTAAATGTGTAGGATACTTATACAAGTTAATTTTATTTACTTGTATAGGTAAAAAAAATATTGGCTGAGTTCTGTCCCTTACACATTCAGATTGTTTTACTTGTAAAAAAGTCATCCTATCTTTTATTGAATTGTTATGATTTCTTTGCCTTAAAAGAATTTTAAATTATCTACCCTTTGCAAATGTCTTTACTAATCATTCAAGGGGGTTCGCGGGTCTAAATCATTTATATAGGATTTCTCTATTTTTATCTATAAATGAACTATCTAAAAGTTAATCGAAAAATAAAATAAAAAAGTGGGGTCACCGTTCATTTGCGCTCACAATCTGCATTCGAAAGAAGCATATATTTTTGTAAAAGTGTTTTTTTTTTCTCTGTTGTGAAGTAATAGGAGAAATAAAGTTAACATCGAAATAAAAAAAAAAAATTTATTACAGAAATCGCTCAAATTTTACAATAATTTAGTTTAAGTACAGCTTATGTGGAAATTATATATAAAAATATAGGTCACCGATGAGTTGAAAAGATATTTCAATTTAAGAGCCAAAAAATGGCATTTTTTCACCAAAGGGAGATAATTTGGAACTTTTTCAATGATGTATACATTTTAAAAGTCATCCGGGGCCAACAAGAATTGATTTTTTTGAATGATTTTTGTACCATATGATAAAGTAACAACTACAAAAGGTATCAAATAAAATTTGTATTGAAAAATTGAAAATGTTTTATTTTTTTCTGAAATTCTTATACCCTCGAGCCTCCTTAAGTGTAATTTCATGGACAATGAACATCCCATTTGTCTGTTTTCTTCAGAACACTGCTCATTTACAAGCCCCCAACATTTGCCTAAGGAGCTATTTTTGAAGGCCTTGCTCAAATACTTAATATCTTTGCGCAATCAGTTTCTTTGTTGAATTAATGAGACGACACATTGAACCAAAAAAAAATATGAGCAAAGCTGGGAAAAATCATTAAAGGCATGAATTGACATCTCAAAACTTGAGGACTTTTGAGGGATTGTAAGAAAAATTTACTTATACAAGTAAATTTTTGAGAAAACTTAGGGGAGATTATTTAAACATTATTTATTTACTTATATGTGTATATTTTTTTTTTACTTCTTCAAGTAAATAAAAATAACTTGTGCAAGTAGTACACCTGACTGATATACTTGTAGATGATATTGACTTAACCTTTGTTCAGTGCATATCATGAATAAACCTTCGTGATGTGAATATATTGTTCCAGGACTTAACCATCCCAGTTAATGTTTTAAATCCTTGAGTTTAATAAATTTCACATCTTTTGTGTTAGCCTGAATACTTTTAACTTATTCATTTGTTATTATAGCTTGCATTAAATAATGCTTTGCAGCTCAGATATAACTTTTTTTAATTTTATTTAGTTATTTTCCCAATTTTATTTTAATAAGTCAATATTCAGATTACTTTTAAACTTGCATTTTTGTATCCAAAATAATAGTATATCCTGCTGTTTCATATTTTTCTTAAATTATTATTTGATTTGAAAAGTTATCAAAATTTTGAAGAGGACAATTTTGATTATAATTTGTGAACATTGTTATAAAATCATATTATTATACCAATGACAGATTAACTGTCATCCCCAGGGCAATAAACTAGTGTGTCTTAATTTGTATATTAGCTACATCATGTATATAATAATTTCTGATTATTACCTATCCAGTGTTAACATCCTGATTATTACCTATTTCAATGTCACATTTGCATGGTCATATTCAGTAAATAAAAATATTTTAATTATTTATTTTGAATTTGAATTAAAAAAAAATTAGACGAAATTAGTAGATACAACATGTACAATATGCAGTTAACACAGTAAATTTTATGACAACTTACTGGATAATACTATATCTACCAAAAAATTTTGAGCTTCATAAAATACTTTTAAAAAAGTTTATACCATGTTAACATAAAACAATATGCATACAGATAGATTGTTTTGTTATGTTTTCCTGACATATTGAATGTTAACATAAACTAATGATCATGATTATGCAGAAAAGGGAAAAAATCTGCAGTCGTACATAAATGCACATGATCAACGGAGATGTGGGATATATATATATATATATCAATGATGATAATAAAGTAACCAAAACACAATTGAATGCGTGTCAAAAAATATGACTCATGATTAGAAGTTCCTTAATCATTTCGGAATAAATAAAAAAAAGACCATTGAATGTTACTACTTGTAAGTTAGATAACATGTATGGCACAAATGAATTTTGAAAAACAATGCTAACAGGGCACAATTTATATAAAAATTTCCCATGAAAATATATAGTTTAGGTATTTAAGTATTAACAAATTATAGTGATTTAATATAAATTCTATGTTAAATCTAAAAAGAATAAATTATGATGCTAGCTTTGCTTTTTTAATATGTGTTTTTAAACAATGTGGTACATGATAAAACAATTACTAATTGAATTAGCACAATTTGTTTAATCAACTGTGTTTAAATAGCAACTGTTTATGACACTGTGCCTTTTTTCAGGACCATTAATTTATTAATATTGTTTTTTTTATGATTAATGCGATTTTAAACCATTATTAAAATACATATTTTTCAAAATGTTAAGTACTAGAAGAAAGCTGATACTTCTACTTCCATCTAACAATTTTGGAAAGATTTCTTTTTCAAGACCAGGGTTTTAGATAACAGGTAAAAGATCTGCCCACCTATTTTCAATAGTCAAATATTCAAAACAAATAATAATCATGTACAGGGTCTTAATACAAGCAGATAATGATGTATTTTTTGCTCGGCTGTGTTTTTTTCAAGAAAACCCCCAAAATACACATCTTTTCATATACATTCAACTTTGTTCTCATTGGTTATAATACAGTACCAGAAGTCATGCATATGCTTAATATATTTCCTGATTGACAAATGCTATTAGAAGAGAGGTACACATGAGACAAATTTTATTAAACTTATTTCATAAATTAATTTGACTAAAGACTTACTTTGAGTGTTCCAAATGAAGTTTAATTCAAGATGCAATTTTCATTTAATAGGCATTACAAAAGACCATTCCAACGTTTCCAGAGTTACCAACGTCAGATAAAGAAGAAGAAGAAAATTTGAATAAACCAACCACTTCTGATGATACAACTAACAGTTCCCTGGCATCTGTGGTAGGCTCACCTATCACCTATTAGCTATGCCAAGCATTAGTGGGCCAAGCATTAGTGGGCCAACCAGCAGATTGTCTTCCGGAGATGCAGGATTGATTAAACAAAGTGAGTAACTTATGAATATATCTTTCACATTCATTTGTTATATATAACAGTATTCTTATCCCGGGCATAAAAACAATGCCGTATTTGGCAAAACCTTTTCAACTTTTGATCTTCAGTGCTGTACAACTTTGTATTTTTTTCACTTTCGATTTCTGATAAATAAATGAATGTGATGAGAATGTGTCGGGTTGTGGTCTATAAAAAATTCCTTCTCACTATTATAACTATATCTAGTATTACACATGATAGCTAAGACGGAAGGGCAATGTCGAAGAGTCACCTTTGAAGTTTTAAAACATTTCCCCGTTGCATTTAAAGTTATCATGTTATCTGCTATGAATTAGAATTTTTCGAAAATCACTTTATTAAGATTCGGTAGCAGAGCTGACAACGAATGTTGTTAAATCGAGCATAACATTGTTGTTGTTATCTATTGGTTCTTTCTAGTTGACAACGTTTCATATGATGATGGACATGAAAGAACATCGGCTTCCTTTCCGTCTACCTTGAAATCAGTTTCGGATGAGACATTCCTAGGAACATAATGCTCCTCGTCAGACTCCTCTTCTACACAAGATACCGTATAGTTGGTCGTGTTATCTGAAACATCTCGTGAATATGACACAAATACCTGTTTATGTGGCTCCAAAACGACATTCCTAGTAGACATGGGAGGAGAGCATGAACGTTTTCTCGTCTCTGAATAAGATCTTGTTAGTTTAAACCACAATTCTTGGTATAGTTATAACATCAGTTATTGGTATACTTTAACCATAATTAGTGGTATACTTTAACCATAATTAGTGGTACACTTTAACCATAATTATATTATCAGATGATAATAGGGACACCAGATTGGCTTATTTTCTGTTAGGTTTGCTCTAGATCTATATTTATAGTGAAGTTATATCATAAATGTTTTATATATGCATACACAATTTTATTCTCAACACATATGAAGCTTAAATATAGACGTTTTAAAAATCTTTTTTTTCAAATTAATGGTCAACTTTTTTAGATTTCTCATTCTTGAAAATTGCTACTAAAAGGTATCGTGGTTAACATTCAATTAAAGGTGTATTGTTTAGAAATTTATTACAAGATCGTATCCCAAACTGAAAAGTGACCTTCTCCTTTTCTTATCGGATCCTATCGCTTAAAAGATTTTTCATCGCCCATTATACAATCAGAAATACTTATCTAAAGACTACTGTATTCTTACACTTAAGTTTAACAATAATCGCTGCTTAACCCTAATCTTATCCTTAGTTTTATTTCAAACCTATCTAACATTCTAAACTGTTTCACGGACAACTGTTGTCTTGCATTGTATTTTTACCCACGTCGATTTTAATATTTTTTAACAAGACAGCAGTTCAACAACAGTATATAAACATCTTCATCCATTTGATAAAACGATGTACAGAGAAACTTTTGCATGGGTACTTTTTCTATTCCATAAATATGTAGTACTGGAGTCTTCTTTTAATATTTAGTGCTATGTTGTTTCTTTCAAATCATTGCAATCCTAAGGTACCTGTATTTTACAGTACTTGATTTTTTTACTAGAAATTTTAATTCTATATGTTTTTGGTTACACCGTCACATTTTCTGCATTCTGAAAGTTTGTCTATTTCAAATTTCTTTAAGTTATGAATTTTAAATATGGAATATTGTTGGTATTATTTCTGTACCAAAACTTTAAATACAAATCAAGTACTATAAAATACAGGTGCCTAGACTTACAATATGTTTAAAGTGAAGAAATAGTACTAGATATTAAAAGTGAATTTCCAGTACTACAGATTTTAAGTACAGAAAAAGTACAAATTCAAAAGTAGAAACCTTAACAATAGACAATAGGAAGCTTTAATGTTTACCTTCCTTGCTATTACACACAGTGTCCACCCTGTTGTACACATAGTTTTCCATTTTGTCCGTTCCTTCCCAATATTTGTGAATAACTCCTTCTGCGAATATTTTCTCCTTTACGTGATTTGCTTTCTTGTAATCTAACTTTTTACACATATCCTGAATGAATTGGTTTCCCTTAGCATACGGTTTCCATTCGAATCTTCTTTTCTTCACTGTCTTTTCCTCCCTCTTCACTCCAAAACAACTTGGAATAGCATCGCTTGGTGAAACGTGAGCGATTGGTTGAATAGCGAAACATACTTCTGTTTTCTTCTGATAGTCACATGAAATTTCACTATTGGTTTCAGCGATGCATTCCTTTGGTGTACTGGTATGTGGTGTGTGATTTATTGCAATGTATTCCGTGACTGGGATATTTTCCGCCGAAAGAAGGTCTCTCTCCAACCCAGGAAACACTTCAAAGATTGTAGTGCTAAAGTTGTCTCTGTCAGTTGCATTTGAATTAGTCTTTAAGCTCAACGTTGCATTGTTCAGACAGCTCTCAATCTCATCTTTTTGAGAAGATTTCAACATGGTTAGATCTTTTCTAATATTTTCCAAAGCTTGGTCATTAGTTTTGTTATACAAGTCAATGTCATTCTTTATTTTTTTCAGTTCAATGTTGTATGTTGCGATGGTAACACCTAACAAGGCTATTTCATTCTGGTTCTGAGATTCATTTTGGTTTTCATCAACCTCCATGTATAATTATAAAAAAATCTTTTTCATTGGAATAATTTTATATAATATTTTAAAAGTGCATTTCATCTGTTTTTATGGTATTTTCACTTGATAGATATATGTAGCTGCTATGCACTAAAATATCAGTATCTGAGGTTATGGAAACTGCAAAATTAAACCTAGACTGTGGTAATTTGTATTATAGAATATTTAAAAAAATCTGTAATTATCTTAGTGTCTTTCAAAATCTTTGAGTGGTTTAATCTCAGCATTGAGTAAACCTATTTAGTTGAAAATAAAAGTTGCTATCCTTCTCCACTGGTCTAATCAAGGATGCATATAAAGTCTGTATTTATCTTATAGTAAAACGTGCTTTAAATGTTGACGTATGTTTTGACATAATTTATTGGTAATGTAGTTCATGGCACCTTAATGAATACTTTTTTTCTGAAGGTTTGCTACAGATTCTGTTTATGGCTGGTGCACTTGGTAGGCCAATCCAGCTGTACTCTGAAATAAAGCGATATGGGTATGACATTTGCCTGCCGCCCATGCCCATGCCAAAAAGGGGATAGTGTGTGGATCAAGTTTAAAGCCACTTCAGTTCAAATGCACCATGTCGCGCCATTGCTAAAAAGTAAGAGGTAAGTCTTTCTTTTATAAAATTTAAAAAAATTAAAAGTCCCATGAGTCAAATTAGTCAACCTCTTCAGACTCCTCTCAACAAATCATCACAGAACCAAAGTGTACGAGTTTTCAGAGCTCCATGAGGTCATTGCTTACACGAGTCGTATGCACAGAATGTGGAGTTGATAACCTACAATGGAGCATCAATGGAAGTAAACTTTCTCTGCATGGAAGGTCATCAGACATTTTGGGAATCCCTGCCATTAGTCAAGGGCAACCCAGCTGGCAATTTCATGGTGGCAACAGCGATAGTCGTAAACCAGATGCTCCGCAGGGCGTAGCTTTATACGACCGCAGAGGTTGAACCCTGAACGGTTGGGGCAAGTATGGACACAACATTCAAGCTGGATTCAGCTCTAAATTTGGATTGTGATTAAATAGTTGACACAGCATAGGTTTCTGACACAGAATGAATGTGTTCTAATGAACTTAAAATTTTTGTTTTCTCTTAGAGCAATTCACTATGCTGTTGATTATTAATCCTCTCAAAAAAATGTTTGAAGAAATTTTCTTTTTATTTATGAAATTTCAAATGAGAAAAATTGAACCCAATTTTTTAATCACATCCCCCTTTCCCTTATTCCAAAACTAATCTCAATTAAAATATTCTAATGGAGTTTGCAACAATAACTACTCATTTAAATACATCATAAAATATTAAGATGTAAAAAAACTGCTTGTTATCACTGAATGGTAAAGATTATTTTAATTTATTAGTTGGTAGTAAAAAGTGAATATACATTGTATATTGTATATAACATAGATTTTTTAAGTTGATTCTGGACAAAGAAAGATAACTCCAATTAAAAAAAATATCTTGCTATTGCACAATAATGTGCAATAAGATATTTCTTGCTTACTATTCTGGACAAAGAAAGATAACTCTAATTAAACAAAAATTTGCTATTTCACAATATTGTGAAATTAGATATTTCTTGCCATTGCACAATACTGTGCAATTGAAAAGACTTGCTATTACACAATACTTAATATAATAATTTTAGATCCTGATTTGGACCAACTTGAAAACTGGGCCCATAATCAAAAATCTAAGTACATGTTTAGATTCAGCATATCAAAGAGACCCAATAATTTAATTTTTATCACATTTATCACATGACGTCACATAATTATAAACCTCTTGATACATTCCTGACCAATAATATTTAAGATGTATACCAGCGTATGTGCGTTTGATGCCTGTATGACCATTGTGGTCATGATATGCTAACAAAGCATCTTGTCTAAGACATTTCGGTAAAACCAATTGTTCAATCATGCTTTCAGCTTTAGGTATCCCTTTTGTTCTTGACCTATGTAAATGAATTAACTCACCTGATTGACTTAATCTATAGTGGTCTCGTTCATAACATATGTTGCGAGCCTCTTTTTGATTTTCGGGCAACTCGCCTGTTTCAAGGTATTTTATCAATGGGATCAATTGATCACATTCTCTTTGCAATTTTGAAATATCTGATACATCATTCGGACCAACATCATTATTATCAATAGCTGCAATAATTGGCTTTTCATTTAATTTCAGTTTTGATCTTATTTTTCAATAAACTATTTACAGACAACTTTGGGTGTATTTCATGTTCAATTTCTTTATATGGAATTCTTGACAAAGCATCCGCATTTGTATTCTTTTTACCTTCTTTATAAATAATTTCAAAATCATAATTTTGCAATTCAAGAGCCCATCTACCTAGACGTGAGTTAGTATCTTTTGATTTGTGTAACCAAACTAAAGCTTGATGATCAGTATACACTTGAATCTAGCATGAGACAAATAAACTTTGTTTTAGTGATACCTTCAAGTACTGCTAAGCATTCTTTTTCAGTAATAGTCCAGTTTAATTCATTATTTCTCAAAGCACGACCACTGTATGATATTACTCTTTCTTTGTCATTTTCATCTAACTGACCTAGAATATAGCCAATGGCTGAGCCTGATGCGTCACACGTCAAAATAAATGGTTTTGCTATTTTTATATGCATTTACCTGTAGCATTTGTTCTTTTATTTTAGAATTTAATGTTTCTATTTTCTCAGTTATCTACGGTGGCCGGTTAAGGCCATTTCGCGTTTTCGCCCATCATATTATATAGGGCGAAAACGCGAAGTCGAAAACGCGAAAACGCGAAGTCGAAAACGCGAAATATTTTTTCTTTCCGATTTCGCGTTTTCGCCTTCGCGATTTCGCGTTTTCGCGTTTTCGCCTTTTCGCGATTTCGCGATTTCGCGTTTTCGCCTTTTCGCGATTTCGCCTTTTCGCGATTTCGCGATTTCGCCTTTTCGCCTTAAATTATAGGTATATTGATCCAATATCCACCCGTTTATAGTATGGATCACATTTCCGACCTTACATTGATTACGTGCTACGTGTACAATGTTTCGAGTTCTTTCGGAATTATATTCCAGGTAACTCTCTTCAGAGGTCGTCCGTTTTATTTTTATTTTTTATTTTTATTATTATTATTATTTTTATTTTTTATTTTTATTTTTATTTTTATTTTTAAATGTTTGTTTGTTTATTATTTTGTACATTTTATTTATTATTGTACCTTTTATTTATTATTGTTCGTTTTATCAACGTATGGATAACTGGTTTTGGTTATTGTTTAAGATACGTTTCAATATGCATTTTTCATTGTCAACGCACCTTCCTTTGGTTTTAGTATAACTGTCTAATTAATTTCTATTGGGAGACATTGATTTATTTCAAGTGTTTCTTAACGATTTCCCCAATGTTCCTGTTTCTTTTGAATGCTATTGTGGGTTTTTTATCAAAGAGATTTTTGAACTGTGGGTTGTCTTGAATTAAATGCCAATGTTTTCTTATAATGGTTTGTAAATTTTCCGCATTAGCGTGGTATTGTGTTATGAAAGATATATTATAGTTATCTGTGTTTTTGTTTATTCTTGTTTCTTTGTTTGTTAATTTGTTTAATCTTTCTGTATGGGAAATATTTCTTAATATTTTATTTACAAAAGCGATTTTGTAACCTCTTTGTATTAATTTTTCTGTAAATAAGTTTATTCTTTCATTAAAATTGTCAGGATCAGAGGTATTTCTAAGAATTCGTATTCCTTCACCTTTAATAAAGGATTTAAAACAACTTTTAGCGTGGTTAGAATTTTGGTGTAGATATTGGAATTTTTCAGTTGGTTTTGTGAAACATCTAATATCTAAGATATTTTCTTTTTGAAACCTCTGTCCTTTATACGTTTCTAAGTCTAGAAATTTCAAACTTTGTCTGTCAATTTCATAAGTAAATTGCAGTAGGTTGTGGTTTGTGTTTGCTATTTCGAAAAGAAGTTTAACTTCTTCCGTAGTACCTTGAAATAAAATATATCCATCATCCTTCATACGTTTATGAAATAATATTTTGTTTTTGTGTGGAAAGATGTTTAGAATTTTATTTATATGTTGGTATATAGCTATATAAAATAAAAATAAAACGGACGACCTCTGAAGAGAGTTACCTGGAATATAATTCCGAAAGAACTCGAAACATTGTACACGTAGCACGTAATCAATGTAAGGTCGGAAATGTGATCCATACTATAAACGGGTGGATATTGGATCAATATACCTATAATTTAAGGCGAAAAGGCGAAATCGCGAAAAGGCGAAAACGCGAAATCGCGAAAAGGCGAAAAGGCGAAAAGGCGAAATCGAAAACGCGAAAACGCGAAAACGCGAAGTCGAAAACGCGAAGTCGAAAACGCGAAATCGGAAAGAAAAAATATTTCGCGTTTTCGCGTTTTCGACTTCGCGTTTTCGCGTTTTCGACTTCGCGTTTTCGCGTTTTCGACTTCGCGATTTCGCGTTTTCGCGTTTTCGCCCTATATAATATGATGGGCGAAAACGCGAAAACGCGAAATGGCCTTAACCGGCCACCATAGTTATCTCATCTAGATCTTTATTTTGCTTTATTACATTTAGATTTGAGCAATCAGAATCTTTTATCAGTTTACGTATGTTAGCACATTTTTCAGATTTTTTTGCCGCTTGCTTTAATTCATTTATATTTTTCGGGTTACTCAAAGTTATACTAGTAGTTAATTTAGGTAGTAATCCCTTTTTACCCATGATGAATTCTAAATGTTCAGGTATTACTGAATCCCTTGCAATTAGTTTTAGTCTGTCGAAAAAATCTAAAACCGATTCATTTTTCTTTTGTTTTACATCTAATTCTACGTCGTTTTCATCTCTCGAAAAACGTTCAATTAAACCAATTTCTAAATTTTCTGTACTATTTTGAATATTTTCATGTAAACCATCAAACCAAACTTTAGCTGATTCGTTCAAATAAAACGGCAAATAATGACAAGCATTTTCATTTGCTATTGAATTAATTTTGATCCATTTTCTAAAGTATAATAACCAATTTGACGGGTTACCCGAACCATTGTACATGGGAGGTGTTATAATGTTAAAATAATTAAAATGTACATTACCATGTGGTTCAGTCATCATGTTCTTTTGATATTATTATGTTGTCCTGTTCTTTTCTTTATTTGTCCATCAGTTGACTGCAAGTTGTAATTTGTCGAACTGTGCCGAAGTCCATCTTTACATGTTGTTCATTGTTGTAGGTACCGATGATTTTACCACTCGTCTCCACCAAAATATATTATGCGGGAACTTGGTCCCGTCTTTGTGATTCGTGTTGTAGTCTTTCTTTCATGGTTTTATCGATTCTTTTTACTGGGAACTGCTCACATAGATGTTATATTGTTTGGGAACTAGCTTGGACTCGGCATGACAACGGGACCTTTAAAAGACAATCCAGTCTGCTAACTACATTTTATTCTGGTTCACAGTCTAGTGAACCAAATAGTTTTGCACGACTTTATATAGCAGACTGGACTTAATTTGACACGTAATATGTTGTTACTCATTACAATAGCTTTCTCTGATCTCTTTTAATAAACAATGGATTTTGTCGGTTAAAGGCAGAATTACTTAATCTTAATTGTTCAAGTCTATTAATTTGAGAAGTATATACAATTATCTTTATGCCTTCGAAGCTGACACATTTATCAATTAGCTGGGGACATTTTTGAGACAACGTTATCAAATATGCTTAAAAGATTAAACACTTTACATTTATATTTTTAGGAAATTGTTCTATAAACAAGTTAAACTTTCTTTAATTGATTTTATTACGTTTATTTTTCTGTCATTTAATTTTACAATTAAATGACAAATATTCTCTTTAACTTCAATTATTCACCAACGCTTTACTTGTAATTTATTTATAAATCTTATCTTTAAATATCACGCATTTTTGCATCATTATAATTTGATCTGAGCGTCACTGATGAGTCTTATGTAGACGAAACGCGCGTCTGGCGTACTAAATTATAATCCTGGTACCTTTGATAACTATATAGATACACAAAATGTTTACCTTTCTAGTGAACTTAGTATGTTAATTATCTTAGTAACGCCACACATATACAAAATATATGTCAATATCTGTCACAATAAATATCAACTTGACATGTTTAACACTTTTATCGTATAATGTATAATTCTTGTCACTTGTGTACATTATGTTTACCTTTTAATGCTGTGAAGGTTTACTTGTGTCCAAATTACAATTGAAGAATGCTGGTGAGTGTTATTGGTATATCTCTTTTTCTGAATAAGATACGTTAATTGATTTTTAAGTCGTATGACGTGTAGTGTTTTTTTTTAAATATATCATTTTCTTGCTCTGATATATATAGTTAATAACGGATGATGGTTTCAGATTTAAATGACCATGTTACTTTCTATAACTCGATCGCCCTAACTTAGCATATGTTTCAAATCACCTGCTAAATCGTGGGTGGCACGAACTTTTAATGAGCGGAAATGGGGGGGAAAAACGTTAGAAAAAATAGCATGTTTTTCATTTGAGATAGGTGTTAAATGACAAAGGAAAAAGTTACAGCCAGATGATAGAATGAGACGGGGTGAAGTGTGCTTTTGGAATTGACTTGACTATAAATACAACTAAAACACAATTAATTCAAAATAAATTAAATGTGTCCATTGTTTCTCCCACATACTGAATGCCACAAGTGTCACGTGTTTGACCTGTACTTATATGAAATATATTTTATGATAGAAAACTGTCCGACGTGTGTAAAAATAGTATTTTCCTGATCACTATATATGACTTATATATATAATATAAATAGATTAGTTATACTAGTGTAATGAGAGTAAACATTAAATTAGCAGATACATCAAAATATGTTTAAATAGGGCGTTCCAATTATTGTTCTGAGAAAAGTAAGTTCTATTACATGATACCGATAATTCTTTTCAATATTAAGAATTTCTTTTTGCTGCTATAATTTAATATAGTGCTGACTTCAGTTTTCTTGTTTGAATTGCTGTTCTTCTGAAAGAAATAATATTTTTATGGGTAAATTGGAATATATTATAAAATGTATTATATTTAAGTCGTTTATAATTTTTATCACGTTATCTTACTGTTGTTTTTTATTTGTAAATAATCTATTTGAGTTAGTCTCGAATTTGAATATATTAAACGACTTTTTGTCTTATTTTAAAAATATGCTTTAAATTGTAAAAATATTCAAATAAGCTCTCGCTGCGATATAGCCTTTTTGTGCTAATGCGGCAGTAAAGCAATCAACAATCACTCAATGTTTTACATTGTTATTCCCAGACCTGCCATAGATCACTATGTGGGATGGGTTTTGCTTATTGTTGACCTACAGTTCTTAATTTCTGTTTCATTTGGTCTCTTGTAGAACAAATTGTCTGATTTGAAATCATACCATGTCTTTTTTCTTATTGTCTGTTGATGTTTTTTTTTAAATTCTTTTTATTTTAATAACATACCAAGAATTGACTACTCACAGTTTGCAGTGGTTGGTAGGTGGTCAGTGTGGTGTTTATGGTTGTCTACTGGTTCTTGCACCACAGAAGGGTACCACTTTACTTCTGGCTTCTTCTCTTCTATTACATCCTCAATCACTGTTTCAAAATAAATAAAAGGGAAGAATTAAAACATATTTGCATGTACTCATGATAAACTAGAACAACCGGATGTTTTTAATATAATCCGCAGTACCGTTTCAAAACATATGTAATCAAGTTTATTCATAAATGTTACTTCTTCAATTATTTAGTTTACTTAACGGTTTTCCATTGAAAATTATAAAATATGAGTTTTAAGAAAATAATCTTAAATAAAATAATGTGAATGATCCTTAATTGCACCTCCGAGCTTTTCCGAAGTTTATCGAAGCGGAATGGGGATCATCTTGAGTTTTCATGAGGTGTTGATGTAACATGTCAGCAATCCTTCGAATTTTGTTTTAAAATTTTAAAACTTGTACATACGTCGGACAGTTTTCTATTATCGTTTGTATATTTTGACAATATGCTTATAATTTGTAATTAAGGGAAACTTAATTGCAAATTTCAAATTTGAAAAAAAAAAAATCACAAAATATAATGCATCATTAGCAATCTATTAGAAATTAAAGAGTGATTTCGAATAAAACCTTGAACCATCAATATTCTTTTCACCAGGTAGGGGTAAAGTATGACTATATGGAACAAGAAGGTGAAAGGGTGCATAAAAGGGGGGAATTAAGATACAATACATATTTGAATAAAGATAAAGATTTATAACAAGTCTTACCCCTGATCTGGCATCCTGGTGTTGATATATAATGGCCAGGCTCTACTCTCAGCCTAGTGAAGGACGAAGCACAGGTTACATGGGTGATGGGGGTGTTTTATCTGGACGCACTGTACCCTCTTTCCACATCTCAACACTGTGCGGGAGCTTCTTATGCACGTTGAAGACCCTCTGGGGCAATCATCATTCTGTCTGGTAGTGTGAACAATACATAATAAAACCAAAACGATCGACAAGAAAATTGTTAGACGCGCCATTTTCTGTGGTTTCTGTAAAATACAAGGTCACTTCGTTAGGGCCACGGCTAATAACGAAAAGACACAAGATATGTATGTTGTTTTTATGCAATATAATTTAAAAAGTATATTTTATATATATGATAAGATTTTAAAAATAATATAAGAGAAATAGGATTTCATTATAGAAAGAAATCATTCAAACTGTTTCTGACTCCTTTTTTTTGCACTGAAAAACAAGACCCTGAATGACCCAGGTCACATACTAAATACAAATTAAAACGCCCTAATTAAACATGTTTTAATCTGTTGCTAGGTTGATGTTCTAATTTAAATTAATTACATTCAGATGTGAAATAAATAACAACAATAAAAAACAGATTGTTTTTATTGATCTTGTTACGACTTCTTCGATTTTCTTTTAAAAAAATATTATTTGTTACAATTTTCTTACTCTTGTCTAATATCTGAACGAACAATTTGTGTTTCGATGTGTATGAATGTCTCATATGTAGCCATATTTTGACTATTTTATTAATTGTGACTGTTTATTTAACGCATCATGTAAATGTAGCGGAATTTGATGAGACTGTTATTAAAGTGAGAGGGTTAGCGCTATAGAACCAGGTTTAATCCACCATTTTCTACATTTGAAAATGCCTGTACCAAGTCAGGAATATGACAGTTCTTGTCCATTCGTTTTTGATGCGTTTTGTTTTTTGATTTTGCCATGTGATTATGGACTTTCCAAATTGATTTTCCTCTGAGTTCAGTATTTTTGTGATTTTACTTTTCACTGTTCGTAGTTCTGATGAATCTGTCTATTTCAGATAGAAGAAAAATGGCAGGGAATTTGAATATATTTGATGATGATTCCATCTCAACGTGGAGCAAGCAAGTATCTACCTGAATTTTCCTTTGTTGAAATTATTTTGCACACATTCGTTTTAGTCAATCTAAAGTCTCATTAATAATCAATTTAAATTTTTGAACGATTGAAACAATTTGTCTTTTCAATATCATAAAATATTTTTCAATAAGTGATGAATGATTTATCTTTTTATTCCTTACAGTTCTCAAAGGAATCGATTCCTGGAGGACATGCCTGGATTTGGTGAGGAGGAGAGGGGATGGAAAGTAGTCCCATCCATAAAACCCAAAATTTCGTAAGTTTTTTTTCTTGTAATTTTATAATCAATATGGACATTATTTTACTTACTATTGGAGGTTTTTTTTTGGTCAACAATTCCCAAGTTTATTCTCGCCTGAATGAAAATGTTTCTTTTCAATATGCAACACATTTTTTCTTCTTTCATTACTTTTTTTTTCGTTTTCGGATGATAAATTTGTATTTATTATCGTAAACAAAAACAAAAAAGGATTTGCATACATTTTATCTTATGTTTCAACATGTATGTTTTCCAATCGTAGATATTCAAAACTTCTTTTTTTAATTTTTGCAGTACCGGGAAAGGGTTAGAATTTTTGATGAATCTCCTTCTTCTTCTTCAGCCCTGTAAGTTTTGATTCATATGGTATTTGTTTATATTGTTGATTCGGCTTGTTTATCATGAATTATTATGAATCTAGCTGGTATTATATTCAATTCATACAGGGAATTTTTTTATGTAACTTGTTTGTATAGTAGCAATCAGGAATAAAAATACATATTTAAAATATAAAAATCCCTTACCACTTCTCTAAACACTTCGGAAGTTTATCGGAAAGGGGTCATCTCAAAATTCATTTAGATGTTGATATAGGCTGTCATCACTACTTGGATTGATTGATTGATTGCTGGTTGCTTTACGTCCAGTGGCAAATATTGCATGCATATTCAGGACGAGAACAAGTTAACAATAAATACAATAGGTAGGTTGTTATAATAGAGGATGATGGTCGGGGAAATTTGGACTGCCACTGAAAAATGAGGGTATATTGGATAGAGACAGAAATTTTGCCTTGCAACAGGCCACCTACGGACCCCTCAAAGAGTTGTTGCAATGGTTCTTAACGTACAAAGAGCGTGGCACTCTCTTTACACGAGGCATCGGATTTAACGTCCCCCTTCTGACCGGACGTGACTGCGAACTTATACATCCCGCACAGCCAAACGGACGCCCCACTTCGGCAAGCGTTTTACTGCCGGTCGGGAGAAGACCAAGTGACCATATTTCTATACCCCAGTCACCCTTGGGGGGTCACTACTTGGATGTTGTTAAAACTTTTAATTGTTTACCTACGACTGGGACATTTTCTATCATCGTTTTTTGACAAATGAAACTTATTAGTTGGATTCACTCGTTCGTAAAACGATTTTTGTTGGTAAATTTAACAATAAATTAAAATAAATATTTTTGTATAATTTTCTTGGCATAAGTTTGAGTATGTAGTTGTAATTTAACAGTGGTTTCGAATATACTTTGAGAAATAAATATACTTTTGTGTCTATATGCAATATACAGAACGGGAAAAAAGGTGGGGAATGATTAAAGACATCAAAAGATACAATATACATATTTAGACAGAGATTCATAATAAATCTTACCTTCAACTTTGGATCCATTGATACTTATGCCAGCCCCCGACCCAACCCGTACTACAGTTGATGGGGACTGACATATCACAATGGTGGTGCACTGTGATGCACCTCACACCACTTCCACATCTCAGTATTGTCTCAGATACTCTTGTACAGACTCAAAATCCTCGGACCATTTCTCTTCTTTTGACTGGACGAAGACGGCATTAATATATATGAATAGTTCTAATGAAAAAATTACACGTCCTGCCATTTTTATTTCGCTGTCAAAAAGTATTTAGCGGTCAATATGTGATAACGAGGGAGGACGGATACACGATGCATGCGTTTTTTACTATTTATTTAATAAGTATTTTTTATTATTATATGATTTTAAAAATAAAAGTGAATAATAAATATTTTTACGGAAAAACTAACTGAATCTAACTTTTAAACATTTTTGTTTATCTAGTCCCCCCCCCCCAAAAAAAAAATGACCGCGAATGACCCATTTACGCAATATAAATTAGGTCGCCCTAATTTCGGTTGAAAGTTAACGGATTGAATTTCCTAAAGTATAATACTTGTGCTAGATAGATAAATACAATTTAGGTTGATCATGAAACTATGTTAATCACAATTTTGATTGATGTTTCATGATAGGAAAAAAAACGAGAGGAATTTAATTAGACTGTATACAGGACAAGGTTTGCCTTAACTTGATAACTTTACTTATATTTTTTGTCTTAAAATAAGGGTTTCAATTTTTTCAATTTTTTTTAAATCAATTTCGATACAGTTTTAGACAAAATAGTGTTGATTCCAATCAATTATCAGAATATGTGAAACAAAAAAGATTTTTTGTTGTTAAACAATTTGACTTGCTTAATTTAAAATAAACATTATTTCTAATAAATTTCTGAATTTTCAATTTATATGTTTATGTGTGCGTATGTGTCAATTTACGAAAGTTTTGATGTTTTATACTTTTTTACAATAGAAAAGAAAAATGGCATTTTTTTTACCAGACGAGGATTCGGTATACAACTGCACCGATTGAGTACATATTTGATTTACAAACATTCAAAGTTCATTAAAAAATTGTTTCCATCGATTTTATTCGTTTTTGATTTATTTCATAAACATTCATGTTTTTTTCCAATTTAAGTTCTTTTAAATAATCAATTTGAATAATGGAAGTTTGATATCTTTTCAATTACCTATAACACATTTTAGTTTATGTACAAGAAAACATTAATGATTTATCTCTTTTTAGTTCGCAGACTGATTTATTCTTACAAGACTTTCCATGGAGTGGGGGAGATGAGAGAGGGGAGGAGAGCAGCCCCATTCATTTTGGCACGGTCTTTAAAGAAGAACCAATATCGCAAGTTTCCTTATCTCTTCTTGTATTTTTGTAGGATTATTGTACCTAACTAAACGAAAATTAAGAATTTGGGACACGAATGTATCGACAATAACATTATTTTTTTGTAACTCGTGACTGATTTCCCAAAAATATCATTTTTATGTCCAAATATGAATTTAAAAGGAGGAGAGACATTTCAATATGATTAAACACATGCTATTTCGGAGTAATGGATAAAAATGTCAGAAACTGCAGGTATAAACTTTTGCTTAGTCTATATTTTTTCGCGAAAATAAAAAATATTGGATGTATATACAACTCGTCTAAACATCAACCCAACAATGTTAGATCTGTAAATTTGCTTTCGCAAATTTTTGGTTCTTCCCTCGCCGGGATTCGAACCCATGCTTCTGTGATATCGTGACACCAAATCGCCTGCACTACAGCCGTCCCGCTAGACCACACGACCACCTGGGCTCTCAAAAAAAGAGCTTTCGGTGGCCATATGTTACCTTTCCACGTCAGTTTTAATCTAGCGGCGTACTACAGTACATGATATATAAGGCATGAAGATGTTATTGTTACAGATCAGCTAAATTATCTATAGTAAAGGATCCTACAAATTAATGTAAGATACAGTCACAGAAAATAATTATATTCATAAGTACGTCTGAGTCAGTGACAACCCTACAACAGATGTATCCATCGGATCGCCATCAATGATGGTGATACATGGCTGTGTACATAATGTATATACAACTCGTCTAAACATCAACCCAACAATGTTAGATCTGTAAATTTGCTTTCGCAAATTTTTGGTTCTTCCCTCGCCGGGATTCGAACCCATGCTTCTGTGATATCGTGACACCAAATCGCCTGCACTACAGCCGTCCCGCTAGACCACACGACCACCTGGGCTCTCAAAAAAAGAGCTTTCGGTGGCCATATGTTACCTTTCCACGTCAGTTTTAATCTAGCGGCGTACTACAGTACATGATATATAAGGCATATATATATATATAAGTACGTCTGAGTCAGTGACAACTCTACAACAGATGTATCCATCGGATCGCCATCAATGATGGTGATACATGGCTGTGTACATAATGTATATAAAACTCGTCTAAACATCAACCCAACAATGTTAGATCTGTAAATTTGCAAATTTACAGATCTAACATTGTTGGGTTGATGTTTAGACGAGTTTTATATATATATATATATATATATATATATATATGCATTTTCTATCTGTAATGTGAAACTACAACATTATATCTTCACAAAACTGGGAATGTGCTGTTAACATTAATGTAAAAACCTACTTTTTTAGTTCATTTTCATTCCAAGAATAAACATAAACATTAATCCTTCGTTGATATTCAGAACTTGACGTTTAATTTTGTAGTGGTGTAAAGAGATTCTATGAAGTGGACTTTTCAAGAGAGAGTTTACTTTTGTCACCTGAAGAAAAAAAGAAATCACCTATGTAAGTTTTAGATATGTGAATTTTCCGTATATGATGTACAAATTTGCAGTTACGTCCAGTCAGAATAGGGCCGATAAATATGATATCTGGTGTTAAGAAAGTGTCACGCTTATTGCACGTTAAGAAACCTTGCAACAGCTCTTCCAGGGGATCCGTAGGTGACCTGTTGCAGGGCTGAATTTCTGTCCCTATGCAATATACTCTCCGATTTCCCGTGGTAGTCTAAATTTCTCCGACCTTGATCTCCCGCGGACCACCTTATTACAAAACCTATTTATTGTGTTTATCGTTAATTTATTTTTGACCTAATAGACATGAAATATTTGCCAACAACCAATGAATCAATTTTGTATATATTGTTGATGATTTTTTTTATTCAGCAAAAAGGGGTAAAAAGGCGGTTGATAAGAGAGGATAAAGAAAATGACCAGAAGATGAAAAGGAAAGTTGCTTTTATATTGTTTTTTTTCTTCATTTGTTTACAAACCAAAATTCAAGATTTAATGTCATAACGTAGTATATTTATTAAACATATGAAACTAACACGAGATATGACCTTAATCATTATTACAAGTAAAAAAATGGGGTAGGATACTTTAAGATTAAGCGCTGAACAAAAAAACAAAACTCTCTGGCTGATAATCAATGATTATCTTTGAACGTTGTTAGATTGTAACAGTGAGAAAAATAGAGAAAGAAGCATTAGAAGGAAAAGATAGTGTAACCATCAACGATACAGATACACACAACTACATTGTTTATAGGAAAAAAATATCGAGTTATCTCTCTTTATACATAGTCTCAATTATATATAAAAAGCATTTTTTTTATAAAGGTGTTATTTCTTCAATATGCGTTTTCTGTCTTAAATTAATAGACAATGATATAACTGTTTTGCTGGATCAGTGTTTGTTTTATATATGTCTGCTTTGTTCTTTTTATTTTTATAATATTTGTTTTTCAGAGAACAACTGGATAGACATTCAGACAGTATAAGACCAATGTGTTGGGGGGAAAAATCCTCCTAGATAAAACAATTAACAGAAGTGAAAGGGAAAATGGAGGAAAATCATTCTACTACTATTCACATCTTAAAGGGTATGATAACCCAGTTGGAGAAAGAAAAGACAAGAAGGCAGAACATTATTACATTATGAATAAAGTATTTGTACTTGTATTTGTATTGGGTTTTTTTTAATAACACATTCAGTACTATAAATGTATTGCTCAAAGATTACATTACGTTGATTTCAATAAGTCATTTGCTCATACTGGAAAATATCGAACGTAAACAACAACTAGACACATTACAAAATCATACTTACATTATAGTTTAGTCGCTACACGATTTTATTTGTTTTCTTAAATAGAACTCACAACTATTTATACTTCTTAGTATATAAGGATGGGCCAACTTCAGGTGTTGAATCATTTAAAAGGAGTGGGTTACACAGATGTTTAAACACCTGTAGTATATTTAAGGAGTTGTTGCTTAGGTGTTAAAAGACACATGTTTGTATGATTTAAACGTGTGCTTTTACACTGGTTTCTGACAGTGTATTTAGGAGTGGTTTGCTAGGGTTTTAGGACATCTGTTTTAACTTGTGCTTCTTGAACAAAAAATACAATGCGTTCCTTTAAAGGATTGGGTTTGTCATATGCTTAGACACCTGTTTCTGATAAAACGTATATAGGAAGGGGTTCACACAGGTGTGGGGACATCTGTTTATGTAGCTAATGCTTTTAAGTGTAAATCTATAAGGAGTGACAGTTATTCAAAATAGGGTGTGAAGGTTCGCATTGCATCAGTGTATTATTAGAGTGTTTAAAAGTGAACATTTATAAAGTGCTTACACTTCACCTCAAAATATTTATAACCCCTCTTATTTTTAAAAAGAAAAAAACTTTGACCCCAATATTTTATAACCCCCTCATATGTATGGCCCCATTTGAAACGGGGGTTATAATTATGCACCCACACTCAAGGGGCTTTGGGTGTTCAGTGATACTACACTACTTGGAACATTTCTATGAATGTATTATATGGGTTATATGCCTTTACTCCAAGACAGAGCAAAACAATTATATTTAATTTGAATTTTTCATTTTTTTGGCATTTAGTTTTAATTGTCCGAAATACTTGCAACCGGACTTTTACAAACATCTATTTTCTTGTCATCTTTGTTTATATCAAAATCTGTACTTACTTGTCTGAAAAACATTGGCAATTACCCCTTGGTAACCCCTTGTAATCGCTAACTTTTAAATTATCTCCCGAATAGAAGATCACTTTACCTTCAGCGAAAATGGCTACAGCCTGATCGCATTTGGTTTGAAAAGCAATCGTTATTATTATATTAGAAAGGAATAGACATCGAGTGATTTGGATTCAATGGAAGACAAGTATAAGAGCTGTGGAAAGTGCAGCGCACGTATGAACGTGTTAGATACGCACGATGAATGCTACTGACATCGGATTTGTCATAAGGCCTTTCCCTGCAATATTTGCCGGGAATGGGATGATGAGAAACGGTCACTCGTGGATAAAATGCTGGAGAAAGCCAGGTCAAAGCTTTCTTTTTCATCAAGTGCCGTTAACCCTTCTGTGCAGGAGGCAGGCAAGATGAATGAAAAATTAGCATGAATAGTACAGGAAAGCTGATTATGAAACTATTCACCAGGGCAATAGTCTGAAACTATTTACTGGCAAATGGTTTTGTGGAATGAAATAGCACAACTATTTCATTACTTTTTATATAGAAAAAACATACTGAGGTATAAAAATGTAAAATACTACTAGCACTATTTTGCCATACATGTAATAGTTGCTATTTAGTTTTAACATTTAACTTTTAATGTAGATAACTGCACTACCCTGTATGTAGTGGAAATATACTGAGCCAAAAAAGTTCAGCAACAAAAATGTAAAATTTAATTTTATTACAAAATCATAACAACATATAATTTTAATAATAACTAAATGGAATTATGACTTGTCAGAAGTAACATGAATGTTTATCACTCACCTTCATAAGGATTTTCTTTGTTTGGAGCGAGGGGAGGTCAAAATGCGGAAATGAGTATTGTGTTATTTAAAATCAATTTCTCAGCCATATCCGAATTGGTTGCTGCCTTTTACCAGTCATAAGATAAAAATTACACCATTATATATATTTCAAAGATGATTTATTATAATTGGAATGTACTTTCTTTATATTATCCTTTTGAATGTATGTCTCAACGTTTATTCTAATTGGAATTTTTGTTGCATGATAAGGCAGCAACCATTTGATTTTCTGGGGGGTGGGGGGCTATGTTTTTTTTTTTAAAAGAAGTTTGTTTCCAGGTTTAAGTGAAAAACATAATTTGTTTTGGACCCTGAGAAAAAAAAAATGTTTGTTTCACCCTCAGCTGCCACTATATGTAATGCTAAAATTGAAAGAAAAAATTTGTTTTCAATTTGTCGCTAAAAAATAGATTGTTCTTCGCCGAAAAAAACCCAGAGCCCGCCCCAGAAAATCAAAAGGTTGCTACCTAATTTATCTTTGGAATAAATATTATGGCGGAACTTATGTTCTTTGACAATACCAATAAACGACCAAAACATTTTCTATTTTGGAGTGTGTATTAAAAAATTATTTGTGTCTTTTTGACCGGTGACTTTCTGTCTTATCACTTCTGCACTTAAAATTAACGGTACCAGTTTTCTTTCACCAGGTGCACATTTCGACAATTCATGTCTCCTGAGTGATGCTCGTGGCTTAAATATTTGAAATCCACATGTTGTGCTTGAAGGAAGAGATTGTTGTTTTCTCAAGTACAATCTTTTGGCTGAAATAAATATTTGTTTGTCAATACTTTAAACGACAAATTTATTATTTTACCTGTGTGACGTACATAATATAATTGTCATGTAAGGTACACACAGTAAAGACATATCTGTGACGACTCCATCAATAATACATGTGAAAGCAAAAGAGTCACAAGTTTTATGCTTTAGAAAGCTATATACTTTTATGATATATTATTTAGAAAGATTTCTGATATTTACAAGCTCTTTAGCTTAAAAAATATTGAAACAAATCAAGATTTCCATTATTTATACATGTCTTTTTAGAATTCTCCACCAAATCCACATGCAATGTCCATTGTTTTCTTTCATTCTAGATACCCACCTTTATAAATATGTTCTTTTTATCCTACCTGTTGCTGTGAAAATCAAAACACCCTGCATGGTCCACTTGTAAGTTCTCTCCATATATAGCAAGCTAGTGATTCACTTGTACTTTGCAATAGCAGATATTTGACATTTAGTATTGGAATCATATACCCCTCTGACATTTTTTTTAAATTTTCACTTTCAACACATCATGAAATTGAATACACTCCTTGATAATTAAACCAAATATTTTCTGACATCTCACTAGGAGTCTTCATAATCTCAGTTACTCATTTGAGTTACTTCTACATAATAATATCCTACTTCTACTATTCCATTTTCTCTTGTCAACATGCCAATACACAATAATAAAAGAAGATGTGTACCCAAGAAAATCCAATATCTTTTGAAGCTTTCTTTCCAAAAAAGTGTGACCAAGATTCCCAACACTACCATATTTTTATCGTGTCTTTGGTACTTTTTGTTTCAAATGATGTTTGCCAACTTCTAAGTTTTACTATCAAATGTATTGTATGGAAAATTTAACAAAACATTTTTATTTATCATTTGCACAAGAAGAATGAAACTGCATGGTTTTGAAATAAATACAAAACTGCAAAATATTTTGTCACAATTTTTCGTTCACAGACAAGACTACCAATCTATCAATATAGACCCTTAAACAATGTATACAGTTCATGTAAAGTTCTGTTTAAATGTTGTGTCAGTTCATGTTGCACTTCTTTAATGCTGCTCTTTTTTAAAGTTTTTTTTTATAATTTTTATTTTTTAATTTTGACCATCATTTTTGTTTCACAATTGTAGTATAAGAGTCCTGAATGGATCACATTGTTTTTTTCCTCCTCCAAAATATACTGTCAAATTGATGTTTCCTAGCCTCTAAATTCTTGTTTAACGATATAAAATACACGAAGAATGCCATTGATCAGTTTTATTTTTATTTCTGTGAGAATGCACAACATTCTTTTTTTAAGATTCAATACATATATAAATATAATCTATAAACAAAAAAAAAATAGCTGAAATCATCATGGAGGACACAACATATTTTAAAACTTGACACAATGTTTCAACAATCTTTTGACAAATAACCTGCAATCAAGAATATGTGTAACTATGCTAAGGTGATCTTGGCTAGATCAACCAAAGACCCAGATAATCTGAAATGGTGGAACAATAAGCAAGTTGAAAATTCCAAAGAAAACTCAATTTATACAACAGTGCTTAATCACAGTAAAAACCTAAATGTATTTCAAAGATATAACAATTATCATGTTATAATGAACAAATACCCCAAAATGTATATACCATTAGCCAAGTTCAAATCTAAAGTCCCTCGGGTGCAAACTTATCTTACAAAGACAAAATATTGGAAAAATTGTAACAAATCAGGAGAAAAAAACTCGCTTTATTGAACAATATAACCTGAAAAACTGGTGTAAACTCAGTGAAATTGAAAGAAAAGGCCATCAGCAACAAGATTGCAATATTTGTAAATCCGATGCCTTCCACACGTCTCTGCATGCTGCCAGTGCAACACAAACAACAAATGATATCGACCAATTATGCACTCAACTTACAACAACAGTTTGGAACATTTCAAAAAACTTAACAATGATGGAAAAATGATAAAAGTAGTGAACACAATTGTCCCGTACATAGAAAAGAAAACTTGAACTAATTTTACAGACGTAATTTGCAAAAATTATAAACTAACACCAATGTTGACTTCAGGAGAAAAAGAAAAAGAAATAAAATCTTACCTATCAAAACAAAAAGAAGAAATGTCTAACCTACTAAATGCAGATAATAAAATTTAAAACTTTCTAGCATCATCAAAATCATATAGTGAATATGAAAGAGAAAGATTGGGAACTTATTTTATTAGTAAGTCCAAAGCAAAACAAAGCCTAGCTAAAAGATTCAGAGAAGAGACCAAAAAAAAACAGAGAAAAAGTATAGGAAAAATAAACAATTATGAATTCGACAAGAAGAAATTATATTAATGAAATCAAATCACTTTCTGCTAAATCAAACATAAACTGGACCGAATTATCAAGAAAATATGAGGTCAAAAAATCTTATCATAAATTTCTACTCAATGGAGGTCAGGTTTTACACCTATTTGCAAAATCTGAAGGAGTTGAAGTTAACAAATTTAATGACACAAAAAGAAAAAGCGGCAGGGATTACTTCAGGCGAGTTCGTAGGGCTAAACACATATTATGTAAACGTCTATCAACACCAAGACCAGCCAAGCAACTTAAGAAGTAAGGGAATTATTACAGACTGGCGACTTGGATATAGGTGTTGCAGTTGCTCCTAAAGTCTTTAAATCAAATAATATAACAACCACTGGTGAATTGCTAGAAAAAATTGTGACAGTTTATGGCAGAAAATTTCCCCTACAACAGTTATGTCAGAAGCTGACAAACGAACAGTCTGAAATGGGTTTTTTTCAGGGCGTCTGCAAACACCATCCATCGTCATTTGAAATTAGGGCACGACCATTCTGGCATCTAGAGTAGGCCATACTTTTTGATAATGGTAAAAATTAAAATCGCATTTAAGTCTAAAATGACAAAATCGCAATAATAAATGCACGCAATAATTTTTGAATTTACAGTAATGGTTTCCTGTTTGTTTTATGAAAAATACCCGGATCAAAAAGCTATTGATGTACAAAGCATTGTTGAAAAGCCAAAGCTCTACATATTTGGTCAGTCAAAGAGTAGCGATTCTGACCAGATGTCATACAGTACTACAAGGGTGGAGGACCTTAAAGATCTAAGCACTCCATCAATTGCACCCGATGGTTTAAAGGTTAGTGACATAGTTATGATTTTCACTGGGGACAATCCTGCCCGACAATTTGAGTGTGGACAGCAAAGGGGAGACAATAACCGATGTATCTTTGGCTTAGCTGCAGTGAACCACTCAAATTTTGAAGCGGCTTTTATCCAGAAAACTCTATCTTTACAGCAACGTCTTGATCTTTTTAAAGCTGGTACTCTCTGGAAAACTTTCGACATGCAGAACAACATCAACCCCTTTGTAAATTTAACCAAGGAAACCCTTACTGATGAGCTAGATTACAGAAACCTTGATATTTACAACTTAAAAAAACCTGAACTGAAAACACTTCTTACAGAGACACTTCATGGAATACAGAGACCACCTGCCATGTCCCAATTTTGACAATACATACCTAGCTCACTTCATTAATATGAATTACGAAAAATGATCTTGTTGATGCTGACATTCTGACAATCTGCAACAGCCTTGTTGAAATCATTGTTTGTTATAGTCGTTCAAATGAAAGGACACCATAGCAGGTTTTAAGATTATATAACCAATGCTTTCTCTTTGCCATTTTGATCAAATATGTCATCATCAACCCTTAAAAACTAACAAAAGGTAGATGCTATGGCTCATACTTCCACAGCTTCACAGTTCATTTTCTTGAAATGTATCGACTCTGTAGTTAAGGCTGGAAGATGAGGAAAAATGTTTAGTTTTTCGAGCTTTTGAAGCTATTATACTTTTAACGCTCTCATTTGCCTGTGAAGACCCTAATTTGGATAATGTGTCCGACTGTGGTACCATTTGCTTTATAAATAGCTTTTCCAGGTCTTATTTAAGTGATGCGGAAGATAAATCTTTTCCACTAGGAAAGTTTGAGTGGTTTTGTTTGTTTTCAAATATCCACACCAATTTTCAGTGAAGTATTTCTTGTCACCATACATATGGTTGACTGTGGCATGGAAACCTTTTCAATTCCTTCAGGATAACCAATATTCTGTTCCAATACATATGACACATTCTGTACTATTGATTCTGCAACCATCCCTGACAACTCTCTATGCTTTGACTTTAGATCATTTACTTTTTTTATTACATTGTGTTTTAAATGGTTTTTGTCACTGATTTTGACCATTGTGTAATTTGGCATTAATACTTTTGCCCTATCAAAACCAGTTGAGTCGTCATCACCTACAACCTATGAAATTACTATGTCTTCGTCAACCAGTATCCTTAGCTTTTCTACCATCATATCTGGCACCATACCCTAAAAAATATAAGAAAGTATACCAGAAATTGTCTCTCTTGATTATATTTATTCAAACAAGAGCAAATAACCTATGGACAAGTAATATGATGAAATGTATCCATAATCTGGTTTTCTTATGTTTAACATATTTTAATGTACCCATTACAGTCCTTGGATGGTGTAAACTTCCCAATAACATCATACACCATTACACAATACACCTTGTAGGCGAGTGACATTTTCAGAAAAGACGCTTAGTTAGTGACTTTAATGCACCCACCTAACACACAGTTGATTTTTTTTTATATGTTATAGTATAATATCTGAACTTCCCTTTTTGGTCGGTCGTAAAAAAATCGTACAGTGCAATTTTTGTAAAAATTGAATTAAAATCGAGAAATAATTCCAAAATAAAAAATGACCAACACTGTTGAAGTGTGAAAAAAATAATATGTAGCTTTATTTTCTGTTGTCACAAAGCAAAAATTATGTACGTTTATCATGTCAATGTTTAAAAAATAAAACAAGTAATTTTGGCGATAAGAAAGATTTTTGTAAGATTTTTGGATTTTTTTTTATAAATATAGTGCCCATTTTCATATTTTTCTTCATTTCTTAGACATTTTCGGCTTGAAACCCAAATTAGTGAGGTTCGTATTATTCAAAAGTCCATTACTCGTTTAATAATTATTGTCATCACTGTATTATTCTGGATTTTATACACTTTTACACACTCCCCCTTTTCAATCAAATTTCCAAAATCGCTTTCTCGGTTAGTAATAGAGCATATAAGCTGAGACGTCAACGTTTTCTTTAGTCTTGGAAGAAAACCAATATCTTATTAGGGCCCCGACTAAAAGTCGGGTCGCCCTATACTGATCAGTCTGTCCGTCCGTCCGTCCGTAACACTTTGTGTCCGCTCCATATCTAGAAAACCATTATGATATCATACTTTATACTTTACATGTTTATTAACCACCACCAGAGGGTGTGTCATGATGTATGTACAACTTTCTAGGTCAAAGGTTAAGGTAAAATAACTTTGGTTTCAGTTGACAACCCTGTGTCCTGTGGTGATAATCGTGTCCGCTCTATATCTTGAGAATCCTTATGATTTCAAAGTTTATACTTGACATCCATTTTAACCAACACCAGAGGGTGTGTCATGATGTATGTACAACTTCATAGGTCAAAGGTCAAGGTCAAAAACTTTGGTTTCAGTTGACAACCCCGTGTCCTGTGATGCAGATCATGTCCGCTACATATCTAGATAACCGTTCTGATTGTATACTTAATACTTAACATGTTTATTAACCAACACCAGAGAGTGTGTCATGATGTATGTACAACTGCCTAGGTCAAAGGTCAAGGTCAAAAACTTTGGTTTCAGTTGACAACCCTGTGTCCTGTGGTAAAGATCGTGTCCGCTCCATATCTGGATAACCTTTATGATTTCAAAGTTTATACTTGACATCCATTTTAACCACCATCAGATGGCGTGTCATGATGTTTGTACAACTTCCTAGGTCAAGGTAAAAAAACCTTTTGTTTTAGTTGACAACCCTGTGTCCTGAGTTGAAGATTGTGTCCGCTCTATATCTTGGGAACCGTTTTGATTTCAAATATTATACTTAACATCCATTTTAACCAACACCAGAGGGTGTGTCATGATGTATGTACAACTTCCTAGGTCAAAGGTCTGTCTGTCTGTTGGTCTGTCTATCGCTTACAATATTGATTCACACTATATTTATTTACCCAACGTTATTGACAGCGGGGCCCACAGAGATGCTTCCATCTCAATGATATCTAGTTATTCTGAGTCAATTTGCACTAAGTCTTACTAATTAGTACGGTGACCAGACCCAGTATTTTTTAGATTTAATCGTCAAACATACTTTATGGCTATATTTTATATCATTGGATTCGGAAAAATGAGTACTATTGAAATATCGATGTCGTCAAAAAGAAATGTGGTAACAGTTTTGTATAAAATGAGGTCAAAGATCAAATTCTGTTTTATTTTTTTGACTCTGACCGTCGGTAAAACGCTTGCCGAAGTGGGGTGTCCGTTTGGCTGTGCGGGATGTATCAAGTTTGCAGTCACGTCCGGTCAGAATGGGGACGTTAAATCCGATGTCTCGTGTAAAGAGAGTGCCACGCGCTTTGCACGTTAAGAACCCTTGCAACAATTCTTTGACGGGTCCGTAGGTGACCTGTTGCAAGGCAAAATATCCGTCCCTATCCAATAAATCTTATTTCCCAGTGGCAGTCCAAATTTCCACGACCATCATTCTAGATAGCCTCTATTGTGACAAAACATACCTATTGTATTTATTTTTGAACTTGTTCTCGTCCTTAATATGCATGAAATATTTGCCACTGAACGTTAAGCAACCAACAATCAATCAATATTTTGTTACACTTAAAATTCACTTCTCGGTACATGAATCCTCAACTTCAATTGTGTGATTGTTTCCAACGCATCTTTCCTTTTTACCTCCATTAGAAGGGGATTTACCTCATCACCACTTATAAAGTTCTTTTAATGTTCTTTAATGGTGTCAGATATTTCATTTATTGATGTAATAGAACTTAAAAAAGTAAAAATTGTATTATTGATCAGATTTCTTGAAAGATGAAAAACATACAATTCTGACATAGGTGAAATCCATTTAAAACTCTCAATTAAAGTTATTTTTTCTAAGTTATGATTTACACATTTGGTCATAATCAGACTAGACAATGTGTAAGAAACTTAAAAGTCTTGGATAATACCTTGTTACAGAAGCTGGAACAGATGGAATGAAATCAGCAGATACATCATCTTGTAATGTTCCATTCATATTAACAACATTCCTGAAATGAAAAATGTAAACAAAAAGTTAAGGAAGCTCACATTTATTCATAAAAAACAATTTATCAAAATTATTCAAAGAAAATTTCCAGAAATACTGTGCCCCTGACAACCACTAGGGTTTTGTTTTTGTTGATAGATTATTGTTTTGCCAGATATAAAGCTTAAGTTGGTGCCTTCAAATATTTGTTATGTGATATGTGGTTATTATATACATATGAATGTTTGATTAATTATGTGTGGATAGTGTCGATTTGTTAAGCTTAATGCGATTAATATGATGAATTGTTAGTACATCAAGGGTTTGAATTGAGTTGCGATGAGCCCAAACAAATATTGAATATCTCTTATACTTATAAATTATTTATTTTCGCATGGATTTAAACTTATGGAATATTTCTTATATTTTGTGCGTACCATCCTCACAAAGACAATATCCTTTGCGTTTTCCATCTTTTTTCAACACGCTCATATCTTGCTCTACCCAAACCGTCGCTACAATGTCATTGGCGATGTCATGTAATGCCATATGTGTCCGTCCGTCGTCGTTTAAATCTTCCATTTCCAATTTATGCATGATCATGAGACAGACGTAGCCCTCAGTCACAAACTCAATAAAATTATGTACTTTGTTGAAAGACTCTGAAACATCTTTTTGTGCCACCTCTGTGATTAATCACATTTCCTAAAGATGTTAGTGTGCCCTTCTGGTTGGCACTGGCACCAACAAACAGTTTATTCAAAGTGTCCTGCAATATTATATACAGATGATAAAACATCATAACATTTCTTATATAAATAAACGTCATTCAGATTTATGAACTCAATGAAAGCCCAGATTTTTTAAATACAAATATTCTATAACCTTAAATATTTTGTGACGAAAAGACATGTACAGATTATGTTTGTTCCCCAAGGGTGACTGGGGAATAGAAATATGGTCACTTGGTCTTCCGACCGGCAGTAAAACGCTTGCCGAAGTGGGGCGTCCGTTTGGCTGTGCGGGATGTATCAAGTTCGCAGTCACGTCCGGTCAGAAGGGGGACGTTAAATCCGATGCCTCGTGTAAGGAGAGTGCCATGCTCTTTGCACGTTAAGAACCCTTGCAACAACTCTTTGAGGGGTCCGTAGGTGGCCTGTTGCAAGGCAAAATTTCTGTTCTTATCCAATATACCCTTATTTTCCAGTGGCAGTCTAAATATCTCCGACCATCATCCCAGATGGCCTTTATTATATTAGCCTACCTATTGTATTTATTGTGAACTTGTTCTCGTCCTGAATATGCATGAAATATTTGCCACTGGACGTTAAGCAACCAACAATCAATCAATAAAATCAGATTATGTTTGATATATGTAATTTTTATGAAAGCTGAACAGTTATAATTCTGTTTCAAGTAAATCAACCAATTTGAATCTTGTCAATGTTTATTCTGTAAAAAAATATTTGTTCAGTGGAAGACCAAGCTTATATAACCTGATGCAAAAGCATCCTTTTATGGAATTCCAAGAGCATCTCCCCATGAAATAAGGGGGAATATTTTATCACCATCATATGGAACATGTGCATGCAGTTTGTCCAGTATCTGGATTACCCCGTTTGTAGACGATGGGTTTTCGTCAATTTCCCCAATGCTAATCTGTAAAAGTAAAACTTTTTATTAATGCTGGCAATATTAATAAACTTTTTAAACAAAAGTTTGTTTTAAACATGCATGCATGCATCAAATATATATCTCGGTTCTGAAGATATTTGACAGATAAGACATTGTTTTACTAAATAATAATCAATCAATATCCATTTTTGAATTCGACGCATTATTTGAAATTCGATAAAACTATTTTTTTAGGTTTTCTTCGTCTACTTTGATGGAGAAATAGAATATGAAATAATAATTTAATTAAGGTGTGATTGCTATTGACACAACTTTACTCTGGAGACAAGGCCTTCAACAATAAGCAAAACTAATACAAAATAGTAAGCTTAAATGTTTCAAATGATTTGAAATAAATCGGACATGATTGATTTATTTTATTGTTTGTAAATAAACGTTGATGCGTCTTACAATTTTGCTTTGTTTAATACTACTGTCAAAATTCTCATGTTTTCTGGGATTGAATGCAGTCTCCTTCTCCTCTGAATGTGTGTTGACGTATGTAGCCAAGATACGTTCTACCATGACAGTCATCCTGTTCTTCAATTGTAGAAAGTTTTCCTTCGTAGAAAGGAAGGTCATGGCTGGGATGTTCATGGCGGGTATTGTCGGTGGTTCAGGGTTTTTTTCTTATTGTGGGTACTCTATTTTCGGCTATGTAGGCTAACGCCAAGTTATGCATTACATTTATGCTTTCCCCTGACTGGTGTCTGGCCACTGTGTTTCCCAACACTGTCCCAGCAGACTGTATACCCTAAAATGCAAGTGTTTCTCCATGAAATAACTGAAGAAACTTGAAAGTTATAATAGAAGACTAGTATATGCTATAGTGCATTTAGCCTCTTCCAGATTTACTATACTGTATAAGAAATCAACTATTTCCACTTTCATTTCTATGGATAAATATCTTAATTGTACGGAATTTTCTTAAAATATGAAACAGGTCGAGCTCCCAACTCGGATAAAGGTGGTGTTCTAACTAATAGTCCTATTTCAAATGCATTGTTCATAATACTATTTTACGATCCCATAATGTTTTTCATATAAAAAGGATTGGTCATTCCTTAAGGAGGTAGACCTAGGTTAAAGGAAGTTACTCTTAAAATCATCAGTACGTTTGTGTCAACCATTTTCATAAATATATTCTAAGCCTCTATGTTACATAGATTACTTTTAATCTGTTTCCGGAAAATTCCTCAAAATACGTTGATGAAACTGGACTTTTACAAACAAATTACTGATTTAAATAAATATCTCCCTGAACCAAGGTCTACCACCTTAAATAATCTTTTAAAATACCTCAAGTTTTTGCAGTATATTTTTAATGCTTTATATCATTAATCTAATTTCAGAATCTGATATCTTAACATTGACCCAAGAGGAACACATGTAGGTTAAATAAATAAAAACTGTAACATGTCAAAGTATATAATTTTTTCAAGTTCATATGTTAAAGGTGTTACTAAATTGTTTTTAACACAAAAATTCAGCTGAGACTTTCGATACAAATCTGAATAGTAAAATTAATCCTAGGCCTATTGTATTTCATTTATAACTTACACTGCAATCCTTTTTACAATTGTTTTTGTGAAAAGGAATACATGTATGTTGGGCTAATAAAAGATCAAATTTAATCTTCAAACAAGTACATCAAGTAGCTGTCATGATGAGTGCCTGTCATTTAATCACTCACCTGAAAATTCGGTTACATGCAGATCTTAAAAGCTTAATCTGATAAAAACTTTTACCCCAGAACAGACAGGATGCATATTGAAAATCACAACTCCTTTCATCATGTTCATTGACAAACTATAAATAATGCTGTTTCTGGTTAACGTATAAGTAATTATTTGAATCATGATTTTTCCAGATATCAGCAAACAAACAAAAATACCCGCAAAACTATATACATGATATTTCTGACCATGGACTAGAATAATTGTTCAAGTTCTGAGCTACAAATTTTTTGGAAGAAAACCTTGAACCATGTTAACACAAATTTTTGAGTAGCCCTAAAACAGGTATATACATGTATCCTTTTTTTTTCAATTGTATAATAAACAATGAAAATAGTTCATATTTACACTGTTACAACTCTTTATCATTAATTAGCATAATGATAATGTAAGTTCTACAATTTTTGGTGTATATAATTTCAAAGTTCAAATCATACTGGATCTTAAAAGGTCACCATGTATTCCCAGTTCTGCATACATGCTGCATGCACAAAATAATAGTAATGACTGCAGTGTTCATTAATATTTAAACCCTTTCAGATCCTGACAGAATCAAGATGACATTGGAGTTAAAGAATAGCATAATGACTTTGGTAATTTCTAGTTTCATACATTCACACTTACTATTTCAAAAATGGCAAATAAAAATATATGTTTGTTAAAACTCATTGTCTTATACATTGTACATGTGAGATAAATTTAAGGTTTTGAAAGACTCATTTATGATTTGCTTTTAATGCGTTTTACACATTACATGTATAGAAAGGAATAAATCAGTAACCCTTATAATATTACTTGAACAATCGAAAACTGTAGATAAAATATAATTTAGAGAGAATTGCATGACAACCACAGTTAAAAATATAGAAAACTGATTACTTGCATGTATTTTTTAAGTCCGAGGATAATAACTCTACAATTTAATCTTTATAGCGTGAGTTTAAGAAGATGTGGTATAGATGCCAATGAAACAACTAGGTCTCTATCAACTTGTAACAGTAAGCCATTATAGGTCAAAGTTTGGCCTTCATCACAGAGTCTTGGCTAAAACAGCTTAACAGCAAATTTTAAAGGGCCTGTAAAAAGTGGGTCTCATTGGGCTCTAAGGGTGACACGGTATTGACGATTTTTTGCAAGAGTGACACGTGAAAGTCCAATTATTGTGCTGTGAAAACCGAACATGAAGTCTAGCTGGACAGAGGAAATAACAAACAATTGAGAATTGCTTTTGTATAAATAGTATAAGCTGGATACCGGAATCTGACAAAACAGTAAGAAGGATCCGGGATCAGAACCCCCCAATGAGACCCCCTTAAAAATTACTAGAGTAAAACCATTCAAATTAGAAAAAAAAACAAAAGTCTAATCTATATAAAATTCAGAAAGAAAAAAAAATTGAATCATAACTGGTCACATGTTAACCATGCAAAATAACAAATCTACTATCTGCATGTCAGGTCATGACAAAACTGATTTCCCCTGTTAATGGTGAACTGTATGAGACAAACAAATAGAAATGCAAATGTAAAGTCACATCAGCTTTGCTGGTTGTAGAATTAAATCAGACCCTATATTAAATGAAAAGGGAAAAAAAATGATTAAAGAAGTAAACTGTTTTGATAACCTAGATCTTTTGGTCCATTGCTATATATTATTTTTTGTATTTTGTTTATAATTACTGCATATTTTCTAAATTAACGTTCAATATTTATTTTCAGATCTGCTTACCGAATTGATCATTCCAACAGTTACTGTAACAACTACAGAACATGAATTATCACACACAACTCCAATATCTACACTTACATAACTTTGTCAAACACAACACTGCAACAACAATGAGGAAAAATTCCACGTGGCCAAGAGGGGCACGACCATGATCATAAGATAACACCAGTCCTTGACCTTTTAAACAATACTTTCAAAGACAATTATGGGCTTGCCAGAGATATAACGGTTGACGAATCAATGATTGGATATAAAGACCGTCACCACTTAGTTCAGTTTATGCCTGGTCTTTGTTTTAGCTGGTGCAACTGAGGCTAGATTGTCTGAAGATGATTCTGAAATGGCCTGTACAGGGTCCCATGATTTATTGAGTCAGCCCCTGAATGCCAATCTGACTATTTACTGCCATCTCCTTCACTACAGTCACCATCAGTTAATTATTGCAGGGTTGTAAGCTTTCTCAAAACTTACCCTGGCTATCTTGCAAGTACAGTTAGACGGTTATCTAATTATTCTCTGGGTCGGCTAGAATCAGCGTGCTTGGGCTTCTGCTTCTAGGTTTTCGACTGCCGGCAGATCCGAAACGAGGCTCTCTCGTCTTCCGGATCTGCCTCCAATGTGGAGCACCACCAATGACCCTGAGGTACTACACTCCCCCCAACTTTGTACAAAAGGAGTAACCCCCGGGTAAAAACAAAAGATCATGCTAGGGAAATCAGTAGGGAACATACCAAAAACAGGATCAGAAACACAGTAAACCCGCCCCCACCCATGCCCTATGGAGACTGAACTACAGTTGGTCACCCCCCATTCCCCTCACCCTCGGGATCCCCATGTCACACACCCCAGGATTACGCATATATACATCCTCCCCTTTTGGCCAACGGGCCCTCAAATTCATTACTAAGAGCCAACTGGCTATAACTATGGTTAATTTAGGAGCCAACGGGCTGTAAATTCATTTAACAATTGTAACTGGCCAACGGGCCTTTCTGTTGCTATGTACATGTTAGGAGTTGCCCACCTACGGGTTAACTCCGTACAGACGGCTACCATCAAGGTGGGCCACCCGTACAATTTCCCTCGGTGATTCTGCCCTCACTGTCCCCACCACCTTTGCCACCTCATAAAGGTAATGAGGGTGGCCATGCCCTGCATTTGGTGGGGGGAAGTAAGGGGCATCACTCTCCAAGAGAATCCTGTATGGGGGCACCGACCTCAAGGCCTCCTTCTGCTCAGAGTTAAAGGACCTGACACCCATACCAAACCCATAATAAGCGTTGCGGTATGAGTCTTGCCACTCCCGCACCTGAGCAATCCCCCCCTGGAAACAGTGAAGATGAATTAACTGCAGCGGATTAGCTACCACACTCTTCAGAACCTCTAAGACCTCGCGATGGGCTCGGGCGTGAACCCTATCCAGTCTGCCACCCCGAATGTGCAAGACCACAGGCTGGTCAAAGCGGCAGGACTGGAGTGCCCATCGCAAGGTCGATATCTGCCGGGCGTGTAGTTTTTCCTCCACAGTGTAATCCACCCCCACCTCTCCAAGGGCGGACACACTTGGGTGCGACACCAGTTGGTGGAACCGGTGCTGAACGGCGTCCTCAAACTGCCCAGCACTCTTTGGGTGGATTCCCACTGCTCCAACCCACCCTGGCTCCAGCCTCAAAGGCACACTGGGCCAAGTCTTCGGGTCGCAGAAAACTGCAACCCCTCCAGCCAGCTTGACTGGATCCACAGGGACAGGGTCCAACCGCACCCTTAGGAAATCACCCAGAGATGTCCGAGGAGGCAGCCCCATCTTGGTCAGGGACCTATCCAGATGCATATGGCTGTCAAATGCCTCCGGAAGATCCCTGCACAATTGAGACTCCACTCCCCTACTCCCTGAGGGATTCCCCGGGTACTTTGATCCCTGTGCCGCCGCAGATGAGGATGAGCCTCTTGACCCTAGACTTGGAAGTGACCTGCTGGGACCAGGACGTGGAAGAGACATGAGGGAGGGTACAGGCCGGGTGGGGAGGGACATGAGGGAGGGAATGGACCTGGGAGAGGGCCCCGTGGAACTGAACGCCCCAACCTGCCCCATGGGCCTGGGAGTCCCCTGTGTGCAAACCGGAGCCCCCAGCCGGCTAAAAACTCCTGCCTTGGCTGGTGGACTCCCCTGCTCACTAGAGGAGCTCGCCTGGGACGGCTCACTGGAGCTAAGGTTAACCTTCCCCAGAAAGGCCTGACGCTGATGTTCCTGTAGTAAAGCCATCAACTCCACCTGCGCCCTCCAATGCATAAGGACTGCAGGTGAGTTTATTGGTGACAGTGTAAAGGTTCGCGGAACCTCCCACCGCGCCAATTGGCACACTGCTGCCATGGCTCCCCACTCAGCGGTCAAGTCCTCTGGAGTCAGCCCCACAGTCTCCAGCTGGCTTATCACCCAATGGATGGGGTCCCCAACAGCAGCCCCCCCCAGGGCCCTGAAGAGTGTGCTCAGCGATGTGAGACGCACCCGGGCTAACCCTGGGTCGGAGACTACCAGGTCACGGAACACCTCGGCCACGTGCTCCGCGAGAATGTGCCCTTCCAGGCCTGGTCCCCGGGTTTCACAGCCAGAAACTGGACAAGACAGTCCAGTACCAACTGCTTCACCCTGAACTCCATAGTGAGGTGTTGCCACCTCACCGGAAGCTGGGGAGCCAGACTGGCCCCGACACACCTCTAGACCCTGAGCCACCCCCTGAGGTGAGGTTGTCAGGAGAGGTGAGGTTGCTGCCGTGGCCTTCTTCTTGGCAGCTCTGCTCTTCCTGTTTGTCCTCGACTTCCTCTTCTTCTTAGTCTTCTTCACCTCCCCCTTCCCCTCAACCCCTTCAGACCCCCCACATACCTCTACGGCAGCCCCTGGGCTCCCCTGGACCTCAGGGTCCAGCTGCCTCAGCTCCTCCTCCGACACACACACTACCAGTTCCTCCGTCACCTCTGTGACGGAGGCCTGCTCTGGAGAAGGTGGCTGGCTTCCATCCCCTGTTTTGTCAATAGTGTTTGTGTTGTTATTCATCTGAAATAGATTTAAATTTACGCAGTATATTATGTGTGTAAAGAAAAAATAACAAAGTTGTCTATATATCTTTTAATTAGTTATAGAATATTAGAAAACAGCACTCTTCTTGGCTTTTCCTTCCTCAACTGTGTGATGGTTTCCTTAATCAGCTTTACTATTCTCGCCAAGACAGAGACGCAAACCTTGGTGATGCACAGCATCGAGAATCTGTATGTAGGACTTCCTTGCAGAGCCATAATCTAGTTTAGATCTAACAAGAGATCTATATAAATTGAGTAAAATGTTGCGATCAGCACCCCAGTTATTTTAGTTGTACAAAAAACTGCCTTAATCTGTATTTGCCTATTTTTCAGAAAGTGCCATGGCAACAATTTTCAAAATATATTTTTTTTAAATTCAGCAATATACCATCTCCAGTGTTTTTATATTTCATAGAGTATACATTGGTCTTTATTCTGCAAATAAATTTTATTCTGTCGATGCCTGCGTTCTTTTATAATTTTTCCCTAGAAAAAGGAAATTTTTCATTTTTTTCTGAAACCTAAAATTACTGATCATTGGTATTTTTGATTTGCTTATACCAGAATATTATGGACTGCTGATGTTATTTTGTTATTTAAAAAGTCAAGTACTATGCTTGTTTTTACAATATCAAAAGTAATTTTATTGCTCCATTTGTACAGATCTGTGTACACAAGTCCAAAGTTACCCCAATTTCACCTAAAAAAACATTGAATTTGAAGCCAAATTTTAGGTCAATGGTTACCATAGCAACCATACACATGAACAGAGAAAAACATTTTTTTTCAATTTTATCATATTTGAAGCATATATGCTAAATTTGGTGAAAATCTGACACCTATGGTTTCCCAGTCCCTATTGATTCCTTTGATGCTAACAGAGAACATTTCTTTTAATTATTTTGAAACAAATAATGATACTTATAACTAATTAAAACAAGATGGACACAGATGAAAAGACTTGTTGCCATTTATTTCTATATATCTAACTAAGTAAATTAATTTATCTCCCTTGAAAATATTCCAAACTGAAATATTTTCTTCATGCACAACTTCAGGTTGTGTACTACACCTGTGTAAAATTTCATAAATATTGGTCCATCCATTAAGGAGTTGTGCTTACAAGACATATGGACAGACAGACGAACCAAGGGATGGACAGGGTGATTCCTATATACCCCCCCCCCCCCCCCCCCAAAAAAAAAAACAACTTTGCTCTTTTTGGGGATAATTAAAGGACATCTATTAAACAATTTTATTTTAAAAAAAAATTTACATGTCAGACCTACTACTGTACCAAAGTTAGTAATTTGCATACAAATACCATTTTATGAAGTTTTATCATCATAACAAGCTATATGGTCATAATGGATTGCAATATAACGACAACTTGTTTTGTTTGCTATTATCAGATTGGTGACTTTTGTTTTTTTAATAAGGAAAAAATAAATGCTGAATCAAGTCTTATTGTAAATTCTCCTTGAAATCAATAATGCACAATATCAAATGATAACAAATCCTTCAATTCTCATTTAGGATCCAATGACCCAAAATAATTTGATTTTGTGCAGATCATTCATAAAATTTGCTGTATCACCGAAAATGATCAAACAAGCTCACCTGCATTGTAAATAAAGAAGATTGTGCCTTAGCTTTTATTATGCTTCATTTATAATCCAAATTGTAGAAATTTTTTATAACATTATACAGTTTGTGAGTGTTGTTTACATTTAATATATTTATGACTTCAGAAATAAAAATTCCCAAATACAAATAGTATTCTTAAAGTAAAAAGCAAGCTCTCATATACGTCGTCCTCTTTCACATATTCTATTCTATTCTATATACATAGAGCTACCTAGTCGCATATTTTCTTTTTTAAATACTGTGCCCTTGTAGCCTGCTATAAATTATTATCAATGTTGTTTCATGGCATCCAACGGCCGCTTAAAATTCACCTCTAGTCAAACGCCACTGAGATGCAGTTTGCGAATTATTCGAGACTCTCGGAATTTTTCGCCATTCGAATGATAAACTTTTTAGCGCTTCTTTTAGCAGACGACACAACAGCCGCACCACTCAAGATCAGTATAATATCCTAGAAAATGCCTAAGAGGAAGATAAAATCAACATTTCTAATAGATTCAGGTATAATTTAAATTATAATACAAACACATTTGTATTATTTACCTTTTCTTCATATGTCCGTCCTCATTTTGAGTGAGATCGAGGGGAGCTATTTCAAATAACCTGATAGTGCCTTATTTATGTCACTTCAGTCTCTTACCATCATGCTGCTTTTGTTAAATATCACGACGCTTTTCGTTTAAAATACTTAAAAAAAATCAGCTGTCATCCTCCTGCTCAAAGTGAAAGTAGAGAGTCAGCAACAATGGTTCGTCCGCTAAATATTAATATTATATATTTAGATGCATTTTAAAATTAAAACTACACTTTATTATATAGATGACGGATATTCAAATTAAACGTAAAATGGGGTAGAATTAGTACTGCAATTCGAAACCAGAGTTGTTTTAATGTTTGTAACCGAACTAATAATTAAGTATAACAAAATAATATAATTTGAAGGTAAGTGAATAAATGTAAGTAAAAATTAAAACATACGGCTTGAGACATAAAATATGGAGGATTGACATTGACATCATTAATAGTTAAGTAGAGTCATAGCAAGCATTTTAATAATAATGGGAAGTAAACGGAAAATGTCGAAAACATTTGGACTAGGCTCTGGACCAGCAAAGGGCAAAAGAACAAGTACAAGATGTGGAAGACCAACTGTTAATTTTATAACTAGGAGGAAAAGGATTAAGCGGAAGTTTCTGCAGCTGTCCCTTGTTTTAAAGAGAATCAAACAGACAATAATTAGTAAGACAAAACCACCAAAGAATGCCATAACCTTTCACGTCCGAACTATTAGAAAATGGATTAAGACTAAAAATCAGAGAAAGGATAATGCATAATTTAAGCCCACAAGGTTAAAGATTTGTGAATTTGGAATCATTACAAGGACATATCAGTGAAATAACTATGCACGTATGTCTGTGTCCTTCAGCAATAGAGCTAAGTTCTAAAAACCAATCAAACTTGTAAGCGAGGAAGGAAATTAGGACTTGCAAGCGTTCTTTGTGCTCAGTGTGAAGGATGCCATAAACAATTTTAAATTCTGCACTAGCCCATCATTGCCAGAAAATAAAAGGTTTGATGTAAACGTAAGAGCTGTGTGGAGAAGTATTGCCACTGGAAATGGACCGTCTCACTTGAATGAAATCATGGAGACAATGAATTCACCAGGACTCTCTCAGCAATGAACAAGAAGTAGGGGGGTGGTGGTTAGCAGCTCTCCAAGAAAATATTGAGATGTTCTTGCCTTTTACAGGGACTAAATAAATGGACAAGACATCATTTCTTTAACACGTCTTTATTCTCCATAAACATGCTCATACTAAAAACACAAAAAACAGCATTACGGGTCTGACCTTACACCCTTACCTGTAATAGCCCCGACCTCGAACAGGATTCAACCCTAATACATATCCCCCCCCCCCCCGCTTAGCAGCAAAAATTTGGATTTTTTTCCCACAGGTTGAATTCAGTTCAAACCATAATACTTATTAATATCAATTGATGAAAAAAAACCAATATCCAGTACAACATTACGAATCCATATGCAAAAATCTTATTGAAATACGTTTGAACTCTTTGCTCTACAATCTCACATCTTACGCCATATGCTCTAGTAAAATTTGATAACGTTATAAAAGCACATTACAATTATTTGTAAAATAGCAAATATATAAGTGAAACAATATTGTCATGACTGTAGCTGTTTATAATACGTCGATAAGAAACCAACAGAGACCGCTACCTCTTATTGAAAATGAGCTTTCCACAATAGGTTTCATCCACCATAACTGTTTCTCTCACACTCTCATACCCCCACCCCCTACTCTCTCTCACAGACTCGTGGATACGTATTTATAGTTAATGAAACATGTTTCAGAAAAGCAGCACCTCTTGAAACGTCAATTTATGATTTCTATCACACCGCTACTGACAATATTCCACATGAACATTCATTCTACTGTATCAAATGATTTCCGTTATCATGAACAAATTTGATGAAAATCAGTTATGTGCCAATAGTTTAAACTGATATGCAAATCTTGAATGAATTTATGCACAATTATTTAAAAAAAAAAAAAGGGCTATTCAAAGTCAACCAAAAATATAATGAAATGCAATAATTTTGAACAAACGATTAACATTAATAAAGTGCTTCAATTAACAGTTCAAAATTTATCAAATTGTTGGACATCTATACAAGAATACGAATGACGGCGAGATAACCCTCACACAAATATCAGGTGCAACAGAGATGATGCTGGTGATTCTTTTATTGTCTTTTTCTTACATTACTTTATTACGCAAACTTTATCTCTGGATATTTATGAATTAGCGGCGGTGAAAATCCCACACGCTTATGCAGTTACGAGCAGACGCTACTTTGATCATGTATTTCATTGTAAGCGGCGGAATAATTTCCACACGCCCAAGCTATAATACACTTAATTTATTATAGGCGGGGGCCTTTTACTAATAATCTCTTTGGCTTTAACGTTGAGATCAGAAACATCCATCCAACGTGCGTTCTGTGCAGGTTCGCCACAAAGATGAACTAAATATTTATGTGTTCCGTTCACTATTTTACAAGCAAGTATACGTTTGATTTTAACATTGTCTTTGATATGACTATCTGTGGACGATTCTGGTGTCGTAAAATTAGTGTCTGTGCCAGTTAAGTCAAAAGATTTTTTTTAAATAAACATCTGATATCAAGAAATGACCGGATGCAAACCTTCATTGAATCTTGAACATTTTGTTATTTGGATGAGAAACACAAGGACTTAAAAAAATATATAAATGTTAATATTGCAAACACTCAACAGATGCATGGGTTGGAAAGGGGAGAATTTTACTTAAATCTTTTCTTTTAATTATATGCATGTACGGCTCCTAAACCAGTTGTCTATTCTAATGAACAAGCACTACAAACTGCTCAGAGTAAGAAAAGACCATAGTTTGTGCTCAACCAGTATTAAAGTCGGGCACATATTATACTTGACAAGACTTGACATTACTTAACCATGTTAACTACACTTGATTTTGGTCTCGACTTTACTTAATAAGTCTGATTGAGTATTTGCTAATCATGATATAGTATGAATATGGTCTCGAACTTTCTTGACTCAGTCTTGAGCTTTGAATTTCGTCTAGACTGGTCTGAATCAGCCCATTTAACTCAATTATATATTGGTCTAACAAAATTTTGTTCACTGCTGTCAAATTAATGGATAAAAAAACTATATTTTTAATTCTGATTAAATTCATATCTATAGTCATTTTTGTCTCGCCTTGACGGAGCCAAAAAGCGAGACATAGGTATGCTGTTTCCGGTGTCGGCGACGGCGTCAACAATGTATTAGTTTGTGATTAGCTCAGTTTTATGGGGAACCAATAGTGGTATGTCAATGATAATTGGTATGCAGATGTATAACCATTACCACATCTCATTGCCATGGAGATTATTTGGCTCCGCCCCCTCAGTCATGGTCTAATGACTTTGAATGGTTTGCTTACTTTACATGTATTAGTTTGTGATTAGGTCAATTTATGGAGATCCACTTGTGGTACGTCAATGATAATTGGTATGCAGATGTATTACCATTGTCACATCTCATAGCCATGGAGATTTTTTGGCTCTGCCCCCTCAGTCATGGTCTATTGACTTTCACTGGTTTGCTTACATTACATGTAGTAGTTTTTGACAAGGTCAATTTTTGGGGATCCACTTGTGGTAGGTCATTGATATTTGGTTTGCAATTGTATTAGCATTAATTAGCACAATTCATTGCTAAAATTACAAAAAGACGATACATATTTCTGTGATAACAGTTTATTAATTATTACTATTACTTTATCACATTAACTTAAGACTTTTGATAGGGCCATGTGAGCTTATGCCATCACCTGGCGTCCGTCGTCGTAAACTATTTCAAGATTTTTCTCCTCTAAAACAACTAGGCCAAATACTCTCAAACTTTAAACGAATGTTCGTTGGGGTATCTTCTTTCTAAATTGTATCCGAAGTTTCGATCCATCAACAAACATGGCCGCTGTAGCTAAAAAAGGAACATAGGGGTCAAATGCACTTTTTGGCTTATATCTCAAAAACTAAAGCATTAAGAGCAAATTTGTCAGGAGTAAAAATGTTCTATAGGTCAAGCCCTGAAATTTTCAGACGAATCTAACAATCCATTGTTGGGTTGCTGCCACTAAATTGGTAATTTTAAGGAAATTTTGCAGTTTTGAGCTATTATCTTGAATATTATTGAATATAAAGATAAAATGTAAACAGCAGAAATGTTTGGCAAAGTAAGATCTACAAATAATCAATATGATCAACATTTAAATGGTATTTTAAAGCAAAACTAATAATTGTGTAAGGTTTAAGCAAAACGTTTTAGGTTAGCGAATCGGGATCTTGAGAGCCTCTTGTTATAAATGTTTGTAGCCATCTCAACTATATATTGGCCTTACATAATGCCACATTGTTTGGTAGTTTGTTGTATTGCTGTCAAATGAAAGGATTAAATTAATTGATACTCGGGGGGGGGGGGGGGGGGGGGGGCAGGAGGATTTGTTTTTGATCGGTTATTTATTTTTGTAAACTGAGAGGACAGATTATTCATTTTCTGCACTATTGAAGCAAGATTTTTCATTTTCATTAAAGCAAGGGACTGATCATTCATTTTTTACCACTATATTTATGATATTCGAAAAACATACAATTTTTTGAATATTTGTTAATCATGTTTATTATGAATAATTAGATATAGGAAGATGTGGTGTGAGTGCCATTGAGACAACACTCCATCCAAATAACCATTTTAAAAAAGGCAAACCATTAATACATGTATAGTCAAGTCATTGTGTACCATTTAATCAGAATACTAGTAGATCATTATCCCCTTCAGAAATTGTAAGATTCAAGATTTCATTCATAACCTCAGACACATACTTGTGTAGAAGAGGACAATATATACAAATATTTTAAGATAATACATAGCGAGACAGGACAAACGAAACACAAATACATAGTAACAAGTATATTATAAGAGACAATTGGTATAATTAGATTAAGTATTTTATAATTTTCTGAACGAAAAGAATCATTTATATTCCCAAGCAATATACACGTATTGCATATATTATGTATAGTATTAAAGTTAATTTAGTTTGGTTTTACCTAGCCTCTTTCAAAAGTATTGTCAAACATATTTTGCCGAGTGGAGCGAGGCCAAAATTTGTTTTGAAGGGTTTTGGAACCACTGAAGGCCCAATAAGCTATAGACCTGCTGAGTTATTTATTTTCAATGCATTGCAAGTCAGGTAATTTATTTTGAAACTACCACAGAACAAACCATTTATTTTTGTGATTATCAAGGCTGAGTTATTTATTTTCAAAATCCTCCTGTTTTTCGCAAATCTGTCTGAATCTTTCTTCGGATTGCTCAACGGCAGACCTTCATCTTCAATGTTAACGCAGGGTAGTCTGCTCAAATAAATAAATAGTACAGGTGGCGCTGTAAGTGCAGAGTAATGATTAAGTGTGTATTTACGAATATAAAACTTTCATTTTTTTTTATTCTCAACCCTCATAAATTCAAAAAATAGAAAGAAATAAACGACACTTTGATTTAATCGATGTCCCGTTTCATCTGTTCATAATGCATGACTGATTTCGTAATGCACGGATGTGATTTCGTAATGCATGACTGAGATTTCGTTATGACTGGCTCTAGCAATTTCTCCGTTCATAATGACCAGATGTCGAAATTTCCCTCTAATAAAACATGGGCATTTCTATACATATTGTAGTACGTTGGTTAATAAAATATATTAATGTAATCAAAATATGTCTGCAAGACAGTACAAAGTTTACTTTTGTTTTGACTGTGACTGTCAATGGATGTTCTTTTGTAACCCTTATTCCTTTTTTCGAATTTATTGTTGCAGTTTATACATGTTTCACTATCATCCATTGTTATTATCTCCCTTTAAATCCCAAAAGGGACCTGGTAACCGACCCATAACTGATCGAAATTGTAAACTGATTAAAAATTAACTTTTTACAACAAACTTACCAAAATTCACCTGTTCCAGATGAAGATACCAATCAATGTGACTATCTGTCAACTATAAATCGGTTCAATACACAAATGGTTCTGCACGTAAACAAATAAACCGGAAGTATGTTTAGTAGAGTTACGTCCCCCTGAAATCAAAGGAAGACGAAGACGAATCACGTGGTACAAACTCCGAGATCTCGTTTGATTCAAAAATGGCCGACGAAAAGGCGGAGCTTAGCTGAAAAGAAATATTTTGATTAATGTGGGCGTTAAATGAGGTTTCCAAAGGTAAATAACTATGGAAGGTTAAAGAAAAATATGTCAGCTTTCGATTGATATACATTGTCCCATGCCCTCAAAATTTTTATAGATGGAAAACGAACGAAACGTAGCGCACCTGTTTGAGAGCGCTATTTCGAGGGTTTTTCAATGGGAGTCAATCGTAGCTCTATGGTCCGCAAATATCAAAAATCATCAAAAGGACCTTAAGAGCTACGTTTTCGCAGCTACGGATTCATCGTATCGACGACGCATCAATTTGGTACGAGAACCCCCACAGCGTCAAGAAATACTTAAAGAAGATTCGAAAATGCACGCTACAACAGACCATAATCAATAATGGATGACTAAACTTCAGGTTTTTCGTTCAACAATACTTGAATGTTTATCAAGAATTGATGCAACACTTACTTCTGGAAACCAATCAATTATTGAGCCTAACTATCAGATACTTATGGTCATAATCAATCATTTGTATTGTGCGGACAAGTTAGTGCCTTGCACGGCCACAAAGATGATGATACTAATAAGGGAAGCAACCGTATCAACTAACCCGTTGCCATTGCCACTTCTTGGTCTTATTCAAGTCTGCCTCGCTACTGGGCCTCTTCTTTCCCTTTTGGTCAGGTACGACTGCTCTCCTAGGTAAACGGTCTGGCGAAAATCGACAAGAACCTGTTTGGCTTCCTCTCCTGTGATGCCAGACTGCCTTACCAATAATGTTGTATTCTAATAAGATACAATTGAGTGGAATGTTACCTGGTCGTAGACCCAGTGTGCATCCTGCGCCTCATTTTGCCAAGGACAAGTATAAAGTTTTCGGCAAAATAAAGACTGCTTATTTTTCTGGGACAGCCATTGTAGTCTGTATTATTTGTTGCTCCTGCCATTCAGCATCGAAAATATGTTAAGCAAAGGTTTCAAGTTTAACTTTTAATATTGATAAAAAGTTATTAAAATTTTCTTTTTTTGGAATTTTCATCACCGTCTAGCTTTCCTTCCCTGCTGCGTTTTTATATTTAGTTCGTTTCCATGCTGACCATTTTATATTGTCATTTGCATTATCATCAAGGATACCAGCTTTTCATTTATTTGGCGTGTGCCACATTGGAGACATTCTCCATTAACACAATTTTTTTGATAGGTGAAATTTTGTTTTGGGCATAAAGTCCAGCTAGAAAGTTGGTATTTGTCCCGTATAGCCAATATCTCAGGTGTTTCATTATTGTTTTCATTATTCTGTGTCCTTTCCTCATCTACGATCTCAAATTATTTGCCCGTGTTGTAAGAAAGATCTCAAAGCGTCGACACATAGCTCTAAATTCGTAAATTTGTTCACGACTACAATTATCTGTCGTCGGTGATTTCCATGTGAATATAATATTTTTGTCAGATCTCATAGATATGTCGATTGGCAAATTGAAATAGTAATACAAAAGGGATATAAAAAATTAACATGAAATCGTTTAAATGTAGTTCAGATATAGTTCTTGAAAAATTCCTAATTCTATCAACTTATTCAATTATTCAGTCAGCATCAAGGGCCTGTGAATTAGTATTTTTCTATTGGTTTTGATCCTTCATATCTGTTTATAGCAAATTAACACGTGCAAGTTGTTTAGTTTGAATTGCTCCACATATTTCCTATCGGGGCCTTTTATAGCTTTCTACAAGTATATGGTACAATTATTTCTGTTTCTTTGAACACACTCTTTTGTGAAATGCAATTAAAAACAGAACGTCGCTTATCATTATACTAATGGCTGGTCCATTTTATGCAATATAAACACAATATGACATTTTCTGCATACTCGTGAAATACTCGCCAAGAGGTCCAACACCACCACTATCATAACCATCCAGTACTCCTGAGAGAAAACAAGGTAATATATAAACACAAAGTTTTTTTTATCAAACTGATTCGAAGTTTGAAAATTACAGGCAGTGAGGGTCATAAATGCAATCCACATGCTGCAATTTTTTTTTCTTTCATATCGTTTAATAAACAAGTTCACAACTTCTAGTATTACAAATCAGGCTATACAAAGTTTGCTCTGACTAAGAGTAATATCACAGGGTCAATATCCATGTCGTCTTATAATGTGAGTCCTGAATTTGTGTTTTTAATTGCAACTGGACTTAAATATATTATTCATCCGAACCAGGTTCACCCTGACAAGTTTATATATTTTTAACCAGATATATCAGGATATTTTATATAACATTTTTTCATAGGAAAAGAAGTCTCCAGTGATGAAGAGTCGATATTAAGAATGTCTTGTCAAGTTCTCAAAGGACTTCATCTTTGTCCAAATATAATAAGACTTCTGACAGATTAAGAGCAAAATCATCTATTGAGCCTGGCAAGATCAACAATACCACAACGTCTTCATGCCGTCTAGGCAAATCAAGATCATTAAGACAGTCCCGATCTTCAAGGCTGTCCCGATCTTCAAAGAGATCCAGATCATCTAGACGGATTATATCTTCAAGAAGGAGTAATGGATCTTCAAAAAGATCAATAAGTCATCGTAGGGAGAGGTCTAGATCTCCACCCTGCAGGGCCGTTCTATCATCATCTAGAAGACTTCCTTCAAGATCAATGTCATCAATCAAATTCAAATCCAGTGGTACCTAGATAAAAAAATCTGCAAGTTCCAGACCTGTTAGACAAGGGGATACAGTTCCCATGAAGAATGAAAGTAAGTATATGAAAACTAACCAATAATCAATATGTATAGATGGGATAATATTGTATTGATTGATTGTTGGTTGCTTAACGTCCAGTGGCAAATATTTCATGCATATTCAGGACGAGAACAAGTTAACAATAAATACAATAGGTAGGTTGTTGTAATAGAGGCCATCTAGGATGATGGTCGGGGAAATATGGACTTCCACTGGTAAATGAGGGTATATTGGATAGGGACAGAAACTTTGCCTTGCAACAGGCCACCTACGGACCCCTCAAAGAGTTGTCGCAAGGGTTCTTAACGTGCAAAGACCGTGGCACTCTCCTTACACGAGGCATCGGATTTAACGTCCCCCTTCTGACCGGACGTGACTGCGAACTTGATACATCCCGCACAGCCAAACGGACGCCCCACTTCGGCAAGGGTTTTACTGCCGGTCGGGAGAAGACCAAGTGACCATATTTATATTCCCCAGTCACCCTTAGGAGAGGGATAATATTGTAAATGCTTAAGTTATACATTTATTTTAATAAATACTATTAAAATTGGATCTGATGTAATAAAAAGTTTCACATGAAAAAGTGCATGTTTTTATAAATAAAAAATAAAAAAACTGAAATATTTGTACATATTACATTAGAAATCTTCAAGTTGTTAATGTTTGTGTCATTTTGGTTTTTTGTGGATATTTGTCTTATTGGCTATCGTACCATATCTTCTTTTTTACATTCAAGATTCATTAGATTTGGTAGAATATGAATTGATCAACTTCATTTTTATATTCATAAATTAATATGACCAATATGCATGATATGGTATAATTTTTTTGATAAGCTTCTTATTTGTTTCTCAAAATGAAGAGTCAACAATATGTGATGTATGCATGCACATGTGTGTTTACTTTCATTACAAAATAACAGAAGACGGTATTATACTTACTCACTGAGACAATGGACCTTTTACAACCATATTTCTATACCCCAGTCACCCTTGGGGTGAGTTATCAGATGACAAATATCTTAGACAAGCTAACAGGCGTCTTCAAACAGCATTGGTAGATGAGGTAAGAGAACATATAAGTGAATTGTTGGATGCAGGCTGAGAGTCAAACAGTCCTTATGCTAGAAACGCTGTTCACGTTCGGGAGGACAGATCTTTTAAATAGAAAGATTATGCACATCAAAATCCAAAGGAAATTTCATCTTTCTGAAACACAAAATGCATTGAAATTTAATATATAATAGTGAATATCAGGCATTAAAACTTTTCTAACTTGACAGGTACAAAGCCTGTACTCCAGTGTAATTTTTGTACTCCAGAGTAATTTTTGACATGAAAATGCAGCCATATTTGTCCGTTTTTAAAGTAAAACCATAAAGATTGTACCTTCAATGGTGTTACATGTTTGACCATGCCTTAAGTTATGTCCTGTATAATCGTCGGATTGAGACATTACAGATTAAACTATATATTTTTTTTCTTACCCAATATCAGTATAATTGCGCCTCACCATACCATAAACGACAAATATTTTATTTTACCTATGTGACGAACCTGAAATAAATGTCTATCCAGGTATATCCCAACGAAAATCGCAAACATATTAGGGATTGCCACGTCCGCGCATGGTACCAAATAGTTGCTAATTGGAATTGTCTATGGCATTTGGAATTTTTAACTACCCATTGAGGAAGAATTAATTTGAATTTAAATCATATTTCGAAAAATGTATGTTATGTAAAATAAGCCTATATTTTGACTGTTATATAGTATAAACACAAAAATACTGAACTTCGAGGATAATTCAAAATAGAAAATCAAAAGTCCAAACACATCAAACGAATGGATAACAACTGTCATATTCCTAACTTGGTACAGGCATTTTCTAATGAAGAAAATGGTGGATTGAACCTGGTTTTATAGCTAGCTAAACCTCTCACTTGTATGACAGCCGCGTCAAATTTCATTATATTGTCAACAATGTGTGAACAAAACAAACTTACTCAAGGAGTAAAATGTCAAGACTAGGGGTACAGCATTCTATAATGTGTTATCATCTTAATGTCACTAAAAAACAACAAAAGTAACAACGAAGCACAACGAAGCACAAGAAGGCATACAACAAATTTAACATACTCATTTTGCTTTTCTTATACGACTTAATCTATCTCTGTAAGGCTACCCGTAAAGGATAGAAGGTCTTCGGTATTATTTAATAGTCTACTGTATGTACTCGTGTGAAATTGCGCGTTTGAAATTCGCACAGGTAGACATAAAAATAATTTTGTCGTTCAAAGTATGACGGCATACATACATGCAGAGTCACGTAAAGTAGATATAAACATAAAGAAATAATAATAAAATAAAATAATTATGTGGTTCAAAGTATGACGGGATAGATAAGTACAGTTTCACGTCAAATAAAAGTATATAAAACAGACATAACAGAAAAAGTTTTTCAAGTTTTTCAAGTTTTTATTAAATCAGGAAAATCAATACAAGTATAATGATGTCTTCCCCCACATTAACATGATATTACATCACATGAATAAATATATAATATGTATGACAAAATATCAAATCAAAAAGTAGTATAATTGAATAAAATAGTTTGGTCATTCATAGTATGTAAAGATCCATAAGTAAAAGTAATATTGACAAATGAAATAATTTTGTCGTTCAAAGTATGATGTTTTAAATAACCAGAGTTACTTCAAAAGAATATCTCAAAAACTGACTTAACTCACAAGTAATATTAATAAAGACAAACAAAAGAAATCTATAACACGTTATTAAGATGATAACCAACGTCAGTACGCAAAATCTATACTTCAAGACCATCTTGTATTATTTGTGAAGTTGATACGGTATATTTATGAACAAGTTCTGGGTATTTTCTGATGAACTTTTTAGAAAGGACGAGACGTTCTTTGACATACCCCTGGTTCTTCAACTTTCTGCTCAGACACTGATGACGTTTTTCAAAGTCTGAATAGAAGCTGCAAGCTCTCGCATACCTAATAAGTTGGGAAATGTATATTCCATATGCAGGTGAAGTTGGTATATTACTACTAAGGTTGGGAAATTGATAATTTCAAAATTAAAATCGTCTCGTTTGTCAAAGATTCTGGTACCGAGATGACTGTGTATGTTAAATTCGAGGTATAAGTCTGAAAATGAGGCGGAGGAAGCCGTGTCTATGGTCTCCTTTAATTTCTAGTTCTGGTGGGTATATTAATGGAACCCAATCAGAACAGTTCGGATTGTTAATGGAAAGAACATCATCAATATATCTGAAAGTGAAATAAAATAACCTGGCTGACTAAGATTAACCCTGAAACTAAATTTCGGAAATCCTTGTATTGTAGTTCCTGAGAAAAATACGACGAAAAATATTCATGGGACGGACGGACTGACGGAAGGACAGACAGAGGTAAAACAGTATACCCCCCTTTTTTAAAGCTGGGGTATAATTATCCAAAAAGTGGTAAAATTTGGTAAAAATGCTGTAATATTTCATTGAAGCTCTGGTTGATCAAGTTTACATCTAATATAACTGTCAGTACATATAAAAATTTATCTTGAAGAAATTATCGATTTGGTTGGTCAAGATTAACATCTTATACAACTGTAAATAAATCTAGAAAATAATCTGAAGCAAATGTCCGATTTAAGGTTACATCAAATACAATTATCAAAGGAACTTGTTAAATTTCCAGTATTTTGTATTTTCAAAACTTCATATGCGCAGTTAAGCTACATGTCTACAACTCCCAGTTTATGCTTACATGTCCTAAACTTATCTATCAAATCATGAGTATGCATTAGCTATGTAGGCGTGTCAAATCTGTATCATATGCGATGACTAGCTAGTACAAACTGCAACTCTGCACTGTTATGATTTCATAAATTAAGTAAATAGGACAAAATTATCTCCCTTACATATATCTAAATGCACCTACCTTGTTTATCAAGTATACATGTAGTTCAATTCTTAAAAAAAATCATATTTTTTTCTAACAAAAATAATTAATTTCTGTGCAAAAACAGTATAATTATGTTTTGTAATCCCAACTCTAGTTTTCAATGTGGCTTCCAACTTTCAGAACGACCAAAAGTGAATTCTAGTTTGATACTGTCAAATTTAAAGATAAGTGTCTGTGATGTATCCTTATCTATATACAAATACTAATACATACCTCAGACTTAACACCTCTGTGTCCAAATTTCCCCGACCATCATCCCAGATGGCCTTCATCGTATCAACCTACATATTGTATTGTTGTGAACTTGTTCTCGTCCTGAATATGCATGAAATATTTGCCCCTGGACGTTAAACAACCAACAATCAATCAATCAAAAAGGTTTCGTAACTGAAATAATGTTCCATTTTCTGGTGAGGAAGTTCCTTTAAACAGCTGATTGAATGTGTCCTACAGATAAAAATGTAAAAAGTTAGTGGAATAAAAAGTCTCTTTCACAAGATGTATAACAATATAACTTTAATTAAATCAGAATGATGGAGGGTCCTTCACGTTTTTTTGGGGGGTACCATTTATAAATTTTCCAATGTATTGGTCAGGTGATATCAAATGCTATTGAACAAGTTAAACAAAGAAATGTACAAAACTTTTCAGGTACTTAGATGGTTAAAGTTTATATGGGAAAAATGCTTATTTATACTTATTGTCTATTCAGCAGTCATATACAACATGACAATCTGTATCTACATAATGAAAAAATAGTTCTGTTATTTGAACAATGAAATACTTTGAATTGGGTGTTAAAACAAGTGCAAGTTGCTATAAGTTTAAATGCTATTATAAAAATAAAACCTCAATACTAATTCTTACCTGCAATGATATGACATGGGCATGCCAGTCTTCGCTTTTCCAAATAAAACCTTCTAGGCGATCTTCTTGTGAAATCCCATCAGCTCTGGCTCTCTGTGCTCCTTCTCCTCTTGCAACCGAGATTCCATCACCTCGCATCAAAAGTGGCATCATCTTATCGTGTGCTTTAGGTGTATACTGTTGTAGATGTTCTATAATTTCTCCCGTTTTATTTTCATCTTTCTCCAAAATGCCAAATGGTATCTGAAAAATCTACGTTTGAGCCATGGCGTTGATCCAACTTTTCCTTCTTATTAAGTCATTTAGAAATGCATGTCCTCCTCTTAAATGACAATCAGGTACACACAAACAAGGACTAGGCATCGTTAAAAGTGTGTGGTTGTTTTGCAGTGCAAAGACGGAAGTAAAGGACGAAACTGAATGGTCTCACTAATAAGAGACAAGAGGAATTTTAGAGACAAACAGCGACAAGAAGATTAATTTAATGACAAAGGGGGGTCCAAACCACGGAACACCATAAAAATCGAAAAAAAATAGGCTTCAACCACCACAAACTCCATCTCCCCGCATACCAGATCCGCTAAAGCAGGCTGCAGCCATTCAAATAAAACGTTAAAAAATCATTAACACTTTTGAGTGTGTAATTTAGGTTAAAACAAAAATCGATAACAATACCAAAAATCGTAACAGAAAAAGGAGAGAAAAATCATACCAGACATATATTGTAATAGATTGCAGTGGTTTAAATAAATATTAAGATGACAAAAGTATCATGGAAAACATAAACTGAATGTGGCTGAAGAAGTTTAGCATTATCTACTTCTTGCTAGCTGGACCGTGAAGTCATAAGAAGGTTAAGAGGGTTACCCTCCTTTCGGAGTAGTCTAGTTGGCCAAACGATGAAAAGAAAAGCTCCGAGTGATTGTACAGGAAGGCTCCGAGTAATATTACAGTCAACTTGCGAGCGATTGTACAGTCAATAAAAATATCCGACATGGAAAAAATGAATATATTCGGATTTCTACTGGGACAACGGCTTTGAAACTTTCAGACAGGTAATACTATATATCAGAAAAGGTACATGTGAAAATCCAGGTAGCAAACATTGATTTTTCGATGTTTATTTGACATTTTTGATCGCTGTTGTGTGACAATTTTGATCGTTTTAAACGGAGCTCCGCCATTCTAAGGAAAACGTTTCGATGCATATATCTTTCTTATCATTTTATTGGTTCAAATTTACATAAAGAATGTTTAGCTATCAAAACTTGAAGCAGAAACGTTATATAGGAACATAAGAGTTCGTCAAAATTTCCATCAAGCAACTTGTTATTTTTCGAATGTCGGAGCACCGCTTGACAGTCTCCCGAATGACCAAATTATTAGAAAACCGTACAGTTCCGTTCCCACACTGTGATATCAGCATAGCATTTATGTAAACAATTAGTACAATATTCAGCAGACATTACTTTGGACTTTTTATAATAATAAAATAACTGTACCAATACATGTATCATTAATATATCTATGCTATACTATTTCTCTGAGTTCATGGAAATACTTCTTTAAAATAAAATATCTATCATTCATGCAAAATCATTCTGACTTATTCAAAATATATTTTCTCTCAGATTCAAACTAAAGGAATACTGTGCAAATATTAAAGACTTAGAAATATTAGTAACTGACCTGATTAATATGGAATAAGTGTCCAGAATATTAAACTTATAATATATAACTATTTTAAATATGGCTGCTACATGTAAAGCTTTCTCTCAAGGTACTAAATATATCAAAAAGAGTGGCAAAACTATGAACAATGAATGTGACCAATAGTAGACAAGATACTATGACACATGACTGACTGACTAATGAACCAGAAAAATAGAGTAGAACTGTACTAAGAAGTAATAAGAGAATAGAAGAATTGATGAAATCTTAATATTCATATAATATTAAATAAAACTACTAATTATTATTAATTATTCTAAAAGAAAATAAATATTAATGGTAAACACTCTGCAACAGTACCTTTGATAAATCATACTCCCCTTTACTGAACCTCATACGTCCTACGAAAACAACCGATGGTACTCAGCGATTACTTTGAGACCCCAACAACCACCAGAACTTGGCTCCTGTGTGCAGTTTGCTTCACGATTTCATATTTAGGTAAACTACATGCATACGATTTAAGTCTTTACCTTCGCTACCACAATACTGTAAACGACAAATTTATTTTCCATAACCTGAGTGACGTAAGAAAATATAATAGTCACTTCATGTCCTGTAACTTGCTTAACTAATTTCGTCCCAATATATTTACATGATTAACAAGAAATGAAATTGTTAGAGTTATATCCTGTAAGTGTTTAAAATTGCAGAAATTATAACTATCACCACCTCCGTTCGGCGGCGCATGTGTAGGTGAGGTTGCGTTTGACAACAATTGAACCGATTTAAATTTATTCGTTACTTACTGATCGACGCACTTATTTTTCAAAAGGTAATGGAAAATAAATTTGTCATTTATAGTATGAGGAGATTCAATGGAACGGTTGAAGATGGGGTCGTTTTCTGATATAAAATCAGCATAGTACTCTAAGGGAGGATATGCGATAGAATTCTCCAACTTGTAGCGAGCTGCTCGGTTGGTCCATTTCTCTGGTATAGAATACGGGAGCTTTTCCACGATAGGTTTGACGCCAACGGACGATTAAAAACAGTCTCACAGCGTACTGCGTGCAGGTTGTGATTGTACGTGAAGAATTTCGGATAATAGATCTGCCAGCTCGTACAGTTTTACATTGTCTTTGTTAAAAAGTTTTGGAAATGATGAAACTCGTGTCTTCAGAGAGCTTTCAATTTTCTCTGGCGAACCGTATCTTCCATCTAGTCGTGACCATAATTTCGTTAAACCTTTCGAAGGATTGATGATGTTAGATGCTCTTATACTAATTGCGTAGTTGCTGGATTCGTGACCAAGCCATTTCACCGATAGATCTAATTGTTCGTAATCGGTTACTACAAGCTCGTTCATTACACTTGTGAAGCTTGACTGCCAAACTGCATACATTTCCGGTTTGTCGTTGAAGTTAGTTAGTCTCGAAAATAATAGATCCTTTTTAAGCAGGAATTGTGATAGTTCAGTACTTGCTTCGTGTGTTCTCGCGTCTTCATGTTTTGTTTCTTGTTTAACATGATTTACTTCTAATTTCTTTTCAAAGACGGGCGCGTTAACGTTCAATGTAAGTTGAGGTGAGGTAGCCTTCGGTAAACACTTAAAACTTGTAGGATCTTGAGGCGTAGTTTGTTGGAGTACGTAGTTTGCTGTTGGTTGGACAGGGTCAACTCGCCCAGCTACGTTGAATTGTTTTTCCAGCGGTTCGTCTTTATCAAGCTCTCCTAGTTTTAATGCCTCTAATTCGGCTCAAACTGCCTCTGCTTCTTTCTCGTTTTCTAGTATAGTTTTAATGTCGCATTGAGTTCGGCTTGACGTCTTTGTGAGGCTGCTTCAAAGATTTTCTCTTGTTCTGCAAGACGTGCTTGCTCTTTATGAATATCTGTCTCCTTCTGTTTTAGCTCTAGCTCGTGTACGTTGAATGATTAGATGAGTGGGAACCATGTGACCTGACAGACTTTACAGATTTCGAATCTGTGAGCAGCTTCTCGCGTAGATCAATTTGATTACAAGTGAATTGAACTAGTGATTTATTTGATCTCATTATTATGCCTCATAGCGATCAGTGAAATTATTTTTATAATCTTGCGATTGTCTTAGGTCGTTAGGTATTGTTTGTTTCAACAACTCCTATACGTTTTGCCATGTTTTTTTTCTATTTTGTGTCACCATTTTGTCTTCATCTGGTCGTATAGTTGTTGTGCTTCTTCTGTAAGTGTTCGAAGTCTTCTTGATCTTACTTCTTCAATACCAGATTCGTATTTCGGATCGTCTATTTCGTCGTTGTTTAGACTCATCGTGAGATTCCTTTATTGATCTTTTCTTAATAGTTTACCGTGCTGTCTTCGATCTGAAAGTACCCCGACCATCATCCCAGATGACCTCTATTATATCAACCTATCTATCGTATTTATTGTGAACGTGTTCTCGTCCTGAATATGCATGAAATATTTGCCACTGGACGTTAAGCAACCAACAATCAATCAATCAATCGATCTGAAAGTAAGTATTACCACAAGTAAGTACAAGTCCGTAAAATTTTATTCTATAACATCGTACATCGAGTTGTGTGGTTAATAAGCCAACTCTGAATAAATTCACGTGATGTGCGTCTGAAAATAGATTGTTAAAGGGAGATAATACAAAAGTATCTATGGAAACCATGACGTTTTTTGATTCAGTTAAGTCTGCCAATTTATATTTTAACGTGTGTTTTTCTATATTGTGATGTTATGCTATTGTTTCAGAAAAAGGGAGAAGATTTGGATCCATTAAAACGTTTAATCCCGCTGCAAATGTTTGCACCTGTCCTAAGTCGGGAACCTGATGTTCAGTAGTTTTCGTTTGCTTATGTAATATGTACGTGTTTCTCGTTTTTTTACATAGATTACTTGGGTAATTTTAGGGCCCCCTATAGCTTGTTGTTCGGTGTGAGCCAAGGCTCCGTGTTGAAGGCCGTACATTGACCTTTAAAAGTGTCCTGTACCAAGTCAGGAAGATGGCCATTGTTATAATATTGTTCGTTTCTGTGTGTGTGTTGCATTTTAACGTTGAGTCGTTTCTGTTTTCTCTTATTTTTGAGATAAGACGTGGCACGGTACTTGTCTATCCCATATTCATGTATTTGGTTTTGATGTTATATTTGTTATTCTCGTGGTGTATTGTCTGTTGCTTGGTCCGTTTCTGTGTGCTGTTGCGTTTCGGTGTTGTGTCGTTGTTCTCCTCTTATATTTAATGCGTTTCCCTCGGTTTTGGTTTGTTGCCCCGATTTTGTTTTTTTGTCCATGGATTTATGAGTTTTGAACAGCGGTATACTACTGTTGCCTTTATTTACCTATTTATAAATTGTTATTTGGATGGAGAGTTGTCTCATTGGCACTCACACCACATCTTCCTATATCTACTTAATCAAATTAAATATAGCACATTTATCAAAACTCCACATCAACTTCCTCAATTAATTCGAGAATTTCTGTTGCAAGGTCCTGGTCTTAAAAGTCCTAGTGAAATGATATCAACTTCACAGAATACGTAAGAAAAATTCTCTACTATACAGTCAATGTTTCGCTGTCAATTGACAGCTGACGGTTGAGGCCTTCTTCACATAAGTAATGATTAAAGTCAATGACATTGTCCTTCAAAAATTTTAATTTCTGGTCATTGAATTGTCTGGCAATTGAACCTGATTCAAAATTGTTTTCAGGTGATATATGTATATTATAGAATTCAAAGTCTACACAACAACCACAAGTGCAATTAAACCGACAGTTACTGCAACACTGACACAAAGGTTTTGTGCTGTTCACATGGTTACCTTTTTCAATAAGCTCATCATTGTCTAGCACAACATATATAGTTAACTCAAGTCTAATACATTCCTTTGTTTGGCACAAATTTCTCACACCTTCATTGCAACGTCTCTCCACCACGCCCTACACGACCAAGTTCTTGAATAAGATCAACTATAGTTTTTGGTACACCATAACATATGACATTGCAAACGCCATTCGTATCTATACCCATTCCTAAGGCGCTTGTAGCTATCTCAACTTTAATACTACTGGTTGGTTCTTTTTAACATTCCATTATTCTTTTGTTACTGTCAGGGGAAGTTTCAAAATGGAACATCTGGACTTCTTTACAATTTGGAATTTCCGTTGATATGTATGCATAAATGTTAGCTGCATCCTTGATTCATGTACAAAATATCATTGTTTTGGGTTAAGCTTTGTCACAGAGTCCATCAACTAACCAGCACATGGCCATTTCTACGGTATTCAATATTTTGTTCACAACGAGCTTTATATTTGGTTTGTTTGGAGAATCCTTATTTCAACTGCATTTGGATCCAACTGCAAAACTTTCAATACCCTGAGCCTTAGCCGCCTCTTTGATTGTTGGTTGCTTAACGTCCAGTAGCAAATATTGCATGCATATTCAGTAAGAGAATAAGTTCACAATAAATACAATAGGTAGTTTTAGGGGTCGAATTTAAGTTTTTTTGTGTACTGGCCAGCCGGACCAGTGGACTGAAAATTCTACTGGTCCGGCTCCAAATCTACTGGTATTGCTAAAATGACATAAATTTGACAAACACTAATATAAATGACAGATGTTCAATTTTGATGCTTTCGTTTACATAAGTTAGACAGTAACAAAGGAATAGTCTTTATTCTGATTTTGATAAAGGCTTTGGTAATCTCAATGATTTTCTTTATCAAAACCAAGATCAAGGATCGAAAAATTATCAACATTGTCTTCCTCGTCATCGCAATCCTCACGACGACCATAGGGTGCCTGACTAGGTCGTCTGGAGTGTTGTCCAGATATATTTCACATTTCAATAGCCGGGACTGCATCAAATGATGCTATATCTTCAGTGTGAAACATAATGAATAAAAGATCTGATAAAACAGTTGGACGCAATTTTGATCGCCAATCATTCTTTACAAATTTCATGTCAGAAAAACCCCTTTCTGCATCAGCATAAGGTGAGATTTTGACACAAATTGCAGAGCATTTATCTTATAGGAATGATTCAGGATAGCACACAAGACTGTCATTGAAAATGTCGCAGTTTACAACTCAATATTGTAACGATACAAATGCATCAAAGTAAGATCTACAAATAGGTCAACATGACCAAAAATGGTCAATTGACGCACTAAGGAGTTATTTCCCTTTATAGTCATTTTTTTACAATTTTACATAAATCTTAGTTATCTTTAAGAAAAATCTAAAAAACAAAACAAAAAACAAAAATAACAATCTTTCCTGTTTCTGCCTCTCCTTATAACAGTTTGAACAGCTGTAAGGGGATCATTCGAGACAGAATTCAATACCTTGGTGACCTTACCGTGGAATAAATTGGTGAGGAACTTTCAAGCCAAGGTGTAACTGATGTTATTAGATTTCAAATTAAAAAGAATTGAAATATAATCAAATTAAATACTTATCTTTTGACCTCTAGAACTCTAACTCCTCCATCTATTACTTTAGGTTGCTTCGGAATCAGAGTTGACATGTTTATTCCAAATCCAATACGATGCTTTACTTGTCAAAAGTTTGGTCATGGAAGCAAACAATGTCGTGGTAAGCAGAGATGCTTCAAGTGTTCTGACGAAGGACACGAGGGAACAAACTGTAACTCTGTATCTTCTAAATGCGGAAAGTGTGGTGAATCTCATTTTTCATCGTCTACGGACGACTGTCCTGTTTACCTTAAAGAAAAAAAATATCAAAATTAAAATCAGTTATCTAGAAGCTAAACAGCTAGCTTCTGTTTCGAATGATCTCCTTGTTTAAAACAGACCATCGTACGCCAGCAAGGTTGTCCGCTCATTCAGTCACGAAAATACACAAACTCGCACGACTTGGCCAATTGATGCGGACAATTTTACAATGCTGCCTGTTGCAAGGGTTCCGAGTGGACGTGACTGTGAACGTGTGAACTACTGTACATCACATTCCTAACAACACCTTGATTTTAGTAAAAGCATTTAACAAAAAATGCAAAAATTCTGATAAAAATTAACCAAGTGCGGTGAAAAAAGTTAACAGCTTAAATTGATATCATATTACAGTTAACAACACCTTGAAAAGGACCATAGCAGGTTAACACAAAAAGGTATTGCAAATTTATGATCTTTTATGGGGAAAATGGAATAAAGCAGATTGATATGTTTCAATAAACATCATAATCATACTGGTAAAGGATATCTGTTATCTTCAATATTTATAGATAATTACATTTTAGTTTCTTTTTTTATTGGTGTTGTTATGTACACTTTTTAGGCATTGATAAAATTTATGTATACTGTACATGCATCCTTACTCATAACGATCCAGCGCCCTCGTGGGGAAAATCACCAGCTATTATTCAGATGTTTTATATAAACAGTCAGTCAGATCACCAAGCTCAATCAGAACAAACAAGTGAAACTGTGAGCTACTGTTCACTGATGATACCCCCGCCGCAAGTGGATAATATTAATAGTGTAAAAATATGCAAGTGTTCGGTAAACAGGAAGTTGTCGAGTGATGAATCTGAAAACGCATCACACAGTATAGCTGACTTATATAAATCCTGAAACCAAATTTTAGAAATCCTTGTATTGTAGTTCCTGAGAAAAATGTGACGAAAATTTTCAACTTGGCTATCATGTGTAAAATCATACGTGTGTTCGGTAAACAGGAAGTTGTCAAGTGATTAATCTGAAAACGCATCACACAGTATAGCTAACTTAGATAAATCCTGAAACCAAATTTCAGAAATCCTTGTATTGTAGTTCCTGAGAAAAATGTGACGAAAATTTTCAACTTGGCTATCAAGTGTAAAATCATACAAGTGTTCGGTTAACAGGAAGTTGTCAAGTGATCAATCTGAAAACGCCTCACACGGTATAGCTGACTTAGATAAACCCTGAAACCAAATTTCAGAAATCCTTGTATTGTAGTTCCTGAGAAAAATGTGACGAAAGTTTCATGGGACGGACTGACGGATGGACTGACGGACAGACAGAGGTAAAACAGTATACCCCCCCCCCTTTTTTTTTAAAGCGGGGTATAAATATAATTTAATTTGACACATTGGTTAGGCCTATAAAAGAGGGACGAAAGATACCAAAGGGACAGTCAAACTCATAAATCTAAAACAAACTACATGGTTGTTTTTTCACGCAAAAAATACAACATAAAGTTGACCTTGAGGTCACACAAAGGTCATCATGATGCAAGACACTTAACCCTGTGATGATACATCTACATGCCAAATAGCATAGGCCTAGTTCAAAAGATGGAAAAAAAATATGTCCATTATGTAATTTTTTAATAGATTTGGCTCAGTTTTAATGAACTAATTTGAGGGTTGGGCGTAATTTAAACTTAAATACCAACAAATCTAACGGTTAAATTAAAAAACAAAATTTGCAAGAACAACGGACTATTATAGCACTCCAAATGCTTAGTTTTATGAAAAAATTAAACGACGCATTCTTTTAAAAAAAAAATTCTTCTTCAAAAACTAGAAGCACTGCATTTATTTTTCGGGGCTGATTCTGATACCCCCTATATAAATAAATAACCTTTTTTTAGAGTCGGCATGGTATATAAAACATAGACAAACATAAGCTCTAATGAGCTTTTAACCCCTTTTAAAGTTCTGGATTTTTTTTTAATCCGGAATAAAAAAAAACTTACAAGAAAGGGGTATCAGTGAACTGATATTCACCTCAGCTATCAGTATTAGCTATGCTATTGTCAATTTAGGATTAACAAATTCAACCCTGTACCTATATTTCAGAAACTTCCGATTTTGGCCCATATTAGTATGTAAAAGATGCCATATTTGAGTTGCCAAATCTTTAAAACCTATTGTTCAAATCTTTCAATTTTTTTACAAGATGTTTAGGTTTGTCTAGTTTATCAATGAAAAAAAATAAGAAAAATTAAACGACAGGAATTTTTTAGGGTCTAGCACTCAATTGGGCTTACGATGTTGGTTACAGATGTATGGTCAAGGGGAAGATCTGCATGACTCCCCCCTTTTTACCATTTGTTTATTATAATCATTATGGCCAGATGGGTCTGGGAATCTGTTCATTAACACAACAACTTGAAATAACTTGTCTGTTCAAGCTTCAAAGATATCCATGGATCATATATATAGTCCTAGTCTGGTATCTCATTGCAACCTCCAGAACCAAAGGGTCCAATACAACATTGTGAAAATGAAGAAAAAAAATGCGTGGAATCCGTCGACATACTTTTTGAATTTAAAACTTACATTTGGGAAAGTAACATAATTTGAATTTAATTTTCAAAAATGTATGTAATGTTGTTAATGTAAAATTTCTGTATCATGCTGAAGAAATCTGACCCCCTTTGAAGCCTCTTTTTATGCTTTAATACTGTGGTTCCCATCTTCTGTATATACCTCATATTCAGAGAAGTTTTATTCTTTGTAACAGAATTGATCTATGTCAATAAGGCCAATTATAGTTGGAGTATTATGAAAGACCTACTTTGAACCTTTTTGGTGGTTTTTTAAAGTAAATATGTCTATGAATTTAAACCCTATTGACTTTGAACTGATGCCTTTAATCAACTGTCTTCTTTTCAACCTTGCAGACTCTTCAGTTGAGCTCTCGTCATTTGAATCTCCAGAAATATTGTATTTAGCATGTTGAGCTTTCATCCGTTGCAGGGATGATTCCACTATATAGTTTAGGGACGCTTAGCCGCCCTTAAATCGGCCAGCGGCCCAAAACAATGTACATGAAAATGAATTTCCAATTCAGGAAAATAAAATAAAATCGATATTTCCGGAAAAGTTTCTGTCACCGATTAAGGCAACTAAAATTTTTAACCGGATTTTTGTAACAAAAATGTCGGTTATTGATTTGGGGATGTACGGCGGGCGGTCGGCAATCATCATTATCTCATGAACCATTCAACCAAATTTTAATATGTTGTTACTGATGACAAAATAAAGGTCAAGTTCAATAATGACGATTTTGACTTTTACCGTTCAGGAGTTATGGTTCTTGAAAGATCGTAAAATGGCATTTCCATTCACGTTGTTGCATTTACTCATAAACCATTCAATCTAAGCGTTTCAGATTTTAATATGTTGATACTGATGACATAATGCAGATCAAATTTGATATAGACGATTTTCACTTTCACCAATCATGAGTAATGGTTCTTGTGATATTGCCAGGACACAAATAAATGTTAATAAATCCGGTTTGCCTCTTGTTCATAGTGTGTTGTCAAAACGTTTTAAAATCCAGATAAGAATGCTGTTTGCGATCGCATTTTATTAACAACGATTTAACTATGACAACATGTGACATACAATTTTAGAAGCTGAATTCAATTGTTTAATATGTTATGGGAGTATTCGATCTTGTAAAAGCAGATCGCCCAGCAGGTTGATAAAAATGTGTTTACAGAGGATTTTGTTGTTTGTTAACTTGTGTCTTCTGAACTATTTTGAACCGGAAAAAAGTTGTGAAACTAATGATTTACACTCCTCAAATTTATTATCCCAAACATTTTCCCAATGTTTACCTTGAACCATGATTTTTCCTGTCGTAATGTAAACAATTATTTTGAAGATGAAGTTATCAACCTCAAGGATTTCTTTAGTTTTATCAGTAAGAATGAATTCCGTCTGAACAATTTTGTCAGTGTTATCTTTTTTATCAATCCAGTTGACTATGTTTTTTTTTTCCATTTTTGCCTTCAGCCACGTAAATTAATTCCGCTACTGCTGCTATCCAAGCGGGTATATTTTTCTCACGATGTAATGAAGACTGCACAGTTTGCGTTTGCTTTGTATGTATTTGTGTCAATTGCTTCAAAGGGTAGTATCCTGCCATTGCTAGCCTTTTGTTTTGATTTATATTTATTTTTGACTTCGTAAATCCTTTGAATGTTACTTAGACTAATATCAATGTCCACACTCATTTTGGTAGTTGGACGTATCTTTATTATCTATTAAGCTCGTTAATTAATATATTAGGTGCTTTTAAGTTATAATCGTGAATGTTTACCCATCTAAGGACACAGTTAGTGCTTCTAAACGTGCATTTTGTCAAATACTATAGACATAATAATTAATTTTTGGTTATTTTCTGGGCCAACTAAATCCGTGCATGTGGTTCATCAACATCAACGGAACCGGGCCACTAATTGTATTAGTTGTATGCCAGTGAATGTCCATAAACTTCGTATATATTATCGTAAATCAATAATAATTTTATGTATTAAACTCTAGATAAGATGTTACAACAGAAACTTAACTCGAAATTTAAATTCGTGACCACTTAAAATTGTATGTTTTCAAGATTTCGAATCATCTGGTTCTTGGATTTCGAAAACCTACGGCATTGTAGTGGTTGAAAATTTCCCTTTTTCCCACAAACTTGAAATAGGAGCAAGTTGATTAATCAGATTTGTCTGTAAAATTCTGTGATAACCACTGTTTATATTCACATGATCAGCCTGTTAGTTGCATAGATATGACAGTTGTGAACCATCACTTGTTAGTTGAATGCCTCAATCTGTGGTACCCTTGTGTTGATTCAATACCAGACATGGTAGTGTTATAGAAAACCCAAACCGTTCGCCCTGTACTTTCATGTTAGGTAATGCGATCCGCGATATGTATAGGCTTATTGCATACAGTGTTAGCAATGATTTTCTTCGAACACATTTATTGGTTTAAAGTAGGGATGGCAACGAGTACTCGAGTACTCGGATACTTGGTCGGTAGGCCGAGTACTCGAGTACAGTTTTGGTACCCGGATACTCGTTTGCCTGTTATACATTTTGAGATATTTTTTCTTCACATTTCCACTCACTTTAGTTCCGTTGAAATATCCCTTTTCGTAATACAAAAAAAATCAATTAAGAACATACATATGTTTATCTTGAGGCTACTTTTTTTTTTATAGTGGAACCAGCAACGTCCTTTCCTTCCGAGGGAATGTTTTATGTGCACTACTTGTAACTAAAAAAAGGAAGTCAAACAGTATTCATTTTCACTGAACTAGTATATTTGTTAAGGGGCAAGCTGAAGGACGCCTCCGGGTGAGGGATTTTCTCGCTGCATTGAAGACCCGTTGGTGACCTTCTGCTGTTGTCTGTTCTGTGGTCGTGTTGTTGTCTCTTTGACACATTCCCCATTTCCATTCTCAATTTTATTTCGTCTGTAATTGTTGAACAGATCATATTTCTAATCAAGAACAAATTCAAAGTTATCTGCAACTGATTAAAAGCATTTTAACGGTGTTTGTACACGATTGAACACTTTCATGGATTAATAGATGATTCATCCAAAGCTGTAAAAAGTATCTTTGTTTTTTAATCAAGACTCTTATGTAAACGTGATTGGTATGAGATGTACATTTAAATGAATTTAATTACCTTGTGAAACTTAACTATACTTGTTGAATTTACAATTGAAAGATAGACGAAAGTATGAGACTCAGAGCGACATTCAAACCCAAAAGTCGAAAAATAAAGTGATAATGACATGGCTAAAAAAACCTAGCTCACCTTGGTCTATGTGAATATTAAACAAAGGAAGCAGATTGAAAATTGACTACAAAGGTCAATAACTCCTACAGGGGTCAATTGACCATTTCGTTCATGTTGACTTATTTGTAGATCTTACTTTGATGAACATTATTGCTGTTTACAGTTTACCTATATCTATAATAATATTCAATATAAAACAGCAAAATTTCCTTAAAATTACCAATTCAGGGGCCGCAACCCAAAAACAGGTTGTCCAATTCATCAGAAAATTTCAGGGCAGATAGATCTTGACCTGATTAACAATTTTACTTCATGTCAGATTTTCTCTAAATTATTTGGTTTTTGAGTTATAAGCCAAAAAACTGCATTTTACCCCTATGTTCTATTTTTAGCCGTGGCGGCCATCTTGGTTTGATGGCCAGGTCACCGGACACATTTTTTAAACAAGAAACCCCAAAGATGATTGTGGCCAAGTTTGGATCAATTTGGCACAGCAGTTTCAGAGAAGAAGATTTTAGTAAAAGATATATAAAATTTACGAAAAATGGTTAAAAATTGACTTTAAAGGGCAATAACTCCTAAAGAGGTCAACTGACCATTTTGGTCATGTTGACTTATTTGTAAATCTGACCTTGCTGATCATTATTGCTGTTTACAGTTTACCTATATCTATAATAATATTCAATATAATAACCAAAAACAGCAAAATTTCCTTAAAATTACCAATTCAGGGGCCGCAACCCAAAAAACAGGTTGTCCAATTCATCTGAAAATTTCAGGGCAGATAGATCTTCATCTTCAAACTGCATTTTACCCCGATGTTCTATGTATAGCCATGTCGGTCATCTTGGTTAGTTGGCGGGGTCACCGGACACAATTATTAAACTAGATACCCCAATGATGATTGTGGCCAAGTTTCAAATAATTTTGGCCCAGCAGTTTCAGAGGAGAAGATTTTTCTAAAAGATTACTTTAATTTACGAAAAATGGTTAAAAATTGACTATAAAGGGCAATAACTCCTAAAGGGGTCAACTGATCATTTTGGTCATGTTGACTTATTTGTAGATCTTACTTTGCTGAACATTATTGCTTTTTACAGTTTATCTCTATCTGAAATAATATTCAAGATAATAACCAAAAACAACAAAATTTCCTTAAAATTACCAATTCAGGGGCAGCAACCTAACAACGGAATGTCAGATTCATCTGAAAATTTCAGGGCAGATAGATCTTAACCTGATTAACAATGTTACCCCATGTCAGATTTGCCCTAAATGCTTTGGTTTTCGAGTTATAAGCCAAAAACTGCATTTTACCCCTATGTTCTATTTATAGCCATGGCGGCCATCTTGGTTAGTTGGCGGGGTCACCGGACACAATTTTTAAACTAGATACCCCAATGATGATTGTGGCCAAGTTTGGTTAAATTTGGCCCAGTAGTTTCAGAGGAGAAGATTTTTGTAAAAGTTAACGCAGGACGACGACGGACGCCGGACGCCAAGTGATGAGAAAAGCTCACTTGGCCCTTCGGGCCAGGTGAGCTAATAAAAAATCAGATAAACGATGGGGCAAAAAAAACACAGAAAAAGAAAGACTGAGCAACAGAAAAAGGCACAAAGTAATTTGAAGTCCAATATTGTTGTTGACAAATAAATGGACATGTCGTATCATAAAAAATACCAACTCTCAATGAACAGATGATACATATATTTTCTACTTTGTCGGACTTTATATGCAAATATTTCTGATTTTAATTGAATTTGGTTCATGAACACGTACACGCACAATAATTGCTATTATGATAGGTTATTTGTTGAAACGGCGGCCGGTAACTTAATTCATCATTATTTGATTGACATAAAAACAGAGTAGCAAGCTATGTTCGTAGTACGTTTTTCTTATGTTTATGAAAGGTAATAACAAAAACACTGCATCCCACCTAAAATCTAAACTTTCAATAAACGTATAAGGTTCGTCCGAGTACTTGCGAGTACTCGAGTATCTTGACCGAGTATCCGAGTATTAAATTTCAGAGCTTTTGACATCCCTAGTTTAAAGAAATGTATATCTGGATCTATTCAAGAAGGTGGGCTCGACTTCAGTGGCTTCGCACGTTGTGTTTGAAATTTAAATGTTGTTTCATTGGACTTTTTGTAAACAATAAACGGTAGGAGAGAGTACCCTCTATTAGACTGTATGTACTTTCTTCAAACCTTGGGTTAATTTTCTTCATTTTTTGTTTTTTCTACATAATGCAATTAATTCATAGATAATAATACTTTGCACAAATTTTCCCTGTGATGTATATATATACCTAATGGTCTATATCTATTTCTCATTATATTGGCTGTTTTTAAATTATTGCAGTATGAGAATTGCGTAATTAACAGGCCACTGAAATGATCCTTATCCTTAAGAATTATGTACCCTTGTGTTGACTCATCGCTAAACATATGGAAATTTAATAGAAAATCCACAGCCTTTATCCTTCTACTCTAATATATGGCACAACTAAATCACTGATAAGATAGGATTATTTCATTCATGTTGAATAGATATAGAAAGATGTGGTTTTAGTGCCAATAAACAACCCTCTATCAAAGTAACCCATTGCAGGTCAATGTTGACACTGCTGACACCACACTAGGGTCTATTTTTCTGTGTTATCAGACACTATGTTAACTTGTGTCTTTTGAAAAACTTACAAAATTGTGTCAACTTCAGAATTATTTCTAATATGAATCTGAATTTGCCTTCCTGTTTTAAAAATTCTAAGGAACTAAAATTGGGATAGTACAACCTTAATAGGCAAGACTTTCGAGCAAACCAATTCGGCTTCAATTCCCCGTTGTTAACAGTACATACTGGCATGTTGGCGAGTCAGAACAGCCGTTTCTCAAACGAATGAACGGTTATCGTAGCGACTACCAATGCAAGCCAGACCTCCCTCTTAGTCGACATTTGAGATCCCCTGGCCACACTAAGGCAGATCTCAATCGACTGACCATTACTATCATTGACCACAACTCTGCTTGGTCTAGGGAGGATAGACTTGCTCTGGAAAGATTCTGGATAAAAAAAAATTAACAACTTTGGCACCAAATGGGATAAATGAAAAGATGTAGCTCGACACCATGCAGTGCTTCACATCTGGGTTATATTACTTATTATTACAGTCTCTGTTTCTATTTCTTTACCTTACTCATCTCTAAAATGAATCTGTTGAATATAATAATTTAGATTGCTTAATTTTTTGAGAGATGTATAAGTACCAAGCCACGTTCAACTAGTTTACTTTAGTCAAAATTTATTATTATATAACGGCCGTTGGTTTAAACATAGCAAACTCTGATGTATCTATACAACCGTTGTCAAATCTGAAATATATACATATTTAGACCGTTCAGTGCTGCTTATTTGGAATTCTTATTGACGCAATCTATCTTGTAACATTATAATTATCGATACCGTTAAAGCTTTGGAGTTGTTCTAGTTTATATCACACATTATTTTTTTTAATTTGAAGCATATATTTGAACTCTCTGATGTAATTAGTCATATAACCTATGTCGTGTTTACCAAATTTTAAGAACTGTGCAAGCGTCTTACCTGAGGTTCGGTTTGACCTTTTTTTATTGTATAAACTTCAAGATTGTAACAGCTTAATCTAAGAAGACTGATAATTGATTCTTTCAACATCACAATCATATTTAAGAATTGAATGCTTCTTTTTGTAAATTTATTGGGGTGCAAAAGCGTTGACCGAAGTACATTTTGTATGAAGCGCGAAAGCGCTTCATTCTAAAAATGTACGCAATACTTATAATTACATTTTTTAGCTAGAATTATAAAAACACGATTTTCATGAAGTTAAATTTTTAAATTCACCTGTGCACTTTATTGTGGGACCTCGTGTCATCATGAATGAAATGTTATTGTCTCATGCAACTGCTTACGGAATAACATATGATGTGCAATTATCCAATCAGAATAACGTATTATAATGAAACATACATCTAATGTAATTATATACTGATGAAGGATATCCGAAATATTTATAAATAATTACATTTATAGTTCCTTTTTATGTTATTGGTGTTGTTATGTACACTTTTTAGGCGTTTATATAATTTATTTTATTGTGTACATGTATCGTTACTTGTAACGATCCAGCGCCCTCGTGGGAAAAATCGACGTTTTATATATATATATGCGAAAGCAAATTTATTATTTTATTTTATTATTATTTTCAATGACAGTCTTGTGTGCTTTCTTGAATCATTCCTATAAGATAAATGCTCTGCAGTTTGTGTCAAAATCTCACCTTATTTGTTTACAATTCATGATTCCCCCTGCAACTTGGCTGTCCTTGGCGAAAACAAGCCGCTTATGTGAGAGCAAAATATTTATTTAATATCTCGTGAAGATAACCCATCTCCTTTTATCACCCTTAATTTGGGATCGGGTCCGTTCGCCCCAATAATATGTTCAACATCCAACAGATACGGTGGTCTTGATTGATTGATTGATTGTTGGTTGCTTAACGTCCAGTGGCAAATATTTCATGCATATTCAGGACGAGAAGAAGTTCACAATAAATACAATAGGTAGGTTGATACAATAGAGGCCATCTTGGATGATGGTCGGAGAAATTTGGACTGCCACCGGAAAAGGAGGGTATATTGGATAGGGACAGAAATTTTGCCTTGCAACAGGCCACCTACGGACCCCTCAAAGAGTTGTTGCAAGGGTTCTTAACGTGCAAAGAGCGTGGCACTCTCTGTACACGAGACATCGGATTTAACGTCCCCCTTCTGACCGGACGTGACTGCGAACTTGATACATCCCGCACAGCCAAACGGACGCCCCACTTCGGCAAGCGTTTTACTGCCGGTCGGGAGAAGACCAAGTGACCATATTTCTATACCCCAGTCACCCTTGGTGGTCTTGAATCGGGCATGGACTGACTATGATGTAGTTGATACATTTGGAAAAATTTTGATAGTAAATCTACCAAACAGCCAGAACATGTTAGAAATCATAACTGAGTTAGCACATAACGCAATAGTTAGAAGATCCTAGTTTCGTCATTGATTCTTGAAATTGTATTTTTTCAAAGCGACCCCCGAAAAGGTTATTAATAATTATTATCTACCCAACAGATATGGATGTGCTACAAAGTACCGTGAGTAAGCGGTTCATAAAGGAACTTGACAACATTTCCCTTTTAGATTTTCTGAGATTTGTTACAGGATCAGATCTAATGATATAAGATTGCATTTCAGTTCGTGTTGTTGATCTTTAGGGAATTGACAGACGTCCGATAGCCCACACGTGTGGGTGTGTATTAGAATTGACAAAACGTTATGCAACCTATCCGGATTTTAAAACGGAATTCTTGTCAGTTTTGCAGAGCTCACCTCGGGTAATGGATATTGTTTATTTCTCTTTATATATACATGTACATTATCACATTTCGTTTACCTGAAAATGTTTTCATCAATTTCAATTCAATCTGGGATAGTACGGTGAGTATAAGTGTTTACCTAAAAGAGATAAGATATTTCTCTATCTATGAAATGTCTGTACCATTTATAATTATTGAGGAAAATAAATGTTGATATTAAATCGATAGTTACTTTTTTAAAGCTCATATCTAACTCAAAGCTATTCCTAGTAAGTGATGTCCTTTTTCTATCCGTTGTCCGTCTGTTAACTGAGTGAGTGTTGAGTGTTGGTTCCTTAACACCCAGTGGCAAATGTTTCATGCATATTCAGGAAGAGAACAAGTTCACAATAAATACAATAGGTAGGTTGATACGATAGAGGCAATCTGGGATGTTGGTCGGGAAAATTTGGACTGCCACTAGAAAATGAGGGTATATTGGATATAGACAGAATTTTTGCCTTGCAACAGGCCACCTACGAACACCTCGAAGAGTTGTTGCAAGTGTTATAAACGCGCATAGAACGTGGCACTCTATTTACACGAGGCATCGGATTTAACGTCCCCCTTCTGACCAGACGTGACTGCGAACTTGATATATCCCGCACAGCCAAACGGACGCCACACTTCGGCAAGCGTTTTACTGCCGGTCGGAAGAAGACCAAGTGACCATTGGATATAAACCTCACAATCACAGACAAGTAACCCTAGAAATAAAAAGTTTTGCACAGAAATGTAGCTGAATAGAGTATCCATGTTTTATGGGGTTGGGTGTCCATCAATTGTGAGCTTTCATGTTCATACTTAAGACATCTTTATCAATTTATTCCAGGATAGCTACTATGGAAAAATTTGGTCAGAAGAGGTTAGGAAAAAATATAACTTTTCAAGAAAGTATTTTTAAAATTCAGATCTTTAAAGGTTTTTGTCCGAAGTTTGTGGGGTTACTTTGCCATGACCATGTAGCCTCTTTTTGGAGTTGACATACATGTGGAATACAGTGCTTTCCTTTTAATTTTGCTTCTGTAATGGACAGCTTTATTCATGAAGAAAATTTGCCATTTGGAATTATAATTTTTTTTTATGACTGAATATTCTCAAGCAACAAGTTTTTGCTCTGATTTTGACATTGATGTCCATGAGATGTATAATTTTTTGGGGTTTCCTATATTAATTTTCTACACAAGTGAAGAGTTGAGAGTTTGTTTATTCTTTTGTCGCTTATATGAATTACAATTTGAATGCCTCAGAAGAATTTAAGGTACAGTTGTTGCAGTGGAAGGAAAAGAATATCAGTTCACTACATGTATTTTTATACGACCGGAAAACATTTGGACAAAGACCACATGTATTTTATCCAGTGTCCCATAATTCAAGTCAAAATGGAGAAAGGATTCTTAATCAGATGAAAATGGCACAGCTTTGCTGGGAATTTCCTTCTGGAATTTTAGTTTTAATTTTTGATGATGAATTTTTCAAATTGTACAATTATTGTGTCTCATGTGGATTTGACTTTTATAACATGTACTGTCAAGGCAAATATTTCATAATTTTTGGAAGAAAAATGCAACTTTGTGCTGCTAGAAGGATTTGTTCAGATTTGGGCATTCTTGCCTACTACTATCATCTAACCTTAAGTAATAAAATGTAATAAAGGAACACTCCTTGGTAAATCGAACACGTCTCGAATATGATTAACATAAATAAATTATACATTATCTGCATTAAATATCACATATAATACAAATAATAATAGTATTTGAATAGACACATTAATTCACATCATGAGGAAAATGTCAGAGCAACTGTGTGTCCTGAAATTGGTTGTCGCAAATTTTTTTTATGGACGCGAGTATCTACAAGTACATCTTTGCTGTACACACATATGCAGTGAGTCGGGAGCGAAAGGATTTGTTTCAAATGCTACGTTTGATTTAATTCCTAGAGAGAAACAAGATCCCGTTCGAGGGGTGGTCAAGTGCGAGGTAGCCCAGGAAAGGAATGTCAAAACTGAGGGAGAGGAAATAAAAGTAACAATAGAAGCTAATTCCACTGGCCCGAGCAGTTCAAAGAAGGTTAAACACGCGAGGTAAATGAATTATTCAAGACATTTAAAACAATGGTACGTCAGCCGGACAGAAAGAGATGACAGTTGATATAATATCATTGAATCTTATTAAACAGACCTATTGGGATCATGACAAAGGAGAACAAAGGATGGCAACTAGCAGCCATATAGACATGAACAATTTTAACTGGGAGGATTTTGTTATCAATTCGGCAGATGAGGTGTTCGCTCACCTAGAAGAAATCAGTGTACAGCCCTATAGTGGAGCGGCGAATGTTGAAAAATCCGCTTAGTTAACGATTTTAAATTACCTAAATACCTCATGGAATGTTAAGGTCCTAAAATGTTTATCGATTATTCAGCTTTAGAAAAATATTTGTCGTCAATATCAAATGTGGTACAAATGACGTTAAAAATAGCCTTAACTGACGTTACCCAACTTGCATCGCATACCCCACTGCCGATTCGGTAGTCAAATTTAACAACAAACCCGTTCTAAAAAAAAATTGAATGAAGTTGGTAAATAAAGTTATTCGTGAACTTCATACAATGTAAGGGCATTTCCAAATAGTCCTAAATTTAATGCTTAATGCATCTGAAAATGGTTGAAAATAACACTGTAAAAATCATCGTTTTTCATCTAGCATTATTTGCACGTGCGGTATAGGTATATTTTAAAGGCACAACAACGAAGCCGCCGTATAATACTTCAATCGATCCGATTTACTTTTTGAAGTTAATTCCTAAAAATATAAATATTTGACTGAATATCTGCTTTTTATCCAGATTTCAAGTCCGAATATTTGTCAAAGATTTACCGACATTGTTGTGGTTTCTAGTTATAGTCACACTTCCAGCGATTTAGCGAAGGTCATTTGTAGTCATTTTTAAGCATATTTCTTGTTTATTTTTATAATTTCCAAAGCCTTGTGATTAATTTATGTTGTTTGTTATTGTTGTATACTCGTTTTTGTTGAATTGAACTGGGAAAGTGAATTTCATATTCGGGTTCGTTTGGTTTTCAGGTGTGTTTGATTTGTTTTTTAATTCAATCACATGGACAATTTAACAATCTCGTTAAAACGGGTCCCGCTAGATGCCAAAAAAGACCTTATTCTTGACAAAAAGTCTCTTGTTTAATCATCACTTTTGACAAGGTATCAGTCTTTTTTACCTGATAAAATAAGTAAGATTCTTCTAAACATAAGGCTAAACTTAAGAGGTACTACAGGGATGCCATTGCCTTTTTTGCTCAACAAGGACAATATAAATCTAGCATTGTATTTGCTAGCGATATTTTCATTGGAGACGCTGTTAAGACAGCGAATAACATCAAAGCATAATTAACAAGAATGTGTCCAAAGTACACGGACGCCCCACTGGCACTATCATTTTCCATGTTCCATGGACCGTGAAATTGGGGTCAAAAGTCTAATTTGACTTTAGAATTAGAAATATGATATCATAAGCATCAAGTGTACTAAGTTTCAGGTTGATTGGACTTAAGCTTCATCAAAAACTACCTTGACCAAAAACTTTTACCTGAAAATCCCACTTTCATTTCATATGTTCAGTTGACCGTGAAATTGGGGTCAAAAGTCTAATTTGGTTTTAAAATTAGAAAGATCATGTTATAAGCAACAAGTGTACTAAGTTTCAAGTTGATTGGACTTCATCTTCATCAAAACCGACCTTGACCAAAAACTTTAACCTGCGGACGGACGAACGAACGGAGCCACAGACCAGAAAACATAATGCCCCTCTACTATCGTAGGTGAGGAATAAAAATGGTTGAGATAAAAGCCGACTTAAGTACATGTAGCTCCACCAAAACCAACGACAAATCGGTATGCATGTACTTTATGAAGCAGCCTCAATTTTATGACAAAAAATGGAAAATATTTATATATCTAGGGATTATTATCGTGCAAATAACCAAGTACAAAATTAATGCATATCGTTGGAAATGTCAGAAGCAATGTTGTCAACCTATTTGATAAGTTTTGTTACTTGTCTCTTGACAAAGTCTTTTGAAACATTTTCTTCAGTATCAATGAATATTTCGCATGACATTCGGAGAAAATGTGCTACTCTCGCAGAATGCCTGGTGTAAAATTGCAATAACATACTTAGATATAGGAAGATGTGGTGTGAGTGCCAATGAGACAACTCTCCATCCAAAAAACAATTTAAAAAGTAAACCATTATAGGTTAAAGTACGGCCTTCAACACGGAGCCTTGGCTCACACCGAACAACAAGCTATAAAGGGCCCCAAAATTACTAGTGTAAAACCATTCAAACGGGAAAACCAACGGTCTAAGGGAGCTACCATTTGATTTTTATGGGGTGGGGGCTAGGATGAAATTTGAAAAAAATAGGCAGAACAGGAGTTTTGAGTAAAAAAAGGCAGGATGAGCAACTTGGTAAAAAAAAGGCAGGATGACAATTTGTGTAAAAAAAGTCAGGATAAACTAGTAAAAAAAAAGGCAGGACCGAATAGAGTAAAAAATAAAAAGGCAGGACAGAGATTACAACTAAAAAAAAAGCAGGACAAAGTCTCCCCCCCCCCCCCATAAAAATCAAATGGTAGCTCCCTAATCTATATTACCAAAACGAGAAACGATAAACACGTATATATTACATAAACAAACGACAACTACTGTACATCAGATTCCTGACTTAGGACAGGTGGAAACATTTGCAGCGGGATTAAACGTTTTAATGGATCCAAACCTTCTCCCTTTTTCTGAAACAATAGCACAACATAGAAAAACACACGATAAAGTATCAATTGGCAGACTTAACTCAATTTACTCCATTTAAAGTCTTATTATGCCGGTCGTTCATGCTTACAACTAAAAAAAAAGCAGGACAAAATTTTTCATCCTAGCCCCCCCCCCCCCCCCCCCCCCCATAAAAATCAAATGGTAGCTCCCTAATCTATATAAACAAAACGAGAAACGATAAACACGTATATATTACATAAACAAACGACAACTACTGTACATCAGATTCCTGACTTAGGACAGGTGGAAACATTTGCAGCGGGATTAAACGTTTTAATGGATCCAAACCTTCTCCCTTTTTCTGAAACAATAGCACAACATAGAAAAACACACGATAAAGTATCAATTGGCAGACTTAACTCAATTTACTCCATTTAAAGTCTTATTATGCCGGTCGTTCATGCTTACAACTAAAAAAAAAAGCAGGACAAAATTTTTCATCCTAGCCCGCACCCCCCCCCCCCCCCCCCCCATAAAAATCAAATGGTAGCTCCCTAATCTATATAAACAAAACGAGAAACGATAAACACGTATATATTACATAAACAAACGACAACTACTGTACATCAGATTCCTGACTTAAGACAGGTGGAAACATTTGCATTGGGATTAAACGTTTTAATGGATCCAAACCTTCTCCCTTTTTCTGAAACAATAGCATAACATCACAACATAGAAAAACACACGATAAAGTATCAATTGGCAGACTTAACTCAATTTACTCCATTTAAAGTCTTATTATGCCGGTCGTTCATGCTCTGGGTTGGTGTGACTTCACTTCAAGGTTTTTTTGGAATCGGTAAAGAGTCGGTATTCAACCTCTTTAGGACAAAAACAAGCCGTTTCGGTAATCATGTAGCCTAAGTTCACCTTACGACCTTCAACAATGAGCAAAGCCCAAATGGCCATACCGCAGTCAGCTATTAAAGGCCCCGATAAGACAGTGTAAAACAATTCTAACGAAAAGCTTTCGGCATGTGAATTTCGGTGTACAATGTGGCAAAGCAAAGTTTGGTTGTCGGCAAATCTAGCCAACCGATGTAATGGCTCCCCATGTGCCTTTGTTGGAAAACTGCGCAACCTGACACGTTAGAGCCAGTTTTCTTTGAGGGACAAATGGCATCGGACTTTCTACAAGATCTAATTAGTTCATGTAAGGGGGAAACATGCTAGGCAGCACGTGTTTGCAAGGAGCAGGGTCTTCCTTGCACTGATTGATGTTTTTTTTTGTCAAAATGTAGGTAGTTGTAATGAAATACCATGAAAATAGTTCTTGTAATATTTGGTAACTTGATTTTAATTTGCTATAATGTTTTCGACGTTTCATTTGGTATGAAAATAAGCTCATCATAGAAACCATAACGGTCATGTCTCAATTTTAGAAATTTGTTCTACAACACGCTTGCACTTATTGAGTAATATATCAAACTCCATTAACTATATTAAATAAAAAGGTATCTTGTATTGAGATAGTTTGAGTTCATTTTAAGAAAACTCAGTGACATGTCGAATCCTTGAAAACTGAAACGATTTTTTTCATGGCTGCATATTTGGTTTGATTTATTAGCTATGCATTTCAGATACTCTTTGAAAACTTTTCAACTATTAAAGTATTCAAGAAATGCTATTTGTCTATGTCAATTATCAATGTTAATATGTTTCTGTTTTCCATTAGGCATTAAAATTTGTATGTACCATGGAATACCTTAAAACAGTTAAATAAAACGTTGTTCTGACGTCATGTGCAAATATGAAAAAGATTTTGTATTAACTAACGTGTTTCTACATAATACTACTCGTATAATTTATTGAATAGATTATTAATTTTGAAAAATATCAATGGTATTGTTTCTCTAGATGAAAGTAGGATTTTTTTAAGTGATGACCTTTGACCATGATTTTCGATATTATTGTACCAGATTTGATATTGACGACACATATTTTCAAAAAGTACAGGATTTCAGCTTTCCAACGAGCTATTAAAATCCCATGAGGTATTTAGGTAATTTTAATTTCTGAAATTGTCCTCTCCACCGCTCCACTACTACCAGTACCTCTGGAGCTAGACATTGTCTCTAACTTTTGATAAATATATCCAGTCATGATTGTATAGGTATAGTCATTTTATGTTTTTTTTATTATTATTATTATGCGAAAAAGATAATCGCAGTCTTGTGCCATTTATTTTTTAAAGTGCCAAATTGTGAAAAATTTTGTCCTGCATTTTTTTAGTTGTAATCTCTGTCCTGCCTTTTTATTTGTCACTCTATCTGGTCCTGTTTTTTTTTATAGTTTATCCCGACTTTTTTTTACATAAATTGTCATCCTAACTATTTTTGCAAGTGTCTCATCCTGCCTTTTCTTTTAATCAAAACTCCGGTCCTGCCTATTTGTTTTCTTCAAACTTCATCCTAGCCCCCCCCCTAGCAATTAAATGGTAGCTTCCTAAGTAGGGGGCTGTGTGATGAATTTTGTCCTCAGCAATGATTTATATTTATAATTCATCTAGTTATGTTATTATCATTTACTTGACTCTTAGTCTCAATTTGTGTTGTCGATTGCATAAAAAGTAAACTTGAACTAACCACAGCTTTATTAAGTTTTAGAAAATTTTGACACTTTTGGGATTCATTCATTTACATGCTCTTCCTTACACTTAAGGTTGCAAGCTGACCTGCTCAGGCAGGAACTCAAAATTGTATTTTATATGTTGAATGTTTCTCAAGGGCCAAAACTGATTTGATTGTTTATAATAAAATTATAATTTTAACATATCTTCTGGCTTTAGCCAGTGTGATTTGCAAGTATTATGTTTTTGGTTAACAGACAGATATTTCTTTATGTAAAAATTTGGATTGGAGTTCGTCATTGATTACAATGCTTAATATGTGGGTTGCTGTCTTCACTTTAGTTCAGATTTGCTCAACCAGGAGAGTTTAAAGTAGCATTACATTACTGTTTTTTTCACATTTTGAACAAAACAGCTTTTGGTATAGGGAAGACTTAGTAACATAGCATAATTACAGAACCAATTGCATTTAATTCAGAGGGAATTTTCAATGAAACAGCAATCAAACAATACAAAAATATTTTTGTATATATTCTATGAATACAAATTGATGATTTAATTGTACTTTTAGTTTGATGACTTTACTGATTTATTTTGTTAGATGTCTCATATAAAGAACAGAAAGATGCCATGCACTTTTGTAGTCCGTCAAAATGGAAAAAAGACAACTATAACCAAGTCATACAAACCTTTATCAACGATTGATAAAACTGCGGGTGCCACAAACGATAAAGATGACTATAAAAATAGAGATGCAGAGGTGGTTAACATTGAACTAGAAAGAAATGGCGATATGCAGCTTAACAATGAACATGAAACACCTGTGACGATAGAACCTAAAAATAGTATGTACAGTGTAATTAATTTAAAGTGGCATTTATTATCTCCTTAGAATAATTCTAGGTTATAAGATGGATTAAGAGGTGTGCTATGAGTGCATATATTCCCTTCCTTTTTTGAATTTTTGAATCAGAAATTAATTAAAAAATGAAGGAAGCCTATTTTAATGGATATAAACCATTTACCAAAATTTGAAGTTTCACAAGTTTAAGCCTTTTATACTGATTCTCAGATCTGTTGATTACTATTGGACTGACATACAACAAGATACAATAAAACAAAAATCCTGCAAACAGGCTTATAACATTGAATTGTTTTCAAGCCAGAGACTCTTTTATATGATTGATAATTTTTGATAAAGGTGCAAATGTGTTAAACATCATTGATGAAGGTGACTGTAAAACATATGTTGTACTTAAAGATTAAATCATTAATCAGAAATATGTAAGAAACTTGTGTCTGCAGCTAAAGAAAAAGAAGTATTAGTAGTCGATTTTAAATGCCAGGATTGTGGAAATGAAAACGTTGATCTTTTCCGGTGTTTAGACTGTATATCTTGGCCGGTTATATGTGAAAGTTGTCTGGAAATTAGGCATCACTTTCCACATTTGCATATATTTGAGAAATAGATGGTAAGATTTTCCGTCTTTTTGTAAAAAAAAAAACCAAGTAAAATCGATTTGTAATTAAGTTAAGCAGATCTTTTCAGTAAGATTTTCTGAAATTAGTAAAAGTGTTTGTCTTATGACAGCCCAACTTTTAAATAAAGCATGAAGATACATGCAGATAATTGCTTTATGAAATATGTATCAAAGACTAGGTTGTTTTATGGTTTCATCTTACCAATAGGTGTTGATTGATCATGTTATTTCTGTTTTATTCATAACCATGTTTGTGTAAATTGGCTGGGTTCAGTTTATTAGAGGCTTAGATTTGGATGTATTTTCTTTTTGTTTGTAATTTTGGTGTGGTCCATTTCAACCCAATATCTCTTTTTATTCATACTTATTTGCAGTTTTAGTCAATATTTTTTTGCAGTTATAGGAATACAAAAAAGGTAGTGATTCTTTTAAGATACTGGATTTCATTATTTAAAAGAATTTACTGGACACATTGATTCTTTTATTAACATTCCCCTGTACATGTGAAATTAAAGGGAAACTTCGCAAAAAAATCAAAAATTGATATTATGTCCATTCTGTATAAAAATGCTCAAATATATAATTATTAAAGTTTTATTCCGCTAGATAAGAGATCACCGTCGATTTTAAATTTTGAGTATCAGTTCTCTGCCTTCCGCCATTTTGTTATCGTGTCCAAGTAAAAATCACGATATGTCTTAAACCACAAAGAAACAAAACTACAGTAACCGATGTAGTCTTAATTATGTGTCGATATCTTGTCAATCGTACGGTTGTTTTATCTGACTAACTAACTTGATACGGAAAATGTTCTTATTTTTTTAATAACCATATAGTCTGTTATTTTTAAACTGTTAATATTGGAATTAGTTAAAAAGTCAAAGTTCAAATCATAAATAAGTGTTCCGTGGAAATTGTTTTCGAAAATCTAATTCGTTCATAATTCTTTAAAGTAATATACTTTATTCAAATAAATTATTGAATATTAGGATCTTCGCTTCACTGATCACCCGCATGGCTTAAGGTATTACTCCCAAAGGTATTGTGAGGGGTGTAAGGTGACACGTCCAGGTATGCAAGCGATTTCCTGTCGGGCTTGCAAGTTCATGCATCGTTTCACTTCTGTAGGTATTGATCAGTGTACACGGCCGATAACTTATAACTTTCCATTTTGAACTATCAGGTGCATGTATAATATACATCTGTCTTGCGTGTCCGAAAGTGATATAATATACTAGTCATTACTTAACTCATACGCTTGTTTATAAATAAAATTTCTGGTGTAAAGAATATTATTTAAAAAAAAAAATTGATACAAAAAAAAAAAAAAAAAAATTGAAGATAATCAGAGACATATATGTCTCTGGGAAAATGTAATATTTACTCGTTGTCAATAGTAAAGGACATAGTTGGATCATTCCAGAAATGTTGATTTAAAAAAAGTGCGTACTTATCGACGATTCGTTTATACGCCCGGATAGAAAGTTACGGAACTACAGCGCAATTTAAAATATATACATGTATACATTGAACATAAGAAAGAAACATACATTTTGTGCAAATTGGGGTAAAAGTTTTGTAAATAGACTAGTCCACGTATACCAACAGTATGTAATCATCCAATTCGATAGACTATTGTATACCAAGAGAAGAAGAAGAGGACCAATTTGATTTAAATACAGGTCGATCTATAACTTGCTTTGGTTCATCGAAGTTATGAACATAGTAAAATCACAGATTTATATATCAATTATATTGTTCTCGAATAAAGAAAGAAATTCGTCATCACCACAATTGTTCCGACATATGCAACTGGACGTACACTAATAATCCCCGAGGGATGTGAATATTTTCTAGGAAAGCTATTGAGTATTAAAGTTTCGAATCATTTTCGGGATTTATTTTCTTTCTTGATATTCAATGACAGCAAATTTAAAGAATAAACTGCTTGTCAGATATTTGTCCGCTTTAGGGGTATTCTTGCCAGTTGAACAGACTTATAATTACATTCAAAAATAGGGAAAGATGACATTAAATTCTTTGTCTTTTTTTTAACATCTTTGTTCAAATATAGTTATTAAGTATTATACGTTGTGAGACGAAGACTATTTTAATAGACTATTTTGCTGTTACAAAATATTATAAATTATTATAAGTTAAGGAATGTATCTCCCTCATGCAAAGCTCTGATTCCTTTCACGAATTTGGCTATACTTTTGGGACCTTTTGGATTATAGCTCTTCATCTTTTATATAAGCTTTGGATTTCAAATATTTTGGCCCCGAGCATCACTGAAGAGACATGTATTGTCGAAATGCGCATCTGGTGCAACAAAATTGGTACCGTTGATTTTATTAATAAGGACGTCCCCGATTATGATTAAATTTGGTTGACGTTTTTCACACTTGATAAAGAATATCTATTCGTAATTTTTCGATTCCATTCCAAGAAGACCTTAAATTTGCTGTCAATTTTTTAAAACTTCCAAGTAGAAAAATATTTTTTCTTTATTCGTTCATATTATATTCCGCTTCGGTAGAGTTATCTTCAGTGAGTTCCAGTTATTAATTTATACGTGGCTTTTAAAAAGTCTAAATCTAAGTGTTCTCATTCATTTATTTGCCTAATAAAGACAAATAAAAATACTTTGGTAAAGCTATTTATAATTTCTAAGTTCTCCTTTTTATTAGACATCAATCAAGGACAAAATGTGTAAATCATTTCAATCGGACATATGATTTAAGTTTCCCGTCTTTAACCGAAAATTGTGTATTTCTTAGTAAATTAACTTATTTGAATTCAAATAAATAATAGCACCAAACATAATTAAATAATTCCACGGCGATCAATTTTTATTTGTCACCAACTTGAATATATATTTTAAATATGTGTATTGAACGCTCCCTTGTCTTATAATTCCCTGATCCGAATAGACAGTCACATCTGGCAAGGTGTGCCCGAGAGGCGTGGTTAAATACCGAAGTGCAAATAACAATTTACCTTTCATCAAGCCATCTACGAGTATTGCCACAGAACCGTGAATACACACATCGTATCAACCAAGTCATAGCAGAGATAGTAAAAGGTCAATAAGAGTACACCAACATATTGTCTTTACAGATTATTGTACTTTACTTTGTTCACCTTATCAGTCCGAAAATATATTAATTAAAAATAAATTTATAACTTTTTGTGTTGTCTACAAAAATAATTCGAATATATTTACGTTTAACAGTGAAAATTTATCTCACGAATATGTACAATTGAATGTCTGTGCGTTTTATGTTCTTATTATCGGATGGTTATTTAGATAAAGCATAAGTCATCGGCGCGCTTACGATTACGTTAAAATATGATTAAAAACCAAGACTTTTAATGATTGTATTTTAAATCCCGACATGCAAAAAACCAGGAGAAAACGTCACGACCTACAGGAAGTAGTTAATATTTTTTCATTAAATATTGAATTTCTCCTTTATTACTGCACATATAGCGATAAAACTTTGTGAATATATATATTATGTCATTATGAACATATTTAAACCATAAGTAAAAAATCGTGAATTTTCCCTTTAAAACATTTATAAGATTTTTCTGGAATAAGAAAATCCTTAGTTATTCGAAATATTCAAAGTTTTGTTAACCATTTAAACCATTACAACTAAAATTTCCATTAGAAATAAAAAAATTAGCATGGGTGTACTGAAAATTCGACATTTTTTTAAAATGACCCATCTGATTTGTGCTTGAAAATGATAGTGATTGAATGATATTAACTTTGTGCTAGTTTCGTGCATACATAAACATGTATGTAATAATACTGAAAATTTATTTGTAGGGTATTGAATTTATGCATTTTTTTCTAATATGAGTATTTATATTCTAGAATGTGTGATGATGATATACAGACGGGCGGGAACTGCAACAGTTCCACCATCTCATCATCCGCCCTGTCACATCTATCTTTAATCCGTTAAGTCAATACTGTCAAAGTACAGCACACGGAAAGAGCTGCACAATCACTGGCAGTATCTTCATTAGCCAAATCGTAAAATAAATAAAAAGGGGGTGGGGGGGGGGGGATGGCGGTTATTTTTTTTTTTTTATCTAAACCAAAAACTGTTACCTGAAGCGGGACACACAGACCAGAGAAAACATAATGCCTGTAAATGGGACATAATAAATGTGTTTATTGTTAAATGTTTTAAAATGAATTGGTAAAATAAAAATTAAAGTATGAACTGAAACATATAATATTATCTATCTGTTATGGAAGTAAACATGTGAAATGGAGGTTCCATTATGGAAGTTAACATGTGAAAACAAATTATGGTTACATTAAACCTGTACTTTTTTTTCGGATGGGGCATGGTTATTCATGGAGGAATAGATGGGTTCAGAAGAATGGTTACCTTCATAAATCTTGCCCTTGACAATAAGGCAGCAACTGCCTTAGAGCCTTTTGTGCGAGGTTGTCAAAAATTCCGAACAGACCATGGTAGGGAAAATTTGGACATAGCCAGGTGTATGCCAAATAGGGGATCAATAATCACTGGACAAAGAACGGTTATGGCGCGACTTGTTCCAGTCATGCACAAACGTCTTGTACCAACTATTTTATTTCTTGGACAAACACCATATCATTGACGAAACAAGCGAGTTACATTGATGGTGCCTACATTATGTGTTAGACCCGCGAATCAGATTGATTGATTGTTGGTTGCTTAACGTTCAGTGGCAAATATTTAATGCATATTCAGGACCAGGTCCTGAAAACAAGTTCACAATAAATACGATAGGTAGGTTGATACGATACAGGCCATCTGGGATGATGGTTGGGGAAATTTGAAACTGATTTTCTATACTGAAGGACAGTGGGAGTTCTAAACTATGGTAACATTTCATCTTTGCGTACTAGAAATTAAACTGGCACAATTTCGTCTTTAATTATAGGAACACTGACAGACAGTCAAACATTTCTTGACATAGCTATGCAATGGTTGACCATAGACATCAGTCCATAAACACATAACGATGTCTATGGTCAAGTGTTGGTACACCTAAATGTCCTAACAAGTTGGTAGGGTTCTAATACACTGTGATCTTCCACTTGTGGCCAAACTTCCACGTTCTTCTTTGGTGTATCTTTCATGAATTAGATTTCCAGAGGATCGGTCCAAATAATCTGCGAATGGAAATTCTTTGTTAATAAACATTTACGAAAAAAATAATCTCAAGCAACACATTAGAAAAACACCTATAACATACAATTATTTCATTCCATTTTTTCTTTCTTGTGTACTTTGGCGAGCTTATCCATCTTTGTTAATCCACAGAACTTTGTTGTATTGGCAAGGCGACCAGATTTCAGGTTTACCAGAGTATTTTCTTCATTATTTTGTCTAACAAATCTACACTTCACAAAAACTAGAAAGAACACAAATTCTCTTTTGCTTAATAAATATTATCATTTCAAATTCAAATGACCAATAAAGCATAAAAAACTTACCATCCTACAAAAATTCTTGACAGTCTTTCTTCTTGTGTCTTGCAAAGCAACTTCCACATAATCTGAAATCTGAATTCTAATACATATTACTTTCAGAAACTATAAGAGAGGAGAATATATTAGTGGCGGATCTAGAATTTTCCATATTTTTGGGACAACATTAATTTCAGCATTAATTTGTATTGTTGAAATCATGTTGATATATTTATCCTATCTTATTGTAAATTGATAAATCCTGTTTCTTGTGGCCTTGGGTGACGTGTATATTTTGGTTGAATTATTTTCTCTTTGACAAAATTCCCGTTTCAATACTTAATCTGAAAAGATAATGATGTAGATTAATATATTAATTGTATTCTTAGAGCACAATACTCAAGTGTGATTTACTCAGACTAAATGCAAGCTTTTTTTAAAGTTTAACTCGGTTTATTCTGGTATACCATTTACCATATAGATCGCCATTCCATTTGACCAGAGTCGTCCCCATAATCATATGAAATATCTTCTCCCTCTCCGATATCTTTAATGGCAAACAGACAAAGTCTTACGTCTGTTGATGAAAGACTGTATTTTCATTTTTGCATTTCAGTGTTTGGACAGCCTTGACTCGTCTTTCACAAATCGACAAAGTCTATCTGTGTTTGTAGCATCAATGCTAAAATAAAAATTAACGTTCAAGCAATGTAGAATTTTATGGATAGACTTTTTTGCGGTTTTACAAAAAAGTGCAATATGTTATTCACCTAATAACAAAATATGGTTAAGGTTAAATTTCCTTAAGCATTAATAGCACAATTTGTATAAGCCAACACAACTGGTTATACCATTATGCTTCAAACCAGACGTGTGAGTGAGGTCAATACGCTTAATAGCCTTTCTTGACAATACATGTTCGTAAAATAGAACGTCTGACCTGTTGATTTTAAAGATTATCGCGAAGACTTGGAGTCTCTGAATTTTCTTGTCCATTTACTTCTGTGGAGTAATGAATAAGACAGTCATGTGTTTGCGGGGTAAAAGTACTGTGTATTGTATGATTATGACACACTTGAAACTATTTTATTAATTTGTTCTTTGTTTATGAAATTTGTTTTCGGCCACATTTAAAATTCAAAGAAACGTAATTATTCATCAACAATATAGCTAGAACAAAAAAAGCAACATCACACTTTGTAACAACTGTCTGTATAGCAGTCTGCAAACATGTACACCTTTTTCCATTTGCATTTCTGACATTCCTATAGGCTTGATAAAAGTATTAGTTTTCTAGTCCAGTTCAGATCTACCTTATAATATTTGTTACATGTATGGCATTCGTAGACTTTATTTCCCCAAGGGTGACTGGGGTATAGAAATAAGGTCACTTGGTCTTCTCCCGACCGGCAGTAAAACGCTTGCCGAAGTGGGGCGTCCGTTTGGCTGTGCGGGATGTATAAGTTCGCAGTCACGCTGCTTTTTCTTGGATGAATAATACCCAACATTTCCTTTTAACTTATTTTCAAATAGCATATACATGTGTAAAGAAATATTTTTCATTACACTTAATCTAGAAAATATTGTTTTCTCCACATACCTTGTACATATGGACCTTCTTTCAGACGCTCTCTAACTTTGAGGGTATTTTTTTTTAATTGCGTTGTGAAAAATGTATAAAAGATGAAACCGATCCGAAATGCCTATTATGCTCAAAGGATGATGAAACTGTGACGCATTTCATATTACACTGCGTACAACTCGAATGTTGAGTGGTGTTAACCTGTTGGCCAGAGATTATAATGCCACCATAAAAAATGGTTTCGAACAATTAAGAAAACGTTTTGCAAGACCGAAATAGACTGGAACCGGGAAATTTTATTCATTCGTCTTACTACTGCACACATGAAAAGATTCCAGACCCCATATTAACCAAGGTGCAATTTGCAAGCAGTGTCTTTATAGTGATAGTCGGAAGTCCCTTAAAGGTAAATACTTATACAAATCTTCAGAAATACTAGAACACACCCGTGGTATTGCGGGTATGTCACTGAATTTAAGAATATGCGCAAGCCTTATTTTAGTATTGGTATTGTCATCTGATAAAGTCATGCCGTTTATAAGATGCACAGTTTTCAACAATTCTGCTTGAACCCGTCGACCTGGAACTGTCAATTATTGGTATTATATTTGGAAAACAGAAGGGCATGGAAACGAGTATTTTTTAATCACTGTGACAGCATTGTCCTTTATGAGTTCTAAATAAAATCGAATTCTTTGATTCGCTGTTTTATGTCATTCCGGCTAACAAATTGAAAACTGTTTATATTTTACCTATACGCCTTATTTCAAATTCAGATTTTTATTATTCGTATTGTCATCTTAGAAAGTCATACTGATTAAAATTCTACAATCGGGAACAATGTGACAAAAATGGAATTTAGTAGTTTCAAACCTGGGACTACGACCCGTGTATATAGCATAATCCTAAATGTAGCGTTTGGTGGTGCGCCTGTCAGATGCGGAACGTACAGATACGGTAATAGGTAACAAATTAATATACTATTGGTATCGGTATCGGATTCGACCCGGAACTTGTTTATTATTCTCAATATTAATTATGTGGAAAAACTTAAGGTTCTGGAGTGGTCTAATTTTTAATCAAAAGCATTGTACTATATTAGTTATATACAAAGCGGAGTTCTTTGATTCATCGTTTTAACGTGATTACAGCTGACAAATTGGACCTCGTTATTTTAATAGTATAGATTGCACAGTGTGGGAACGGAACTGTACGGTTTTCTAATAATTTGGTCATTCGGGAGACTGTCAAGTGGTGCTCCGACATTCGAAAAATAATAAGTTGCTTGCTGGAAACTTTGACGAAATCTTATGTTCCTATATAACGTTTCTGCTTCAAGTTTTGATAGCTAAAACATTCTTTATGTAAATATGAACCAATAAAATAATAAGAAAGATATCTGCATCAAAACGTTTTCCTTAGAATGGTGGAGCTCCTTGTAAAACGATCAAAATTGTCACACAACAGCGATCAAAAATGTCAAATAAACATCGAAAAATCAGTGTTTGCCACCTGGATTTTCACATATACCTTTTCTGATATATAGTCTTACCTGTCTGTCATTCGTGTCCTTTGTCATTGAACATCTATGACAGATAAAGAACATCAACCTAAATTAAATTTAATTTATTGGTCATGCATTTCCGCCCATAAAAAGGTCGTGACAATCCATCTTTAGCAGATGCATTAAAACATGTTCAATATGGGCGTTCCAATTAAAGTACGTAACCTGGGTCATTCAGGATCATTATTTTAGTGCAATAAAAGGAGTCGGGAAAAGTTTAGTATTAGACTTGAATGGTTTTTTTTTTCTATAATCAAATCCTATTTTCTTATTTTATTTTAAAAATCATATCATATATAAAATATACTTATTAAATAAATATTGCAAAAAAATATATCTCGTGTCTTTGCGTTAATACTTTGAAATATAAAGCAAATTTGAGAACTTTTAAGCGAACATTATCTTTGCGTCAAGATGTTTTGCCAACCCTAATGAAATTAAGATTATGTTTGTTGTCGGAGGATCCATCTGATTGATTTGATGTCTCCAAAGCAAGTTTCGAATGTCTTTACGACATGGATAAGAGTGCTTACTTGTATACATGGACAATTTGTTTTAAAAGGAGGTTGTAAGGGCAGATTTACCACTATCATTTAAAAACAAAAGGTTCCAGGATGTTCGCCATATTATAGATTGTACAGAGGTTTTTATTGAAAGGTCAAATTATTTAGAAATATCAGGCACTTACTTGGAGTGATTACAATCACCACCAAGCAGCAAAGTTTGTTAAGATTTTCAAGACAAATAAAGCAGATATATCAATTTAAATAGTATATTGGCATTAATATTTGAAACAGTTATTCCAATAGCCTTGGTTTCGAAAAAATTGATTTGTGCAAAATTTTCAAATATACCCCTCCCATTTTTTTGTATTTTGCTTTTTCAATGGTTCAACTAGTTAAAAATATATTCAGCTTTATCTGGAAAATCTGGGTTGAAAATTTTCAAAGCTTTTAAAACAGGGTAAAATAGTACTCCCAATACACAAGGAATTTGCCACTTTTTGGTTTTCATGTTACATTTGTTATTCTCGTGGTGTTTTGTCTGATGATTGGTCTGTTTCTGTGTGTGTTGCGTCGTTGTTCTCCTCTTATATTTAATGCGTTTCGCTCGGTTTTGGTTTGTTACCCCGATTTTGTTTTTTGTCCATGGATTTATGAGTTTTGAACAGCGGTATATTACTGTTGCCTATATTTGGTGGTAACTTCTTGGCAAAACTAAAAAATAGAATATTTTTCTAAATGCATTTTTTTATTATGTTATAACCATACTTAGTCATAACAACAAACATATTTTTCTTTGCTATTCTATGAAAGGCCATACACATGCAATTGTAATTGCATAATTTTAGCCTTTTTGACTTACAAAAATGGACCGAAAACTGTCCAAGCTGTAACCATGGCAACCACAAAATTTTAAGTGGAACTTGATGTATATTTTGGTTTATGTCATTGATAAGAACAAATTTTGAACCAATTCTGTGACATGTCATTTCCACATGATTTTGATGCTTACCATGCTTACAGAGACTGACTCTTAATTAGTAAAATTACTGAAAAACTGTTACTTAGAAAACGTTGCAAACTTTAAATAAACCTATGGTTGTTTCAATTTTACTTCTAGTAAGTTTGTCAATACATATAAGAAAATTGTCTTGATCAAATGACCGATTGAAGGTAACACCGTAAACAATAATCCAAAAATGTAAAATTAACAGTTAAATGTTGAAAAATTGTCTATAAAGGTCAAATTTGAATGAATATACAAAATTAGTAAAGTTTACTGAAATTTGAACAAGGAAAATGTTATTTTTTTTAAATGAAATTGTATTTAGTTTGAGTTTACTTTTTATACAATTGTCAATACATACTAGAAATTGTCTTAATCAAATAACTGATTTAAGGTAATATCGTATACAATTATCCAAAAATGTCAAGTTTACAGGAAAATGTTGAAAAATTACCAATAAAGGTCAAATCGGAATGAATGCCAGAAAGAAGTAAAATTTACTGAAACAAGATGCTCTCAAGAGCCTGAATCGCTCACCTTAATTCTTTTGGTTAAATCTCTCATCAATGATTATTTTGGCTTTTCAATTTATTTAAATGTTTTTTGGATCGTCCTATTTTCTTCAAATAATCATTTTCTCCTATGTTCTATTTTAGCCATATGAGCTATGTTTCTTGACATACAAGGAAATAAAATATAAAATTTATACTAGATACTCTGAAACTCATTTAGCCTAAGTTTGGCTGAAATTGATACAGCAATTTGAAAGGAGAAAGTAAGTCAACATGATGAACAAATTGTGAAAAAAAGTCTTTAAAGGGCAATAACTCCTTAAGGGGTCAATTGACAATTTTGGACAAATTGACTTAATTGAAGATCTTACTTTGATGACCATTATTGCTGTTTACAGTTTATTTCTATCTATAATTATATTCAAGATAATAAACAAAAACAGCAAAATTTCCTTAAAATTATAAATTCAGGGGCAGCAACCCAACAACAGGTTGTCTGATTCATCTGAAAATTTCAGGGCAGATAGATCTTGACCTGATAAACAATATTATACCATGTCAGATTTACTTTTAATGCTTTGGTATTTGAGTTATAAGCAAAAAACTGCATTTGACCCCTATGTTCTATTTTTAGAAATGGCGACCATGTTTGTTGATAGATCATAACTTCGGATACAATTTACAAACTAGATACCCTAAGGAACATTCAGTTAAAGTTTGGAAGTATTTGGCCCAGTAGTTTCAGAGGAGAAGATTTTTGTAAAAGATTACTAAGATTTACGAAAAATGGTTCAAAATTGACTATAAAGGGCAATAACTCCTAAAGGGGTCAACTGACCATTTATGTCATGATGACTTATTTGTAAATCTTACTTTGCTGAACATTATTTCTGTTTAGAGTTTATCTCTATCTATAATAATATTCAAGATAAAAACCAAAAACAGCAAAATTTCCTTAAAATTACAAATTCAGAGGCAGCAACCCAACAACGGGTTGTCTGATTCATCTGAAAATTTCAGAGCAGATAGATCTTGACCTGATAAACAATATTACCCACGTCAGATTTGCTCTAAATGCTTTGGTTTTTGAGTAATAAGCCAAAAACTGCATTTGACCCCTATGTTCTATTTTTAGCAATGGCGACCATGTTTGTTGATAGATCATAACTTCGGATACAATTTACAAACAAGATCCCCTAAGGAACATTCAGTTAAAGTTTGGAAGTATTTGGCCCAGTAGTTTCAGAGGAGAAGATTTTTGTAAAAGATTACTAAGATTTACGAAAAATGGTTAAAAATTGACTATAAAGGGCAATAACTCCTAAAGGGGTCAACTGACCATTTCCGTCATGTTGACATATTTGTAAATCTTACTTTGCTGAACATTATTCCTGTTTACAGTTTACCTCTATCTATAATAATATTCAAGATAATAACCAAAAACAGCAAAATTTCCTTATAATTACCAATTCAGGGGCAGCAACCCAACAACGGTTTGTCTGATTCATCTGAAAATTTCAGGGCAGATAGATCTTGACCTGATAAACAATATTACCCCATGTCAGATTTGCTCTAAATGCTTTTGTTTTTGAGTTATAAGCCAAAAACTGCATTTGACCCCTATGTTCTATTTTTAGCAATGGCGACCATGTTTGTTGATAGATCAAAACTTCGGATACAATTTAGAAATAAGATACCCTAAGGAACATTCAGTTAAAGTTTGAAAGTATTTGGCCCAGTAGTTTCAGAGGAGAAGATTCTTGAAATAGTTTACGACGACAGACGACGACGGACGCCAAGTGATGGCATAAGCTCACTTGTCCCTTCGGGACAGGTGAGCTAAAAAGGTTACTGAGAAAATGTTGCAATTTTTGAATAAAGCTAAGGTTGGAACAAGTTTTCCTCTAAAAACAACTGTCAATACATATTAGAAAATTGTCTTGATCAAATATACAATTTAAAGTAACATAAAATAAATTATCAAAAAAATTAACAGTCAAATGTTGAAAAATGGTCAACATAGCTATAATCTGAATGAATATCCAAAGAGTAGTAAAATTAACTGAACAAAAGTTACTGAGAAAATGTTTGTTTTTTAATTAAAGCTGTGGTTAGTTGAAGTTTACTTTTAATGCAATTGTCAATACATATTAGAGCTTCATCTTGATCAAATGACCGATTTAAGGTAACATCATTTACAATTATCCAAAAAAATGTCAAATTTACAGTAAAATGTTAAAAAATTACCAATAAAGGTCAAATCTGAATGAATATCAAAAAAGAAGTAAAACTTACTGGAAAAAAGTGACTGTAAAAATGTTGCAATTTTAAATAAAGCTTTGGTTAGTTCAAGTTTACTTTTAATACAATTGTCAATACAAATTAGAAAATTATCTTGATCAAATAAACGATTTAAGGTAACATCAAAGAAATTATAAAAAAAATTGACAAATTTACAGTAAAATGTTAAAAAATTACGAAAAAGGTAAAATATGAATGAATATCCAAAAAGTAGTAAACATACTGAAAAACTCGAGGCTCTCAAGAGCCTGTGTCGCTCACCTTGGTCTATGTGCATATTCAACAAAGGACACAGATGGATTCATGACAAAATTGTGTATGTGACATTTTATTATTTTGTGTGTTATACAATGAAAATTCCCATTATTCCTTAGATTCTGAAAAGTGAATTTACAGACTCTTTATCAATAAATTAATTAATGTGGTTCCCAACACTTTTACTAAATTTACTTTGGCTTGTTTGTCATAAAATTTTGACAAGGTATTTACATTGTACTTTGACCCTTTGACAAAAATGTAAAGATTTCAACTTCTCTTTACTCATTGAGAAGCTTAATATTTATACTTGGTGTACACAAAAGGAGTGTCAACTGGGGTGATTACCCTTACAATATGATATTGTAAAGTTAAATGTAAAATACTGGTATAGATTTGAAAATCTTACAACTGAATTCAGTCTATTGAAAGATGCTTATGAATGCAGCCAAGAGCTTCACAAATCTAACATAACTTCTTGGTTCTCATTTGCTGAAAAAGTATTAGAAGTTTTTAAAATTAAAAAAGAAGTAAAACATTTCAGTCAATATATATTTTTGGACATATCTAGCAAATTAATTCACACTAAATATTTTAGCAATTGTTATGCTAGGCAAAAAAAAGCTTCTGATAAAAAAAAAACTGTTTGATTATGTTAAATTTAGGCAAAATTTTGGGTTATGAAAATTATCTTTCTTTAATTAAAAACTATGATCTTAGAAGATCTATATGCAAATTACGTATTTCTGCTCATAAGCTTCAAATTGAAGTTGGTCGTTTTTCAAATATTCCACAAAATGAAAGAATTTGCAAAAAAATCTCCTTTGGCTGTGAAGGAGATGAAATCCACTTTTAACTAACTGTAAAAATTTTAAATCAGATAGAGATGCTCTCTTTGACTTTGTTTGCCGAAGAATTCCAAATGTTTCTATACTTGATAATCAGCATAAATTTATTTATTTATTAAACTGTGAAGACAATCAGGTCTTTAATGCTGTTGGTAATTTTATTAAAGTGAATATAGTTAGTAATTTTATTGTAACTGTATGTAAAAATTGTTTGTATCTATGTATCTATGCAAATCAATATTCTTTTTCCTTATTCTTGTATGCTCTGTATGCCCCTTGTGGGCCCTTAATTGGAAATAAAATATGTTCTGTTCTGTTCTATTCCCTCAATACACCGTAATTAAAACAATAAGCTGATTGTACAGAGTTATCTCCCTGTAGTGTAAGGTACCTACTTAAGTAGCAGTCTTAGAAATTAGGTGAATGACATAGACCGCTATGAACAATTAAGTAATAGAGAAGAGTTGTTGCATTAGCCAGCGCTCTAGCTGGTAGAGGTGTTATTCTCGAGGAGGCCCCCCTTGACCATGTTGACTCTGTACATTTGGTCAATCTTGAGCAATGTGATGCCGCCATTCATGTACAAAACCCTGAATATTTACTCCAAAATAATTCTAATGAGGTGAATGATGGTAGATATAAAGCTGTTACGATTAGTGACACCGAACAATTTATTCTTGCTAAAAGAAATGCAAATGTTCTATGAGTGGGCTCTATCCAATGGTGAGATGAGGATGGTTGAAGACATGCCTTTTTCCAGAGCTTGACGGGCTGCTCGCAAGATTTTATCTAGAGTGCCCAAACTTTTAATGTTTGTCTTACTAAAATTTGGTTACCTTGAAGAAAACATTTAGGACAAATACTTTTGACATGTGTAGTACAAATGTAAATGATATTTAGAAGTTCAAAACCTTACATCAATAGAATACACAAAATATTGAATGCAAAATTTGAAACAGTAGGTCTTTGGTATTTCTCACTATATTTTTCAATTTTACGGATATATTTTCTCTAGTGTTTCCGAAAAAATGTTTTTAAAAAAAACTTTCGCTTAACTCGCATTCATTAAATTACACACTAATATTTTATGCATGGCAATGCGAAAGATATTGTTACTACCATGAAAATTAGCACTAATGAAATGTTTTAGGGGAAATTCAGTTTGGAAACTTGAAATATTCCAGTAAAAAAAAATGATTAATTTATTAAATTGTAAGCAGAATTGATTTGTTCTAGATGCAAGCTTTAAAAACTCAAATAATCAAAGAAATTTAGCTACAAATGAAATTAAGACCAATCAAACGATCAAGCAATTCAATAATTCTTTAAAGGGTCGGCACAAGTGTCGTGCGATACGTTAAGCTATTAAATTGGGCTTTGCTGGGGTTTTTTTCTCTGTACAAAAACAAAATCTTTCTTCACGATAGCAATAAAATAAAATGACGTGCCGCCAGGGAAAACGTACCTTTCAAACTAGTCCAAATAATTATGACGTCTTGAAAGGCTATTATAATTTTTTTCTTTGACGCCTTACTCCAACGTCATAACGCCAAATTCATATTTTCAGTTGGACTTTGAGAGGGAATTCATTGCTTTATTAAAACGTTTAGCTGATTTTTCCTCAAGATGCTTCATTTTAGGTGTATAAAATATATTTTTGAACCAAACTCGGAACATTTTGACGAACCTGAATTTCCGGATAATGTATAACAATGGTTCCGGAAATTCGGGTTTTACCGAGTTTGGTGTAAAAATTATTTTATAATCTCTTAAAAAGAAATCAGACAAACGTTTTAAAAAATGCAGTCGACATGACCCAGCCTCGGATGGAATTGTTACTTATATTATTATTTCTGTAGGGATCAATTGGAAATATTTTGCACAAACAAACACATAAAAGGTAAGAATTTGTATATATGCATTTTGTTTTAGCCTTCAATGAAAATTTTATGGCTAAATTGGGTCTCAAAGTTGAGATCAAAATATGCTGTCAAAGTCCAACCGAAAATGGCGGCTTCAGCATTATGACGTCGAAGTAAGGCGTCAAAGAAAAAAATTATAATAGCCTTTTAAGACGTCATAATTATGTAATAACAACCACAGTTGAGTTGCACGTTTTATTTTAATAAGGGCAGTTACAAGGATGGGGGAAGGTAACGTTGTCACCTATGCATAAGTATTAACTACATGATAACAGCAAACTACATGATAACAATTGAAGAATGATATTACATCTCTCTTTCTCTCGCAAATGAAACTAATTGAAGAATTTTAAAAGTCTCTTATTACACTCACAAATTGAATTAAATTGAATTGTCATTATATGAAAATTTCGGATTTCGGAACTAGCAACTTTAAAGTCTATTCTAATGATAATCCTGCCTACAGCTGTGTTTTTAATCCGATTTATGAAGATATTTTTGCAAAACATGAAAATAAAATTCCTCCGTTAGGTTAACGTTTAAAACCACATTTAGCTTCTTTTGATTTAAAATCTGTTGCTCAAGTTCAAACTTGCAAATGTCCTCCATGGGAACTTCCCAAACCAAAAATGATATTTGATCTCCGTGAACACAATAAAAATAAAACAAATCCTCTTTTAATTCAGCAACACTATGCTGAAATTAAAGCCGATTATCTAGATTTTTCAACTGTATATACTGATGGATCAAAAGATGGTGATAGAGTTGCATCTGCTGCTGTCTTCAGGGACAAGGCTGCAACCCTCCGTTTGCCATCTGATGCATCCATCTTTACTGCTGAAGCAGAAGCAATAATTTTGGCTTTGAAATTTATTGCTTCTTCAGATAAATCCAAAATTATTATATGTTCGGATTCACTTTCATGTTTACAAGCTATACGAAATACTAAAATTAAAAACCCAACAATCCTGAAAATTTTATATGTAATGAGGAATTTAAAAATTCTTCTGAAAGAAATAATATTTTTATGGGTTCCGAGTCATGTTGGAATCCTTGGAAACACAGCTGTAGACCTTGAGGCAAAGAATGCCCTGGGTGACCCTCTATCTAACTGTGATATACCATATACTGATTTTAAATCTAATATTAGAGAATATGTTTTTAATATATTGAAAAATAAATGGAGTAAAAAAGATGATAATAAATTGCATGAAACCTAGTTTAGGCAAACATTTTGATAATATTATGTGCAGAAAAGATCAGTGTGTTATTACTAGATGTCGTATTGGTCATACTAGAATAACACACGAGTATCTTTTAAACTAGAGGCTCCAAAGAGCCTGTGTCGCTCACCTTGGTCTATGTGAATATTAAACAAAGGAAGCAGATGGATTCATGACAAAATTGTGTTTTGGTGATGGTGATGTGTTTGTAAATCTTACTTTACTAGTCTTGCTGCTTACATTTATCTCTATCTATAATGAACTTGGCCCAGTAGTTTCAGTGGAAAATGTTGATAAAAATTTACAAATTTTATGAAAATTGTTAAAAATTGACTATAAAGGACAATAACTCCTTAGGGGGTCAATTGACAATTTCGGTCATGTTGACTTATTTGTAAATCTTACTTTGCTGAACATAATTGCTGTTTACAGTTTATCTCTATCTATAATAAAATTTAAGATAATAACCACAAACAGCAAAATTTCCTTAAAATTACCGATTCAGGGGCAGCAACCCAACAATGGGTTGTCAGATTCATCTGAAAATTATAGGGCAGATAGATCTTGATCTGATTAATAATTTTACCCCGTGTTGGATTTGCTCTAAATGCTTTGGTTTTTGAGTTATAAGCCAAAAACTGCATTTTACCCCTATGTTCTATTTTTAGCTGTGGCGGCCATCTTGATTTGATAGTCGGGTCACCGGACACATTTTTAAAACAAGATACCCCAAAGATGATGATTGTGGCCAAGTCTGGATTAATTTGGCCCAGTCGTTTCAGAGGAGAAGATTTTTGTAAAAGATAACTAAGATTTACGAAAAATGGTTAAACATTGACTATAAAGGGCAATAACTCCTAAACGGGTCAACTGACCATTTCGGTCATGTTGACTTATTTGTAAATCCTACTTTACTAAACATTATTGCTGTTTACAGTTTATCTCTATCTATAATAATATTCAAGATAATAACCAAAAACTGCAAAATTTCCACAAAATTACCAATTCAGGGGCAGCAACCCAACAATGGGTTGACCGATTCATCTGAAAATTTCAGGGCAGATAGATCTTGACCTGATAAACATTTTTATCCCATGTCAGATTTCCTCTAAATGCTTTGGTTTTTGAGTTATAAGCCAAAAACTGCATTTTACCCCTATGTTCTATTTTTTGCCGTGGCGGCCATCTTGGTTGGATGACCGGGTCACGCCACACATTTTTTAAACTAGATACCCAAATGATGATTGTGGCCAAGTTTGGTTCAATTTGCCCCAGTAGTTTCAGAGGAGAAGATTTTTGTAAAAGATAACTAAGATTTACGAAAAATGGTTAAAAATTGACTATAAAGGGCAATAACTCCTAAACGGGTCAACTGACCATTTCGGTCATGTTGACTTATTTGTAAATCCTACTTTACTAAACATTATTGCTGTTTACAGTTTATCTCTATCTATAATAATATTCAAGATAATAACCAAAAACTGCAAAATTTCCACAAAATTACCAATTCAGGGGCAGCAACCCAACAACAGGTTGACCGATTCATCTGAAAATTTCAGGGCAGATAGATCTTGACCTGATAAACATTTTTACCCCATGTCAGATTTCCTCTAAATGCTTTGGTTTTTGAGTTATAAGCCAAAAACTGCAGTTTACCCCTATGTTCTATTTTTAGCCGTGGCGGCCATCTTGGTTGGTTGACCGGGTCACGCCACACATTTTTTAAACTAGATACCCCAATGATGATTGTGGCCAAGTTTGGTTCAATTTGGCCCAGTAGTTTCAGAGGAGAAGATTTTTGTAAAAGATAACTAAGATTTACGAAAAATGGTTAAAAATTGACTATAAAGGGCAATAACTCCTAAACGGGTCAACTGACTCATTTGTAAATCCTACTTTACTAAACATTATTGCTGTTTACAGTTTATCTCTATCTATAAAAATATTCAAGATAATAACCAAAAACTGCAAAATTTCCACAAAATTACCAATTCAGGGGCAGCAACCCAACAACGGGTTGACCGATTCATCTGAAAATTTCAGGGCAGATAGATCTTGACCTGATAAACATTTTTACCCCATGTCAGATTTCCTCTAAATGCTTTGGTTTTTGAGTTATAAGCCAAAAACTGCATTTTACCCCTATGTTCTATTTTTAGCCGTGGCGGCCATCTTGGTTGGTTGACCGGGTCACGCCACACATTTTTTAAACTAGATACCCCAATGATGATTGTGGCCAAGTTTGGTTCAATTTGGCCCAGTAGTTTCAGAGGAGAAGATTTTTGTAAAAGTTAACGACGACGGACGACGGACGACGGACGCCGGACGCAAAGTGATGGGAAAAGCTCACTTGGCCCTTCGGGCCAGGTGAGCTAAAAATGAAGATGAACCACAATGTGTTCCTTGCAACTGCAAGTATCCCAGTCAGCAGACTAACAGTGGGCCAACGTTGGCAAATGATCGGCCCGTTGGTCGACCGTTGGTGTTGGCTTCACAACATTGGCCCAACGTTGGCAAATTGTCGGTCCGTTAGTCGCAAGTTTATGTTGGCTGCACAACATTGGCCCAACGTTGGCAAATTGTCGGTCCGTTGGTCGCAAGTTTATGTTGGCTGCACAACATTGGCCCAACGTTGGCAAATTGTCGGTTACCGTACATTGGTCGCACGTTGGTGTCGGCTGCACAACATTGGCCCAACGTTGGTCTGTTGTTGTAAATTCATATTATTATCTCATGTTGGTTATAAATAATCGGGCAAATGTTGGCATTATGTTAGTAGCAACATAGGGCCGATATGAAATTTTGTTAATAAAATTGATTATATAATATTTTACGCTTTATTTCTCTTGAGAGGCGGATAATTTTGATTGCAGCAGGCTTTATCAAAAGTTAATGTTATACCGAAAGTGTTTATCAACTGAAATTACATTTACAACTCTATGTTGGGCCAATGCTGGCCCAACGTTGCGTGATCATATATCATACTCTATATATAAGTCAGGTAAAATTTGTACTGGAATATCATTTCTGTAATAAAAAAAATGTATATCGTAAACATAGATTGCCTGGTTAAAAATAAAAATTTATTGCAATCATTATTTATAATAACTTTATTCATTAAACTTTGTGAAACATAATAATAGCAATTATATGCAGAGTGATATTTGATACAGCCAGTCTGTTAACCAAGCCCATTCTGATAAGGTTGACCATATGTTCGACAAATTTCAAAGATAGTTGCTATGGTAATTAAGTTTATAGGAAATCTGAATGTAAGGGATGGTCACTTTTATTATTATTTCCTGTTGTGCATATTTAAGAAAGCAGTGATACGAAGAAAACAAAAAGAGAACATCATGTCATCTGAGATTCAAAGAGAAAGATAGTAACATGTAAGTTGTAATTTTAAAAAATCTGATATATATATACGATTCAGAATGACAAATACAATATGACTTTTTAATCTGAGGGATATTGTTAAAAACCAAAACATATATTAATTTCTATCATTTTATAATGCTGATCTTGAAGTTTATACGTTTCGGGCGAAATATTTTCTAGATTTTAAATCATTTCAATCCTATTAATTATCATGAAATATTTGCCACTGAACATTAGTATCTTCAAACAAATGGTAAATTATATAAATCTATAACCACAACATGTATGATCATTACTGAAGTTAATAGAATAAAATTGTCTTAAGATGTACCTTATTCCGTAATGTTTCAAAAATGTGGTGTAATGATTTCTACTTCATTAAAATATAAATGAATTTGTTAGTTTTATTGTATTTCTAAATCGCATGCAAACAGATACGATATATTTGTGAAACCTGATCATATACACACTTGAATGTGTAACAGTGTTTTTATATATCAAATATATAACTGTTCATTAATACACATCTAAATTATTCTTTATATATCATGTATATTACGAATATATAAAGTATGATACCGAATTGTGAAATAATAGTAATAAGGATTTGTTATACCCACAAATCCGTCTAATTCTAATGAATTTCTGACCATTAGACAAATAACCAATATAAAAAAATTGTTATTTAAGATTTTATTTTGTATTAAATAGTGTTTAAACTATTTACAATATACATTAATTTATATTACATATCTAGAAGGGAGATTACGCACGCATGCATTAGACAAATACGCAATTCAAGTTTACTTATAACTTTATTACAGAGTCGGTTAGAAAAAAAACATAGCTGTAAAGAGTCTTCGGATAAGGAGATAGATGATGCAGCTGGTCCGAGAACACAATTAATTCGTAGTGCATTTCTTTTAGAACATGAATGAAAATTAAAAAAAAACCCACCTGCGCTTTCTCAATGAAATTTTTACAGTGTGTTGTACTACTTATGGGACAAATTATATCAAAATTATAGAAAACTTCATCGATTCTAAGTCAAAATATGGACAATTTTGTGTTTAGGGTGTCTTGAAATCTTTTGAAAAAAAGCTTCCGAAGTGCTAATTTTTAACCTTTTTCAGCTGGACCAAATCACTACTTTCCTGTAAAATTCTGGACCCAAATTTTTTTACAGTGTAATTTCACCCCCCTTTTTACAATTTGAGGTATTAAACATGTAGAAATAACAAATGAATAAATTTGGAAGGGGTATAAAAATTATTGGCAAGTAACCCACTGTTAACTCTAGGGACTATTCGACAATTGTGGTCTCGGACCAGCTATAGATTGGCGGCGCTTAAGCCTTGACAGAGAATGTGGCAAGAAACAGAGAAGGGAAAAAAGGAATAACATATATAAATACTAATGACACTGTTGAAGTTCAAATTGAGGAGGACACTACTCGTGGTGACGACCAATGATATCAAATTTAAAATAAATAAAGTTTCATCTTCTGAATTATTTAATTTTCATTCTGGATCTGGAACCAATACAACTAAAATTACATCTCCGAAAAAACTATATGTATGATCGCCTAACCATAAGCCATACGTCATTTGTTCTGTTAAAGAAATAAATGAAATTGATATGAAAAAAGAAGATGTGGTATGATTGCTAATGAGACAACTCTTTACAAGACACCAAATGACACAGAGTTTATCTGGTCGATCCATCAAACATTGCCAAAGAAATATCTTAGCGTCACATAATAAATAAAATTAAAGAGGCAAAGTTCATGAAAAAAACAAGGACAGTTACAACAATGGGTAATACAAAAATACAGAATTGCTACCTTAAACTTTGGTAATTTGGAATACAAAAAAAGATCAAATGCGCTCCGGAGTATTTATCATATACAGCTCCTCATGCAGCATCCATTGTAATTTGGTTGAAACAATAGACCAACGTATTGCCAACATAAAAATGAGAAATACCTACCTTGGACCAACACAGTGCCAACATAAGAAAAGGTATTTCTACGTTGGTCCAACGTTGTGCCAACATGGATTTCGTTTTTCATACAATGGGCCAACGTTGGCTCTATGTATTGCAAATAACCGTACAACGTTGGGCCAACATGAAGCCATCATGTTGGGCCAACGTAGGCCCACTTTGCACTTATACGTTGGGCCAACGTTAAAATACAACGATGGGCCAATGCAATGATATACGTTGTGCCAATGTTGGGCCAACATACTCATGTTGTCTGGGATACTATTAAACATGTTTTAATTAATTGTATTGACTTTGCTGATATTCGTAAGAAGCATTTCAATGTCAATAATATGTATGATTTATTTAATGATGTTCCATTTACAAATATTGTTGCTTTTTTAAAAGAAATTGGAATTTATTATAAAATTTAAAAAAGTTAATCGATTTTAATTTTTATCACGTTATTTTACTGTTGATTTTTATTTGTATATACTCAATTTGCTTTAGTCAATAATTTTAGTATACTGAAGGACTTTTTGTCTTATTTTAAAATATGCTTTAAATTGTAAAAATATTCGAATTAGCTCTCGCCGCGATATAGCCTTTTTGTGCTAATGCGGCGTAAAGCAACCAACAATCAATCAATCAATCAATCTGTGGATATTACTCTGAAATAGTCGGTTTATATTACGACTTAAGTAAGGACATATCGACTTTTAATACATACACTTGTAATGCCAACTTTCTCCAAAGAAATGCGGACCCCGTTGGAAATTGATGCCGCTTGGTCTATTGTATACATTGGGGGGTTAAAAAAATCTTCTCTCAAACCCACCTCAGTTTCGTTGAGGGGACTACTTGTTTTCATTATCTGAAATAAGGAATTCGTGATGCAGTTTGTTACTATTTCATGGATATTGAAACTAACGTTGTACTAGTTTATCAAACAAATAAGTATAAACAATGTAAAAGAGATGTGTAATTTAGATAAATTCATATTTGGATCTTTTAATTTGAAAACCGAAATGCTAAAATAATGTATATGTATTGCTACAACACCTTCTGCTTTGCTGTCACATAGTTTGTGTTATGTTTGTAATAGATGTATTTTATGTATTATTGATATTTATGCAATTCAAATGTATACCTATAGTTTACATTTAGACTTTGGTAATTTATATAACTAGTATCGTCTGCCTATTTTGCTTCAAAATCTGTAAGACTTCAAAGATTATTTCTTTGATTACATATAAGGGTAGACCTTATTTTTTATAAAATGAATATATATATATAAGGTTGATTGTCTAGGCACTTTATATATATATATATACAATACATATTAACAGATAATATCAAAGACGAAAATTAAAAGGTACAAATGTAATTGCAAGTTGTTAATGAAATTTGCAAAACATCATAAACAGAATATGTGTCCCCTTTATGCAAAGAATATGTTGTTTCTTTCGTAAACCGAATATTTAATGTTCCCTTTATGCAAAGAATAGCTAGGTTTTGAACTCTAGATTCCCGTCATGTCATTCGGGACTTAAATTTTCAACTTTAAATATTTCTTTATACAAATTACAACTGTGTCCGGCCTAATGATGTAGCCGTATGTTGCGTCACGATGTATTTTGATAAACTTGATTGGCTCGTCCCTGTTTAACTGCTGGGCCTTTTTTTCTTTAAAAGTTGCTCTCTGACATATTTTACTGTCAACTATTGCCCAAACTGTATATTTGAGGGATTTCCCTTCAGGGGAGAATTTACTTCTCACTGGAAAAGACACCACGTCTTCCAATATATAGGCTCTGAAATAAAATAAAGTTTTCCTAAAACTTTTAAAAATAGAATGGGACTCTATCAAACAAGACACAATTAAATGTTAAAAAGAAATAGTTTATGACTTGAAATAGATTAATTTCAACCTATTTCACATAAATTGAAGATAAATTAAAGAAGCAAAAAATATTAATAAATTAGCGAGGTTGGAACACGCATTTCTATTCTGCGTGCATTGGGAGAGCAACAGCCTAAACATGACGCCATCAACTCATGTATATAGAAGAGTTTAAAGTAATATTTATACATTAGACATATAAAAATTAAAAAAAAAGTTTTCCTTAAACTAAAATTGAATGGGCCTCAGTCAAACACGACCCAATTAAATGTTAAAAAGAAATAGATTATGACTTGAAATAGATTAATTTCAACTTATTTTACATAATTTAAAGACGTAAGCATGGACTAAAGAAGCAAACATTATTTATATGATGGGGAGGTTGGAACATGCACTTTTATTCCGTGTGTCTTGAAAGAGCAACAGCCTAACCATAACATCATCAATGCTTTTACCATATCTGGTTCCATGGCTTTAGCACTCCCACCAAACTTTTTCCAGCACTGATTTATCTTTGGTATGTTTCCTTTTCTACTGGTACCTCACATATCCTGCAGGTTTTTGACCTCTATTTGTAATCAATTATTTGCGGGACATTGAGCCAATCATTGAACAATGTCCTGTTCAAACAGGATATCCAAGATTTATATTCATTATAAAAGCTCAAAAGATATTAGAAATATATATCAATCACAAATTCGAAGCCTCGAAATATTTAAGAACTGGTATGAGGGGGAAACTTACAAGTAATATCAATTAAGCTAACTTAACAAAATAAATCTTCATATTTTTGATGGACATCTATTTGCTCTAAATGCTTTGGTTTTAGAGTTATAAGCCAAAATCTACATTTTACCCCTATGTTCTATTGTAGGCCATGGCGGTTTTTCTCTTTAGATGATCCCTAAGGCCTGTTTTTCTTTCCCACTTTGGACAAATCTTGATTATGTACCCATTATAATGAAATGGGGACATACCAATTTCAAAAGAAGGCATGCAGGGAGAGGTAAGTTTGAGGTAACTAGAACAAGGGGCTGAAGGGGTTCACCAGTCATGTTGCTGAGGACATTTGATATCTGCTTGTGCTTGCCCACATTTAAAGCACTGTAATTTCTGATAGATTGCATTTTATGACAAGATATCTGCATTATGTCGGTATCTTGCATATTATTGTCCTTCAGTTTTTGGACTAAGTATTTTCGCGCACTGTCAGTCCATTTTTATCGTCCAAATTGCCCTTTCCATTCGATAGTTTCTTGACACTGGCAAGTATTGTGGACCCTAATCGGTGTCTGATAAACCACAGTTCATTTTCAGCTTCTTTAAGTGGTATAGTCTTTTTTATTTGACCTCCCAGTTGGCTCTGTGTTGAATGCCGTAATTATACCTATAATTATTAGCTTTCAGAACATTAACTTGGATTGAGGGTAACAGTTATCCGATTGACACCAATACCATTTCTTCGTATATTTAAAATGTAATATTGGTAAATGTTTCCCCGATATAAATATATTAATTTGGCTTTTGAAAAGGACGCAAGCTGAATCTTCATGTTTTCACTCAAATATATCTTTTTAATAATGCGTCTGCTTTAACTTGCCCTACATCGCTATTACGGTGTACACTGAGTAATGCAAAACCACAAAGCCGATCGTCTGTCATTGCAGCATGTCTCCAAACAGTAGAGAAATATCTCTCACACGAAAACGAGTCGACCGGCCGTGTCAGAAATAACTGTACTACCACATTGACATTTGTATACAAGTCGGGATCAGCACAAGAATTGCGCATGTAAGCAATGTAAGCGTCGCAACTAGCTGGAGATCTCCAAGTATCTTAAAGGTAGTAAGTACATGTAGTTATTAAATATAAAGTTGTAGGCTCTGGGACTGTGATATGAATTCCAAGTAATCCCATTATCATATAAAGCAAAATTTATTTCATTGGCCTTTTTGTAGAATGGAGAGTTCCGCATTGGTCTTTCGTCTGTTACAATACACCAATCTACCTCTTCAGTGTTTAATTCATCTTCTATGATTTCAATTTCTGTGTTGTCTATCTTTTCCATCTCTTTCTGTAAAATTTAAAGGTGCTCATCAACCTCATTGCAAAATGTTAGATAAGAATCACATATTCTAATTTTGTATTTCATAAATACAGTATTCGTGTATACATGGAGTGTACATATATATTACTGAACAAAATGGATATCGAATAATTTAAACTAGATAAGACTTTTTTTAAAGAAAATATAAACAGAATATAGGCTTACGACTGCTTCTGGTGGATTTTGATTATGAGGCACAATTTTTATAAGAGATTTATTGATTTTTTATAACGCACTTCTGGCGTATCAAAATTTTTGAACTTTTGTTGGCTGTTGTTCGTGTGATTCTTTGTCAATTGTGTTCTCCAATTTATTTAAATTGTAGTCCTGTGTTGTCATTTTCAGGTTATATTTCACATGGCCATAAAAGTGCGAGGTTTGGCATGCACAAAACCAGGTTCAACCCACAATTTTTTTCTTTAAAAATGCCCTGTACCAAGTCAGGAATATGGCCATTTTAATATTATAGTTCGTTTCTGTGTGTATTACATTATAACGTTGTGTCGTTTGTTTTCTCTTATTTTTGAGTGTAAATTCACATTGCGATAAGACGTGTCACAGTACTTGTCTATCCCAAATTCATGTATTTGGTTTTGATGTTATATATATGTTATATTTGTTATTCTCGTGGGATTTTGTCTATGTGTGTTACATTTTAGTGTTATGTCGTTGTTCTCCTCTTATATTTAATGCGTTTCCCTCGGTTTTAGTTTGTTACCCCGATTTTGTTTTTTGTCTATGGATTTATGAGTTTGGAACAGCAGTATACTACTGTTGCCTTTATTTATTCAAGGTATTGTCTGGCAGATTTTCGTTCTAAAATATGTACGATTTACCACACAACAGGAGTGAATATGTCGTGTACAAGTTGCGATTTTGTACAGATTATAACTTGTACAAAAATTGTGTACATGTTATGATTTGTTCAATGTTAAAATAATAATTACAAAATTACCGCATACATTTTATCTATCTTTCTTAGATATCGCACTGTGGTGCTCCTTTGTTTAGTAACGTTTGTTTTTAGATTTAATGTCCTCCTCAACTTTTTGGTGGTGACAAAACCTTCCTTCATGGCCTTTTTTATCTGGTCGGACATGCGTCTTTTTAACTTTTTCAAATTTCAAGGTTTCATAATTCCTGGCAGCTGGTGGGAGTAGAACTTACCGTCTAACATCGGCCTGAATAGCCACCCAATTGCTGCTATTTTTCGAATAGCTATGTAAAATTAAATCAACCTCTGTTGGTGTTTCTTCCACGTGCGTTTTTGTTGTCATTTTTTTCTTTCTATTCGGTCAGTTATATATGCTTTTTGAAAATCGAGTTGAGGTTTTTGATTAACAGCAACAACCTATCTGTTCATAATGAATTTGAATCAATTTATTTTAACAAATGTCGGATGATTGCCAATGAGTCAACTCTCCAAATGAGACCCAAATGAGACCAAAATGACACAAGACTTTGAAATCACTGTACAGCCTTCAAAAGTTATCTTTCTCAAATACAAAATTTCTATAAGACTGCAAAGTATATATACCATGCCTGAATGACTCAAATACAAGCATTGTTATCAATTATTAAAGGAAACCAACAATTAAGGCGAAAAACAGTCCACTCAAGTTCAAATGAAGTGAATGTAAGCAATTGTAGGCAACTGGATGGCTTGCAGCTATGAGCACACCAAACACGTACACAGTCGGTTATAAAAGGTACTGACAGAAAAATCATGACCGACATGAACCAACATAAACAATTACATACTCCTGTCTTAGGACAAGGATGTAACCACTTCTTTGAAAGAAGATATTGTTTTCTATTCTGCAAAATCATTGACATGACGACATTTTAAATGTATATGTGTATTATTAAAGCCTCCTTTGTGTTCACTATGTTGTATTTACAGATATACTTAAATATGCATGATTTGACATTCGGGTAAAGACAGAGATAAATACGAGTCTTCCAACGGTTGTCTTTTTGAATGTGGTATACAATAACTTTAATCAATCATACTATTTTTATTGAATTGAGTTTTAATTAAATTGTTGAACGAACACCACCAAAGAAAATGTATTTAAATCAGTCCACTTCAAAATTATTCTTATACTTGATATAGAGATGCATTTTTATATTGTCGGGTTTTCCTGATAAAATTGATGAGACATGTAAATTTTATACCTCAGAACTTTTCTTCAATTTAAGCCATGACTAAGTGTCACATCTCAAATAGTAGTCCTCAACATAATAAAAGTGTTTGTAAAGTTATAGTAATGTCGTGTCAAAACTATTTAATTGTTATATGCACAAACTTTAAATAGTGTAAAATTACGGTATAAATCATTTTTCAGCTTTGTATAAATCTCATATACTTAAACGAAATAACATGATTTTTACCGTATGATACATGAAATAGCGTTAAATTTACGTAATATCCATATTTTGCGAGGGCTGATATGAAAAGTTTATCACATGCTTCGAATGTAATCACATGCCTTTCCGTAACGTTACCGCATGGCATTTCGGTGATACTCGGCAAATTCCGGAAAATGCACAAGAAAATGTAAGTTTTCAGTGAAAAACATTCTAAAGTAGGATTTGGATACAGTTTAACATAATGTGTAAAATGAAGAAAACAAACAAACAAATGATAAAATAAATGCATTTGTAATACAAATTCAACATAATTAAAAGAAATATTATTTTAAAAATATCAACAATCAAAACTCACAACACGCCGTTTCGTGTTCTATCAAGACAATCCAGATTTTTAACCTTCGTTCTTTTGTTAAGGCCAAATGAAACTTAATTGTAGGATCTCACCCAAAAACTTACTTACAATTGTAACACGAATAGGTTAGAGTTAAGATTACAGCCATTAACACACACACAATGTGTAATCAGATTGAAGAAGATTAATAGACATATTTGGGTTGAAATCTGTATTGCTTTTGCACCACGGTTATTTACAAATGTGCCTTTGTGAGAAAGCTAGGACACAAAAGTGTCGGTGACATTGACGATAGCTTACTTTGTGGAGAAAGCTTGAATAAATGTACGGAAAATATATTCAAGCAACTATCACAATTTTCAAAACTTTGTTATATAATCTATACTATTAAACGAGAGGACCTCATGTTGTGTGTCGCTCCTCTTCCTTCCACCATAAATTAAATATCCTGCCTCTGTGTCCTATAGGTACCATGCATAATCTCATTTGTCATCCATTCTTTTGCTTATTCAGATTGAGTAGTTTTGGGAGAAAACGGAAAAAAAGGCGTCCGGATATTGTTTCCGTCATCAGACCGACTTTCAGTCATAGATAAAACTTCAGGTTATACACTTTCGCATGAATTTCATACGTACTCGGGAGGCAATTATTTTAATGTTTATCTACATTTATACTATGATTATAATATATAGGGACTCTCTTTATAACTATAGCAGTGATCGCCGTGTAGAAAAAACTTTGAATTGATAGTTAATAGCAAATACACTTTATTGGTAATATACGTATGTTCATAGTATACAGAAGGCTTCAGACCACAATTATTTCCCTTTGTTCGTGGCCTTGGAATACAGTTCCAAATTAATATATGGGGTCATGCTTCCAAAGTACAGCATAGTGCCATAAATGAGTCAACTTTTTTAATGGATGCCAAAAATAACAAAAATGTTGAATAAACTTTGAATAAAAACTAACCTCACAAAACAAGTTTTATACTTTTAATATTTTGTTATGCCACCCTTCTGAACAAGAACTTGTCTGCAACGACGTGGTAGACTTGAATAAAGTCCCTGAATATAAAATAATGGCACTTCTAACCAGACACGCAGTAATTCAGACTTAAGGTCTTCAACGTTACGAACCAGATAAAGTCTATTTTTTATTTTATTCTTCATCAGAAGCCATACATTTTTCGATTGGGCTCAAGTCTGGTGATTGTGCAGGCCAGGTAAGTTGTGGTATCTGGTTTTGCCTTTTCCATTCTTCCACAACCCTTGACCGATGTCAGGGTGCATCATTATCATCTTGAAAAAGATAAGGTACATTGCCAAAATGTTTGGTTACAACTTGCCATAAATTATCGTCCAGTGTTTCTATATACTTGACAGAGTTCATATTACCATTTATCATAGCTAAAGTACCAACTCCATAATATGTTATACATCCCCAGACCATAATTTAAAGATTGGTGGACGGTCGCTGTGCAACATATCCCAGACATTCAGGTCTCCACATTTCATTTGACTTCCTCCAAACTTTAAGTGTTCCGTCAGGTTTGATCACCATCATCATCTCATTTGTAAATATAACTTTTTTCCACTGATTGTTCACAGTCCAATGAAGTTTACTCCTGCAATAAACCACTCTTTTCTTTTGATTCACAACCCTGATGCCAATTTTCTTCCGAACAGATCGTCTGGTGTACCCTAGTTCATGGAATTTTCGTTTAACAGTTCGTCTGGACACTTTAGCAGGTGTGCGAGTGTTGAATTTCTTGGTGATATCCTTGAGGGTTGAACGGCGAGACGTTTTCACAATCCGTGACAGAGTGTTTTCTGCCCGTTTGGTGACAGTTTTTCTCCTTCCGCTTCGAGGAACATTTTCGGTATTACCACGCACCCGCCAACGCTTCAAAAGCCTGGAAATTGTGGATTTAGCTATTCTTAAGCTTTTCGCAACACTGCTTGCTCGATGACCACTTTCAATTAAACTTACGATAGCCTTTTTGATGTCGTCTGATAATTCTTTCCGGTGCTTCGCCATTTTTGTTGCCATGGCTAAACTTCGCTACGATTCCGGTTTAAAAGTCCGTATTTTAAAAGTTTAGTTCGAGTAATTCCCCTTTGAACACATGTTATTGATTTTACGTTACACAACATCGATAATGACGTTCTAAAAAGTCGGACAACGAAAATCATCACCAATCGCCATTAAAAAAGTTGACCCATTTATTGCACTATGCTGTATTATGTCTACTGTTTTCCTTGAAATGTTTACTATTTACGGGGTCATATCAGTTGCATATATGTGACCCGCCATGACATTTGCAGGCTTATGGAGGTAGACCGACATTGTTAGAAAAATTATAAACATGATAAATATCGAGATTCAATGAAATACGTATTGTGAAGAAGAGATAAACACTTTCCTTGGCTTCTTTTTTGCGGACGCCGAACTATACATCATATATAAGTTTTGAAGAAGTTTTAGTTTATCGTTTGAAGTGAAAAATATTTGGATCTACATTTTAAATTGATACAAAAAAAAATAATTTCTGCTCTATAGATTTCCTTTCATAAATGAAGTCTCAAATATATCCATAATAAATTAACCGTATCTAATGCATATAAGAGAACACCTACTTATAAACGGTTACGCGTCGCATACCATGTAAAGAGGCATGCATTATAAACCTAAATTAAAAAAAGGAATTCTTAAAGCTTACTTTGACAAATTTTAAACTAACTTCATTTCAACAAGTTTAAATTACATGTTACAAAATAGAGCTACAAACAGAATAAAAATGCTCTGCTCGAAAGATTTTCTTTCATAAATGAAGTCTGAAATATATCCATAATAAATTCACCGTATCAAATGCATAAATGAGAACACCTACTTATAAACTGTTACGCGTCGCATACTATGTTAAGAGACATGCATAATAAATCTAAATTAAAAAAAGGAATTCTTAAAGCTTACTTTGACAAGTTTTAAACTAAGTTCATTTCAACAAGTTTAAATTACATGTTCTAAAATAGAGATAAGAATTGTTTGTATTGTAGTAAATTCAAGTCTTTGAATTTTTTTTCAAATACGCTATTGAACATCACTAAGAGCCAATAAATACAATAAATTTGTGTTTTATAAATTAGTGCCTTCAATAAATAAAAGTCGTCATATAACAGTCTTATTTTCACACCGGTATTCGAAATTACTCGTTGCTTTTACAACAAATATGTCATAATAATGTGACTAGATCTTCTAGATAAATATTCAAAAAGCAAACTTTAGACAGTGTACCCTCCTAAGCCTTGACGTGGCTAGTCACTTATAGTTAACGGCGTTTTTCTCACAATGACTTTCTACCTCCATAAGCCTTGATATGTCGTGGCTGGTCACATATATTGAAATAAGTAAAACATGTGGAGAAAATTATTGTTGAAAGTGAAAGTAGTGTTTTGGCCAAAATGAAAATAAGGTAGAAATTAGCCTTAGTAATTTATAAAAGATTCAAATCCAACCATTGACATGCTAATCGTGCTCTCAAAAGAAAAAAGCACTGATGTTTTATCCTAGAAGCATATTCTATAAGAATAATAATGGTCTATAAGAATAATAATGGTCTATAAGAAGTTACATTTACTTCATGTTTGAAGCGGTGCAATTTTTAAATTTAATTTGACTTTTACCAAAAAATGCATTGTAACATCGGGTAGAATAATTTTGGTCTGTGGCCAGAAATGCGAAAAATGGAATTTAACAGAAAGGAAACAAAAAACAGACTTTGGAAAAAAGGGAGAGGGCTTTTGGTACCTTTTCTGAAGTTCTCCAGACATAAATCTTTTACAAAAAATACTACAACAGTTTACAATTGTAAATGCCCGCTATTTCGCGGGTGTGTTCTAGTAAATATAAAAACAGAAATCTGATAAAAAAAATGTTTAAGAAACATTATAAAATCTGAGACAATGACAGAGAAAAAAAAACCATTAATGCAAATAAATGTGAATAATTGCAAAAAAAAACAAACAGCAAAAAGTTACTAAAATTTGTTGGTGTGAGCCAGGGTTGCATGTTGAAGACCGTACGTTGACCTATAATTGTTAACTTTTTATACATTGTGACTTGGAATGGGAGTTGTCTTTGGTAACTCGTACCAGATCTTCTTTTATTTAAACTTTTCTTTTAATGAAAAATAAAAACATAATCTTTAAGATCTGGACGATTTTTAAATTATTTGTGTATAAAGTTAAAATTCAGAACCCAATTTTGATTTAAGTCAATGATAATATCAGACGTCTAACTTCAGTTTAAATATAATTTACATGGACTGTCAGTTTTCTATTGATCAATCTCAGGTATTATGTTAAAATATTGAATTAAAATACACTAGTTATTAAAATATGTCGCAATGTATTACGATAATTAGTAATGGGTTTGTCCATATAGTTTTAAGTGTACATGTGGAAGCTGTTGTGTAAAAATAGGAATAATATCAAATTAAACTATAAAAACATATGTGATTTAATTGCACAATGGACGCTTAGTACTTTCCAGCCTATTACTTATAATGGACAACATAAAGCATATATTTCTAAATTTTTGTTTTATGTATCTGGATAAGAATTTCAGGTAAGCATAACTGGTTGAATACACATTGACATCCTACCTAATTTCAATTTTTAAGGTAAAATGTAACCACAAACAAAAGACAATAACAGGATTTTACTTAACATTTGACCATAATCTTGACAAATTGATTTGTTTGTAAAGGTCATTTTAGCGGGATGATTGTTAGCGGATTTATTATTCATTTTAATCGGTAAGTATGCAAATACATTTTCAGGTTTTACCAGTTCTCCCATATTCCTATTCAAAATCCCCATGTCCCAAACCCCAAAATGATTTACTCCTTATTTAACAAAATGTTAAAATTTATTGATAGCGTGTTGCTTATGTATAACGTCCAGTGACAAATATTTCATGAATTTTTAGCAATACATCGAGTCAAAAAGATACCGATAATAATAAAATAAGACATGAAGATGTGGTATTAAGTGCCAGTCTTTGTAAGAATCAGGCAATTTAGGTAAAAATTAAAACATGATTAGAAAAACCCACTGAGCTAATCATGCTAATTAGTTCTAACCATCATACTGAGTTAGAAAGTATTAGTCTTTTGTTTGTGTGTGTCTGGTAATGTCAAATAACTTGGTTAGAAAATTGGTTAAAATGATAGCAAATTACAAAGTTATCTCCCCCTTTTCGTTAATTTCTAGTGCATTTCAACCAAATTGTATCTTCAATTACCAGAACAGAAAATGGAAATGAATGTTATTTTTGTGCATAACTACATATTATGAACTGAAATCAATGTCAAACTGGGTGGGTTTTTTTTGTCATGTTTTCACCACTGCCTGATTCTTAGACAGACTGGCACTTAATGGCAATGAGACAACTATCCTTTGAAGATTAAATTAAGCGGACATAAGAAATTAAGGGTAACCGTGTACGGCCTTCCATAATGAAAAAAACCTCTATACCGTATAAGTGGGCTATTAAAGTCCCCGACATATAAATGTAAATCAAATAGAATCGAAAAAAACCAACGGTCTTATACTAAATTTCCAAATATTAAATATAAGTCAACACACATGAAAACAACGATCACCACTGAACTACAGGTACTTGCCTTGGGACAGGAATCTTAAGTATATGGCAGGCTCAATCATGTTTGTGATCGCTCAACTATCCCCTTAACTAGGACAGTGGTGTAACAGTTAGTACAACGTAAGAACAAATTGTAAAGCTAATTTGCAATATTGACTATACAGTCAGGATTCTACTTCGTCAAAACTATATCCCCATTACGCCAGTTCATTTTCACAATCGTAGAATAGGAAGCCATTGTAGGGATGACGCGCTGTCAATTTTGGTCTTGGAAACCGATAAATTTATCCACATAGCACCATTACGATCCTTATATGTCAGTTGTATTTTAAAAGTCAAATGTATCTACTAGCTGATGAGCATCAGTTAATGATCTTGTCTGCATTGGTTCAACTTAAAACTATTGTCTAATCGGTTGTCTGGTGGAATTTTCGAAAATTCTAAAACATATAAAAAATTCTAATTAAATATTTTGTGGAAGGGCAGACTAAAAATGTTCAGTGGTTGAGGATTATAAACCCCAGTTATCACACACACAATTTTTTTTTTCGAAGATATGCATTTTCATCATCCAACTTAAAAGACTATCGTCAAGTACTTTTTGTTAAAAAAAAATAGCTATTCGAACACACCTACTCTGTTTTTGTGATTCATTAGATAGGTACTTCACTTGACCCATATATTTCATCTTTTCGTACTGTGATTTTATTATGTTATATATACAAATGATAGAATCTGAAGCGAGATGATACAGTCCTTGGATGGTGTAAACTTCCTACTAACACAATACACTATTACACCATACACATTGTACAATTACACCATACACGTTACACCTTTGCACCATACACCTTACACTTTACACCATACACCATTCCCATTCTATCTACACGATCCGAAATTACCCATAATGCAATTGAATATCAAATATTAAGATCATTATTATTGTTTATGTTTACAATACGAAAAAATAAAATAAAAATGAAATGTCGTAGACCATCATTCACACCATTCCCGATCTCACGTTACACAATCACACCATTCCTCAAACACCATTACACCATAGCACCATACACCATTGCACCATATGTCATACACCATTACACCATTGCACCATATGCCATACACCATTACACCATACACGTTTTTTGGGGAAGTGTACACCATCCAAGGGCTGTATACCAAATATTCTTTCTTTGTACGTTTTAAAGACAAATTATACACCTCAAACACGCCCTAACATAAAAAGGTGCACTCGATTTTCTCTTTTCGATACAATTGTTACCCAATTTTTGGATTTTGTTCTTGAGACACATAATGGAAGGGCAGACACGAAAATTACTGAACTAATAGATTGATATGTTCGCCGTCCGTGTTAATTTTTTTTTAAATCGGAGGTTATGCATTTTCTTCATCCAACTTGAGAGATACCCATGTCGTCGACTTGATATCTAATTGTTCTGCATTGATATGAAATAGATAAATTGTAAAACTTATGCAAATGGTGTTTTTAAAATAAAACACTTCGTAATAGAGAAAAAGAAATTACCGTTTATTTTGTTTCTACTAACTTTTAAAAAATTAGTTACTATAGTAAACATTACAGTAAGCATTTATCGTCTTCTCTAACAAAGAGCTTCGATTCTTTTGATCTATTTCAACTTGGTTTCCGCCTGTATATAGATACGAGACACACCAAAAAAAAAACGACTGACATTAAAACAATAGACACAAAGCACCGAAATAAGAGTATTTGCATTTACTGAAAATTTGTTCAAAGTCAATTGCAACTATTACACAAATACATCACAAACTACAGTACTACTCAGTACAAACTCAACGGATTTGGTTATTAACAGTTTACTTGTATATTGTTGTGTGAAAATAGGAAGATATTGGAACATAGCAGTTTTGCTCTGTTAAGTGGATATTACATTACGTTCGTCCAACTCGTGATGGCGCCTGACTAATTCACCATTTGAAACTATTGGTTAATTGGCGTTCTTGTTAACAGTAACTCAAGAAGTTCATCATCGGAAATACAAGCTCTGGAAAGCTTCTCCAAGATAAAACAGAAATCCAATAACAAATTGTTAAATCGCAGCTCACCAGCAGTCAGCATTATGTTGTTATCGTAATTATTATGCAAACAAACAACTATGTCAATAAAGAAAACAAATGGTTTATATAAATACTCTTTTGAAATCAAAAAGGCAAATACGAAAAACAGGATTATTAAAAATGAATTAAGCACTAATTTCGTCTGTAAAATAAGGAAACAATGATAATTTAATGCGTCCGAAACACTTTTTGGGATATACCTTCATCGGGAACGCTCTCGGCCGAATATCTGTTCTGGTCATATTGCTCTCCAACTTTCATTATGTATAAGAACCGAAACAGTTGTAGAGCAATATAACAAACACTACAAAAAAATCTAAAATCGAGACTCGCCTAAAGGACATAACCAAACAATGATTTTAATTGTAGGAAAAAGTATATAATTTCCTCCAAAATTAATCATTAGAAAATAAGCATAGGATTAATGGAAACACAACAATAAATGCAGTTTGCAGGCTCATGTTGGGAATATGTTTCATTAATTAATAAACCTTGTTAATGTAGAATTCTTATCCTTAGCATGTTTCGATACTATTTTCTTTTTAAATAATTGTTTACCTCTAGTTTTTTTTTTACTTTTTAGTTTGAACATGGTTTTAATTTTATTGATCAACATTCGCATACTTTGATATTGGAGAAAAAATGAGGACTGGAATAAGATCAGTTAATTACTAAGTTAATAAAAATGCAAATGAAGGTTTTGAAAGCAGCGATTATCGCAGCTGGAATAATAATCATTATTTCCTTTTTGATGAATACATTATTCAGAAACAACTATTATTCCAATGGAAAAGATGCGTTTCATAAGGTCACTATGACAACCGTTGGATTATTGAAACCAAACTCTTTTGAATCATGGCTTTCGTTATGGGGACCACACATGTTAATCTTGTCTAATCGACAAAAGGCAAAGGGAACAAAAATTGAAGGACACATTTGGAGTCACAGAAAAAGTAACTTTTTACGTAAATCACAACTTCTTGCTTATTATAGACATATCATGAAATATAGACACACAATCAGGAGAATTTGTGAAATAGGATTTAATGGTGGCCATTCAGCTCTCATGTGGGCTATTCTTTTTAAAGGAAATATTGATATAGTGGTATTTGATACGTGCATTGATAAACGATGCGATATCGGGGAAGAATTAATTCGTGAAATGTTTCCAAAAATCAGGCTCAAAGTTGTACGAGGAGATTCAACAAAAACAGTTCCTATATATCGTCATAATAATCCTAATGTAAAATGTGATTTTATATCAATTGATGGCGGACATCTTGGCGAAGTACCGAAGACCGATTTGCTAAATATGCAGTATCTAGCGACAGACAACAACATAATTGTAATGGATGATGTCAACATAAAGTCGAATGCAACCTTCGAAAAAACAGTTGGAAAAGCCTGGAAATATGCAATTACAAACAAACTCGTTAAACAAATTGGAGAATGCAATCCCTGCACAACAGATTTTACGACAACTTGTCAATTTTGTTTCGGGAAGTATTTAAATAATATGATTTAACTAGATGAAGAGTTTTTGATCAATTCTTAAACCTTTAAAGATGATGTCTCCAATATTTTGACATTTGTGATCTCAATTTGCATTCAGATGCCCATTAATTTCATTGATTGTTTTCATTTTTGTTGCTATCAGTATACTTATAGTGAGAACGAGCTTTAACATTAAAATTTGTCTCGCACATAAAAATAGGCATGGTGGTTATCCTAGACAAAGTATTAAAAAAACTCAAATGACTTTAAAACTACATTAATTTTCGCACAATTACCAGGATTACAACAATTACATCATGTTGATACATATTTTTTTCTGATTTCAGTTTTTAATATCATGTCAAGAGGACAATACACATTTGTAACTTTGTAAAGATCACTTAAAATTTTCTTTTCCCATGGCAGTTTATAATCTTCCAGGCAAATCTGGTGTGGGTTAATCTGTTTAATATTTATATATTATTGTAATTCCTGATTTCAACCTATCCAATATTACCACCCTGATAATCACTTATTCTTATTTGTATGGTTATGAATTCTGGTTCAGTAAATATATTTTATATTTATTATTATTTTTTGTGATACAACTCTTTAAAATAAATTCTTGGACAGACCAAATTATAACTTAGTAACATTTGTGTGCTTGTTAAACACAACTATTCTACATTTCAAGAACCCCGCCTATGTTAACTTAACGGTGATGCTTATAGAAACATTTCATCGGTTTGTTATTTCATCAATATATTTAGATAAAAATCTTTCTTAAAACTTAACAACACAAATATATGATTCTCACATTTCTTTTTAAGTTTATATAAATACTAATTACCAAACATGTCTGTATATTCAATAAACATATTCATATTATCACTATTTCTTATCATTAACACCACTAAAGTACATGCAATTGAAGTTTAATTCAAAATTAATTTAGCATTACATGCTTTTTTTCATTGTAAATAATTAAAGTTAAAAAAAAAATTACATTGGAAAATGTTGTGTACAAATATTAACCGACAATACTTTAGTATATTTTGCACATAAAAAGATGAAAATTGTATCATTCTTTATATGTTATTAATGAGATGTGGTATGCGTGTCAATGAGACAAGCTGTATATCCAAGACAGCATGTAGTTGAATTATAGGTAACATTACAACTTCCTCAAGAAGGAGTCTTGGTGCACACCGAACAGCAAGTTACTGAGGGCCTCAAAATGACCAGTATGTTTTCTATGATCAATATATTCAAAATGATCTTTTCTATAATTTGAAAATATATTTTTTTTTTACCTAAATCTAGATTTGCATACATCAAAGGTATGTTGCAATATAGTGCGTGTCTCTGCGTGGGCCTTGTTGTGTTTCTCCACAGCCAGTGTGTCTGAATTTAATTTTAGATTAAGAAAAAGTTGACAAATTGACAGTAAAATGTGGAAAAACTATCTATAAAGGTAACATCCCAATGAATATCCAAAAAGAACATAAATTGACTGAAATAATTGACATTTATAAATAAAGCTGTGGTCGGTTAAAATGTACTTGTAATACAATTGTCAATACACATACGAAAATTGTCTTGATCAAATGTCCGATTTAAGGTGAGATCAAATAGAGTTATCTTAAAAATTACATATTTACAGTAAAATGTGGAAAACTTAATAATACACCGATAGCAGGTTAAGAGAACATTTGATACAAATATTGAAATAATTTGGTCCATTTAACGTTTCATCTACTACAATAAATCAAAAAGTGGCTATTTAATTTTAATTTTAATTATAATACAATTGTCAATACATATTAAAAAATGATCTTGATCAAATGACCGATTTACGATAACATCATATCGTTTATCAAAAAAATTGTCAAATTGACAGTAAAATGTGAAAAAATATCTATAAAGGTAACATCCCAATGAATATCCAAAAAGAAGTAAAATTGACTGAAAGAATTGAAATTTTTAAATAAAGCTGTGTTTGGTTCAAGTGTACTTGTAATACAATTGTGAGAACATACAAGAAAATTATATTGATCAAATGACCGTTTTAAGGTAACATCATATTGTTTATCAAAAAAGTTGTCAAATTGACAGTAAAATGTGGAAAAACTATCTGTAAAGGTCACATCCCAAGGAATATCCAAAAAGAAGTAAAATTGACTGAAAGAATTGCAATTTTTAGATAAAGCTGTGGTTGGTTCAAGTGTACTTGTAATACAATTGTCAATACACATACGAAAAATGTCTTGATCAAATGGCCTATTTAAGGTAACACTAAATACAGTTATCCCAAAAAATGACCTATTTACAGTCAAATGTGGAAAAATTAACAATACACGGATGGGAGGTCAGTGCACATTTAATACAAATATTTAAAACATTTGGTCGATTTAAGGTTTTATCTAACACATTCAATCAAAACGTGGCTAAATTAACTGATTTTTTTTTTTTTTTTATAAAACCTGTAGTTAGTTCAATTTTAATTATAATACAATTGTCAATACATATTAAAAAATGATCTTGATCAAATGACCGATTTACGGTAACATCATATCGTTTATCAAAAAAGTTGTCAAATTGACAGTAAAATGTGGAAAAACTATCTGTAAAGGTCACATCCCAAGGAATATCCAAAAAGAAGTAAAATTGACTGAAAGAATTGCAATTTTTAGATAAAGCTATGGTTGGTTCAAGTGTACTTGTAATACAATTGTCAATACACATAAGAAAAATGCCTTGATCAAATGGCTGATTTAAGGTAACATCAAATACAGTTATCCAAAAAAATGACATATTTACAGTCAAATGTGGACAAATTAACAATACACGGATGGGAGGTCAGTGCACATTTCATACAAATATTTAAAACATTTGATCCATTTAAGGTTTTATCTAACACAATCAATCAAAAAGTGGCTAAATTAACTGAAAAATGTATATATTTTTTTTATTAAACCTGTAGTTGTTTCAATTTTACTTCTTATACAATTGTCAATACATATTAAAAAATGATCTTGATCAAATGACCGATTTAAGGTTTAAGGTAACAGCATATCGTTTATCAAAAAAGTCCAATTAACAATAAAATGTTGAAAATTATCAATATAGGTGTTGTACCGACTTTCTGTGCTGTGTCTGATGACTTTTAGCACCTGGTGTAAAACAAGAGAAAGTTCTAGTAAATATAGATGTTTATTTCTTGAAATCAGTAATCAAAAGTGCTACAGATTTTACACAATAAAATAGCAAGTCTCACTTGATAATAAATTTAGAATTTCATAAATGAACTAAATTAAGGGACACAACTCTATGCAAATTTTAACTAATTAAATAAAACTTGCCCAAATTATATTTTATCAAGTGAAACCACTTTACAAAACTTAACGCACAGGTTAATGCATAATACAATATGTTAAATAAACCGAATCATTTCAACTAAAAAGAATACTTAATTTAAAATGTTTTGTATAATAACTTGTTGCTATGGAAATAATAAACCTTTAAAATTAATAAAATCTTTGCCAAACTATTTCTATATTTAATCGCATAAAATCTAATACCAAATACAATTTATTTCTGAATAAATTGGTATGTAAAATAACTTTGTATAATTCCTAAACAATATGAACTGTTTTTGCAAAATATTAAAATAACAATATACCAATGTTGCTTAGCAACAAACATGTACTTCGGTCACGAGTTCCGTGTATGTGTGTAATACAATAAAATTAACTAAATTCAATTTTAAATATAAGTTCTAAAGTCAATTCAAAATGTTCAAACAATTTTGTAAACAAACTTAAATCTTGACAAGTGTCGCTTTGTAAAACCTAAGTAATGAACTAAATATGCAATCTATATACAAAATATAACAAGATGCTCCGCAGGGCGTTGCTTTATACGAACGCAGAGGTTGAACCCTGAACGGTTGGGGCAAGTATGGACACAACATTCAAGCTGGATTCAGCTCTAAATTTGGATTGTGATTAAATAGTTGACACAGCATAGGTTTCTGACAACGAATGAATGTGTTCTAATGAACTTCAATTTTTTGTTTTCTCATAGAGAAATTCACTATGCTGTTGAATATTAATCCTCTCAAAAAAATGTTTGAAGAAATTTTCTTTTTATTTATGAAATTTCAAATGAGAAAAATTGAACCCAATTTTTTAATTACATCCCCCTTTCCCTTATTCCAAAACTAATCTCAATTAAAATATTCTAATGGAGTTTGCAACAATAACTACTCATTTAAATACATCATAAAATATTAAGATGTAAAAAAACTGCTTGTTATCACTGAATGGTAAAGATTATTTAAATTTATCAGTTGGTAGTAAAAAGTAAATATACATTGTATATTGTACATAACAAAGATTTAAGTTGATTCTGGACAAAGAAAGATAACTCCAATTAAAAAAAATTCTTGCTATTGCACAATAATGTGCAATAAGATATTTCTTGCTTACTATTCCGGACAAAGAAAGATAACTCTAATTAATTTTTTTTTGCTATTTCACAATATTGTGAAATTAGATATTTCTTGCCATTGCACAATACTGTGCTATTGAAAAGACTTGCTATTGCACAATACTTAATATAATAATTTTAGATCCTGATTTGGACCAACTTGAAAACTGGGCCCATAATCAAAAATCTAAGTACATGTTTAGATTCAGCATATCAAAGAGGCCCAAGAATTTAATTTTTGTTAAAATCAAACTTAGTTTAATTTTGGACCCTTTGGACCTTAATGTAGGCCAATTTGAAAACGGGACCAAAAATGAAGAATCTACATACACAGTTAGATTTGGCATATCAAAGAACCCCATTTATTCAATTTTTGATGAAATCAAATAAAGTTTAATTTTGGACCCAGATTTGGACCAACTTGAAAACTGGGCCAATAATCAAGAATCTAAGTACATTTTTAGATTCAACATATCAAAGAACCCAACCGATTCATTTTTTGTCAAAATCAAACTAAGTTTAATTTTGGACCCTTTAGACCTTAATGTAGACCAATTTGAAAACATGATCAAAAGTTAAGAATCTACATACACAGTTAGATTCGGCATATCAAAGAACCCCAATTATTCAATTTTGATGAAATCAAACAAAGTTTAATTTTGGACCCTTTGGGCCCCTTTTTCCTAAACTGTTGGGACCAAAACTCCCAAAATCAATACCAACCTTACTTTTATGGTCATAAACCTTGTGTTTAAATTTCATAGATTTCTATTTACTTATACTAACGTTATGGTGCGAAAACCAAGAAAAATGCTTATTTGGGTCCCTTTTTGGCCCCTAAACTCCCAAAATCAATACCAATCTTCCTTTTGTGGTCATGAACATTGTGTTTAAATTTCATTGATTTCTATTTACTTAAACTAAAGTTATAGTGCGAAAACCAAGAAAATGCTTATTTGGGCCCTTTTTTGGCCCCTTATTCCTTAACTGTTAAAACCAAAACCCCCAAAATCAATACCAACCTTCCTTTTATAATCATAAACCTTGTGTTAAAATTTCATAGATTTCTATTCACTTTTACTAAAGTTGGAGTGCGAAAACTAAAAGTATTCGGACGCCGCCGCCGACGACGACGCCAACGTGATAGCAATATACGACGAAATTTTTTTTTAAATTTGCGGTCGTATAAAAACTGCAAAATTTCCTTAAAATAACCAATTCAGGGGCAGCAACCTAACAACGTGTTGTCCAATTCATCTGAAAATTTCAGGGCAGATAGATCTTGACCTGATCAACAATTTTACCCCCATGTTAGATTTGCTCTAAATGTTTTGGTTTCAAAGATATAAGCCAAAATATACATTTTACCCCTGTGTTCTATTTTTAGCCGTGGTGGCCATCTTGGTTAGATGGCCAGGTCACCGGACACATTTTTTAAACTAGATACCCCAAGGATGATTGTGGCCAAGTTTGGTTAATTTTGGCCCAGTAGTTTCAGAGGAGAAGATTTTTGTGAAAGTTTACGGACGACGGACGCCAAGTGACGAGAAAAGCTCACTTGACCTTTCAGGTCAGGTGAGCTAAAAAATTAATACATTTATATTCACCGTTTACGTGACATGAAACCAAACAGGAAACCAATCTTTAGTTTCTTTGTTTTGCACAATATAATTCAAAAGGCATAAATAAACACCATTACTAGTGTTACTTGCTTCATGTTAATATTTAAAATCTATTTTCAATGTTATATTAAATTTTTTTTTAAACCGGACAGGAAACCATAAGAAACCGAAAGCATTTTTTTAGTTTTATTTTATTGCAAAATCTGCTTAAAATAATCTGAACAGTATACTTTTTCTTAAAATCCATCTTAAATGTAACAGTATTATAAAACTCCTAAATATGTGCTTGTTTTGAAATCAATTAGTACAATTTATTCAGAATTTTCCATATTTTCTTCATTGATGTAGGGTACCATATTCGTTGTATCTTGATGTTTAAGCCAAAAAAATGTATTTATATTTGGTTTTGATATTCCAGTTATATACAATTTATTCCAAATCATTGGCAATGTAACATTATTTAAATCCAGTAAAGACATATTTTTTTTATGAATAAAGCACCATAAATCCAAAACTTTAAATCTGAAATTTATAAAAATTGAAAGGGAGCTTACATCAATAGATATAAACAATTCAAAGTTTCATGGACATTGGTGAAAGCCTTTTTGAGTTATTGTCCGAAGTGTTAAAAATCCCCCTTTTTTTTATGAATTTTTTTTATGAATTAAACTAGGCACAATGTGATACTTGTGACCTGTACACCATCTACATGGTTTCCACATTTTAACCTACTTTAGTGGGCTAATATGCTAACCCCTTTTTTCAGTAAGAAAATATCAAATTTTCCGTATTTTTGAAAAAAATCTCAGTAATCATTCATAAACTTGTATTTACATGTACCAATAAAAAATACTGACAAGTGGTTGCAAAATGATGTGCACTTAAATTTGTCGTTTAACATGTTGTCTGTAGTACATGTATGTATTCCAATCATTAATTGTTCAGATGATCTCGACTTGTCAAGGAGAAGTAGAGAAAGGGGAAAGCTACTTAATAAAATGCAAGTTTGCCTCTTCAGAAGTCAGTTAGTTCCCAACAATAGGTTGATAACTCCCAAGAAACCGGAAGCATTACATTGGCGTTTTCTAAATACCGGACCAGGACGGAAAAGTAATGATACAAATCCGCGTTTTACAAAATTGAACAGCGATGTTTACGACTCCGTCACTATTCGACTTTGAACATAATAGCGTAGTTTTTATCACAAAATCCGAAAAACTACAGAAAAATCGTAATGGTTGGCATCTTTGTAAAAAGATGTAGGGTCGGGGTTACTCAGTAACGGTCGGTCAGGAAACAGATATATATTTGTTTTGCCTCATGTGACTTCCCATGTGTGCTTAAATTCCATCACATGTTGAGTAAACGTGTGAAAAAGTTTTATTTTATACGGCACAACATATTTGGGAGATTAAATTCTAAAAGTAAGGTCAGGGGGGATAAAAACATAAGGACCAATAGGCTGTGCCTATTGTTCGGCATGTATCTTTTATTATTATTTATAACTTATCTTGACCAGATGACACCATTCATGATCAGTTCGTTGGTCCGAAAAGTCAATAGTCCGAAGGTTCAATGGTCCGAAGGGTCAATAGTCCGAAGGTTCAATGGTCCGAAGGGTCAATAGTCCGAAGGGGCGTTGGTTCGAAGGGAACTAGTCGGTAATGCTCTGTTAATAATCATCTCCCAGGGAAGGAGGGGATGGACAGGACCGGAACCCTGGAGTGGACGGGACCGGACTGAGGGACAGGAACCTGGGTGAATGGATAAGAGTGGACAGAGGGACGGGGGTAGAGGGAATGGGAAGCGGTGGTCAAATGGGCGGGAAGAGGGGGTAGAATGGATGGGAAGCGGGGAAAAAGGAAACGGGCGAAAAAACGGGATAAAATAAAAAAAATGGGAAAGTGGGGGTGCAGGGGTTTGAGGGGACGGTGGTAGAAGTGCTGGCTATGGGGTTTCGACACCCCCTGTCCACTCCCTCATAAATAGGTTTCAGGATAGAGAGACATTTTTTTTTCAATTAACAGGTGTTTTTTTTTTATTGAAGCCAGTGGAAATATGTGTGTAGTTTTCAAAATACGAGACATTTAGAAAATGGCGGGAAAAGGGTTTTCTTCAGACTTTACTATTTGTTAACATTGGAATTGTTTTTTACCCTTTAAGTAGCTGTCTGCCTAAGAATCATGCAAAATCAAAAATTAGTGGCAGACCCATTATTACATATTTCACTGAAATTGGCTGTAATATCAAGAAAAAGATGTAATAATATCATTAAACTTAATAATTCCTACTGATATGGGTCGATTTGGTTTTTATCAGATCATTCAGTTCATGGATTTTGAAGAAATGCACTGTTGTTTCCTTTATAAATTTTGCATTTTTAAATTGAAATAAAATCTTTTATCGGTTACATTCATTAAAAATCTTTATAAAATCTGAAAGATAATTGTTTTACTATCCAATTTTGAAAAGAAAATGATTTGGAAATAAATAAATTAATTTGCTAAAATTTAAAGAAATTTGTATTGTAAACAGTGTATTGGTTGCTAATGGAAGCTTCAAATTATCTCCCCTTTCGTGACTCTCCAGTGTAGAAATACAATTACCCTACAGTTGTATAGTAACAATATGGCTGAGGAAGTAGACATCTCAGAGCAGACTACACTTTTATGCAGCCTTTCTCACTTTTCTAAGACTCCATGTTCACATGTTTCAACCTCAGAAAATGCTTCAAAGTTATTTTATTTGAAAGAATGTAAGAAGTCAGTATCAAATCACTTACGTTCATTGAACATTTCATACGATGAGAACATTTTGACAGAAGGTCTTCTTATATGCTTACGTGTTGGTATATTTCGTTTAATGCCACATTTCACTGTTTGCCCTTATCATCGGTCATCTTTGGGGTTGAATTGGAAGAGGAAAACATCATGTGTATTTCCTGGCCATACTGGAAAGAGTAAAGGGGATAGACCGATATCATACAGGACCAGCTACGCTCTGATTTCCCAGGGAGGAACATTCTTGCCAATAGGATCAGGTAGGTTATTTCAGAGTTTTGAAATAATTATATTCTCATAAATGGTTGTATCTTTTTTGTCATTGATGCCCAAATAATGGAGTTACCATTTGATTTGTAAAAAAAGGGGGGGGGTAGGATGAAATTAAAAATAAGCAGGACAAGACTTTTGGTAAAGAAAGCAGGATTAGCAACTGGGTCACAAAAACCAGGATATAAAGAATATCACACTTGGAGAAAATTAAGAAAATTAATTCCTGCAAAAAAAAAAATCAGTTTGTAAGCCAATTTTATTGACAGTGTATCCCAAGATCTTATAATTTCCACAATTATGTTCTAATTGCTGGAAATTCAATTGCCATATTCAAAGTAAATGGAAGTAAAGATATAACACAATATAGAAACCATATATAGTACATTGTGCATTTACATGTAAACTCAAGAACATTTACAATAAAAAATGTCCTACTATTTACTTGCTCACTTGTTGGTACATGTATAGTCTATGAATGGGTAGCTTACTCAAAATGATCAACATTTTGTAGCTACAATGTTTAGCAGGTTATTCAACCGTTATATCTAATCTAGTTTGATCTTTTAAAAAAAAAATATGCCATGAATGTCATGAATGTTATTAGCTTTTCAGCATGTTTAGTATACATAATACATTTGAAAATAAGAAGATGTGGAATGATTGCCAATTAACTAATGATGGGACAATTAACTCTCAATAAAAAAAAATAATGTTTGCAAGTATAGGTTATTAACTTATATGGCATTCAACAAAGAACATTTGCTTACTTCACATAGAAAGCTTTAATTGTTTAAATGGTCAATGCAAGATTTGTGTAAAACAATCCAAACAAAAACAAAACATGCTGATTTTGTCATTCTTTTACTGTAGCAAAAATCAGGACCCTATAATTCAGCTGGTGTCTTTGGTTGCTGTTGATTTTCATTTTTTTAATGGCCATTCAATTAGTTGTCTCTTTTCCTATAGTTTCTTAATAGATATAGGAAGATGTGGTGTGAGTGCCAATGAGACAACTCTCCATCCAAATAACAATTTAAAAATTAAACCATTATAGGTTAAAGTACGGCCTTCAACACGGAGCCTTGGCTCACACCGAACAACAAGCTATAAAGGGCCCCAAAATTACTAGTGTAAAACCATTCAAACGGGAAAACCAACGGTCTAATAATATAAACAAAACGAGAAACGAGAAACACGTATATATTACATAAACAAACGACAACTACTGTACATCAGATTCCTGACTTAGGACAGGTGCAAACATTTGCAGCGGGATTAAACGTTTTAATGGGCCCAAACCTTCTCCCTTTTTCTGAAACAATAGCATAACATCACAACATATAAAAACATACGATAAACTATCAATTAGCAGACTTAACTCAATCAAAAAACGTATGATTACACAAAGAATACTCATTTTGGTTAAAAAGGTTGGACAAACTATTCATTGATATGCTTGTGGGTGTTTCATACAATGTATATTCCTAAAAGTTAATAGGGATTCAATTGAAAATAAATGTGTTATATTTTTATTTATATTGTTATATTTTATTTCAGCTATCTGTAAAGTCTGCAAAACAAAAACATGTAACATCCTAGAATCATTTCCTGATATGGTAAGAATAAACTTACTTCAAGTAATTTTTTATTACATGTCACTCAACTGTATACAAATGTAATACAGGATAGTTTTTACATTATTTATATATAGTCAAACAGTCAGTGTCTCCTTACAAACTTATGGAATGTGGATACTGACAATGTATGACTTAGGAGGAACATAAAAAAATAGTCAATATTTATAATATGTATAATTATGCATTAAGCATACCAATCCAAACCTGACAGAGAAATATTTCATGCTACATTCATTTCCTAAATTGATAATTCAGAACTATCTATTTTTTGTTGTTGTAATATAGTTTTTTTTTCAATTGTTAGATATGCATAATGATAATCCTTACATGTTTTATATAAACAAAAACAGATGTGGTATAATTGTCAATGAGACAACTCTCCATACAAGACCTACATTAGTAAATATAAGCAATTATAGGTTACAGTACAGCCTTCAATATGGAGCCTTGATTCACATCACAGGTATATTTTTAAAAGTAAACACACTACCAGTTTGTTATTTATTATTTTCCTAAATGATTTTTGAGTACAACATGTATATATTTATCTTTATTTTAGATGGACATTATTCCTGGTGATGAGAATTCAGGAGAAATAAAAATAAATGATCAGGTATGGATATTTATTTAGTTTATAAAAAAGTATTTCTATTGCAATTATTGTACATGTGTATCAATGATTTTGATTGGATGACAGGTTAACTCAATTTGTGTCAGTTAAACTACAGATTGACGTCCGCAAAGTTTCAAATATAATACAGTTATCTCTTAAATGTGGTATGGGTGCCAATAAGACATGGCTCTATCCAAGACGCAATGTAAATTAAGAAAGAAGAAGATTCACTTTTCAATAATATAGCATTTTTAAAAGCATAATTTAACCTTTCTCAGTAAACAGCAATAATTTAACATGATCTATGCAAAAGAAATTGACCACCAAGACAGCACATTTTTTGGAGATGTCTAGACACACTGAAATACAAAATACACAACTGAAAAATGGTTTGAACAAAATTTCACTGGAGACTCCATCATCTTCTTTTTGTAAAACATCCCCCAATTTATATTTTGAGAGGTAAAAATCCCATTTTGGTGGTCAAGCAATCACTTTTAAAACTACTTGTATTCTGTATACCAAACTAAAACTTTAGTTTCAATTTTAGGATACATATATGACGCCCGTCAAGCAAAAACCACCCTTATCGCATTTGACGTCGTTATCGGTAGTCAACGCTAGAATGTAACGTAGAACAAACCGATAAATTGCACATTGAAATTGAGATATTTTTTCTAAACATAGCGTTATCCATGTGAACTGCATAGTATAGTCTTATATTAAAACATTTAAATACTTCTGTCAAATAATGTCGTATTTACGATTTAAAATTTAATTTTGTAATACATTTTTATTAAAACTTTTCAAATGCTTGTTTTGACGTGCTGTATAATCTTACTTTCTTGAGCGGAATAATTTATAAACAATATAATAAAATCCCACACATCAGCAAGTCTCATTATGACATAGTACCACGATATGTGATGATTTACGTATGAACCGAACCTTCTACAATATATAAATAATACCAATGTTGTGTGAAAAAAAAATCCACTAAAATATTTTTGTAAAAAACACTTAAAGTTTTTTCCGCAGCTAGATTTCTTTTATACTTTTAATACAGCAAGTTATTGTATGAAGAACCCAAGAAAATAATTTAATATTTGGCACAACATCATTATGCATGCCAAATGCGGAAAATCTTGCATGGTTAATCACACGAGAGAGTTTGCTTACAAGAAATTAAGTACGACAGAGAAGAAAGTCTGTTTGAAATTTTTCGTCTTTTATTTTGCCACGCAATATTTACTTCTGTACAGAAAACAATAAACCAATTTTCCATGTTCAGTGGACCGTGAAAATGGGGTAGAAACTCTAATTTGGCATTGAAATTAGAAAGATCATATCATAGGGAACATGACTGTGTACTAAGTTTCAAAGTTATTGGACTTCAACTTCATCAAAAACTGCCTCGACCAAAAACTTTAAACTGAACTGGGACGAACGAACGGTACGACGACGAACGAACGAACGGCGGACTCACAGACCAGAAAACATAATGACCCTCTACTATCGTAGGTGGGGCATAAAAATTTGCAATGCGTTTAAAACTGTAAGTATTAAACAAATATCAGTCTATAATTATATCACTAACTGTAAAAAAAAAAGTGGGGGTATACTGTTTTACCTCTGTCTGTCCTTTAGTCAGTTCACCGTCAGTCCGTCCGTTCGTCCGTTGAATATTTTCGTCGCATTACAAGGAATTCTGAAATTTGGTTTCAGGGTTTATATAAATCAGTTATATCGTGCAATGCGTTTTCAGATTCATCACACAACAACTTCCTGTTTACCGAAATATTTTGGCGGGGGTATCATCAGTAAGTAGTAACTCAAAAGTTTCACTTGTTTTAAATGCTTTAAAGTTTACTTAAATTTCCTACTAGAATCACCAAAATCGGGTTTAGAGGTCCCGGCCACTCATCTTCTATGTGGAAAGGGGATGGAATTAACTTGGATCATACGGCACAAAAACTATAATAAACCTATAATTCGATTCTTTGGCTAGGATGTTGTCTTTTTGACAGATTCTGCATTAATTTTTCTCTCTCAATTTTATTCAGGACAAATTTTATCGTAATTATTGTTTTACATTTTCTAAAAGTGAACAAAATATAGGTGTTCTGCTTCCATTCGAAAACAAATTCTTTGAATCTTTTATTCTTAATGGTTTGTGTGGTAGGCCATGAAGAAACAAAACAACAAAGAAAGGAAGAAAAAACAACAGTTATCATTAGAAAATAAAAGATGCTAGAGGCTTGAGCTTATTCGAAATATGATTAACAATTTTGGATGCATACACGAGATTGTTTAAGCTGGTTAATCATTGTTACAATGTTGTCAAATATATGTATACTATTTAATGGTCGCAGTTCAATTTCATTTGTCTTAATTTTCTTTGATTGTGAATAAAACGAGATGCGGGATATTGTTTGACTTAAATTGAGTTGTTAACTTTCTTGAAATAAATATGCAACTCCAGTACGAAAGGTTATACAACGACGAGAAGACAATTTTTATATTGATGTTTTTGACTTAATAATCAGAAGTCACTGACTGGATCACCCGTCATGTAAATCTCTAAATTCACGGATAGATAAGGTTAATACTCCGATAATAAACTTTCAATGGAATTTTTAAACGCCATGTAAAAATCAGAAACAAAAACAAATGCAAGTTTGCAATATCGCGTTAATTTAAAAAAAAAAGATGATGCTGGATATATTAAAATGATCTGTAAACATGAAGCAAGGACTAACTGAGGCAGCACAAGCTGAAAAAAAAACAACAGATAATTAGATCACATCAAATAATCTTGTTGTTCTTCATATTTATTTCAATCTTGAAATGTCATACTTTAGATGTTAAAAAACGATCTATTTTACTTTTGCATAATGTTGAAATTTTCAAGTTCACTTCGAATCGAATTTCTCTGATAAGGGATATCCAGCGAAACTTATTATAATCATAGTAATACATAAAAATAGTCACGCATTTTAGCGCCTGTCCCAAGTCAGGAGCCTCTGGCCTTTGTTAGTCTTGTATTATTTAAATTTTAGTTTCTTGTGTACAATTTGGAAATTAGTATGGCGTTCATTATCACTCAACTAGTATATATTTGTTTAGGGGCCAGCTGAAGGACGCCTCCGGGTGCGGGAATTTCTCGCTACATTGAAGACCTGTTGGTGACCTTCTGCTGTTGTGTTTTTTTATTTTGGTCGGGTTGTTGTCTCTTTGACACATTCCCCATTTCCATTCTCAATTTTATCATATTTATTACGAAGACGGACAGATTGAAATTTCGCTTTCGAGATATATTTTTAAAATATAAAGTTTTTAAATGTTATTTTTAGCATGTCACTTTTAATTTAAAGTGCGTTTTAGTTTGTTTTGTAAAAATTTACATGCATATATATTTATTGCAAGAAATATATCTGAAATGGACGAAATATCACACGCAGCTGCAGTTCTCATTTAACGATAACATTGAAGATAATACATGTAGAAATGAACAATCCAAAGAAGGCAAAGATACGTATTTATTTGGTAAATTAAAATAAAAAGGCGTAGATAAATACCGTTCTAGATACGGAGAGCGAAAGCGAACACAATTTTACATACACTTTTGACGACAGGTAAGTTTGTCGAGATGTATTTCTGTTACCTATAGTATTCGAGAGTCCCGTTTAAAATCTTTGATTAAACACATCAACAGTAATAGAAATACCAAGAAAATATTTAAATTTTAATAGACGTTTGAGGGAAATTTCAAATCTGGTACAATATTTGAAAAATTAGGCTAGTCTGCATGGTTTACCACAAACAGTACCTCATAACAGACATGACTCTGAACCTCAGATTGTGTTATCTTCTTGTGAATCAAAACAGTCGGTTTTTGACACATATGTACCAGCATTTCAGACAAATGGAACTGGATGTAGATATAAGAAGTTGAGTATGAGTGTCAATGAAACAACTCACCAACCATGTCATAATTTAAAAAGGTAAACCCTCATAGGTCAAAGTACGGTCTTCAACACGGAGCATTTATAGACTAGATATGTCCACTGAACAGAATGAACAAATGTCTGTTCGCCTTGCTGTCCGCACATAATATTTGCATCTATATATTCTTATGTCGTAGGTGGGACTCTTATACTAGTATAATAGTCCTATGTCGTACGTATATGCCTTCAACATTGAGATAAAACATACAGTATGATCGTCGGCTATAAATGAGCCCGATATGAAAAATTTGAAACAACTAGATTAATCACAGCCGATTCCATTGAGTGTGTAGGCAAGGGTAATAACTTTGGTTAGCTAAGGTATACGCCCATCCTTTCGGAGTAGCCTGGTCTTATAACAGACAGATACAGATTGGTTATCTGTCTGATGAATTTACATTTAAAGGAGGATAGTTTACCTGAACTAAAAATGACTTCACAGTTAAGCTAGTGGCGAATCAAGATAACCAAAGATATTACCTTTGCCTTCACACTCAATAGAATCCGCTGTGAATTAATACCAGTATTAAACGCCCTATTGGCAAAATACATTCCACTCCTTTAGATTGAATGTTCAAAACACTGACCTTCAACGACAAATTCCCACATTGACCTCCTTTAATCTATATTTCATTTCTAATTTTATTGTCAATTTGATTTTGAATGGCCAAACTGTTTTAACTGTATGAATTGATTCAATCTGAACCTGAGAAAGATCGAATAAGAGTAAAAATTAGCCAAGTTGGTCCTTAATATCAAATAAATACAAACAGACACCACGCGTGAAATCATAAATCATAAACAGAAAACTCAGATGACCATGTCTTAAAATCAAACGAGTGATACAAAAAATAACACATAAATTTTAAGTTTGAGCAACACGAACCCCATGAAAAACAGATAGTGTCCTGTAAGAATCAGGAGTTCACATTTCAGTGTTGTTTTGCTTATTATATTTTAGATAACACTGAAATTTCTACCAAAATAAAAAGAATTCTTTTATATTTGAAATCCAACAAATGAAAGTCTTAGTTTATTGTTCTGTTATTGTAGGAGAAAAAAAGTCGGTATATGACGGACTATCTTGCTTTGTGTGTGCTACATGTAACTGAACAATATTAGAAAAAAAGCCTTTGGTCATACTAAACGTTTGGTAGATTTTGTCAAGCTAAAAAAAATATTGACGATCAAACTGTGATACTGTATCGCATGTGACAGAATTCTTCCAACAATCATCATCAATTAGTTAAGTCGGTTAACATTGTAAGCAAGAGAACGATGAAACTACTTAGAAAATGGATAGATTAGAAACCGCAATTTTTTCTGTCTAGATTAAACCTATTCTATGATATCAGAAAGAACCATTATTTCATCGTTGCTCATGATAAATCAGAAATTAATTTTGCCAAAAAAAAAAATGCACAAAATAAAAAGAAATAGATACTCTGCATTGTCCTTGATAATAGTTTGATAAGTTGGCTCGTCCTGTAGATATTCATGTAGCCAGAACTGCACGTGTTAGGTAGATACATCTATACATGTATTTAAAAAAATCGTCCATATGCTAGGAAGGGATATCAGGTTACATTTGGTCAAGCACCAGGGGAAGAGTAAAGTAGTAAATTGCAGCAAACTTAAATTGACGTCAAAATGTATGATTTCAACGTTACGTTGAATTTTACGTTAGAACACATTTCATGTGTTACCAAAATTGAAATTTCTAAACTAATTTTTCACCGATTGTTTTCAAATTTTTTACATTGTGTTGGCATGAGTATTTTATGTTTAATTTATTAAAAATCTGATAATTCATAATTTTTGCCATAAGGGTCGTTTTTGCTTGTCGGGCGTCATATATATTTTATTCATTTATCTTTTAGATGGACATTTATCCTTGTGACATGGATTCTGATGGTCATTATTTAGAGCATAAGGTATGGATTTTTGTGTGATGTTTTTGCTATATATTTGTAATGTGCCATTAGTATTATTGATGATTTAACAGGAAAACCTCTTAAAAAATGTCATAATCACTTCCATTCAATTATAAATAAAATGTGTTATGATTGCCATTGAGACAGCTCTCAAGCTCAGACATAACTTTACATTACTACAGAGTCTTCAACATGGAATAAAAGCACAAATCCCATAGCCAGTGATCAAAGATCTTCACAGGACGACTGTCAGTTAAAAGATTTACATAGTTTTTTACATACAGAATTCATACCAATTATGATTTAAATTTAAAAAATGGGTATAAACTTGGTTTTTATTTAGGATGTACTGGATGAAAAAAAAAAATACACAAATGTATTTGCAAAAAGATAAATAATATGATGAAATGGTGATCCAATTCATATTATCTTTTCTATTCATCATCTCAGTAATTCTGTTTTTAATTACTCTGCATTTTACTGTTCAAACTTCTTTGTTTTTATTAGTTTTCAGTAGTTGAACAGAACCAGACAAGATATAAGTGCATGCAGTCAGAAGATACGACAGCTAAGGAAGAAAATGACATGGTATGAACATTAACACATAAATAAGAAAAAATTAACTGCTTTTTAAAAATAAATCAACTATAAAAGTTCAATGTCATAGAATTTAACTACCGGTTATATTGCTTTTATAATACCACTCCATTTATACTGGTTAAATTCTTATAATTACATTTGATGTATGTTTCATTATAATACTTTATTTTGATTGGCTAACTGTATATCATTTGTTATTCCGTAAGCAATTGTATCAGTCAATAAAACTTTTCATTCATGATAACACGTGGTCCCACAATAAAGTGCACTGGTAAATAAAATACAAAAATTATAAAATTCGTACTTTCGTGATCATAGCAAATAAATGTAATTATAAGTATTGAATGCTTCTTTTGTAACTTTATAGAGTGTAAAAGCGTTGACCGTGCGCACATTTTTAGTATGAAGCGCTTCCGCGCTTCATACAAAATGTACTTCGGTCAACGCTTTTACACCCCAATAAAGTTACAAAAAGAAGCATTCAATTCTTAAATAAATAATAAAACTTATTTGTGTCAATAAATGAACTTGTGTTTTTATACGTCCATCAATTTTGACAGGAGGAATTATGGTATTCAAGTGTCAGCCGTCCGTCCTTCTGTCTGTCCATTGTAAACATTTCGCACTGTAACTAGAGAACAATTTACCCAAATTTCTTCAAACTGAGCATAGTTGAGTCTTATGATAGTCAAACGATCTGTATACCTGAAAATGAGACCGTCAGTCTGTCCCATGAAATTTTGTCACATTTTTTTCAGATCCTGTTTTTTTCAAATTTGGTATCCATGTTCATATATATATTAGAGCTATCTATACCAGGTGCTATGTTTTCAGATTCATCGCTAAACAAATTCCTGTTTACCCTGTTCCTTTTTTGGAATGAGGATGAGCAAGATATAATTAAAACATATCTTGTATTCTTCTTGCATGTATTGCACACATGTATGTTTGTAATTAGAACCTGAAATAAATTCCTCTTTTCAGATAAGTGAAGATGAAGCATCTATATGGATTTCACAGTCTGATTCAGAAAATTATACGGTATTTTTTTTAAAGAATTACACAATAGAAAAAAAGAATATATATAAAGATTCATTATACAAAATCAGTGCATACACAGAAAAAAAAAATTAAAACAGCCACATATAAGTTATAACATATATTGATATATCCTCATAAACATTTCCTTGTATGAAGTATTTTAAGCCTTTTTATACCTTGATAGTTCAGCTTTACTAACTCAATTTCAGTAAGTTGTTTAGACCCCCTATCTTTAAAAAAAAGAAGGAAAATATATATGCCCTACCAAGAATCTAGATAAAAAAATGTAGTAAACACACAGTCAATATGGACCCACAATCAAAGTTTTGGGGGTATATAGGAATCACCCTGTCAGTCTATATAAAAAAGAAGATGTGGTATGATTGCCAATTAGACAACTCTCCATAAGAGACCAACATGACACAGAAATTAACAACTATAGGTCACCCTAGGGACTTCAACAATGAGCAAAGCCCATACCGCATAGTCAGCTATAACAGACTCCTAAATGACAATTTAAAACAATTCAAACGAGGATACTAACGTCCTTTTTTATATAAAAAAATTAACAAATTAATAACAAATATTTAACACATAAACAAACGACAACCACTGAATTACAGGCTTCTGACTTGGGACAGGCTCATACATATATCTTGTAAGTGCAACTCCTCCCAATCAAATTGATAGATACTAATGAATTTTTACACAGATGCAGTACACAACCTGAGGATATACATGAAGAAGAAAAAAACCTGGTTCAAAATATTTAAAGGGAGATAATTGAACTTACTTAGTTTGAAATTGCAATATGTGGTAACAGGTCTTGTAAGCGCAACTTCTTCTTAAAGCCTTGATGGATATTGATGAAACTTGACACACTTGCAGTACATAATCTGAGAATGTGCATGAAAGACAAAAATCCTGGTCCAAAATATTTTAAGGGAAATAATTGAACTAATTTAGTTTATTGAAGTTTATTGGAAGTGGGGGTATCCTTTAGTGAGTTAACTCACAGTTCTATGCAACTCTTGGAATGTCAGATACAATCCACTCTCGTTTCATTTTATTTATATCCCTCAAACAGAAACTGAGTTATGACGACCCCAACAATCTATAATTTCACATTAAAATTTTAACCACCCCAACAGAAAAAAAATCTTTGGCGTTCCATGCCATTGCCAATGATTCAAGACAGATGATTTAAAAAAAAGCAATCTGAGTTATATGTATTTAAAAAAATGAAATCTATTGCAATTCCTATTTTTTAAAGGTTTCTCTGCCATCATCTCAGATATCATCATGGAGTGCAGAAAATGACATACAAAGAAACACATTAGAGGAAATAAACAGTGCACTGAACATCATTGGTGGGGGAAAAATCAGTCCAATTACATACCAAATAAGGAAGGATGTTAACGAACTCAAACCAAGAACAGTGCGCAGCCTGAAGAGAAAAGCATCTGCTACTGTTCATGAAGCTCTTGACTGTCTTGCACCATTTCAAGCAAAAAAAGTTTGGCAACTCATAGATATGGACATGGTAAATATACTGCCCTTGAAACAAACTATTTTTGAGATTAATGTAATATATTTTATACTTGGCCTATGTAAAAAGTATTTGCAATTTGAGTAAACAGTCACAAGTCATAGAATATAGAATCTAACCCCCTAACATTATTTTTCAATGATGAAATAAATTAGTCTTAGCAAACAATTTTGATTTAAATGTCTTCCCAAAGGTCATTATGAAACAACTGCTCTGAAACCATTTGAAACTTCTGGCAATTATTTTCTATCACATGTGTTTGACCTATTTATATACACATTTTGATCTGACAACTGTTTTAGGAGTTATAGAATTTTCACATTTCTACTGGGTATTTCAAAATGCTGCATGCTTGGCAGAGAAGCAGCAAATACCAATTTCAAGTATTTGGTTTTACCAGGCTGAGAGTTGAACTCACAACCTACCGCACTCAAGCCGATTACGCTAACCATAACATCACTGAGGCAGATACCCTTATTTGAGATTATAATTTAAAAATATAACTTAAATGTTAATTTTTGAAATGTTATTTCAGTGTTCAACACCATCACTTAAAGTAGATGAGCTGGTTGTTCAACTCTTCAAAGAATCAACTGACAAGTGTACCAAAAAGCAGTTTCTGTCAATGATCTCATTAAATTACACAAAGCAGCAGCTGAGAGACATATTTCCTGGCATTAGCATATATGAGATTGACCAAGCCAGAATACATGCAAAGACTTGTGGAAAAGGTATTACACTCTTCATAATCAGTTCTGTATGTCTCTCTTAGGATATTACACCCACTCTTTGAAATACCAAAGTTACAAAAATGACAAATTGAGGATTTTTTTGTAAATACTGAAACCATTTATTTATAATATTTTAAAAGTACATGTATCAATGTCATTTGCAGTGATTATGAAAGGACACTGTCAGTCTTTGCATCAAAAAAATGTAAGTGGTACTTTTCTCTTGGCCAGACACAATCAAAGTTTGTATTTTAAAGATTCCTGTTTGCTTGATTTCAGATTTATTTTTACATTCATAGCTCTTCATTAGCATCCTTAGATTTGGTTAATTTTGTTCTTAAAAGCAAGTTCTACTGAGTAATTGATTATACATACATGGCTCTTGAACTTACTTTTTACTAAAACGTATATTTGTTGTATCATTTGTGAGCATAACATCTATTTGATATATTTCAGGTGTTCCACCTCCAATTAAAGAAAAATGTGTTCGCCAAAAAATGAATAAAGATAAGCTTGATCATGCACTAGATTTCTTCCTGAATCCTTCATTTCATCAGGTAAATATATTTTCATTATGTTGCCTGTGAGCATGTGGAAAGATTACCTTCTGTCGTCTTGCATCTGCTTCGTAGTACATGTATGTGTGGTCTTCACAAAATTTTCTCAACTAGGTCATGTAGGTGTCAGAAGCTTTATCTTATGTGCTATACTGTGAGAAGTGATTTTTTTGCGGCTGCTCATCGAACTCCTGCTTAAACTTGCTGTTTCTTAAGGACATACTTCTTCCATGGAAGCCCATCTAATCAATTTGTAAAATTTTATTTATTTTACTAACTAACTTTGAAACCATTTGTTTTTTTTGAATGGTCATGATTTGAAGGCCTGCTAAACTTCAAAATTTTAAAATGATAATATTGATAAGATGAATACCTGAAATAATTTGCATAATCAGTATTTCAGAATGTGATAGATTATGAAACATGTGTCCTAAGTATTTGTCTGTAATGTATTTATTTTTCAGGTAACTTCAGTTGGCACTAAGCAGATGCATTTACGAAATGGAGAAGTCATCACCATCCCACAGGTTGTAAGGACAGCATGTCACTCAACACTAGTGACAATTTACCAATCATTCTGCCAAGAAACAGATTTCTCACCTTTGTCCAGAGCCACTCTTTTCAAAATTTTGGCTGCATGTCCTGCATCAAAAAGAACTAATCTAAAAGGACTGGATAATGTTGCAGCAGATAGTGCTTTGGGATTTGAGACTCTATTATCAACTCTGTCAAGCATTGAAAGATATGTGTCAGATAATGACAAGCTAATACAAGTTAAGGAATGCAGAGAAAACCTGTTAGCAGCAAAGCTTTACTTGAAAACAGATTTCAAGGCTCACATTAAGCAAAAGGATAGATGTGCTGATCACTGCATTAGTTTTGCCCTTTCTGATCCTATGGATCAGAAACATCAGCAGCTGTGCAGTGATCACATTCATGACACAAGCTGTGACAGGTGTGATTTATTTACCAACACTGTTCTGGAGGTCAAAAGCCAGATCCGTAATTTAGGAGGTATGATACACTGTTAGTAAAACAAATATTGAATTACAATGTCAAAAATATTATTTGTATGCCCCACCTACGATTGTAGAGGGGCATTAGGTTTACTGGTCTGTGGGTCTGTTCGTTTGTCTGTCTGTCTGTCCACTGTCAGGTTAAAGTTTTTAGTCAAGTTAGTTTTGATGAAGTTAAAGTCCAATTAAATTGAAACTCAGTGCACTTTTTCCCTATGATATGATCTTTCTTATTGTAATGCCAAATTATAGATTTGACACCAATTTCACGGTCCACTGAACATAGATAATGAGAGACCTGTGTCGGGTTAAATTTTTTGGTCAAGGTAGTTTTTGATTAAGTTTTAGTCCAAACAACTTTAAACTTAGTACACATGTTCACTATGATATGATCTTTCTAATTGTAATGCCAAATTATAGTTTCGACACCAATTTGACAGTTTTGAAGTGGTGGTTTGTCATCAGTAATTAATCTGTAACTCAGTGCATCAACAACAGTGTCAGTTTATATAGATTTTAATAAAATTATTGTAATAAGAAAGTAAACTAAACTGAAATGTTTTTTAACTATTGCAGATGAACTTCCACCAGATTTACTATCTGACATATATGGTGACATTGAATCAGCCTGTGAAAGAATAACAGATTGGAAAAGACACATTGTAAGAACCATCAACCAAGACAAAGGCCGCAGTGATCTTTTGAAGAGCCTTTCACCAGAACAAGCAGTCATTGTCATGGACTGGGCCATGAAATTCTTACCCATGTCTTTTAGGGAAAAACAAAGTGACTGGTTTGGACAGAAAGGTGTCAACTGGCATGTCTCTGTTTGTATTTATAAGTCAGAGAATGAAGAGTTGAAGGTTTGTATTATTATTTTTTTTTTTTGTAAAAAAAAGTGTTTTTGGGTATATCTACCAACCCACTCCTCCACCAGCACCCTACACAAAAGAAAAACTTTTTTTTTTTTTAAATAAATGAAATAAAAGTAAATAAAAACTACTGTGATCAGAGCTCACACAATTATACCCCTGATCCTTGCAAATTTCATGTTTTGGTATTGGGAACCCCAAAAATCAATTTGATCAAGTACAAAATAGGAGGTGCACACTGGCATAATATGATTGAGATTCTCAAAAAGTTTCATTACAAAGAAGGGGTAATGCAAATTGTACACAATTTGGTTTAAGATATAAAATAGGTCAAACACTGTACTCAATGCTTCTGTCAAAAGATATCTGGATGCAAAAGATAAAAAAAATCATAGGTCAATGAGATATTTACCAAAGATATTTGGCAGGAAAAACGTTATTTCTCAATTTTTTTACCAGTTTCATTTCTAAATAATTATTGAAAAGATTTTGAAAGGTTATAAAAATGGCTTATAATTGAACAAGTAAAAGATTTATGATAAATTAGGGGTAAGCATTCAAAAATATTTATGACAGTCAAATGGATAAAACCTGAGGATTCCTAAAGTCTGACAAAAATTACAAAACATGACTAGCAAACATCTTTTAAAAATGTCTTTTCTATTTCAGCACAGAACTTTTGCACATTGTGTAGAAGCAACCAAACAGGACTGGTATACTGTGTCTGCACTTTTGGAGCATACTTTGCAGACCATCAAGAGCCAGTTGCCAAATATCAAAACTGTCTTCTTACGCAGTGACAATGCTGGCTGTTACCATTGTGGTAACCTTTGGTTCTCCATTCCTTTTATTAGTGAAAGGACAGGTATGTTGTATGTAGGTTAAGAATTTACCATTGATAAGTATGTATCAAATGTTACCTGATTTTCTTACTTGATTTTCTTATCTAAAAATACTTTATTGCACACAAACAATTTATGGATGGATAGGAGTAGAACATGATAATAAAAACTAAATATTAAGGACTAGAGCATGATGATCAGATTGGAACATTGACCGTTACTTCGTACGGGTCTGACATACAGAGCTTGATTTTTATATGCATAAGGTAACCGTCTGATAGCAGATTGTTAAGAAACAATTGAAGTAATCTTTTGATGTATAGTTTTCTAAATAGTTTTTTTTTTTGTAGGAGTTTATATAAAAAGATATGACTTCAGCGAAGCCCAAAGCGGAAAGTCATACTGTGATGCCAAAATTGCACACATGCGAGGGAAAATCAGACAGTGCGTTTCAAATGGAAAAAATGTAGTTTGTGCTTCAGATATGAAGTCTGCAATAGATGACTATGGGGGAGTATTTGGATGCCAAGCAGCTCATGTGGAAATCACAAATACTTTGGATGATCATAGAGCAACTGGTCTTATTAAAGGAATCTCCAAAATATCCAATATAGAGTTTCAGGAAAATATGCAAATAACTATGTGGAAAGCATATGGTATTGGCCAAGGGAGAAATATATCTGTTCAGGGACAAATGAATAGTCAAGATGAAAGGTTGGTACAATTTACTAAACATAATAATATTTTGCATGGTATATGTTGTTTCAGCTGCCTAGCAAATATGCCTATCCTGACATTGATTTCGATAATAGATTATTTGTCTATGGTGTTTTATAGCATGAAAACAATGGGTCCCCATTTTAAGTGAATTAGTAATTCAAAAGAATGGATTTGGGTATTAAAATTCATGACACAAAATCAATTCATGGACCACTATCCACAATCTACCAAATGATGATAATGGTGTTGATGTAAGCAGTTACATGTCACAGTACAACCTTAAACTATTGACAAAAATCATTCTGTTTAGATAGTTTGACATTATAAATATGTGAAGTTTCATATAATAACAACTGTTAAAACAAAAACCAATATGATAAATAGCAATTAATGACTTGAGACCATATTGGTCATGTTTCTGTTCACACAATCATGTTTTATTAAAATACATACATGTATAATCATGATTTATTTTTATAAAAAGATGAATTTGAATTTTATAAACTTTTTTCAGGTCATTGAAAGTGATAGCTGATTTTAAACCTCCAATGAAGGTGGAAGGATCCATAAAGCAGAGTTCTGCAGGTGATGGTTTCAGTTGTCAAGAAGGTTGTGTTCAGACCTTTACCTCATTTATGGATATGCATATGCATTGTTTGATTGGTGATCACAACTATGATCTACAACAAATGTCAACTTATGACAAGATTAAGCTCAGATGGTATGATGCTTGTATAAACTTGTCTGAAATATTGAATTTTAATCGAACTGATGCTTCTCAACCAAATATCTCACAAGATATAGCCAAAGAACAACAAGGTTGGGCCTTAAAAAAAGAAAGGAAGCATGTGAGATTTTCAGACAAAGTTAAATTATATCTAAAGTCAATATTTGAAGATGGTGAAAAGAGTGGGAACAAGATGAATGCTGGTACTGTAGCAAGAAATATGAGAGTTGCGCTAGAGAATGGTACCAAAAAGTTTTGCAACAGTGAATACTTAAATGCTAGTCAAATCACATCTTACTTTTCATGGTTAACTGCAGAGAAAAAAATGCCATCAAAGTCTTCAGAGGATATTGACAGTGCGGTAGCTCTTATCGAGAGGTTTGAAGCCATAGAAGAAATAACAGCTTTAATCTAACAATGATTTTTTTAATAGTACTGTGTAATTTGTGTTAGTTGTGTCATTCATACTGAACACACTTCTTTTTTTAAGTTAACCATTGTTTTAACACATTGTTTTTATAAGAACATAATTATAAAATGATATAGCTAAATTCATCAAAATCTAAACAAATCAAAATTATTGGCAAAATAACCCCCCTTTTTTTAAAGAGAATTCTTGCTAATATTGCCTTATAAATGAAAAGTCAATGTCTTTGTCATATAACTATTGAGTTTTCAGTCTGGACACTTTTTATATTCTATTTAATAAAAAAATGAATGGAAGTATAGGGGTTTCAGAAAGGAAAAGTTAAACACAAAAAATTAAAATGTTGATAAATTGTGGAAATTGTTCCAAATAAATAGGGGTCATCTGATATTGCAAACAATAAGTTAATACAATGCAGATGAAAAACAGATTGTCAAAAGACCTGATAAGTAAAATCATGTGCCAAAAAATATTAAAATTGTTGTTTTTTGGGCTAGAAAAATGATGAAAAAAAATCCCATTTTTTTGTTATGTTGCTATGGAAAATTTGGTTACTATGGTGACTGAGGAAATTTTAAATAGTCTTTTACTCTTTAAACATTACATAGTGAATATGGAAATGTGAATTGATAAGATATTAAGACATATTTTAAATTTAAGTATGTAATAAATGTATGTTTTGTATGGTTCTGTTTCCAATAACTTGAAAAATGGACCATTTTATTGTTGCCTAGCAACCGCAACCCTGTATGTTTCCGACTCATTTGAATTTTGTTTTATGAAGTCAAAGTACCAATAGTTGTTGACATATGCATGATATTAAATGATCTTTCAGATAACTTGAGAAAAACACCAATGAATATGTTGTAAAATTTCAAAATTGTCAATAAATTCTAAGAATCAAAACTATGTAATGCTTGGCTAGCAGTCAAATTTTTTTTTGAGAATATCTGTCTATGATATATGCCTTATGTATTATGCTTATATGTATCTTTCATGTAATAAATTACATTTTTACCTAAAGCATGATTTTTTTTTTCTAATCTAACTTAAAAATTGGTGATTTTTCTGATTTTGCCCAAAATTTCAAACCAAGTTGCTATGGAAACTAAATGGCTTCATTTTGCCTAGCAACGAAAGACTGACGAAAGTTTTATTTTGAATGCTAACTTAGACCATCAATATGAAGTGTTATGCAAATTTTTATCAAAATCTGAGATCATCAGTATGCCACTGTTTGCATGATTCTTAGGCAGACAGCTACTTAAACCAAGAAAAAATAACAAGGATTTCATGCCGCCGGATCACTAAATCTGAAATGATCTATTGAACAGATTTATGAAGACAAAAGTGGGGTGTCGTGTAAATTTTTTTTTAATACATTTGGATGGATAAAACCTGAGAAAATCGAAAATATGACAAGAATTCAAAAACATGACCAGCAGACATCCTTAAAGGAGTGGCAATCTTTGAATATGAATCAACAAAGCGTCGATAATAATTGCACATTCCCAAAAATGAGCGGACCTGTTTTTGTCTTGTAGGGACAGGAAAAGTTCTAATAGCTTTTGTCTTTTCAGGATCCACCTTAATACCTTCTTTTGAAATGATGTGACCTAAGTATTTCACCTCATTTGCTTGGTTTCAATGTGAGATTTGCATCACGAAGACGAGTGAAAACTTGTTCTAGATGCGAAAGATGCTCTTCAAAACTCCTACTAAATACCAAAATATCATCCACATAAACTAAAACAAATTGCCAATTAAGACAACGTAAAACATTAGACATGAGCTGTTGAATAGGAGCATTTTTAAGACCAAAAGGCATTCTGAGAAATTCATAGACACCATTACGAGTAATAAAAGCTGATTTATGTCTGGTTTCTTCGTCCATCTCCACTTGCCAAAATCCACTGTGAAGGTCGAGACAACTCAGAATTTGAGGCTGCACCTCACCAATCGTGTCGAATACGTTTTCTAGCCGTGGAATAGGAAATGAAGAATTTTTCGTTTGAAGGTTCAATTTTCTAAAGTCCACACAAAATCTGTACTGCTGAGGCTGACCCGGTGCAGTTTTCTTTTTCACTAATATAACAGGTGAATGATACTCACTGGTTGATTCTTTGATGATGTTGTTTTTCTTCATTTCTACCAAATGTTTTTCTGTTTCCTTGTGCATATGAGGAGACTGGTTATAGAATCCCATTTTGACTGGTCTGGAATCCCTAAAAGTTTCAATTCTGTGCTTGTACCTATTAGCAAAACCTAATTCAGATAAATTAGTAGCAAAAATATCTCTATAAGAAGCTAGAAATGTCTGCATCTTCTGTCTCTGCTCAGAATTCAAATCAGATGTGCTGAAATCAAAATTAATAGGTTCCTTGGCTTCCTTAGTTTGCTGTAAACTAGCAACAGATGGCATGTTATTATAAAAATCATGAATAAAATTTGAATCAATGTCTGATACAGAAGCAAGCACTTTTGTTGCGGGAATATGTATTTTCTGATTTGTAGGATTCATCAATCTTATGATCGCTCTTTTCTTAATAAATTTGACCAAACATTTAGCATGCACTCGTAAGATTGGAATCCGCTAAATTACTTACTGGTTCCAAAAGAACTATTTCTCCAGAATTTCTTTTTGAAATTTGGACACCAACATTCATTTCACAAAATGGAGAAATAGACAGGGTAATACGTTCTAGCAAGGCCAGTACTAGACGTCTGTATCATACATACTTTAGGAATATCTGCATTTTCTTTATCTGGTACCTGTAATACACTTTTAGAAAAATCAATATTAATCTTGTTTGCATGTAAAAAATCCCAACCTACTATAAAAGAATGATGTAGCCCATCTATAACATAAACATGATAATTAAAAACAGCACCTTTAAATGAAATTGGTAAATTAACTTTTCCTAGCACTTGTAACCTATGTCCACTTACACCTTTAATTGATGGAATACCTGATTGTGAAAGTTTATCAGAAAGGGCTAACTTGCTATAAAAATCAAAACTACAGCAAGTAATTTCTGCACCAGTATCAATCAATGCATGTGTGTTCCTGCCATTGATATCAATAATTGGAAGTATTTTTCTGCATAGGCAATACCAAATTTACCTCTGCAAAAGAATTTCTACCTCTGTGCCTATCCTTTGACAAATGCCTAGGGACAGGCGCGAATCCCTGGCGGTGAAAAGGGGGGTTTTGACCAGATTTTTGAGAACCTCTGCATTTACGACTATAATGCCCTATCTTATGACAATTAAAACACTCTTTATTTCTTGCTGGGCAATTAGTACCACAAAACATACCACAATTTTCACATGAACCATCATCTTGTTGTTGTTGCTGCTGCTGCTGCTGGTGATATGGATTCTGTACTGCTGCTGGCATTGGTTCGCTGTACTGTTGACCATTATACATTGGCTGTTGTTGAATATATTGTTGCTGCGGAATAAAAGAATGTTGTTGTTGGTAACCCTGTCTTAGTGGATAGTTTGGTCTCGGTTTGTTGTACCTGGGTTTGTTCTGTTGTTGAGGCTGGTTTGGTTTTGCCATATTAATCGAGGTATGTAGTCTTCTGATTTCCTCTAATGGTTCCTGCATCTTGGCCTCCAGTATTGCTGCAATCGTATCAGCAGTTATTGATGATGCTGGTAAAAGTTGTTCTGATTTCTCTGCATTTTCTGCAATGGCCCTTAATTGTTCCAATGTAGTTGGTTTTGGGAAAGTGTTGTGAACTGTTTTCCCTATCTCCCCTCTGAAACCTTGAATAGCTATACCTATTTTTATGTTGTCAGGAATGTACTGTCCTGTATTTTTTTTCTTGTAATCGCGACATAAACTCTTCCTCTCTTTCGTTTTGGCCTTGTTTTAATTGGAGAATGTTAACATCAAACAGCCCTTGTGATTTTGCAAAGCGTTTGAAAAATTCATCCTTCAATAGCTGTAATGAATTATGCACAGTTTCTGAAAGGGTTGCAAACCATTGTTTTGAAATACCATCTGCCATAAAGAATGGGAAGGAATTACACTGTTGTTCGCACATTTTTTGAATGAGGGTCCAACGTATAAAATATCCCCACCATTGTGATGCGGATGATTTCCCATCATAATTGTTGAGGTTAATTCCTGAAGGCATGTTCACACTTACTTCTCTAATCACTTGGACTAGTGCAGGTGTTGATGATGTTGATGCAGTTGATACTGTTGATGTTGCTGATGCTGTTGATGCAGTTGATGTTGCTGATGATGTTGGTGTGGTCACGGTTGACGTATTTTCTATTAATAGGACAGGACCTGTTGATGTTGAAGCTGTTGTCTCTGTTGCTTGTTGATGCACTCTTGCTTCTGGTCTTATAGTATCTTGACTTCGGAGAAGGTAACTATTCAGTGGTGCTGGCATTTGTATGGTACTGATGTTATCTTCTTACTTGTTTTGGGACTAGCTTTGGAGCTTTCGGTCTCTCCACCAAATGTTGTACCGACTTTCTGTGCTGTGTCTGATGACTTTTAGCACCTGGTGTAAAACAAGAGAAAGTTCTAGTAAATATAGATGTTTATTTCTTGAAATCAGTAATCAAAAGTGCTACAGATTTTACACAATAAAATAGCAAGTCTCACTTGATAATAAATTTAGAATTTCATAAATGAACTAAATTAAGGGACACAACTATATGCAAATTTTAACTAATTAAATAAAACTTGCCCAAACTATATTTAATCAAGTGAAACCACTTTACAAAACTTAACGCACAGGTTAATGCATAATACACTATGTTGAATAAACCGAATCATTTCAACTAAAAAGAATACTTAATTTAAAATGTTTTGTATACTAACTTGTTGCTATGGAAATAATAAACCTTTAAAATTAATAAAATCTTTGCCAAACTATTTTTATATTTAATCGCATAAAATCTAATACCAAATACAATTTATTTGTTATAGAAAAATTATGAATTGCCAAAGACAAAATTTTAATATAACATAGGTAAAATCTGAATGAATATCTAAAAAGTAGTAAAAATTTACTGAAGAAAATATAGCAATTTATAAATAAAGCGGTGGTTGGTTTAAGTTTACTTGTAATACAATTGTGAGAACATATAAGACCAGATGCTCCGCAGGGCGTAGCTTTATACGACCACAGAGGTTGAACCCTGAACGGTTGGGGCAAGTATGGACACAACATTCAAGCTGGATTCAGCTCTAAATTTGGATTGTGATTAAATAGTTGACACAGCATAGGTTTCTGACACAGAATGAATGTGTTCTAATGAACTTAATTTTTTTGTTTTCTCTTAGAGCAATTTACTATGCTGTTGAATATTTATCCTCTCAAAAAAAGGTTTGAGGAAATTTTCTTTTTATTTATGAAATTTCAAATGAGAAAATTGAACCCAATTTTTTAATCACATCCCCCTTTCCCTTATTCCAAAACTAATCTCAATTAAAATATTCTAATGGAGTTTGCAACAATAACTACTCATTTAAATACATCATAAAATATTAAGATGTAAAAAAACTGCTTGTTATCACTGAATGGTAAAGATCATTTAAATTTATCAGTTGGTAGTAAAAAGTGAATATACATTGTATATTGTATATAACAAAGATTTAAGTTGATTCTGGACAAAGAAAGATAACTCCAATTAAAAAAATTCTTGCAATAAGATATTTCTTGCTTACTATTCTAGACAAAGAAAGATAACTCTAATTAAAAAAAAAATTTGCTATTTCACAATATTGTGAAATTAGATATTTCTTGCCATTGCACAATGCTGTGCAATTGAAAAGACTTGCTATTGCACAATACTTAATATAATAATTTTAGATCCTGATTTGGACCAACTTGAAAACTGGGCCCATAATCAAAAATCTAAGTACATGTTTAGATTCAGCATATCAAAGAGGCCCAAGAATTTAATTTTTGTTAAAATCAAACTTAGTTTAATTATGGACCCTTTGGACCTTAATGAAGGCCAATTTGAAAACGGGACCAACAATGAAGAATCTACATACACAGTTAGATTTGGCATATCAACGAACCCAATTTATTCAATTTTTGATGAAATCAAATAAAGTTTAATTTTGGACCCAGATTTGGACCAACTTGAAAACTGGGCCAATAATCAAGAATCTAAGTACATTTTTAGATTCAACATATCAAAGAACCCAACCGTTCATTTTTTGTCAAAATCAAACTAAGTTTAATTTTGGACCCTTTGGACCTTAATGTAGACCAATTTGAAAACATGACTAAAAGTTAAGAATCTACATACACAGTTAGATTTGGCATATCAAAGACCCCAATTATTCAATTTTGATGAAATCAAACAAAGTTTAATTTTGGACCCTTTGGGCCCCTTTTTCCTAAACTGTTGGGACCAAAACTCCCAAAATCAATACCAACCTTCCTTTTATGGTCATAAACCTTGTGTTTAAATTTCATAGATTTCTATTTACTTATACAAACGTTATGGTGCGAAAACCAAGAAAAATGCTTATTTGGGTCCCTTTTTGGCCCCTAATTCCTAAACAGTTGGGACCTTAACTCTCAAAATCAATACCAACCTTCCTTTTGTGGTCATAAACATTGTGTTTAAATGTCATTGATTTCTATTTACTTAAACTAAAGTTATAGTGCGAAAACCAAGAAAATGCTTATTTGGGCCCTTTTTGGCCCCTTATTCCTAAAATATTGGGACCAAAACTCCCAAAATCAATACCAACCTTCCTTTTATGGTCATATACCTTGTGTTAAAATTTCATAGATTTCTATTCACTTTTACTAAAGTGAGAGTGCGAAAACTAAAAGTATTCAGACGACGCCGACGACGACGACGCCAACGTGATAGCAATATACGACGAAATTTTTTTCAAAATTTGCGGTCGTATAAAAATTATATTAATCAAAATGACCGATTTAAGGTAATATTATTATAATAATAAAAAAAAGTTTGCAAATTGACAGTAAAATGAGAAAAAAAAATAAAGGTAACATCCCAATGAATATCCAAAAATAACATAAATTGACTGAAATAATTGACATTTTAAATTAAGCTGTGGTTGGTTCAAGTTAACTTGTAATACAATTGTCTATACACATACGAAAATTGTCTTGATCAAATGTCCGATTTAAGGTAAGATCAAATAGAGAGATCTAAAAAAAAATGACATATTTACAGTTAAATGTGGAAAACTTAAAAATACACCGATAGCAGGTTAAGAGATCATTTGATACAAATATTTAAAACATTTGGTCCATTTAACGTTTCATCTACTACAATAAATCAAAAAGTGGCTAAATTAACTGAAAAATGTGATTTTTTTTTATTAAACCTGTAGTTAGTTCAATTTCAGTTATAATACAATTGTCAATACATATTAAGAAACGATCTTGATCAAATGACCGATTTAAGGTAACGTGTATCGTTTTTCAAAATTTTTCAAATTAACAGTAAAATGTGGAAAAACTATCTATAAAGTAAACATCCCAATGAATATCCAAAAAGAAGTAAAATTGACTCAAAGAATTGAAAAATTTAGATAAAACTGTGGTTGGTTGAATTGTACTTGTAATAAAATTATCAATACACATAAGAAAATTATATTAATCAAAAGACCGATTAAAGGTAACTGTATTTCAATTATAAAAGAAAGTTGACAAATTGACAGTAAAATGTGGAAAAAATATCTATAAAGGTAACATCCCAATGAATATCGAAAAAGAAGTAAAATTGACTTAAAGAATTGAAATTTTAGATAAAGCTGTAGTTGGTTCAAGTGTACTTGTAATACAATTGTAAATACACATACGAAAAATGTCTTGATCAAATGTCCGATTTAAGGTAAGATCAAATAGAGATATCTAAAAAAATGACATATTTTAGGGAATAAAGATAATTTCCATTAAGTATTTTATTTGCATTCTAGAATTCTGTTTCTGGAAGAAACATACATGTAATTTTGTATAATCAACACTATTAATTATTATTATTATCGTTATACTATGTCATTGATCAGAAGATTATCTGATTTGTGCTTGAAAATGATAGTGATTGAATGATATTAACTTTGAGTTAAGATTAGTGCATATATAAATATGAATGTAATAATACTGAAAATTTATTTGTAGGGTATTGAATAAATGTATTTTTTTCTAATATGAGTATTTATATTCTAGAATGTGTGATAATGATATACAGATAAGGGCAGACGGGCAGGAACTGTAACAGTTCCACCATCTCGTCATCCGCCCTGTCACACCTATCTTTAATCCGTTGGGTCAATATTGTCAAGTGAGGAGGTGCTGTTCTCTGTCAAAGTACATCACAATGAGAGAGTTGCACACTAACTGGCAGTATCTTCATCAGCCAAATCGTCAAATATATAAATGTGGAAAGTGCCGCAAGATGTTCGGGATAAAGTTGAGGTGCTTCCGACAATTTTTTTTAAACATTATGTCAGAGAGGATATTTTCCATAAATTGTTGAACACAATTGTGACACCAAATGTAGATTACATCGAAACTCGTGGAGCGGTGTTGCCCAGGTTAGGATTTGCTGAATTTATTAATCGGGGAAAAAGTGAGGCTAGCAGGAAGCGTGAAGAAGAAGCTAGAGCCTAACTAGTTCATCGTCTAACCGAGCGTTTGGAGGCTGCAGAGATTATGGAGAGAGACTTCTCATGATAAATCATTTCTTTGAATGAACATTTAATTTTTGTGTTAATATATATGCATTTACAATTTTTGAATGCTCTGATTTATAGCTTATGAATTTAATTCAACTTTTAAAGTTCAAATTTTAGAAAGTTTTATCTACTAAGTGCCTTAAATTAACTTTTAGTTGGATCAATTTTACCCGTTATATTGATCTTTAGCGGGGAGGAATGTAGTGACCAGGCAATTTTATAGAGTAAAACTATTATTTCCCCAGATAGGAATTTGCTACAAATTTATATACATGTATAAAAGGGATTATTTGATTTGGGAAATTAATCTTTTAGACTATTGCTTCTTGGCTTCAAGTATGTTAATTAAATTTCGTCCCTACTTCTGCAGCACGATGACCGGAAGTAGATGGACATACGGCATTTTCTATTCATTTAATCTAGTGGTCAACTTAAGCCAATGCTGTCCTTTGATTCAAAGTTAATTCGAAGATTTCGGTGTTTATCTCCTCATTTACGTAATAAACTTGTTGTTTTTCACGGTGTTTGATTCCATTGTTTTAAAACGTATACATACTGGAGTGTTTGCTACATCAGGGAGTTGCTGCATTGATCCGGCTTGTATCAAGCCACCCTCAAACTCTCCAGACTGCATCAGTCTACTTGGGCCGAACACGTTGTTGTGTAAAAACACTCCAGTGTCCTTGACCTTTAAGGTATGGGTTATTGATCGTTAAATGTGAGGGACCGTCTAAAGAGACATACGTATACTTTTTCGGCGCTAAATTTAAATAAAGTCCGTTTAACATAGAAAATAGGTAGTTACTATTGATTTAAGGAAAAGTTGGGTGGAATTATATTCATAAAGTGAATTTGTGAATAAATAAAGTTTAAGATATTTAATAGCTCCCTTCTAAAAAAAACTATTGGTCAGAACAGTTATTTGTTGTACTTTTTGTTACTTTACTATTGTTGAATTTTAATATATGCAATGTATTGAACTTTACTGATGTTATTGGTATAATAAATATTATCTTGTTTAGTTAATTTAGTGAAACATTGAAAAGCAAGACCTATATAGGTAGAGTGTATCCTGCTGATCGAACCTAAGCGAAGTACTACCACTACATATCCCAGGAGGACTATATTATGGCATTGTTAATTTTATCGTTGACCCCCTCCTGCTACAATATATTTATTATAGAAACCGTATAATTCTGTATCTGTATGTGACTAACTTGGCTAGATTAATATAATTGAATCTCCTCATATAGTGGAGTGACAAATCAGGAAAAAGTCGCTAAGTTAAGGAGTTTAATGCACCGAAATACCTCACGGCTGAAAATGCACATGACGATAGAGTTAACATTATACTTTCATTTTAGCCCTGTCGTAGAGTTTTCCCGCGGTGCATTTTTTTGTTAAATTGCGATAAAGTGTGACTTTCCGATTTTTTTCTTTTTCATTTTCAAAAACGGGAACGTTTATAACTAATTCCCGAATAAAGATATCATCACAAAAGTTGTTTTCAGATGAAAGAGTAATGTATCAGCTTTAATTTGATATCAAACTTTCTTATCATATGAACATATAAATTAAGTTAATTGGACGATTTTCAAATGTTTATGTCATTTTTTTACAATGTTACCGTCTGACAAAGTATATAACATTTCTTATATATATCATCAGTGGTACATTTTCACCAAAAACAGTATAATAATCAATATGCAAGAAGTTTTAATGCCTAAAATTTCGAAAAAGCATGCAAATTAAGTTTTTCGGGCCGTTTTATAATACTCATCATTTAGCAGTTTTACTATTTGATTTTCACCTCATTAAGTCTTGTTGCTTTCCCTTTTCCTATTTTCCCCTGACTTATGATTTGCTGTTTTTCCCCAGAAAATAAAACTGTGTATTTTCTTTATTTTCATCTATAATAAGACATATTTATATCATTGTCAATGTCTAGTTTTTGACTGAGTAAACAGATTTTATGTGTTAGTGTTTTTTAGTTGTTTTATTTCTTGTTGATTTTGTTGAATAAACTCATTTTAAACCACATTGGTACACCCCCGAAATAACCCGGAAAATAATGGACACGAGTCCTGTTAAGTTTGCTCACTCAGTTCCAAAAAGGAGTAGGCTTAAGAGTAATTGGGAATTATGCGTTATTTGCCAAATATCTACTAATGAAAATTTGTCAAATGCAACAGAAAAGGGGAAGACTACTCTTTTAGACGCAATAGATGTATAGGGTATTATTTATCGCCGCCTTTATGATGAATTTGAGTCAACGAAAGTGATTCCATAAGAACAAACAAAATATCATAGATCGTGTTATAAAGCCTATACAAGTAAAAAAAACTTGGAAACATTTCAAATAGGGAAAGAAGTATGCTCAACATCGAGTGCAAACCATTATGTGTTTGAACCAACTTGTGTTGAAACACGCTCAACGGTATTACAATTAGACTGGTATAAATGTTTATTCTGTAAACAAAAGTCCTACAAGCGAGATAAGCAATTACGGCGAGTCGAGTCTGTTGAACGTGCTGATAATATATTAAATGCAGCAAAAGACAAGTTTGACTATCAAATGGTAAGTTTAATCTCTATGGAGAACTTCAAGGACAAGGCACTGTATCATTCAACATGCATTGCTAACTATATGCTGAACCTTCCATTTATACAATGCCATTGGACCAGTGATTTCTAGTATTTTACCAGCTGCTCACGCTCTAACGGGATGCGACACGACGTATTCTTTCTTTGGAATAGGCAAAAAGACAGTATACAAGGCATTAAAACAACACCCAAGAAGATATCAAAGTTTGATCAATCTAGCTAGTTCTAATATCGAAACATCTGTAACAGTGGGAAGACAATTTATCGCTGATCTTTATGACCCCAAAGGCAAGGCTCAATCTGAACATGGTGATCTAAATAAACTGCGAGTGAAATCATCGCTATCTAAGGATGCTTCCTTAGTGAGACTTCCTCCTTCAGAAGCATCTTTCAGACAACACATATTTAGAGTATCCCTACAAGTGTACGTCTGGATGAATGCCCATATCGCAAAACCACCACCTAGATCACCTCTTGAATATGGATGGACAATGGGGAATAGCTCAATAGTTCCACTATATTTTGAGGGGCCAATGTCTTCTGACTTTTTACAAGACCTTGTTTGCACATGCAAAGGCAAAACTATTTGTGGTAAATCATGTGTATGTTATGAACAACACTTGTCATGCACAAGCATTTGTGGTTGTCAGGGCAGTAATGTTTGTAGAAACCAGCTTACTCATCAGACTGTTTTAGAAGATTTCAACGACGAGGATGATGATTAGTATGAACCCCAATGCCCAATATTTCATGTGTTAGATGCTAGAAGCCATTTCGCTGTTGAAAATTTTTGAGAAAATAAAATTCAAAAAAAATAAAAAATAAAAATAAAAACAAAAATATATAAAAAAAACCTACCAGTGGTCTCCGACCTTGACGTGGTTGGTAGGCTTGTAAACCAACTGGAGACTTTATCGAATATTTTAGAAGTATAACATGTACTTTTTTGTGTTAGTTTTTCGTAACCACTTCAAATCATCGGACGTGCATAATAATGTCAAATGTTATTGAAATATACACACATATCTTCATTTGTATCAAAATTTCTGTAAATCGTGTTTGTGTGATATATATAGTGCTTTAAAACGGTAAAAGTCAAAAGTCTACTCTTGATTTTTTGTTGTTTGCGTTGTTTTACCGTGCGTAACGTCTAAAAAAGGGGGATGCACATCGTCATGCATATTCAAAATGATATTACTCTTGCACTGGTTGACCTATTGTCATCAATAAAACTTCATATACTATCGTGTTCATGCTGACATTTATGCATCAAGACTATTTTTATAATTTCAACATTATTTTTTTATTTAAAAAAGGAATAATGAATTTGATCATTTTTTCATTGAATCATGGACCGGGTGTAAACTTTAGAGTACTAACTTCTCCTTTATTCTTTATGTTATCTTAACAAAACTTTCCCAAAAATATCTTTATATATTGTAATATATTATTGCAAAGCTGAATATTAAATATAAATATTTTTTATCGATAATTTTTGTAAATAAAGATAATCTTTATCATTTTCTTCCATGTTGGCTGCGGGGGTGAACATCAGTAATCTATGTCAATCTGGCATAAATATTAGAAGCTGAATTTGTGCCCTATAGCTTGATTCCATTGAAATCATGAGCGACTACCGAGAAATTGTCCGAAATGTCCAAAAATTTCGATTTTTTAAAATCCCCCCTTTTTACCTTTAATCGCAATTATCAAAAATCTGCACCACTTTGTTCCATTCATATTAACAACATTCCTAAAATGAAAAAAAATCAACAAAAAATTAAGGAAGCTCACATTTATTCATAAAAAACAATTTATCAATATTATTCAAAGAAAATTTCCAGAAATACTATGCCCCTGACAACCCCTAGAGTTTTGTTTTTGTTGATAGACTATTGTTTTGCCAGATATAAAGTTTAAGTTGGTGCCTTCAAATATTTGTTCTGTGATATGTGGTTATAATATACATATGAATGTTTGATTAATTATGTGTGGATAGTGTCGATTTGTTAAGCTTAATGCAATTAATATGATGAATTGTTAGTACATCAAGGGTTTGAATTGAGTTGCGATGAGCCCAAATAACTATTCAATATCTCTTATACTTAGAAATTATTTATTTTCGTATGGATTTAAACTTGTGGAATATTTCTTATATTTTGTGCGTACCATCCTCACAAAGGAAATTTCCTTTGCGTTTTCCATCTTTTTTCAACACGCCCATATCTTGCTCTACTCAAACCGTCTCTACAATGTCATTGGCGATGTAATGCCATATGTGTCCGTCCGTCGTCGTTTCAATCTTTCATTCCCAATTTATGCATGATCATGAGACAGACGTAGCCCTCAGTCACAAACTCAATAAAATTATGTACTTTGTTGAAAGACTCTTTTTGTGCCACCTCTGTGATTAATCACATTTCTTAAAGATGTTAGTGTGCCCTTATGGTTGGCACTGGCACCAACAAACAGTTTATTCATAGTGTCCTGCAATATTATATACAGATGATTAAAAATCATAACATTCTTATATAAATAAACGTCATTCAGATTTATGAACTCAATGAATGCCCAGATTTTTTAAATACAAATATTCTATAACCTTTAATATTTTGTGACGAAAAGACATGTACAGATTATGTTTGTTCCCCAAGGGTGACTGGGGATTAGAAATATGGTCACTTGGTCTTCTCCCGACCGGCAGTAAAACGCTTGCCGAAGTGGGGCGTCCGTTTGGCTGTGCGGGATGTATCAAGTTCGCAGTCACGTCCGGTCAGAAGGGGACGTTAAATCCGATGCCTCGTGTAAGGAGAGTGCCCCGCTCTTTGCACGTTAAGAACCCTTGCAACAACTCTTTGAGGGGTCCGTAGGTGGCCTGTTGCAAGGCAAAATTTCTGTCCTTATCCAATATACCCTTATTTTCCAGTGGCAGTCTAAATATCTCCGACCATCATCCCAGATGGCCTCTAGTATATTAGCCTACCTATTGTATTTATTGTGAACTTGTTCTCGTCCTGAATATGCATGAAATATTTGCCACTGGACGTTAAGCAACCAACAATCAATCAATAAAATCAGATTATGTTTGATATATATAATTTTTATGAAAGCTGAACAGTTATAATTATGTTTCAAGTAAATCAACCAATTTGAATCTTGTCAATGTTTATTCTGTAAAAAAATATTTGTTCAGTGGAAGACCAAGCTTATATATAACCTGAAGCAAAAGCATCCTTTTATGGAATTCCCAGAGCATCTCCCCATGAAATAAGGTGGAATATTTTATCACCATCATATGGAACATGTGCATGCAGTTTGTCCAGTATCTTGATTACCCCGTTTGTAGACGATGGGTTTTCGTCAATTTCCCAAATGCTAATCTCTAAAAGTAAAACTTATTATTAATGCTGGCAATATTAATAAACTTTTTAAACAAAAGTTTGTTTTAAACATGCATGTATGCATCAAATATATATCTCGGTTCTGAAGATATTTGACAGATAAGACATTGTTTTACTAAATAATAATCAATCAATATCCATTTTTGAATTCGACGCATTTTTTGAAATTAGATAAAACTATTTTTTTTAGGTTTTCTTCGTCTACTTTGATGGAGAAATAGAATATGAAATAATAATTTAATTAAGGTGTGATTGCTATTGACACAACTTTACTCTGGAGACAACAAGGCCTTCAACAATAAGCAAAACTAATACAAAATAGTAAGCTCAAATGTTTCAAATGATTTGAAATAAATCGGACATGATTGATTTATTTTATTGTTTGTAAATTAACGTTGATGCGTCTTACAATTTTTGCTTTTTATAATACTACTGTCCCACTTCTCATGTTTTCTGGGATTGAATGCAGTCTCCTTCTCCTCGGAATGTGTGTTGACGTATGTAGCCAAGATACGTTCTACCATGACAGTCATCCTGTTCTTCAATTGTAGAAAGTCTTCCTGCGTAGGAAGGAAGGTCATGGCTGGGATGTTCATGGCGGGTATTGTCGGTGGTTCAGGTTTTTCTTCTTATTGTGGGTACTCTATTTTCGGCTATGTAGGCTAACGCCAAGTTATGCATTACATTTATGCTTTCCTCTGACTAGTGTCTGGCCACTGTGTTTCCCAACACTGTCCCAGCAGACTGTTTACCCTAAAATGCAAGTGTTTCTCCATGAAATAACTGAAGAAACTTGAAAGTTATAATAGAAGACTAGTATATACTATAGTGCATTTAGCCTCTTCCAGATTTACTATACTGTATAAGAAATCAACTATTTCCACTTACATTTCTATGGATAAATATCTTAATTGTACGGAATTTTCTTAAAATATGAAACAGGTCGAGCTCCCAACTCGGATAAAGGGTGAAGGTGGTGTTCTAACTATATGTCCTATTTCAAATGCATTGTTCATAAGCAATTCGGGGTGTTTCAACCCTCACCACCCCTTTTTGGATCTACCACTGATATATATTCAAGATGCACAAGTGAGTTTTTAATGGCAATTAAATGATGCAGGAGAGTCTCACTATCATGTTGTTACTAACTTACTTCTATCAAGTGGTGTCATATCTACTGCTGATGATAGCGTCAAATGTTTATCCATGTCTGGTGATAGGGTTCCCAATGAACTAATGTTTAATGGCGATAGCATTGGCGGCACTGTCAGTTTTAAAACTTTTTTGGATGAACATGATGGTTCATCTTCATGATCCGAGTCTATTGAAAGAAAATATATGCAATAGAAACGACTTAAAAAATAAAGTATATATACATTTTTTTCTATCAACAGGCTGCACTATATATAATCTACCAAACTAGACCACAGGTCATAAAAGAATTTCTACTAACAATAAAAAAATCTATACCTCATTTTTCAAAAGTGATCTTTAGAGAAAAAAAATTGTTTCAAAAACAGTTCTTTCTTTTGCAATCTAGATTAATCAATATATATATATATCAATTTTGTCTGGACTGGCTGAACATTGACAGGGTTTTTGTCTGTACTGGCTGGACATTGACAGGGCTATCTTTCTGGGTTTCCCCCTGATCCTCACTCTCTACAATGTATGCGTCTAAAGCTAACTTTGTCTTAATTACAGCCATTTCATATGAATCTGCAAATTCAAAATTTAAGTTTAAATTTTTAAAGACATTAAACAAACTTGTATACAATGTATAGTTACGTGTATTATAAAATGTTTTTGATTTAATTACATATATATACTTCCTGTAGCAGATGATGCTTATTGAAAGTCCTTTTTGCTTTTTTTAAAGTATTTTTATTTGAAAATCTTAATGTTTTATTGAAATGTTGACATTTTATATTTATATTCGATATATTTCGATATATTTGGTCGTACTGTTTTAATCAGAGACAACAACAATTCCGAAAGGCCAAATAATAAATGGTTCAATGAAAAATGTGAAAAAGCTCGCCAACATTTCCATAAAGCAAGGAACTTTTGACAACATTGAACTTTTCTCATCAGCAACAACACATTATAATTTGAAAACCGTTGGTAGAAGCAATTATGAAATTTTGAATGGAAAGGACATCAAGCGCCATTTTAAAGTATGTCAAGGACACATAACTCCTGAGGGGAAAAAGTGACTATCATCAATTTCTTTGTTCATTCTACCACAGTCGTTTGAATTATCTGGCAACTCTTTTCTATTTGTTTTGTTTTTTTTTCTCACTAAAATTCAAACGAGTGAGATTATTTATCTAGCGACCTTTTTCTATTTTTTGTTTATTTATCACTAAAATCCAAACGACTGTGATTGAGGTCTTAAATAAATATAATTCTCAGAGGGAAATCATAGGCGTATCCAGGAGGGGGGCCTGGCCCCCTCCTTTTGCGGGTAAAATTTGGTTGATTATATAGGGAATCACTGAAGTGGGCCCCCCTTAGGTCAGTCAGTGGGCCCCCCCTTATGTGGATCCGCCACTGGAAATAATGGTAAAAATAAATAAACTAATGATAGACAATAAATGGTTCTAAACTTAAAACAAATTAATAGAAAATACCTGTTTTAGTTTGTAAGCAGTTATTTTAAAAGGCAATTCACAACAAAAATCATATTATCAATTAATTCAAGCAAAATAAGTAACACTCAATACAACATGAAAGAAAATTATGTACCTTGGATAACATTAGCACCTATTCTATTCATGAGTTCCTGAGTAAGTCCTGCTCCAAGAGGGGCTGCCCCAAATACCATGTTCTGTACTGTACTGACATCAAAGTTGTCTACCAGAGGACTCTTGGCCATGAACAAGGCTAATGGTGGTACTAAATGCATATAGGATATCTGGAATAAAATTCCTCAATGCTTGAAAGATTTACAACATTTGTAATCAATAATAGAATTTTATGATGTTTTTGCCATCTTTAGTAAATATAGCTGTCAACATATCAAGAAACATTTCACTTACATGTAGAGGTTAAACCCAACGTCATCCTACCGATATAAATAGACTCTCTTATGTAGTCGCTAGAAATAGTTTCAATAAAATAAAACGCCAAGCACAATATACTTTTAAACGACGAAAAGGCATGGAACTGTTTAATATAACCAAAACGGATCCCAGAAAATTTTGGTCGGCACTTAAGCATAAAAGCAAGAAAAACTGTAATTGATAATGAAAAGATGTCTAGATACTTTGAAAATGTTCTCGCTGCTGATCCTCCGGAGCTTTGTGAGGAAGTATTAAATCTATTAAACAATGAAACTTTTGATAATTTAGACATACATGTTTTAGATTCTGAATTCACAGAGGATGATATTGTAAAAGCGATAACGAAACTGAAAGCTGGGAAAAGTGCGGGAAATGATAACATTGTTGGCGAAATGTTTAGTGCCAGTCCGGCATTTTTTGCACCAATTTTAAATACATTATTTAATTATATATTCAACAGTGGAATATATCCTGATTTTTGGACTGAGTGTATCGTCATTCCCGTACCGAAAAGCGGCGATTTATCTGATCCCAATAATTATAGACCTATTGTGCTTGTGTGTGTCCTATCCAAACTTTTTACAAGTATACTTACCGACCGGTTACTATCTTGGTGCGAAGAAGAGGAGAAACCAATAGACACTCAGTTTGGGTTTAGGCCAGGAAAATCTACCATAAATGCAATATTTGTTCTCCACGGTATTATATCGCATGTTTTTCAACAAAAACGTAAATTATATTGTGCGTTTGTGGACTTTCGTAAGGCGTTTGACAAACTCAGTAGAAGAATTCTTATATACAAATTATTACGAAATGGAGTAAGCACTAAATTTGTAGCTATGGTGAAATCTATATATTCGTCTGTGCAACTTCGTGTTAAATCTGGAGGTTTACTGTCCGATTCATTTGAAAATCTGCTTGGTGAAAACCGTTATCTCCTCTGTTATTTTTTTTTTCATAAACGATATAGTCAATGTTGGCAAATTGTCGGCCCGTTGGTGTTGGCTGCACAACATTGGCCCAACGTTGGCAAATTGTTGGTCCGTTGGTCGCAAGTTTATGTTGGCTGTACAACAGTGGCCCAACGTTGGCAAATTGTCGGTACGTTGGTCGCAAGTTTATGTTAGCTGCACAACATTGGCCCAACGTTGACAAATTGTCGGTCCGTTGGTCGCAAGTTTATGTTGGCTGCACAACAGTGGCCCAACGTTGGCAAATTGTCGGTACGTTAGTGGCACATTAGTATGTTGTTGTAAATTTATAATATTATCTCATGCTGGTTATAAATAATCGGGCAAATGTTGGCATTATGTTAGGAGCGACATAGGGCCGATATGAAATTTTGTTAATAAAAACTGATTATGAAATATTTTACACTTTATTTCTCTTGGGAGGCGGATAATTTCGATTGCTGCAGGCTTTATGAAAAGTTAATGTTATACCGTTATATATAAGTGTTTATCAACTGAAATTACATTTATAATTCTATGTTGGGCCAATGCTGGGCCAACGTTGATCATATATTCTGGTATATTATAATCTTTATATAAGCCAGGTAAAATGTATACTGGAATATCCAACGTTGGCCTACTGGTAGTCTGTTGACTGGGTAATTCATATTCATGCCAACACCGAAGTGCTGACTACTGGGCTGGTGATACCCTATACTTTTTTCATGAACATTAGAATAGTAGAATATTTGCATGTTTATAAAATTTCATAGTTAATTATGTGGCATTTATTTTTTCTTTCTGGTTTTATGCCGCTGAAAGTTTTTTTTTAACCTGGAACATGACTTTCAATTCGAGTCTTTGTCTTCCTTTGATCTTTTGTAAAACTGTCGTCTGTATTTTGACGTCATGTATAAACAGGGTTACGTATACGTCGCAAAGAGATGCGATTTCGTTAATTGCAGTAGAGCGATTCATCGATGTTAATGGTCGTCAATGAAGCCGCTGACATTTCTCGCAATCGGACATCAAAATTTGATTATGATGATTATAAATCTGATTGTTTGACAATGTTTTTCAATAAGGGATCTTAGAACAAACATGTGATCCACAGTACGTTTTTTCTTTGTAAATCCTATTTGTTCGTTAGGTATAATATTGTTTTTTAACAGAAATTTATCTTATCTTAAATTGAGGACTTTTGTGAATAATTTTCCAACACAGCTATTAATAACACTGCCTCTATAATTAGATGGATCATCTTTAACTCTATTTTTATGAATAGGATAAATATACCCTTGACTCCATTGAGTTGGATACTCCCCTGATGAGACACACGCACAGGTAACATAATAAAGTTGTGGTTATTGATATGTGCCAATGTATTGTATTGATTGTCACATATATTAATCTGTATTATCTCCCTTACTCCATGTGTCATGATTATACATGTATGATTGATGGGTTATTTCCATTTACTGTTTACCGCCTCACGACCATTATTAAATGTGCCTTTCTAACGATCACATGTGTTATGTTTTCTCTGCTTACTGGCGTGGCGGCAGCGGTATAAGAAACCCACATCTCAAATAACTCAACAATTTGAACATTATTCCACTCTAAAAGTAAAAGGTGAGCAGGAAAGTTTTTCATTCATTCTGACTAACACGACGACATTTTCGATTCGCTCACTGATCTTTACAAAATGGCAGGCCCGCGTGCTCGAAAACAATGGTCACTCTCAAAAGTTGAAACAATAACATCATCAAGAGGCATGGAGACACAACTTTCAATATACCTTGTCCCTTGATCAAAACTTCGCAGCGTTCCTTGTAGATGGATTTACATGGCTGAGAAAAACTACCGCCAATCCTTTAGGAGGCATTGTTGACGATGGCGAGGCGGTTGTCGACGAATCAGCAGCCCAAAAGTGCACATATTTGTACCTTATGCTTGGGCAAATAGCAAATTACTGTCCGCTTATTTCAAGAAACACTATAATTAAAAATTCAACATCCATTAATTATATTTGGCAGTCAATTCATCTAAACACAAACGACACAACGGAAACACAATGTTAAAATAATACACAGACAGAAACGAACTATGATAAAACAACGGTCATTTTTCTGACTTGGTACAGGACATTTTTAAAGATAAAAATGGTTGGTTGAATCTGGTTTTAAAGCATGCCAAACCTCGCACTTTAATGGCAATGTTAAATATAACATTAAAATGACAACATAATATTACAAGATTACAATACAAATAAATAGGAGAACGTATTAGACAAACAAAATATATGATTAATAGATAACAAGACATCATGTTTAAAATTCAACGCGCCTCGTCCACACAAGACTCAATATGACGCAGAGATATAAAAGATCGAAAGTGAAAAAAAGTACAAAATTGTACAGCACTGAAGATTGAAACTAGAGTTTGCTGAAGCTTTACTTTTTTGTCTAAAACATGATTTGGATCTTTAAGACTTTACCTTGCTTGGTGCCAATTATATTGCTGTCTTTTCAGTTGATGATGTTTTGGAGTTGCTTTCTTTTTATCAAAAATGTGTACTAGTTACCCAAATCCTAAGTTTATAAGCTTGGATTTTGTTGTATTCTTTGTTTTTAAGTTTTGCTTTTAAAAATCTAAATTTCTAATCTTTTTTATTTAGTTGGATTTTAATGTGTTTAGTAGTGTAAAATTGAAGAAAAGAAAAGAAGACAAGAAAGAAAGAAGAAGAAATACAGAGAAGGAAACTGTAAGTTCATCAAGATAAGCAAGTTTACTTTCAATTAAAATTGAAACTGCATTTCGATTGGCTCTTAAATGAAATAATCCATTATGGGATTCGAATGCAGATCACTTAAAGTTACGATTATACACCAACGACAAAACAGTGGTTGAACGAATTTTACAGTTTTTGTCACTTTATAAATTTATGACAGTGAATATTTTAAACTAACTGACAACGTGCTATTGTATGTATAGAAAGAATAAGGTAATTATCTTTAAAATGATGCCACTGATTATTAAGAGGAGTAACACTTCAGTATACAGTTTATTTCCTTCTTCAAAGGCTCGAGAGCCTCTAGATTAATTACTTAGTCATATGATTAACAACAAAACAAAAATATGCTTTTCTATTTCAGGGAAAGAATTACCCCACTATTTTTTTTGTTTCTCGTTTATTTTGTGTAATGAATTGTTTTCCTTTGGTTTTTTTTTAGTTTTGTAAATTGTGAAGATTATATTTCTGCTTTTGATTTTAGTACTTTGAAAAACTATAAAATTGAGATCTGTTTGTGGTAGAAATCATTTGTTACTTTTTTCAATCGAATCTTATTTTCTTTAAAAAAAATCCTGGAATAAAAAAAAACAACATTTCACTCATCTTTTTTTGAATATTTATCTGAACCAGTCTTTGGTGGGGGTGGTGATTCTTTTTTTTAGAAAATGTAAACGTGAGTATAAGTATAGAAATTTAAAGAGGGGTTGAGGAAAAGTACTTTTTTAAAACTAACTGATTACGTGCTATTGTTTGTAAAGAAAGAAAAGGGCGATTATCTTTAAAATGATAACAGAAAATTAATTATCTCAACTGTTTATGCTTATTATGTTCAAGTTCCCTGTATTTTTTTAAAAATATTGACAATATTTATACTAAACAGACAATGACAGAAAATATATGTAGCCAAATGCCGCTGTTTAGTAGCCATTTGCCGCTATTGAGTAGCCATTCAACTGTATTTAGTAGCCATTTACCGCTATTGAGTAGTCATTCAACTGTATTTAGTAGCCAATTGACGTATAAATGTAGCCATTCACCGTTACAAGGTATTCAATTAGTGCTGTAGTTAATGGCTACAAATTTGCGGTGAATGGTTTCTTAGTAGCCAAATACCGCTCTTATGTAGCCAATTGTCGCTTTTTAAGTAGCTATTTGCCGTTTTTGCGTAGCCCATTACCACAATTCGGAGTTTGGAATGTAGTTGCACAAAGTCTTTTTTTGTGTAATAATGAAAATCTGTCCTATATAACTATTGAAAAATTGAAAGGTAAAAATGTTTCCTCTGATATGTTTTGAATAATGAAATCTGGTTTTTTTTAATGACAGGTTGCTAAAGGTAAAATATATAAATATAAAATACAGAAATGTATATCAAGAAATCTACATATTTCATATTTATAGAGACAACATTTATTTGGTGTTTTTATTCTGCAATAACCTTCTGTGACCAATTAACAGGTTTCTTCCCAACCAGAATGTCAATACAATACACCATCTAAAATATTTAAAAAAAAATTGGTATGAATTTGAAAATGTATCTGAATACAATTTCAAACATAACTATAATTTCTCGGGCTGGGTCTTTGTCAGCTTATATCCTTCAAGCCAATAAAATGTCTTATGTCACAAGTTAACATAACTACATAACTAACATAACTAAAAACTGAACTGTGATGATTTTTCTATAACTCACAATTTCAAAGAACTCAAAGAAATTTAACTTATTCTATTAAATGAAATAAATAATTCACAACACTGATGTTTAACTTTTAGCATATGTTTCTGTTGGTAAACTAAATGTCTAATTCTCGCTACAATTTAGTCTATACAATGTTTTTTTTCATGTTCCTGTATAACACTCAAGATTACAACCTTATTCTTCAATTACTTTAAGTTAACCCCAAAAGTTTATAAAGCGATTGGAGCAACAAAATCAACAAGAACATGAGTTCATAGGACTCAATGCTCTGCTCCCACTTTCATTTCCCTTTTTCAGCAAACCATGAAATTAGACCAAAACTCTTATTTGGTATACAATTTAGAATGATCACAACATATGGATCGTGTGTACTAAATTATAATTTGACTAGAACAAACCTGCGAAATCGCGGGCATAATTACAGCTTGTGAACTGTTGTAGGATAATTTTTGTAAAAGATATTATGTATTGAGAATAACATAAAAGGTATCTCTTTTCCAAAGTCCGATATTTGTTTCCTTTCTGTTAAATTCAGTTACATTCGTGTTTCTGGCCTACGACCATAATTATTCTTCTCCTTTGCTACAATGCTTCTTTTGGTAAAAGTCTAATCAAATTAAAAATTTGCACCGTTTTAAACATGAAATAAATGTAACTGCTCATATACAGACCATTATTAGTCTAAAAAATATTCTTCTATGACAATCCATCAGTGGTTTTTTGAAAGCCTTATTAATATGCAAATGGTAGGATTTGAATCATGTTTAAATGACTAATACCGACTAAGGCTAATTTGAGGGGTTGTCGATCGGAGGCGTCCTGATCCCGAAATCCCGGGCTTAAAACCATGAAATCCCGAGATGCAGAATTTAAAGAAATTCATATATCATGAAATTGAAAAAATATATTCTCTATATATTGAAGATGTATAATCGTAGCCTTTTCGAATAATTCTCTAGAAAATATTTCAATAGGTTTTAAAATTTATATTATAAATTTACACACTGCTGTTATTCATAGATAAATAAAAAATATATTGTACCTTACATCCAATCACAACGCTCCTAATTTGACTTCCTTCACGTCTTGGGTACACAAAAGGCCAACCTAATGCTGGGAAAATTAAATACTACCATTTTCCCTCTAAGGAGATATAATAGTTGTGGTTCTTGCAATCTAACCATCATGATATGGAGAACGCTCTGATTGGCTTATCTATTTTTCTTTTTTGTTATCTATCATACGATTGGTTGTATTTGTGGATGTTTCAAACAGGAAGTCTTATCTATGCCTAAAAGTCAGTCTGATGACGGAATCATTTCCGGACTCCTTTTTTGTCGTTTTTCTCCCAAAATAACTCAATCTGAATAATCATAAGAATGGATGACAAATGCGACTATGCATGTTACCTAGGACACAGAGGCACGATGATTGATTAATTGTGGAAGGAAGAGAAGCGACACCCAAAATGAGGTCTTCTCGTTTAATAGTATAGATGTGACTACAGCTTAATCATAAACTACCTTCACCAAAAACTTAAAGCTGAATCAGGACGAACGAAAAGACAGATGCAGCTAAGGTGATAAATTTTATTTTAAACAATTTTAGCGTGATGGCGTCTTTCGTAGGGTTTTTAAAATAAACATACAACAGAGCAAAACAAATTATAGATTATGAACAAAAAAAAAGAGTATCCAAAAAACAACCTTATGATTTCATATTCAGTGGTAAAAGATCAGAGATTAATAAAACTTCAATATCATTATTACATTTCTGAGTCCTACTTTGCCAAAATTGAAAATGTCGTTTTCCAAAACTAAAAAAAAATCAAAACCAACGTCAGACATAAAAACCCTTAGAGAGAATACCTTGGACCCTACCTGCTGAAGTTGATCGAATTTCTTTGCTACTAGTCCACAGTAGATGTTGATAATCTGAATAAAAGAATTTACTAGTAAAAGAAAACACATTCATTTATATACATAAACTCAATGACAAATATGAGGACTTAAATTTTCCAAGTGTTAACTTCCCCTTCCCCTTCCACATTACCAATATATCAATGAGTTTATATTTCGCATCTCATATGTTACTTTATAGTCTATTGTCATTACTGTGACTTCCTAGATGTCTTCTTCCAGTTTGATTGAGAACCTCTTTATGTCCTAGCTTTCCTTCCTCCTTCTCCGAATTAAAAATTAAAAACCCAACAATCCTGAAAATTTTCTTCTGAAAGAAATAATATTTTTATGGGTTCCGAGTCATGTTGGAATCCTTGGAAATACAGCTGTAGACCTTGAGGCAAAGAATGCCCTGGGTGACCCTCTATCTAACTGTGATATACCATATACTGATTTTAAATCTAATATTAGAGAATATGTTTTTAATATATTGAAAAATAAATGGAGTAAAAAGATGATAATAAATTGCATGAAATTAAACCTAGTTTAGGCAAACCTTTTGATAATATTATGTGCAGAAAAGATCAGTGTGTTATTACTAGATGTCGTATTGGTCATACTAGAATAACACACGAGTATCTTTTAAAAAATGAAGATGAACCACAATGTGTTCCTTGCAACTGCAAGTATACTATTAAACATGTTTTAATTAATTGTATTGACTTTGCTGATATTCGTAAGAAGCATTTCAATGTCAATAATATGTATGATTTATTTAATGATGTTCCATTTACAAATATTGTTGCTTTTTTAAAAGAAATTGGAATTTATTATAAAATATAAAAATGTTATTATATTTAAATCGATTTTAATTTTTATCACGTTATTTTACTGTTGATTTTTATTTGTATATACTCAATTTGCTTTAGTCAATAATTTTAGTATACTGAAGGACTTTTTGTCTTATTTTAAAATATGCTTTAAATTGTAAAAATATTCGAATTAGCTCTCGCCGCGATATAGCCTTTTTGTGCTAATGCGGCGTAAAGCAACCAACAATCAATCAATCAATCCTTCTCCGAATTTGATATTAACAAGTGTGGACACAGACATACATGGATAGTATCCATCATTCAAGACCAATACTGGTCTGGACCTGTGTCACTGCATATATTTGCTCTAAAGCAAATCTAAAACAATTCCTTCAATAGCACCAAAACAAATCATTCTCTTTTATAGAAGCCAAGAAAATTTCAATTAATGAGCTAACAGGAAGTGGTTGCACTGCTGATCTAATAATTGCTTTTATGTTACAATTCAACACGATCAAGCTAGGGACCAAATATCAAATCATTGTCACTGATAGAAACCAAGAAAATTTTAATGAAAAATTTCCTTGTACACTGAGTAGTTTAATTTCAAACAAATACAAATACCTGATCATTCACTTCCCCGTTTGTCCTTAATGACATCAGGTCTGATATAAAGATATTTCTTTTCTTGACCATGCCCAGAGCCTCTGAGGTGTCTCCTTTCCATTTATTCCAAATTGTTTCAAGAAATGTTGTAAAATCAAATTCAAGCCTCACATGATGCTGCATCTAATAAGTTAACATGAACATGATGAATCTGTCTACAGGACAATGATCACAGGTAACTATACAATAAATTCACGTAAATATCCCATAATGAAGATCTATTGTTATGTCTAAAGGTAAGTTTCTATTGGGAACCTGGTTGAACCCAATTATATTTATCTGTATATATTTTCAATAGGGGACCAGGGGTAACCAATGTTATTTCTATCTGCATGTTCTATCAGGGAACAGGGGCAAATCAATGTTATTTCATTATTTATAATTCTGTAGGGCACCAGTTACGACTGAGTTATCTTTACTTATGTATATGTAGGTTTATTTAGGGGACCAGGGGCAACCAGAATTATTTATATATGGAACTTAGGGTAACCCCATAGGTATAAGTTGAAATGTACACTGTGTAAGCTTGTATAGGGCAGGGGATAAGTTTGGTTTAATTTGGCCCAGAATTTTTTGGTGTAAAAGTTAACGGCGACGCCGGACGCCAAGTGATGAGAAAAGCTCACTTGGCCTTTTGGGCCAGGTTAGCTAAAAAAGCAATTACATTGAATCACCACAGCTTTATTTAAAAATTGCAACATTTCCTCGGTAACATTTTTTCAGTAAATTTCACTCCTTTTTGGATATTCATTCATTTATACCAACATTGAGATATTTTTGAACATTTTGATGTCAATTTGACACCTAATTGTATATGATGTTACCTTTAATCGGTCATTTGATCAAGATAATTTTCTGCTATGTATTGAAAAATGTATTAGAAGTAAAATTGAAACACCACAGCTTTATCTAAAAATTGCAACATTTCCTCGATAACATTTTTTTTTATTAGATTTCACTTTTTTTGGATATTCATTCATTTTTACCATTATTGATATTTTTTCAACATTTAACTATAAACTTGACTTTTTTTGGGATAATTGTATATAATGCCACAATAAATCGGTCATTTCATCAAGATAATTTTCTACTATGTATTGAAAAAATGTAAAAGAAGTAAAATTGAAACATCACAGCTTTATTTAAAAATTGGAACATTTCCTCGGTAACTTTTTTTTTTAGTAAATTTCACTATTTTTCGATATTCATTCATTTTTACCAATATTGATATTTTTTCAACATTTAACTATAAATCTGACATTTTTTTTGATAATTGTATATGATGTTACCTTAAATCGGTCATTTGATCAAGATAATTTTCTGCTATGTATTGAAAAATGTATTAGAAGTAAATTGAAACACCACAGCTTTATTTAAAAATTGCAACATTTCCTCGGTAACATTTTTTCAGTAAATTTCTCTCCTTTTTGGATATTCATTCATTTTTACCAATATTGATATTTTTTCAACATTTAACTATAAATCTGACATTTTTTTGGATAATTGTATATGATGTTACCTTAAATCGGTCATTTGATCAAGATAATTTTCTGCTATGTATTGAAAAATGTATTAGAAGTAAATTTGAAACACCACAGCTTTATTTAAAAATTGCAACATTTCCTCGGTAACATTTTTCAGTTAATTTCACTACTTTATGGATATTCATTCATTATTACCAATATTGAGATATTTTTCAAAATTTTAATGTAAATTTGACAACTTTTTTGGATAATTGTATATAATGCTACCTTAAATCGGTCATTTGATCAAGATAATTTTCTGCTATGTATTGAAAAATGTATTAGAAGTAAATTGAAACACAAAAGCTTTATTTAAAAATTGCAACATTTCCTCGGTAACTTTTTTTTTTTTAGTAAATTTCACTTTTTTTGGATATTCATTAATTTTTACCAATATTGATATTTTTTCAACATTTAACTATAAATTTGACATTTTTTTGGATAATTGTATATAATGCTTCCATAAATCGGTCATTTGATAAAGATAATTTTCTACTATGTACTGAAAAAATGTATGAGAAGTAAATTGAAACACCACAGCGTTATTTAAAAATTGCAACATTTCCTCGGTAACCTTTTTTTTTAAGTAAATTTCACTATTTTTGAATATTCATTCATTTTTACCAATATTGATATTTTTTCAACATTGAACTATAAACTTTGACATTTTTTGGATAATTGTATATGATGTTACTTTAAATTGGTCATTTGATCAAGATAATTTTCTACTATGTATTGACAAATGTATTAGAAGTAAAATTGAATCACCACAGCTTTATTTAAAAATTGCAACATTTCCTCGGTAACATTTTTTCAGTAAATTTCACTACTTTATGGATATTCATTCATTATTACCAATATTGAGATATTTTTCAACATTTTAATGTAAATTTGACAACTTTTTTGATAACTGTATTTGATGTTAACTTAAATCGGTCATTTTATCAAGACAATTTTCTAATATGTTTTGGCAAATGTGTTAGAAGTAAACTTTAAACTCCACAGCTTTATTTAAAAATTCCAATATTTCCTCGGTAACATTTTTTCAGTAATATTCACTTCCATTTGGATATTCATTCATTTTTACCAATATTGAGATATTTTTGAACATTTTAATGTAAATTTGAATCTAATTATATATGATGTTACCGTAAATCGGTCATTTGATCAATATAATTTTCTGCTATGTATTGAAAAATGTATTAGAAGTAAAATTGAAACACCACAGCTTTATTTAAAAATTGCAACATTTTCTCGATAACATTTTTTTTTATTAAATTTTACTTTTTTTGGATATTCATTCATTTTTACCATTATTGATATTTTTTCAACATTTAACTATAAACTTGACTTTTTTTGGGATAATTGTATACAATGCTACAATAAATCGGTCATTTCATCAAGATAATTTTCTACTATGTATTGAAAAAATGTAAAAGAAGTAAAATTGAAACATCACAGCTTTATTTAAAAATTGGAACATTTCCTCGGTAACATTTTTTTTTATAGTAAATTTCACTATTTTTCGATATTCATTCATTTTTACCAATATTGATATTTTTTCAACATTTAACTATAAATCTGACATTTTTTTGGATAATTGTATATGATGTTACCTGAAATCGGTCATTTGATCCAGATCATTTTCTGCTATGTATTGAAAAATGTATTAGAAGTAAATTGAAACACCACAGCTTTATTTAAAAATTGCAACATTTCCTCGGTAACATTTTTCAGTTAATTTCACTACTTTATGGATATTCATTCATTATTACCAATATTGAGATATTTTTCAAAATTTTAATGTAAATTTGACAACTTTTTTGGATAATTGTATATAATGCTACCTTAAATCGGTCATTTGATCAAGATAATTTTCTGCTATGTATTGAAAAATGTATTAGAAGTAAATTGAAACACAAAAGCTTTATTTAAAAATTGCAACATTTCCTCGGTAACTTTTTTTTTTTAGTAAATTTCACTTTTTTTGGATATTCATTAATTTTTAAAAATATTGATATTTTTTCAACATTTAACTATAAATTTGACATTTTTTTGGATAATTGTATATAATGCTTCCATAAATCGGTCATTTGATAAAGATAATTTTCCATTATGTACTGAAAAAATGTATGAGAAATAAATTGAAACACCACAGCGTTATTTAAAAATTGCAACATTTCCTCGGTAACCTTTTTTTTAGTAAATTTCACTATTTTTGAATATTCATTCATTTTTACCAATATTGATATTTTTTCAACATTTAACTATAAACTTTGACATTTTTTGGATAATTGTATATGATGTTACTTTAAATTGGTCATTTGATCAAGATAATTTTCTACTATGTATTGACAAATGTATTAGAAGTAAAATTGAATCACCACAGCTTTATTTAAAAATTGCAACATTTCCTCGGTAACATTTTTTCAGTAAATTTCACTACTTTATGGATATTCATTCATTATTACCAATATTGAGATATTTTTCAACATTTTAATGTAAATTTGACAACTTTTTTGATAACTATATTTGATGTTTACTTAAATCGGTCATTTTATCAAGACAATTTTCTAATATGTTTTGGCAAATGTGTTAGAAGTAAACTTTAAACTCCACAGCTTTATTTAAAAATTCCAACATTTCCTCGGTAACATTTTTTCAGTAAATTTTACTTCTATTTGGATATTCATTCATTTTTACCAATATTGAGATATTTTTGAACATTTTAATGTAAATTTGACACCTAATTGTATATGATGTTACCTTTAATCGGTCATTTGATCAAAATAATTTTCTACTATGTATTGAAAAAATGTATAAGAAGTAAAATTGAAACACCACAGCTTTATTTAAAAATTGCAACATTTCCTCGGAAACATTTTTTTTAGGTAAATTTCACTGTTTTGGGATTTTCATTCCTTTTTACCAATATTGATATTTTTTCAACATTTAACTATAAATTTGACCTTTTTTTGGATAATTGTATATAATGCTACCATAAATCGGTCATTTGATCAAGATTATTTTCTACTATGTATTGAAAAAATGTATTAGAAGTAAAATTGAAACACCACAGCTTTATTTAAAAATTGCAACATTTCCTCGGTAACATATTTTTTAGTAAATTTCACTATTTTTGGATATTCATTCATTTTTACCAATATTGATATTTTTTCAACATTTAATTATAAATTTGACATTTTTTTGGATAATTGTATATGATGTTACCTTGAATCGGTCATTTGATCAAGATAATTTTCTGCTATGTATTGAAAAATGTATTAGAAGTAAATTGAAACACAAAAGCTTTATTTAAAAAATTGCAACATTTCCTCGGTAACTTTTTTTATTAGTAAATTTCACTATTTTTGGATATTCATTCATTTTTACCAATATTGATATTTTTTCAACATTTAACTATAAACTTTGACATTTTTTAGATAATTGTATATGATGTTACTTTAAATTGGTCATTTGATCAAGATAATTTTCTACTACGTATTGAAAAATGTATTAGAAGTATAATTGAATCACCACAGCTTTATTTAAAAATTGCAACATTTCCTCGGTATCATTTTTTCAGTAAATTTCACACCTTTTTTGATATTCATTCATTTATACCAACATTGAGATATTTTTGAACATTTTGATGTCAATTTGACAACTTATTGTATATGATGTTACCGTAAATCGGTCATTTGATGAAGATAATTTTCTGCTATGTATTGAAAAATGTATTAAAAGTAAAATTGAAACACCACAGCTTAATTTAAAAATTGCAACATTTTCTCGATAACATTTTTTTTTATTAAATTTCACTTTTTTTGGATATTCATTCATTTTTACCATTATTGATATTTTTTCAACATTTAACTATAAACTTGACTTTTTTGGGGATAATTGTATATAATGCTACAATAAATCGGTCATTTCATCAAGATAATTTTCTACTATGTATTGAAAAAATGTAAAAAGAAGTAAAATTGAAACATCACAGCTTTATTTAAAAATTGGAACATTTCCTCGGTAACATTATTTTTTTAGTAAATTTCACTATTTTTCGATATTCATTCATTTTTACCAATATTGATATTTTTTCCACATTTAACTATAAATCTGACATTTTTTTGGATAATTGTATATGATGTTACCTGAAATTGGTCATTTGATCAAGATAATTTTCTGCTATGTATTGAAAAATGTATTAGAAGTAAATTGAAACACCACAGCTTTATTTAAAAATTGCAACATTTCCTCGGTAACATTTTTTCAGTAAATTTCTCTCCTTTTTGGATATTCATTCATTTTTACCAATATTGATATTTTTTCAACATTTAACTATAAATCTGACATTTTTTTGGATAATTAGATATGATGTTACCTTAAATCGGTCATTTGATCAAGATAATTTTCTGCTATGTATTGAAAAATGTATTAGAGGTAAATTGAAACGCCACAGCTTTATTTAAAAATTGCAACATTTCCTCGGTAACATTTTTTCAGTAAATTTCTCTCCTTTTTGGATATTCATTCATTTATACCAACATTGAGATATTTTTGAACATTTTGATGTCAATTTGACACCTAATTGTATATGATGTTACCGTAAATCGGTCATTTGATCAAGATAATTTTCTGCTATGTATTGAAAAATGTATTAGAAGTAAAATTGAAACACCACAGCTTTATTTAAAAATTGCAACATTTCCTCGATAACATTTTTTTTATTAAATTTCACTTTTTTTGGATATTGATTCATTTTTACCATTATTGATATTTTTTCAACATTTAACTATAAACTTGACATTTTTTTGGATAATTGTATATAATGCTACCATAAATCGGTCATTTCATCAAGATAATTTTCTACTATGTATTGAAAAAATGTATAAGAAGTAAAATTGAAACACCACAGCTTTATTTAAAAATTGGAACATTTCCTCGGTAACATTTTTTTTCTTAATAAATTTCACTATTTTTCGATATTCATTCATTTTTACCAATATTGATATTTTTTCAACATTTAACTATAAATTTGACATTTTTTTGGATAATTGTATATGATGTTACCTGAAATCGGTCATTTGATCAAGATAATTTTCTGCTTTGTATTGAAAAATGTATAAGAAGTAAATTGAAACACAAAAGCTATATTTAAAAATTGCAACATTTCCTCGGTAACTTTTTTTTTAAGTAAATTTCAGTATTTTTGAATATTCATTCATTTTTACCAATATTGATATTTTTTCAACATTTAACTATAAATTTGACATTTTTTTGGATAATTGTATATAATGCTTCCATAAATCGGTCATTTGATCAAGATTATTTTCTACTATGTATTGAAAAAATGTATTAGAAGTAAAATTGAAACACCACAGCTTTATTTAAAAATTGCAACATTTCCTCGGTAACATTTTTTTTAGTAAATTTCACTATTTTTGAATATTCATTCATTTTTACCAATATTGATATTTTTTCAACATTTAACTATAAACTTTGACATTTTTTGGATAATTGTATATGATGTTACTTTAAATTGGTCATTTGATCAAGATAATTTTCTACTATGTATTGACAAATGTATTAGAAGTAAAATTGAATCACCACAGCTTTATTTAAAAATTGCAACATTTCCTCGGTAACATTTTTTCAGTAAATTTCACTACTTTATGGATATTCATTCATTATTACCAATATTGAGATATTTTTCAACATTTTAATGTAAATTTGACAACTTTTTTGATAACTATATTTGATGTTTACTTAAATCGGTCATTTTATCAAGACAATTTTCTAATATGTTTTGGCAAATGTGTTAGAAGTAAACTTTAAACTCCACAGCTTTATTTAAAAATTCCAACATTTCCTCGGTAACATTTTTTCAGTAAATTTTACTTCTATTTGGATATTCATTCATTTTTACCAATATTGAGATATTTTTGAACATTTTAATGTAAATTTGACACCTAATTGTATATGATGTTACCTTTAATCGGTCATTTGATCAAAATAATTTTCTACTATGTATTGAAAAAATGTATAAGAAGTAAAATTGAAACACCACAGCTTTATTTAAAAATTGCAACATTTCCTCGGAAACATTTTTTTTAGGTAAATTTCACTGTTTTGGGATTTTCATTCCTTTTTACCAATATTGATATTTTTTCAACATTTAACTATAAATTTGACCTTTTTTTGGATAATTGTATATAATGCTACCATAAATCGGTCATTTGATCAAGATTATTTTCTACTATGTATTTAAAAAATGTATAAGAAGTAAAATTGAAACACCACAGCTTTATTTAAAAATTGCAACATTTCCTCGGTAACATATTTTTTAGTAAATTTCACTATTTTTGGATATTCATTCATTTTTACCAATATTGATATTTTTTCAACATTTAATTATAAATTTGACATTTTTTTGGATAATTGTATATGATGTTACCTTGAATCGGTCATTTGATCAAGATAATTTTCTGCTATGTATTGAAAAATGTATTAGAAGTAAATTGAAACACAAAAGCTTTATTTAAAAAATTGCAACATTTCCTCGGTAACTTTTTTTATTAGTAAATTTCACTATTTTTGGATATTCATTCATTTTTACCAATATTGATATTTTTTCAACATTTAACTATAAACTTTGACATTTTTTAGATAATTGTATATGATGTTACTTTAAATTGGTCATTTGATCAAGATAATTTTCTACTACGTATTGAAAAATGTATTAGAAGTATAATTGAATCACCACAGCTTTATTTAAAAATTGCAACATTTCCTCGGTATCATTTTTTCAGTAAATTTCACACCTTTTTTGATATTCATTCATTTATACCAACATTGAGATATTTTTGAACATTTTGATGTCAATTTGACAACTTATTGTATATGATGTTACCGTAAATCGGTCATTTGATGAAGATAATTTTCTGCTATGTATTGAAAAATGTATTAAAAGTAAAATTGAAACACCACAGCTTAATTTAAAAATTGCAACATTTTCTCGATAACATTTTTTTTTATTAAATTTCACTTTTTTTGGATATTCATTCATTTTTACCATTATTGATATTTTTTCAACATTTAACTATAAACTTGACTTTTTTGGGGATAATTGTATATAATGCTACAATAAATCGGTCATTTCATCAAGATAATTTTCTACTATGTATTGAAAAAATGTAAAAAGAAGTAAAATTGAAACATCACAGCTTTATTTAAAAATTGGAACATTTCCTCGGTAACATTATTTTTTTAGTAAATTTCACTATTTTTCGATATTCATTCATTTTTACCAATATTGATATTTTTTCCACATTTAACTATAAATCTGACATTTTTTTGGATAATTGTATATGATGTTACCTGAAATTGGTCATTTGATCAAGATAATTTTCTGCTATGTATTGAAAAATGTATTAGAAGTAAATTGAAACACCACAGCTTTATTTAAAAATTGCAACATTTCCTCGGTAACATTTTTTCAGTAAATTTCTCTCCTTTTTGGATATTCATTCATTTTTACCAATATTGATATTTTTTCAACATTTAACTATAAATCTGACATTTTTTTGGATAATTGTATATGATGTTACCTTAAATCGGTCATTTGATCAAGATAATTTTCTGCTATGTATTGAAAAATGTATTAGAGGTAAATTGAAACGCCACAGCTTTATTTAAAAATTGCAACATTTCCTCGGTAACATTTTTTCAGTAAATTTCTCTCCTTTTTGGATATTCATTCATTTATACCAACATTGAGATATTTTTGAACATTTTGATGTCAATTTGACACCTAATTGTATATGATGTTACCGTAAATCGGTCATTTGATCAAGATAATTTTCTGCTATGTATTGAAAAATGTATTAGAAGTAAAATTGAAACACCACAGCTTTATTTAAAAATTGCAACATTTCCTCGATAACATTTTTTTTATTAAATTTCACTTTTTTTGGATATTGATTCATTTTTACCATTATTGATATTTTTTCAACATTTAACTATAAACTTGACATTTTTTTGGATAATTGTATATAATGCTACCATAAATCGGTCATTTCATCAAGATAATTTTCTACTATGTATTGAAAAAATGTATAAGAAGTAAAATTGAAACACCACAGCTTTATTTAAAAATTGGAACATTTCCTCGGTAACATTTTTTTTCTTAATAAATTTCACTATTTTTCGATATTCATTCATTTTTACCAATATTGATATTTTTTCAACATTTAACTATAAATTTGACATTTTTTTGGATAATTGTATATGATGTTACCTGAAATCGGTCATTTGATCAAGATAATTTTCTGCTTTGTATTGAAAAATGTATAAGAAGTAAATTGAAACACAAAAGCTATATTTAAAAATTGCAACATTTCCTCGGTAACTTTTTTTTTAAGTAAATTTCAGTATTTTTGAATATTCATTCATTTTTACCAATATTGATATTTTTTCAACATTTAACTATAAATTTGACATTTTTTTGGATAATTGTATATAATGCTTCCATAAATCGGTCATTTGATCAAGATTATTTTCTACTATGTATTGAAAAAATGTATTAGAAGTAAAATTGAAACACCACAGCTTTATTTAAAAATTGCAACATTTCCTCGGTAACATTTTTTTTAGTAAATTTCACTATTTTTGGATATTCATTCATTTTTACCAATATTGATATTTTTTCAACATTTAATTATAAATTTGACATTGTTTTGGATAATTGTATATGATGTTACCTTGAATCGGTCATTTGATCAAGATAATTTTCTGCTATGTATTGAAAAATGTATTAGAAGTAAATTGAAACACAAAAGCTTTATTTAAAAAATTGCAACATTTCCTCGGTAACTTTTTTTATTAGTAAATTTCACTATTTTTGGATATTCATTCATTTTTACCAATATTGATATTTTTTCAACATTTAACTATAAACTTTGACATTTTTTAGATAATTGTATATGATGTTACTTTAAATTGGTCATTTGATCAAGATAATTTTCTACTACGTATTGAAAAATGTATTAGAAGTATAATTGAATCACCACAGCTTTATTTAAAAATTGCAACATTTTCTCGATAACATTTTTTTTTATTAAATTTCACTTTTTTTGGATATTCATTCATTTTTACCATTATTGATATTTTTTCGACATTTAACTATAAACTTGACTTTTTTTGGGATAATTGTATATAATGCTACAATAAATCGGTCATTTCATCAAGATAATTTTCTACTATGTATTGAAAAAATGTAAAAAGAAGTAAAATTGAAACATCACAGCTTTATTTAAAAATTGGAACATTTCCTCGGTAACATTATTTTTTTAGTAAATTTCACTATTTTTCGATATTCATTCATTTTTACCAATATTGATATTTTTTCAACATTTAACTATAAATCTGACATTTTTTTGGATAATTGTATATGATGTTACCTGAAATCGGTCATTTGATCAAGATAATTTTCTGCTATGTATTGAAAAATGTATTAGAAGTAAATTGAAACACCACAGCTTTATTTAAAAATTGCAACATTTCCTCGGTAACATTTTTTCAGTAAATTTCTCTCCTTTTTGGATATTCATTCATTTTTACCAATATTGAGATATTTTTCAACATTTTAATGTAAATTTGACAACTTTTTTGATAACTGTATTTGATGTTAACTTAAATCGGTCATTTTATCAAGACAATTTTCTAATATGTTTTGGCAAATGTGTTAGAAGTAAACTTTAAACTCCACAGCTTTATTTAAAAATTCCAACATTTCCTCGGTAACATTTTTTCAGTAAATTTTACTTCTATTTGGATATTCATTCATTTTTACCAATATTGAGATATTTTTGAACATTTTAATGTAAATTTGACACCTAATTGTATATGATGTTACCTTTAATCGGTCATTTGATCAAAATAATTTTCTACTATGTATTGAAAAAATGTATAAGAAGTAAAATTGAAACACCACAGCTTTATTTAAAAATTGCAACATTTCCTCGGAAACATTTTTTTTAGGTAAATTTCACTGTTTTGGGATTTTCATTCCTTTTTACCAATATTGATATTTTTTCAACATTTAACTATAAATTTGACCTTTTTTTGGATAATTGTATATAATGCTACCATAAATCGGTCATTTGATCAAGATTATTTTCTACTATGTATTGAAAAAATGTATTAGAAGTAAAATTGAAACACCACAGCTTTATTTAAAAATTGCAACATTTCCTCGGTAACATTTTTTTTAGTAAATTTCACTATTTTTGGATATTCATTCATTTTTACCAATATTGATATTTTTTGAACATTTAATTATAAATTTGACATTTTTTTGGATGATTGTATATGATGTTACCTTGAATCGGTCATTTGATCAAGATAATTTTCTGCTATGTATTGAAAAATGTATTAGAAGTAAATTGAAACACAAAAGCTTTATTTAAAAAATTGCAACATTTCCTCGGTAACTTTTTTTATTAGTAAATTTCACTATTTTTGGATATTCATTCATTTTTACCAATATTGATATTTTTTCAACATTTAACTATAAACTTTGACATTTTTTAGATAATTGTATATGATGTTACTTTAAATTGGTCATTTGATCAAGATAATTTTCTACTACGTATTGAAAAATGTATTAGAAGTATAATTGAATCACCACAGCTTTATTTAAAAATTGCAACATTTCCTCGGTATCATTTTTTCAGTAAATTTCACACCTTTTTTGATATTCATTCATTTATACCAACATTGAGATATTTTTGAACATTTTGATGTCAATTTGACAACTTATTGTATATGACGTTACCGTAAATCGGTCATTTGATGAAGATAATTTTCTGCTATGTATTGAAAAATGTATTAAAAGTAAAATTGAAACACCACAGCTTAATTTAAAAATTGCAACATTTTCTCGATAACATTTTTTTTTTATTAAATTTCACTATTTTTGGATATTCATTCATTTTTACCATTATTGATATTTTTTCAACATTTAACTATAAACTTGACTTTTTTGGGGATAATTGTATATAATGCTACAATAAATCGGTCATTTCATCAAGATAATTTTCTACTATGTATTGAAAAAATGTAAAAAGAAGTAAAATTGAAACATCACAGCTTTATTTAAAAATTGGAACATTTCCTCGGTAACATTATTTTTTTAGTAAATTTCACTATTTTTCGATATTCATTCATTTTTACCAATATTGATATTTTTTCAACATTTAACTATAAATCTGACATTTTTTTGGATAATTGTACATGATGTTACCTGAAATCGGTCATTTGATCAAGATAATTTTCTGCTATGTATTGAAAAATGTATTAGAAGTAAATTGAAACACCACAGCTTTATTTAAAAATTGCAACATTTCCTCGGTAACATTTTTTCAGTAAATTTCTCTCCTTTTTGGATATTCATTCATTTTTACCAATATTGATATTTTTTCAACATTTAACTATAAATCTGACATTTTTTTGGATAATTGTATATGATGTTACCTTAAATCGGTCATTTGATCAAGATAATTTTCTGCTTTGTATTGAAAAATGTATTAGAAGTAAATTGAAACGCCACAGCTTTATTTAAAAATTGCAACATTTCCTCGGTAACTTTTTTTATTAGTAAATTTCACTATTTTTGGATATTCATTCATTTTTACCAATATTGATATTTTTTCAACATTTAACTATAAACTTTGACATTTTTTAGATAATTGTATATGATGTTACTTTAAATTGGTCATTTGATCAAGATAATTTTCTACTACGTATTGAAAAATGTATTAGAAGTATAATTGAATCACCACAGCTTTATTTAAAAATTGCAACATTTCCTCGGTAACTTTTTTTTTAAGTAAATTTCACTATTTTTGAATATTCATTCATTTTTACCAATATTGACATTTTTTCAACATTTAACTATAAACTTTGACATTTTTTGGATAATTGTATATGATGTTACTTTAAATTGGTCATTTGATCAAGATAATTTTCTACTATGTATTGACAAATGTATTAGAAGTAAAATTGAAACACCACAGCTTTATTTAAAAATTGCAACATTTCCTCGGTAACTTTTTTTTTAAGTAAATTTCACTATTTTTGAATATTCATTCATTTTTACCAATATTGACATTTTTTCAACATTTAACTATAAACTTTGACATTTTTTGGATAATTGTATATGATGTTACTTTAAATTGGTCATTTGATCAAGATAATTTTCTACTATGTATTGACAAATGTATTAGAAGTAAAATTGAAACACCACAGCTTTATTTAAAAAATTGCAACATTTCTTCAGTAACATTTTTTTTAGTAAATTTCACTAGTTTTTGGATATTCATTCATTATTACCAATATTGAGATAATTTTCAACATTTTAATGTAAATTTGACAACTTTTTTGATAACTGTATTTGATGTTAACTTAAATCGGTCATTTTATTAAGACAATTTTCTAATATGTATTGAAAAATGTATTAGAAGTAAACTTTAAACTCCACAGCTTTATTTAAAAATTCCAACATTTCCTCGGTAACATTTTTTCAGTAAATTTTACTTCTATTTGGATATTCATTCATTTTTACCATTATTGATATTTTTTCAACATTTAACTATAAACTTGACTTTTTTTTTGGGATAATTGTATATAATGCTACAATAAATCGGTCATTTCATCAAGATAATTTTCTACTATGTATTGAAAAAATGTAAAAGAAGTAAAATTGAAACATCACAGCTTTATTTAAAAATTGGAACATTTCCTCGGTAACATTTTTTTTTTAGTAAATTTCACTATTTTTCGATATTCATTCATTTTTACCAATATTGATATTTTTTCAACATTTAACTATAAATCTGACATTTTTTTGGATAATTGTATATGATGTTACCTGAAATCGGTCATTTGATCAAGATAATTTTCTGCTATGTATTAAAAAATGTATTAGAAGTAAATTGAAACACCACAGCTTTATTTAAAAATTGCAACATTTCCTCGGTAACATTTTTTCAGTAAATTTCTCTCCTTTTTGGATATTCATTCATTTATACCAACATTGAGATATTTTTGAACATTTTGATGTCAATTTGACACCTAATTGTATATGATGTTACCGTAAATCAGTCATTTGATCAAAATAATTTTCTGCTATGCATTGAAAAATGTATTAGAAGTAAAATTGAAACACCACAGCTTTATTTAAAAATTGCAACATTTCCTCGATAACATTTTTTTTTATTAAATTTCACTTTTTTTGGATATTGATTCATTTTTACCATTATTGATATTTTTTCAACATTTAACTATAAACTTGACATTTTTTTGGATAATTGTATATAATGCTACCATAAATCGGTCATTTCATCAAGATAATTTTCTACTATGTATTGAAAAAATGTATAAGAAGTAAAATTGAAACACCACAGCTTTATTTAAAAATTGGAACATTTCTTCGGTAACATTTTTTTTCTTAATAAATTTCATTATTTTTGGATATTCATTCATTTTTACCAATATTGATATTTTTTCAACATTTAACTATAAATTTGACATTTTTTTGGATAATTGTATATTATGCTTCCATAAATCGGTCATTTGATAAAGATAATTTTTACTATGTACTGAAAAAATGTATAAGGAGTAAATTGAAACACCACAGCTTTATTTAAAAATTGCAACATTTCCTCGGTAACTTTTTTTTAAAGTAAATTTCACTATTTTTGAATATTCATTCATTTTCACCAATATTGACATTTTTTCAGCATTTAACTATAAACTTTGACATTTTATTGGATAATTGTATATGATGTTATCTTAAATCGGTCATTTGATCAAGATAATTTTCTACTATGTATTGAAAAATGTATAAGAAGTAAAATTGAAACACCACAGCTTTATTTAAAAATTGCAACATTTCCTCCTCAGTAACATTTTTTTCAGTAAATTTCACTATCTTTGGATATTCATTCATTTTTACCAATATTGATATTTTTTTTCAACAATTAACTATAAATTTGACATTTTTTTGGATAATTGTATATGATGTTACCTTAAATCGGTCATTTGATCAAGATAATTTTCTATGTATTGAAAAAATGTATAAGAAGTAAAATTGAAACACCACAGCTTTATTTAAAAATTGCAACATTTCCTCGGTAACATTTTTTTTTAGTAAATTTCACTATTTTTGGATATTCATTCTTTTTTACCAATATTGATATTTTTTCAACATTTAACTATAAATTTGACCTTTTTTTGGATAATTGTATATGATGTTACCTTAAATCGGTCATTTGATCAAGATAATTTTCTGCTATGTATTGAAAAATGTATTAGAAGTAAATTGAAATACAAAAGCTTTATTTAAAAATTGCAACATTTCCTCGGTAACTTTTTTTTTTAGTAAATTTCACTATTTTTGGATATTCATTTATTTTTACCAATATTGATATTTTTTCAACATTTAACTATTAATTTGACATTTTTTTGGATAATTGAATATAATGCTTCTATAAATCGGTCATTTGATCAAGATTATTTTCAACTATGTACTGAAAAAATGTATAAGAAGTAAATTGAAACACCACAGATTTATTTAAAAATTGCAACATTTCCTCGGTAACCTTTTTTTTTTTTAGTAAATTTCACTATTTTTGAATATTCATTCATTTTTACCAATATTGACATTTTTTCAACATTTAACTATTAACTTTGACATTTTTTGGATAATTGTATATGATGTTACTTTAAATTGGTCATTTGATGAAGATAATTTTCTACTATGTATTGAAAAATGTATTAGAAGTAAAATTGAATCACCACAGCTTTATTTAAAAATTGCAAAATTTCCTCGGTAACATTTTTTATTAGTAAATTTCACTATTTTTGGATATTCATTCATTTTTACCAATATTGATATTTTTTCAACATTTAACTATTAACTTTGACATTTTTTGGATAATTGTATATGATGTTACTTTAAATTGGTCATTTGATGAAGATAATTTTCTACTATGTATTGAAAAATGTATTAGAAGTAAAATTGAATCACCACAGCTTTATTTAAAAATTGCAACATTTCCTCGGTAACATTTTTTATTAGTAAATTTCACTATTTTTGGATATTCATTCATTTTTACCAATATTGATATTTTTTCAACATTTAACTATAAACTTTGACATTTTTTAGATAATTGTATATGATGTTACTTTAAATTGGTCATTTGATCAAGATAATTTTCTACTACGTATTGAAAAATGAATTAGAAGTATAATTGAATCACCACAGCTTTATTTAAAAATTGCAACATTTCCTCGGTATCATTTTTTCAGTAAATTTCACACCTTTTTTGATATTCATTCATTTATACCAACATTGAGATATTTTTGAACATTTTGATGTCAATTTGACAACTTATTGTATATGATGTTACCGTAAATCGGTCATTTGATGAAGATAATTTTCTGCTATGTATTGAAAAATGTATTAAAAGTAAAATTGAAACACCACAGCTTTATTTAAAAATTGCAACATTTTCTCGATAACATTTTTTTTTATTAAATTTCACTTTTTTTGGATATTCATTCATTTTTACCATTATTGATATTTTTTCAACATTTAACTATAAACTTGACTTTTTTTGGGATAATTGTATATAATGCTTCAATAAATCGGTCATTTCATCAAGATAATTTTCTACTATGTATTGAAAAAATGTAAAAAGAAGTAAAATTGAAACATCACAGCTTTATTTAAAAATTGGAACATTTCCTCGGTAACATTATTTTTTTAGTAAATTTCACTATTTTTCGATATTCATTCATTTTTACCAATATTGATATTTTTTCAACATTTAACTATAAATCTGACATTTTTTTGGATAATTGTATATGATGTTACCTGAAATCGGTCATTTGATCAAGATAATTTTCTGCTATGTATTGAAAAATGTATTAGAAGTAAATTGAAACACCACAGCTTTATTTAAAAATTGCAACATTTCCTCGGTAACATTTTTTCAGTAAATTTCTCTCCTTTTTGGATATTCATTCATTTTTACCAATATTGATATTTTTTCAATATTTAACTATAAATCTGACATTTTTTTGGATAATTGTATATGATGTTACCTTAAATCGGTCTTTTGATCAAGATAATTTTCTGCTATGTATTGAAAAATGTATTAGAAGTAAATTGAAACACCACAGCTTTATTTAAAAATTGCAACATTTCCTCGGTAACATTTTTTCAGTAAATTTCACTACTTTATGGATATTCATTCATTATTACCAATATTGAGATATTTTTCAACATTTTAATGTAAATTTGACAACTTTTTTGATAACTGTATTTGATGTTAACTTAAATCGGTCATTTTATTAAGACAATTTTCTAATATGTATTGAAAAATGTATTACAAGTAAACTTTAAAATCCACAGCTTTATTTAAAAATTCCAACATTTCCTCGGTAACATTTTTTCAGTAAATTTTACTTCTATTTGGATATTCATTCATTTATACTAACATTGAGATATTTTTGAACATTTTGATGTCAATTTGACACCTAATTGTATATGATGTTACCGTAAATCAGTCATTTGATCAAGATAATTTTCTGCTATGCATTGAAAAATGTATTAGAAGTAAAATTGAAACACCACAGCTTTATTTAAAAATTGCAACATTTCCTCGATAACATTTTTTTTTATTAAATTTCACTTTTTTTGGATATTGATTCATTTTTACCATTATTGATATTTTTTCAACATTTAACTATAAACTTGACATTTTTTTGGATAATTGTATATAATGCTACCATAAATCGGTCATTTGATCAAGATAATTTTCTGCTATGTATTGAAAAATGTATTAGAAGTAAATTGAAATACAAAAGCTTTATTTAAAAATTGCAACATTTCCTCGGTAACTTTTTTTTTTTAGTAAATTTCACTATTTTTGGATATTCATTTATCTTTACCAATATTGATATTTTTTCAACATTTAACTATTAATTTGACATTTTTTTGGATAATTGAATATAATGCTTCTATAAATCGGTCATTTGATCAAGATTATTTTCAACTATGTACTGAAAAAATGTATAAGAAGTAAATTGAAACACCACAGATTTATTTAAAAATTGCAAGATTTCCTCGGTAACCTTTTTTTTTTTAGTAAATTTCACTATTTTTGAATATTCATTCATTTTTACCAATATTGACATTTTTTCAACATTTAACTATTAACTTTGACATTTTTTGGATAATTGTATATGATGTTACTTTAAATTGGTCATTTGATGAAGATAATTTTCTACTATGTATTGAAAAATGTATTAGAAGTAAAATTGAATCACCACAGCTTTATTTAAAAATTGCAACATTTCCTCGGTAACATTTTTTATTAGTAAATTTCACTATTTTTGGATATTCATTCATTTTTACCAATATTGATATTTTTTCAACATTTAACTATAAACTTTGACATTTTTTAGATAATTGTATATGATGTTACTTTAAATTGGTCATTTGATCAAGATAATTTTCTACTACGTATTGAAAAATGTATTAGAAGTATAATTGAATCACCACAGCTTTATTTAAAAATTGCAACATTTCCTCGGTATCATTTTTTCAGTAAATTTCACACCTTTTTTGATATTCATTCATTTATACCAACATTGAGATATTTTTGAACATTTTGATGTCAATTTGACAACTTATTGTATATGATGTTACCGTAAATCGGTCATTTGATGAAGATAATTTTCTGCTATGTATTGAAAAATGTATTAAAAGTAAAATTGAAACACCACAGCTTTATTTAAAAATTGCAACATTTTCTCGATAACATTTTTTTTTATTAAATTTCACTTTTTTTGGATATTCATTCATTTTTACCATTATTGATATTTTTTCAACATTTAACTATAAACTTGACTTTTTTTGGGATAATTGTATATAATGCTTCAATAAATCGGTCATTTCATCAAGATAATTTTCTACTATGTATTGAAAAAATGTAAAAAGAAGTAAAATTGAAACATCACAGCTTTATTTAAAAATTGGAACATTTCCTCGGTAACATTATTTTTTTAGTAAATTTCACTATTTTTCGATATTCATTCATTTTTACCAATATTGATATTTTTTCAACATTTAACTATAAATCTGACATTTTTTTGGATAATTGTATATGATGTTACCTGAAATCGGTCATTTGATCAAGATAATTTTCTGCTATGTATTGAAAAATGTATTAGAAGTAAATTGAAACACCACAGCTTTATTTAAAAATTGCAACATTTCCTCGGTAACATTTTTTCAGTAAATTTCTCTCCTTTTTGGATATTCATTCATTTTTACCAATATTGATATTTTTTCAACATTTAACTATAAATCTGACATTTTTTTGGATAATTGTATATGATGTTACCTTAAATCGGTCATTTGATCAAGATAATTTTCTGCTATGTATTGAAAAATGTATTAGAAGTAAATTGAAACACCACAGCTTTATTTAAAAATTGCAACATTTACTCGGTAACATTTTTTCAGTAAATTTCTCTCGTTTTTGGATATTCATTCATTTATACCAACATTGAGATATTTTTGAACATTTTGATGTCAATTTGACACCTAATTGTATATGATGTTACCGTAAATCGGTCATTTGATCAAGATAATTTTCTGCTATGTATTGAAAAATGTATTAGAAGTAAAATTGAAACACCACAGCTTTATTTAAAAATTGGAACATTTCCTCGATAACATTTTTTTTTATTAAATTTCACTTTTTTTGGATATTGATTCATTTTTACCATTATTGATATTTTTTCAACATTTAACTATAAACTTGACATTTTTTTAGATAATTGTATATAATGCTACCATAAATCGGTCATTTCATCAAGATAATTTTCTACTATGTATTGAAAAAATGTATAAGAAGTAAAATTGAAACACCACAGCTTTATTTAAAAATTGGAACATTTCCTCGGTAACATTTTTTTTCTTTATAAATTTCATTATTTTTGGATATTCATTCATTTTTACCAATATTGATATTTTTTCAACATTTAACTATAAATTTGACATTTTTTTTGGATAATTGTATATGATGTTACCTTAAATCGGTCATTTGATTAAGATAATTTTCTGCTATGTATTGAAAAATGTATAAGAAGTAAATTGAAACACAAAAGCTTTATTTAAAAATTGCAACATTTCCTCGGTAACTTTTTTTTTAAGTAAATTTCACTATTTTTGAATATTCATTCATTTTTACCAATATTGATATTTTTTCAACATTTAACTATAAATTTGACATTTTTTTGGATAATTGTATATAATGCTTCCATTAATCGGTCATTTGATAAAGATTATTTTCTACTATGTACTGAAAAAATGTATTAGAAGTAAATTGAAACACCACAGCTTTATTTAAAAATTGCAACATTTTCTCGGTAACCTTTTTTTTTAGTAAATTTCACTATTTTTGAATATTCATTCATTTTTACCAATATTGATATTATTTTAACATTTAACTATAAATTTGACATTTTTTTGGATAATTGTATATTATGCTTCCATAAATCGGTCATTTGATAAAGATAATTTTCTACTATGTACTGAAAAAATGTATAAGGAGTAAATTGAAACACCACAGCTTTATTTAAAAATTGCAACATTTCCTCGGTAACTTTTTTTTTAAGTAAATTTCACTATTTTTGAATATTCATTCATTTTTACCAATATTGACATTTTTTCAACATTTAACTATAAACTTTGACATTTTTTGGATAATTGTATATGATGTTACTTTAAATTGGTCATTTGATCAAGATAATTTTCTACTATGTATTGACAAATGTATTAGAAGTAAAATTGAATCACCACAGCTTTATTTAAAAATTGCAACATTTCCTCGGTAACATTTTTTCAGTAAATTTCACTACTTTATGGATATTCATTCATTATTACCAATATTGAGATATTTTTCAACATTTTAATGTAAATTTGACAACTTTTTTGATAACTGTATTTGATGTTAACTTAAATCGGTCATTTTATCAAGACAATTTTCTAATATGTTTTGGCAAATGTGTTAGAAGTAAACTTTAAACTCCACAGCTTTATTTAAAAATTCCAATATTTCCTCGGTAACATTTTTTCAGTAATATTCTCTTCCATTTGGATATTCATTCATTTTTACCAATATTGAGATATTTTTGAACATTTTAATGTAAATTTGAATCTTAATATATATGATGTTACCGTAAATCGGTCATTTGATCAAGATAATTTTCTGCTATGTATTGAAAAATGTATTAGAAGTAAAATTGAAACACCACAGCTTTATTTAAAAAATTGCAAAATTTCTTCAGTAACATTTTTTTTAGTAAATTTCACTAGTTTTTGGATATTCATTCATTATTACCAATATTGAGATAATTTTCAACATTTTAATGTAAATTTGACAACTTTTTTGATAACTGTATTTGATGTTAACTTAAATCGGTCATTTTATTAAGACAATTTTCTAATATGTATTGAAAAATGTATTACAAGTAAACTTTAAACTCCACAGCTTTATTTAAAAATTCCAACATTTCCTCGGTAACATTTTTTCAGTAAATTTTACTTCTATTTGGATATTCATTCATTTTTACCATTATTGATATTTTTTCAACATTTAACTATAAACTTGACTTTTTTTTGGGATAATTGTATATAATGCTACAATAAATCGGTCATTTCATCAAGATAATTTTCTACTATGTATTGAAAAAATGTAAAAAGAAGTAAAATTGAAACATCACAGCTTTATTTAAAAATTGGAACATTTCCTCGGTAACATTATTTTTTTAGTAAATTTCACTATTTTTCGATATTCATTCATTTTTACCAATATTGATATTTTTTCAACATTTAACTATAAATCTGACATTTTTTTGGATAATTGTATATGATGTTACCTGAAATCGGTCATTTGATCAAGATAATTTTCTGCTATGTATTGAAAAATGTATTAGAAGTAAATTGAAACACCACAGCTTTATTTAAAAATTGCAACATTTCCTCGGTAACATTTTTTCAGTAAATTTCTCTTCTTTTTGGATATTCATTCATTTTTACCAATATTGATATTTTTTCAACATTTAACTATAAATTTGACATTTTTTTGGATAATTGTATATAATGCTTCCATTAATCGGTCATTTGATAAAGATTATTTTCTACTATGTACTGAAAAAATGTATTAGAAGTAAATTGAAACACCACAGCTTTATTTAAAAATTGCAACATTTTCTCGGTAACCTTTTTTTTTAGTAAATTTCACTATTTTTGAATATTCATTCATTTTTACCAATATTGATATTATTTTAACATTTAACTATAAATTTGACATTTTTTTGGATAATTGTATATTATGCTTCCATAAATCGGTCATTTGATAAAGATAATTTTCTACTATGTACTGAAAAAATGTATAAGGAGTAAATTGAAACACCACAGCTTTATTTAAAAATTGCAACATTTCCTCGGTAACTTTTTTTTTAAGTAAATTTCACTATTTTTGAATATTCATTCATTTTTACCAATATTGACATTTTTTCAACATTTAACTATAAACTTTGACATTTTTTGGATAATTGTATATGATGTTACTTTAAATTGGTCATTTGATCAAGATAATTTTCTACTATGTATTGACAAATGTATTAGAAGTAAAATTGAATCACCACAGCTTTATTTAAAAATTGCAACATTTCCTCGGTAACATTGTTTCAGTAAATTTCACTACTTTATGGATATTCATTCATTATTACCAATATTGAGATATTTTTCAACATTTTAATGTAAATTTGACAACTTTTTTGATAACTGTATTTGATGTTAACTTAAATCGGTCATTTTATCAAGACAATTTTCTAATATGTTTTGGCAAATGTGTTAGAAGTAAACTTTAAACTCCACAGCTTTATTTAAAAATTCCAATATTTCCTCGGTAACATTTTTTCAGTAATATTCTCTTCCATTTGGATATTCATTCATTTTTACCAATATTGAGATATTTTTGAACATTTTAATGTAAATTTGAATCTTAATATATATGATGTTACCGTAAATCGGTCATTTGATCAAGATAATTTTCTGCTATGTATTGAAAAATGTATTAGAAGTAAAATTGAAACACCACAGCTTTATTTAAAAAATTGCAACATTTCTTCAGTAACATTTTTTTTAGTAAATTTCACTAGTTTTTGGATATTCATTCATTATTACCAATATTGAGATAATTTTCAACATTTTAATGTAAATTTGACAACTTTTTTGATAACTGTATTTGATGTTAACTTAAATCGGTCATTTTATTAAGACAATTTTCTAATATGTATTGAAAAATGTATTACAAGTAAACTTTAAACTCCACAGCTTTATTTAAAAATTCCAACATTTCCTCGGTAACATTTTTTCAGTAAATTTTACTTCTATTTGGATATTCATTCATTTTTACCATTATTGATATTTTTTCAACATTTAACTATAAACTTGACTTTTTTTTGGGATAATTGTATATAATGCTACAATAAATCGGTCATTTCATCAAGATAATTTTCTACTATGTATTGAAAAAATGTAAAAAGAAGTAAAATTGAAACATCACAGCTTTATTTAAAAATTGGAACATTTCCTCGGTAACATTATTTTTTTAGTAAATTTCACTATTTTTCGATATTCATTCATTTTTACCAATATTGATATTTTTTCAACATTTAACTATAAATCTGACATTTTTTTGGATAATTGTATATGATGTTACCTGAAATCGGTCATTTGATCAAGATAATTTTCTGCTATGTATTGAAAAATGTATTAGAAGTAAATTGAAACACCACAGCTTTATTTAAAAATTGCAACATTTCCTCGGTAACATTTTTTCGGTAAATTTCTCTTCTTTTTGGATATTCATTCATTTTTACCAATATTGATATTTTTTCAACATTTAACTATAAATCTGACATTTTTTTGGATAATTGTATATGATGTTACCTTTAATCGGTCATTTGATCAAGATAATTATCTACTATGTATTGAAAAATGTATTAGAAGTAAAATTGAAACACCAGAGCTTTATTTAAGAATTGCAACATTTCCTCGGTAACATTTTTTCAGTAAATTTCACTCCTTTTTGGATATTTATTCATTTATACCAACATTGAGATATTTTTGAACATTTTGATGTCAATTTGACACCTAATTGTATATGATGTTACCGTAAATCGGTCATTTGATCAAGATAATTTTCTGCTATGTATTGAAAAATGTATTAGAAGTAAAATTGAAACACCACAGATTTATTTAAAAATTGCAACATTTCCTCGATAACGTTTTTTTTTAGTAAATTTCACTTTTTTTGAATATTCATTCATTTTTACCATTATTGATATTTTTCAACATTTAACTATAAATTTGACATTTTTTTTGATAATTGTATATAATGCTACCATAAATCGGTCATTTCATCAAGATAACTTTCTACTATGTATTGAAAAAATGGATAAGAAGTAAAATTGAAACACCACAGCTTTATTTAAAAATTGCAACATTTCCTCGGCAACATTTTTTTTTAGTAAATTTCACTATTTTTGGATATTCATTCATTTTTACCAATATTGATATTTTTTCAACATTTAACTATAAATTTGACATTTTTTTGGATAATTGTATATGATGTTACCTTAAATCGGTCATTTGATCAAGATAATTTTCTGCTATGTATTGAAAAATGTATTAAAAGTAAATTGAAACACAAAAGCTTTATATGAAAATTGCAACATTTCCTCGGTAACTTTTTTTTTTAGTAAATTTCACTATTTTTGGATATTCATTCATTTTTACCAATATTGATATTTTTTTCCAATATTTAACTATGAATTTGACATTTTTTTGGTTAATTGTATATAATGCTTCCATAAATCGGTCATATGATAAAGATAATTTTCTACTATGTACTGAAAAAATGTATAAGAAGTAAATTGAAACACCACAGCTTTATTTAAAAATTGCAACATTTCCTCGGTAACCTTTTTTTTTTTAGTAAATTTCACTATTTTTGAATATTCATTTATTTTTACCAATATTGATATTTTTTGAACATTTAACTATAAACTTTGACATTTTTTGGATAATTGTATATGATGTTACTTTAAATTGGTCATTTGATCAAGATAATTTGACACTGGCAGAGTCATGATAATCTCTGCCACCTCTCTGGCTTAGGAAGAAAGTGGATCATAGACGTCTTCATGATCATAGGCTTTTTCAAAGCCCACTTCATAGAAGTTTCAGCAACTTTCCAGGTCAAAATTTCCGTAGGGACTTCTTTTTTCCAGGAGGATTGATTAAACTTAAAATTGATCAACTCTGCCAGCATTTCTCCAGTGTCTTCCCGACTCCCAAAATATTTATCTGCAAGTATGTGGATGTCCTTGCATCCATATTGACTGAATTCTTCAGATCACAGGTATGCATTCCATAACAGATCGTAACAAAAGGCGAACCAAGACATGCTGGAAGTAGAATTAGTGAAAATGGGTACAAACCGCATAATGGAAAGCACTCATGCAAAACGTCTTCTAGAAACTGTTTCACAGCTCAAATTGATATTAATCATGGATGAATATATGATGAACTTACATTTTGTGTTTTTCGTGCCAATCCGAAATCAAACATTGCCATTGAATATACTTTATTATTTCTTGTTCACTTGAGGTGATTGGCATGCAACCACTTGAGCTGGAGCATTTATGCAAACACATGGGCCATTCTTTCAACGTTCACATGCAGCACTACCGTGGGACATCAGGGTATATATAGATTTAATATTGGAAAACTCATGTTGATGTCAGTATTCACCTCATAAACTTACAAAACCTTTGAATAGACTTATTAAGAAGGGATATAATAACGATAATGTTGTCAAGTCATTAAAGATTGCATATTTTGGCGTTAATATTGAGTCACTGATAAGGTCTTTACGTCGGAAGTAAACACATTTATTCTAAAAACAGTTGTTGGCATGACACGGGTTATGTTCTTCTCATATATGTTATGATGGTATGATACTAAACCCCTTACGGGAAGGATTGTGCCTGATGTTCATATGATGAAATCATAATCTTTCAGTCAGTTTAATTGAAGTCTGGAGCTGGCATGTCAGTTAACTGCTAGTAGTCTGTTGTTATTTATGTATTATTGTCATTTTGTTTATTTTCTTTGGTTACATCTTCTGACATCAGACTCGGACTTCTCTTGAACTGAATTTTAACGTGCGTATTGTTAGGCTTTTACTTTTCTACACTGGTTAGAGGTATAGGTGGAGGGTTGAGATCTCACAAACATGTTTAACCCCGCCGCATTTTTGCGCCTGTCCCAAGTCAGAAGCCTCTGTTAGTCTTGTATTATTTAAATTCTAGTTTCTTGTGTACAATTTGGAAATAGGTATGGCGTTCATTATCACTGAACTAGTATATATTTGTTTAGGGGCCAGCTGAAGGACGCCTCCGGGTGCGGGAATTTCTCGCTACATTGAAGACCTGTTGGTGACCTTCTGCTGTTGTGTTTTTTTTATTTTGGTCGGGTTGTTGTCTCTTTGACACATTCCCCATTTCCATTCTCAATTTTATTTAATTTCTAATGTGGTTTCGAAATTCAAAGGAAAGAGAATTGAGGAAATTAATATTGAAGGTAATTGTATGAAAAGTATTAAATTTGATAAACTACAGCAGTCAAGAAATTTGAAAGTTATAGTTAAATATTTGGTATAGGTCTGTCGCTATCAACAATTGGTTTCTGCAGGTGTTCTCATGTTGTCCTTGACCGACTTTGGTGATATGACTTTAATTTTTACTAATGATGCTTTTGATACCTTTCCTTAATTTTGAAATCTTAAAATCTTATTAACTTCCTTAAAGCTTAGGTTTATTATGTTTAGCCAGCAGGTATCCTTGCCTTAAAATTGAGAATAGAAATGGGGAATGTATCAAAGAAGATCACCAACAGGTATTCAATGTAACGAGAAATTCCCGCACCCTTAGTTTGGCTATGTTATTTTATACGACCACAAAATTTTGCAGTCATATTATGGTATGCATATGTCGTCGTTGTCGCCATCTTTATCCTCGTCGTCTATCTGTAGACATTGGTTCGTGCGATAATTTTTGGTCTACTTGACAGATTGCTCAGAAATTTTAGCACAATGTTCCTTAGTACAAGAGGAAGGCTGGTATTGCAAATGAAGGTTAAAAAATTGAAAATGGGGGAATGTGTCAAAGAGACAACCAGACCATAGTAAAGACAACAGTTGACAACCTTTAACACTGATTGTGCTTCAGCCTTTAAAAGTAGTAAAGTTTCTTTTTGGTCATTATTTATGGTAATCATTGAACTTTCATACAAACTGCGGATGGTGAAAGAACACATGAATTTAGATGGTCTTTGGTTTTGTAACCAAATAACCTCCATGAACACTTTCCTTTCACTTTTCTAAAGATGCATTCAAAGAAGTTAAACCATGGCATTAATTGTTTCTCTCAAGAGCGAGGAAACGTAATAAACAAAGTTTATTTACTATGTGGTACTGTAAACCTACCTGCATGTTATGTAATGGTGTACAATACAATGGAACATATTCATGTTGGAAATGTTAACAGAAATGTGAGACAGCAAAAAGCGGGAACGGACTAGGTCTATTGAAAATGATTGCTAATGAATACAGATAATTTTGATTGTAGTGTAGCCTTCATGTTTTACATGGTACACTGTACCAAGTCAGGAATATGATAATTGTTATATTATTGTTCGTTTCTGTGTGTGTTACATTTTAACGTTGCGTCGTTTATTTTCTCTAATTTTTTAGAGTTAATTCACATTGCGATAAGACGTGTCACGGTACTTGTCTTTCCAAAATTCATGTATTTGGTTTTGATGTTATATTTATTATTCTCGTGGGATTTTGTCTGATGCTCGGTGTCGTTGTTCTCTTATATTTAATGCGTTTCACTAGGTTTTAGTTTGTTACCACGATTTTGTTTTTTGTCCATGAATTTATGAGTTTGAACAGCGGTATACTACTGTTGTCTTTATTTACAATACTATATTTAATCATTTGCTCTTCTTGTCAATTCTTTGAAAGAATGATCTAACAAAAATTAAATTATGTGACCTGAATAATTCTTGATGGAATTCAATTCTTATTTTGAACAAGTATACGAGATATGTGATATGACTTTAAATGTTCATTAGCTTGTTCATCTTGCAGATAGTGAAAAATTTCTTGGACAATTATATACTCATAGTTGTTTTTCCTTTGAAGATACAAATGGTTAAATTTTAATGTGCGTATTGTTATGTGTTTACTTTTCTGCATTGGCTAGAAATAAAGGGGGAGGTTGCGATCTCATAAACACGTTTGACCCCGCCATAATTTTGCGCCTGTCCTTTGTTAAGTCTTTTATTATTTACAATTTTCGGTTCTTGTGTACAATTTGGAGTTCAGTATGGCGTTCATTCTGACTGAACTAGTATATATATTTGTTAAGGGGCCAGCTGAAGGACTTTACGTTCGTTTAAAGATGCGCCAAGTGAAGCATTTTATTTTTCTTTATCCTCATTTAAGCTTCGTATGTTGGCCAAGATATACTAATGAAACGGTTTGTCGGAACAACTTCTAAAAATGCACAACAAAATCTTTAAACTGGATAGATAGTGGGGCTGTTCCGGACCATATGAGTTTAATACTCGTTTGGTTATTAACGGGTTGGACCGTATGAGTATTTTGACCATATAGGTATATTTTTTATAATGACATTTAAAAGTTTCAATAATTCAAATAGTTATCAAAAGTACCAGGATTATAATTTTATACGCCAGACGCGCGTTTCGTCTACATAAGACTCATCAGTGACGCTCAGATCAAAATAGTTTGAAAGCCAAACAAATACAAAGTTGAAGAGCATTGAGGACCCAAAATTCCAAAAAGTTGTGCCAAATACGGCTAAGGTTATCTACTCCTGGGGTAAGAACATCCTTAGTTTTTCGAAAAATTCAAAGTTTTGTACACAGAAAATTTATAAAAATGACCATATAATTGATATTCATGTCAACACCGAAGTGCTGACTACTGGGCTGGTGATACCCTCGGGGACTAAACGTCCTCCAGCAGTGGCATCGACCCAGTGGTGTAAATAGTTATCAAAAGTACCAGGATTATAATTTTATACGCCAGACGCAAACTGTATCCAAAAAAACCAATGATGGTAACTTGACTGTATTATTTTTATAATTCAAATACTACGTAGAAAATAAACATTGACGTCATGGTCAGTTGACCCCTTTAGGAGTTATTGCCCTTTATAGTCAATTTTTAACCATTTTTGTAGATCTTAGTAATCTTTTACAAAAATCTTCTTCTCTGAAACAACTTGGCCAAATTAAACCAAACTTGGCCACAACTATTATTGGGGTATCTTGTTTAAAAAAATGTGTAGCGTGACCCGGCCAACCAACAAAGATGGCCGCCACAGTTAAAAATAGAACGTAGGGGTAAAATTCAGTTTTTGGCTTATAACTCAAAAACCAAAGCATTTAAAGCAAATCTGACATGAAGTGTTGAATCTTGAATATCATTATAGATAGAGATAAACTTTAAAATACAATAAATGTTGGCAAAGTAAGATCTATAAATAAGTCAACAATACTGAAATTTTCAGTTGACCCCTTTAAGAGTTATTGCCATTTATAGTTAAGTTTAACCATTTTTTCGTAAATCTTAGTAATCTTTTACAAAAATCTTCTCTGAAACTACTGGGCCACGTTAATTATAGATAGAGATAATTGTAAGCAGTTAGAATGTTCAGTGAAGTAAGATGAACAAACACATCACCATCACCTAAACACAATTTTGTCATGAATCCATCTACGTCCTTTGTTTAATATTCACAAAAACCAAGGTGAGCGACACAGGCTCGAAAGAGCCTCTAGTTAAAATATGCTTTAAATTGTAAAGATTTTTCGAATTAGCTCTCGCCGCGATATAGCCTTTTTGTGCTAATGTGGCGTAAAGCAACCAACAATTTTGTTGACTATGTGGAACGCATCTATCTCACCGAATTGGAGATTAAGGGTACTACAGATACAGTTAAGTCGGCTTCATATCTTGACTTGCATCTATAAATTGACAATGAGGGTCGGTTGAAGACAAAACTTTACGACAAAAGGGATGATTTCAGCTTTCCAATTGTGAACTTTCCATTTCTAAGTAGCAACATTCCAGCAGCCCCTGCATACGGGGTATATATCTCCCAATTGATACGATATTCCCGTGCTTGCGTTCCCTATCATGATTTTCTTGATAGAGGGTTACTGCTCACAAGGAAGCTATTAAAGCAAGAGTTCCAAATGGTGAAGTTGAAATCATTCCTTCGTTAATTTTACGGACGCCATCACAAGTTGGTTGACCGTTATGGAATAACCGTTTCACAAATGATATCGGATTTGTTCCTTACGTCGTTACTACAATCCCCTTCCCTTTCACACAATGTGACCTACCGAATTAGACTTCACTGATAAGTCTTATGTAGACGAAACGCGCGTCTGGCGTACTAAATCCTGGTACCATTTTTAACTATTAAAATAACAGTCATCAATTAGCAATTATTCTAGATATTAAACATGTTTTATATAAAAAAAAAAAAAAAAAAAAAAAGAAACAGTGTTTTATCCAGTAAAATTATTAATCTTAATGAACAACCAATTGCATGTGACCACTTTGAAGAAGTATTTAAATTTAACCAAAGTGGGGATTTCGTATTCAAAGACACCTGACAAAAGACCATATAAACATTACAGATGCAAGTAAAATGAGAAATAAATATGCAGAGGATGTTCTCAACATGGATGTGCTTTATTTGACGGAATTAAGTTTGCAACATATTTGTGTACATTTATTAGGTTTGCCCGGGTGTATGTTGGTAAAGTTGCGTTATTGCTTTACCATATAAGAAAGATTCTTATGTTTCATTGAAACTTCATTGAAACAAATGAGCAGAAAAATAGGAATACGATACAACAATTTACTAATAGTTATCAAAAGTACCAGGATTATAATTTTATACGCCAGACGCGCGTTTCGTCTACATAAGACTCATCAGTGACGCTCAGATCAAAATAGTTAAAAAGCCAAACAAATACAAAGTTGAAGAGCATTGAGGACCCTACTAAAAGAGTCAACACTGAATACTGAAAATGTGATACGATTGCTGAGAGTGTTTTGGAAAATGTCAAACATTTTATATTTTAATGAATGGCTTAAAACTTTAATTCAACATGTCAGTGCTACATACGATTGAATGTTTGGCAATGAAAGAGTCAGGTGTTGTAGCAGTCGGGGAGTGTGGACTTGATTTTAGTAATCATGTTTCGTCATATGAGGTAGAGACAAAAGCAGGCTTTTGAGGCGCAGATGAGATTAGCTGCTGGTAAGAATGTGCCAATTGTCATACACTGTCGCGATGCAGAAGAAATTACGTTTGAGATGATCCACCAATACTTGGACACGCAACATAAGATACATTTGCATTGTTATACAGGATCCGCCAGCGTTATGCATGGGTTTATAAGCTCGTTCAAGAACTTGAAAATTGGCCTGACTAATATCATTACTAAACATGCTGTTAGCAGTGATGTTATTGACACATTGAGGAACGTGCCTCTAGACCGTCTTTTGTTGGAAACTGACAGTCCTCATTTCGTGCCTGGCAATAACTACGGTGGTAGATTTAGTACAATGTTTTATCATCCAAGCCATTAATGTTGCTGTGAAGTTTCATCAAATGAACAATCTTAAACTGAAAACTGATCTTTACATCTAATTGTAAATATATGTATCATCTTTGAAATGAATAGTCTGTTTAATAGTTTTCAAACAACCTGCAAAAAATATACATAAGGGGAAAAAGGGCTGCAAATTAAACCGTTTTTAGGTTTGGTTGTGCCTTTTCCATAATAATCTTAGAATCTTTAGAATATGGTCGATGAAAAACTCGAAAATATACTTCTGGTAACTGATCGGTGGAAAAGAAGCCAATAAATGAATTGAGTAAGATGTTTAAATCTCCATATTTTTTGTTCTCATTGAAAATTGTCCATACTTTCATTATCATTTATGCTATGGTACCACATCAAACAGTTGTCTGATTTAAGAATATAAAGTATTTTACCTTAACCTACTGATACAGCCCCTTAATGGTCATGTTGTTCCTCTATGAAAGATATGTCAGCACTAGATACTTAAATTATATGTATTACACCAGAAAAATGAATGGCTTAAAACTTTAATTCAACATGTCAGTGCTACATACGATTGAATGTTTGGCAATGAAAGAGTCAGGTGTTGTAGCAGTCGGGGAGTGTGGACTTGATTTTAGTAATCATGTTTCGTCATATGAGGTAGAGACAAAAGCAGGCTTTTGAGGCGCAGATGAGATTAGCTGCTGGTAAGAATGTGCCAATTGTCATACACTGTCGCGATGCAGAGGAAATTACGTTTGAGATGATCCACCAATACTTGGACACGCAACATAAGAAGTTCAGTACTTTTGTGATTTTACTTTTTCCACATAGCATCAAAACACAGTTTTGTCATGAATCCATGTGCATCCTTTGTTTAATATTCACATACACCAAGGTGACCGACACAGGCTCTTTAGAGCCTCTAGTTTGGTAGCTGCGGAACCGTAACTCTTATGGTCCTTTTTTATTTTTTTTTTTTGATTTTGCGGACCATAGAGCTACGGATTTTTCCTATTTCAAAACGTTCGGAATTGCGACCCAGGTTCAGGTCGCACTTAGTTCCCAAAAAAATATTGTTTATAATCAATGCAAAGCTTATCAATATATATAGTTCGTTTCGTTAGATATTTTTCTAGGATATGACGTACCTATTTATGTTTGAATATTCATTTCCTTGACACTATTATCTGATTATTTCCTTTTGTGTAATTCTCCGCCTATTTTGTACTGCCATTTAGAATCTGCGTTATTCTCGTGTAAAAGTCACGTGACTTATAAAATATTCAAGAACAGATAACTCTAAACGAAAAACACATGTTAGTTTGTTAACGTTTCCGCGACCGCCAATTTCACGGAACAATCGCTATTTTTTCGGCTTTTTGGACAACAAATGACTAATTAAAATTGAGGTAATGGTCAGTAATCAGGTTATTTCATATATTTCCTTCTAAATAAAAAAAAACTTTCATTCAACTTTATTTTCCTATGTATCATCAGTACAATAAATATTATATATATATATATATACAAATAAAATAAAAATAGTGGAATACTGTGAATATTATTATGAGAAGAATTTAACAAATATGGTCACTTAGAAAAAGTATTGTCTGTGTAAAAATGGAGGAAAATTGCATAAATTGTGGCAAACATTTTGAGAAAAAAAACAAAGGATATAAAAGAAAATCTGTGGACAGTAATACAAAGTTCCCAGCAGTTTCTGTTCGAAAAATCCTAGAAATAAGCTTAGGTTCACCAGTTACTCCTACAAAAAACCTATATATATGTGACTCATGTGCTTCTATGTGTGTCAAAATTTATGGCCTCAAAGATAGTACAAAAAAAAACATTTGATGAGTTTGAAAGGTCAAAGTGTGATCGCTCCTACTTGGGCAAGAGAAAACAGTATTGGTATTTCACCGTTTTCTCCGCCTCTATTTGCTTCTCCTGTAAGAAAGAGAGTCGGTATATTGCAATCGCCTGTAAAAAAAAGTGACATCGAAAGGGTTCATCGACAGAGCAGTAGCAAATCTAAAGACTCAAAATATTTGACCTGCTTCAACATTTTGCTAAAGAAAAGCAAGGCAGCCAGAGAAGCTCTTGCTAAAGTTATAAGGCAAACAATATCAAATGAAATAAAGCATGCCAAGAAGAAAGACAGCTTTCTCTCAAAGAAACTGTCATTAAATTCTTTAGAGGAGTTTAGTTGGATGCCTGCAATAAAATAAATTGAAGCTAGACTGCCAATTTTTACATCTGTCAAGGGAGCATTCACAACTCCAAGAAATAATAATAAAATATCATTGTAAGCTTATCTTAGTTTCATTAGAATGACTCAAGTATTTGTGTGTACAAAATGATCTGGAAGGGGGTTTACAGGAATACATAGAGGTCATGATATGAAGAAAAAAAAATAATCTAGAAAATTAAATAAATTTTACAGATACAGTTTAAAGAACTGTCATCACATATTTGTACAAATCCTTGATAAACTATAATGTGGTAATAATACATAAGCTTTATTTCGAGTCTGCAAGCTATAGAGACAACATAAGCTCTAATGAGCTTTTAACCATACAACACATGTAAAGCAATACAACACACAATAGACATGCAATAACTTACAATTATAATTGGTTATTATCTTGAATATTATTATATGTAGGGATAAACTGTAAACAGCAGTAATGTACAGCAAAGTAAGACCTGAAAATATTTTAACATGACTAAAATGGTCAATTGAACCCTTAAGCAGTTGTCCTTTATAGTCAATTTTAACAATTTCAATAAATTTTATGAATTTTTATTACCAATTTGTTGCCACTGTAACTACTGGACCACAGCTTCTAGTTTTTAGAATATAATTTAATATTGCTTTAAATTGATTGCAATGGGATTTTCTCAACAGTTATGTTTCTAGCCCAAAATTACAGGTCAAAGCTTTCAAGATCAAGCTACCATGTTAATTTAACTGAAAGTTATTGTATTAAAAATTTTTTTTCACAGCTATTTCGATTACTGAAGGCAGAAACCAATGTAACAAGGGCCCATTTTCTGCAGATGGCAGCTGACAACGAAAGCCTACAAAAACTGTTGAAAGTTTTCCTCAACAATAAGAAAGAACAAGCATTAGAGAGAATTTTCACAGAACAAACTGGGGAAGAATCATGGAATGCAGCTGTGGAAAAATACCCCAATTATACCAAAAAAATTGAATGAGTTGAAAGGTAATCTAATTATATAAGCTGATAGAAAAAGTATAGTAAAAAATATAATAATAAAAAAAAGTTGAACAAACAATCAGAGAGAAAATAGTTTTAGCATAAACAACTTAAGTTAACTTTACTAATAACTTTCCTAAATCGTAGTGGATTTTTACCAAACTCAGAAAGAAGCTTGTTTTTTTTTCATCATGCTTGAAGAACTTGACTTTATTTTTGGCATACAGTTTAACCTTGACAAGGACAATAACTTTGCAAACAAATTATTAGACTGGAACAAAATCAAATGTTATCTATAACTTCTCATGTTTTAACAAAATATGAAGTCTATACCTGCCAGTATAACAAAATAAAAGTTGAAAAACAGATTACTTATGATTTTTCTAAGTCTTTGCAAGGTGTAGAAGTCTGCCAAATATAAACGTTAGACCGGAACAAATTAGAACTTAAATATTTGAAATTAATTTGGTTGTACTACAGAACACATTTCTTAAAGCATGAAAAAAGATTGTGGAAAGGTGATTTGCCAGATGGAGAGGATTATAATTTTATACGCCAGACGAAAATTGGACTAACAAACAATCTTTACTTGTAAAGAAAAAAGATACAAAGCTCCATGAAGTTATTAGCTGCCAAAAACGCAAATTGCGAAAAAAAAAACATTTCAAGGGCAATAACTCGATCATCGGTAAAAATCGGTAACTAAGATTTACGAAAAATGGTAAAATATTGACTATAAAAAGCAATAACTCCTAAAGGGGTCATTTGCCCATTTCGGTCATGTTGACTTATTTGTAAATCTTACTTTGCCAAACATTATTGCTGTTTACAGTTTATCTTTATCTTTAATAATATTCAAGATAATAACCAAAAACAGCTAAATTTCCTTAAAATTACCGATTCACGGGCAGCAACCCAACAACGGGTTGTTAGATTCATCTAAAAATTACAGGGCAGATAGATATTGATTTGATATAAAATAAAACCCCATGCCTGATTTGGTCTAAATGCTTTGGTTATTGAGTTATAAGCTCAAAACTGCATTTTACCCCTATGTTCTATTTTTAGCCGTGGTGGCCATCTTGGTTGGTTGACCGGGTCACGCCACCCATTTTTTAAACTAGATACCCCAAAGATGATTGTTGCCAAGTTTAGATTAATTTGGCCCAGAAGTATCAGAGTTCTGCCTAACACATAAGCCATGACCATTGCTAGTCCAAGAATACGACTGGAACAAAGTTGAAATCGTCGACTGGTCAAACGAGAGTCAAAATGAGGAGATACCTCAGCAAATCATTTTTTTATGTGATCATGTGGAAGAAATCTTAACGGCATTTCAACTACTAAAATGTGGAAGGCTTGTACTGGGGCAATTTCGGAGTACGAGTTTATAAAGAAACAAATCGTTTTTATGAGTTATATGAGTCAAATATCACATCTTTTAAACTCTCAATCGAACTACTAGATGACTTTATAACCAGGGTACATGTACATAATAAACTGCTACCGAATGACCATGACATATGGAAATCTGTGCCTCAGACTTTGCAATCTGTTGAACAAATTGAAGGTTTTCTGCAAAACTTAAGCAAACAAGAGGCATGCCCATGCAATTTTGATTAAGATTTTTAAGATATTACACCTTTATGCTCTGGGATTATAATGTATTAATTATTTTTCTATTCTTGCATTATGTTGTTTAGAATAGTTATGCAAGTACATTTTAGGAGCAATTGTGCATGGTGTTGAGATATGTTTTTTTTAGTATATGCAGTACCAACATGTAAGTGCCCTAACTATTCATTTTCTGATAAACATATTGTGGATGTTGAAAGAAACGTTACCAGAGACACTTTATATGCAAATGGATAGTGGTGGTAGAGAGAATAAGAATCGGTAAGATCATTACTTGTTTTGTTCTTGTACATCTAACACAATATATCAATATATATGTTTTTTTTAAGTTTTACGTTAATTGTCAATTTCAATTCGTGTTTAAAGTACAAAAAAAATGTATCATTTAAGGGAAAGCACCTCGGAAATGAATCAGTATTCTTATTTGTTTTGGGTTTCAGGAAGTCAAAATCTGGTCAATAGTATGGTGATGTTGAGTGGTCAGGAAATGAGAACATAGTTTGTGTAATGAACTGCTCCTACAGTTTTTAACATAAATCCTTAAAAAAATAATTACAGGAAGTTTATATAAATATTGAAGTCGTGTACCTGCTATGTTAGTTTCATTTGAAGATCTTTCGCCCATACCAGTATCCCAGACTTAGGAGCTAAGTCATTTCTCATAAAATTTGAGGTTGAAAATTTTGCATAGTCAATTGTTCATACAGGTTTCTATTGGTGTCACAACTTCAAAACTAATTTGAATAATGATAAAGGGTTACTACTTTGAGACTTATATGGGATGAATTGCTTAAAATTTTGCTACTGTGTGGAAATAAACCAAACTTGATCTCAATCATTATAAGGGTCTCTAGCACTATATATTTTGATTTAAACTGTATTTTACAAGATTTACAAACCACATTAGTTTAAAACTCTCTGATCTTAATATGGGAGTCCATTTTAGTCTAGCTGATCTTGTGAGATATTTATGATTTTTGAACTGTCAAAAGCAAGGAAGTATTGTTTGACACGAAATAGAATGTTGGAATCTTGTTTCTGTACATACTTTGTCAGAACAAGATTAAAAGTTGATATTTTTTTGTAATGATCACAAGAAAGTTGTGTTTTTTATATGAACATCCTCATGGAACCTTTTTTTATGAATTACCAAGAGGAAAGCATTAAAATTTCACACCATTTAAATTACTGAAAACAAATTTGTCACTTTAAATGTCAATAGAGAGTAGAAGCCTCTTCTGTTCTTAAGAATATGAAATAGTCCTTCAATATGAACACTGAGAAGATTTGGTGGAAAATGATTGCTTAAAACAACACCATGCAAAATTGATAATGTTAATCCCAACAGCATTATTTGTCATTTTCACACAGTTGTTTTTCTTACTTTTACTGTAGCAGATTGTATGAAAATATCTCCTAAAGTTGACCAAGGATTAATACATATATCTTGTTTTCAAGATTTAATTAAGTTGAACTTTATTTAATAGCAAAGATAGTTTGATAATTAGCTCTTCAAATTTTCATTCACGTATATATATAAATTGAGGCTTTGTCCTTAGTTTGCTTCTTTTGTCTGTATTGACAACACAATTTTAATTGCAGGTATCTGTTTGCCTTTCTGGGGTTTTTGGTGGAGCTAAAAGTCTTATTTTTTTTCCATTTTAACCAGATGGCCACATACATGAAGATATCGATCAAGTTTTTTCAAGGTATTAACAAGCATGTTGATTGCCGAAGCATTTATATATATATTGTATATACCATCGATCAAATCCCTTTGCATCACAGTTAAGCAACTTTTACATTGAGTCATACATTCCCTTAAAACTGAGACTCAAAGTTAATCATGAATCTCATGGGAAAAAAATACAAGTTTATTCTCTGTTAAAGGCAAGAAAATGTGGTAACTCAGTTTATTCATAGATTATTATTGATCATCTCAACAAGATTTGCTTTCTCGCTTGAGCCGTTATGAAGAAAGCAAGAAAAGCAATCACGTGAGATGACCAAAGATAATCTGTTTATCGCTATTTTACCTATGACAATGTTGTCAACTTCATGAGCAAATCCACATAGTTTCTATTAAAGTTAAATGGTAACTTTGATGTATATTTAATTATATATTTATATTTCAGTGTGCTGTATTGCAATCACTAGGATACGAGGTTGCCTCTATAGCTGCAAAGGAGAGCGAGCCATTGCAACTGTTTGGGACACCAAGATGCTTGGAATTCGTCAACGACCTTCAATTACAAAAAGGGATTTCGAGAATCTGTATTCAGTTAGTAATGATGAGTTAAATATAATAATATAATATACCATATTTTTCAATGGTTGACAGGAGAATTAAAATTTTCAAACAACGTACTTGTAATTCACCAACCTTGTAAAATCAGTCTAAGCACATTCACATATAAGTTTTAGTACCCAAACAGCAGAAAATACACTTAATTTTAATGGTGTTTGCAACATTTTACATGAAAGCATAATGACGAAATAGATTAACCAGAAATATAATTCAGAATAGAAACAGGTGAAAAATTCTAATCTCGACCAAATTACGAGGTGACTATGTTCCAGATAAATAAGCAATTCGTGCACCTCTTAGATTTCTTGCAAAAGGAGACTACCAGTCAGAGGTGGGGGATATTAATGGTATATCAACATCATCTGCATCTAGGATAATTCATAGAGTATGCTCTGCATTAAACTCGTCCTTAAGCAATATCCAATTTCCTAGAGGCACAGACGTCCAGCTGTCAAAGAAGGTTTTTACAAGATTGCCTTATTTCCGAATGTCATTTGGGCCATAGACGGCACACTGATCCCCTTCAGGGTCTCTCTGATGATGATGAGCCGAACTATGTATGTAGGAAAGGCTACCATGCAATTGATATTCAAGCAGTAGTGGATCTTACATTGAGGTAAATTATATTATGAGCCATAAAAATTTGAAAAATATACACAAGACACTGATGAATTAACACTTTTATTGCTTTTTTTGTACTTGTGAAAAACTGTTTAAAAGAATATAATATGTGTCTAGCTACATGGATCTGTACACATTTGTATTAATATACAAATGTCAAGTATTATTTACATGGGTTTACTTTTATAAATTGTTATTTGCATGGAGTGTTGTCTCATTGGCACTCACACCACATCTTCCTATAACTTATGATTCAATTCATCTGGAAAAAACATACTTGATAACTAAAATTGAAACTCAGTTTATTACAGGTACGGATCAAGTCATATTAAAAGCATCAGTTAAAACAGTTGGCTCCTAGGGGATTCTGGTTACCCCCTGTCGTGGTTGATTACACCACTGGGTAACCCATCAACACCTCAGATAATACGATTTCAGAAATCACACTGTAAGATCAGGAGTACAGTGGAGCGGTATTCTAATGTTATGAAGCAAAGGTTTAGATCAATGCTCTTCAACTTTGGGTTTGTTTGCCTTCTAATTATTTAGATCTGAGCGTCACTGATGAATCTTATGTAGACGAAACGCGCGTCTGGCGTATTAAATTATAATCCTGGTACTTTTGATAACTATTATTGCTATTGGATTCCATATAAATTCTCTCATATTTTGTGACAAACAATATTGCATTTGAATAATAGTTGATGTCTAACAAAACACGTTATTAAGTAAGTAATCATTGACACTTACACCTGTAATTGAGCATTATTTTTCCTTTGTAAAGGGCCATAACTATTCAAAGGTAAAAGTTACGCATCCAAATTGAGGACAACAGGCCAATTAACTTTGGCATACAGAGAGACTGCAGTCCTCTAATTTTGGTAGAATTTGTAATCTTACTGATAGGCCAGACCAATAAAAAGTAGCTTTGGAAATGATTGATCCAAAAGTATTCAAGTCTAAAGCAACATAATACGGAAAGAGACATGACAACATTGCTATTAAAGAATATGAAAGAGAAACTGAATGTGGTGTTACAAATTAGTGTATTTTTGTTTCGAAGCATTTGCAATTCCTTGAATCCTCACCTGAAGAAGTAGTATCAGATAAGCTTATAGTTGAGGTAGAGTGTCCGTTTTCTGCAAGAGACAAGACCGTATCTGCTAGTACAGTGCATTATCTTACTGTAACTGATGTCTCAATCACAATTACTATTATCAGGTTCAGCTATACTGTTCAAATCGCCTTTACTGTATATACTCTTTGTGACAGTAAATGTTTTCATGAAAGATGATGCAATGAAACTAAGGGTTTTCTTATCCCTAAGCCGTATTTGGAATTTTAGATCCTCAATGCTTTTCAACTTTGTACCTGTTTGGTTTTATATAAATCCTTATAACCTCAATTTAAGAAATAATTACCTAGGTCACTGTAAACTGTGTAAAAAATTAATAAAAAGAAAGAAAAATCAATTTAAAAAGGAAATATTTAGTCAGCTTTCAGCCCTTAGAGATACAGACCCTAAACAATATTGGAAATTATTAAAGTCATTAAAATATGAGAACACTAATAAAAAAATTGAGCTTCAAGCTGGTTTTCCAGAAATTATTGATCATTTTAAGCATCAAGGAGAGTCTGTAAACTATGATAAAGAATTTAAAACTAAAATTGAAACTGATATATTAAATGAAACTGATGCACTTTTATTCAATGAGGTAACTGATAAACCTTTTACTATCAATGAAGTAAATAAATGTATACAAAAATTAAAAACTGGGAAAAGCTCTGGTCCAGACCAAATTTGTAATGAAATTATTAAATATAGTGGTGTTGTTACTTGTAAAGCTATTACTAAGCTTTTTAATTTAATTCTTGATTCTGGTAAATATCCATCAAACTGGAGAAAATCTTTTACCATACTTATTCATAAAGCTGGAGATAAGCTAGATATTAATAACTATAGGGGAATTTCCCTTCAAAATTGTATTGCTAAACTTTTCAGTGCTGTTATTAATTCTAGAGTTGTAACTTACTATGAAGACAAGTTTTCAGTTCATCAATTTGGATTTAGAAATAATCATAGGACAGGAGATAGTATTTTTATTCTAAAAACTTTAATGATAAAATATTTGACAAAAAAGAAGAGTAAAATTTACTCTTGCTTTGTTGATTTGCGTCGTGCTTTTGACACTGTTTGGCATGCTGGTCTCTTATACAAATTAAAGAAGGATGATGTTGGAAAGAAAATATTTGAAGTAATTAAAGATATGTATAAGTGTTGTGAATCTTCAGTTAAAATAGATAATAAACAATATGAATTTTTTGAAATAGATAAAGGGGTCAAAAAAGGGGACAGTTTGAGCCACACATTGTTTAATTGTTTTATTAATGATCTCCATTCAATTTTTGATGGGACATGTGATCCTGTGTCCTTAGATAAAACATCAATAAGTAGTCTTAGTTTTGCTGATGATCTTTTAATATTATCACAATAACAAAACGGTTTACAATCTGCTTTGAATAAACTGGAAAAATATTGCTACAAATGGCAGCTGACTGCAAATACAAATAAAACAAAAGTTATGATTTTTCATTCTAGAAATTCTTTTGAGTCAAAATTTTTTTATAAACAAAATCAGTTAACTGAAGTTAAAGAGTATAAGAGTATTTCTTGGGAACATTATTGATAATAAAGGAAAATTTAAGAGATCTACACATGAACTATCCAAAAAAGCGCTTAAAGCGTTATTTTCACTAAAAAAATATATGTCTAATTTTCATCATGTCCCTGTTGATTTATCATGTAAATTATTTGATTCACTTATTAAACCCATAATTTTATATAATAGCGAGATCTGGTTTATGGAAGATTATTACTCAGTTTATAGAGCCATAAATAGAGCCACTTTGCATGGAACTAACTGTGATATTTTATCATTGACAGATAGATTCAGCTTTGAGAAAGTGCATCATAAGTTTTGTAAAACTATTCTTGGAATCAAAAAAACTTCATGTAATATAGCTGCAAAGTCTGGGTTAGGACGATTTCCACTTGACTCTTTTATTAAAACTCAAGTTTTATTATATTTTTGTAGAATAAACTGCTATGAAATAAACCCTCTTGTTAAAGAAGCTTTTGCAGTAAATAAGTCTATGTCTGAAGATGGAATATATACTTGGTACACTTTTGCCAAGCATATTTTTAAAGAATTTAATATTGATGAAGAACAATATGTTGATTCTGATAAACCTTTTAAACTTATAAAAAAATCACTCAAAAAAACTTTTAAATGTATAGTAAAGGAAAAGTATAATAACATCACTCTTCAAAAATTTTCAAATATTGATATCAGTTCAAAACTTTATCTTTATAGTAAACTTAAAAATGAAATTAAATTTGAGGACTACCTGCACAATCTAAACAATTTTAATAGTCGTCAGCTTTTAACAAAATTACGTGTAAGTGATCATAATTTGGAAATTGAATTAGGACGTTATAAAAAATTCAAAGAGAACACAGACTGTGCAAAGTTTGTAAAATTTTAGATGATGAGGAACACTTTTTCCTTCATTGCCAAATTAACAGTAATGTAAGACATTCCCTTATAAATGCAATTAAAACCCATTATCCTAATTTTAACCAGCTTGACTCAAACTCTAAACTTAAAACTATTCTAGATCCCAATAAAGATATTTTGTCTAGTGTTGTAGACTATATAAAGCAATCTATGGAATTGCGAAAATAAGGTCCACATTGGTCAATTATTATATACATCTATATATAGATATATGTTATTAATATCAACTTCACTTTTTAAAAACATTTATCATGTATAGTTATGTTTCTTGTCACTTGTGTATACATTGTACTATGTTTGCATTTTAACCCGTCAGGGTTTCATGTTTTTTTGCAATAAAGTTATATATAAATATTTTGATTTGAGTGTCACTGATGAGTCGAATGTAGACGAAACGCGCGTCTGGCGTACTCAATTATTTAAATCCTGGTACCTTTGATAATTATGCATTTATAGCTCTGCGAGCTACATTTTACACCAGGTACTTTAATCCAGCTATTCTGAAAAAAAATCTTGTAAAAAGAGGTATAGTTCTATATAATTAAAAGCATGTGCCCTTGTCCTTCAGTTTTGTTTGCAAAATAAAGGCAACAGTAGTATACCGCTGTTCAAAACTCATAAATCCATGGACAAAAATCTAAATCAGGGTAACAAACTAAATCCGAGGGAAACGCATTAAATATAAGAGGAGAACAACGACACAACACAGAAACGCAACACACACAGAAACGGACCAAGCATCAGACAAAACACCACGAGAAAAACAAATATAACATTAAAACCAAATACATGAATTTGGGATAGACAAGTACCGTGCCACGTCTTATCTCAATAATAAGAGAAAACACTAACGACTCAACGTTATAATGCAACTCACACAGAAACGAACAATAATATAACAATGGCCACCTTCCTGACTTGGTACAGGACACTTTTAAAGGGGAATAAAAGTGGTGGGTTGAAATTAGTTTTGTGGCATGCCAAACCTTGCACTTTAGGTAAAGTTAAATATAACATTGAAATGACAACATAATATTACAGGAGTACAATACAAATAAATAGTAGAATATAACAATGGCCATCTTCCTGACTTGGTACAGGACACTTTTAAAGGGGAATAAAAGTGGTGGGTTGAAATTGGTTTTGTGGCATGCCAAACCTTGCACTTTAGGTAAAGTTAAATATAACATTAGAAAAAGAAAAACATGATTAATAGATAACAAAAAGCATCAGGTTTAAAATTAAATACGCCAAAAACGCGCCTTGTCAAACGAGATGTAGACCTTTTTACACCTGAACACACATCTTTTTTCCCGTCGCAAAAATTGAAAATATAGGAATAAGGGGCCAAAAAAAAATTCCCAAATAAGCATTTTTTTTTTTTTGTACAATAACTTAAGTATAATGTACGTTAATAGAAATTTATGAAATTTCAACCCAAGGATTATGACCCCAAAAGGAAGGTTTGAATTGATTTTGGGAGTTTTTTGTCCAAATTGTTTAGGAACTAGGAGCAAAAATAGTCTAATTTACTGGTAAATCATTAGGATAACAAATATGATTGATTGTTGGTTGCTTAACGTCCAATGGCAAATGTTTCATGCATATTCAGGACGATTACAAGTTCGCAATAAATACAATAGGTAGGTTAATATAATAGAGGCCATCATGGATGATGGTCGGGGATATTTAAACTGCCAATAAAAAATAAGGGTATATTGAATAGGGAAAGATTTTTTGCCTTGCAACATGCCACCTACGGACCCCTCAAAGAGTTGTTGCAAGGGTTCTTAACGTGCAAGGAGTGTGACACTCTCTTCACACGTGTTAACGTCCTTATTCTGACCGGACGTTACTGTGTACTTGATACATCCCGCACAGCCAAACGGACGCCCCACTTCGGCAATCGTTTTACTGCCGGTCGGGAGAAGATCAAGTGACCATATTTCTATACCCCAGTCACCCTTGAGGAAGATAACAAATATGTAATTTCTATATAACTAAAAGATATGCGGAAACTTTCAGTCAATCTCCTACTTACTTAACAATAGGCCTAAAAACTAAATGAAAAAGATATGGAAGGGGATAGAAATGAACCAGAAAAGAATGTTCAAAATGCATGAAAACAGTACATTAAGCAATCAAGAGTTCGTTTCAATAGTAAAGATACTAAACGAAAAAACAAACATTTGAAAGTATATTATTATACCTGACTTTTATACTGTCACAGAAAAATAAGAAACTTGCCAAGACACCTAAGAAACTCAGAAAACAAATATATGATAGAGTATGCAGCCAATGCGCAAGAATAGACTTGGTGAATTAGCAGAACTAATGTCCGAGAAAGTAGAATTAACCGGTCGAAAAGTTAACTGCATACAAATATTTAGCAGCATCTTTAGACCAACAAATCAAAATGTCCAACATATTGTCTGATATTGGATCTGGTGGTAAATCAGTATGATTAAATCTAGTGATATGGATTTTCAAAATGAAGACAATTTAGTACAAGCTGATATGGATCTACAAGAAGTAACAAGTGCCATTGATTATTATGAATCATCTCATACTAGTAGTACAACATGTAGTAAAAATTACAATAAAACTGTAAATACTTCTTTTCTTCTAACTTCAAAATTTTCTATGTTTCAAAACGCCTCTGTCAGGAAACGTTACCATACATATATAAGGAAGTAGTGATGCTGTTGGATTCATTATTTAACTTTTTTTTATAAAGTTTTGGACTGTTTTTGATATTGCATTTGTTTACTTGCCTTACTTATAAATACTGTCGGAAGTATATGATTTTTTACTTATTTAGCAAGGATGCATTTTTCAGTATATTATTTTAATAATTCTTGAGTCTTTGATAACACAACATAATTATACTTTATAATTATAAAGCATTTAAAGTGAATATTTATAAGATGGTTAAAAAAACAATTTAATAATAAAAAAACAAAAAGTATCAAAAAAATGTTTCCGAAACAATGCAATGATAGCAGTTGGCATTTTTAAACAGTTCATTTTTTTTATTTGATAACTTCTGCACATTTCTGTTGAGAAGTGCAAATTTAACAAAGACTAATAGGGTAAATCAATGGTGGTATTACACCTATAAGTTCATCCTCGGATGGTTCCGTATCATACAAGTTTCTAAGGTGTCTTGGCAAGTGTCTTACTTCTTTGTGAAGTTGTGTAAGGGCAGGTATAAAAATACATTTTCCTTAGTTTGTTTTTTTTCGATATGCATCTTGTGTACGGAAAGTTTGGTAAAACCTAGACGCTTTTCATTGCTACAAACTAGTAGCATCCCTCTAGAAAGCAACCATAAGACATTGGTCATTTAAGTTTTAAATTAATTAACGACAATTCATAAAAATCACAAACAAGGACATAATTGGTTATCAAAAGTACCAGGATTATAATTTTATTAATTTTATACGCCAGACGCGCGTTTCGTCTACATAAGACTCATCAGTGACGCTCAGATCAAAATAGTTAAAAAGCCAAAACAAATACAAAGTTGAAGAGCATTGAGGACCCAAAATTCCTAAAAGTTGTGCCAAATACGGCTAAGGTAATCTACTCCTGGGGTAAGAAAATCCTTAGTTTTTCGAAAAATTCAAAGTTTTGTAAACAGCAAATTTATAAAAATGACCATATAATTGATATTCATTAAAGATCACAATTACGACTTGGAAACCGTAGTTCGCTTAACACAAAGCAAAACAAAGGAAAAATGGGAGCGACATTTGCCAAGCTAAATTGTTGAAGAAGAATACATAATAACAAGATAGGTGTCGCTTCAAATTCGCTGGAGATCATTAACCGAGTCCGAACGCGTCCATCACCTGTTATACTACAAGAATTTATACAACGAGATGGGATTGTTTCAGAACGTCCTAGTGGTGTAAGATTTATCGTGGAGATAGAAGATGACATGAATGTAAAGCCATGGAGACTGCCTGTTATTGTAATTACAAATGACTTACAAAAGAAGTCTCTCTGACAAGTCAAAGTCCAGTACGTCAAAAGGTATATTTTCAGATTATTCTTTTTGGTGAGAATGTGGGACGGCAAGATCATAATAGTTATCAAAGGTACCAGGATTATAATTTAGAACGCCAGACGCGCGTTTCGTCTACATAAAACTCATCAGTGACGCTCAAATCAAAATATTTATAAAACCAAACAAGTTAAAAGTTGAAGAGCATTGAGGATCCAAAATCCTAAAAGTTGTGGCGAATACGGCTTAGGTAATGTATGCCTGGGATAAGAAAATCCTTAGTTTTTCGAAAAATTCTTAGTTTTGTAAGTTCTGTGTTTTATCTGCGGAATGGCCAACAACTGTTTTAAAACTGAAATGTACATGCATTTACCTTATCTATCTCTGAAAACTTTGTGCAGACAATGGCAAGTGTAATTTGATGAGCTTTTATTTCAGTTCCAAACATGAAGACAATAGTTATCAAAAGTACCAGGATTATAATTGTATACGCCAGACGCGCGTTTCGTCTACATAAGACTCATCAGTGACGCTCAGAGCATTGAGGATTCAAAATTCTAAAAAGTTGTGCCAAATACGGCTAAGGTAATCTACTCCTGGGGTAAGAAAATCCTTAGTTTTTCGAAAAATTCAAAGTTTTGTAAACAGAAAATTTATAAAAATGACCATATAATTGATATTCATGTCAACACCGAAGTGCTGACTACTGGGCTGGTGATACCCTCGGGGACGAAACGTCCACCAGCAGTGGCATCGACCCAGTGGTGTAAATAGTTATCAAAAGTACCAGGATTATAATTTTATACGCCAGACGCGCGTTTCGTCTACATAAGACTCATCAGTGACGCTCAGATCAAAATAGTTAAAAAGCCAAATAAATACAAAGTTGAAGAGCATTGAGGATTCAAAATTCCAAAAAGTTGTGCCAAATACGGCTACGGTAATCTACTCCTGGGGTAAGAAAATCCTTAGTTTTTCGAAAAATTCAGTTTTGTAAACAGAAAATTTATAAAATGACCATATAATTGATATTCCAGGCAGTCCACTGAAAAATATTTTACGATAAACGTATGAACGCCAATTTATGGAAAGAAAAAAAAACTGTCCTTTATTACAACTAAACCCTACTTTCACCAGCCTATAAATCATGACTAAATATTAGCATCCTAAGGTTTTGGCTATATTATTTGTGTGTGTGAATGTTCCTGATGAAGGTTAATTCAAAAAGAGCACTTCTGATATAGATATTTCAGGTCATCAGACAGACCATCTAGAGATGTCCAAAGAACAACTCAGAAAGCGTCCTCTTCCGGTTGAACTGTATGGCTACAGACGACTGTATTCACACCAGGAAGATCAATCGGCCATGCCTGACTGCAGGAACGACCATCCAAGGTATATATATCAGTATAAAGATATACTCGAGGTCTGTCTGTAGCTTGTTCATAAAGAGTCGTCGCCATCCCATGTTATACAGTCACTTACTATAAGTTTCATAATTTACAGAGACTATAAAATGATTGTGGAAGTAATGTTGTAAATTTGAAACTGTATCTGAAGGGGATTAAAAGTTAAAATCATTATTCTTATCATTCCATATCATCGGAAAAATATCAGATTTTCTAAAACCCTGTATGCTAACATATGTGAAATTTTAAAATTGTGTGTTTGTACATTGAACGACAAATATTTATATGACGTTGAATATTTTCTGACGTCAGACACCCAAATCAATGAATGTGTTTGTAGATAGACGTTTTTGTGTTTTATTAAGTTGTTCCTTTTAAAATTGTTACACAATGATGACTACTGTACCGATAGTTTTATTTTTATTTTCTTACTATCAAAATATTTGTTCTTATAAATTTAAAAAGCTAGAAAGTTAAAAAAATCAAAGCTTTAATTTTTGCAAAAGAAATGGTGAACATCCATCGGAAAATTAAGATGTTTGAAAGAAAATATATACTGACCTTTTAGTGTTGCAAGCTCAAAATCTGTATGCAAAAGAAAGCAAGACTGACGAACAAGCCTTTATATACTCCCTGTTTTTAGCTTTTGATTGGTCAAAACCTCTTTTTTTTTTTTTGTGTTTTTGGTCATTTACATTGAATTTAACTGTTTGACATTTTTGGCAGGGTTAGGGCGCGGTTAGGGGTTATTTAGCCCCTAGGGCTAACCCGTATCGGCCGGTTAAAATTTCGGAGGGTTAGCGTTAAACTTTGGTAGCCATGGAAAAAAATCGGCATGGGCGGTTTGCGATAAAAAATCCGCGAGCCTAGGTCCTATCCCCCATCGACCTTAAAAAAAACCCGGACCTGAATCCCTCCAAAAAATGATAACACCGCACAGAAATATTCCCAAAATATTGCAGTCAGCCTCGGCTGGAATTGTTACTTATATTATTATTTCTGTAGGGATAAATTGGAAATATTTTGCACAAACAACACACATTAAAGGTAATAATTTTAATGTATGCAATTTTTTTTGGCCTTCAATGAAAATTTGATGGCTAAATCGGGTCTCAAAGTTGTTCTCAAAGTCCAACCAAAAATGCCGGCTTCAGATTATGACGTCGATATAAGGCGTCAAACAAAAAAAATAGAATAGCCTTTCAAGACGTCATAATTATTTCAACTAAGCAGTCTTCTGAAATTGTTCCTAATGACACATCTAGAAAGACCATATGTTGTTCATAAATACTGGTGGCATATTCAAGCGATGAGGTGAAGCTATAATCTGGTTTTACTAAATTCCTCACGGTCTTTTAGATTTTCAGTGAGTCTTTTTTTCATCATAATCAGTGATGATCTCGAATGATTCTGAACCATGTTCACTCAGGTCGTCACATATTTTGTCTTGTTCCATACTGTCGTAATCGGTAGTACTGTCTACTGAATCGGAACCTTTAAGAATAAAAAAAGACAAGTCAATCCATAATATAACACATAGCCATAAAAGAGGGAGGTTTGGCATGCCAGAAAACCAGGTTGTACCCACCGTTTTTCCTTAAAAATGTCCTGTACCAAATCAGGAATATGGCCATTGTTATATTGATAACAGTAGAAAATTCAATAAAAAAAAAAAATCGGGAAAAATTTCCCGAACTTTTCATTGTACTAATGAACTCAAAATCGTTCAATTTTTTTTTTTCGTGTTTTAAAATCCCGGACCTGCGCAGAAATCTTCATTATACTTCCTGTTTCCGGTCTCGTTTGAATGAATCTTTGAGTAAAATATTTATTTATCAGTCTAGTATAAATAGGAAGGAACGCAACACCAATTTCATTTTTTTAAATAATTTCTTTATATCAAAAACGTTACCTGATGATAGCGTTTTTTTGTTTACATTGCATATGACGTCATCAATTAAATAACGTCACAACAAAAAATCCCTAATAACAGAACCAAGATCGGAAACGTACGGTATTTCCGTTTCCTTTTTTGAACAAATATTTAAGTTACAAAAATAGTTCATACAAACTTCGTCCCCATTTACAGGTAATGCCTGCCTCATATTAGTTGGTATCTGTGTGTGTCATATTGTAACGTTGTGTTTCCATTGTGTTGTTTGTGTTTTGTTATTTTTGAGTGACATTACTATAAGACATGTCAAGGTACTTATCTATCCCAAATTCATGTATTTGTTTTTTTATGTTATATTTGTTATTCTCATATGATTTTGTCTAATGCTTAGTCCGTTCTTTGTGTGTAACATTTTAATGTTGTTTTGTTGTTCTCCTTTTATATTTAATGTGTGTTCTTACTTTTAGTTTTTTACCCCAATTTTGTCTTTTTCTATGGATTTATGTTATAGATAATGCATATTTTAAGATTCTTAAAATATGCATTATCTGACTTATATACCGTCAAAAAATATTAATTGTATAAAGATTTGTGAAATTTAGTATCCTTTTTTACCGACAACACTAAGGTGGGATATTCCTTTCTAATGCGTTCAGGTTTTAATACGCCCTGCGGATCATTTAAAATGAGAAATAAAACTCACTAAATAACTTAGATATAAACCTTTTAAAAATTGTTATCCATACACAACAAAAATATTACTGTAACTGCATGAAGTAAGACACAAATGTATTGTAACCATCCGATAACGGTGTATGACAAATACAAGACACATTGTAAGTTATTTATTTTATCACTTAGCTTATGGAAAAGGGGGAGGGGTATGTTGTTTTTTTTCGTTTTGTTATGTTATAACTATCGCGGAAAAGTTGTTATTTATTTAACCATTTTACTTGAATCGAATGAAAAATTCAGAAGGATTGTCTTTCGAATAGCAATACATTTTATTAAAAGATAATCAGGATAAAATTATAGACCCTTCGCACCCGACCCTTTCACGAGTTACGTTTATGTTATTCAATAGAATATAAGATTATTTTATTAGTTGATCATTTGATAGAGTAAAAGGTATACATAAATTTTAAAAAGTTACGAACTGACACGAAGACGAATTTAAAACATGTAGGTCACAGTATGATTTCCTATTCAGTGTGTCTCGTTCTGAACATGCATGAAATATTTGCCACTGGACGTTAAGCAATCAAACTATTCAGTTTGACTCAATAAGATTTTCAAAATTTTTCACAAGAATATGTTAAATCTGGATTTATTTTATGAAAGTCTACATTAAAATTCTTCTGACCTATATGATAATGTTTCTTTATTATAGTGATAAATCAACAAAACTTCACGTTATTTGTTTCCAAAATTAAATTGCGGGTCTACAATGACGGTTTCTTTTACATCTATCATCGGTTGAATCTAGAAACTAAATTTCAAAATAGGCAACACAAAACTATTGGACGAATAAAATTTTGAAGTAAATCATAGATTGCATGTTTATCAAGGAAAATAATGACCTTACATAGGTCATTATTTTATGCCTTGGAGCATATACCATTGAAACATGGTATCGTCCGGGTTGATTCTGAAAAAGAATAACCTGACGTTCTGAAAGAAAATAACTCCATATAGGTATATAAGAATTTTGAACAGCGTATACTACTGTTGCCTTTATCTATACCATGGAAAACCTTATTACAGTAAAACACCACTTACTTTATCATTTGCCCATATCTTGTACAAGAATTTTGATTTTCTATTATCTCCAAGGACAAATTTAAAAGTGTGGTTGGGAATGGCTTCTGATTACTGATTGGATTAATAAAATCCTAAAAAAAGGAGTAAACAGCGAAAAGTATAATGATATGAAACCCCGTTCCTAATGATGCATATAACATATCAAGAGGCTACGATAAGTAGTTGCTGAGAAAAGCTTTTTTCTCCGCCCACCCGCCGCAGCCCAACATTTACCATTTTATAAACCGATTTTCATTGAAATACTTTAAACATGTTATAAAACGTAAACTATATAGACTATATGATATTTATATACATTTACCAAGTGTCGAGAAACTCTGCGACTGTTCAGTAGGACAATTCACTAAAGGATGTAAGTTCTGGTCATATGTTTGCTGATCTATTGAACGGACTTGCTGGATCATTGATGTAGGATTATTTTCTGGTAGATACTTTACATTTTTGTTAATAGGTCGAAATTAAATTTCTGATCACTTATAAAGGAGCATTTATTTATAGGAGCATTTATTTCCTGCATACTATAAACAGTTGTTGAAATAGGATGCACATTCAATTTCAGAGCATAGACTTCCATTTAACGGACTAAATGAGGTGGGACCCTTTTCTTGTAGACTAACCCCAAGGGTGACTCGGGTATAGAAATATGGACCGGCAGTAAAACGCTTGCCGAAGTGGGGCGTTTGTGCGGGATGTATCAAGTTCGCAGTCACGTCCGGTCAGAAGGGGGACGTTAAATCCGATGTCTCGTGTAAAGAGAGTGCCACGCTCTTTGCACGTTAAGAACCCTTGCAACAACTCTTTGCGGGGACCGTAGGTGGCCTGTTGCAAGGCAAAAGTTCTGTCCCTATCCAATATACCCTCATTTGCCAGTGGCAGTCAAAATTTCCCCGACCATCATCCCAGATGGCCTCTATTGTGACAAGACCTACATATTGTATTCATTGTGATTTTGTTCTCGTCCTGAATATGCATGTAATATTTGCCACTGGACGTTAAGCAACCAACAATTTAATCAAACAATCTTTTAGACTATTATTAACCCGCTTGCTGCCGAGTTTTTTTCTTGGTTTGTCGCGTCAAAAGCATTTTGACGTTTCTTATCTGTGACTTTGCAAAACTTGTGCCTCTCTGTAGAACTGCGTTTTCCCGCGTCAATGTAGCTGCAATTAAAAGTATAAAAAGCGATGTATAAGTAATTTTACGGAAGCTATTGATCTAAGATTGTCCTTAACGATGTTTTTAATAAAACATTATTTAAAAATAGAACTTTCATCTTTGGAATATATTTGTTTTTACCTTTCTTGTCATAAAGTAAACTAAAAATAATATACCAACTGCTTTCCTAGCTTTAAAGGCGACTTTGTTTTATCTTTGTCAAGTGAAATGCATAAACGATTCTTAACCACCTATAAAATACTAAAACACATTTTTTTCTCGTTTTTTTATTAGGTAATTGGTAAATATTGTAAAAAAATCACGTTTTAAAAAATCATTATATAAACGTCAAAACAACGGCACGCAATGAAAAAGAAAATAAAAACATAGCGTGTACAAATTCATGAAAATAAATAAAATCTCCGAGCAGCTGTTCTATGATTCTATGAACTACTAATTGTTGTAAATAAAGTCAACAGTAGTATACCGCTGTTCAAAACTGATAAATCCATGGACAAAAAACAAAATCGGGGAAACAAACTAAAACCGATGGAAACGCATTAAATATAAGAGGAGAACAATGACACAACACCGACACAGACCAACCATCAGACAAAATACCACGAGAATAACAAATATAGCATCAAAACCAAATACATGAATTTGGAATAGACAAGTACCGTGCCACGTCTTATCTTAATATCTCAAAAATAAGAGAAAAACAAACGACACAACGTTAAAATGCAACACACATAGCATCGATCAATTATATAACAATGGCCATCTTCCTGACTTGGTACAGGACATTTTTAAAGGAGAATAAAAATGGTGGGTTGTAGTATCAAACGTGTCAGATTAAAATTATCATGATTTCAATCCTTGTTTCGGTAGGCGAGGAAATATTTTTTATATACAATTTATTATCGATGTTCATTTTGCTTATTTTTTAATCATGTTTATTGTTCTTTTGTTGACCACTTATTGCTCAAAATTTTAGAGAATACGAATTCAAAAACATAGTAAAAACGAGGGAAGAAATTCCCTAAAATGAATTTCTTTAGTCTTCAAGTGAACCTAAATCCATAATAACTCATTTTCATTTACTATGATAAAGTAGAAATCAAAGTACACACTGTAATTGACATACACGAAACATCTTCAAAATCTGTTAATTGATAAATTGTTCTCCTCTCAACATTCAGTGGCAAGTATTTCATGCAAAATTAAGGACGTCTGAAATTTAATTTACAATAAATCTATTGCTCAGTGGTTCCTACAAAGTAAACAATCTATGGTGAATGTAAGAAAAAAAGGTTGCAACTGGGAAAGGATATCTAGTATATATATATGATAGAAAAAGAAATCATTGTGTCTACTACTAATTTAACATCCCCATTTTTGAATGAAAATAAACATTTTTAAAAGGGAGCTACCATTTGATTTTTATGGGGGAGGCTAGGATGAAATTTGAAAAAGATAGGTAGGACAGGAATTTTGAGTAAAAAAAAAGGCAGGATGAGACACTCGCTAAAAAAATTAATATATATATATAAGTAATAAGATGTGGTATAAATGCTAAAGAGACAACTCTCCATCCAAGTCACAGTGTATATAAAGTTAGCAATAATAGGTCAAAGTACGGCCTTCAACACGGAGCATTAGCTCACACCGAACAGTAAGCTATATACTTGTAATTAGATAAGAAATGATAACGGAAACGAGTGAAAAAAATCATACGTGGTACTCATATCAACTTATCCTTGTTCAAGACAATGCATGAAATATTTCTATGCGGCATCAATAAACCTTAGACATGTGAATATTCAACCTGACCTAACTATAGATGATGGTGAAACTGGTGACATAGATCCTTTCCATGTGCAAGATAGATATCAAAGGTACCAGGATTTTTGTCAAAAAGTATAAGAGATAGAAATAAAAAAAGAAGAAAAACAAAAAGAATCTTCGGGGAAAAAAAGTCGAGGAGACATCATGGTCCATTCAACGCATATTATTTTGACGAAACAACATTTCTGGATGACATCCATAACACAGAAGCTCTTTGCATTAACTGGTCAAGTATGGCCATAAGGTACAACGTTAAATGCAAAGGAAAAAGTCCTGAAAATGGGGGCCAGGTTCTTCAAAATTAAAAGGTGTAAATATAGACAAATTCAATGAACATGTTAGAGTGAGCGGAAGAAACTATTTGAACAGAATAAGAAGAGCCATTAAAAGAATATATACATCAAAACTATCTATGCCAACACCGCAACCAGCAAAAGTAATCAAGTCTATTGTATACAAAAAGATTAAAACAAATGAAGTAAATATTGGAATCAAAATAGCGCCAAAAGATTTCGTGCTGACTCAAATAAATGCTGATGGCAGGTTAACAGAATCAATTTATAAAATATATGGTAGGAAAATTCCTTTAAAGGACATTATATCCAGGGAAATTGAGCGTCTCAACACAACTGGGGTAGAGATTCCGCTCAAATGAAGCATATGATCAGCTGTCCTTAATTGAAATAACTGAAATATGTAAAGAATACCATATAGATATGAACAACTTTTCCAAAGCAGAGGTCATAAATGTCATTAAAAAATTAGAAAGAACTAGAGAGTGGAAGATGTGGCATGACCACTAGGATATATTAAACCATACATACATCAACTTCATAGTTTCCCTACTTTATGATCCAGCAAATTTTCTCACTGATGACGAGTGTACAAAAAAAAAAATCCACACAAAAAGGCAGTAATTGTTCAACCGATAGTTGAAAGACCAAATCTGTACATCTTTGGTCAATCAGGTACATATAAATATATGCATGCAACCAGCTGCTTAATTTTAAAATATCGTAAAAAATGGATCTTCATGAATATTTCAAAAATACATTTTACATCGTGTAAAATACATGTGTAATTGATATTACATGTATATAATCTTCAATTAAAGTACAATAGGATTTTAAAAAAAATGTATGTATTAAAGGTTTTGTTCTATTAAAAAGTAGGTCTTTCTTATACAACTGTTGATTAATATTCAACTCATGACCAAACAACACTGTCAAAGACTGACAATTATCTCAAGTAATCAGCTCTCAGAAATAGGTTGGTCACTCGTTGAATATATTTTACCTTCTTTTTCTGGAAATTGTATTCCGGCTATTGGTAGTAGATATAAAATGTGTTTAGAAAAATATATTTAGAGTATCTAAAGAAAGTAAAATTTGTATGTAAGTTGGATTCATTTTTTAGCTCACCTGACCTGAAAGGTTCAGGTCAAGTGAGCTTTTCTCATCACTTGGCGTCCGTCGTCCGTAAACTTTTACAAAAATCTCTCCTGAAACTACTGGGCCAAATTTAACCAAACTTAGCCTCAATCATCCTTGGGGTATCTAGTTCAAAAAATGTGTCCGGTGACCTGGCCATCCAACCAAATGGCCGCCATGGCTAAAAATAGAACACCGGGGTAAAATGTATATTTTGGATTACATCTTTGAAACCAAAACATTTAGAGCAAATCTGACAGGGGGTAAAATTGTTGATCAGGTCAAGATCTATCTGCCCTGAAATTTTCAGATAAATCGGACATCCCGTTGTTAGGTTGCTGCCCCTGAATTGGTTATTTTAAGGAAATTTTGCAGTTTTTGGTTATTATCTTGAATACTATAGAGATAAACTGTAAACAGCAATAATGTTCAGGAAAGTAAAATCTACAAATAAATCAACATGACTAAAATTGTCTGTCAACCCCTTAAGGAGTTATTGCCCTTTATAGTCAATTTTTAACAAATTTTCGTCAGTTTTTGTTACTTGTACAAAAATCTTCTTCTTTGAAACCACATGGCCAAATTGAACCAAACTTGGTTATAATTATCATTGTCGTATATAGTTTTAAAAATGTGTCCGATGACACCGTCTAACAAACAAAATGGCTGACATGGCTAAAAGTAGAACATAGTGGTAAAATGCAGTTTTTGATTTATATCTTAAAAACTAAGACATTTAGGGCAACCCTTTCAAGATTTAAATGTCAATCAGAATAAGATCTATCCCCTCGCAAATTTTCAGATGAATCTGACAACTCGTTGTTGGGTTGCTGCCCTAAAATTGGCAATTTTAAGGAAATTTTGCAGTTTTTGGTTATTATCTTGAATACTATTATAGATAGAGATAAACTATAAACAGCAATTTTGTTCAGCAAAGTAGGATCCACAAATAAGTCAACATGATCAAAATTGTAAGAGTAACCCTTAAGGAGTTATTGCCCTTTATAGTCAATTTTGAACAACTTTTCGTCATTTTAGTAACTTGTACAAAAATCTTCTTTTCTTAAACTATGGGCCATAATAAACTAAACGTGGCCACAATCATTACTAAGGTATCTATTTAAAAAAGGGTCTAATGACCCAACCTACCAACAAAGATGACCGACATCAGTAAATACAATAACAGGTGAGCGACACAGGCTCTTGAGAGCCTCTAGTTTTTGTAGAGAGAATTCGCAGCAATTCTTCGGGCCAATTTGAAGTGAAACTGTCCGGTACCCCAACACAGCTGTTAAGAAGTAAAAGGGACCGAGAAAGGAAGCAACTGAACAAAGGGCTGTCTTTGTTTGACAAGATGGCTAAATTTGCCAATGCAAATAAAGAAGATACATCCTATTTTGTCATGTTCAAGAAGGGACAGGAGGTTCATTTTTGTGGATCTGAACAGTACGTAGAAAAGTTTAAAAACAATGAAGCCCTAAATGAATTTAGTGAGGAAATGATAGAGACAAGAGAAGAGCCTTTGCTGAGGAAAATAAACATAGCTGCTGCCAAAATAAAAAGCTGTCAAATCCTCCCCCTCAAAAAGAAATGGAAGTATGACTTTCCTTCCTGGATTAAATGTACAGTTTCACCAAAAAGAGGTTTCAAAAGCAACAAAACCCACTGGACAAAAAGAATCAATTGCAATTAACAAAGACACTAAAAAGGGAAAATGTAGGGGAAGGGGAAGGGCTAAATAATTTTTTTTTCTAGGGAATAGCTACTTTTTACAACACAATGATTAAAGGTGGTACCCAACACTTTCACTAAAATTAATTTGGCTCGTTTAATTTTCATAAAGTATTTTTGTTTACCCTTTGACAAAAACATAAATATTTGAAAAAATTTTAACCAACCATTTTATTAGAAAAAATACACTTGTTACATAGCTGTTTGACAAACACTAATTTTGATCATATTGAGAAACTTAATATTCCCTTAACAACACAATGAAATTAAAATGTTTAGCTGATTTTACAGAGTAATCTCCCTGTTGTATTAAGTACAACTTAAAATCATGTCCATGTTAGCTTATTTCATCATATCCAGGTTAAATTATATACAGAATTGTATCATGTCCATTATATTTGCTTAATTCATCACCTATGAAATCATTTTCTTGTTTATTAATTCCTCCATATATTTTATATCAAAAATCCATAACGGTTGGGCATTTCTTTTCATTGTTGTTTCTACTATTTCATCACTGTTAGCATTTCTATTGCCACAACATTGGACGAGGGCAAACACTGTTTAATACAATTATTTAAAGGGGCAGTAGCTACGATATATATATATATATATATATCAAATCTTATATAGTATTTTTTGGCTATCATTAATGAATGCAACTAGTGTAATAATAATATGCTTTTGGCTATTTGTACAATTCAATTCTCCGCCTTTTGAATTGTAAAATTTGTTTATTTCAGTCTTATAATAAAATTGAGAATGGAAAGAGGGTTTGTGTCAAAGAGACAACAACCCAACCATAGAAAAAAACCAACAGAAGGTCACCAACAGGTCTGGAATGTAGCTAGAAATTCCCACACCCGGTATTTTGTATGAATGTGTTACATTGTTTAAAATCAAATCTGATGCCTCTGCTGGTGGACTATTAGTCCCCAAGGGTATCACCAGCCCAATAGCCAGTACTTCCGTACTGGCATGAAAATACGGATTTTGTGTGTAATATAAATTTGCTGTTTTGAAATATTAGAAATTATTATAGATTTAGGAATGTATCTCCCTCATGCAAAGCTCTTATTCCTTTCACGAATTTGGCTATACTTTTGGATTATAGCTCTTCATCTTTTATATAAGATTTTGATTTCAAATATTTTGGCCACGAGCATCACTGAAGAGACATGTATTGTCGAAATGCGCATCTGGTGCAAGAAAATTGGTACCGTTAATTTTATTACTACCACTGGGTCGATGGCTCTGCTAGTGGACTATTAGTCTCCGAGGGTATCACCAGCTCAATAGCCGGTACTGGGATGCAAATACGGATTGTGTGTGTTATTTAAATCTGATGTTTTAAAATATTAAAATTTATTATAAATTAAGGAATGTATCTCCCTCATGCAAAGCTCTGACTCCTTTCACGAATTTGGCTATACTTTTTGAAACTTTTGGATTATAGCTCTTCATCTTTGATATAAGCTTTGGATTTCAAATATTTTGGCCACGAGCATCACTGCAGAGACATGTATTGTCCAAATGCGCATCTGGTGCAAGAAACTTGGTACCGTTAATTTTATTACTACCACTGGGTCGATATTTTTTAAAATATACTCGTGTGTTATTCTAGTATGACCAATACGACATCTAGTTATAACACACTGATCTTTTCTTCACATAATATTATAAAAAGGTTTGCCTAAATTAGGTTTTATTTCATGCAATTTATTATCGTCTTTTTTACTCCATTTATTTTTCAATATATTAAAACATATTCTCTAATATTAGATTTAAAATCAGTATATGGTATATCACAGTTAGATAGAGGGTCACCCAGGGCATCACGGGTGTTACCTTAAATTGACCATATTCTGAGGATAATTGTTAATAATGCAACAGCAAATCTGATATTGGTATTTTGATGATTGTTCGACAGTTCACTGTAATTTTGACATTTTTTTTTATAATTGTAATTGCTTTTACTGTAAATCGGTCATTTGACCAAGACAACTTTCTTATATGTATTTATAATTGTATTTGTAGTTATCTTAAATTGGTAATTTTACCGAAATACTCTCTAATATGTATTGACAATTGTATTTGATGTCAATTTGAACCAACCAAACCTTCATTTTAAAATTGTAATACTTTTTTAGAAAATTTTACCGTTTTTTTGATAATTCATTCAGGTGTTACCTTAAATTGACCATATTCTGAGGATAATTGTAAACAATACAACAGCAAATCTGATATTGGTATTTTGATGATTTTTCGACATTTTACTGTAATTTTGACAATTTTTTTGATAATTGTAATTGCTTTTACTATAAATCGGTCATTTGACCAAGACAACTTCCTTATATGTATTGATAATTGTATTTGTAGTTATCTTAAATTGGTAATTTGACCGAAATACTCTCTAATATGTGTTGACAATTGTATTTGAGGTCAATTTGAATACTTTTTAGAAAATTTTACCGCTTTTTGGATAATTTATTCAGATGTTACCTTAAATTGACCATATGTATCAGCAATTTAAAGCACAGGTGTGTTGTAGTCCGACATTCCAGAACGTGCTACCTTTTAAAAGAAGAAACAATTCGGTAGAACGCAATGCACCATTAAATCCTTTATTATGTTCTAATAAACGCTTTATAAACTTGGGATAAATTCACTTAGAAAAACATTAAATGGTTTAATATAGTTATAATTAATAAAAATTTACCCTTTTTAATAGGTCTGAAATTTCGGTAGCTGAATTGGTGAAACCTGAAGAAGAAATTCCTGATTATTGGCGTGACGAAGGGATGCCTAGTGAGGTAAAGGGGTGTGCCACCCCTGTTATCAGAAGTATAGGCATGTATTCAATTAACTGTGCATTTGTATTCAGATATCACAGTTCAAATGTATTCGTTCATTGTGTAATCATACGTTTTTTGATTGAGTTAAGTCTGCCAATTGATATTTTATCGTATGTTTTTCTATGTTGTGATGTTATATGCTATTGTTTCAGAAAAAGGGAGAAGGTTTGGATCCATTAAAACGTTTAATCCCGCTGCAAATGTTTGCACCTGTCCTAAGTCAGGAATCTGATGTACAGTAGTTGTCGTTTGTTTATGTAATATATACGTGTTTCTCGTTTTGTTTATATAGATTAGACCGTTGGTTTTCCCGTTTGAATGGTTTTACACTAGTAATTTTGGGGCCCTTTATAGCTTGTTGTTCGGTGTGAGCCAAAGCTCCGTGTTGAAGGCCGTACTTTAACCTATAATGGTTTACATTTTAAATTGTTGTTTGGATGGAGAGTTGTCTCATTGGCACTCACACCACATCTTCCTATATCTATGTACAACAAGCACTGGTTCCGTTTGCATACGAGGAAAACATCTATTATTATCCCCGGTTCGCCACGGAAACACAGCATTGCACTTGTAGGCACTCCGAGGTGGGTGGATGACAAGAATGGTGAATCTTTCTCCTCTCATATGGCACAACAAAACAAAAATATAGATGGAGATGATGATTTAAAAGAAATGTTTAAGGACAGTGAAAGCACAAGTAAACATCTCCAAAATCAAGGAAAGTTTTTAAAAACTAGAGGCTCTTTGATGTGTTTGTACATCTTACTTTACTTAATAGTCTTGCTGCTTACAATTATCTCTATCTATAATGAACTTGGTCTAGTAGTTTCAGTTTCAATATCTCCTTAGGGGGTTGGTCACGTTGATTTATTTGTAAATCATACTTTGCTGAACATTATTGCTGTTTACAGTTTATCTTTATCAATCATAATATTGAAAATAACCAAAAACAGCAACATTTCCTTAAATAACCAATTCAGGGGCAGCAACACAACAACAGGTTGTCCGATTTGTCTGAAAATAACATGTCAGATTGCTCTAAATGCTTTGGTTTTTGAGTTATAAGCCAAAAACTGCATTTTACCCCTATGTTCTATTTTTAGCCATGTCGGCCATCTTGGTTGGTTGACCGGGTCACGCCACACATTGTTTAAACTGGATACCCCAGAGATGATTGTTGCCAGTTTAGATTAATTTGGCCAAGTAGTTTCAGAGGAGAAGATTTTTGTAAAAGATAACTAAGATTTACGAAAAATGGTTAAAAATTTACTATAAAGGGCAATAACTCCTGAAGGAGGCAACTGACCATTTTGGACATGTTGACTTATTTGTGGAAAAGCAAGCGGTCCAGTTAGTGTCTTAAATGAGGTAATTAAATTTAGTAGTCCAGTAACTACCAAAGCATATGCTAAATTATTTAATCTTATGTTAAAAACAGGACACTATCCAACTTCATGGAATACTGCATACATAACTTTAGTACATAAATCTGGTGACAAATGTAACCCAAGCAACTACAGAGGATTTTTTTTAATCAACTGTATATCCAAATTATTTAGTAGCATCTTAAATCAAAGAATGATTAAACTATGGGAAAAAAATTAACTAATGCCAAATTTGGATTTAGAGTTAATCATAGAACTGCAGACAGTGTATTTATCATTAAAACTATAATAAATATATTCATAAAAATGAAAGAAAACTTTTGTCTGTTTTGTAGATCTGAAAAAGGCTTTCGATTCCCTTTGGGTAATTGGAATGCTTTATATATTAGCTAAAATGGGTGTAGGGAAACATATGTTTGAAATAATAAAACAACAGTTTATTTATACTGAAGCATCTTTAAAATATAATGATAAACATTCTAGATTCTTTCCCATTGACCGAGGAGTAAAACAAGGGGACAGTATTAGTCCCACACTCTTCAATTTATTTATTAATGATATAGTTGAAAATTTTGACCATAAAGGTTCAACACCCTTGAGAATATTAAATTCTGATATAGGAAGTCTTTTGTTTGCCGATGACCTTATAATTTTATCGGAAAGTAAAGAAGGTCTTCAAAATAGCTTAAATAACTTATCAAATTGCTGTGAAAAATGGCAATTATGTCTAAATACTAAAAAAACAAAAACAATGATCATTGAACAAAGAACTACAAAACTGGAACCATACATTGTAAGGTTCAATAATGGAAAAATTGATAACGTTACTGAATATAAATTTCTGGGCACTCTGATAAAAAATAACGAACATTTTATTAAGAACTACTGGAAAATAAAATAAATAGTTTGAACGAAAATAACAAACTTTTTCTTTACACAAAAATTAAAGTCAAACAAGACCAAGAATTTTATCTTCAATATCAAAATTTTGAAACTAGACGTTTACTCACAAAAATTAGAATCAGTGACCATAACTTGCTCATGGAAAAGGGCGGATATCTAAAATTACCTCGAGACAATAGAACATGTCCAACTTGTAAAACCTTAGAAGATGAAAATCACTTTCTCCTCCACTGTCAAATTAATAACGCATGCTATAAAATCAGGTTCAACCCACCACTTTTATTCCCCTTTAAAAGTGTCCTGTACCAAGTCAGGAAGATGGCCATTGTTGTAATATTGTTCGTTTCTGTGGGGTTGCATTTTAACGTTGAGTCGTTTGTGTTTTCTCTTATTTTTGAGATATTGAGGTAAGACGTGGCACGGTACTTGTCTATCCCAAATTCATGTATTTGGTTTTGATGTTATATTTGTTATTTCCGTGGTGTTTTGTCTGTTGCTTGGTCCGTTTCTGTGTGTGTTGCGTTTCGGCGTTGTGTCGTTGTTCTCTTATATTTAACGCGTTTCCCTCGGTTTTAGATTGTTACCCCGATTTTGTTTTTCGTCCATGGATTTATGAGTTTTGAACAGCGGTATACTACTGTTGCCTTTATTTACGTATAAAACTTTTCAATGATATGGCAATAGATAATCCTATGTTTCCAAATCTATCTGATACACTAAAACTAGTAATCCTACTAAATCCTTCTAGTATAAACCAAGTGATAAAAACAGGTTCCTTTATAAAACAGTCTTTATAGCTGAAGACAGGGGACTCTTAGTTAGTTTTACTTGTATATATATATAGATATGTGTGTGTTCAACTCAGTTATTTTATTGTTGTTACTATTGTTTATGTCACAAGTATAATGTAATAAAATCAACGGTACCAATTTTGTTGCACCAGATGCGCATTTCGACAATTCATGTCTCTTCAGTGATGCTCGTGGTCAAAATATTTGTAATCCAAAGCATATATAAAAGATGAAGAGCTATAATCCAAAAGGTCCAAAAAGTATAACCAAAATTTTAACAGGAATCAGAGCTTTGCATGAGGGAGATACATTCCTTAATTTATAATAATTTCTAATATTTTGTAACAGCAAATTTTAATAACACAAAACAAATCCGTATTTTCATGCCGAAGTAATGGCTACTGGGCTGGTGATACCCTCGGGGACTAATAGTCCACCAGCAGAGGCACTTATATGACAAATAAAGATTATTATTATAGTAATGTCAACACAAAAAGTGCTGACTACTGGGTTTGTGATACCCTCGTGGAAAGACGTCTTACTGATCGATTTGACACATGTTTTTTTGCGTAAAATAAATTACAATCGTTCCATGTCTTTAAAGGCATTATTTTCAGAGACAAGTGACTGTGCGTCGGACTATCGTTCTGTCGGATTTTAGGACTGTCGGACTATCGTTCTGTCGGATTATAGGACTGTCGGACTAGGGTCTGACCCCCCGCCGTCTATACTATGCCACAGTCAAATGCAGATGGAAGACATGTAACTGCATTCCGAACACGATCCTGATTCCATACTTGGCATTGATAGAACATTTTACCTAGGTCCTACGTATGTAACAAACTTATGTGTACAAAAACATGAAAGTTGTAAAAGCGCACACGACCTTAACAGACAAAATGATTTCCTCGTCAAATGGGAAACTCGTCATTCCCAATGTGAATCGTCTAGCTCGTAAGCCAGGTCAACGGCATAGACCAAAAATTGCAGCTGCAAGAGCAATGCCGCCATTTGCCAAATGATTGATTGATTGTTGGTTGGTTGCTTAACGTCCAGTGGCAAATATTTCATGCATATTCACGACGAGAACAAGTTCACAATGAATACAATGTAGGTTGATACAAAAGAGGCCATCTGGAATAATGGTCGGAGAATTTGGACTGCCACTGGAAAAGGAGGGTATATTGGATAGGGACAGAAATTTTGCCTTTCAACAGGCCACCTACGGACCCCTCAGAGAGTTGTTGCAAGGGTTCTTAACGTGCAAGGAGCGTGGCACTCATTACACGAGGCATATGATTTAACGCCCCCCTTCTGACCGGACGTGACTGCGAACTTGATACATCCCGCACTTTACTTTACGTTAGCGTTTTACTGCCGGTCGGGAGAAGACCAAGTGACCATATTTCTATACCCCAGTCACCCTTGGTTTGCCAAATGATTATACTTGACTGTTACATAGTATATCTATATACTTAAATATGTATATCAATATAAATTAATTTAAAAACTATGTTATAAACTGTTATATTTTTTAAATGTCATTAACTGTTATGTTTTAAAAATGGCATATACTAGTACTGTTGTATTTTTAAAAAGTAATAAACTGTTATATTTTGAATTATTTGTTCATATGTGTTTGTAATCAAATATATACATGTTTCAACAATTTTAAAATATCCGTATATAAATTTAAGTCATGGCCATCGTCATTATACATCACCCTCTCTGCATGATGTCTCTATTAATGACTTGCTGCCATGCATACAAAAACCGTTAGGTATTCATCACATTCGCACGAAACTTTATTCATTACTCCTTTCAAAACTTCATTCTCTGTTCAATTTATGTTTGGAATCCACTGTAACAAACCCTCATTCAAACCAATACAAACTACAAGCTATAATTTCGGATATTGCTAGTCACAGACTTTTCAAGCCAGTTCGCATTGGAAAAGATGAAAAAGAGAAAAGATCTTTTCTAAATCTTTCCTTTGCCAACAAAGGTCTCGATGGCGTCAACCTAGGCAATATCCTTCATCATAAATTAGTTCAATCGAAAATACCTCCTTATTTTCAAAGACCAGTCTGTACCAATAATTTCTTATACCTATACCAAACCTATTGCAACTAAAATTTTCAATTACAAACGCGTTTTGCAGGATCTCGATATTGACGACTTCAAGTCTAAACCTCCTGATTGCACTTGTGCTATTTCCCAATTCACATATAATCCTGCTGGCCACGTTATTACCGGTGACCTTAACATTGTTAATAACACTTCTCTACGAAACGTGTTATCGAAAGGTCCGAAATATCGTGAGCCTAAATCCATCAATTGGAAACACAACTTTAAAATTTTGATGGATTCAGTCGAGGATTATGCCAGGCAATGGGCTAAGCGCGAGAAGGAAGACGTAAACACTCTATCCGAATGGATTAAGGCAGTGAGGTCGTTAATACAAATCAGAATTAAGAAACTGAATGGGTCCATCAATGCCCATGCTACGTCAATCTTCAAAGATCCAAATGTTGCTAAACACCTATCTGACCTCCATGATGAATATGTTGTTGTCCCCGCAGACAAAGCCCATCAAAATAACATCGTTTTTATCTGTAAAAGTCATTACATTAATTGCTTGATAAACGAATTAGGTATAGACAATTCACTTGGAAACCCAATATATACCCTCACGACACTTACCAAAGAGGAAATCCTGGATAATCATAGGTCTGTTCTTTGTTCCTTTGGTATTTCAACCAAAGATGAAGAACTGGATCTTCCATCACTGTATTGGATACCTAAACTACATAAGTGTCCTTACAAACAACGGTATATTGCTGGGTCTTCCAAGTGCTCCACGAAACCCCTTTCTAAATTATTAACATCCATTTTATCAGCAATCAAAGACGGGCTTCAAAGTTATTGTGAAACTGCCTATTCTAGAGGTGGCGTGAATCAGATGTGGATACTTAAAAATTCTAAAGATCTTTTAGAGTACATACAATCTAACTCTCTTTCATCTTGTAACAGTATTAAAACATTTGACTTTTCTACTCTTTACACAAGTATTCCACATTCCAAACTAAGACAAATTAAAAGAGTTGGTATTACTTTGCTTCATAAAAAAGAATGGCCAACGTAGATACAAGTATCTTGTCTTAGGGAGGGATAAATCATACTTTGTAAAGAATCATTCTGATTCAAACAAAAAATTCTCTGAAACCGATATTATCAAGATGCTTGATTTCTTGATTGACAACATATTTGTTACGTTCGGAGGACGTGTTTTTCAACAGACTGTCTGCATCCCAATGGGAACAAACTGTGCCCCTCTACTTGCTGACTTGTTTCTTTATTATTATGAGGCTGACTTCATGCAGGAACTTCTTAGGAAGAAAGATAAGAAGTTAGCAATATCCTTTAACTCTACTTTCCGCTATATAGATGACGTACTTTCACTAAACAATTCAAAATTTGGTGACTATGTGGATCGCATCTATCCCATCGAATTGGAGATAAAGGATACTACAGATACAGTTAAGTCGGCTTCATATCTTGACTTACATCTAGAAATTGACAATGAGGGTCGGTTGAAGACAAAACTTTACGACAAAAGAGATGATTTCAGCTTTTCAATTGTGAACTTTCCATTTCTAAGTAGCAACATTCCAGCAGCACCTGCATACGGGGTATACATCTCCCAATTGATACGATATTCCCGTGCTTGCATTTCCTATCATGATTATCTTGATAGAGGGTTACTGCTCACAAGGAAGCTATTAAACCAAGAGTTCCAAATGGTGAAGTTGAAATCATCCCTTCGTAAATTTTACGGACGCCATCACGAGCTGGTTGACCGTTATGGTTGATTGATTGATTGTTGGTTGCTTAACGTCCAGTGGCAATTATTTCATGCATATTCAGGACGAGAACAAGTTCACAATAAATACAATAGGTAGGTTGATATAATAGAGGCCATCTGGGATGATGGTCGGAGAAATTTGGACTGCCACCGGAAAAAAAGGGTATATTGGATAGGGACAGAAATTTTGCCTTGCAACAGGCCACCTACGGACCCCTCAAAGAGTTGTTGCAAGGGTTCTTAACGTGCAAAGAGCGTGGCACTCTCTTTACACGAGGCATCGGATTTAACGTCCCCCTTCTGACCGGACGTGACTGCGAACTTGATACATCCCGCACAGCCAAACGGACGCCCCACTACGGCAAGCGTTTTACTGCCGGTCGGGAGAAGACCAAGTGACCATATTTCTATACCCCAGTCACCCTTGGGGAGACCGTTATGGAATAACTGTTTCACAAATGATATCGGATATGTTCCTTACGTCGTAACTACAATCCCCTTCCATTTCATGAATTTGACCTACCGAATTAGACTATTTACCGGATTTGTAATCACATAAGCAACACGACGGGTGCCGCATGTGGAACAGGATCTGCTTACCCTTCCGGAGCACCTGAGATCACCCCTAGTTTTTGGTGGGGTGTTGTTTATTCTTTAGTTTTCTATGTTGTGTCATGTGTACTATTGTTTTTCTGTTTGTCTTTTTCATTTTTAGCCATGGAGTTGTCAGTTTGTTTTAGATTTACGAGTTTGACTGTCCCTTTGGTGTCTTTCGTCCCTCTTTTACTAGAGATCAGCAAAACTAAGCAAAGCCCATATTGCATAGTCAGCTATAAAAGGCCCCGATAAGACAATGTAAAACAATTCAAACGAGAAAACTAACGGCATTATTTATGTCACAAGATGGACGAAAAGGGTTGTCCTGAAAATAATACTTACAGACTACTAGTACATCATGTAATAGGCAGAGGTTTAGGCAATTCCATCCAAGCATTCACACCATATTACTAGTATTGGGTTTATCATTGAATTGATTTGCCGACACGGGACATCATCTAAAGTCATCAATGATGGAGGCAGAGAATTTTTAACCACCAGAAACAATTTCTACCTGGTGAGCCAATCAAAATATGTTGGGACAAGATGGTACACAGATGAACAGGACAATTCATTATTACATACTATATTTGGAAAGGTGTCTAAAAGGTAAAGAGAAGGCAGACAGTGCTCTTTGCAAATAGCCTTTGGCGTTAATATTGAGTCACTGATAAGGTCTTTGCGTCGGAACTAAACACATTTATTCTAAAAACAGTTGTTGGCATGACACGGGTTATGTTCTTCTCATATATGTTATGATGGTATGATACTAAACCCCTTACGGGAAGGATTGTGCCTGATGTTCATATGATGAAATCATAATCTTTCAGTCAGTTTAATTGAAGTCTGGAGCTGGCATGTCAGTTAACTGCTAGTAGTCTGTTGTTATTTATGTATTATTGTCATTTTGTTTATTTTCTTTGGTTACATCTTCTGACATCAGACTCGGACTTCTCTTGAACTGAATTTTAATGTGCGTATTGTTATGCTTTTACTTTTCTACACTGGTTAGAGGTATAGGGGGAGGGTTGAGATCTCACAAACATGTTTTACCCCGCCGCATTTTTACGCCTGTCCCAAGTCAGGAGCCTCTGGCCTTTGTTAGTCTTGTATTATTTAAATCTTAGTTTCTTGTGTACAATTTGGAAATTAGTATGGCGTTCATAATCACTGAACTAGTATATATTTGTTTAGGGGCCAGCTGAAGGACGCCTCCGGGTGCGGGAATTTCTCGCTACATTGAAGACCTGTTGGTGACCTTCTGCTGTTGTGTTTTTTTTATTTTGGTCGGGTTGTTGTTTCTTTGACACATTCCCCATTTCCATTCTCAGTTTTATTAGAAAGTACTTGACACCAAAACCAACTACAAAGAGCCAGACACCTACTGCAAATAGCCAGATTTGTTAAATCTTTTTGAACTCGCCAGTGACAATGTTTCAAATAATCTCTACTGCACATGGTTTCTGTATGGTTGGTATAGTACAAGTCTGTTCTCACGTTGGGGTATTTATATTTGCCTTAGATGAATTTGGCCATTTATTTTTAGGTATTTTTGACATATAACTTTTCAATGGTTTCGGTACTTATACATCTTTGAATTTAAAATGTTTGGCTCTGAGAGTTCCTGATGAAATTAAATCCAGAACAGCGCTTCGGACGCAAGCAATTCTTAACTCAAAGTTTTTGAAGAAAAAAAAATCGCGAATTTTATTGACGAGACTGGCTTTCAAATTTTAAATGCACATCACGAGTATCCCATTGCAAATACACATTTCTATTTGTGCTGTATCTTTGTTGTATATGATTTTGAAAACCGAAAATTGAGTCAGATTTACTTCGGTCTTTTTCTGAGTTCGAATTGGCACGTATGAGTGCTTAATACTGAATATTAATACTCTAAATGCATTTTTAAATTTTTGAACATCGTTTCCCCCCATATTGTAATATCATAATAGTGTATGGTGAAAGATCAATTGAAGAAATGTCTTTTTAATGGCCTGACAGTCCCGCCGCTTGTTGTATTCAAATTTACTTCCTGCTTTAACGATCTAGTTTGAAAACCTTTTGTTATTGAACTTTCTGAGTGATCCTATCATTATTTAAAGCTAGTTAACAACAGGCAATTTCTAACCTAGTAAAAATGTACCTGTAGATTGGGATGTCCTCAATTTAAACTTTACAGAGAACTAATCATTTGTAAATCAAAATGAGACTCAGTGACCATTCCCCCTATCATGACTCATTATTAATGTCCAAAGTGCGAAATAAATATTCAGGAGGTCCTGATATTTGAACAGTTTTGTATGTATCTGTTTTTTTTTCAATTTTTTAATTGTTTTGTGTAAACATTGAACGACAAAATTTCTTCTTGAGTTACGTGTTAAAATGCCTGAATCTTGTTAACAATTTAAGTGGCAGAAACCAGTTTTTTTTTACACCAATTCACGTGCTAGTGTAGGCCAAATTTAAAAAAAAAAAATCTGGAAATAAATCTGCTAGATTTAAACATGCTTTGATATTTATTTTTTTGGAGTTTCAGAATTGATAATAAATGACAGTGCAGAAAGAAATTCTAACCAATGTTTATTACACGGTTTCCTTATCCCGCATTAAATATAAAACAAGAGTTCACTGCCAATGAGTGTTGTTTTATTGAGCGCGGCAGGAGAGCAGTTGAAAATGTTATTCCATGTTTTGCAAATGATCATAGAAACTGTAGAAGATATTCTGGTGTTTGCTCTGCTCATCTATCCATGTATAATACAAGCCACTTGCCATATGCCAGGCATTTGGGACTGAACCAGAATCACATAATTAAATTTGAATCAGTATTAGCAAAATACTTTTCCAACTCTGAGATACAGAAAATTTCCCGTCTTTCAACAACCAACCAGAGTGAAAGTTTACACAGTAAGGTATTTTCATTTGCACCAACAAATACTATTTGGACAAGAAATTTTGAAGGTTTATGTCATTCTGCCATCTATTCCTCATCTCTGGGAAATGGGAAATCCTGTAAATTACTTGCAAGCGCCATAGGACTGAAATACAGAAAGACGGATCCATTTATTAAAAATATGAGACTGCGGGACAAAACGGGTGAATATCACACACTCAGAAAAACTACTCGTCAGTACAAGTTTATCAGATTCAAATATAGGCGAAACAAAGGAAACAGGAAGTTGATGGCAAACACATTATTTAACTGTGCCAATGAAAACATAATTAACGAACATCAATACGTCAACAGGAGAGACTTTACCTGAAGTTACAATAAACATTTTGAGTATCCATAGTGCAACAAACATCAATACGTCAACAGGAGAGACTTTACCTGAAGTTACAATTAACATTTTGAGTATCCATAGTGCAACAAACATCAATACGTCAACAGGAGAGATTTTACCTGAAGTAACAATAAACATTTTGAGTATCCATAGAGCAACAAACATCAATACGTCAACAGGAGAGACTTTACCTGAAGTTACAATAAACATTTTGAGTATCCATAGTGCAACAAACATCAATACGTCAACAGGAGAGACTTTACCTGAAGTTACAATAAACATTTTGAGTATCCATAGTGCAACAAACATCAATACGTCAACAGGAGAGACTTTACCTGAAGTTACAATAAACATTTTGAGTATCCATAGTGCAACAAACATCAATACGTCAACAGGAGAGACTTTACCTGAAGTAACAATATACATTTTGCCTATCCATAGTGCAACAAACATCAATACGTCAACAGGAGAGACTTTACCTGAAGTTACAATATACATTTGACGTATCCATAGTGCAACAAACATCAATAGGTCAACAGGAGAGACTTTACCTGAAGTTACAATATACATTTGACGTATCCATAGTGCAACAAACATCAATACGTCAACAGGAGAGACTTTACCTGAAGTAACAATATACATTTTGCGTATCCATAGTGCAACAAACATCAATACGTCAACAGGAGAGACTTTACCTGAAGTTACAATATACATTTGACGTATCCATAGTGCAACAAACATCAATAGGTCAACAGGAGAGACTTTACCTGAAGTTACAATATACATTTGACGTATCCATAGTGCAACAAACATCAATACGTCAACAGGAGAGACTTTACCTGAAGTAACAATATACATTTTGCGTATCCATAGTGCAACAAACATCAATACGTCAACAGGAGAGACTTTACCTGAAGTTACAATATACATTTGACGTATCCATAGTGCAACAAACATTCTGCATTATTTTAGCGCCTGTAATTTACACTTTGTGTGGTTCTAAAGATACATGTTCATTCCTTACACATAGTTCATTGTGACAAACATGTGAAACATTCAATTTATGATCCATTGGTTTAAAATTGTCATTCATAAAATAGCCGAGTCTATGAGCATGAATTTTAATATTTTCCCCTCTAAATCTCGTTTCATAAACTCCATAGCCTCTTTTCTGTTGCCCTGTCCAGATCAAACATTTTTGTTTCAAAAACAGAGAAAGCTCTTTTTTTCAATTGGTGTAAGATTCCATTTTAAAAAGTATGACATTGGATTGTGTCAGAGTCTGAAAATATTTAATGCAACAGAAATGGGTGGATCATGCTTGTAATGTGAAAGGTTGTTAAGTGGGATATTGTACAATAGATGGCAATAAAAAATTGAGAAGAAGTATATGTGCAAACGGTGGTGAAAAAGTGATAAATGATGAGGGTTTGACTATTCAATGTTGCTGCAAAAAGGATCCCGAGGGAATTACTACAAACCAAACAAGTAGGAGCATCTGGTGTTTGTTAGTCTTGTATGATTTTATTTAAGTTTCTTGTGTACAATTTGGAAATTAGTATGGCGTTCATTATCACTGAAATCCCCAAGGGTGACTGGGGTATAGAAATATGGTCACTTGGTCTTCTCCCGACCGGCAGTAAAACGCTTGCCGAAGTGGGGCGTCCGTTAGGCTGTGCGGGATGTATCAAGTTCGCAGTCACGTCCGGTCAGAAGGGAGACGTTAAATCCGATGTCTCGTGTAAGGAGAGTGCCACGCTCTTTGCACGTTAAGAACCCTTGCAACAACTCTTTGAAGGGTCCGTAGGTGGCTTGTTGCAAGGCAAAATTTCTGTCCCTATCCAATATACTTTCCTTTTCCGGTGGCAGTCCAAATTTCCCCGACCATCATCCCAGATGGCCTCTATTGTACAACCTACCTATTGTATTTATTGTGAACTTGTTCTCGTCCTGAATATGCATGAAATATTTGCCACTGGACGTTAAGCAACCAACAATCAATCAATCATTATCACTGAACTAGTATATATTTGTTTAGGGGCCAACTGAAGGACGCCTCCGGGTGCGGGAATTTTTCGCTACATTGAAGACCTGTTGGTGACCTTCTGCTGTTGTTTTTTTTTCTATTGTCGGGTTGTTGTCTCCTTGACATATTCCCCATTTCCATTCTCAAATTTAAGTAATTAGGATTAATGCTGATTATCTGTTTGAATTGGATTTTTATAATAAAATATGAGGCAAGTACGAATATAAAATAAATCAGCAAATCCTTATTATATCTGTGTTAAGAGTGTAAAATGGCATCCATTTTTCTAAATTAGCATATATATTTTTATGGGGCGTTAAAGGCAAATATTTAGCCTTGGGATGTTTTCTGCTCTTTCGTAAAGTTATTATCTATTATCTAAATTTTTCAGTCAAGTAGTCTTTTTGGTTTTTGTTGAAGCGCTAGAACTTTCTTTCTGTCTTGAGGGCCTAACCAAGTGTCAAGCTATTATCTGACTCTTCCATCTGTTTGGTCTCAGCAGATAAATTTAACACACCTCTCAAAAAGGAAGACTGATAGTTTTTCATAATATTTTTTCTTTGTGATTATTGTTTAAGGATAGAGTTCATGTTTGAAAGTTTTTGGCCTTGTGCCATTTAATTCTTGTTGTATATCTTCAGGCGTTGATTCATCACCCTCTAGTTCATTCTAGAGGTCTAAGTCTGTCAAGGTGGTCTTGGTATGTGTCCCTAGCCATTTTCACTGAAAAATGTAATTAGATATAGGAAGATGTGGTGTGAGTGCCAATGAGACAACTCTCAATTGTTTATTTAAAGCTGTGGTTGGTTCAAGAATATTTCTAACACAATTGTCATTACATATTGGAAATGTTCTTGACCAAATGACCGATTTAAGATAACATAAATATAGTTTTAAAAATATTATCAAAATGTCAGTAAACTGTAGAAAAAAGTAAAAACACAAAAATACCGAACTCTGAGGAAAATTCAAAAAGGAAAATCCAAAATCAAAAGGCTAAATCAAAAGTCCAAACACATCAAACGAATGGATAACAACTGTCATATTCCTGACTTGGTACAGGCATTTTCTAATGTAGAAAATTATCAATACACCGATGGTAGGTTTGCTTTTCATTCTATAAAAATATCTACGATTTAAGGTTTCATCAAATACAAGTATCAACAAAAACTAACTGAAACATTATCCACAAGTTAACTGAAACATTATCCACAAGTTGTGGTTGGTTCATGTTTACAATAGATACACATGTCAATTCAAAATAGAAAATTGTTCATGTTTACATTAGATACACATGTCAATTCAAAATAGAAAATTGTTTATGTTTACATTAGATACACATGTCAATTCAAAATAGAAAATTGTTCATGTTTACATTAGATACACATGCCAATTCAAAATAGAAAACTGTTCATGTTTACATTAGATACATATGTCAATTCAAAATAGAAAATTGTTCATGTTTATATTAGATACACATGTCAATTCAAAATAGAAAAAATTGTTCATGTTTACATTAGATACACATGTCAATTCAAAATAGTAAATTGTTCATGTTTACATTAGATACACATGTCAATTCAAAATAGAAAATTGTTCATGTTTACATTAGATACACATGTCAATTCAAAATAGAAAATTGTTCATGTTTACATTAGATACACATGTCAATTCAAATTCATTACTAGTTGAAATGACTAATCTGCTTTACTCTTTTCTCCAGATGATGATAATCGCTTTATAACTGTAATTATAACATTTGGTCTATCAACACAAGCATACATAGTTGTAATGGTTTTCATTTAAAGAAGGTCTGTTATTTCTTTTATCATTAGTTTAATAAGCTGTTACGGCGACAAATTTTGCATCTGGGAAAGCCAACCTTAGTTTGCTGGTTTTTATGTAGTCCGGTTGAAATTCATGTCCAAACTTACCACACATTGTGCCTCATCTATAAACATGTGAGTAATTCCTTTTTCCCAAAAATCTGAACATAAAATATCACATGTTGCGTTCTTCAAGATATCCTCTGGGTGACAAAGTATGTAGGTATACCTACTTTTCAAGATATCGTCAGAACCTGGAATAAAACATTTTGATATGTTTTCTTGTGTGTATCAAGACTTTTTAATTTAGATTAAACAATAAAACTAATTCATAGTAAGGATATAGTACAATATTAGATATGGGTGTTGCATTCAACTCCTTTCATTGGATATGACGATCACGTGTTTCACAAGTTATTTGTTGTCTGCTCTATGGTAGGGTTAATGAAGTTGTCTCGTGTCACATTCCTTTTTTCCATTCCCATTTTTATTGTATCTACTGTTACCTATATTCATTGTTGATGCTATGTTTCTATTTTTATGTATACTGCCAGACTTAACTAATCGTTCAGATCGGTAATCGAACACTAATCGATCATATTTGATCAGTACTCGATTGATGACTTGAAGTCATCGATCAGTATTCGATCAAACTCTCTCGGGAGTTTGATCGATTAGTGATCGATAAGATTACTGATCGATTTAAGACCGATTACTGATGGATTAGTGATTGATTAATGACAGATTATTGATTTTATTATTATTGAGAAAACAATGCTATTCCAGAAATGAGCCATATGAAAGACATCAGTTGTGAAATAAAAATTCCATGGATATATTTTCACCATTGCCAAAATTATCTGGAATTCCAGGATTTACTCAGAAATACATGTTTATACAGTATACAGTCGTAACCAAGAGAAGCGTATCTAAAAGATTAGTCCTAACATATTACTGATTAAAAACTACATTTTTGTAGGTTTACCCGTGTATAATTAGTTCTAATAACTATGACGTCTTGAAAGGCTATTGTATTTTTTCTTTTACACCTGAAATGAGCCATATGAAATGAGCCATATGAAAGACATCAGTTGTGAAATAAAAGTTCCATGGAAATATTTTCACCATTGCCAAAATTTTCTGGAATTCTAGAATTTAAAATCTTTTCACTGCTAAGAAGAAGATACTGGAATTTTTTTTCTCATGATTTTGTCAATATGTCTGGAAATTTCAGTGTAAAGGTTAGAACCAATACCTATGGAAGACATCAGTTTTTATTAACCGGATTTTTGTGACAAAAATGTCTGTTATTGATTTGGCGATGTACGGCGGGCAGTCGGGCGTCAACCAAAATGTTGTCCGTGCATTTACTCATGAACCGTTCATCCAAAGATTTTAGAATTTTAATATGTTGATACTGTTGATATTGACGATTTTCACTTTCACCGTTCATCAGTTATGGTTCTTGTGATATTGCCAGGACACAAATAAATATTAATAAATCCGGTTTGCTGTCGTTGTGACAGCCTCTAGTTTTTTTTTTAGTTTTGAATGTATGTTTCTTTCTAAATATGCAAAAAACATCCAGGATTTACTCAGTAATACATGTTTATACAGTATACAGTCGTAACCAACAGAAGTGTATCTAAAAGCTTAGTCTTAACATATTACTGATTAAAAACTACATTTTTGTAGGTTTACCCGTGTATATTAGTACAATAACTATGACGTCTTGAAAGGCTATTGTATTTTTTTTCTTTCACGCCTTTCATTGACGGACGGCGTCAAAGCAAAATTTAAAATAGCCATCCAAGATGTCATAGTTATTGATATAAAAACCCTAATTTTTATATGGGTGCATAGTACATGTAACAAATTTGGTTGTAGAGGGGTATAAATGCAGCACAAACAACATTTTCAAAAAGAGTGAACAAATAGATTTTAACAACAACATTTGACTTGAATCGAATATAGTAGTATATATATACTTCCATGGTTTGATAAATATTTGATGCCTTTTAAGTTAATGACCTTTGCTAACACATCAAAATTAATTTTGACATATAATATCAAGGAATTGTATATTTACAATTCCTTGATAATATCAGCTTCAGACACTTATGATGTTACTAGAAAATGAAAATTTCAACCAAGTTAATATATATTAAAATCTGTATTTGTCATATACATGTATAAGGATTAATCAACACAAATAAATTGTGCAATTTGATATATCCTTAACTTTATGATGAAAATTAGGGTTTTTCCTATAACATTATTAACTAATGCCAGATTTTAGGTCACAACTAAATAGCCAGAACATTTACCAATTGACAGAAAATTGATACATCATTTATTCAAACACACTTGTTTGTCTTCACAGCAGGATAATTTCTAATTACCACAATACTGTAGAAGACTTACCAGAAATGACCAGCTGTGGACTATGACTCTAGAGTGGGGTGCTCATTTTCGCCATATCTTCCCATGTTTTCTACAGGTTATGTTCAGGTCTATATGTTTTTGAAGTATACTGATATTTCTATATGAATATAACTTCAAATGCAAAACATTCCTAAGCTTGAAAACATGTTTGTTTGAAAATAATCATCTGTAAAGTTAGATTAAAGGGTGCTTGAAATTTCCTGAAGTTTTGTCAATGGGGGGCACATATTCGCCGTTTTTACACATCTATCTAAAACCAAATAAATGCAGCTTCTTATAATATTAATCAAATAAATTTCATTATAGATGAACAGCAGACATTTCAAAGGTGTAAAAAACAGAAATTTAGGCCAATCAGTCAAAAAATTACTAAGAAAAAAATCTTTGAAAATCCTGTTTTTCATTCATGAAATTGACCGAAAATTGTTGTCTGTTTTTCGATCTTTTGCAGTTAGTGCCATAATGTTGTTAAAGTTTAAAAAAATAATCATTTTTGTTATAAAATTATAATATATCAGCATATTTTCTTCCATTTCAGCCATCCTTTGAAGTGTTTATACCTCAAAATCATAAAACGGCGAAATTGTGTCCCCGGCGAATATGGGCCTCCCACTCTACTATGGATTGCAAAATACTGATAAAAATAAATGGATTGTTATCAGAGTCAGTGGAAAACTGTCTATTGACTTTTGAATTTACATACAGAAGATCCCCCCTTTTTTCTAAATTTTAAAATAGTCTTAATACATTAAGGCAATAGTAGAGTATTTGTGGTTAGTGTTTTATTTTCACATGAAAGCATATATTACTAAAGATAAGTAAAATGAATATGAATAAAAAATAAAAAATGTTTTTAAAAAGAATTGAGTATGTGCCTGCTGAGTGTGGCTGTCACAAGTCAGGAGCCTGTAATTCAGTGATTGTCGTTTGTTTATGTGTTACCTATTTGTTTTTAAATAAATAAGGCCGTTATATCCTCTTATGATTTGTATTGTTCTGGCCTTTAATTGATACGGTGTAGCAATGTTAAAAGAGTTTTTCTGGAAATGTGTTGATTAAAGGTAAACTTTCAGCATGCACAGAGACTACCCCTTCTGTTTGTCTTTTTTTTATTACTGTTTTAATTTATTGATTTTTTTCATAATTTTGTAAAATTTGTTAATTTGAATTTAGATTTTTAGTTTTTTTTTGATTTTCTAACTATTTCAACCTATTTCAATAAATGTTGAATTAAGTGTTTCCTGGTAGAATTTTGTCTTATAAGAATATCAGTTTACATGTGAGGTTTACATGATGGTGGTCATTAATTAGTTCTGCACAGTGAAATATTTTGAAGGAATTGTGAACTTCATACAAACTATTTTATAGGTCATTTCATTAATTCACAAATGTTTTATTTCTTTTGAATCCTATAGATATTTTTTAATGGGATATGATACACAATGTAGCACCTATTGAATAATCTGTTTTAATAAGATGCCAGTTTTTCCTGAATACTTTTTGAATTTCTTCTGCTTGAGGATGATAATATGTAATGAATGATACATAACATCTATTTTAAACTTTTTCCCTTTTCTTAATTTTATCTTTTCTGTAATGGAATTTGGTAGAATTTGGTTTACCAATTTCAGTTAATAAAATAGTATTTCAATAAAGAATTTTCTTTCTGGTTAGTGTTTTTATGTAAATGAATACCTTTGCTTAAATAAAGGATTTAAAGTTCCAAATGGGTTGGTTTGGGTTTTTTATGAAGATGTTGGAATTTTTCTGTTTTTTTATAGCAGTTACATATTTCATGATAAAATCTTGAAATTTAGATGGAGGTAACGTTTTCAACTTGCATGTTTATTTCACAAGTGTCTGAAACTAATTAGATGTCAGAATCTTTTAATGTTTGTTAATGTATAGTGTGGTCAAATCAATTATCTCTAAATCAATTTTCCCATGCAATTTTCCCAGCTATTTATTTCCAGATAATTTTGGCAATGGTGAAAATATATCCATGGAATTTTTATTTCACAACTGCTGTCTTCCATAAGAGGATGGGTTATTTCTGGAATAGCATTGTTTTCTCGATAATAATAAAATCACTAATCTGTCAATAATCAATCACTAATCCATCAGTAATCGGTCTTAAATCAATCAGCAATCTTATCGATCACTAATCGATCAAACTCCTGAGAGAGTTTAATCGATTACTGATCGATGACTTCAAGTCATCAATCGATTACTGATCAAATATGATCGATAAGTGTTCGATCACTGATCTGATCGATTAGTTAAGTCTGGATACTGGTGGTCAATATAAGAATTTATTGTTGAAGATAGCACTTCATTCATGCCATTGGTGCTAGGGAACGAACAAATAGATTCAGAGGAATGGATGTTACAATTTCAAACATGTTTCAACCAGATTTTTTAAAGGTAATATAAAATTATCAGCCAAAAGGACAATCATCAAACATAATTCATCAATGAAAAATATAACAACAACCCTGCTACATATCAAACTTCCGACGACAGTACTTGAGGAAATCCACCAAGTTTCACTCAACAAGATCATGCTAAAAAAATGTAATGGAAAATGACAGGCAAAATCACAACTAAATGTACTGTCTGTTCCATGAAATGAGGAATGAATCTTAAAAGGTAGTTTCAATTTGCAAAATAAATGCCGTTGAACAAAACCGACCCCTTTAGATACAGAAACAAAACCGACCCTTTTAGATACAGAGTTGAAAGCATTTTGTATTGCTATAGATAAAGAAGACCTCATAAATCAAACAGATGATTTTGAAGACTTTATGCTGACCTTCACAAAAATGATACTGACACATGCTAATAACATAGTTACTAGTATCTGCATCCAGGCTAATTTTACAATATACAATACTTCAAAGGACAAGGTACGATAAGCATCAGAGTACGGGCTTCTAATTTTGTTTAAATTTAAAAAAAATTGCCATTAATCATAATACAATAGTTATATAGTTGAAAACCTATATTTTTATAAACATCAATAGATTTTTCAACTTCCGTTGATATTATTCATGCTATGTTGTTGTAAACACAAAATAAGAAAAAAATGGTCCCCTCAAATCAAACTTTTCGACCAGCCTGGATGTAACCTTCTACTATCCTTTAAAAGTAAGTTTTCTAGCTGCTCTGACTTTATAAATGTCTTTTCTTTCGTTCACATTTTTGTGTGGATCGCTTCTAAAATTATATGTCTTACAGTGTCTCCAGTTTTAATTGTATGACAAATTTCAATCAAAGCTAACTGGCAAGCAAAAAGTCAACAGCCATGTACAGGTCTTTTGGCAACTTTTAAAGGAGAACCTACGGACTGTGCTAAAAAATATTGGTGCCACACTAGACAAGTATAATTGATGACAACATATTATTTGTCATCTTAAATGCATTTGTTTTGCAAAAAGACCACAGGGCACAGACTCTCCATATAGACGAGGAAGAGGTTCAGAACCCCACACCACCAAAGAAGCTTAAAATTAGCGAAGTTGCACGACAAGCTTATGAAGAGTATACGAAAAGCATAGAAAGGAGCAAACAGTTAGAAGCCAAATTAGACAAGTGTATGGACAAGCCTTTGAACAGTGATTAAATTAATTTACTTTCTATTGTTTCTTGAAAAAAAAAGCTTTATCATTTGTTTTGAATTATTGGTCTTTAAACTGATCAGCTTTAGTCACCTCATATGACCCTACAATGAGATGTTTGACAAAATGTTTGTTAGATCGGATACTGTACAAAATGTTGCTTTAAAGTCATGTTTTATATTATTGGCCATTACACCAACAACGAGTCGAGTATTTTTTTAGCCAATCTAGGTTAATTTCACCTAATAGAGATTTTTATGTATCAGGAGGATTTAACTCAAGTCCTACTTGTAGGCCTGATCAATCATCGGTGGTAACACCAAATAGAGATGTCTCAAAAAGACAGGACTCAACATATAGGCCTGTTCCGTCTACTAGTGGTCGGTCCAGACAAAATTCCTCATGTAGTAAGTGTTCTATGGCATTTTTATGATGTATGTATCATTCTAGAGACATACATTTATTTAATGATGAGCACTTTAAACTCTTTTAAAAAGAAAATTGTTTAATAATCAAGTAAAATGTTACAAGCTTGTGAATGCAATAAATTAGTACTCACAATTTCAAAAATAAAAATCACAATTTGGTCTGAAATCTTGTAAAGTGTATGTTATATTTATTGATTTTCTGTAAATAAGGTATACAAAACTTTATCATGTTTTAATAACTCCTTATACATGTGTTATACATGTTATAGGTGAACATAATAGCAGGCAATAATTTCTGATTATCCAAAACATCATTACCAGTATGTCTGTCCCAAGAATTTGTGAAGATGACATTAAACCTTCAGTTGATAATATGTTTAGTTAACAGGTACAACGAAGACCTGTAGTGTTTATTGCACCCAGTGTATTTAAGTATGAGATAAAAAAAAAAAAAAAAAAAAAAAAGTATGCACAGCATACCAGGACAATTGTAGATCTGCTTACACTTCCGGAGCACCTGAGATCACCCCTAGTTTTTGGTGGGGTTCGTGTTGTTTATTCTTTAGTTTTCTATGTTGTGTCATGTGTACTATTGTTTTTCTGTTTGTCTTTTTCATTTTTAGCCATGGCGTTGTCAGTTTGTTTTAGATTTACGAGTTTGACTGTCCCTTTGGTGTCTTTCGTCCCTCTTTTGTAGAACTTACTTTCATCATAAAAATAGGCTATTTGATACTTTGTCCAGCTCAGCAAATGAATTCTCTAAGATTTGTTTATTAATTTGTCTTGTCATTATAGAAAACTAAAGAATAAACAACACGAACCCCACCAAAAACTAGGGGTGATCTCAGGTGCTCCGGAAGGGTAAGCAGATCCTGCGCCACATGTGACACCGTCGTGTTGCTAATGTAATTACAAATCCGGTAAATAGTCTAATTCGGTAGGTCACATTCATGAAAGTGAAGGGGATTGTATTGATGACGTAAGGAACATATCCGATATCATTTGTGAAACGGTTAATCCATAACGGTCAACCAACTCGTGATGGCGTCCGTAATGGGGTCCGTAAAATTTAAGAAGGGATGATTTCAACTTCACCATTTGGAACTCTTGGTTTTATAGCTTCCGTGTGAGCAGTAACCCTCTATCAAAAAAAATCATGATAGGAAATGCAAGCACGGGATATATACCCCGTACGCAGGTGCCGCTGGAATGTTGCTACATTAGAAAAGTTCACAATTGGAAAGCTGAAATCATCTCTTTTGTCGTAAAGTTTTGTTTTCAACCTACCCTCATTGTCAATTTCTAGATGCAAGTCAAGATATGAAGCCGACTTAACTGTATCTGTAGTTTCCATTATCTCCAATTCGATGGGATAGATACGTTCCACATAGTCACCAGATGTTACCTTCAGTTCCAAGAGAAAACCAGATGCTCCGCAGGGCGTAGCTTTATACGACCGCAGAGGTTGAACCCTGAACGGTTGGGGCAAGTATGGACACAACATTCAAGCTGGATTCAGCTCTAAATTTGGATTGTGATTAAATAGTTGACACAGCATAGGTTTCTGACACAGAATGAATGTGTTCTAATGAAATTAAAAATTTTGTTTTCTCTTAGAGCAATTCACTATGCTGTTGAATATTATTCCTCTCAAAAAGATGTTTGAAGAAATTTTCTTTTTATTTATGAAATTTCAAATGAGAAAATTGAACCCAATTTTTTTAATCACATCCCCCTTTCCCTTATTCCAAAACTAATCTCAATTAAAATTTCTAATGGAGTTTGCAACAATTACTACTCATTTAAATACATCATAAAATATTAAGATGTAAAAAAAACTGCTTGTTATCACTGAATGGTAAAGATTATTTTAATTTATCAGTTGGTAGTAAAAAGTGAATATACATTGTATTGCATATTGTATATATAACAAAGATTTAAGTTGATTCTGGACAAAGAAAGATAACTCCAAATAAAAAAAATTCTTACAATTAGATATTTCTTGCTTACTATTCTGGACAAAGAAAGATAACTCTAATTAAAAACAAAATTGCTATTTTGCAATAAGATATTTCTTGCCATTGCGCAATACTGTGCAATTGAAAAGACTTGCTATTGCACAAAACTTAATATAATAATTTTAGATCCTGATTTGGACCAACTTGAAAACTGGGCCCATAATCAAAAATCTAAGTACATGTTTGGATTCAGCATATCAAAGAACCCCAAGATTTCAATTTTTGTTAAAATCAAACTTAGTTTAATTTTGGACCCTTTGGACTTTAATGTAGACCAATTTGAAAACAAGACCAAAAATGAGGAATCTACATACACAGTTAGATTTGGCATATCAAAGAACCCCCTTTATTCAATTTTTGATGAAATCAAACAAAGTTTAATTTTGGACCCCGATTTGGACCAACTTGAAAACTGGGCCGATAATCAAGAATCTAAGTACATTTTTAGATTCAGCATATCAAAGAACCCAACCGATTATTTTTTTGTCAAAATCAAACGAAGTTTAATTTTGGACCTTTTGGACCTTAATGTAGACCAATTTGAAAACGGGACCAAAAGTTAAAAATCTACCTACACAGTTAGATTCGGCATATCAAAGAACCCCAATTAATCAATTTTGATGAAATCAAACAAAGTTTAATTTTGGACCCTTTGGGCCCCTTATTCCTAAACTGTTGGGACCAAAACTCCCAAAATCATTACCAACCTATCTTTTATGGTCATAAACCTTGTGTTTAAATTTCATAGATTTCTATTTACTTATACTAAAGTTATGGTGCGAAAACCAAGAAAAATGCTTATTTGGGTCCCTTTTTGGCACCTAATTCCTAAACTGTTGGGACCTAAACTCCCAAAATCAATACCAACCTTCCGTTTGTGGTCATAAACATTGTGTTTAAATTTCATTATTTTCTATTTACTTAAACTAAAGTTATTGTGCGAAAACCAAGAATAATGCTTATTTGGGCCCTTTTTTGGCCCCTTATTCCTACACTGTTGAAACCAAAACTCCCAAAATCAATCCCAACCTTTCTTTTGTGGTCATAAACCGTGTGTCAAAATTTCATAGATTTCTATTAACTTAAACTAAAGTTATAGTGCAAAAACCAAGAAAATGCTTATTTGGGCCCTTTTTGGCCCCTAATTCCTAAAATGTTGGGACCAAAACTCCCAAAATCAATACCAACCTTCCTTTTGTGGTCATAAACCTTGTGATAAAATTTTATAGATTTATATTCACTTTTACTAAAGTTAGAGTGCGAAAACTAAAAGTATTCGGACGACGACGACGACGACGACGACGACGACGACGCCAACGTGATAGCAATATACGACGATTTTTTTTTCAAAATTTGCGGTCGTATAAAAAAGTGGCAGATGACAGAACCAAACTTACAGATGACATAAACAGTTTGACAACTCGTAAAAAGCCTGTTGCCCCTTATTTTGTGTCATTTTTTTTTTCAGAATGCTTTAGTTCTTACAAAAGGCTTGTTGCCATCAAATTTCACACAGAAAAGTGCCACAATCATGAGAGAGTATGTGACGGCTCAAAAAATAGAGAATGCCCAGAAGCCTGGACAACAGAAGACCAATCGTGACACGATGGATTGTAAAAAGCCGCAGAAGGACAAATGAGATGTTTGTGGTCGTTGGTCATATTTTTCATTTATTTTATATTATTTATTTACAAATTATGGAGGAGTACAAAGGAGATATTTCCCTTTGGATGAGCTCTGCAACAATGGGGGTTATAGCTCCAATTACTGATGTAAAGTCATCCGAATGGAGATGATGGAAACAATAAGAAACCATTCAGGGATAGAAGTAAGTTTTAACATTGAATACATGTACAAGTTTATAACAATAAACAATGAAATACCTATGAAAAAGCTCCATTTTTACTTCCAATCACTAACCTTTGAAATGAACTTTCTTATGAATGCATAGAAAATAATAACAGAGGTATATATAGATAGATAAAAGATTAATCTTTTGAATGAATGCAATATTTTTATTATGCAATCATTATGTAATTAATTATTACGTAATAAGTGGCAAAATCTAGGTAAGTTCACTTGAATGAATTTAGCTCTATCATCTCTTGTACTATACAGAAAATTTTAACGAAATCTTAAGCAACACATCATAGGCTTCAAAAGGGTGTCTCAGATTGTCTCTATGGTATTCCATTCTCTTATAAACCTCTAATTAGTGTAAACATCCTAACCACATAAAAGAAGATAATGTTTAATTAGGTGTAAAATTTGTTCTATACATTCTATCTGAAATCTGAGACACCCTTTGGTTACATAATTGTTTTCATAATACTAACATTGCATTAATTTGAAGGAATAATCTGTTAGCTATCCAAAACTACCTCTTTTATAAATTTTCAAGCATTATTAAGAAAGTTACAGCATTTTAAAACTTGGGAGTTATAATATATATATCTTTGTATTGTGGTACCTTAATCTCTTTTGATAGTAAAAGTTAATGATTGATTGATTGTTGGTTGCTTAACGTCCAGTGGCAAATATTACATGCATATTCAGGACGAGAACAAGTTAACAATAAATACAATAGGTAGGTTGTTATAATGGAGGATGATGGTCGGGGAAATTTGGACTGCCACTGGAAAATGAGGGTATACTGGATAGACAGAAATTTTGCCTTGCAACAGGCCACCTACGGACCCCTCAAAGAGTTGTTGCAAGGGTTCTTAACGTGCAAAGAGCGTGGCACTCTCTTTACACGAGGCATCGGATTTAACGTCCCCCTTCTGACCGGACGTGACTGCGAACTTGATACATCCCGCACAGCCAAACGGACGCCCCACTTCGGCAAGCGTTTAACTGCCGGTCGGGAGAAGACCAAGTGACCATATTTCTATACTCCAGTCACCCTTGGGGTGGACAAATTAATGAAAGATTGAAAACATACAATGACCATATGTATCACAAATGTTAGATGTTACAGAGAAAGGATATTTATTCAGATAATATATATACAGTTGATATTAATGATGGACTTGGATTCATAATATATGGAAAATATGACGCCATGCCATCTGAAATCTATAAATGATTTTGTTTTAACTGTGATGCTAAAGTTTCTCTTTTTCCCAGACTCCAAAATAGGGCATAGATTTTGAGAAAGCAAAATAACTTGAGATTAATTTATGATTTGTATTTATGGCTTTTTTAGTGTCATAATTGCCATAGATATAAAATTGAAGGATTGTTGTTGGATATCCGATATCATTGTATTCTTTAATTGACTTGTGAATTTTGTTTCCAGTCTTTTCCGATTGCCTGCAAAGTCTGATGGCAATACTTTGCCCCCCTGAAATAACAAAACAAGTACACGAGTATAAAAAAAGCAAAAAATAATAAATTAATTAATTAAAAACTTGAAATAAAAAGGGGATATTTATCATTATTATACTTTACATATAATACAATCAATTCTATTGGATAACACCTTATCACGTGATATGGAATAATTCATATAATTTTTAACCGGATTTTTGGGAAAACATTGTCGGTTATGGATTTGGGGATGTACGGCGGGCGGCATTCAAATATTGTCCGTGCATTAACTCATGAACCGTTCAACCAAAGCTTTTAGAATTTTAATGTATTGTTACTGACAACTAAATGAAGTTCAAGTTCAATAATGGCGATTTTTACTTTTACCGTTCAGGAGTTATGGTTCTTGAAAGACTGAAAAATGGAGTTTCCAGTCGTGTCCGTGCATTTATGAATGAACTATTCTACCACAGCTTCCCAAATTTTGATATGTTGTTACTGATGACAAAATGAAGGTCATGTTCAATAATGACGATTTTGACTTTCACCGTTCAGGAGTTATGGTTTTTGAAAGATCGTAAAATGGCGTTTACATTCAAGTTGTTGCATTTACTCGTGATTCACCATTCAATCTTAAGCTTTTCAAATTTTCAATGATAATGGACGTCATACTACCCTCCGAATTATACACAAGAAACTAAAATTTAAAATCAAACAAAACCAACAAAGGCCAGGCCTTGCGGTCAAAAAACTTTCGAGCACGAGTTTTGTACTCAGACTCGAGAATCAACCAATCAAAATGCTGGATTTCATAATTCGAGCATGATTTGTGTGCTCCAAGCACTGAGCAAAGTTTTATCACTTCAACCCCAGAGGCTCCTGACTTGGGACAGGCGCAAAATTGCGGCGGGATTAATCATGTTTATGAGATCTCACTCCCCCTATTGACATTTTGACACTACAAAAGTAATTAATTCCACTATTTTCAAAGGCCTTATTATCAGCTATCATTTTGCAAATGATGGCCAAGTTGAACATTGTCGTCACATTTTTCTCCAGAACCACATTACAAGGATTTCTGAGATCTGAGCATTGATTGGCATTAGGTAAAATTCACGACATATAGTTTGAAAGTCGTATTATAGTGAATTATAATTGTTTACTACAAAACATAATTTTTATTTTTTTTATTTTTTTTATTAAGAAGCATGTGTTTGAAAACTGGAAAGATGGTGGAATATCCAATAGATGAATGTAAATTGATAGATCTGACAATAATTGATAACTTTTCATTCATGAAAAGAATTAATGGAGATTACATAAACTGCCCTCAACAGGTAATTAGCAGTCCCTATTTTAATTATTTGATATTATAATAAAAGGCTGTAAGAGAGTTGCTGCCTTATTATTTCTATGTTGGGGCTTGAAAATATTATTATAATATGAAAACACCCATTACGGTAATTTAAAAAAAAATATTACGATTATAGGAAAGAGATTTAATGCTAAAGGTTTCGCCATATAAAATAAATAATCTTCCAGTTGTTATAGTACCAAACAATATATTTATTGATGACACACCTGCCAACAAGTCCAGAAGATGAGATGCCTTGCATTGCATTCAATCACAATTAGCAAGAGTACCACTAAAAGATAAGCAAAGAAATAGGAATGTTATGGTGCTAGGTACCTCTGACAAGGTTGCTATTCTGGATATCGCTAAACCTATTTGTGAAGATGTCCTGTATCTAAAGAGGTATAGAATTTCCAAAATCTGGTTTGTATCTAAATGCTATCTAGGTTACCAGATAAATATAAATAAATTATTATAGTGATCATGTAAGGCAAACAATATCAATGGACAATAAAGGTAAAACACTTCTTGATAGCAATGTGGAAACAAATCATAACTTTTTATCTAAGAGGCATCACATATCAAACCTAGTTAGAGACTTAAAAGATTTCTTGATGATGAACTGCCAGTATATGCAGTACTAAAGGATGCATCCTTTTCACCATTATTTGGTTCGGACGAGGCAAACTTATTTCAGCAAAAAAATCAAACAATTCAACACAGAAATGAGAGGATCATACAGGGAATTCATAACAACTAAATCAAAGATATATGTAGATAGTGCCACAGAAGAAATACACAAAATTTGGCAAATAACAACAAAAAGAGATACAAAGCCGAAACAAAGACTGTTCCAGGACATTAGAAAAACTTATATTAAACATAAGCCCACTTATTCATGGTATGGGATCAATATTTCTGACCCGACACTACGTACTTTTGTTGCTAAATTCTTAATATTAATATGCAATGTTTCGGGTTCTTTCGGGAGTATACCCAGGTAAACCCTCATCAGAAGCCGACATTCGGTATTCATTTCGTATCTAGTATCATAGATAGATGTGTGTCTGTTTCATAACAGTTTTTTCTTAATAGCTCACCTGGCCTAAAAGGTTTTGCCAAATAGAACAATAAAACTAAATAGATATAGGAAGATGTGGTGTGAGTGCCAATGAGACAACTCTCCATCCAAATAACAATTTAAAAATTAAACCATTATAGGTTAAAGTACGGCCTTCAACACGGAGCCTTGGCTCACACCGAACAACAAGCTATAAAGGGCCCCAAAATTACTAGTGTAAAACCATTCAAACGGGAAAACCAACGGTCTAATCTATATAAACAAAACGAGAAACGAGAACACGTATATATTACATAAAAGCTGCTTAGTTAATGTTGTTTGCTCAACACCGCCACAATATCAGATCTGTGGTTATGCGTTCGAAAAATTCATATAACACTTCGCGACCTAGTGTCGAAACCTCCTTCTTAAAATTGTGGGATAATGTTTTCAACATATCCATATATTATGGACTATTTTCTCCGTTCTGTGACATTAGCATTTGTAATGAACTTGTATTGTGTGACACAACAATATTCTTCTCAGTCTCATCAACAATGCTATCATTCACTGAAATAAATAAAACAAGTGTATTGTCAGCGATTTTTAGAGAGATACTCGAGATCGAAAAATGTGTTCAAATGAAAAGCGCGCCCTTTATAAAAAGTAAAATCACAAAAATACTGAACTCAGAGGAAAATCAATTTGGAAAGTCCATAATCACATGGCAAAATCAAAAAACAAAACGCATCAAAAACGAATGGACAAGAACTGTCATATTCCTGACTTGGTACAGGCATTTTCAAATGTAGAAAATGGTGGATTTAGAATAGTATGATGTCATGGACCCGAATCGAAAGCTCGAGGAAAACCCATCCGAACTCTGCCTAAGTCTCCGTATTTTTTTGTTCTTTAAACCAGGTATTGGTATACATGGGGGAAATTTCCGCTGGTCTGTTTCCCACTGCCGCCCTTTTGACGTTTAATTTGGTTCATTAAATCGTATTTCCTTGACAAAATCCAAACTAACTAGGGGGTTGCAACTGTCTTCATATCAATATCGGTGTTCCTGTTTTACCTATCATCAGCTGTTAATATGCCTTTTGTCATCTATTAATCATGTGTTTCTTTGTCTAATACGTGGTATTTATCTATATTGTAGTCCTGTATTATTATGTTGTAATTTCAATGTTATATTTATCATTGCCATTAAAGTGCAAGGTTTGGCATGCCACAAAACCAGATTCAACCCACCATTTGTTTTCTTTTTTTTAAAAATGTCCTGTACCGAATATGGCCATTGTTATATTATTGTTCGTTTCTGTGTGCGTTACATTTTAACGTTGCGTCGTTTGTTTTCTCTTAATTTTTTAGTGTAAATTTACATTGTGATAAGACGTGTCACAGTACTTGTCTATCCCAAATTCATGTATTTGGTTTTGATGTTGTCTAATGCTTGGTCCGTTTGTGTGTGTTACATTTTAGTGTTTTGTCGTTGTTCTCCTCTTACATTTAATGCGTTTCCCTCGGTTTCAGTAAGATACCCCTATTTTGATTTTAGTCCATTGATTTATGAGTTTGAACAGCGGTATACTAATGTTGCACTTATTTATTTTGGCACATGTGTAACGACCGGAAGGAAACAAATCTTATTAGCAAACACGATCTCATGAATACATAATTGCCTAATGACGTCACTACATGGGCTGATATGGCAGGGTGTTAATATTCTTTATTTTAGTAAGTATATGATAAAGAGATTAATAAGGGCCGATATGGAAAAAGAAATGGTCGGGGAAATTTGGACTGCCACTGGAAAATGAGGGTATATTAGATAGGGACAGAAATTTTGCCTTACAACAGGTCACCAATTGACCCTTCAAAAGATTTGTTTCAAGGGTTCTTAACGTGCGAAGAGCGTGGCACTCTCTTTCCACAAGGCATTGGATTTAGCGCCCCCCTTCTGACCAGACGTGACTGCGAACTCGATACATCCCACACAGCCAAACGGACGCCCCACTTCGGCAAGCGTTGTACTGCCGGTCGGGAGAAGACCAAGTGACCATATTTCTATACCCCAGTTATCCTTGGGTGTATTTTAACAAAAGAGAAGGGGGTCAACTTCTGCAAGACTCTCATTGCAGCAGACGATTTAATTTCAAAACATCATATTAACGGACCAGTGTTCCGCACAGTTGCACAACTAAGTGACATTTCACCGAAAAATAACAGCTTACCAACCGTAAATACCTAAGCAAAGGCATCCATTGAAAGTAAATATATGAGCTGGTAACAGCAAGAGAGGAGCTACTCCAATTCTCATATTTGACGGTATCATGGCAGGACAGTTTTTTTTTACGAAGCCCATCCTGAAGATGAAGCTCTGCCATTCATCAACAACAAAATTGCGGATCATCATCGTTTCCAGATGATCAACGACCCCAAACACCGGTCTAGTGTTTCTAAAGCCTTCATGGCTGCAAATGAAATCAACTGGTGGAACGACTGGCCTTCAGGTCGTCGGGCGTCCTTGCTTGACAATAAAAATAGGTAAACGGACAGAACATAAAGTCACAGATTGGATAGGACAAAAGGCACAATTATTTGTGGACAATTGTTTTGATATATAAGAGATATCTTGATGTTTTTACTCTTTAATACATATATTTATATGAAAGTTAAGGAAATATGTCATTAAACTTAAAAAAAAGAAGATTAATATAATTTTATTGGCAACACGAAGACATTAAACTGCCAAGCCACTTTGACAGTGTGTTCATTTAACAATTATTTGATCAACTTTGATATATTTTTGATAAATTTTGTTTTTATACAAGTAAAGTGTTATTTGGCCTGTACTGCTGATCTCAACGTAATACCCTAAAGTGGAATTTGTATGGAGTATATATATGAAGATATAACTACCTTGATCTGTATAAGGGCTTTATTCTGGGTTCCAATTATGGTTATTCTTTATCTACCGCTTCGGTCGGATGCATACGAGAAAGAGGCTGAGCATGGCTCCAGATGACGTAGGTGTCTCCTCTTCCGTTTGGGATCTCTCTAGACTCTACCAGTGTTGCAAGGTCTCTCGGGTCTTTACCAGTACTAGTGTTATAGGTTGGGGAAACTCCCTAAGGGATTACTAGGGCAATAACACTACACCCCCCTCCATCTTAAAAAGGAGGAACCACAGTTCCGACAAAAGACAACTGTAAAGACTCCCCAGGGCTAGACTGGTAGCGTCTCTCAATGTTAACCCATTACACAAGGTTGCTAGGAATATCTACCCTTAATCCTAATATTTAAGGAAACAAAAATTATTTTTAAACTATAAAATTACCCTTACATGAAAAAATATAATCAGCACTCCCATAACTGGGACAAAAAATTAAAAAAAAATGTATCCATTATCTTCCACTGATACATTAAACAGCTGATAATAAAATTACAATGCAAATTTCACCTATTCTTATCCGTAGAATAAAAATATTACAAAAATTGGTTCAAATCACAAAAGTATCGTCCTCAAGACAAATTCATTACACCGCCCTAAATTTCCAATTTGACTAACTAAATAATTCCCCTTAAAATACATCAACCCGACAAGGTAGGACAGAAATAAGGCAATCCCTCCCATAACTGGGATACTAGCACCTGACCACAAAAAGATGACCTTGGGTCCAATCCTACCATCACCATTTAACAAACTTCTAATCTACTATGTACAGTGGTCAAGTTGGAGTTCCTAGATCTTGTCGGTTGGAGTATATACACTGTACACGGGATGTGAGGCACACAGTTCAGCATAAAAAATGCAATTCACAGAATATAAATAAATCCATTCACAAGTATAATAGTTCCTCTAAATCTTGTGTAACACAGTTCATATTAATACACACAATATTACTTTCAAGAATCTTCTGTCTGTAAAGTAATCACAATATAAAGGTCCTCCATATATTGTTGTAAAATCCATATATATATATATATAAAAATGTTGCATAAACCTCACATCCCAGAGCTATGTCTCAATAGCAAACCCAAACTGGGCATCATCCTATTAAAGAGGAAGTGTTCACTCACAGATGAGTCGATTCTTCAGAGTGACAGAATATGACCTCAATGGTCGGCTTAGCGTCCATCAGCAGAATGTCCTTTAACATAATGAGAGGATCAAGGATCATCCCCTGGAACTTCAGGGTGACCTCCCCTCTGCCTGGGAACCTCTCTTGTGCAATGTTCCTTAAATCCATTAAAGAACAGATTGGTACCATTCTTTTTTCTATGCCAGTTTGCAGAATAATGATATGCCTATCACTCTCCGGCATTGCCTCTGTCTGCGGACTAGGAGCCGCGACAACTTCCTCCTGGCCTGACGCATTCACCTCCTTTTGAGAATCGGCTGCAGGCACAACCTCCACTACTGGTTCCTTCTTTTCGGCTGCAGGTACAACCTCCACTTCTGGTTCCTTCTTTTCGGCTGCAGGTACAACCTCCACTTCTGGTTCTCTTCCTAGGAATTGTCTGTTCCAGGCAAATAGGTGTGCCAGGTCCAGACCATTATCCTCTGGTCTATAATGCTCTGTAGCAAGGATGTCCTGCTGTGAGGGAGGCAGTCTGTGTACCAAGGTTGCCATGACCCTCCAATGCAGCACACACACAGGGCTGGTTATTTTCAGGGCTGGTTGGATCGCAAACCAGGCGGAAGTAGGCCATCCCATCTCCCGGCAAATACTTCGAAAAACAGGCATCTCCTCCCCAGTCTGGGGGTATCCACTAGGGACTCTTGAGTTCTGTCTCAAGAAGGTCAGAAGGTCCTCATATGTGGCATCCTCCTTCCTTGTGAGCCACTGGGCCAGTACCATGACCATCTGGCCACGATACTGGTGAAACCTTCTCTGTCTCATCAGGGACGGATCTTGTCTGTTTTCAAACATGACAGATAGGTGTTCTGCAATCACATGCCTACGCACGTTACGTGTTACTACAGGACACCCCTTTACTGGACAATATTGGTCCGACTCACTGACGACCCATGTCCTTTCCTCTGTTCCACTACGCGGGCATATATAAAATGCAGGTTTGTCAGCTCCAGACTGGAGTGGTTCTTTGGAGGCAGTTGGCACCTCAGGCACTTTAAGAGTTACGACCAGCTTGGTCAATCCATCCTCCAGAGAAGGAACATCAGCCACCTTGGCCTCTAGAGGTGTTTTTCCTCCATCCTGTGAGTCTTGAGGAACATCCTCACTCACCTGCTCGTCTTCCACAGAGGATACCACAACATCTCGGTAGTACGTCTTACCACCTCTCTCCACGGTCATCCCTCTACCCACACTGGGTCTCTCAGGTACTGTGGCCTTGTTATTATTGCCATCCACTTTCCCTTGATTATAGGTTGCCATACTGAAATGATAAAAAGGGAAAGGTTAACTTTGCTGACTTACTGTACATTTTGCTCTCCGCCCCTATCTGGGACAGAAAGTGGCCTATTTATTAGTTTACAGTTTGGGCAAGCATATATGTCTATTGTGTCTACTTCCTCTACTGATAAACCTACACATGTAAGATGAAACCACTCTTTACATTGGTCGCATTGAACCATCGTTTCACCTGTATCAGGGCCCCTGCACACACAGTACTCCTTTGCCTTACTTTTTACCCTTGGGGCAAGGACATCTTTACCCTGTGTAAACTCTTCATGGCAGGTTTGCAGCCATGCAGGAATGATTCTATCTTTACATAACTTCAGCCTGTCATGATTTGTGTTAAATACCACCCTTTGAAGTTTTACCTTATACACAAAAGGAGTAATTTTATCTATTATCATACCAGGCCCCTTCCAAGGAGAACTTAACTTTTTACTTTTACCCTTCACCTTGGCTGTGTCTAAAACGTACACGAGGTCACCGGCCGCGTACTGCCGTTCTAATACCCGAAGATCATAATCTTTCTTCATTTTAGCCTGGCTGGTTTTCAATGTATTTCTAGATATCTCATGGGCGCTTTTGAGAGCTTTTTCAAGACTGATTATGTACTCCTCAGTTCCAGTGTACTGAGGCTCGTCTGTCTTGCCAAACATTAAATCTGCAGGTTGATTTGTCTCCCTACCCAACATTAGTTTGTTTGGGGTGTACCCTGTACTTCTGTTAACACTAGCCCTCAATGCCCCTGCTAACTGAGCGAGGTGCTCATCCCATGTCTCTTGCTGTTGGTCAACAAAACATCTTACAGCATCCATTAAGCTTCTATTTTGTCTTTCTACCTGACCATTAGATGAGGGTCTGTAAGGGGTAGTCCTGGCCTTATGAATCTGTAACAGGTTACAAACTGCCTTGAATAAGGAACTTTCAAAATTACGTCCTTGGTCAGAGAAGATTTCAAAAGGGTACCCAAATCTTGAGAAGAACTCATTTATTGCAGCTCGTGCTGTAACTTCTGCTGTTTGAGAAGGCAAAGGTATACATTCTGTCCACTTGGTAAATTGGTCAACTATCATTAAGATGTTCTCATGACCATTCTTTGTTTTGGGAAGTGGTCCCATAAAGTCCAAATGCACCCTTTCCATAGGTGAACCAGCATGGTAATTAGTCATAGGACATCTCCCGTACCTGTTGGGTTTCTTGTATTTGTTACAGGTGGCACATGTTGCAACAAAATTCTTGATGTCACAGGTCATTCGGTACCACTGATATTTGGTCTTAATCTTGGCCAGTGTCCTAACTATACCTTGGTGTCCGGCACTAGGCAGCTCATGGCAAAGCTCCATTACAGTGTCCTTCAGGCTGGATGGAATTACTAATCTTACATCTGCTCCTTCGTTTTTGGGATGACTCTTTAGTATGCCATGGTCGTCTAAAAAGAATTTCTCCTTATTAATCCAGTAACTTTTAACTGCTGGTGAGGCTGAAAACAAAATGTTCTGGGTTGGTTCCTCTTTATCTTTTAACCAACTTAAAAGCAATATGAGATCAGGATCTTCTGACTGTCTAGTCTTGATCTCATCAGTGCTAAAACCGGAGAAATTGATACCCTCTGACTGAGTTACAGCTGCTACGTGGCAAGAGTTTTGATCACTAGCAATTATCTGTGCTGTTGTTGGTGTACATATCAATTCAATATGTGTCGAAAACAATGTGTTGTTGACTTCATGCTGTTTCTGAGTAGATGCTGAGACGGTGAGGTCTTGGTTGCATGTTACCTCAGGTAAAGCAGATACATCCTGATTATGGTCTGGATCTTGGGGTCGAGCCAAGGTCTCAGGTTCTGGTGTTGAAAACAGGTGCACCATGGCTGTGGACACATTTGTAAGAGGCTGTCTGTTTCGGTTCTTGGCCAATGGTATTACTTCATCTACTTCGTTTAAAAATCTGGCCCAGTTTCTGTGTGCTCGTTGACAGTAGGCACACCCTTTACAAGGCAACTGTTTCAGGCTTACATCAGGTTTGTAGTGTATACACTCAGGTAATGTGTCTGATGGTCTAGACAAGGCGTCTGCATCTGCATGTAAGCGACCTGGCCTGTGTTTAATGGTCATATTATATTGGCTAAGCTCTTCTAGCCATCTGGCCAACTGTCCTTGCGGTTCCTTAAAATTGATAAGCCATGTGAGACTGCTATGGTCTGTTCTCACGGTAAACTCCTTTCCTAACAAGTAATGACGGAACTGCCTTGTAAACCTTATCACGGCCAATAATTCTCTGCGTGTTGTGCAGTATCTCTTCTGTTCAGGTGTCATTATAAAACTACCATATGCTATGGTCCTTTCTCTTCCCTCTTGGACCTGAATAAGCTCAGCTCCAATGGCATTTTGGGATGCATCTGTGTCCAAAATGAACTTGTCTGATGTATTAGGCAATGCTAGAACTGGAGCTACAAGTAGTTTGTGCTTTAAGGTGTTAAAAGCTAATTGTCTCAGATGAGTCCAAAAGAATGGCTTTTTCCCTGTGACTTCATACAGGGGTGCTGAAATCTTGGCATAGTCTTTGATGAAAGAACGGTGGTAGTTTACAAAGCCAAGGAACCTTTCAACTTCTTTAGTGCAGGTAGGCACAGCCCAACCACTAACTGGTTGTAAGTGCTGCTGTCCAATTTTAAGTCCCTTGTTGCTTACACTCCTCCCTAAAAATTCAACAGAGGTCTTAAATAAAGCGCATTTCCTGGGTTTAAGTTTCAGGCCGTACTCCCTGAATCTTTTAAATACATCCTCTAGATTTTTTAGATGCTCTTCAAAGGAAGGTCCTAAAACCAAGATGTCGTCCAAAAAAGCTAGGACTGTTTTCCATGTAAGTCCCCTAAGGACTAAATTCATCACTCGGGCATAGGTCCCTGGTGCATTACAAAGTCCAAAGGCCATTTTAACGCATTCAAACAAACCATACTTGGTTACAAAGGCTGTTTTCTTCCTGTCCTCTGGCTTAATGTTAATTTGCCAATATGCACTATTTGCATCCAATTTGGAATACCAGATATTTCCGGCCAATGTGTCTAGACACTCGTCAATGAGAGGCAAAGGAAATAAATCACGGGAAGTTACAGAGTTTAATTTCCTATAGTCTATACACCAGCGTACCCCTCCATCTTTCTTCCTGATTAAAACTGGTGCTGATGCCCATTCCGACATAGAAGGTTGAATCACTCCCGCATCCAACATTTTTTGTAAATGCGCCTCCTCTTCATCAACAAAGCAAGCAGGGGTCCTCCTTATTCTATGTTGGATTGGCTTGGCATCCCCTGTGTCAATGGTGTGCTCTATAGTATCAAAGCTACCTAGGTCAAAATCTTCTTTGGCGAAAACATCACTGTACTTGATAAGCAATTGTCTTAACAGGGTCTGTTGAGATTTAGACAAGTTAGAACCGGAATCTTCATAAAGATCCTTTAAATGACTTGGTATCCCTGTCTTGGAACTGTTCTTAGTTTTATTGTTCTCTGTGCAAGTACCAACACTTGGTAAGGGTTCATCCTCTAAGGATTGAATTACACTGACTTCTTGTGTGTATCCTACTTCATTTCCTTTAGGAAGCTTTACAGGATGATCTGTTATGTTTAAAAAACATAGTGTTGGTTTTTGGCCCTTTGCACAGACTGTTCTAGGTATGAGTAGAGTGGAATTGCTTTTAGGCTCTATCAGGTAGTCAGAGGCTACATCCTCTGTATTTAGATCAATACGCATCGCTGTATTTGGTGGTATTATTATAGTTTCATGTACTGTTACCCTGTTCACAATTGGGACCAGTTTTGGTTCCCCACCAAGTATCAATTCTACTACAGTGTTCTTTAAAGTCAACTTTTTCGCAGGTACATCCAAAATGGCGCTGTGTTTTATCAGAAAATCTGCTCCTAATAACATGTCGCAGTCTATAGGCGCTACATACAGTCTCTCATTAAATGTTAAGTGTTGTATTGAAAATTCTACAGGATTTGTTATTCTACATGTCATAAGCATGTCTCTGCCTGCACCATGCATGGTAGATTCCCTGATTATGTAAGGTTTCTCAGCTAAAGTTTCAAAAATGCTGTCCTTTACGATAGTAACCTCTGACCCAGTGTCAATGAGAGCATTAACTTCTTTATCTTGTATTTTTACTATACATCTTAACAAGTGTGCAGTACCAAGGGTACCTACTGAAACCCCTTTAGTTGAGCTTTCCTCTGAGTCATCCTGTGTAAAATTGTCATCGTCAAACTCTACCCTCCTTTCCTCCTTAGTGTTCTTTTTAGGCGTCAACTGTTTTGATTGTTGGCGGTTGTTATTCTGTCTAAGTTCTGGACAGTTTCTTTTGAAATGGCCAGGTTTGTGGCAATAATAGCAATCATTACTATACCCCCCCTGGTTCTGGCGTCTGTCACCTGAATTATTTCCCCTGCCACGCCCTCGGCCATAGTTGCGTCGAGGCGAATAATTGTTGGATCTGTTGTCTTGGTTTGGTGACCTAGGACTTGGACTGGTTCCCTGCCTGACAGATTTTTCTTGAGCCAAACTGGTTACTATTCTCTCAATATGTTCCTCTATACGAGAGAGACGGGTATCCATGCTGGACTTGGAGCTGCCAACACCAAGAACTACTGGTGAGTTACCTGGTTTCTCTGAACTAGACTCATGTACTGGTTTACCAGGCTTTTGAATGGCACTGACTGCCTTTCTGGTGTGCTGGCACCATCTTATCATGTCCAATGCTGCATCCATAGACTTTGGTTTGGAGATACAGGCTTCAGTTCCAGCAACGGTATCATTGCAACCCTGGCAAAATCTCATAATTGCCTGCTCACTCATCAGTTGTTCACTGTATCTACTATAGGCTCTAGTGGCCAGAGACAACACTCTTTCGGCCCACTCCTCCAAGGTTTCTTTTTCACCCTGGGCACTTGTCTGGAACTGAACCTGGGAGGTTTCTGGCAGTTCTTGATGACCAAATCTCTTATTCATATTAGATATAATTTTAGTAAAAGTAGCTGATTTGTTGTTATCCAGCATCAAGGTATAATACTCACTGGCTGCATCATCCAAACACCAGCAGAGCTGTTCTCTTTTTTGTTCGTCTGTCCACTCAGCAATCTTAGCGTAGCCAGAGAACTTTGTGTAAAAGGCTTTCCAGTTGCCTTTCCCATTGTAGCGGAGTGTTTTAGGAATCGAGGATAGAAATTGTCTTTTCTCAATCTTTTTATTCTTCTTAGACTGACTCCTAGAATGTCCACTGTCTGTCTCAGACTCTGATTGCGATTCTCTGGCAGTAAGGCTTCTCTTAGAACTATGTCTACTATACGCTGGAGAGGTTCTTGCACTTCTCATAGGTGAGAAGGCTCTGTGTGAATGATCACTCATGTAAGCAGGTGCTGACCTACGCTTATTCCTGGTCTGACGGTATGGTGAAGCATCTGACGTGTCCGAATCAGCTGTATAATAACGACCTGGATCACGTCTACGTTGTCTCTCATGATAATCACTATCGTACTCCTTACGTCTTGATGACGGTTGGTTGCTATGTGGTGGTGGTGCTCCTGATGATGGAGGTTGTTGCTGTTGCACAGGTATTGTGTGTGACTGTGGTTGATAATTACTTATGTCTGGAGGCCCAGAAAAGGTAGGCTGACCCATGACTGGGTACGATATACTAGACATATTCTGGTGGTTTAAGTATTGTGATGGTTCTTGTGGTAGTGGTCCAACCCTAGGAGGCTGAAACATGGAAGTTGGGTGCCCAATCGTTGTAGGTGGTTGGGTCCCTGGTACAAAATTTGGTGGTTGATACCTTGATTGTTGGTAAGCGGGTTGTTGTTGATGCAGCTGCTGTTGAGGTAAAGAAACCAGTGCAGTAGCTGGATTTTGTTGTTGTGTTGGTTGTGCATAGCTGTTGACCCCAAGTTGAAGCTGGGCTAGACGTTGGTGTAGGCTTTGTACCTGTTGTTGCATTTGCACACCTTTTTTAACTGGCAACATAGGCTGTTGAACCCGGTTGACTCCTTGCGGTTGGTTGATGGAACCAATCTGAGGTTTGAGTACCTGTTGAGGACTCGGTTCATAAGACTGTGATTGTAACGTTGGTGGTTGAACCCTGTTGACACCGCTTTGTATGTTATTAGTACCAACTTGATATTTGTTAGTTGAGGGTATCACTGTATCATATTCTTTGAATTGTAGTTGACGGTGGTAGTTGTCCTGTTGAATAGGTGGCTGGAACTGTTTGACACATTCAACTGATGGTGTCTCAGGTGGGTATATACCGCTTGGTTGTATTACAGGACTGTTACTATTAACCAATCTGTAATGGGCTGGTGAAGCTTGTTGCAGACGGCTGGCTTCCTGTTGATCTTGTTGATGGTATGGCATGCCATGTTGAACTCTTGGTGAGAAGTGGAGAACATGGTCATTAGGCGTATCATCACTCGAGACTGATGTTATATCTTGTCGATGACTGTTGTTGACCGTTTGAGGTCTGTTGATGACCTGTTGATCTAATTGGTGCAAATTAGCCACAGTTGGTTTTTGTTGAGAATCCATTGTCAAATGTTGCCTGATGTCTTGGCTCTGTGAAGTCAGGTTGAGGACTTGTTTTCTTTGTAGGCTTCCTGCAAAATCCTGTTGTTCTTGTTGACGTTGAACAACCATGTTGGTCCTAGGTGAAGGTGTCAGACTTTCCCTATCGGAAACATCACTGAGATGTCCCAGCTCACCAAGTAAACTTTCTATTTCCCCAGACACTTTCTCTATTTCTGACTCAAGGACTGATTGCAATGCAATAGGCGAGATTCTTTGTCCAAAATCAGGCTGTTCAATCTGTTTCAGGTATGGATTAGGCTTATAGGAATTTGTCTGTGTGGTGTCCCTACTAGCATGGTGTTCTTCAATCCATTCACTGACCTTGTTACCAAAATGACACATTTCTGCAATTCTTTGTTTGTTTTCCTCGTGTTTTTGAGCAGGAATTGGTCGAAAATATGGTGAATCTACATATGCCTCTGACATACCCATGGCTTGGTCAGAACATACTTTGCGCAAGGGCGCGTCTCTATTTTCATGTGTCTCCACACATAATGGGCTAAAAATAGGCGTCGACTGCCTGTCGTGGTCTCCAAATGCAATACTGGGGTGCTCTGCTCCAGCATTTTCCCTAGTGGGACTAGATTCAAAATCAATCAATCCCAGAAGACCCTCAGTTACTCTCAGATAAGGAATTTGCTCTAAAACCTCCCTATCAATATGGATTCCCTTGCTCCTGATATCCATAATTCTATTTGCTATGGCATCCCCTATGCCAGGCATACACTTCAGTACCACTTCAGAACAAGTGTTGATCTTGATAGTGTAGCCTCTTGCTCTTTCCATAATGACTTGATCTTTTATTATATTTATTTTATTAAATTTATTTTACTTTATTCCAATATCAATTACAAAGCAATACTAAATATTCAATGTAATTAAAGCAACAATAAATCTTTATTCAATATAAAAAAGTCAATATAAACATGTATAGTACACCGTTATACAATATGCATAAAACACCGTGTTTGTTTACATTCGTAATCCAAGATGGCGCCCAAATCTCGCGGCAGCAAACCTCGCGTGACCTTGCTATCAAACTATAGCAAACTTTTAAAAAGTTTTTCCGGGCCCAAAAACTAGCTAATTACAATGTAATTTCCCCCACTTTCACCCAGAAAGTAAAACACGGGACCTGGTATGACTCTTCAGGACGAAATACCAATTTCTCAAGGTTGACCGAAGGCACTCAAAATTTGGAGTGATGCCCAAAATGGCGATCAAGCCCCTGCAGGACCAAAATTTAAAACCACCCGCAACTACCAGTAAAGTGTTATTTGGCCTGTACTGCTGATCTCAACGTAATACCCTAAAGTGGGATTTGTATGGAGTATATATATGAAGATATAACTACCTTGATCTGTATAAGGGCTTTATTCTGGGTTCCAATTATGGTTATTCTTTATCTACCGCTTCGGTCGGATGCATACGAGAAAGAGGCTGAGCATGGCTCCAGATGACGTAGGTGTCTCCTCTTCCGTTTGGGATCTCTCTAGACTCTACCAGTGTTGCAAGGTCTCTCGGGTCTTTACCAGTACTAGTGTTATAGGTTGGGGAAACTCCCTAAGGGATTACTAGGGCAATAACACTACACCAGTTTAAGAAAAATCCAAAAGTATTTGAGTAGAAATAAGCGTTTTTCATTCAAAGTAAATATAAGAATAAAAAATAATGTGAATTTTTATCCTGTCACTTTCTGTCCAGCATTCTAGATTAAATACTGCATTGCATTGAATTGTGTAAAATTAGAGTATACACTTGCGACTTTTTTTTACACTGTAAACAACAAATTTATTTTTTATTACCTGTGTGACCCTTAAAAAAATAATTGTCACTTCATGATTTCTAACTTGCTGTCTCGCAGGTATTTACCACGATCTAAAATTTTAGAAGAGCTTGAAGTTTATTAGTAGTTATCTTTGACGCATTGACTCATATCAACTGGTATTTCTTTTAAAAAATATCAACAGTATGAAGATTATCCAGCGCATGTGAAAGAGAAGTAGCTTTTAACAATTGATTTTTTTTCCTTGAAATATTTGTAATGAGCTAATCAATGCGCTTAGTTACAAACCAATAATTTTCAACGGTAATGGAAAATAAACTTGTCGTTTATAGTATGAATAAATCCAGATATGAGTCATTTTTACCTTAGATAAGTATATTAAAAAGACAGTCACCCTTGGGTGTGACTGGGGTATAGACACATGGTCACTTGGTCTTCTCTCGACCGGCAGTAAAACGCTTGTCGAAGTGGGGCGTCCGTTTGGCTGTATGGTATGTATCAAGTTCGCAGTCACGTCCGGTCAGTTAAATCCGATACCTCGTTTAAAGAGAGAGCCACATTCTTTGCACGTTAAGAACCCTTGTAACAACTCCTTTAGAGGTCCGTAGGTGGCCTGTTGCAAGGCTAAATTTCTGTCCCTATCCAATATACCCTCCTTTTCCGGTGGCAGTCCAAATTTCCCCGACCATCGTCCCAGATGGCCTCTATCGTAACAACCTACCTATTATATTTATTGTGAACTTGTTCTCGTCCTAAATATGCATGAAATATTTGCCGCTGGACGTTCAGCAACCAACAATCAAAAACCAAAGACAAATTCAAAGAGTTTCAAGTCAGATAATAACATATGTCTAAAATTTACAGAACATGATATCACAAGACTGAATACAATTAAAATTTTTGTACCATAAAGACCCCCAAGGGTGACTGGGGTATAGAAATATGGCCACTTGGTCTTCTCCCGACCGGCAGTAAAACGCTTGCCGAAGTGGGGCGTCCGTTTGGCTGTGCGGGATGTATAAGTTCGCAGTCACGTCCGGTCAGAAGGGGGACGTTAAATCCGATGCCTCTTGTAAAGAGAGTGTCACGCTCTTTGCACGTTAAGAACCCTTGCAACAACTCTTTGAGGGGTCCGTAGGTGGCCTGTTGCAAGGCAAAATTACTGTCTCTATCCAATATACCCTCATTTTCCAGTGGTAGTCCAAATTTCCCCGACCATCATCCTCTATTATAACAACCTACCTATTGTATTTATTGTGAACTTGTTCTCGTCCTGAATATGCATGACATATTTGCCACTGGACGTTAAGCAACCAACAATCAATCAATTGTACCATAAAGTCACCTATACTGCACATCAGTGTATTTATGGTTCTCTAAAGACACGTAACACACAATATGATGATGCAGGCCACAGATGTGACGGTTTATGTTTCAAATCAATCAGATCAAAAGAAACATGAGTAAAATTGGCATACACTATAATTATAAGTATCAATAATGAATTTAATATACAATACTTTCATTACAGTCTGAACCAATGAGCATATTATGTATTAATAAAAAGACAAATGTCATCAATTATTGAAATTGAATTTTTTGAAAAATCAATTTATTTAGAGTTATATCCCCTTGACTATAAATTAATTAATAATAATGTAACATCTCAACTTTAGGGAGCAGATACCGCCATGACGTATGGAGCTGAAAACGCTGCCCTAAAGTAAACCAGCATCATCTTTCATTCTACATATTCAAATGATAAAACTTACGACTTTATACACAGACATTGAATCCCACGAATGCCCTTATCATAAAAGACGTATCCTACTTGATACAATTCAAAATAAACTAAAAAGACACAATTAACAGACACTGTGTCTTAACAATGAATCACTTGTAACAAACCAAAATAAACTAAAAAGACACAATTTACTTAAAACACACAATTTACAGACACTGTGTCCTATCAATGTATCTACTTGATACAAATTAAATTTTACTAAAGAGACACAATTTACAGACACTGTGTCCTAACAATGTATCTACTTGATACAAACTAAAATTTTACTAAAGAGACACAATTTACAGACACTGTGTCCTAATCCTGGTACTTTTGATAACTATTTACACCACTGGGTCGATGCCACTGCTGTTGGACGTTTCGTCCCCGAGGGTATCACCAACCCAGTAGTCAGCATTTCGGTGTTGACATGAATATCAGTTATATGGTCATTTTTATAAATTTTCTGTTTACAAAACTTTGATTTTTTCGAAATACTAAGGATTTTCTTACCCAAGGAGTAGATTACCTTAGCCGAATTTGGCACAACTTTTTGGAATTTTAGATCCTCAATGCTCTTCAACTTTGTATTTATTTGGCTTTTTAACTATTTTGATCTGAGCGTCACTGATGAGTCTTATGTAGACGAAACGCGCGTCTGGCGTATACAATTATAATCCTGGTACTTTTGATAACTATCCTAACTATGTATCTACTTGATACAAATAAATTATCCTAAAAAGACACAATTTACAGACACTGTCCTAACAATGTATCTACTCGATACAATCTACAAAATTTCTAAATCACAATTTACAGACACTGTGTCCTAACAATGTATCTACTTGATACAATATACATTTACTAAGGAGACACAACAATCAAAATATACTAAATTAACATCACAAATAACTGTATTTCCTAATATAAAGCTAGAAGTTTACTGTCTCAAATAACTAATGCAATGGGTAAAACAATTTTCATTTCAATGGTAAACAGATGGATTCCTGGTTTTAGGTTGTCCTTGTATCAGCTTGAATGAGAGTCATAATTCACCTTTCCTGTTTGTCAACTGTTTCCATATAACATGAACTGTTATTCTTTATGCGATATGTCATGAGCTGTGACCCACGAGCTCTGTACAAAATATAAAATAATAAACGCAGTAATTCATTCTCCAAAATATTGTCATTACATGATCAGTTGTGATACAGATAAAATTGACTAAAGGTTAGAAATTTGACATGATTGTCTGATGTACAATTTGAATGCATCGGATTTTCATCTACCTAAAGTTCTAATGGTTTCTGTGGACAATCCTTTTGCACTTGCATCGGTAGCAAAACCTTTCCTGAAACTATGACGGTTGTAATATGCTCTGCTGAGCCCACACAAGTTTAAAGCATCATTCAAAGCATGTTGGAATAATTGTCTAGAAACAGCTTCTACACTGGAGTTGAGAAATAATGGACCTGTTGTGTTATTTCTCAAAGTTGAGTAGTTTGTAAGTGCTGCTACTGCACAAATACTGTAATTTTTATTCTTAGCTTTTTCCTAATGGAATCGTTTTCCGTTTGAAATCCATGAAATTGATAACTGCTTTCTTGTGTAAAATAACAGCTTGACTTGAACTAAAACGTAATTGTAATCGTTGTTATAGACTCATCTCACCAATTCTTAAAAGAGCATGGCATTGAATAGCAGTTGATCATACATATTATATAGTGTCTGTTTCAATGCATCTACTAATTGATTCGAAATCGTACTAGTGATTTCTTCCCTAGTGCACTGATTTAAGTGCCTTGTAAATAATGAATGAATCAGTAGGATCAGACCAATTGTTAATTTTGTGTGTAAACCCAATCGCTGAAATGTATGTTGAGATAGAACTTGCATCAATTTCTTTGAATTTCAAATGGGCTATACATAGTATGAGATCTGCATTGGTAAGTGGTAACTGAAATCTAATACCATATTCTTCAGCAAAACTCTTATAGTGTATATAATTGCTCTTCCATAAGTTTTTTGTGAGGAGTCAGATAAGTTGTTAAAAATTTGATTATAGGCTTCCTGTAAAATCTGGTAGATTTGGAACTGGTTTGGGAACAGTGTCCGCCCATGGTGCTCACCGATGAAACTTCTGTACCTGTTGACGAGAAAGTGCATCTGCCAATACATTTTTTGAACCATATATGTGTATTGCCTTAAAGTTCACATTGTTTCTTAAACAGTGTAGAACAAGTCTCCTTATAACTGTGCAGCACTCCCTGTAATGTTAATCTTAATCAAATTGGTTGTTTTCTGTATAATTGATGTTAACCGCGTATCTCCTTTTATTTGAACACATAAACACATATCACAAACACCATTTTAACTTTCAATTTAAATTTCAGTATTTGGATCAATATACGAAATTACTTCTACCCTTTTTGTCAGTGAAATACATGTCAGAACATTCTCGAATGGTTATTTTGCCCTTTGCAGCAAAGCAAAAGAGTAAATAAGAATTTGTCCAGCTCCTTGTTCTTAGTTAATGCAGACATATTTTTTCAAACTTTGCCGAGTATATGGCTGCAGCATAAATGATATACAAGTGTCGTTCCTTTCTTCGTTTTTGTTTTCCCGCCTTAACAAACTCCACATTGAATTCAAGAACTGCTTGATATTTTGGCCACAAGCAAAGCAGATTATTGGCCATGAAAAATCGCATTTCACACGTTCTGGAACAATAAGCCTACCTCAAAAACGTGGCATAACCAAACTCCAAGTAAATTGACGCTTTTGATACAATTGTATGTTAAAAGTAATCAAAAGTACCAGGATTATAATTTAGTACGCCAGACGCGCGTTTCGTCTACATGAGACTCATCAGTGACGCTCATATCAAAATATTCATAAAGCCAAACAAGTACAAAGTTGAAGAGCATTGAGGATCCAATATTCCAAAAAGTGGTGCAAAATACGGCTAAGGTAATCCATACCTGGAATAAGAAAAGCCTTAGTTTTTTAAAAATTCAAATTTCGGTAATCAGGAAATTTATAAAAATGACCACATTATTGATATTCATTTCGGTGTTGACTACTGGGCTGGTGATACTCTCGGGGACGGACGTCCACCAGCAGTGGCATCGACCCAGTGGTATAAATAGTTATTAAAGGTACAAGGATTATAATTAAGTACGCCAGAGGCGCGTTTCGTCTACATAAGACTCATCAGTGACGCTCATATCGGATTTAAATATACCCTCATTTTCCAGTGGCAGTCCAAATTTCCCCGACCATCATCCTCTATTATAACAACCATTATAATAACCTACCTATTGTATTTATTGTGAACTTGTTCTCGTCCTGAATATGCATGAAAAATTTGCCACTGGACGTTAAGCAACCAACAATCAATCAATGTCTACAAATCCCTACAATCAATCAAAAAATCAAAGTTTGAAACTTGTTGCTTGTTTTCTTACCTAATGGGATATTAGTGTTTTCTTCACAATATACTTTGTACTGTTGCATAAAATTTGATGAGCACAATTCCATGGATGAACAACATTGAACAAACATATACTCAGAAAAAAAAAACGCATTTCATTTCCCCTTTCATAAATTCATCGGTTAGAAGAAGTGGACCCATGTTGCACTGTTTGCAGAACTTTTAATGGTCTAAAAGAGCTCCCCTTCTATAAATCGTCTTCCAGAGAACCAAGTGCGTGATGTGTTTTCGTTCTTACTTTCAACCAATTTGCCTATGACGGGACAAACCATTTTACCTAATGGGATATTAGTGTTTTCTTCACAATATACTTTGTACTGTTGCATAAAATTTGATGAGCACAATTCCATGGATGAACAACATTGAACAAACATATACTCAGAAAAAAACCGCATTTCATTTCCCCTTTCATAAATTCATCGGTTAGAAGAGGTGGACCCATGTTGCACTGTTTGCAGAACTTTTAATTGTCTTAATGTGTTTCCGTTCATACTTTCAACCAATTTGCCTATGACGGGACAAACCATTTCACAGTCTGTTGAAGTTGTGTTTTCAAGTTCTGGTTTTCTTTAGTTAAAAGTATTTTCCTCACATAAATTGTCTATTTATTCACTGGACGTTAAGCAACCAACAATCAAAGAACTTTTATAAAACAGTTTGCAATGCTTGTGTACATATAAGTTATGTTCTTTCTTAACTTTATTTTGGTTCAACTGTTTTTAACATTTTCACTCCTATTTTAACTTAATAATAATAAGTCCTGGGCTACATTGAAAATTGTGCAATTTAACTCCTTAATATTGTTATTCAATATTATAAGTTCAGTTACAAAAGGTTTGGAAAGGTTTGGAAATTGCAGAAGGTAAATGCTCTCATATTGTCTAGAATATGACCTGCATATATGGTATTAGGAAGAATCAGATCAACGTTTTACTACATTGTGGTATCATCATTTAAAGTTTGTAAATTAGTTCCTGAATCTTAACACCAATGACTTACCAGATATGAAATATTCACCACATAAAACGAGTTTTTTTTTGTGGTTTCCCACTGACGGCCATCAGGATTGTCCCTTTTTGAGTGCGGCGATCCACATAGAACACCTATGTTTGTCTTTTGAAAATTTATGGAAAAGATGGTGACAGAGTTGCATCTGCTGCTGTCTTCAGGGACAGAGCTGTAACCCTCCGTTTGCCATCTGATGCATCCATATTTACTGCTGAAGCAGAAGCAATAGTGTTAGCTTTGAAATTTATTGCTTCTTCAGATAAATCCAAATTTATTCTATGTTCGGATTCACTTTCATGCTTACAAGCTATACGAAATACTAAAATAAAAAACCCAACAAACCTGAAAATTTTATATGTAATGAGGAATTCAAAAATTCTTCTGAAAGAAATAATATTTCTATGGGTTCCGAGTCCTGGAAATTATGATTATTTTTCTCTTCACCGTGATTGACTCTGGATTTATGTGATTCGCTTCCACATGCTTCACAAGGTTTGTTTTCTTTACGGTCCTTGGACTTATGTTGATCTGAATTACAGCATTTAAAACAAATGTTATTTTCACGCAGTGTCAATTAGGTTCGAAGGTCACTTACATATTTGGCAACCAAATTTTGAGCCAGCTCAAACAGTTCAATAACACGCAAATGTTATGTTTAATTAGTTATCAAAGGTACCAGGGTTATAATTTAGTACGCCAGACGCGCGTTTCGTCTACATAAGACTCATCAGTGACGCTCAAATCAAAATATTTATAAACCCAAACAAGTACAAAGTTGAAGAGCATTGAGGATCCAAAATTCCAAAAAGTACATGTTCTGTATATCATAACCTTGGATTTTCATCGGTAACAAACAAATCTTTATATTGATATTTGGTTACATCTTCTGACATCAGACTCAGACTTCTCTTGGACTGAATTTTAATGTGCGTATTGTTATGCGTTTACTTTTCTACATTGGCTAGAGGTATAGGGGGAGGGTTGAGATCTCACACACATGTTTAACCCCGCCGCATTTTTTGCGCCTGTCCCAAGTCAGGAGCCTCTGGCCTTTGTTAGTCTTGTATTATTTTAATTTTAGTTTCTTGTGTACAATCTGGAAATTAGTATAGCGTTCATTATCACTGAACTAGTATATATTTGTTTAGGGGCCAGTTGAAGGACGCCTCCGGGTGCGGGAATTTCTCGCTACATTGAAGACCTGTTGGTGACCTTCTGCTGTTGTTTTTTTTTCAATAATCGGGTTGTTGTCTCTTTGGCACATTCCCCATTTCCATTCTCAATTTAACAAACTTTTTCCCCAAAAAAATCCATAGCCTCCTCCCCCCTAAAATCAAATGGTTGCTGCCTTAGCTAACATCACTGCCTCTGGGGCTTCTTTCTAAAGAGTGACCACTGCCATGGCGGCGCAGAGCTGTTCTACAACTGGGGTAGTGAGGAATTTTTACAATTTGTGTATTAATCCAAAATTATATTTTAGCTGTCCCTCTTTCACAAATCTACTTTAATTTACAGAAAACATATATAAATAATAATAAACAAATACTTGTTCTTTTAACTTATTGCTCAAATTTTTCTAAGGCATTTTCAACTCTCCTAGCTGCAACATCGTTTAGTTTGGAAGCACTGGAAGTTCATTTTCGTCATTATCCTCTGCAACCATTGTTTGTTGCACATCAAGTTCTTTAATATTTGGAGAATAAGAGACGTATTGTAATGAACCTGAGTTTTGATCTGAATTAAGCCCTTCAGGGTTTTGATTTCAAATTATGAAAATGAAATTAAAATAATAGAACATGAATTTACATCGCCTTGTAATAGAAAAAAAAATCAAATATTCATTAAACTCGAAATCGAGGGTAAAGTAGTCATTTAACCAGCCAATAAAATGTTCTCTGTTTATGACTTTATTCATTGCTACATGTACTTGGGGACAGGACAAATTCTTTTGTATCCCTCTCTCTCCGTTAAATATATATATATATATATATATTATTGGCGATCCGATGGATACATCTGTTGTAGAGTTGTCACCGACTCGGACGTACTTATGAATATAATTATTTTCTGTGACTGTATCTTACATTAATTTGTAGGATCCTTTACTATAGATAATATAGCTGATCTGTAATAATAATAATCTTCATGCCTTATATATCATGTACTGTAGTACGCCGCTAGATTAAAACTGACGTGGAAAGATAACACATTGCCAGCGAAAGCTCTATTTTTGTAGAGCCCAGGTGGTCGTGTGGTCTAGCGGGACGGCTGCAGTGCAGGCGATTTGGTGTCACGATATCACAGTAGCATGGGTTCGAATCCCGGCAAGGGAAGAACCAAAAATTTGCGAAAGCAAATTTACAGATCTAACATTGTTGGGTTGATGTTTAGACGAGTTGTATATATATATAAGAAACGTTGCTTCAATACCCAGGGTTAAAGTCTGGTACGATACCCGTAAGTCACTGCACCGATTACGTGACAAAACTTTATTTTGTACAAATGACAATTTGCGTCTGGATACTCTTAAAAACCATTCCAGTTTTGATATAATATGTAGCCTTTTCATCATTTTTTTTTGTTTTTAATGTATAATTAGAATAATAGGTGAAAAAGCCTTTGCGAGACCTTGAATTTAACTATTGTTAATCAATAAAAAAAAATAACCAAACAAATAATCGTGCTTTGGTACTGGCTGTTATCAAAGGAAGACAATTCAATCTCAATCTGAATGTGTTTAAATCCCAGGAGAGATAAATCTTGTTACACGAGGGGATAGCTCATCAATTAGAGTCTATTTTTAAAACATCTAGATATTTATTTTGCTTACCCATGTTTTATAATTGATTCCTCACAAAGTAAAACTTTAATAAAACCCCTTAATATGTATTGCCTATGTAATCTTTGTGCTTTTGTGAAAAGATAGTTTGTTTTGTGTGCGTTGAGGCCATATAGTTGATAGTAAAAAATACGCATGTGAGTTAAAAACGAGATGTGTGAAAAAATGGCCATTATTAAAGCAAACAAAACTGACTCGTAATTTTTGCATATAGGAAACAAATCGGGTAGTATAATATAATTAATGGGTTGTTAATGGGTACGAGTCATTGTGACACTGATGAGGGGGTGGACAGAATTATAAGAACTATGTAATGAGAGGACTATAAATGAGAATTTGATGGATGAAAGCTAGAAGCAGGGTGGTTTTAATCGTGAGAAAAGTGTTGCTAAACAGATGTCAAACTTAAAATGCTGACTTGTCCTATACAGGAATAGAGTAACTTCGGTTGAAGTTGGATCAAGTCCAAAAGTGTTCAGCTTACGTACAATTTTCTCTAAATTAGTAATCATACCATCAGCGATTGTTTTGTCAAGACATTGAAGGCTAGTCTTTTGTGATGAATTAAACAATTTTATAAGGGATTGATCTAATTAATGAAGAAAACAACTGTGATTCACTCTATGTATCATAGAGCTGAAAGACGCCATAACGGTTCAAACTTAGGAATTTTGATTTCTTCTCCGTTAGACAACTTGACTACCTTCGATCCAAAACAAACAATTTAAAAGTAAGCAGGTGGTAACAAAAATTCTATAAAATGGACAATATTTGCTCTTGGTAATGTGTCTCTATGAATCTCCTGTTTTTTAACAACATCACCAGGTCCACAAAGTGCAGCATGCGGTCTATCTCAATCGATTTCACAGATGGTTAAACCAGGCATCAGTTTTTTTCAGCTCTTCTTTTGCGTATTTATTAGCGGAAATGAATAATATTTGTATTTGTATATCAGAATGATTACTGGCAATACATGCTACAATAAGTTCATCAATCAGCGTTTCCTTCTGTATGTAATTGGCTGGTTCAAGTTTAATGCATACATCGAGGAGAATTTTATCTTCTTGATCAGGAGCAATGTAGCTTACTACTATATTGATACTATCTACTGCTTTTAGATAAGTAATACATTTTTGTACGTGGTACGGCGTTGTAGGATATCCAAATCATGTAATAGTTGAGTTGAGACCGTAATTGTGTAATTTTTTTAGAAATAATATTTATAGCATGGTTGAATTTGTCTCTTGCTGTTAGCTGATCACGAAACCGATCAGTAGTCTGACTTTCTGTCACTTGTCATTTTAAATGCCATCACTTCCTGATGTCAATTCTGTAATTTAAATAAACTTTAGACCGGGGATACGAAGTCACCTACTGAACTGCCTGAGCCTGGAAGAGCCTATAAAGATATCATGTCCCCTACTTCGAAAACTTCAATTTCATAAGACTTCCAAAATTTATTATTTAATGATCGAAAAGAGGATTGTATCGTTTTTATGAACCTTACACCAGGGACATGCATAATCACCTACTGAACTGCCTGAGCCTTAAATAGTGATAAAATTCACTCCCCTCCTACGAAAATTTCAATGATGCAAGACATGCATTTTAAGTTATTTAATTGATCGAAAAGAGGTTTACATGTTATTTTAAATTGTTTTTAATTGTAAAGGTATAAACAACCAAAACAGACATAATACTATCATATTTAATGTTAAACTGACGATTTTTTTTTAGCTTGAATTGTTTCCTTATGTGCGATTTCTTTCAAAATAAGCTTTATATTAATGTATGTAGGTCTGGCCTTACATTTTTGTGTTTCTAATGCATCTAAAAGATCGTCGATACACTGGAAAAATTATCTGCAGTTTTCCATCTGGTACAGATTCAAAGCGATAAAAATCGCTCGTCTATTCTTTTGTCTCGATTTCATCACTTGGAGCAATACATTGTTGCATAAATGTCTTGGTCAATCAAATAGGCAAATAGCCACTAAACTTATAGCCCCAAGGATGACTGGGGAATAGAAATATGGTCACTTGGTCTTCTCCCGACAGTCAGTAAAACGCTTGTCGAAGAGGGGCGTCCGTTTGACTGTGCGGTATGTATTAAGTTCGCAGTCACGTCCGGTCAGAATAGGGAAGTTAAATCCGATGTCTCGTGTAAAAAGAGTGTCACGCTCGTTGCACGTTAAGAACCCTTGCACCAACTATTTGAGGGTCCTTGTGTAAGGCAAAATATCTGTCCTTATCCATTACACCTTCATTTTCCAGTGGCAGTCCAAATTTCCCAGACCATCATACCTAATGACTTCTATTATGGCAATACCTACCTATTGTATTCATTGTTTACTTGTTCTCGTCCTGAATATGCATGAAATATTTGCCACTGGACGTTAAGCAACCAACAATCAATCAAAACTAAACTCATATCCATACATCATGATGCGGGCAACAGACTTCCACTCCATATAGTCAAAATCATGTCCGAGACTTGGAATATTAAATGTCTGACCTAGTGTACAATTCTCTAAAAAAAAATCCCAAAAATTACACATATTGATATTGATATCAGTTAGCATATAATTCATTATATTTGATTGTTTTATGTTTAAATAGATGAATTGGCGATGTATTGTAATTTATCTTAATTTCTAAAGGATTTAAACTTCAATTTCATTCTCTTCTGCACTATAAATTATATGTGGACAGAATATAAGATTTGCACATTTTATGATACCTTATTAATTTCCTAACATTGTTTCAATAATCCTAGCTATGCAACAAATACATTTTACTGCAAAGGTTGAATGAATTGTAATTTCAAATATAAAAACAATTAAATTGCTAAATAAACACCCTGCAGGGTCATATCATTAACACTTATAGAAAATGAAAAGGCTGATGATGGTTGTATATACATATCTCTGTTCTAATTTGAAAATTAGTGATGTACATATAATGTATTTACTGTGACAGTAAACGTAACTTTTCTGATATGCAACTGCTATAGTTTTTTTAAATTTCTTTATTTATCATATGTTATTGAAATCTGTACAATTCTTAATTCTTAATATTAGTTCTATATACATTTGAAATCAAATAATTCTTTGGCTTTAGATGAATGTTAAGAGTTTGACCAATCTTGACAAAATGATGGTAAAATAGATTTTTAGGATAATTATTGAGAAAGGATTTTTTTTCTATTTGTATTTGTCTAATGTGTCTTCTTGTCTCCGAGTTGCTAAAATAATGCTTTCTCAGATATAAACACGTGTATTACAAGACTCTTAAACAAGTATGAAATTTATTTATAAATAAAATGTGTTTATAAATATCTTAAGAAGTTAAATGTATTGCATTTAAGAATTGAATGCTTCTTTTTGTAATTTCATTGGGGTGTGAAAACGTTGACCGCAGTACATTTTGAGTAGGACAAAAAAAAAGTAGTGCATGCCGCAAGCTAAAAAGGGTATCTTTTTCTGTCAGGTTCCGAAATTATGACCTTGAATGAGTGTTCTGCGTTACTTTTGAATCAAGGTTTTTTTAAGCTGTCCGGAGAACACAACTCAAAGCTAGGCGTGTAACCGGTGGGCGAGGGAGGGACGCTTTTCCGCGGGAAAATGTACATTTACACGTGTTTTATGATGAAATGTGTTCTAAGAGTGAATTAATGGTGGAAGAACGTAAAACTTATAATGCGAAGCTAAACTCTTTATATACCGAACTTTCGAAAACAGAAAAACAATTAAACTCTTTCAAATTCAAGTCTGATGACTATCAAAAAATTTGAGGTTGTATGAAGAGGCAAATACAGCCCTAAATAAGTACTTGAAAAGTTACAAAGCCTTCTGGTAAATAAAGGTATGACAATACCAATAAATCAGTTGGGGTTGATTTACGAGAGTTAAAGGTAGTCGACACCGCCGGTTCTACGCATGACCTCTTAAAAACACAAAACCTGTTGGCAGGTATGATCAGATTCCAGAGACGGATCAAGATAAGGTTAATAGTCTTTTGCATGTTCTTGACAAATTTGGTGTTTCTGACGATGCTTATCACGAACTTGCTGTGTACAATAACGCACTTCCAATATCGTACCTTATGCCCCAGTCACACTAGACCACGATCGCACCACGCTCAGCACGATCTTAAAAGTGTTGAGGTCGCGGTATTGGCGGCATAAAAACGTAGATTTTCGATGTTTTCACGATGCTACTACGTCCTCATTACGTTTCTACAACGATTCCGCCACAAGTATACCCCGTATTCACCACGCTTATTCTGCAACCTCACTACGATTATTAAGTGAATCCACTAGCGCATCCCCACCATTTTTTAAGAATTCATTAGAAATCTCATCATGCCACTAGCTTTACGCGACTTAAGGTTACTTAAAATCCTTTGAGCAATAGGTCTACGATATTTGTTATATGGTATGATTGTAAGGTGTACATGTCTAGCGAGCAGATGTCATCTGACCTTGACCTCATTTTTATGGTTCAGTGGTGAACGTTAAGTTTTTGCGTGTTGTTCTTCTTATCTATGTAATACTATATGCCATAGGTCAACTAGATTTGGTGTATGGAAATATGATCTACAAGTCAGTCGTGCAGGTTTTCACGGTTCATTGCTCAGTGTTAAGTTTTAGTGTTTTGTTCTGTTTTTCTTAAACTATAAGCATTAGGTCAACTATATTTGTTGTATGGAAGCATTGTTAGCTGAACGTGTCTTCCTAACATGGTTCATCTGACCTTGACCTCATTTTCATGGTTCATTGATTAATGTTTAGTTTTCTTGATTAATGATAAGTTTATGTGACAGTCGTAATAAAGATTTATTTTTAGGAGTATCAACATAATATCAATGATTAGTAAAAAAGACGAGACATTTCAGTGTGTTCACTCTTGTTCATTTACGTATTTAATTATAATCCTGGTTCCTTTGATAACTATCTTTTCATTTACCTGCCACCCTTTATTTTCCTCCTGTTTAGACAATTTTCACAGTGACCCATCAGTTCTGAATTGAACATAAATTGTTTGTTCACAAAATGTCTTAAAAAATAATATTTTTGTTATGTTATAGATTTATAAAATTATGTATCTTTTATGCAAATCTGCTAGCACAGATAATCAAACCCGGTGTCGAAGTCAAACCAATAAAGCCATGAAGATAAAATGCAAAACCACCCACTGCATAACAAAATGTGTAAATGCCAAATGTCAAACTGGGAAGTACCAAGATGCGATCAGTCCTCAACAAGGAATATTTCATTAGGTAAACGGACAGAAAGTCACAGGACATAAAGTCACAAATTTGGTAGGACAAAAAGTCACAAATAATATGTTGACAATTGTCTGAATATGAAAGAGAAATATCTTGAACTATTTACTTTTTAATACATATATCCAGGGAGGGTCTAAAACGCGGAAGAGAAAAATGAGTGTATTATAACTGATATCTTTGGAACTGCTAAAGCTAAATTAATAAATAAAACTGATTTTGAAAGCTGACATAATGGTCTATAAGATACAATTAAAAATATATATATTTGAATATGTTCTTTTATCGAAAAGTTGACCGGAAGACTTTCTTAGTGTGACTCTGGCAACACATTTTTGAACATTAAAACTTAAATTCACAAAAAAGTATATAACCCGGTCAAAGTCTGTGAATTGACTCTTAAAGATTTTTAAATGACAAATAATATGATATAAAGAAAAAAAATATATATTACTATAAAAGGGCAAAAAGTTGACCGGAGGCCCCCTTGTACACAAATATTGAAGTGAAATTTTCAACTTTGAATTAAAATTCACAAAAATATTAAAAGCCCGGTCAAAGTCTGTAAATTGACTCTTAAAGACAATTAAATAACAAATAATATGATATAAAGACAAAAATAAATATATTACTATAAAAGGGCAAAAAGTTGATCGGAAGGCCCCCTTGTACACAAATATTGAAGCGAAAGTTTCAACTGTTAATTAAAATTCACAAAAATATAAAAAGCCCGGTCAAAGTCTGTCAATTGATTCTTAAAGACATTTAAATGACAAATAATATGATATAAAGAAAAAAAAAATATTACTATAAAAGGGCAAAAAGTTGACCGGAACTCATCCTTGTATACAAATATTGAAGAGATATTTTCAACTTTGAACTTGCTATTTCAATTACATTTAATTTAATTTCAATAGTATTAACATACTTATCATTTCTGATATTTCATGTGTTTCATTTTGATATTAACAACCCTCCTCCTTTTTCACCCGGGCTTGGGACCGGCGTTGGCAGAGTTATTGTTTGTTTTTTTTTGTTTTTTTTTCCTCCTTATTTTGCTTAATTATTTATTGATACACTACACTCAGTGGCATTAATTTATCTATTTCTTATCTATGTATGTAGGATAAATAATGTTCAAATTAATTTCAGGAATAGGTGTTGTTAACATTTTAAAGATTTATTTCAGATTTATTAAAACTGTAAATCGGTGCTTTAAATTGCTATAAAATTTCAGTTAAACTATCTATGTACTTCGCAGAACCAGCTGTTTCCTCTCATATTTCTTTTAGCACAAGACCGATGTGTCCAAACATCACACATTTTACGCCCTGTTTTTCCTTCACAACCTACCATATCCTCTATTGTATCAGGCTTTCCAGTCACAGTTTATTGAGATAATGCGGGTTTTAGTTTTCAGATTTTTAGGAGTTTTAACGAAATAATTTTTTGGAAAATGGGTGAATTTACCATTTTGAAGACAATGAATTAAATGTTCTCTCATATATTTTGATGCTAAAAACATGATCTTAGGTCCCAAATTAAAAAAAAAATCTTGAAAGAAAATCCTGGATCCCGAAATCCTGAATTTAAAAACACCCAATCTAGACGTCCTGTAAAGTCCTGCCCTCCATCAAGAAAAGTTAATAATCATTTACAGCAACACAAATTTTCTATTTATTTATTCATTTACTTCAGTACCTTAAATTCATCACCATAATAACATATCAATCTTTTTAAGAGATATATTAAGTAACGTTTTAATAAAGTATAACTTAATATGCAACATTAAATTATCTTACATGTTACGTATCTGTTATTTAAAAGTTAACTTTTCATTCAATCATTCATATCTTTGATTTTTCATGCCAGTAATTGATATTAAATGTATCCACCACCAATAAAACCTGGCCACAACACCTAGCCAATACTTAATGTGGTATTAAAATTCAACAATAAATCACATAATTTGGGGTTGTTTTTTTTTTGCATGAAAGGAGGGGCAGAATTTATACTGTCCTACTGGTTAATATTTCTTATACCTGAAATCTTTAAAGGATATTTTACATAGATATGGGAAGATATGGTGTAAGTGCCAATGAGACAACTCGCCATCCAAATAACAATTTTATAAAAGTAAACCATTATAGGTCAATGTACGACCTTTAACACGGAGTCTTGCCTCACACCGAACAACAAGATAAAAAGGGCCCTAAACTTACTAGTGTAAAACCATTCAAACAGGAAATGCCTATATTTACTTTTCAGCAAAAAATAATAGTACTGTTGTACAGATAAACAAGGATCTGGATTGGGTGTTCTCCATTTCTTTATCATTTATTCTTTGTGTTTATTTGTTTCTATTTTATTATACTATGTCCATCATTTCTCTTTTCTCTATTTATAAATTAGCACATCAATAGTTCAAATAATTGTGACGTCTGGCTAGGATATTTTATAACTTTTTCTGGGATGTGAAGGAAGGCGTCCCAGATAAAAAATAAAATAGCCTTGTTATACGTCATAATTATTTTGACTAGCATGTCAGGATCATTTGCTCTATTCCTTATTACATAGTCAATTTTCTCTATTCTTTGTTACTTTAGTCATAGTTTTCCAATTCTTTATACTTTTGGCGGATCCAGGGATAGGGTTCATGGATTGGAATCCACCCTTTTTATGGACAATCAATGCATTTGAATGGGGACATTTAGTAGGAATTAACCCCTCTTTATCCTGTGTAGGGATACTTTTCAAAATGGCTGTATCCACCCCTGGTTCCCTATTTTGTGAATCACACCCTGTTCTTTCTGTAAGAAATGATTGATAGAGGTTTAGGATCAAATTAAACTATACTTATGTAGTTGTTATATTTTTCCTATAATTTTATTTTGTTTGTTTTTGTTTTTTGTCGCACACTTTTTGGTTAAAAAATAATTATATAAAACCATTTAATTAACCTTTTTACTATTCGAAACAACCAAACAAATCAGCACAAATGCTTTACAAAACCGTAATATTTTAATTAAAATTTAAATGCTAACATTGACATGCCAAAATTCAAGTTTTAATCAAAATTGAAGTCTCACGCTGAGAAAGGGGCGTTTATTTACATGTGGTCTGTGGAAATTTACTGGATTTCAGCTTCGAAAAGAGGCAAACATATAGCCATTACCCTATCCGATCAATAAATTATGTTATAGATAGTGTTCATATCTGTATACTAACCATTAAAAGTAATAATACTAGGATTTCGTGAACTCAGAAACCTTGATTTGTTGAAAAATGGCGTCGATTTATGTGCTTCCTTTTCGCAGCCTCAGTTACAATTTGACACGGAGTGATGGGTATTTATGCAAATATTTAGGGACTCCTATCATCATAGATACTATTTTTGGTTATTTTATATTCAAATAGCCAATAGGATGCAAATGTGTCAGTTATTTTCAGAAGTGGAAAACACCCGCCATATTTTTATCTTCCAAAATAACAACGTCACTTGCCATTTTCAGATGTTCGTTTCTTGTAAAATAAAATCTTATTAGAAGAGAAAATAGCATCGTCACCTGAAAAACTTACCTATATAACTAATTGATGATAAAATTACACAAGTTTACTTGTCTTTAATGATAAATTTCTCGAAAAATCACACGAACACGATGTAAACAAATTACCGAGATGGCGCGATACTGTCGCCCTCTATGTAAAAATCGCGATTGTCGCCCTTGATTTTGTGGCCGTTACGTCATATGGAAGGAGGCGCAGAATCGATCCGTGGCTTTCCCACTGTATAGTAGTATATTTAGCGCTATAGAACCAGGTTTAATCCACCATTTTCTACATTTGAAAATGCCTGTACCAAGTCAGGAATATGACAGTTCTTGTCCATTCGTTTTTGATTTTGCCATGTGATTATGGACTTTCCAAATTGATTTTCCTCTGAGTTCAGTATTTTTGTGATTTTACTTTTAAACATTAAAATCCAGGCTATATCCTGATTATACCCCGTACATTAATTTTTCGGGGAAGAATTCCAAGAGCACTGAAATACGCCATTTTATTCAATACGAATAAAAGAAAGATTTTATTTTGAATCACATCTCTACTTCAAACTGTTTTGTTTCTTTATTTTTTAATGAGTCAAAAACAAAATACTTGTATTGTGAATGACTGTTTTTTTTAAATCCCTCTCACCCCTACAAATTTCTAGACACTTTTTTATATAACTGTTCCTGATTCTACCCCGTAAATATCTTAAAACACTGTCTTATATAACTGTTCCTGATTCTACCCCGTAAATGTCTTAAAACACTGTCTTATATAACTGTTCCTGATTCTACCCCGTAAATTTGTTAAAGCACTGTTCTATATAACTGTTCCTGATTTTACCCCGTAAATTTGTTAAAGCACTGCTCTATATAACTGTTCCTGATTCTACCCCGTATTTCTTTAAAACACTGTTTTATATAACTGTTCCTGATTCTACCCCGTAAATTTGTTAAATCACTGTTCTGTATAACTGTTCCTGATTTTACCCCGTAAATTTGTTAAAACACTGTCTAGAGTGTCTATGTATGAGAGGAACGAAATATACCAGAGGGAGAGTCAAACTCGTAGATCGAAAATAAACTGACAACGCCTGGCAAAAAATTAAAAAAGACAAACAGACAAACAAAAGAAGACATGACACCGCAAATTATCTAAAACCTGTTGCACATAGTTGATTCCTTATTCTTCACATGCTTACTATTTCTAAAGATATACGAGTGAAATATACGTATGATGTAAAAAGGTATATTCTTTAAATCAAAGCTGAAACATTATCGGTCATATACGATTAATACAACAAAAACATTTTTTGAGTTCTCTATCTCCGGATTTCTCCGGATTTCTTTCCTAGTGTATCTTGCTCATTTCAATCAGTAACTACTTTGTAAAGAGTGGGAATAGTATTGATACTATTATAACCGCAGCACAGAATATAAATTAACCTGATAAATACTTCAATAAAACTAAAATTTAAACTATTTGAAAATACACAACCAATACTTTTGAAATTGTTATTGTGGAGAGTTGTCTCATTGGCACTCACACCACATCTTCTAATATCTACTTACAACAAAAATGTTAATGATATTAATATATCAATATATACCAGAACGTCTAAAGTTTATCCGTATACAAACTAGGACTATTACACTTACGTTCGTGTAATAATCCAAGATATATACATGTATAACCTGGGCAATATAAGAAACTGCCGATAGAAACAACTGACAAATTACTAAAATCAGACTGCATAGCGTCCTTTGAATTGGACAGTAACAATATTATATGCATGTGTAAGTACAAAGTATTTATTTATTCTATCAAGTTCATGTTGGTGTGGTTTCCAGCATCTGAAATAAAAGACAAAACGTAAAACATGGCCCGTCATATTTAATCGAAATTTTGTGACAAAAAGTTTATATGTTCATAAATATAAAAAAAAAACAATATATGATGTTTTCGATTTTATAGCAGTACTACTGAACATTACTGACCATAATTTTGGTGTCAATAGGATTTTTTTTTAACGTTGAAGGCTGTATGGTGACCTTTAGTTTTTAATTTCTGTGTCACTTGGTCTGTCGTGGAGAGTTGTCCCATTATCAATGATATCACATCTTCTTTTTTGTAATAACCTATCTCAACTATTGGTCAATCAGTCATATTACTATAATGGAATCATCCTTTGTGTAAACACATATTCAGAACATTAAACTATAAAAAAAAATATGGTATAAATAATTTCTACTCACATGTAATCATTATTAGCTGCCCTGTGGATCCTACTTCTTTGCTTTCAATTACCCTACAGAATTAAATTGTAAGTATTAGAATAAGAATAGTTAATTAATTCATATACAACTAATAAATATGTAATTAAATGTTCTCGTGTACATAACCAGACATAACATTTGGCAATTTTGTTATAGTTTTTAAGTTGATTGATTGATTGTTTGTTGTTTTAAATCCAGTGGCAAATATTTCATTCATATTCAGCACACTCTAGTGTTTAAAATTCGTTAGATATTTGATAACGGTTCAATTTGTTACCATCGTCAAACACAAATTTACCTGAATCATGCAAAGTCGCTATCACTAGAAAAGCTGTATTGGAATGCGGACTTAGCATACGGATTACTTCTCCAAGGTCTCTGTGGCTTTGTCTTTTTTGTTGTGCTGCATTTCATCGGTTTGAAATCTGACGGAAAAAACAATTTGGCAATATTTTCCTCGCTATCTGATTCGCTTGATGTGTTTGGTTTTGAAGCGGTTGCGGTTGTTTTACGCTGTGCACATCTAGGGTAAAATTGTGAAAGCGACAGCAGTATCCATAGTAGAAGAACTTGAAGGAGGATTATACCTGGCTGAAGAAGTACCGATAGCGTATCCAGCAGGAGCTGTAACTGTAGAGGGAGTAATGTTTGAACTCGGAGGAGTTGCAGAGACAGCGTCATCATCGGATTCATCATCGCTTCCTTGGACGATGGTTATAGCATGTACCTCTTTGACGGGAGGGGTCCAAGTTGGAAATAATGGCGACGGATAGGTAAAGTTCGGATCATTGGTTAAAGTAAATGTACCCTTAACTAAATTAAAGAAGGCGTCGTATACATTTCTCCTGTTCGACGACGCGTAATTCCTCCATATAATTTCTGCGAGATGTTGTTCAAATTGCTTGGTGTTGGTTCCGTTAATGCGCCTAAAATGATCTTTCGACAATTTCCATGCACCTTCAATACGATTTGTGCAGCATTTGACAACTTCACCGGTATCTGCATTTTTATATATTTGTTTAAAGCTCGTTTTGTGACAAACGGAAAAATGTTCATACCCGGCTTCATTGAGAGGAATATACGCGGCCCAACTGTCTGAAAAAATGCGTGAACCCGGCGAAACGTGCTTCTTGATAAGAGGAATTAACGTATTAGAGTCCCCTTTATCAACCGGATACATAATTATCCTATTTGATGATGTCTCGACCATCCCAAAAATCCAAATTCGTGTTCCTGTTGGTTTTCCCCGGTTATACTTTATCTTCCTACCAAATAAACTTTCATCTATTTCCACATCACCATCAAATACAAGATTTCGATACTCTGTGTGAACATGTTCACAGAACAGTTCTCTAACATAACTCGCCCAGTTGACGGACGTATGTCTGTATTCTATTCCCGCGCTAATTGCACTCTGGTGTAATGTATGCCCATCTAAATAGTTCTTAATAAAGAGCAATAAATCTCTGATATTGTAGGCAGAACCTTGAAAAAAAGAAAACTTCGCATACCGAATTCATGGCCACTCGAACACCTAAATGAATATCCATCACTGGCGTTTGCGCGCTTGTAATTTACGGGTACACTTCACGCAATCTAAATTCGTTAACAGTAACCCGTTTTGTCTGAGCCAGCTGAAGAAATCCTCATCTGCAGAAAGACAAAAGATTGGAAAACGTCCACGGATTACGGAAATCCTGAAAGTCAATGCCTTCATTAATATTCTTTTGTAGATGGTAACTGCCTTCCCCATGTTTTTTCCTTCCTTTTCCACGACCAGACATTTTGGGAATGATAAGAACCTGATAGAACTTAAATTGTAATCACTTAAATTAAACAAAAAATCTTAAAGACCGCCTTCTATTCACAAACCTAGTAGAAAGCTACCCTAAATTCACAAAGACCGCCTTCTATTCACAAACCCAGTATAAAGCTACCCCAAATTGACAAAGACCTCCCCTTTTATAAACCCCCAGGCTATTCTGTGGAAAATTGAATATTCAAATAAGTGTTTACAACTTACCTTTCGCTCACTCCTATGTACGTAATAACGAATGGTTCCATCCACATATTAAAAACTAAAAAAACAAATGATAAAAAATGTAACTTTATTTCTGTTTTTTAGGAATGAACAATTTTTAACAATGCCTCAAGATTTGCAATAATGCTATCTTTTTAATTCTTTTTTTATCCTAAAAAACTGTTATAGGGTTCATCAGAAATTATAATATAATTTTTGTTTACTGTTAATGTTAATGTCAAACACATAATTTTAAACTTATATATATATATCACCAATAAAAGATAAAGTTATAGCTAGAAGACTTTAACTTTCGTAATTTGCATGCAAAATAGGCTATAAATGTGAAAGACTTACCGTTCATTAGAAACGTGGTATCCATATAAATATGGATATCTTCCCTCCTCGAAATATCTCAAGATATTTGCCATTTTCTTCACATCTCCTAAATTCATGAGCGTTGCCCATTCAATAAAAATCTCTGGATTTAATCCATTGACATATACAAACGCACACAGAACCCCCCCGCCCAAAGTTTTCATTATTGGTCCAAAAAAGTTCCCTAATTTTTCGTGGCCATTTTTTTGCAGGGCCAATAATTTCTTGGATTGTCATCCACAGTTCCATGACCTTCCTCGATCTCAACTTTTCCCTCCATAATTGCCTATAATCAGTGTACATTAAGCTATCATTTGACGCTGGAAATGACATTTAAGACCGAATTTTACTATTTACATATCAAAATACATGGTTTTTTTGGTGGAAAGACCTTCAATTGTTCTCTAAACAATTGGTTTTTAATTATATAAATGATATCATTTGTCTTTACTTAATTGGTACTTGAATGTAATGAGCTATTGATAATAGCGTGTTATTAATTTTCCCAGATAATTGTGTCGATGGTTTTTGAGTCTCTTGAACACGAAATACGGATTTTTGTGTTTCCGTATTATAGGTATATTACCGTGCGAGTACTCGAATATCGCTATATAAAACCAGCGAGTACTAAATTAGTAAAATTCCACCGTGGTTACATCCCTATTAAATGATATTTTTTCCTATTAACAATATGAGGCAAAGTGGTTTATAGGGTAGAACAATTGATTGATTGATTGTTGGTTGCTTAACGTCCAGTGGCAAATATTTCATGCATATTCAGGACGAGAACAAGTTCACAATAAATACAATAGGTAGGTTGATACAATAGAGGCCATCTGGGATGATGGTCGGAGAAATTTGGACTGCCACCGGAAAAAGGAGGGTATATTGGATAGGGACAAAAATTTTGCCTTGCAACAGGCCACCTACGGACCCCTCAAAGAGTTGTTGTAAGGGTTCTTAACGTGCAAAGAGCGTGGCACTTTCTTTACACGAGGCATCGGATTTAACGTCCCCTTCTGACCGGACGTGACTGCGAACTTAATACATCCCGCACAGCCAAACGGACGCCCCACTTCGGCAAGCGTTTTACTGCCGGTCGGGAGAAGACCAAGTGACCATATTTCTATACCCCAGTCACCCTTGGGGAGAGTACAACAATCAAAACGTTTATCAGATTCAAATTCAGCAATAAAAGCGTGCAGTTTATCAAGAACGTTCAAAGAATTATTGACACTCAACAAGTAATTAATTCCACAATTTCCAAAGAATTTACCCTCCGGTGGATCGCTATCCTTGCCGTGGTCGGGGGGCTTGCGTGTCTCAGTGACCCCAAGAGCTATGCCAGCTGGAGCTTCGTCTCCTGGTAGGGTTACCCATGCTGGACAGGTCAAAGGATAGAGACCAGACTAAAGTGATCCGAACATCGTGAGATGCCCGATGTTTTAAATAAAATAGGCTCTCCAACCCGTTTGCCGTGGGTTGCTACCCGTGTCGGTGGTTGACGAGATCCTTGTGGATGAGGGCTATAGCCAGACTCCTTACGTTCAGAAAATACCCGGACAGACGAGACTATCGTTCAATAAGCTGCTTTGGCTTCGATATCATCTAAACGGGAGGTCGGATGGACCCGGTTCGATCAATCGGCTGGTCATGTCGAGCCCTTCAGTTAATCCTCAACAATAAGCTTTCTTGTAACAATTTTCATAATATACACATGTATTTTAAATTAAGCTATTTATATTTTGGATAACTGAAGAAGGCGATGGCTCATGGGTCAATCAAGCTGTACGCTTTCTTTTTCGCTTGATGGATACGCTCTGCTTGAGTATACTATTCTTGGTCTAGTGCTTTCTGCAGTGGATCTTAGGTGCTGATTTTGAGGACCAGCTACATTATATTTGGAGCTCGTTTTCAGCATTAGCACTTGATCCCGGTTCGCCACGGAAACACAGCATCGCCCTTGTAGGCATTCCGAGGTGGGTGGATGACAAGAATGGTGAATCTTTCTCCTTTCATATGGCACAACAAAACAAACCCTCTAAATCAGCTTTAATACATAAGAAAAGAAAATGTGATGATTCAGAGCCCTGTCGGGAAGATGACAGTTGGCCCAGATTTATTGTAATAAAAGGAACAGATGAAAAACCAATTTCAAAAATATCGCCCTTTGTAATTCACAAACAAATTCAAAGCGTTGCTGGTACTGTAAAAAAAGTTTCCAAAATGAGATCTGGCAATTTGTTGGTTGAATGTTCCAACAAATTTACTTACAATGACACTACTACTAACTGGGGTTCTTTACCCCCTACAATACCTATTATAACCCCTATAGTTGAGCCCCTAGATACACAACCTCCATCTTATATGGGGGATAACTATTATAACCCCTATATTTTAAACCCCTACCTCCATCTTATATGGGGGATAATTAACCCCAACCTTTCCAACACCCACATAACATCCAATGATATGGGAGTTCAATAACCCCCAGACTTTAACATTCAAATGTCAAGGAGGTTAAATTGATTTTAAATGATATACAAGTTTGACACACTTATATCCAACATCTAAGTTTTGTACTGAGGGGTCATGTCCCATTTGTTACATCCAGAATATATAATGATAAGATTTTCTCTTATGTATATTTACTCCAATTTGTTTTTTTTTTTTTTTTACCAATTTAAGGTTAAGGGGGAGTTGTTTCTGTTTAACCAATCAGGAATACAAATATATAACTGACAATTCAACAATATTTTATAAAAGTGTGTTTAAACTCTATAAGGTTATATATATTTTTGAATTCTAACAGAAAGGATTTACTATTTAAATTAACCATGTCTCATACCAGAATCAATTCAATATCACCACAAAATAGTGTCACATCAAGTTTAATGAATATGTACCATCAATATGAAATTCACATAAATGTACTGAAATGGACAGGTGTTATAGTGCTATTCATATTTACAGCATCTACCCTATGGATAACTGGTAGTTTATATTTGTCATCAAACATGTCAAAGCATAACATGAATGTTTCCAACTATGATATAAATAAACAGAACCTTACTTTTAACCAATCATTGTGTTCTTATATTAAACATTTCCGTCTACCTGGTGAATTTATGTTAACTGTGTGTGAATACAACAAAAGAACAATTATAGACATTCGTCAATTTTTGAACAATAAACCTACTATTAAAGGAATATCCTTATCACAAAGACAATGGGACGATTTGAGGTCTATAATACAGTATATAACAAGAGTTATTTATCACAGAAGTTAATAACAGGACTTACTTATGTATTTGGAAAATATCAAAATAAATGTATGAGCTATTATGTAATATATGTGTTTTTCTTAATATAAAGTATATTTACAGGTATTTAATGTGTTATGCATGTAGACATGAACGGTACAGATAAAAACTCACATGTGACTTTGATTGTGATACAGCCATTGGACTTGAGTATGTAGGTTCTTTGATTACCTTCCTTGCTAGCTGAAGCGTAAATTCGTTACTAGGTTTACCTTTATTACCCTCATTTCGAAGTAGTTCAGTCCAATAGACGATATATTGGTTAGTCCACTCTGGAATTAGGGTAGTAAAGGTAAACCTAAGAACGACGTTACGCTTCAGCTAGCAAGGAAGGTAATCAGAGAACCTACATACTCAAATCCGATGGCTGTAAGAGAGGGAAGGCAAGAGGGTAACTGCATTCCGGAATTGTCCATACATTTGCTCATTATGAGTTTGTCTCACCGTAAGGGTACTTTTTGTGTAATAAAAGATTAAAGAAAACAATCATAACATACAACTCTTTTATTGTATTTAAAGTTCTTTAGTGTCCATTTCCAAAGATCAAATTATATGCCATTTGTTCTTCTTTCTAATAGCATTCTTTTTCTCATTTTTAAATGTTTTTTAAAACTAATTTCCTCTTCTAACTTTCTCTTTTGTATTGTCAATATGTGGGCATTGTATGCTATCTTGGTGGCTAAATCTTCGATTTTTGTACTCATTATGTTGTTTAAATGTTCCACCATCTCAAATTCTGAAGGTCTAAAAAATATAGATAAAATTTATTTTTTACAGCACAAAATTAAAATAATAAATTATGATATATACAATTACTAATGATTTATTATATAAACACATTATATAAGGGTTTTTTAAAATGATTTTTTAAACATGAAAGTCAATGGTTATAATATACAATATCTAAATTTTGTGAAGATATATTTCCCTGATGCAATGATCACCTTGAATAATATGGCTTAATGTTTAGGAACTATGTGTTTTATTTGCTCACAATCAGACATTTTCTTTTAGATTGTGGATCTTTAAATTATTTTGATGTAATCTGTACTGAAGAATACATGTGTGTGTGTGTGTGTGTGTTGTATTGGAGTTCTATTATTTTAAAACAAAATAGGCTTTTAAAAGAAAAAATATACTCACATGTTCTGGGTATTTCTATTAGGTGGCTGTTGTTGCACAGGTTCCAAAGGCACATTAGTAGATCTACAAAAGCATAAATTAGATGTATTACTTTTATGTAAAGATTATAAAATATATAAATTTTAGCAGTATATACACTGTAAAAATTGTGTTTAGGGCCTAAACACTTTTCTATACACATTTCATGTTATACAATTGGTTACATGTTTAGGCTCTAAGCATGTGGGGCATTACATGTTGAAATTCTAAACATGTTTAGAATGGGGACACAACAGACATTTATGTGTATAGCTTCTAAACATTTTCCTAAACATGTTTAGGCTCTAAGCACAATTTTTACAGTGTAGCTAAGATAAATGAAGATAAATTTAATACAATGGAAAACGAATACCACGGCAACAAATCAAAAGGATAATAAAAACAAATCATAAATTCATAGACTATTGCAAAATTCGGACACATGCAAACAAAGGACGCAACAAGAAATACGTATAATACACACGAAGACAACAAACAAGTACATGGACAGTGTAAACTCACACAAAGGATGTTTAAATGATATCTTATCAAAATAATTGATTATATTGTGAATATGAAGGCAACATAGTCTTGCTAACAACCTTACTGATATATACCTGGTCTGTTCAGGGGTTCTAACTGGTACTTCCTGTTTTATGACAGATTCCATTTTAATCTAATAATTAAAACAAAAATATATTTAAAAAACATATATAACCATTACAATATTAGTATAAATAAGAAGATGCGGTATGAGTACCAATGAGGCAACTCTCCATCCAAGTAACAATGCATAAAAAGTTAAACAGTTATAGGTCAAAGTACGGCCTTCAACACGAAGCAAAAGCTCACACCGAACAGTAAGCTATAAAGGGCCCCAAAATAACCAGTGTAACATAATTCAAACAGAAAAACCAAAGGTCTAATCTATTTACAAAACGAGAAACGAGAAACATATATGAAACATACTAACAAACTTTACGTATGTATTTAATAAATATACACAAATATTAAAGAGGGTCTTAATGTGGACATTTTTCAGAAATCTCTGAACAAAATTAAGGAGAATAAGGATAACACATTAAATTTAACAGTTTTCTGGTTTTGTTATTCGTAGTAAAATATCATCTCCAAAATCAGGAACAGCCCTAACTTACGGACATATTTACACTAAATTCCTTTACACAAATTCAATATCATTTTTTTATTATTTAATTTATAATTTAGGGTTTACCTGTGTCACATTTGGACTGATTAAAACCAGAAAACCAACATTAAATCACTTACATATGTAGTAGAATTAACCAATTCAAGTTTTATTAATTTATTAGAATTATAGAAACAAGTTTATTTTGTAAGGTTTCTAACAACAAAAATTCATAAATTTAAGTTAAGATGAAGATAACAAATATTTTATCTCATATATAAAGAATATGCGTTAAAATGAAAAATAACTCAACAAATTGTACTTACATTTTTCTCAAATTCCTTTCTCTGAATAAAGTTTAACTGATTTTTACACTTATTATATATACAAATGTTACATAATAAATGAGACTTTTTAAAACTAGACTATATGCATAATAGCAAAGATTTATTATATAAATAACCCATTCCAAATGCCATCCGTCGGGAAACCGTTAATTATCTTTTGTAATAGGATGTTACACATTTCATTAAATTTGAATAACATCTTGCTAAAGGATTATTATTATTTTAAAATGTTTTGTTAATGTGAGAAAATATGTAACAGTAAAACATTATTATATAAACTACCCATTCCAAATGCCACTGCTTACAGTTAACTGTGAAACCATTAATTATCTTTGGTAACCTCATTTCAATTAGCACATTACTAAAAGATCATTATCTAAGAATAGTTTTCACTGTGTAATTTTAATCATGTTGTTAACGTGTGAAAATGATCGGAAAATTAAATATCTTATGTAACGTTCCGGAAACAATAACATATCCATTCCAACATATATATTTAGTGAACCGTAAGGAGTTATGTAATTACCACAGTTAATTTTTCAGTTTTCTCTCTTACGACGTTAATTATGTGTGTTAAAATATGATGAAAATTGATTTGTTTATAAAATATACTTATATTGTTTGCTATATATTATATTTTTTATGAAGATTCCGATGTTTTTATTCTGTTGTTTACAACCCATCACGTTCTCATTGGTACATTAGAAAACAAACATGGCATTTTGGATCGTACATTTTCTTGTGTTATTGTTAGTTTTAAACGCAGAAGGACAGATAGATTGTAAATATGAAACGGCAATTGCCAACTGCTTCTGTAGTACAGAAATAAACATTCTTCAAAACGTCAGAATTATTGAAATTCAGTCGGAAAGTTGTAATTGTACCATCAATTTTCTTGAGGCACAAGAGCAACCGCCAACAGTGGTACACATGTTCAACAAATTATGCAATTGGCATTGCAATGAGATAGAATGTGGTAAGTTTTATGATTACCCTCACAAGATTTATGTCTTAAAGTCCCACCATTCTAACGATTTCAACAGTTTGCCTTATTTCGAAAATTAAAAAAAAGGGGGAATAACTCTAAGGGCATCCGACCAGTTCTTGACAAGGAATTATTATAAAGTTGAAGGATAAATAAATCTGATCTTCATGTCCCATGGAATGTATTCTGTATGTGCATAATTAAACAATTTTGTAGTTGATTTTTGCAGTAAGTGTGAGTGATCAAAATTATAATTCCATGGGAACATTTCCAACAAATTTATTTTAAAACCAGGTATGAAATATCAAATTTCTCTTTCAATGTCATGTGAGATTGTAACAAGTTTTCAATCGGTTCCAGTATTAGATTTTTTTTTTTCATTTATTTTACAGTACCAGACAATATTTTACCAGAGGAAGGAAAAACAACTAGGAAACAGGAAATAACTACAGTTCATGGTAAGATTTATTATTTAAGTATGATTATTAATATTCAATACTTAAGTAAGATACTGCCAGTTTGTTTTTGTTTTTGTGTGTGTGTTTTTTTTTTAAGGAAGGAATTAAACATGTTTTATTAATTTTTTTTTTCATTTATTTTGTAGTACCAGACAATGTTTTACAGAATTCTCAATTGGAAATGACTAACAAACAGAAAAAGTCTACAACACTGACTACAAATCAAAGTAAGATTTTATTATACAATTATTAATGAGTAATACTTCAGCTATATACAGTACAATATGAACATTATGTCTTCATTTATCTATAATTAAGAGAAAACAAATGTGTGACAAAGAGTACCACATTATCTCATACAGTATCACTATACAAATATTTTGTTATGTAAAACTCATTGGACTGTATCCAAAGTCACAACACAGAATAATTGAACCTTAACATTACCTCATACAAACAGTACCACTATACAACAATATTTTATGTAAAACTCATGGGATTGTATCCAAGGTCATGACACAGAATTATTGAACCTTAAAATTACCTCATACAAACAGTACAATTATACAACAATATTTTATTATGTAAAACTCATTGGACTGTATCCAAGGTCATGACACAGAATACTTGAACCTTAACATTATGCCATGATTTTAGGGGTTATAAAACCAAGTAAAATCAACAAGATTTTATTTGAATGGAAACATATGAAATGTAAGGTAAGTAAACATTTCAAATATTTTTGCTTTTAGTAAAATCAAACTAAAAATTTAGAATAGTGGTATCACTTTTTTTTTTATCTTAACAGAATCAAGCAAATACAAATACCAAAGAAATAAAACCAAATAATAACAAATATTTTTCAGTAAATGGACAAAACCAAAAACAATGAAGCATAAATCACCAAGTTTGAACAGTATTGTCAAGGATTTTACATCTTTAGAGGACTTGCAGCAATGGGCATTAGACAATGACCTAATAAATCATCCTTTGATACAAAATAGGATCAGACACTTTCTGTCATTCAATTTGACATATACATTGAACACATTTACAGATGCTGACAGTTTAATAAGTTGGGCTACAGATAACTGCCTTTTAAACAACTCCCAAGTTTTAGACAGACTATCATTTTTGTTGACATGTCAAAAGTGTTATATGAAATTCAACTTATCATCGGAATTGAAAGATCATTTGGAATTTCACCAAATTATAGATGACATCAATACATTTTCAAATTCAGATGACCTAGCCATTAATTTCGATTTGGATGCTTTAAACGACTTTAATGTTATTCAAAATATCAAAGACATAAATATGCCATCAACAAGTCACTCCCACATCACTTACAGAGCTACTGCTAGTCAATATATGGACCCTCATTCACAAACACACTTTCAATATGGTTTGAACCAAAATATAGTATATACCATGGATGACTTGAATCAAAGGGTGGATGCGAACGTAATGGACATGGATGCTATAACGACAAATTACATGGCTACCCCCTACAACTTTGAAGAGGGTGGGAGTGTTATTCAAGGTGTACACACGTCCCTTCAAAACAGTATCGACCCTAATATCACATTGACTATGGACGACATCGAACAAAGGGGGAGTGGTAACGACAACGAAGATTTACCTTATTTATTTCAAATGTCGGGACATAAAACCTTCTCCAAAAATTTAGCCCGTGAGACTACATACAAAGTAAAATTCAAAGATACCTGGAAAAATAAAAAAATGCGCAATCTTCAAAACGAACTTAGGGGTATGTTCGATGACGTACTGGGTAGGGCCAGAGGAAATGACTATGACCTCGGAAGAGTTATCATTTCACATCCCGAATTGAATAATTCGATAGTCGTACCATTGGATAACTGGTCCAACATTAACTCGCAAAGGGTCATGGATGCAGTAGAAAACGTCCTAAATTCCGACGAAAATTTACCCTTGGATACAGCTATGCAAGTCACAATAGGGAGCATTGCAGTACCTAGTGGGAGTGGTACGATACCCATAACAAGACTCAAAGGGACCCGTAATTCAATTGCCCTAAAAAAGTCATTATTACAGGTATCGAATGACGACGAAATGTGTATGGCAACAGCGATTGGTAGATGTTTTTTAAAGCTCTGCGAAGTCGTTCCCCTGAACAAATGGAGAGAGATCACAAAAGACGATGACCCCAACATGAACACTTTTCAAAAAGTCTTGAAACATGGCATGACTACCAAAAGTTATTACAAACACGTGAGTGATTCCGCTGTGAATAATAAATCTTACAGTAAAACCATGGCATTAACCTTATGTAAAGAAGCAAATCTTCCAACTGACAAACCCCTAAGCATTAGAGACATTCACAGCTTTGAAAACCTATTGGACCTCAACATTTTGGTGTTATCCTCAAAATTAGGCAACAAATTTTATCGTGTGGCTAATAACTCCCAACGTAAAAACATTTACCTGTACCTTACGGGTGATGCAGATGGAAATGGACATTACGATGCCATAGGGAGTATAAATGGTTATTTTGGTTTTGGCTATTTCTGTTCGCACTGTTTAACCCCGTATAAAAACAAGGGGAGGCACTCCTGTAGCGAAACATGTGACGTTTGCGGTAGTCATCAATGTAAGATCAGTAACGATCAAGTTACTTGTTCAGACTGCCACCGAACATGTCGTAGTGAAGCGTGTTATAAAAGACACAACTCCCGTAAAACCATCAGAGGCCATGATTGCGACAAATCAATGTGCGAAAGGTTTTACCAGTGTGAAACTTGTAAAAAAGTCCTAGAAAGAAACAAACGAGCACCCGAACAACATAGATGCGGGGAATGGAAATGTAAAAATTGTTTCCAATATCAATTAGGAGACCATTTGTGTTATCAGCGGAAATCTATTTGGAATTCTAGTAAAAAGGAACCGAGGAAATATTTTTTTTACGACTTTGAAACAACACAAAATGAACAAATGGTCTGTAGTGAAGGTCATTTGCTCGGCGAACCGTGCGAGAAACAATGCTCGACAACAGACAGGTGTAAAAAATGCAAAATGTGTACGAACTGTTATGAGGTCAGATGTAGATATGAAGAACAATGTTCTAATGGTTACGTACCCAGCCAACCTTGTAAAACGAAATGTACTATGAAAACGAGATGTAACTCTTGTAAAATTTGCATCAACTGTCATCAGTCTTGGTGTGGACTAAATGAGCACAAGGTAAATTTTGCTGTTTTGCAATCTACTTGTACCCTTTGTGAAAACGATGATTTAACGATAAACTCTAAGTGTGACGTTTGTGGGAGTCGCTGTGAAAACTGTAGAATAGTAAAAAAGAACAAAAGGATTTTACCTTGTAAAGATGGTTGCGGTTACAGACAGAGGGTGTTTAGAGGTAACAACGTACCTTACGAATTCTGCTCTCACATCATGACCCCCCCATTACAAAAACACGGTTTTCATAGCACACAACGCCAAAGGTTTCGACAACTACCCCCTACTCAATGCACTCATAGATCATCACAGTGTAAAACCCGATAAAATCATCTTCGAGGGCTCAAAGATTGTCTATATGCATGTCTCGAAAAACTTAGACCTTACATTTCTCGATTCTATCAACTTTATCAATATGAAGTTATCGAAGATTCCACAATGCTTTGGTCTTCAGGAGCTTCAGAAGGGTCACTTCCCACACCTCTTCAACACCCAAGAACACCAATCATATAAAGGACCTTATCCGGCTGCATCATATTATGGAGTCGATTATATGGGAGAAGAAGAAGCCCAATTATTTTGGAATTGGTACCGTTCAAAAGAAAATGAAATATTTGACTTTCAGTCGGAGATGTACAATTATTGCGTATCAGATGTAGATATTTTGAGGCGAGGATGTATGGAGTTTCGTAAAATTATGATTGAAGTGACATCTGTAAAAGACACTAACGAAAAAGGCGAAATAATAACGCACGCCGAAGGTATAGATCCGTTTAATTACATCACGATTGCTTCTGTCTGTCAAGCCATCTACAGGCAACTGTTCCTAGAGGAAGAATATGAAACGTGTGTGACGGATTTAACCCAGAACACAAATCTCAAGTGTCCCTCGAAATTTGTGAACGGTTCACTTCAAGTGCAATTACCTGACGGTGAATGGGTATTAAAGGAAACGATAGATGCGTCTAATGCGTACACAATTGGAAGAACAGTTTTCGTTAAAAGTCCCATTGCAGTAGTTCCGTCAGAGGGTTACGTATCAAGAGACAATTTCAGTAAAGTGTCAATCCAATGGTTGGAATGGACAATGGAGCGTAGTAGACATTCAGGAAAACCAATTCACATACAACACGCACTAAATGGTCGAGGAGAACACAAAGTACCAGGCACGAATTTTAGACTAGATGGTTATGTCCATTCTCCAAAGAAAACGGCATACGAATTTTTAGGTGAGTAAATAATTAAGGGCATAGGAGGCGGCGGCGGCAATATTATTTATAAATTTATTATATTGTTTATATATTTATAAATTTATTATATTGTTTATATATTTATAAATTTATTATATTTTTTCTTATTATTTATCGATTTCTTTCAAGACGATCAAAACGATTCCCACCTATTACAACTGAATAACGATTGTAAAAGTAATGCGGCGCATTGATTGATGTAAACCCTCTTATTATCATTAATGATTTCAGGTTGTTGTTTCCATGGTTGTCCCTCCTGCTTTCCCCATGATAGAACAAAGACAACTCATCCGAAGACAAAACATTCGATGGCCGAACTATATATTATGACCAAACAGAAAGAAAGGGAACTGATACGACTAGGATACGAGTATGTGTGCATCTGGGAGCACGAATTTCATCAATTAATGTCGACAGATGACCAAATGAGAGAATTAGTTTCTACATTAGATATTACAGACCGATTAAATGTAAGGGATAGCTTTTTTGGTGGAAGGACTAACGGAATTAAACTGTACCATGAATGCGCAGAACCAGGAGAGACAATTGAATATTAAAATTTCACAAGGTAATATCAAATAATGTAATAAGTACTGTCTTTGATTCATTTGTATATTCAGAACTCTTTTATGTTACATTGTTTGGTTACTTAGTTGATAATTTCCTTCTTTTATTTTTCAGCTTGTATCCTAGCGTCAACAAGTATGCTAAATACCCCATAGGACATCCAGTTATCATAACATCGAATTTTCAAGATATTTCCAAGTATTTTGGGGTGGTTAAAGTAAAGATTTTACCCCACAGACGTCTTTTTCATCCCGTTTTACCATACGTTTCCAATGGAAAATTAAAGTTTCCACTTTGCAAAAAGTGTGCCGATGATGAAAACCAAAACGACTGCACATGCACCAATGACGAGAGAGCCATTGTTGGTACATGGTGTACTCCTGAAGTGGGGCTGGCTCTTTCCAAAGGATACGAAATCCTTAAAATATACGAGGTGTATCATTTTGAAGAATTCAAAAAGCATGATCCTTTTACGGGTGTGGGAGGCCTTTTTGATGCCTACGTCAATCTATTTTTGAAATTTAAACAGGAAGCATCAGGTTTCCCACAGGAGTGTAAAACAGATCAAGAAAAGATGGAATATATAGCTGATTACGCAAAACACGAGGGAATACATTTAGATTATGATAATATAAAAAAGAATCCAGGACTCCGTAGTTTGGCAAAAATATGTTTAAATAGTTTTTGGGGCAAGTTTGGTCAACGTTTAAATATGAGGCAAACAGCGTTTTTCCACGAACACGAGGGAGATAAGTTCTTTCAGCTACTCTCAGATCCCCGGAAGGATGTAAAAGATTTCCATATCATTAGTAAAGATTTCATACAAATAGAACATGTACACGAGACCCCTTTTATCCCCATAGACGTTAAAACCAACATCTTCATAGCATCTTTTACTACCTGTTGGGCCAGAATCAAGCTCTACAACGTTATGGAACAAGTGGGTCACAACACATTGTATGTAGACACAGACTCGATCATCTTTTGTGATAAAGATAAAATTATCTCAAAAACACTTCCTATTGGCAATTACTTAGGACAATTAACAAATGAAATTTCGCCTGAGGATAAACACATCACACATTTTGTGGCCGGAGGACCTAAGAATTATGCCTACAGATTGGCATCGGGCAATGAAAAGTGTAAAGTGAGAGGTTTTTCGTAAGACAATAAGATGAATTCAGATCTAATAAATTTTTCATCTATTTGTGACGTAGTGGTGAATAAAACTATCAAAACAATAAAGACTACCAATCCGCGTAAAATTTCCCGACTTGCATGTAAAAGGAAATTATACAACAGGATTGAGGAAAAGGAGTACAGAATGGTATATACAAAGAGAAGATTGTTAAATGACTTAACTACTTTACCTTTCGGTTACTGTTGCAACAAATGACTTAACATTAATCCTTTATTGAAGATTTTTATTGTACAAATGAGAAGTTACATAATTAAAAGTTAATATAATATCCATTTTAAGTTTTTTTTCATATTTTTTCTTTTCATTTTCTTAGGAGGTTGATCTAGAATTCCTGGTGTACCACTCGCATCGTCGTTAATCTTCTCAACGAACCGTCCCATTTCAGCTGGGTCAGAGTTTGGAACTTGCTCTATGGGTTTAGAAATTTGCGGTTTCTCGCCATGTTCGTTTTCCATTATTTCTCCTGTAGGTTTGTCTTGTTTATCCTCTGACGCAGATTTTAAAAGTTCATCATATTTTCTTTTAGATAACAAAACTAGTTCTTTTGCCATCATTGCAAAAAATCCATAACAGGTCTTAACAAACTAGGAATTAGTTTATTATGACGAATCAATAATTGTTTCTTTTTTCGCACTCCTACTGATTTTGTTCCCAATTGATACACAATGGATTTATATGGTTTTAATGACTTGACGTATTTTTGTTTGTTGGGGAATACTCCTTTATAAATATTTAAAGCTACTTCAGATAGAACACTGATTTGTGGTTTAGTCAGATTTGATAAGATTGCAACTCGTTGGTTTGTACCAGCTTCGTATAAAAACTTCAGAAACACAGCATTTGACCTCATTCGCCTGCTCATTATCACCAAATGATCGTACGAACAAGAATGCATTTTTATATAGGTTTGTAAACTATACAGGTGTCACCTGGAAAAATACCCGTTCTAAGCATGTATTGTCTGTCTTCTCTATGAGGCGAGAGGTCAATAAGTATGTATGCATACTTCTGTTTTGTAATTTTCAAAAATGCATCTAAGAAATATCGAGTCATTCCTGGAAGTATTTGTGATGCGAACGTTACAATTTGACGCATGTCTCTAGGATTGTGAAACAAGACAAAATTAGCACAATTCAGGGAAATACTTTTTGCGTATTTACCTGGAGGATACAAAGATTGTGAAATAAGGACCACTGATGCCTTTTTGTGGTTACTAGTGACGGCGAATAAATGTAAAACTTCCTCTGATTGTACTACTTTAGAAATCAAATCGTCCAGTACGATTAACGAATGTTGAGTATCTTGAGTAAATTCTTCTATTTTCTGTTTATCAGGCAGACCTTCATGAAATATTAAGTTGGACGATTGAATGTCGTCAAATAATGGTTGATATTCGGAATATGCATATAAATTTTTTTCCGGTGGTTTGGTAAACATTACGTCAGCATTTTCTATAAGTTTTTTTAGTAAAAATCGATTTACCTGCTTGAGTTGGTCCAGAGATATATATTGTGGTTGGAGATGAAAAAGGAAGAAGAGTGTGTTCCTTCTCCATGACTTTGTTTAAAATGAAGACGATACGTCGCATATGAGTTTTATATTCATATCAGAGAAGACCCCTCGTAAAAAGAACAAAACTTTTTTTTTTTACATCTAATATTTATTTAGAAAAAAACATTTTAATGAATTGGTCATTTTCAAATACATTATCAGTAAACATATCATTAAAATTTTTAATTGAAAATTGATAACATACTTTCATCACTACAAAACATACAACATAAAGTCCACAAATATCTGAAGTGTTAGACTGTAATTGTCTCTGTATTGAAAAACAATCTTTAGCGTTGTTGCTTATAAACTTTGCTAAATTAGTTCCATAAAACTCTACACATTTTCCCAGACTATCAAAATATTCAGCTTTTGTAGAGTCATAGAAAAATACACACAACCAATGTTTTCCAGGATTGATAATAAATAGTTGAGGGTAGTGATTCACAACGGTAGCAGGCAAACCATTAATGTCACTTATACAGATAGATACTTTATTTAAACATTTAAAGTCTTTTAAAAAAACGATCAGTTCTCTTGCATTCATGGTTCCACTATGTTTATATTTCTTGTCTCGTCACATGTCAAAATGGCTTGCGATTGGTAATAGCACATGCAATTCACAACCTCTGTTGTGGGTAGGCTAAACCGTTTTTCTAATCGAGCATTTCCGTGTTTTACCAAATTGAGAAAATCTTCTTGGAAATCAGAAGGATCTAAGGAAAACACTATGAACGTATAACCATTCCCAAAATCATTCAAAGAAATATTTAATCCTGTATCCTTCTGCCATTTATCGCATATTTCAAAAAGTCTTACATATGCTGCTGTGTAATTTCTGTTGTTGCTAAAATCCATGTTAAGAGGTGATCCATACACTTCCACACCATTGACTTTCAAAGTAATACATGACATGTTAAAGTGTTGAAAATTGAAAGGATTGGCCGTATAATCACCATTTATTGCCTTTTGAGGAACAAGTCCGAACACAACTTTAGAAGGTAGAGATTTCGGAAATAAAGAATCCCAGTAAAATTCTGTTGATCCTAGAGGTATGACATTTTGTATTACGTTACTTCTGTTAATCAAATATTTAGCTGGAGATTCTTGAATTTGACGCCTATGATTCAAAATAACACCCGGATCCACTTTAACCCTAGCAGTTCTATAGAACACGTCTAATATTTTAACCTTGTAATTTGGTTTTGCTTCTCCGGACATCAGTAAAAAAGAAGCACTGGAACGGAACAGTTTCATGTAAATGTCCACGCCACTAATCAAGTACTTATCCAAAAGTAATGCATCTTCCATCAAATTACTTTCTAATTCGAATGTCCTAGACTCTTTTGTGTATTCATATCTGTTAACATATCCAGCATTTAATGTCAACGAATCCATAGGGTCATCATCCTTCATAAAAAGCTGACTTTGAAGTTGAGAATTTTGTTCATCGCTTCCCGAAGACAGTATAACTTTGAAGTACGATTTCCATGGATAATTGTTAGAATTAGCCGATACTAATTTGTTGTTCATGTATACATCAATGTGTGAAAACATACTCTGTAACGGTAAATTAATAATTCCCGTTTTTTCTTTTGGTTGCAGGTAAGATCCGTCTTCTTTTAAAATTTGTAATTTAACAAAAAGACGACTTTTTCTCAAGTCAATGTAATCATTACCAGCTCCTGAGATTACTATTTCAATGGGTGTGGAATCATTAATCAGATTAGATATTGGCCTTTCCTCTGTATATGTTATTTTATCTATGGCCACTTGGTTAGGGGGAGAAGCAAATATTGAAAGTTCCATTGGAAGGCCAATTTCCTTATTATCTTCACTCAAAAAAGCCATAATTTATTTTATCGTTTTCTTTTTTTTTTTAACAGAAACTGAACTCCAAACGTTATCGTAATAGTCTTTGTTGAATTTCTTTTTTGAAGCTCGTCTGGTTCTCTTCTTGGTTGTTTTTGATGTTGATTGTTTGCGTTCCTTTTTCGTTTTGAGCTTTTTTTTCTTGTTTTTTCTTTTTATAATACTCGACACCTTAACATGGGTTTTTTTCTTTTCTTTTACGTCCTTCATTTCTGAAGTTGCCCTATCTTCTGAGGCAACAACAGGTGATACCATGGTAGTACTGATGGAATTTGTCTCGGTGTCGTTTGCATTCACATTCACAGGAATCATGTAAGAATGTCTAAAACGACCATGAAGTCCCCGTCCTAATTGATTTTTTCTTTTCAATCGTCTGTAACTGTATGCGTTAAATTTATTCCCCTCCATGTTTTTATGAAATCTTTTCCAGATGAGAGGATCTGTTAGATAATTATTCATTTCACGAACAAGGGGATCTTTTTTTCAGATGAAGCGTTATGGTCACCTTCTCTTGTAAAAATGAAGCATCTTGTCCCTTGTCATCCTTTATATAAAAATGAATTTGTTGTATTTCACCCTGTCTGACCTGAATATAATACGGAGTATTGTAAATAATGTTTCTTTGTTTTGCGTTGTCAAAATATGTCCTTCTAAGTAATGGATGTTCGTTATTTCCAATGAAACTATTCTGGCATATGTCTGAAAAAATAAATAATTCAGGATTTTTACGTGAATCGATACGTTCTGATGAAGTAAATTCCGTAATGGCGATCACCCAATTATGATCAAACCGTATTCTTTGATTTAATTTAACTCTGAAATCGTAGGGTTTGTTATCGGTAAATAAACCTTTTCCATCTTCTGAAGACACAACAATTATCAAACTCATTTTGGCTTTGAATGACATCTAACAATTACAGCATATTATTTTATATCTTTGATCGACTTCTTTAAAATCCAAGAATTAAATTTTGATGGCCAACCCAACCATTTCACTAATACTTGTTCTTTTCCTACTACCTTTCGGGTTTTTAGAATAGTTTCTATTTTGTACAGTTTCTTCTGTGATTGGTCTATTTTCTGTACCTCGTATCTATAGAACGATCCTTTCACGTCGTCATTAAGGGTGTCTTTCAACTTATATATGTATTGGTTTTCTCTTTTAAATCTTTTAGATACTTTGAAATATTCCAATGTCCAATTTTCTTGATAGCCTTTCTCAAATACCCTTTTTAGTTGTGATATTCGTACAATATCTCCTATCTTGAATTTGTAAACTTGTTTTTTCTTCTTCCTTTTTATTACTTCTATAGATTTTGCTTTTTTTCTAACTAGGTATTGTATATATCTTATTTCGTCCTCATTTATTTTGGTAATAGACGCAGGCGTTGCCCCTCCCAAGGATTGATGAGGTGTGTTGTTGTAACTGTTAACCAATTTCTGAAGAACATCTATGTATTTAGATGTTTGATTTTCCATAAAATAAGAATAAATACGATTTTTTAACGTTCTGATTACTCTCTCTGCATAATTGCTTTTTATTTTAGAATTGTGCGTGTAAAAAACATTAATTTTTTCTTTCTTAAAATATTTTTTTACACTTGATTGAAATTCTCCGCCTAAATCAAAACGTACAGTTTTGGGTCTCCTGTTACCCTTTTTAAAAATCTCTTTTAAAGCAGACGTTACTGTGTCACTCTTTTTATCTTTTAGAGGTTTAACTATCAAAAATCTTGAAAAAATATCAATCAGTATCAATAAAAACTTAATATCCGAGTTGTATTTTTCCATTGAGTTGTATTTCGATACATTTTCCATTGATGCTAAATCTCCGTCCCATTGAGCATTCAACCCTGCTACAACTACTCTATTTCGTGTAAATGTTGTTCGTGAAGGTTTTTGAACACTATATGTATCCTCTTTAGCTAAAATCTAAAATTCTCCTTTTGCTTCTGTGTCATTTTGTTTTTCTGTGGTGTAATAGTGTTCAAATTTACAATAGTTTTAAACGTGTATTAACGTTCTGATGATAACCCACTTAAATGAACATTAAATCTGTGTAACAATGATTTATAAAATTTTACAAATCTGTACCAATTCGAAAATAAAAATCCCTTTAAAAACAAACCATATCAACATTGATTGATCAAAAACAAAAACTAAAAGTGTAAAACCCTTCTCTAAAAATAAGAGTATCGTCAACTATATTGCTACCTGTTCCAAAATAATTCAACAGTTATACCGAATTAAATTAAAAACACAAACACATTAATAGTTATATATGTATATTTTATTTTATAAGTACAACAGCAAAATATATTAAACATAATATTATTGTCATTAGTGTGTCATCTAATTCCATTGCTTTTCACAAATTGTCAAACCACCATTTTATTCAGATTCATGATCATGCATGATAATGGGTTTCATTATCTGAAAATCCCCCTCCTGATTTTGAGATGCTTCCTCTTCATCTTCGTCACTAAATGGATGACATTCAGAACATTTCTGAAGTTCCATTTCATTGTAGTGAGTATACTCACACACGATAGCATTATTAAGTTCTGGAACAAAGTCAGTCATAATAGTCATGACATCACAAAGTTTGTTCCATTTGATTTTATTTAATGCTATTCCACGTTTGGTTGCAACGGGTTTATCCGAATCCTCAGGTTTCCAGAAATGTCTTAGGTCTACATTAGGATATTTTGAATTTAGTGTCACGTACACTCCTCCGCCTAAGTGAATAAGTTCTTCGTCTACCGATTCGCCATCTGTTACAAGTTGAAAAATACTGTTAATGTAGTCTTTTTGAGATTTCAACTTTAGCCATCTTGAGAGTGTAAGCGACACACCTTGTTTAGTGGGATATTTCTTCTCAGCTACTTTTCGATAATTACGAATGTTTATGAGAATCTGATCGTTGTAAGTTTTCGCAACAACGTACGAATCACCTTGTAACGGAATCATACACCTTCCTTCCAAGCTTTTGGTTAAATCATCATCATCAAACTCTACGTATTGCTCATTTCTTTCACTTATATACTTCAATAGATCTTTCTGGTCTGCCTTGATTAAAGCCATCCTCAAATGGTGAAGAGATGAATTGTTAGACTCAATAACACGTTTCAAAAGTCTCTCAGCTTTCAAATATTTAGATTTAATCTTGAACACTTTGTTTTTATCTTCTACGGTTATGACGTTTCTTGTTGCCAAATGATTCGCCACATTATCAGAATCCATTTGTGCCATTAACATTTCTCGAGCTTTTCCTATAACCTGTTCCATTTTAAATTTCTTGTCATGGCCTTCTTTAGCTGATTCTTGTGATGGGTGTTGTCCACAAATGTTGTTGTGTTCAATTTGATCAGTATTAGTAAAAGTATCATGAAATGTTTCAGAAAAACAACCACATTGATATCTGTCCATTCTGTTTTCTTTTAAATGCTACCTATATGATCGAAAAGATGTATAAACCTCATGATGAACATCAAGTTTATTTATATTATTACAGTTCATGGTGAGTGATTTTGTTTTCATATAACAGATTACATAAATATAGGATACAAAATCATCCTGTTGAATTAATGGATGTTAAAATGGTGTATGTTGTAGAATATAACATTTAAATATGTATAACCCCCATGTATCAAACTTGAATAACATTTAAAATCCATTTAACCTCCTTAACATTTGAATGTTAAAGTCTGGGGGGTTATTTAACTCCCATATCATTGGATGTTATATGGGTGTTGGAAAGGTTGGGGTTAATTATCCCCCATATAATATGGATGTTGTGTATCTAGGGGTTTAAAATATAGGGGTTATAATAGTTATCCCCCATATAAGATGGAGGTTGTGTATCTAGGGGCTCAACATATAGGGGTTATAATAGGTATTGTAGGGGGTAAAGAACCCCAGTTAGTAGTAATGACTACAATAACAAACTTTCCTGTTTCTGCCTCTCCTCATAACAGTTTGAACAGCTGTAAGGGGATCATTCGAGACAGAAGTCAATACCTTGGTGACCTCACCTTGGAAGAAATCGGTGAGGAACTTTTAAGCCAAGGTGTAACTGATGTTATTAGATTTCAAATTAAAAAGAATGGAAATATAATCAAATTAAATACATACCTTTTGACCTTTAGAACTCCAACTCCTCCTCCATCTATTACTTTAGGTTGCTTCGGAATCAGAGTTGACATGTTTATCCCTAACCCAATTCGATGCTTTACTTGTCAAAAGTTTGGGCATGGAAGCAAACAATGTCGTGGTAAGCAGAGATGCTTGAAGTGTTCTAACGAAGGACACGAGGGAACAAACTGTAACTCTGAATCTTCTAAATGCGTAAACTGTGGTGAATCCCATTTTTCATCGTCTATGGACTGCCCTGCTTACCTTAAAGAAAAAAATATTATCAAAATTAAAACAGAAAGAAACATCAGTTACCCAGAAGCTAAACAGATAGCTTCTGTTTCGAATGATCTCCTTGTTTCAAACAGACCATCGTACGCCAGCAAAGTTGTCCGCTCATTCAGTCACGAGAATACACAAACTCGCATGACTTGGCCAATTGATGCGGACAATTTCACAATGATGCCTGTTGAAACAGAACCTATCGATAAAATATTTATTCCAAGAAAACCAAAATCTTCCAAAACCAGTACTCAGTCAACTCAATCTTCCCTACAGAGCTCAATAGCATCACCAAAAAAAAATGAGAAAAAGAAATCAAATAAAATTGATTGATTGTTGGTTGCTTAACGTCCAGTGGCAAATATTTCATGCATATTCAGGACGAGAACAAGTTAACAATAAATACTATAGGTAGGTTGTTATAATAGAGGATGATGGTCGGGGAAATTTGGACTGCCACTGGAAAATGAGGGTATATTGGATAGAGACAGAAATTTTGCCTTGCAACAGGCCACCTACGGACCCCTCAAAGAGTTGTTGCAAGGGTTCTTAACGTGCAAAGAGCGTGGCACTCTCTTTACACGAGGCATCGGATTTAACGTCCCCATCTGACCTGACGTGACTGCGAACTTGATACATCCCGCACAGCAAAAGGGACGCCCCACTTCGGCAAGCGTTTTACTGCCGGTCGGGAGAAGACCAAGTGACCATATTTCTATATATATATTTTTTAGTACATTTTCAATTTCTCCATTAATTAAAGACTGTTCTGATTCATTAAATTTAATGGTTCCAGGTAATTTGGTTTGTTGCGGTACATTATCAAATTCAATTTTGTAACCTTTAACCAAACTAAGAATCCAATTATCTTGTGTCAGCAATTTCCAGCACCCTAACAAATTACGTATTTTTCCCGCAATAAAATTGTCAGGCGTGTTCATAAATGCAAATACATGTAACTTTTAATCAGTTTGTGAACTTATATGTTCAAAAGATTCACATTCTATGTCAACAGGATTTAGTGCCTGTCTTTCTTCTTGAAGTTGTTCCTCATGACTGGTCTTTTCCCTAAAAAATGAAAATTAGCATGAGAGAAAGATGGTCTGAAGTTTTTATTCTGCGATTTAAATCTGAACCGATTCTCTGGTATACTATAGGGAGCAGAGAACCTGTTGGCTGTGAAACCAGTGTTTATTCTATGATCCCTATTATCTGTTGAGGTTGCTGGTAGGAAGGACTATTAGTTACATAGTCATTTACTGACCGGGTACGGAATTTACCCTGGTCAGTAGGTTTGATACCTGGTGAGGCGAAGCCGAGTCAGGTATCAAACCTACTGACCAGGGTAAATTCCGTACCCGGTTAGTAAATGACTATGTAACGAATTTACCCCATCGATTCACATGTTTGAAACGACAAAAAACTAATGAGATCAAATGCCAAATGATGCACAAATTTGAGACAACTTGCCAAGTAATGCACATGTTTGAGACAACAAAGGACTAGAATTAGACAACAAACAACAAATGATGCACATGTTTGTGACAGCAAATGCCAAGTGATGGACATGTTTGAGACTACATTAAATGATGTACATGTACGTATGAGACGACAAATGCATACTGATAGAAATCATACATGAATAAAAATAGAAGACGACAAACAACAAATGTTGCGCATGTTTTTGACAACAAATGCCAAGTGATGGATATGTTTGAGACGACAAACACCAAATGTTGCGTATGTAAGAATCGACTGGCTTTTTCTTTGTTAAATACTACAAATATAAGTGTAAACAAAAATTTAATTCAACAATAACAACACCATGGCATGAACAACTAATATCACAGTCTCGGTAAATTTTGACAAATTGTGTCATTGAATAAGATCATCAATGTCATTTTGAAACATTAAAATTGAAGTTAATTGTTCCAATTGTACATCCTGAAAATGCGGGCAAGATTGGTTTATTTTAAACATTTGAGATATTTGCAATACACTTGATTGAAAGTCAGCAAAGAGATCAGAAATATTTAAACCCTGCAACTCTGAAATGGCGACTGAACGACAAGCTGAAGGTCCATCCCCACATTCTTCAATTATCGGCACAATACTTGTACTTTCATTCACTGTTTCAGGTGGCGGCAAGGCAAGTAAAGTTGAATTTTTAGGTGCTGGTAATGCTAGAACAGCAGAATTTTGGATGGCTAGACTTTTTCCCATTGCAATTTTCTCTTCAGTGTCAGTTCTCTGATAAACAGTGAGAGACTGAACTGATTTATGTCCGGTCACTGCCATTATTTGAGATGGATTAAACATACTTTTTGTCAATATTGTTGCTCCAGTTGCACGAATGGAATGATTAGTGTAAATTGTGTAAATTTGTGAAAGTTTAGCCCCCTCACTCAACTTTGTCATGAATTTTGCCAATGTTTTCTCTCCTAATCTTGAGTTACAATACCAAATTGTATCGTCATCATTGAATGATTCCTTCGGCCTCTGCCATAAACTAGTGCATAAAGGATGAAGTTTGCTGATATATGTTTCATAAGATTTGACAGGACAATAGGGTGATCCAGGGAACTCGGGCATAACGCCTGAGGTTGATTCTCTGTCATTACCTCTATGATTTTTTGTGAGTTCATCTTCACACTTTGCCACATATTTAAGTCCAGTCTTTGGATCATTTAAAACTTTAAATGTAGATTTTGTCATTCCATGCATATTTTCCTGTGATCTTCTACAAAAAAATAGCCTAATATCAAATTGCACTTTGTTCAGTAGAGCTTCTGGTGCGTCAGGGATCATTATAATAGATTCATATAATTTCATACGGTCTGTTTCATTGATGACTGGGTGGTGGTCAACACTGCCTTTACCTAACCTTTTTAACTCTGCAAGCGCTGCCTTAAAACACTCATTTGCATCACAAAACTCAGGGTCCTTTATTATATCAATCTTTCGGCTGTAAGGAACCCCATGTAGATGTATGTTTAGAGCATGTCTGGTGTTTTCGAACGATGTAGCTTTGTAGTGTTCACCGTCTTGTTTACGTGCGTTCATGTAAAAGTGCCCCAACACTTCGTTTAGTTTTCCTGAGCTATATTCCTCAAACTGTTCGTCCTCGTCTGTTGCTTTTAAATATGCTTTAAGAAGTCTTGCTGCTTTTTGGTTACTTTTGATTGTTTCTTTAGAATTTATCAGCATTTTCTTTTTTTCAATCTCGTCTGCTGTCAGGGACGCAAACCGTTTCGTCGCCATTTTGAAATTTTCTGTTGAGAGCAAAGAACGATAACTCTATCGTTGACAGGGTATTGCTAAAACAGTGACCGGGTATAAAAAATACATGGTCTTTGTCAGGGTATTGCTAAAACATGAACCGGGTATAAGTAATACATGGTATTCACGTGGTGCTAATTAAGGACAGGGATTGGTTGATTACCTAAGAGGTGGGGTAATTCACCTTCCCTCGTTTACCCATTCTGTTAGCTATATCAACTTCTTTGACTTTGTCAACAAGAAATTTAAATACATGGAGGAGTTATCCAAATACAGACAATTAATATTCAACAAATGAAATATAAAGCGATAATTAACTGTTAAAGCATACAGATGCAGTTCTGTATACATGTAACAATGATAATGCCATAAAGGGTCCCAACCTTGACCTTTGACATACAGCTTGCCCGAAATCAAAGGTATCTTTCTTATGCATGAAGCTGTTAACTGTGTAAGTTTTGTGAAATCAATAAAGGCATTCTCAAGTCATGCTCTGGAAACTAATTTAAGATCAACGAACAGAGAGCTGAGTTCAATACCTCCTCTTTTGCAAAAAAGAAGGGAAAATAGTATGGTCTTGGCTTGGAGATTGATTACATTATCAATTGGTTCAGTTGTTTAAAGAAGTTGCAATTATAATCTTGCAGATTACTAATTACATCTAATGGCTTTCATGACTGGCATTGTGGCAACCGCCTTGGATGCCGATAAATAAATAAACTCTTCTGGCTCAAAGAACCAATCAATAAACTTTTTTTTACACAGTAGGAATTAGATTTGCCCTTACAAATTTGTATTAACCTTTTACGGGGCACTGCTACATCACTGCAATGCGTTATTTTTCATAACCATTTGGCAAATTCTCCTCAAATGAAATTATAACCTTAAAAAATAACACATTATTATATGTATATGGCCAGGTCGACAAGAGTTATATATATATAAATTGATAATATATTATATGGTGGTGTGAGCTACATTATTAGTAGAAAACATATTTTCAAATGCTAATAGTGATAAAACAACATCTGCTTGAATCTGTTGACATGGGACATTTTTTTACATAAATAAGGCCGTTAGTTTTCTTCTTTGAATTGTTTTACATTGTCTTATCGGGGCCCTTTATAACTGACTATGCGGTATGGGCTTTGCTCATTGTTGAAGGCCGTACGGTGACCTATATCTGTTAATGTCTGTGTCATTTAAGTCTTTTGTGGATAGTTGTCTCATTGGCAATCATACCACATGTTCTTTTTTATATATTATTTGTGAGTAGTTCTTTTACCTCATCAAATTTGTATCTGAGACAGTTAATGCTAACATATGCCGCAATAAAGTTCTTTGAATGCAGACGTCTGGTCTCCCTCAAGTCTTGAAATAAAAGTTTGTTTACACCGGAAGTAGAGTTACACGATAGACTGTAATTTGGTGCGTTTGATTCCTCGTTAAAATCAATAAAAAAGCAATCGCTAAAATCTGGTAGATAACATATTTTACAGAACCAGCACTGCATGAAATTATTTATTTAATATAAAATTAAATGCATATGTTATGCATATTAAATTTCAAATTACAAAAAATATTATGCATTAACTTTGCTGGAAAATTTATAATTTAATATGACGCCCGTCAAGCAAAAACCATCCTTATCGCATTTGACGTCTTTATCGGTAGTCAACGCTAGAATGTAACGTAGAACAAACCGATAAATTGCACGTTGAATTTGAGATATTTTTTTCTGAACATAGCGTTATCCATGCGAACTGAATAGGAACTACATTACAAGGATTTCTGAAATTTTGTTTCAGGGTTTATATAATTCAGTTTTTAGATTCATCACTCAACAACTTCCTGTTTACCGAAATATTTCGGCGGGGGTATCATCAGTTAGCAGTAACTCAATGCTTTAGAAGTTAAATCTCCTACTAAAATCGCCAAAATCGGCTTTAGAGGTCCCGGCCACTCATCTTCTAAGTGGAAAGGGGATGGAATTAACTCGGCTCATACGGCAAAAAAACTATAATAAACCTACAATTCGGTTCTTTGGCCAGGGTGTTGTCTTTTTGACAGATTCTGCATTTCCTTTCTCAATTTTGTTCAGGACAAGTTTTATCTTAATTCTTGTTTTACAAAAAGTAAACAAAATATAGGTGTTCAGCTTCCATTCGAAAACAAATCTTTTAATCTTTTATTCTTAAATGGTCTGTGTGGTAGGCCATGAAGAAACAAACAACAAAGAAAGGAAGAAAAATCATCAGTAATCATTATAAAATAAAAAATGCTAGAGGCTTCAGCTAATTCGAAAAATTATTAACAATTTTGGATGCATACACGAGATTGTTTAAGCTGGTTAATCATTGTTACAATGTTGTCAAATATATGAATACTATTTAATGGTCACAGTTCAATTTCTTTTGTATCAATTTTCTTTGATTTTGAATACAATGAGATGCGGGATATTGTTTGACTTAAATTGAGTTGTTAACTTGATTGAAATAAATATGCAACTCTAGTACAAAAGGTTATACAACGACGAGAAGACAATTTTCAAATTGATGTTTTTGACTTAATGATCAGAAGTCACCGACTGTATCACCCGTCGTGTAAATTTCTAAATTCACTGATAGATAAGGTAAACAATCCGATAATAAACTTTCAATGGAATTTTTTAACGCCATGTAAAATCAGAAACAGAAACAAATGCAATTTTGCAATGTTGCGTTAGTTTTCAAAAAAGATGATGCTGGATATATTACAATGATCTGTAAACATGAGGCAAGGACTAATGGAGGCAGCACAAGCTGGAAAAAAACCATATACATAGGTCACATCAAATAATCATGTTGTTCTTCATATTTTTTTCAATCTTGAAATGTCATACTTTAGATGTTAAAAATCAATCTATTTTACTTTTGCATAATATTGAAATTTCACTTCGAATCAAATTTCTCTGATAAGGGATATTCATGCAAAACTTATTATAATTATAGTAATACATAAAGATAGTTGATATTTATTACAAACACGGACTGATTGAAATTTCGCACTTGAGATATATTTTAAATGTTATTTAATAAAGTTTTCAAATGTTATTTTTCGACCATATTCTATATATAATTGTATTGACAGTAAAAGCAGACCTGTGACTGGTTAAATATTATTTTTTCCTACATTTGCCTATAAATTTGATCACTTTTTTGATAATTTAAGAAATCGACCATATTCAATAGATAATTATATTGACAGTAAAAAAAGGCCTGTCATTAGTTTAATAATATTTTTTCTACGTTTTCCTAAAATTTTATACCTTTTTTGACAATTTTAAAAATCAACCATATTCTATAGATAATTATAATGACAGTAAAAACAGACCTGTCATTGCTTTAATTATATTTTTTTCTACATTCGCCAATAAATTTGATAACTTATTTGATAATTTAAGAAATCGACCATATTCAATAGATAATTATATTGACAGTAAAAACAGACCTGTCATTGGTTTCATAATATTTTTTCTACATTTGCGTATAAATCGATAACTTTTTTTTATAATCTTAGAAATTGACCATATTCTATAGGTAAATATATTGACAGTAAAAAACAGACCTGTCATTCGTTTAATAAAGCATCTTTTACATTTGCCTATACATTTGATAATTTTTTTGATAATTTAAGAAATTGACCATATTCAATAGATAATTATATTGACAGTAAAAACAGACCTGTCACTGGTTTATTAATATTTTTTCCTACTTTCGCCTGTAAATTTGATAACTTTTTTGATAATTTAAGAAATCGATATATTCTATAGGTAATTATATTGACAGTAAAAACAGACCTGTCATTGGTTTAGAAATATTTTTTTCACACTTGCCTAAAATTTGTTGACCATTTTTGATAATTTTAGAAATCGACCATATTCTATATATAATTATATTGACAGTAAAAAAAACAGACTTGTCAATGGTTTAATATTATTTTTACATTTGCCTATCAATTTGATAACTTTTTTTTATAATCTTAGAAATTGACCATATTTTATAGAGAATTATATTGACAGTAAAAACAGACCTGTCATTGGTTAAATAATATTTTTTTCTACATTTGCCTATTCATTTGATAGAAAATTTATGTGATAGTGGATATGTAAAATTTCGTAATCCATGTGTTATAGGAACTTGGAACCTGCACGTAATATTCATGGATTTTCCTAGGACTACTAGAGCTGTGTGAACACGTGTTACTATATATGGCCAGTCGTTGGCTAAAAATAGAATTGAACTTTCCCTTGCTATACATCTTGTACATAGCGAAGACTTGTGAGACATACTATCACGTTTGATAACAAATGCGTTTTCAGTGAATATTTTTATTATTTTTAGTTGGCAAAATAGATATTGGAAAAAGTGATTAATTATTAACTTCACATCAAGAATTATGTTTCTACCAGAAAAAGCAGATTCTATTGTGCTATTTATAGCATACATATACCATGTAGGAATATTTTCCTTTTTCACAACAAACATATCTTTGACTTTCAATTTGTCATTTCTTTTTGGATGTATGCAATCTTTAATCACATCACATTCATGTTTTTGTCTTTTTTCAATAATTATAATAAAAACTAGAGGCTCTAAAGAGCCTGTGTCGCTCACCTTGGTATATGTGAATATTCAACAAAGGACACAGATGGATTCGTGACAAAATTGTGTTTTGGTGATGGTGATGTGTTTGTAGATCTAACTTTACTGAACATTCTTGCTGCGTACATATATCCCCATCTATAATGATTGGCCCAGTAGTTTCAGTTGAAAGTGTTAGTAAAAATTTACAAATTTTATGAAAATTGTTAAAAATTGACTATCAATTCGTCTGAAATTATCAGGGCAGATAGATCTTGACCTGATAAACAATTTAACTCCATGCCAGTTTTGCTCTTAATGCTTTTGTTTTTGAGTCATAAGCCAAAAACAGCATTTTACCCCTATGTTCTATTTTGAGCCATGGCGGCCATCTTGGTTGGTTGACCGGGTCACCTGACACAATTTTAAAACTAGATACCCCAATGATGATTGTGGCCAAATTTGGTTTAATTTGGCCCAGTAGTTTCAGAGGAGAAGATTTTTGTAAAAGATTACTAAGATTTATGAAAAATGGTTGAAAATTGACTATAAAGGGCAATAACTCCTAAAGGGGTCATTTGACCATTTCGGTCATGTTGACTTATTTGTAAATCTTATTTTGCTGAACATTATTGCTGTTTACAGTTTATCTCTATCTATAATATTATTCAAGATAATAACCAAAAATAGCAAAATTTCCTTAAAATGACCAATTAAGGGGTAGCAACCCAACAACAAGTTGTTCGATTCATCTGAAATTTTCAGGGCAGATAGATCTTGACCTGATAAACAATTTTACCCCCATGTCAGAATTGCTGTAAATGCTTTGTTTTTTTAGTTATAAGCCAAAAACTGAATTTTACCCGGATGTTCTATTTTTAGCCATGGCGGCCATCTTGGTTGGTTGACCGGGTCACCGGACACAATTTTCAAACTAGATACCCCAATGATGATTGTGGCCAAGTTTGGTTTAATTTGGCCTGGTAGTTTCAGAGGAGAAGATTTTTGTAAAAGTTAACGCAGGACGACGACGACGCCGGACGCAAAGTGATGAGAAAAGCTCACTTGGCCCTTTGGGCCAGATGAGCTAATAATAAAAATTATATACATTTTGTACATTTGTTTTTAAATATCATAATGTATAAATGTTTAATACAACTATAATATGATACAGTCTTGCACTACTTTTTGTCTTTTGTGCAGGACCTGTACGTTTGTGGTCTTCGTCTGTGGGGGTTGTTGCATTTCTTTTATCGGTTTTATTTGTAGGCGTATGATTTTCAGGGTTTACAGTACCAGGTGTGCCATGGAAATATTGGCTAATACCTCCTTGTGGTGTACTTCTTCTTGGGTTTCTTATCCCCGTTTTCTTTTTTGACCCTTTATTTTTTTCACCTAGAGTATCTTCTGCTGTTGATTTTTTTTAGCTTTTTCACTATCTTCACTTGTATTTATGTTTGTGGATGTCTGGTTTTTGTCTAGTGGAGCAATAGATATCTGACTGACTGCGTTTTCTTCTTGTTGCGGTACAGATTTGGATTTCTAGGTCACAACAATGGCGCATTTACCAACCAGCAAATGAAACCTATAGGACCGGGCATGGAATTTGATTTTCCAGACAATTGTTAATTTCTTGCGGATAGTATTTATCCAAACACCGACCCTCTGGTTACGCGCCATATAAAACGGTAGAACTTCTAAGTTTGCAACAGATGGAACGAAGACGCAAACGAGAATATAACATTCTTCACAAAAGAGAAGATTGTATGTAGAACATGTTATCAAAGAGCTTCAAACATTTAAAGTGATCGGTTCCTTGTATCGTCATCCTAGATGGGAAATGGTATCAATTGTAAAGCTGTGTGCAGCTCTTTCTGTATTTCATGTTACCTTAAATCGGTCATTTGAACAAGATAATTTTCTTATACGTATTGACAATTGTATTATAAGTAAAATTAAACCAACTACGTTTATTGAAAATTTGCAACATTTTTCAACAAATTTTACCATTCTTTGGATAATTCAATCAGAATTTGGGGACGCTGGCAAAACAGAATGTAGGATCACTATGTCTCGCTTTTTTGTATTCACTCAAAGGCACAACAAAAATAATTTTTAAATGTATTTTAGTTAATAGTTTGTTATATTTTTTATTTTACAAATAAAGGAAATTTAGGTAGAAATGCAAGTACAATTAGACATTTTAACTTTTATATCCATCCTGCATCACCGTCAATGGATGCCGTTCCTCATGTAGTTGCTCGGGTAAGACTGTTGATTGCAGATACAGATCTCTTACGAGTGCAGATACAGATCTCTTACGACAGTTCCATCTAATATACCGAGCTCAACAACTAGATTGCAAGTTTTTATTTTCAAAAGTGTTTCTTAAACTAAAAACAACATACGATACGTATTTTAGTGCTCATGAACAATTTTTATTTCGATGTCCACAACAAACGTCAGAAAGTCTTCAATCAAATATTGTTGTGAGTCAAATCTGTTAATACTATCTAGAATATCCGTTGCAGTATAACTGAAGAATGTATATTCCCTCACTTTGCAATTATTAGTAACATTTTTGACATTTTAATGTCAATATTTGCAGTATTAACGTTAACAAAAAAGAAAAGAAAAGAACGACAGTATTTTGACGCTTTGTTGCCTTTATTTGTACGTGACATTTTTGTCGTGAAAATAACTGTTCACGCGCAAAATATTGTAAACTTCAAAATATGATACCTGGACTAACAATGTATAATATTGACGAGGCTAGGCAATATGCCTCTTTACATGCACTATGAACGAAAAGGCAAACAATTTCATCGTTCAATAATGGAACCAGAAAAGCTTGAGCATGCCTTAAAGTTTATTTTTTTTATCCACAGTTCATTAATAATCATTTCGAACCCGTGAACTTAAATTAGAAAATGGTGATAAAATAATGATTCCAAAAGGGAACTACAGACATGACATATAGTTCCAAATACATGAATTATCCTGCAACTATTCCTTGAGATGCCAAGAATTTTATGCGTCTCATGGAATCCCAATTCTTCACATTCATTTGTGTAAACTTAACATAATGACTTTAAATACAATTTATGCCTGAGCTGCTATAAATATATTGCATCAATTAAACTTCATCAATGGATGTGCCCTGGATAGTACTGAGCATTCACAAGTGATGACCTACATTTGAGATTAGGACTCTAGACTTAGTCATGTTTTGAGGTATTGTTTTTTTTTTCCTTCATTATTCTGCAGCTCGTGAGATCTGGAAAGGACGCTGTTCAGATGAATGATGGTGAAGGTTGTACTGCTGATTTGAGCTCTGGAAATGATAATGGACAGATGAATGATGGTGAAGGTTGTACTGCTGATTTGAGCTCTGGAAATGATGATGGTCAGATGAATGATGGTGAAGGTTGTACTGCTGATTTGAGCTCTGGAAATGATAATGGTCAGATGAATGATGGTGAAGGTTGTACTGCTGATTTGAGCTCTGGAAATGATGATGGTCAGATGAATGATGGTGAAGGTTGTACTTCTGATTTGAGCTCTGGAAATGATGATGGTCAGATGAATGATGGTGAAGGTTGTACTGCTGATTTGAGCTCTGGAAATGATAATGGTCAGATGAATGATGGTGAAGGTTGTACTGCTGATTTGAGCTCTGGAAATGATGATGGTGAAGGTTGTACTGCTGATTTGAGCTCGGGAAAAAACGATGGTCAGATGAATGATGGTGGCGGTTGAACTGCTGATCTAAGATCTGTAAAGGAAAATTGTCCGATTGATTGATTGTTGGTTGCTTAACGTCCAGTGGCAAGTATTTCATGCATATTCAGGACAAGAACAAGTTCACAATAAATACTATAGGTAGGTCTTGAAATAATAGACATTTTGCTTGGCAACAGGCCACCTACGGACCCATCAAAGAGTTGTTGCAAGGTTGCAATGGTTCTTAACGTGCAAAGAGCGTGGCACTCTCCTTACACGATGCATCGGATTTAACGTCCCCAATCTGACCGGACGTGACTGCGAACTTGATACATCCCGCACAGCCAAACGGACGCCCCACTTCGGCAATCGTTTTACTGCCGGTCGGAAGAAGACCAAGTGACCATATTTCTATTCCCCAGTCACCCTTGGGGTAGAAAATTGTCCGATAAATGATGGTCAAATGAATAATGGTGAAGGTTGAACTGATGATCTGGGCTCTGGAAATGATAATGGTTATATGAATGATGGTGGAGGTGGTGCCGTTGATTTGAGCTCTTGAAATGACGATGGTCAGAAGAATGACGAAGATTATAGTACTGATCTGAGCTCTGGAAAGGATAATTGTCAGACGAGTGATGGTGGATGTGGTAATGTTGATCTGAGATATTTTCTGTCATGTTAAGTTGTACGTATTGTCTCTACAGAATTCTGTTATGTAATTCCAATTGATTCGAATGCCGCACCCGGTATTTTTGTATGAAAATGACGGAAAAAACCACCATTATGGAAAAACTAGGTTTAGAAAGTGTCATACCTACTTTCGAAACAGAGAAGATTGACCTGAAGACATGCATGTCATTTAATGATACACATCTGATTAGATTAGGCGCAAACACAATGGGTGACAGATAGTATTAGTTATAACCAACAAATAGATAATCATAAAGTTGATTGATTGATTGTTGGTTGCTTAACGTCCAGTGGCAAATATTTCATGCATATTCAGGACGAGAACAAGTTAACAATAGGTAGGTTGTTGTAATAGAGGCCATCTAGGATAATGGTCGGGGAAATTTGGACTGCCACTTGAAAATGAGGGTATATTGGATAGGGACAGAAATTTTGCCTTGCAACAGGCCACCTACAGGCCCCTCAAAGAGTTGTTGCAAGGGTTCTTGACGTGCAAAGAGCGTGGTGCTCTCTTTACACGAGGCATCGGATTTAACGTCCCCCTTCTGACCGGACGTGACTGCGAACTTGATACATCCCGTACAGCCAAACGGACGCCCCACTTCGGCAAGCGTTTTACTGCCGGTCGGGAGAAGACCAAGTGACCATATTTCTATACCCCATTCACCCTTGGGGTATAATCATAAAATCCTAGCTCCTGTACAGCAGAAACAAACAATATCAATAGTGAACTTTGCATCGGCATGAATTACATCTTAAAATTTTAAGGACACTGATTGGACTGTTGAGTTACTATTTGAATAGTTAAATTGCTATCAGTATCAAGATATTTCCCTCAGTCAATGTTAAAATATATTTTTTAAATTACTTAGACTAAAATTCTGAGGACAAAGAAGTCAGTGGGTATTTTCAACTACGCCTTCACATATCTGAGCTTTTAAAGGTAAAGAGGGACATGGTTATTTACTGACCACAATGTTTTAACACCCTGACTGTTGATCACTGTTATCGTCGGCCAAGTTTCTTCCATGTGTGTATACTTTCTGTATGCTTTTATATCAGAAGAGTTCTATCAGAGGAGATACCAGGACTCAATTTTGTATATACGCCAGACGCGCGTTCCGTCTACAAAAGACTCTCAAAAGACAGACAAAAAAGTTAACCAATTGATAGCTGGTGGCTTCGATTCAGACCAATAAATGCAAGTTTTGATTCTCCAAATAGAAAAAACAACTTAGCGAAACATACAATGATATACATATAAATTTTTACATATTGGAACAGTATACAAAATTGAAAATGTCTTCCTTTACAGACTTATCGCAAAAAGAAATTGTAGTGGTCACTCATTCGTGAGAAGGCTTCGCAGCAAATTCGGGACAACACCATTCCACAGATCTGTTGCTCAATCATCCAGGACAGAATGAGTCCTGACATTTGATGGCCGTACGATGCCGACCCTTCACCAGGTACAGCAGTATGCCAGCAGATTAAGTCAAATTTATAGGCTATAGGCAACAGAGAACATCACCATTTGCCGTTGTTCTATCGATAGGTGGGAACGATATTGATTTCATGACACTGCTATAGCGCATCCTTGATACGTTGAACGAAGCAGGTGTTGAAAGAGTAGTTTCAACGTAGCAGGTGTTGAAAGAGTAGTTATCTGTAACATCCTTCCGAGAAAGGACCCCATCAAAATATCAACAGAATCCAACAACCAAAGAAGAGACTTGATCAATAATCGACTTCGGTTACTGGCAAGGGAAAATCTACGACGAGATAACATCTACTTTTAAGAATTTCCTTCGTGGATTACCAATAAAGACCTGTTTTGTAGTGATGGGATCCATTTTGCTCACTTTGGTTTGGCAAAATATTACTTCGCCATCAAAGCAGCCATTCTGAAAACCAGGGCCATTGGAACTAACACGAGACTAGGCAGAGCCAGAAGATAGAGTCTTACTGGTTGTAAAACGGCCCTGTCCAGGGTCACCAATATTGTTAGAAAAGAATGAAATTGTTGTACATAAAATTAAAATGTATAAAATCTAAACCCATTCTTTTTTAAAACACTTCGAATTTTTTTATATCTTATTTTTGTTATCGATAATTTTTCTTTGAGCAATATTCTTATAAATTTCTTAGACCCAATTAATTATACTTTTTCACTCTTAATATTTAATCCCCTAAATAATCTAAGATAAATAAAGAGAATTAAAGCAAAACATACAACTGCTCTGTTGCCTTTAAGGGTGAGGGTTCTACAGTAAGGCCAGTGCGACTGCTAAGTTGTATTTAATGCAATTGCTCTAGGCCAAACTAAGGAGTTGCTTGAAATGGTTTCTCAAGAAAGAGTAATAAGCTTCTTCAGTAGACAATGTCAATTTCGATCTACTATAAACATTATCCATTGCTAAATCTAATCATCAGTAAAAACAAAACCAACAGAAAAGAACAAAAATACAAAATTAAAAAAAATTAAAATTAACTATTAAGATATGTGTTGGTTTTGATGTGTGTTTTTTTTTCTCCTTCCGTTTGTTTGGATTTATATTTATATATATATATAGATGCGCGGTTAATACATTCTAAATGTAGATTTTGAAAATAAACTTCAATTTAATCAAAAATATAATAACTAAAACAGACGTGACGCGACTCTACTACATCATAGTGCTTTAAATCCTGTACCTACAATACTATAATCAAACACATCTGGCCGTAGATTAGCTCACCTGTCCGAGGCATGAGAATGTGCAATCATTTTGATTTTTTTATTCCAATTTAATGTGAAACATTCAGAAACCTATGCTTAGTCATATATTTAATAAATCCTAACTTATTCAAGTGTCATTATTAAAATATGGGATGGATTATCATATTTGACTTACAGTTTTATGCAATACATACATAATGGTAAATACTATCCCTACTGATTTGTGTCTACACTTTCTTTACAATGTAAAAGTTTTAATTCTGTTTTCGATAAACTTGTGTACCCTATTAATTTACATTAGCATGTATTAGGCAAAATGTATTTTGTAGAAAATTCAGGCAGTTGCAACTTGAAAACTAAAGGTAATGATTTTTATTCTGAAAAGAGAAAAAAAGGTAATGGAAACACGAGACCTATTGAGAGAAAAAACTGCTGATGCCAAGAATTGAAGAATTTTAACCAGTATTATATTCCTGTCGCTTCTGTGATTCCCAAGAGCAGGAAATAATTTATTGTGGTCCTGCTGCCTACTACTGTTATACATGCTGTATGAGAATACATAAAAACATATTGTTCCACAAACCACACCAATGGAAGGTATGGTCATATAAAAATATATAAGGTTTTAATGATTGGAAATTATATTAATATTGAGTATAAGAAAAATATTAACAGAACTATCTTTTGTGTATCCTACCAGTTACCATGCAAGTCTAAATTTTAAATTAGAATTTAAAAATAGACACTGATAGCACAACTACATACATTTTATATGACAATCCTATTTTTATTCCAAGAACAATTTAAGACATAACGTTGACTCTGACCAAATAGAGATGATTTCCAAATTGATCAGAAGTAGAATTATTATTCAAATAATTTGAAATTCTACAAACAAAACTTAATTTCAGTATTTAATACGACTTAACGATAACAATTTTTTTACACATGATATCCAGAGCCTGAAATGCCACATTCAAAGAGGGTACCAAGTAAATTTAGTCTTGATAGATCATGGAAACAAATAAACTGATTTTTTTTTAGTTTGGATTGTTCCTAGTAGATAAATCCAATTTTTGACTATTATTAAATGATGGAAACAGTCCATCAAAAATTAAGACATACAAGGAAAGAGAGAACAATAGTGGGAGTCTCTTTATAAGAACTCTTTTTGCTATTTCAGCGCTATGTATCGATGTAGGTATTATGTATATATAAAGATGCACACAACTCTATTGATTGTTGATTGTTGGTTGCTTAACGTCCAGTGGCAAATATTTCATGCATATTCAGGACGAGAACAAGTTCACAATAAATACAATAGGTAGGTTGATACAATAGAGGCCATCTGGGATGATGGTCAGAGAAATTTGGACTGCCACCGAAAAAGGAGGGTATATTGGATAGGGACAGAAATTTTGCCTTGCAACAGGCCACCTACGGACCCCTCAAAGAGTTGTTGCAAGGGTTCTTAACATGCAAAGAGCGTGGCATTCTCTTTACACGAGGCATCGGATTTAACGTCCCCCTTCTGACCGGACGTGACTGCGAACTTGATACATCCCGCACAGCCAAACGGACGCCCCACTTCGGCAAGCGTTTTACTGCCGGTCGGAAGAAGACCAAGTGACAATATTTCACCCTTGGGGATCACACAACTCTATGTCAGACATCAAATTCTTTGATTATATACAGGAATCTGAAGTCATATGTTAACTTGTAGATATATATATATATATATATTATATGTTATTGTATATATCTATGACATCAGATTCCTTGATCATATACAGAAATATATATATACAGTACAAAGGGAAAATTTCACGATACTGTCGGATTATCACTACGGTCGAAAATTACCAAGTGACTGATTTCAGATCAGACAGAATTGTTTATTTATTACAAACAATTATTTAGAAAAAACGTTCCAATTTAATAAAGTCATTTAAGTCGGAAGCTTTCCCTTTCTTAATTGAATTTAAAGATTGGATATTTCACATTGTGTTAGTTCCTTAATACCGGAGTTGTTTGTTAAGTCGGATATTTGTCCATCTCAGTTGAACGGCAAACGCCCAAGTCTGACAGATTAAGGTCAACAATTTCTTTCCGTTATAAAACAAACAATTTCTTTCCACACAAAAAGCTTTAGACCAGAATTTATAAAGTAAGAGAGTTAGCATGCCGTTTTGAAACAGCAGGGCATCTTGCTCTAACAGCAACAGCTTCGCCGATATCACTCAGGATTGGAAGTTATATTGAACTATAGGGAAACAACTCTTGATTATATGATTGATTGTTGGTTGCTTAACGTCCAGTGGCAAATATTTCATGCATATTCAGGACGAGAACAAGTTCACAATAAATACAATAGGTAGGTTGTACAATAGAGGCCATCTGGGACGATGGTCGGGGAAATTTGGACTGCCACCGGAAAAAGAGGGTATATTGGATAAGGACAGAAATTTTGCCTTGCAACAGGTCACCTACGGACCCCTCAAAGAGTTGTTGCAAGGGTTCTTAACGTGCAAAGAGCGTGGCACTCTCCTTACACGAGACATCGGATTTAACGTCCCCCTTCTGACCGGACGTGACTGCGAACTTGATACATCCCGCACAGCCAAACGGACGCCCCACTTCGGCAAGCGTTTTACTGCCGGTCGGGAGAAGACCAAGTGACCATATTTCTATACCCCAGTCACCCTTGGGGATAGTGGAAAAAGACGAAGATTATAAGATCGTCAGGAACTTTAGAAGTACAGTGGATCATTAGCCTGTGAAGGCTGATGACATAAAATATGTTTTATATGTGTATTATTATCGTATATCAGGAAATTTGAAGAGTTGGCTGAACTGATTATACCTATAGCGGCACAACTATATGAGCAGTATAGTGATCTCCCGTTCACTGTAATCTATGTTGAAAATTTGGAAAGTCCTGTGTACTTTTTCCACTATTTGGAGTATCAACGCAAGGAAAACGGATACAATGGAGAAAATATTCCTGAACATAAGACAATATCACTCTGACTATCCAGAGACTATGAAGCAACATATTGTGAAGGACCTTTGTCAGAAAAAGTCTATATTAAGACTGATACTAGCAACAGTTGACCTCGGCATGGGACTAAATGCACCATCTAAAAAGAGAATTATCCATTGCCGACCACAAATAACATTAAAGAAATACATGCAGGAAATAGGACGAGCAGGTCGTACAGGTTTATTCGGCTATTAAAGTAGGTTGAAGTTGACTGTTCACTATGTATAAACTATGAAAATAAAGCCTTGCTCCAACAACAAATAAACAAGAGATTCATTTGTGCCATATGAATATCACCATTTGTTCCAACTTATTTCCCTGCAAAAAAGTGAAATCACAATAATACTGAACTTCAATGAAACCAGAGTCCCTAATCAAATGGCAAATTCAAAAGCTGAAACCCATCAACCGAACGGATAACAACTGGCAAATCCCTGTATTTGATACAGGCATTTTCTGATTATGAAAATGTAGAGTAAAACTTGCCAAGGTTGTAGAATGATCAAACCGCTGGATCTATATTTACGTCGACACCTTAACTGAACATTACATAATACACTATACTACAGTAGAGGTCATCATCATTAAACATGTTAAAGAGATTTTACACTAATATTTCATACATTTTTCGTTTGATGATTTAAATTCAAATTATTTTACTTTCTCAATCGGTAGTTAATGTTCATCATAACCCTTTGGCTAAAATGGCCGTATTTACACCCCAAATTTTACTCCGAGTACAGACTAACCTATACACCTGCAACAATTTTAGGGTGTGGCAGGAACTAGATATATAAATTTTAAATGCATTTTATGTTTCAGAAAATTATAAACTTTTCTAGATTTTGCTATTCATTTTTTTTCGTTCCTGCAGAAGGTGCAAAAATTAACTAAGTAATGAAAACGATTGAGAAGCTCCCCTCATATAATCAATGTTGTGAGTAGTATTGATTTAAATGGACAATAGATAGACAATAGACACCTGTAAACAATAGGTGATTTAAGGAGGCTCGAGGGTTTAAAAATTTCAGAAAAAAAATAAACATTTGTTTTTCATTACAAATTTTATTTATTACCTTTTGTAGTTGTTACTTTATCATATGGTACAAAAAACATTCAAAAAAATTAATTCGTGTTGGCCCCAGATGACTTTTAAAATGTAAACATCATTGAAAAAGTTCAAAATTATCTCCCTTTGGTGGAAAATACAACTTTTTGGCTTTTAAATTGAAATATCTCTTTTAACTCATCGGTGACCTATATGTTTTAATATAATTTCGATATATGCTGTACTTAAACTAAATTATTGTAAAATTTGAGCGATTTCTGTAATAAATTTCTTTTTTTATTTCAATATTACCTTTATTTCTCCTATTAGTTCAACAGAAAAAAAAAACTTTTACAAAGATTTATGCTTCTTTCGAAGGCATGCAGATTGTGAGCGCAAATGAACGGTGACCCCATTTTTTTATTTTATTTTTCTATTAACTAGAAGATAAAGTTCATTTATAGAAAAATATAGAGAAATCCTATATAAATGATTTAGACCCGCGAACCCCCTTAACAGCTTTAAACTGTGTAACTGAGTGGACCGTATCAAATGAAACTCGGGTGTTTGTTTATTTTACTGCCTTCTGCAGACTGAAAAAAAATGAACATCAAAATCCAGGTAAGTTTTTAATGTTCTGAAACGTAGACTTCATATAACTTTTATATATCTAGTTCCTGCCATGCCTTAAAACTTTCCTTGATGTACCAGTTTGTCTGTACTCATAGTAATTTTGGAGGTGTAAACACGGCAATATTTTCAATTCCTTAAGATGAACCTTGAAAATTCCAGATCCCATAGACAATTCCACTTTATTAATAGTAACTTGTTGGTACCACGCGGACGTGGCATTCCCTAACATATTTGCGATATACCTGGATAGACAATTATATTTTGTACGTCACACAGGTAAAATAAAATATTTGTCGTTTATGGTATGGAGAGGTGCACTTATACTGATTTTACGAAAAGTGAAAGAATTATATAATTTAATCTGTAATGTCTATCGGACGATTCTACAGGATTTAACCAAAGGCATGGACAAATACGTAACACCATTGAAGGTACATCATATCAAGGTAAAGCTAGATAAGACTCGGATAACTCTGAATAATTATAGAACGATACTACAATCCCTTCCTTTTTTCTGTTTTTTTTTTTTTTTTTTACTAAAATGTATTAATCTTTATAAACTACACTAACCTGATTGAATTAACATGCTATAATCAATGCTCTTCAGCTTTGTTCTAGTTTGGCTTTATAAATATTTTGATATGAGCGTCACTGATGAGTCTTATGTAGACGAAACGCGCGACTGGCGTACTAAATTATAAACCTGATACCTTTGATAACTACTATAAACTATTAATCAAATTTAAAAAAAATCTAAATACTTATAATCCCTGTTAAAACTTTACTTATTAATTTTCTCTAAATGTAACGTAACCGGAGCTAGTTATCCTGTCTTGTTAGCTCACCTGGCCCGAAGGGCCAAGTGAGCTTTTCTCATCACTTGGCGTCCGTCGTCGTTAACTTTTACAAAAATCTTCTCCTCTGAAACTACTGGGCCAAAACAAACCAAACTTGGCCACAATCATCATTGGGGTATCTAGTTTAAAAAATGTGTGGCGTGACCAGGTCAACCAACCAAGATGGCCGCCACGGCTAAAAATAGAACATAGGGGTAAAATGCAGTTTTTGGCTTATAACTCAAAAACCAAAGCATTTAGAGCAAATCTGACATGGGGTAAAAATGTTTATCAGGTGAAGATCTATCTGCCCTGACATTTTCAGATGAATCGGTCAATCGGTTGTTGGGTTGCTGCCCCTGAATTGGTAATTTTGAAGAAATTTTGCTGTTTTTAGCTCACCTGGCCCGAAGGGCAAAGTGAGCTTTTCTCATCACCCGGCGTCCGTCGTCGTCCGTCGTCGTCCGTCGTCCTGCGTCCGTCGTCGTTAACTTTTACAAAAATCTTCTCCTCTGAAACTGCTGGGCCAAATTAATCCAAACTTGGCCATAATCATCATTGGGGTATCTAGGTTGAAAATTGTGTCCGGTGACCCCGCCAACCAACCAAGATGGCCGCCACGGCTAAAAATAGAACATAGGGGTAAAATGCAGTTTTTGGCTTATAACTCAAAAACCAAAGCATTTAGAGCAAATCTGACGTGGGGTAAAAATGTTCATCAGGTCAAGATCTAACTGCCCTGAAATTTTCAGATGAATCGGACAACCTGTTGTTGGGTTGCTGCCCCTGAATTGGTAATTTTTTGGAAATTTTGCTGTTTTTTGTTATTATCTTGAATATTATTATAGATAGAGATAAACTGTAAACAGCAATAATGTTCAGCAAAGTAAAATCTACAAATAAGTCAACATAACCAAAATGGTCAGTTGACCACTTTAGGAGTTATTGTCCTTTATAGTCAATTTTTAACCATTTTTCGTAAATCTTGGTAATCTTTTACAAAAATCTTCTCCTCTGAAACTGCTGGGACAAATTAATCCAAACTTTGCCATAATCATCATTGGGGTATCTAGTTTAAAAATTGTGTCCGATGACCCCGCCAACCAACAAAGATGGCCGCCATGGCTAAAAATAGAACATAGGGGTAAAATGCAGTTTTTCGCTTATAACTCAAAAACCAAAGCATTTAGAGCAAATCTAACAGGGAGTAAAATTGTTAATCAGGTCAAGATGTATTTGCCATGAAATTTTCAGATGGATTGGACAAACTGCTGTTAGGTTGCTGCCCCTGAATTAGTCATTTTAAGGAAATTTTGCCGTTTTTTGTTATTATCTTGAATATTATTATAGATAGAGATAAACTGTAAAGGGAAACAATGTTCAGCAAAGTAACACCTAAAAATAAGTCTACATGACCTAAATGGTCAATTGACCCCATAATGAGTTATTGCCCTTTATAGTCAATTTTTAACAATTTTCATAAAATTTGTAAATTTTAACTAACATTTTCCACTGAAGCTCTTAGGCCAAGTTCAATATAGATAGAATGATTGTAAGCAGCAATAATGTTCAGAAAAGTAAGATATACAAACACATCACCATCACCAAAACATAATTTTGTCATGAATTCAAATGCGTCCTTTGTTTAATATTCACATAGACCAAGGTGAGCGACACAGGCTCTTTGGAGCCTCTAGTTGGTTATTATCTTGAATATTATTATAGATAGAGATAAACTGTAAACAGCAATAATGTTCAGCAAAGTAAGATCTACAAATAAGTCAACATGACCAAAATGGTCAGTTGGCCCGTTTAGGAGTTATTGCCCTTTACAGTCAATTTTTAACAATTTTTCGTAAATTAAAGTAATCTTTTACAAAAATCTTCTCCTCTGAAACTACTTGGCCAAATTAATCCAAACTTGGCCACAATCATCTTTGGGGTATGTAGTTTAAAAAATGTGTGGCGTGACCTGGTCAACCAACCAAGATGGCCGCCACCGCTAAAAATAGAACATATGGGTAAAATGTTGTTTTTGGCTTATAACTCAAAAACCAAAGCATTTTGAGGAAATCTGACATGGGATAAAAATGTTTATCAGGTCAAGAACTATCTGCCCTGAAATTTTCAGATGAATCGGTCAATCGGTTGTTGGGTTGCTGCCCCTGAATTGGTAATTTTGAGGAAATTTTGCTGTTTTTGGTTATTATCTTGAATATTATTATAGATAGAGATAAATTGTAAACAGCAATAATGTTCAGCAAAGTAAGATCTACAAATAAGTCAACATGACCAAAATGGTCAGTTGGCCCCTTTAGGAGTTTTTGCCCTTTATAGTCAATCTTTAACCATTTTTCATAAATCTAAGTAATCTTTTACAAAATCTCCACTGAAACTACTAGGCCACAATCATCTTTGGGGTATCTAGTTTGAAAAATGTGTCCGATGACCTGGCCATTCAACCAAGATGGCCGCCACGGCTAAAAATAGAACATAGGGGTAAAATGCAGTTTTTTGCTTATAACTATGAAACCAAAGCATCTAGAGCAAATCTGACAAGAAGTTAAATTGTTAATCAAGTCAATATCTATCTGCCCTGAATTTTTCAGATGAATTGGACAACTAGTTGTTGGGTTGCTGCCCTCCAATTGGTAATTTTTAAAGAAATTTTGCCGTTTTTGGTTATCTTGAATACTATTATAGATAGCGATAAACTGTAAACAGCAATAATGTTCAGCAAAGTAAGATCTACAAATAAGTCAACATGACCTAAATGGTCAATTGACCCCTTAAGGAGTTATTGCCCTTTATAGTCAATTTTTAACAATTTTCATTAAGTTGGTAAATTTATGTAAATTTTTACCAAATATAGTTCTCTGTTACTAATGGGCAAAGTTCATGATAGATATAATTGTAAGAAGCAAAATCGTTCAGTAAAGTAAGAACTTCAAACACATCACCATCACCAAAATACAATTTTGTCATGAATCCATTTGTGTCCTTTGTTTAATATGCACATAGACCAAGGTGAGCGACACAGGCTCTTTAGAGCCTCTAGTTTTTCATGTAATTTCTGACACTAGTAACCCGAATTTAGCTTGAACGGACAAAAACATGTTAACGCTATTTAAATGAGATTAATCGTCAAAAGATTGACAAAAATTAAAAATCAAGTGGTGTAAGACATAAGTACCAACCACAGACTTAGAAATTGGTATTTGCTGCTTCTCTGCCAACATGGCCAAGCACATGCCATAGGGCTTTAATGAGTAAAAGCAAAGACTAGTTGGCCTGGATCGAAAATAATTTGTTCCTGCAAACTGTTAAAAATCTGTCCAAGCGTCTAGTACAAAAGTAGGTTTTTTTTATTTATCATCATGTTCTCATCCTTAATATGCACCTGACCTGCCACTGGTTGTTAAACAATCATTTGTCATTATTTTATAGAGGGTCCGTAGGTGGCCTGTTGCAAGGCAAAATTTTGTCCCTATCCAATATACCCTCATTTTCCAGTGGCAGTTCAAATTTCCCCGACCGTCATCCCAGATGGCCTCTATTGTATCAACCTACCTATTGTATTTATTTGTTATCTATTAATCATGTGCTTCTCCTACTTATTTGTATTGTAGTCCTGTAATATTATGTTGTCATTTCAATGTTATATTTAACTTTGCCATTAAAGTTCGAGGTTTGACATGCCACAAAACCGGGTTCAACCCACCATCTTTATTATCCCAATTAAAATATCCTATACCAAGTCAGGAAGATGGCCATTGTTATATTATTGTTCGTTTCTGTGTTTGTTGCATTTTAACGTTGTGTCGTTTTTGGAAAGATTAGAACTTGTTCTAAATCTTTACTTAGGCACCACCCTCCCTAACAACAGGACAGGTTAGCTACTGTTAATAAATGTATTCACATTAAAATATAGTTCCCTATAGTTCTCATGTATGTGCACATAATACACAAATAAACTGAAAAAACTGGGTATATTATTGGAGCAGTTCATTCAAGAATGTATGTCATTATGTGTGTTGATGTGCAGGCTTTTTAAAAACATTTTGATTAGGTAAGTGGGTATTGATTCAACTAGTATGATTGACAACTGTCATTATCACTAAACAATCAGAGACAAGGTGGACTTTTAATTACAATGCCACACCTCCTAAACTGTCAATCAAATTGACCACATTACCTATCTACATCAGTCTTACATAATTGTAGACCACTCCAATATGCATCTAATTCTTAATACACAAGTATTTGAACTCATAATTGATTACACAAATGTGTGTATTATTTGTGTGATATTTATAAGGATGATAGATGTATTTATTGCCAATTACTTTTGATCTACATTTCATAAAGTAATTCTGTAAATCATATCTGAAAGATAAATGATTAATGGATTAGCAAGATCTTAAAAAAATGAAATATGAATATAAATATGAATATAAATATGAATATAAATATGAATATAAATATGAATATAAATATGAATATAAATATGAATATATAAAAGGTATTCAAGTATGGCCTATAATGTACTTGATAAATTTCCAATAATCATCTGTAATTAGTCAACAATTTAGATTAGTTCACTTTTTTATCAGGAATTGGCTTGAAACAGTTTTAAAATTTATAAACTTTTAATTATAAAAAAATATTGTTTATTAGTTTATTTCCCATCAATCATTATGTCTATTTTAGTCATTTGAATTTTTATTAGAAGTAAATATATATTTTTGCAATCAAGAAAGAATCCACATTTCAATAACATTAGTTTTTTTTAATTAGTTTTGAAAAATAAAATTGAAAATGCCCTGTGTTGAAAAATACATTAAAATTTGATCAAAAGGCACTCTAAAACTTTTAATTTTCAATGCCATATAACCTCTGTTTCAACTTACAAAATGCCCCAAAACAACATTTTTATACGACCGCAAATTTTGAAAAAATTTTCGTCGTATATTGCTATCACGTTGGCGTCGTCGTCGTCGTCGTCGTCGTCGTCGTCGTCCGAATACTTTTAGTTTTCGCACTCTAACTTTAGTAAAAGTGAATAGAAATCTATGAAATTTTAACACAAGGTTTATGACCATAAAAGGAAGGCTGGTATTGATTTTGGGAGTTTTGGTCCCAACATTTTAGGAATTAGGGGCCAAAAAGGGCCCAAATAAGCATTTTCTTGGTTTTCGCACTATAACTTTAGTTTAAGTTAATAGAAATCTATGAAATTTTGACACAAGGTTTATGACCACAAAAGAAAGGTTGGGATTGATTTTGGGAGTTTTGGTTTCAACAGTTTAGGAATTAGGGGCCAAAAAAGGGCCCAAATAAGCATTATTCTTGGTTTTCGCACAATAACTTTAGTTAAAGTAAATAGAAATCAATGAAATTTAAACACAAGGTTTATGACCACAAAAGGAAGGTTGGAATTGATTTTGGGAGTTTCGGTCCCAACAGTTTAGGAATTAGGGGCCAAAAAGGGACCCAAATAAGCATTTTTCTTGGTTTTCGCACCATAGCGTTAGAATAAGTAAATAGAAATCTATGAAATTTAAACACAAGGTTTATGACTATAAAAGGAAGGTTGGTATTGATTTTGGGAGTTTTGGTCCCAACAGTTAAGGAAAAAGGGGCCCAAAGGGTCCAAAATTAAACTTTGTTTGATTTCATCAAAATTGAATAATTGGGGTTCTTTAATATGCCGAATCTAACTGTGTATGTAGATTCTTAATTTTTGGTCCCGTTTTCAAATTGGTCTACATTAAGGTCCAAAGGGTCCAAAATTAAACTTAGTTTGATTTTAACAAAAATTGAAACCTTGGGGTTCTTTGATATGCTGAATCTAAAAATGTACTTAGATTTTTTATTATTGGCCCAGTTTTCAAGTTGGCCCAAATCGAGGTCCAAAATTAAACATTGTTTGATTTCATCAAAAATTGAATAATTGGGATTCTTTGATATGCCAAATCTAACTGTGTATGTAGATTCTTAATTTTTGGTCCAGTTTTAAAATTGGTCTAAATTAAAGTGCAAAGGGTCCAAAATTAAACTAAGTTTGATTTTAACAAAAATTAAATTCTTGGGCCTCTTTGATATGCTGAATCTAAACATGTACTTAGATTTTTGATTATGGGCCCAGTTTTCAAGTTTGTCCAAATCAGGATCTAAAATTATTATATTAAGTATTGTGCAATAGCAAGTCTTTTCAATTGCACAGTATTGTGCAATGGCAAGAAATATCTAATTTCACAATATTGTGAAATAGCAAATTTTTTTTAATTAAGAGTTATCTTTCTTTGTCCAGTATAGTAAGCAAGAAATATCTGCAAAAATTTTTTTTAATTGGAGTTATCTTTCTTTGTCCAGAATCAACTTAAATCTTTGTTATATACAATATTCAATGTATATTCACTTTTTACTACCAACTGATAAATTTAAATAATCTTTACCATTCAGTGATAACAAGCAGTTTTTTTACATCGTAATATTTTATGATGTATTTAAATGAGTAGTAATTGTTGCAAACTCCATTAGAATATTTTAATTGAAATTAGTTTTGGAATAAGGGAAAGGGGGATGTGATTTAAAAATTGGGTTCAATTTTTCTCATTTGAAATTTCATAAATAAAAAGAAAATTTCTTCAAACATTTTTTTGAGAGGATTAATATTCAACAGCATAGTGAATTGCTCTAAGAGAAAACTTTTAGAGTAATAATAAAAAATTTTAAGTTCATTTGAATACATTCATTCTGTGTCAGAAACCTATGCTGTGTTAACTATTTATTAATTTTTGGTCCAGTTTTCAAATTGGTCTACATTAAGGTCCAAAGGGTCCAAAATCATAATGTGACATAAACCTATGTTGTGTCAACTTTTTAATCACAATCCACATTTAAAGCTGTATCAAACTTAAAAGTTGTGTCCATACTTGTCCCATCTGTTCAGGGTTCTACATCTGCGGTCGTATAATGCTGCGCCCTGCGAAGCAACTGGTTTAGATTATTTTTGTTGGCACTTTAAAGCTTTTAACTGTTGGTCTAAATTTATGTCTTACAAGGATATTTGGTAACATTTACTAGAAGAATTTTTGCATTTTTTTGTTTTTTTGAAACATGTTCAGAACCGGCAACATAATTTGGATTAGATATAAACTGCAGTTTAAATAAAATTGTGCAAATTTAGAGACCCATATTATTTAATTTGAGCACCTTTATTCACATACTGGAAAAGCAAGTTTCCTTCTAAAGACCTGCTGTAAATGCAATTTTCAGCCATAGTGCTTTATAAATGTTCATTTTCCCCCACCATACCTTTAATATAAAATAATTCAAACTACTGTTCTAATCTTTCCATGAGTGATATCCATCACTTTGATTTCTCTTATTTTTGAGTTATTAAGATAAGACGTGGAACAGTACTTGTCTATCCCAAATTCATGTATTTGGTTATGTTATATTTGTTATTCTCGTGGGATTTTGTCTGATGCTTGGTCTGTGATTATGTGTGTTGCGTTTCGGTGTCGTGTCTTGGTTCTCCTCTTATATTTAATGCGTTTCCCTCGGTTTTAGTATGTTACCCCGATTTGGTTTTTTTCCATGGATTTATGAGTTTTGAACAGCGGTATACTACTGTTGCCTTTATCTATTGGTGTCACAACTGTCAAAACTAATTTGAATTATGATAAAGGGTTACTTATATGGGATGACTTGCTTAAAATTTTGCAACTGTGTGGAATTTAATCAAACTTGATCAAACTTGAGCCGTTACGACGAAAGGAAGAAAAGCAATCACGTGAGATGACAAAAAAGATAATATGTTTATCGCTATTTAACCTATGACAATGTTGTCAACTTCATAAGCAACTCCGCTTCCCTCCATAGTTTCTATTGAAGTTCAATGGCAACTTTTATGTATATTGAATTATATATTTACATTTCAGTGAACTGCAATCACTAGGATACGAGGTTGCCGCTGTAGCTTCAAGCAGTAGTGGATCATACTTTGAGGTAAATTGGAAAATATACACAAGACACTGATGAAATAACACTTTTATTGCTTTTTTTGTACTTGTGAAAAACTGATTAAAAGAATATAGTATGTGTCTAGCTACATGGATCTGTACACATTTGTATTAATATACAAATGTCAAGTATCATTTACATGGGTTTACTTTTATACATTGTTATTTGGATGGAGTGTTGTCTCATTGGCACTCGCACCACATCTTCTTATATCTAATTATTCAATTCATCTGGAAAAACATACTTGATAACTAATATTGAAATTCAGTTTATTAAAGGTACGGATCCAGTCATATTAAAAGCATCAGTTAAAACAGTTGGCTCCTAGGGGATGTTGATTACACCACGGTGTTGACATGAATATCAATAATGTTGTTATTTTGTATAACTTTCCTGTATACAAAACTTTGACCTTTTGAAAAAACTAAGGATTTTCTTATCCCAGGCATAGATTACCTTAGCCGTATTTGGCACTTTTTGGAAATTTGAATCCTCAATGCTCTTCAACTTTGTACTTGTTTAGTTTATAAATATTTTTGATTTGAGCGTCATTGAGTCTTCTGTAGACGAAACGCGCGTCTGGCGTTCTAAATTAAAATCCTGGTACCATTGATAACTATTTACACCACTGGGTTGATGCTACTGCTGGTTAACGTTTCGTTCCCGATAGTATCACCAGCCCAGAAGTTTACACTTCGGTGTTGACATGAATATCAATAATGTGGTCGTTTTTATTTTTATTTTTTTATTGTGAAATCTGTAGAGATGATCTGAGAATGACCCATCTGTTTCTGAGAGACGTTTTGCCAAACAAAGTTCTAATTCTAATAGATAGACTTCTCATATATTTAAAAAAATATAATTCGTCTAATTTGAAATTGGACCTTAATATAAAATTGTCTGACTTTATTAAGAAAAAAAATATCAAACATACTGTAAGATCTATGGAGAGATAACAAGATCATGGAATATCAATATTTAACGCTGACGAAAAGCGTTGTAAAGGGCATGTGGTTTACCGACAAATTTTGAATTCTTTTACCCTTTCTGTACATATTTGAATTTTATAATGACTGTAAAAATTTAGATATAATCATTTGAGTGACAACATGAGTATTAATATAAAATTAGCCATAGAAATATTCAACAGAAGTAAATCACAAACAGAAAGTGACTTTTTTAAGCAAATTTGCTGAAAATTCTGATGTTGACATAACCCAAATAAATAAAGCCGCCTTGATTTCAAAATTACATAGGTATATAAAAAAACTTATAGGAAAACAAAAAGAAGAATTTGAGCTTTTTTCAATACCGGTGGCTACAACTTCTTCAACTGTATCAAAAGGAAAACTTTTAAAGATGAACTTTATTCATATTAAGAAACATGCACTTCTCTAGCTACGGAAATGTCTGAAATTAAAAAAAAATCTGTTGAAAAATTAGGTATTATCAAATCAATTAATTAATTCCAAACTATTGTACCAGTTAGAAAAGGTAAAAAGAACAGTCTTAGAACTAAATAATAAATTACAATTGTTAGACCAACCTGTTCCATTACTCCATCTTAAAGAACAGTTATAAACTGCAACTGAGGAGAGAGATTATTTACATCCACTACTTCTTGATCATGAGGAAATTATTCTTTTTGATCCTGTCAAACAAGTCATATACACCAGATACAAGACAGTGCATTATGAACATAACAAATTTCAAAAATATCTAAGGATACATTGTATGCATCCATACTAAAAAAACAATTCCACTAACAAAATAAGTGATATTTGCCGGCAGCTAAATCAGACATATTCTGAAAATATGGAAATAAACAAGAGGGTTTATTTCATGGCAGATTATTCTACAAAAATATAGATAAGATTACTTGAAAAGGTCACCATCAGAGAGATATTGCATATGCAAGACAATGTTCGCCAGCTGTAGCCATTTCAAACTCTAACAAACATACAGTTGTAAAAGGAAATAGAAATAAAAACTGGAGACCTTTTAACGCAGATGATAATATTGGAAGTTTCGTTAATCATTCCATTAACATATCATGAAGTGTAACGTTTAGCCCTCCATTAGGGACTGGGGAATGATAATATGGTCACGTCCGGTTAGAATGGGGACGTTAAATCAAAGTTCAATCTATAACCAGAGGAACAGCCTTTAATTATTGGTAATTCAGGGAACATGTAAACAACAGTGCACGGCTATACTGCAGAAACTCTACCAATTTCTAATTTTCTAAACGTTTTCTTTAATAACATTTTTTTAATAGATCACTGAATTATTTCAAACTATATCAGCTGTAAGCAACACAATTCTCGGAACTCTGTAACGTTCTTTTAACCACTGGCACTTATGATACGTTTCACATGTTTTTGTAATGAGGTAGAGTTTGTATTTAATTGGTGTTACCTTATCTTATATGTTTAACTTGTCTTTGCTTTGTATCATGCGTGGTAACAACTGACAAGATTATAAATTTTCACACTAGCTATGAACAACAAAATTATGAATTTTTGAGAAAAAATATTGCCCTTCACTCACACATCTCCAAAGTATTTTTTTAAACTGCGTAAGCTGTATAAGAATATCATTTTCTTCAAATTCTATACCTAAATATGAAAGACTTTTAAAAAAAACATATGAATAAATTATTTTTTATTACAGCCAACCTGAAATACTCACGGCCAGTATTTTAAAGTGTAGTTAATTTGCAGGTAGTCTTAGTAAAAGGAATAGAAGAAGTGTTCCAGACAGCTGTAGCAGGAACAATTCTGCCTAAGATTCGGGGATGCGGACCACAGCTAATTCTAGTTTGTAAACTGATGTAACGGAGACGATGGATGCCAAATGTGATGCGCTATAATATATCTTAAGTAAATGAAAACCATACACTAAAAACGGTATATAATTTTATCATCAAAGTACAACTTTTATCATGTAAAGCCAAAAGAAGTAGAAATGGAGCATTCAATGACTTTAAATTACCGTACTTTGGAGGCATGTAGCAAATGCACTAACCTATTCGATGGTTGAAAAGCTTGGCTTTCCTTGGTTGGACTGAATGTCAGTCCTCAGAGGATTCAAACTAGTCATATAAAATATATATATTACTCACAGAAGGTAACCAAAGAATTTGCAACGATGCAAATATTAAACTGTACAATATAAATAAATATCTTTAACCAATGAATTCAAAAAGCAAAAGCTATGTAATTTAACAAATATATTCTTAACAAGCTTCATGTAAATTTATAACAATGAAATACATCTAATATGAAATTTAGAGTTTTTCCAAAGGGAGCTAACAATTTAACTAATAACACTGTCTGCTACATCCCCCCCTAAGACAAACGAAAAATGTCATCAATAAAGTCTTCAAGTTTAAAGTGTCTTTCATGAATATGCAACAGTAAACACGCAAATATGCAAATGTGATACAAATAAATATCTGGCTGCAACAATAACCACATAAATATGCACATGTCATACAAATAAATATCTGGCTGCAACAATCAACACGCAAAATGACTAACACAAAATTGTGTAACTTGCACTGGAAACTTTTAACGGTTAACTTGTAAATCATTATATCAAACTTGTAAACGGTTAATTTGGAAATCGTAATATCAAAAAATCAAAATTATATCAAAAGTACAGTTAAATGAATCCTCAATTTTCTTTTAAGCAGTTTTTTTCCTCTTGGGCCTTCCTTTTTTTCCCTCTCATATATTGCTTTCTTTCTAGTGCTGTTCCCTTACGATAGGGTAGTGTGCCGTAATCGCTCTTATATTTGTAATTATTCACTTCAATCTTTTCTATGTTGTTTTCGTCCCTCTCCTTCCTATGGACAGCGGACGCGTGCTGCATTGCCCCTTCACTTTTTTGCAAACCTCTGTGTACATGCTATGCATGCATATACCATTATCTTTTTCACACGAGTCTCTTGTGGACAGTTACCAATATACCACTATGACCGCACCAGCAAGTAACCAATATACCACTATGACAACACCAGCAAGTAACCAATATACCACTATGACCACACCGGCAAGTAACCAATATACCACTATGACCACACCGGTAAGAAATCAATATACCAATATGATCACACCAGCAAGTAACCAATATACCACTATGACCCCCACCGGCAAGTAACCAATATACCACTATGCCCCCACCAGCAAGTAACCAATATACCACTATGACCACACCGGCAAGTAACCAATATACCACTAACACCACACCGGCAAGTAACCAATATACCACTGACTTCACCGGCAAGTTACCAATATACCACTATGACCACACCGGCAAGTAAAAAATATACCACTATGACCACACCGGTAAGAAACCAATATACCACTATGACCACACCGGCAAGTTACCAATATACCACTATGACCACACCGGCAAGTAACCAATATACCACTATGACCCCCACCAGCAAGTAACTAACATACCACTAAGACCACACCGGTAAGAAACCAATATACCACTATGACCATACCGACAAGTAACCAATATACCACTATGACCACACCGGCAAGTACCCAATATACCACTATGACCACACCAGTAAGAAACCAATATACCACTATGACTTCACCGGCAAGTTACCAATATACCACTATGACCACACCAGCAAGTAACCAATATACCACTATGACCACACCAGCAAGTAACCAATATACCACTATGACCCCCACCGGCAAGTAACCATTATACCACTATGACCACACTGGCAAGTAAAAAATATACCACTGACCACACCGGTAAGAAACCAATATACCACTATGACCACACCGGCAAGTTACCAATATACCACTATGACCACACCGGCAAGTAACCAATATACCACTATGACCACACCGGCAAGTAACCAATATACCACTATGACCACACTGGCAAGTAACCAATAATGAAATGTCCATTTTATGTCCGGTTATTTTATAATCCGATTGCAACAAGTTTATCATTAAATGGGATCCACTTGTGGTAGGTCATTGATATTTGGTTTGCAATTGTATTAGCATTAATTGGCACAATTCATTGCAAAAATTACAAAAAGGCGATACATATCTCTGTGATAACAGTTTATTAATTATTACTATTACTTTATCACATTAACTTTGACTTTTGATAGGGCCATGTGAGCTTATGCCATCACCTGGCGTCCGTCGTCGTAAACTGAGATAGCTCTTGTGGTTAAGGAGACAGGCAAGCCCCAACCACGGTAAGGATAACGATCAACCAGAGGGTGATAAAGGCAGATGCTAGTCATTTTATGACTTTGTCTCAAAGAAGAACTCCTGCCAAGACACAGCAACATCTGGCAAGATAAAATATGCGTTCCTCAGAGAAGGACACGCAAGAATTGAGAAGAAAGAACATTCAAATGATCTTCATTAGTGAGTAGTATTATGAAAAACTTGAATCAAAAGAAAACAGAAAATGATGATTGGTTTTGAGCTTTTTCTAATTCATTGAAAGTTAGTTCTTTCAATAATGCAATAGGAAAATAAGGAGCCGCAACCCACAGCATATTCTTGTAAGCAAATTAACATATATTGTAATGCATTTATTGTGTATCATTGACTGATTGGATGACAGTAAGTGTAAAATTCTCAATCTCCTTGTCTGTAACTAAGAACGCTGCCATTTTGAATTGCAGAATGTATTGACATGTAATTTTTACAATTATAAGCAGAAAATTTCACATGTTACACCTAAACAAATTCTTTTTATCAATCCTTACACATTACATTTAAAAGTGTTTGACGCCAGAAACATAACAATGACATCACTCTATTAAAGGATCAAAGAAGATAACATCTTTTCACAGAATTTTCTTTTAAGAGAACTGTACACTCAACTAATGTTTGAAGGTGAATCATGTCCTTATTTGCAATAGAATTGAGATAATCTTTAATCTTGGCGGCTCTCCATCGGTAATATTACTGTCGCAAATACTTCTTTACCTGTCTCTGCTATGCATCGCCAAGTGAACTTAATTTCCAACAGTAAAACAGTAAATTACCTTGGATGTCTGCAAAGCTTCCAATACAGTTATCTCTCGATTCCTATCTGTAAGAAATTTATGAACTGTAGAGATATGCCAGTAGGTCTTTTACATCTGATACCATTGGGGCTTGCACAGCATCTCATCAAATTTATTTTTAGTATGCTGCCAGAGGGAGTAATAGACAAACTTATGCTGCATCTCTTATATATGGTTCCTGGCTGTCAGTTTGTTGATTTCAATAAACATTTAGGCAGCAGACAAGGGAAAGACTTCACACAAGTAAGTTGAAGTTAAAGATCCCTTTGTGCCTTTGTTATTTTTTTACATTTTGATTGCATTGGGATGCATTTCCTATGACACATTCCCAGTTACTTTAATTATTTGATATACAATTTTAAGAAGAAGATGTGGTATGATTGCCAATGAGACAACTATCCACAAAAGACCAAAATGACACAAACATTAACAACTATAGGTCACCGTCCGGCCTATGAATATTTACTTTTGTTCGTTGAGCTATTGATTGAAGCAACACTGATGCTTTAGATACAGAAAAGTATTTATAGGAGTTTGAAATTAAATCTGAGACTTTAAGCATGTATTTCTCTGACGTTTCAGTGCCGTCGAAATCTTGTTCTGGAATTATTTCAAAAATATGTGACATATTAAGAGGAATATATCAATGAATTTTAAAAATGTTATAATCAAATTTAACTCTGTGAAAATAGTTTGTATAAGAAAGGAGTAATTATTTAGTATTCAATTTTTCAAATTTTATTACCAATCAAGTCAGTCTTGACAAAACATCTGATACATTCATTTTTTTGTTGGTTTATATGATACTCAAGTAAATAATAATGTTCCTTTTTTGTGATTTTAGTAGTTGCAGATTGCACCCATTAATATGGCAGGGGTTAAAAGGAAATATATAATACTTGTTGTTAGCTTGGCATATTTATATAAATGTGAGAAATTTATAATCAATTTCATTTTTTCCATGTCATTGTTCTATGATAGGCACCGAAACTTGAATTATAGTGAACTATGCAGTCCGTATCAAGTCATGCAGAGTTTGCTCTTTGGCAGAAAAATCTAAATGATCACCACCTGTCCACGAGTGTCACATAAATTGGAATGGAAGTGCAAAGAGTATGAAAACAGACATAGTAAAAAATGTTGGGAAAAGGGTATTAGTGTTAGCTTAATAGTAGGTTATGAAGACAGCACTATTATTGCTGAACTAAGAGCAAATATTGACAAGTGACAAGAATATAACAAAGGTGTCGGACTCAAACCATTAAAAAAAATGCTGGGAAACAGTCTTTATGAAATATAGAAGAAACATAAAACATTGACAATGAAAATCATGCAGTATTCACAACGCTGTTTCAACTATATACAGGCTGAAGGCAAAGGAAACCCAGACACGACAAAATATATAGCTCATTGCTACATGGTAAACCACTTTCAGATGGGGCCCTTCAGAATGCTGTAAGAAGTGTTCACCACTTATGCTGAAAATTCTAATAAACTTACGTCACTAGAAAGTACACAGGCAAACGAAAGCTTTAACAGAATTGTGGCTTCCAATGCCCTTATATAACATCCTTACAGTTCGTCTGGTTCCTTGAAATATAAAATAGCCGCTTGTGTTGCCAATGCTCAGAAGAATGAAGGGAAAAAATATATACTATGTGTAAGATTTGACTTTCAAATTATATATTTCAATATCAAAAAAAATAAATTAAAGGAGCCAAAACTAATACATTGCACAAATACAATGATAATTGGAAATATCCTACTGATAAATTAAACTAGAGGCTCTCAAGAGTCTGTGTCGATCACCGTGGTCTTTGTGCATATTAAACAATGGACACAGATTAATTTATGAAAAAATAGTGTTTTGGTGATGGTGATGTGTATGTAGATCTTACTTTACTGAACATTCTTGTTGCTACAATTATCTTTATAATAACTTGGTCTAGTAATAACAGTGGAAATATATTTTCTTAAGATTTACAAAAAATTATGAAAAATGTTAAAAATTTACTATAATGGGCAATAACTCCTCAAGGGGTCAATTGACAATATTGGTCATGTTTATTTATTTGTAGATCTTATTTTACTGAACACAATTTCTCTTTGCTGTTCATCTCTGTCTATAATAATATTCAAAATAATAACAAAAAACGGCAAAATTTCCTTAAAATTACCTTTTCAGGGGCAGCAATCCAACAATGGGATGTCCGATTCATTTGAAAATTTCAGGGCAGATACATCTTTACCTGATTAAAGATTTTATCCTGGAAAAGATTTGATCTAAATGCTTTGGTTTGTGAGTTATAAACCAAACTCTGCGTTTTACCCCCTATGTTCTATTTTTAGACATGGTGGCCATCTTGGTTGGCCAGGTCCCCGTACACTTTTTTTTAGCTAGATACCCTTATAATGAGTGTGACTAAGTTGTGTTTAATTTAGTTTAAGAAGAGAAGGTTTTTGTAAAAGTCAACTAAGATTAACGAAAAATGGTTAAAAATTGACAATAAAAGGCAATAACTCCTTAGCAGGTCAACTGACCATTTAGGTGACTTGACTTGTTTGTAAATCTTAATTTGCTGAACAATATTGCTGTTTACAGTATATCTCTATCTATAATAATATTCAATATAATAACCAAAACCAGATAGATCTTGACCTGATATATAATTTTACCCTGGTCGGATTTGTTCTAAATGCCTTGGTTTTTGAGTTATAAGCCAAGAACTGCATTTTACCCCTATGTTTAATTTTTAGCCATGGCGGCCATCTTGGTTGGTTGGCTTGGTCACCGGACACATTTTTTAAACAAGATACCCCAATGATGATTGTGGTAATGTTTAGTTTAACTTGGCCCAGCAGTTTCAGAGAAGAAGATTTTTGTAAAAGTAAACGACGACGCTATTTTGTGCTTTAAATAATTGTTCAATTATGAATGAATTTTCATGTTCCAGCATTGATCTGCCCCGTCTCATAATTGGAGGCAAATTTGTCATTTCATTTTCTGTCTTTTCTGACATGTATAACCAATCAAATTGACAATGGTAAATATTTTTTATTTATAACCAAATGTCTTATGCAAGTTACTACTGTTTTGGAAAATTTGATACAATCTAGTTTAGGGTAAAAACTGGCAAGAATCGTACCTTTAAGTTATTTAACATAAAATAATATGATGTTGGATCTTGTTATACTTTCAGTCTGACCGAGAACAACAACGGACAAAACCTCATTGCAACCATGAACGACGAAAAACGGGTAACCGGTCTGAATTCTGGGCCGGTAACAAGGAAGATGTCATGGAACGGCTTACCACGTATTCCCTCAGTTCCATGATGTTGGATATGTGGCAGGGGGTTGTCCAATTCAATGTCACGATGGACAACTGCATACAGGTATGCATTTAAGGGGGCTCCTGGGTATAAATAAAAAAAAAATCCTAATATAGGATTTCGCTATATTTTTTTCATAAATGAACTTTATCATATACTTAAAAGAAAAATGAAATAAAAAAATGAAGTCACCGTTTATTTAAGCTAAAATCTGCTTCTGGAAGAAGCATACATTTTTGTTGATGTCCTTTTTTCTGTTGAACTAATAGGAAAAAAAGAGGAAATATCGAAATAAAAAAATAACCTAATATAAGAAATCGCTTAAATTTTACAATTATTTTGTTTATGTACAGCTTATTTGAAAACAATAATAAAAAAATATAGGTCACCGATGAGTTGAAAAAGATATTTCAAATTTAAGGCCAAAAAATGGCATTTTTGCACCAAAGGGAGATAATTTGGAGCTTTTTCAATTTTTAAAATCATCTGGGGCCAAGCCAAATCAATTTTTTGGGTTGTTTTTTGTACCATACCATAAAGTAACAACTAGTAGTGTAATAAATCAAATTTGTAAGGTTTAATTTTTTGCTAAAATTTTTGTACCCACGAGCCACCTTAACATGAACTATACATACTTTTGACAAAACGTAAGGTCCAATATTTAAAGTATATAGTCAACAGGCTGGTGTATTATTTAAAAGTGCTGATGTTAGTTGTTTAATTACCATGTACTCTCCATATATTATATTTTGGTGAAATACATAATCATTATTAGATTTCTGTAAAGATTTGTAAATATAAAAAAGAGGATGTGTTATGATTGCCAATGAGAGACCCACTGAATTACAGGCTCTGACTTTGGATATGTACATACATACATAATGTGACAAGGTTAAACATGTTGGCGTGATCCCAACACTCCCACTACCCTTGGACACTAGTATAACAGTGTAACCTAAGAAAAAAACATTAAAATCCATTGAAAAAGGCTTTACTCATCAGATGCACAAAAATACAAGTGGATGTGGTCGGGTACTCTGATGTACAACGCAACAACAAAAAGACACTAAGTTCAGATCTGAGTGTACTTGTAGTTAACTGAAAAAACCCATATGACAATGTATGGAAAATGCAATGTGACTGCTCAAATAGTACAGATGCAGTTTATATAGTCTTGTAACCTTGACACCCTCCGGTGGATCGCTATCCTTGCCGTGGTCGGGGGGCTTGCGTGTCTCAGTGACCCCAAGAGCTATGCCAGCTGGAGCTTCGTCTCCTGATAGGGTTACCCATGCTGGACAGGTCGAAGGGTAGAGACCAGACTAAAGTGATCCGAACATCGTGAGATGCCCGATGTTTTAAATAAAATAGGCTCTCCAACCCGTTTGCCGTGGGTTGCTACCCGTGTCGGTGGTTGACGAGATCCTTGTGGATGAGGGCTATAGCCAGACTCCTTACGGTCAGAAAATATCCGGACGGACGAGACTATAGTTCAATAAGCTGCTTTGGCTTCGAAATCATCTAAACGGGAGGTCGGATGGACCCGGTTCGATCAATCGGCTGGTCATGTCGAGCCCTTCAGTTAATCCTCAACAATAAGCTTTCTTGTAACAGTTTTCATAATATACACATGTATTTTAAATTAAGCTATTTATATTTTGGATAACTGAAGAAGGCGATGGCTCATGGGTCAATCAAGTGGTACGCTTTCTTTTTCGCTTGATGGATACGCTCTGCTTGAGTATACTATTCTTGGAACATCTGGTGCTTTCCGCAGTGGATCTTGGGTGCTGATTTTGAGGACCAGCTTCATTATATTTGAAGCTCGCTTTCAGCATTAGCACTCGATCCCGGTTCGCCACGGAAACACAGCATCGCCCTTGTAGGCACTCCGAGGTGGGTGGATGGCAAGAATGGTGAATCTTTCTCCTTTCATATGGCACAACAAAACAAACCCTCTAAATCAGCTTTAATACACAAGAAAAGAAAATGTGATGATTCAGAGCCCTGTCGGGAAGATGACAGTTGGCCCAGATTTATTGTAATAAAAGGAACAGAAGAAAAACCAATTTCAAAAATATCGCCCTTTGTAATTCACAAACAAATTCAAAGCGTTGCTGGTACTGTTAAAAAAGTTTCAAAAATGAGATCTGGCAATTTGTTGGTTGAATGTTCCAACAAAAGTCAATCAACAAATTTACTTACAATGTCTACAATATCAAACTTTCCTGTTTCTGCCTCTCCTCATAACAGTTTGAACAGCTGTAAGGGGATCATTCGAGACAGAAGTCAATACCTTGGTGACCTTACCGTGGAAGAAATCGGTGAGGAACTTTCAAGCCAAGGTGTAACTAATGTTATTAGATTTCAAATTAAAAAGAATGGAAATATAATCAAATTAAATACTTATCTTTTGACCTTTAGAACTCCAACTCCTCCTCCATCCATTACTTTAGGTTGCTTCGGAATCAATGTTGACATGTTTATCCCTAACCCAATTCGATGCTTTACTTGTCAAAAGTTTGGTCATGGAAGCAAACAATGTCGTGGTAAGCAGAGATGCTTCAAGTGTTCTGACGAAGGACACGAGGGAACAAACTGTCACTCTGAATCTTCTAAATGTGTAAACTGTGGTGAATCCCATTTTTCATCGTCTAGGGACTGCCCTGTTTACCTTAAAGAAAAAAATATTATTAAAATTAAAACAGAAAGAAACATTAGTTACCCAGAAGCTAAACAGATAGCTTCTGTTTCGAATGATCTCCTTGTTTCAAACAGACCATCGTACGCCAGCAAAGTTGTCCGCTCATTCAGTCACGAGAATACACAAACTCGCATGACTTGGCCAATTGATGCGGACAATTTTAAAATGCTGCCTGTTGAAACAGAACCTACCGATAGAATATTAATTCCAAGAAAACCAATATCTTCCAAAACCAGTACTCAGTCAACTCAATCTTCCCTACAGAGCTCACTACCATCACCAAAAAAAAATGACAAAAAAAAAATCAAATAAAAAAGAAACAATAGAAATACACAATTGGAGCGGTGAATCTGTCTGGGATCTTCCCAATGACATAGATGATTCTTCCACCTCCAAAAGTCTTCCTTCATCTGCATCCAAGAAGGTATCTTCTTCGTCCAGTACACAGTCTACCAGAGCCCCATCTCCTCTTCGTTCTCAAGAAAAGAAGGATGTCCAAAAGAAGCCAGGAAATACATCCTCTCAGAAGTCTTCTGATTCGAGGTCGCGGGGTAGGGGTCGAGGCGGATTAACACCAGCTGCGCGTAGTCCTGAAGATCGACGACTCTCCTCGCACAACAGATTTTCAACACTTATCATCGAAACTGGAATGGAAACTGAAAGTGTTCCGCCACCCGAAAGATCACGATCTCAGGGTGAGCGAAATAAGAATGCTGGCAAACTCGACAGCATTCGCCCTTCTTTTAAAAAATAATGACAAATATAATCCAATGGAATTGCCGAGGTCTTAAAATAAATCTTCTCGAGTTAACACTTCTAGTTCAGTCTTTTTTACCTATTGCATTTTGTCTTCAAGAAACTCATCTAAAAGAAAGTGACAACGTATCTTTAAAAGGATACAACATGTATAGCACATTTTCTAAGGTAGATGAACGTGCTGCAGGCGGATCATCCATTTTTGTGAAGGACAACGTCATTCATAGCACAGTCCAACTCACAACGGATCTGCAAGCAGTTGCAATTCGTTTATCATTAGACAAAACAATTACATTATGTTCGATATATATTCCACCTAATTCAATTATCGATAAAGCAAAACTCAAAAACCTCACTGATCAATTACCCTCACCATTTATACTTATGGGCGACTTCAATGCCCACAATCCATTATGGGGTAGCAAGACTCATAATGCCAAAGGTAAGATCATTGAGGACTTTGTCTCTCAAGAAGGATTATGCATTTTTAATGATGGATCTAATACGTATCTTCATCCTGGAAACGGGTCTTATTCTTCTATTGATATCACTATATGCGATCCCTCTCTGCTTCTGGATTATTCATGGCGTGTTCATGATGATCTATGCGGAAGTGATCATTTTCCAATAGTACTTGAACATCTTTTTAATTCTGCCCAACAGAGAGTACCACGTTGGAAACTTGACAAGGCGGACTGGTCCCTGTTTGAGAATCTCTGTCGAGCGGAACTTCAGTCAAAGATGTTTGAGACTGTGCAAGATCCAATTTTAACTTTTAATACAGTTCTAACGTCAATTGCTGACAGAACTATTCCTAAGACCTCGGCAAATCCAAAACATCCCAGTAAACCGTGGTTTGATGACGCATGTGATCAAGCCATAGGTGACCGTAAAAAATCTGAAAGACGGTTCAATCAACAACCAACGACGGAAAACTTGAGTAATTTCCGTATTTTTCGCGCTAAGGCACGGCGGACTTGTAGGCAAGCCCGACGAACATCTTGGAAAAAATTTGTCTCGGGGATTACATCTCGCACTCCGATGACAAAAGTTTGGAATATGGTAAATAAAATAAAAGGTAAACATTCTAAAGCCACTGTAAAACATTTGAAAGACGGCAATACTTTATTAACATCTGAAAAGGATATTGGCAACAAACTTGGTGAAACTTTTGCAAAGTCTTCTTCTTGTAACAACTACAGGGAAGACTTTAAAAAAGTTAAAAAACAAAAAGAAAAAAGAAAATTAAACTTTAAATCAAAAAATGGTGAAAATTATAATAAACTATTTTCTCTTGAAGAACTTAAAACATCTCTGTCAAAAGCCCATGATACAGCTTGTGGGCCTGATAATATTCACTACCAACTCTTAAAACACTTGCCAGATTCCTCGCTAGAAGCTCTCTTGCAGCTCATGAATAACATCTGGGAATCTGGTGATTTACCATCAATCTGGAAGCTTGCAACCGTCGTGCCTATTCCAAAACCAAGTAAAGATCATACGGATCCTATTAATTATCGACCAATTGCTCTTACCAGTTGTGTCTGTAAAACACTCGAACGGATGGTCAATGATCGACTTGTTTGGTTCCTGGAATCCAATGGGCTATTAGCCAATATCCAGTGTGGATTCCGACAGGGTCGCAGTACTCTTGATCATCTTGTTCGATTCGAATCATTTGTCCGTAATGGTTTTGCGAAAAATGAGCATGTGGTGTCGGTCTTTTTCGACCTTGAGAAGGCCTATGATACTGCATGGAAATATGGTATTTTAAAAGATTTATTTGATATGGGGTTGAAAGGCAATATGCCTAATTTTATTTCTAATTTTCTCTCTAACAGACAATTTAATGTTAGAGTTAATTCGACCATGTCTGATCTGTATGATCAAGAGATGGGTGTCCCTCAGGGCAGTATTTTATCTGTACCATTGTTTAGTCTTAAAATTAACAGCCTTGTTGAAGTTTTAAAAAGTAATATTGAAGGTTCATTGTACGTTGATGATTTTTTAATATGTTACAGAGGCAAAAATATGAATAACATAGAAAGACAATTACAACTATGTCTTGGAAGAATTGAAAAATGGGCCTCGGAAAATGGTTTTAAATTTTCCACGTCAAAAACGGTCGGGATGCATTTTTGTAACAAAAGAAAATTGCATCTTGATCCAGAACTAACTTTGTACGGCAACCCAATTAAAATGGTTGATGAAACCAAATTTCTTGGTTTACTTTTCGATAAAAAGTTAACCTTTCTACCCCATATCAAAATGTTAAAAGCGAGATGTTTAAAAGCTTTAGATATTTTAAAAGTTGTCGGCAGCACTGACTGGGGTGCTGATCGCAACATTTTACTTAATTTATATAGATCTCTTGTTAGATCGAAACTAGATTATGGCTCTATAGTGTATGGCTCTGCAAGGAAGTCCTACATACAGATTCTCGATGCTGTGCATCACCAAGGTTTGCGTCTCTGTCTTGGCGCATTTAAAACCTCACCAGTTGAGAGTCTGTATGTAGAGGCTGATGAGCACTCACTCACTGACAGACGTTTGAAGCTTGGACTTCAATATGCTGTCAAACTAAAAGCCCATTCAGATAATCCTGCCTACAGCTGTGTTTTTAATCCGATTTATGAAGATAGTTTTGCAAAACATGAAAATAAAATTCCTCCGTTAGGTTTACGTTTAAAACCACATTTAGCTTCTTTTGATTTAAAATCTGTTGCTCAAGTTCAAACTTGCAAATGTCCTCCATGGGAACTTCCCAAACCAAAAATGATATTTGATCTCCGTGAACACAATAAAAATAAAACAAATCCTCTTTTAATTCAGCAACACTATGCTGAAATTAAAGCCGATTATCTAGATTTTTCAACTGTATATACTGATGGATCAAAAGATGGTGATAGAGTTGCATCTGCTGCTGTCTTCAGGGACAGAGCTGCAACCCTCCGTTTACCATCTGATGCATCCATCTTTACTGCTGAAGCAGAAGCAATAATTTTGGCTTTGAAATTTATTGCTTCTTCAGATAAATCCAAATTTATTATATGTTCGGATTCACTTTCATGTTTACAAGCTATACGAAATACTAAAATTAAAAACCCAACAATCCTGAAAATTTTATATGTAATTAGGAATTTAAAAATTCTTCTGAAAGAAATAATATTTTTATGGGTTCCGAGTCATGTTGGAATCCTTGGAAACACAGCTGTAGACCTTGAGGCAAAGAATGCCCTGGGTGACCCTCTATCTAACTGTGATATACCATATACTGATTTTAAATCTAATATTAGAGAATATGTTTTTAATATATTGAAAAATAAATGGAGTAAAAAAGATGATAATAAATTGCATGAAATTAAACCTAGTTTAGGCAAACCTTTTGATAATATTATGTGCAGAAAAGATCAGTGTGTTATTACTAGATGTCGTATTGGTCAGACTAGAATAACACACGAGTATCTTTTAAAAAATGAAGATGAACCACAATGTGTTCCTTGCAACTGCAAGTATACTATTAAACATGTTTTAATTAATTGTATTGACTTTGCTGATATTCGTAAGAAGCATTTCAATGTCAATAATATGTATGATTTATCTAATGATGTTCCATTTACAAATATTGTTGCTTTTTTAAAAGAAATTGGAATTTATTATAAAATATAAAAATGTTATTATATTTAAATCGATTTTAATTTTTATCACATTATTTTACTGTTGATTTTTATTTGTATATACTCAATTTGCTTTAGTCAATAATTTTAGTATACTGAAGGACTTTTTGTCTTATTTTAAAATATGCTTTAAATTGTAAAAATATTCGAATTAGCTCTCGCCGCGATATAGCCTTTTTGTGCTAATGCGGCGTAAAGCAACCAACAATCAATCAATGTAACCTTGACATCCTATTGAAATATTCATGGATACACTTTAGGGCACAAAAAACTTATAAGAAATTGAAAAACAACAATCGTATTAGAATTGAAAACTCTGAAGCATTAAGAAAGCATCGCTCCCACTACTTATATTAATCAATGGGACTCCTAATGAATAATTGCTTGATCTTCCAATTTATATGATATGTTTATCTTTCTCTTTTTGCATGCAATATTAATATATAAGGGATTATCATTTTCATGAAATATGTTTTCTTTCTTTCTTGAAACAGATAACCTGAAATGCGGAACAGATGCTATGGAGAAGACAGGACAAAATCCGCATGTGAAAGATGTCAAGGGGATTTCCATTCTGCATGCAATGGACTAGTTTTATATGGTTAATTGCATTGTTCCAGATTACATGCATGGAGTACTGATTGATGTTACCAAAAAATGATAGGTCTAATGACATCTTCATCAAATTCTGGAGAGTCATTTTTTTCAAGAAAATATTAACAAAATTGACGAAGTGTTAATGGATATGAAATCTACAGACGCCATTACTAGACTACATAGGAAGCTCGAAGAACATTTTCACAACTAAACAGCGTCTGAATTTCAGATTTTGCTCCTTTTGTTATCTGGTACCGAGCATGCAAGATTCGCTATCTAAACCGTATTTACACCACTTGGAAGTTTGTAAAAGGAAGTTATCTACTCCTTGGGGACGATATTTCCTTCAATCAGTTAATCTATAGTCGCCGTCAGCTGAAATTCGTAGCGGTTATCAATTCAAATAATCTAAACTATCAACCACGTTCACTCGAGGTATAGTTTTTCACATTCCATTCATAAATCGCAAAAAGAAAAACCACTACTGACCTACCTTTTAAGTGATTGCACTGTGATAATCCTGACCTTCACATTTTCCAAGACTATTTTCAATGGTGGAATCCGCCATTGTTTTTTTCCGGAAGTGTTCCCCTGGAGTTCAATTTCATAACATTTGCATAAAGCGCGGGAAACCGTATCACATCAATGAAAAGAACATTTCAGGAAACTGCGTAAATGACGAATTTCACATGTAAACAAATGATCCTCATAGAAACGAAGATGGCGGAATTACAATGGAAAACATTCTGGAAAATGTGAAGGTCAGGATTATAACAGTGCGATCACTTAAAAGGTAGGTCAGTAGTGGTTTTTCTTTTTGCGATTTATGAATGGAATGAGAAAAACTATATCTCGAGAGAACGCGGTTGATAGTTTAGATTATTTTTACAGATAACCGCTACGAATTTTAGCTGACGGCGACTATACAATTTAACGATTTATATGGACAAAATAACATAACTCTAAATCTGCACAGAAATTTTGCCTTCCAACAGGCTACTAACGGACCTCTCAAAGAGTTGTTGCAAGTGGTCTTAACGTGCAAAGAGCATGGCACACTCTTTAAACGAGGAATCAGATCTTAATGAACTACTAATTTTGACCGGCCGTTTGTGGGAACTTAAAACATCCCGCACGGCCACTTCGGCAAGCGTTTCACTGCTGGTCCCACGAAGATTGAATGACCATATTGCGTTTTCCTAGTGACCCTGGGGGGGGGGGGGGTCCATTCGTTTTAGATGCGTTTTGTTTTTTGATTTTGCCATGTGATTATGGACTTTCCAAATTGATTTTCCTCTGAGTTCAGTATTTTTGTGATTTTACTTTTTAGTGCCACAAACAATAAGGTGATTACCAATTCAATTGATGCACTTGAATGACAAAAGTTTTATTTGTAAATCGTTTAGAAAATATTGATATATATCTAGGAAACATTTGTTTTCTATTGCAATGTGAAATCCCCCAGAGCCCTTGGTTCGGTTGTTCAGAAAGCTTGATAACTGGTCATCCAGTGGTTAAATTTTGTTGATCAAAACCTGGTTAAGGATTAGTTTATTATCCACTGGACAGCATATAATCCAGAGGACAAGTCCCATAACTCTTAGTACTTCCTGTCACATTTGTAAAATAGAACAAAAAAGGGCTACAAATGTTTTCCTGACAGAGCTAGTTGAAAGAAACATCATAAATGCTAAATCCAACAGCTCTATTGCCAAACAAAGGAAAAGGATGATGGTTTAGGAAGATATTGTCAAACAGTTCATTGCAAGGGGTGAGACACAGAGAACTGCCACCCCAATTAAAGAAAAGTGGAGGAAACCGTGTGGTGCAGCAAGAGAGGAAGCAGCAAAGGAGTATGTCCAGCAGTAACAAGAAAGTCGTATGTATGCAACGTTATATAAATAACACATAGCTGAGAGGGTGATAGAGCAGATTGGTACCCCGTAGAAACATTGTCAACCGCGGCGCGGCGAAGCCAAGGTTGACAATGCCTTTTCGAGGGATTCCAATCTGCTCTATCACGCTTTCAGCTATGTGTTATTTAATTTATTATACTGAATGTCCTATCATTATTGGCATTTACAGATTACTTTTATTTTGACAGTATTTTTTATGTCGTCACGTTCATTACAACGTTACGGGCATTAGAAAAAAAAAAAAAAAGTCAAGCAAGATGTTTTATTTTATTTATTTTAACAGTCGATAATAAAATCTTAGCCAAAACGTAGAACTTCAGCATTGTATTAAATTCTTTGATGTAAATTCAATTCATTGTTCTTTGAATTATCAATTTCTGATTGGTCTAGACGAGAGGGTAACATTAAAAAAAATGTCACCCGCTCAGCTATGAGATAGAGTAAATTGACACCCTCGTCTTAGCCAATCAAAATATGGCATTTTAAGGTGAAGTATAATAAAATTGATTGCTACTCAAGACTTGCCTTTGGAGGACCTACAAAAAAATAGCAGAATGCTGATTTAATTCTTATGTTTGTTTACCTGTATAAGGATCACCAAGAACTTTACAGTCTGATATTGGAGAAGAATTTTCAAACTCAAACCAAGTAATTGTAATTGATGTTTTAAAAACACGACAAATTGATTGGCGTCCTCATCATCTCAAAAGCCAGGGCCGGGTAAAAGGGTTGAACAGAACGTTAACAGAGTATTTCAGAATTCAGTTGTCTGAACACAAAGACTGGCCTTCTGAAATTTAAGAGTTTTACTATAACTACAATAACAGTGTCAACAAAGCAATCAACTCCTTATCGGTTATTTTTCAAGCGACCAGATTTCGCTCCTCCAGTAGATTTATAGGTCGGTTTCTTTAAAAGCAAATTGTTAAATGAAAAGAATAGAATTATGTTAAAATTTGCAGAATATTAGTGAGTGTTCAATTTAATTTATCATTTCTTGAGTTCTTGATTTCAAATACTAGTACTTTTTTAATATTTTTTTGTGTTTGTAGTAAAGTAAATGTGATCCTTAACTTCATACTTTATTTCGTTAAAGTCAATTACAATTTCCAAAGACAATAGTTATCAAAGGTACCAGGATTATATTTTTTTCTTGTTTTGGGATGCAATAATTCATATTTTATAAAGAATCACACTGAATCTTCCAGAAAATATACTGAAGATGATATTAAAATGCTAGACATTTTAATCGACAATAATATATATGTGTTGAGTTTGGAGGATTTATAATTAAACAGAGTCGGTATTCCAATGGGTACTAAATGTGCACCCCTGCTGGCTGATTTGTTTTTGTATTCGTATGAAGCAGAATTTATTCAGAACCTTCTAAAAGACAAAAAGAAAAAGCACCTTGCGAAATTCTTTAATTTTACTTTCCGATATATTGATGATGTTTCATCATTGAACAACTCTTACTCCAGTCAATACTTACATCTCATATATCCTAGTGAACTTGAAATTAAGGATACTACGGATACTAGAAGGACTGCTTCACACCTTGATCTTTTCCTAAATATTGACGTATATGGACGACTTCATACGAAAATCTATGATACACGGGACGATTTCAACTTCCCATTTCTTAGCAGTAACATACCCTCTGCCCCTTCGTACGGTGTTTACATATCACAATTGATACGTTATTCACGTGCTTGTTCACACTTGTTGTGTGGACAAGACGCGTTTTTGGCGTATTGAATTTTAAACCTGATGCTTTTTGTTATCTATTAATCATGCTTTTCTTTGTCTAATATGTTCTCCTTTTTATTTGTATTGTAGTCCTGTAATATTATGTTGTCATTTCAATGTTATATTTAACTTTGCCATTAAAGTGCGAGGTTTGGCATGCCATAAAACCAGGTTCAACCCACCACTTTTATTCCCCTTTTAAAGTGTCCAGTACCAAGTCAGGAAGATGGTCATTGTTATAATATTGTTCGTTTCTGTGTGTGTTGCATTTTAACGTTGAGCCGTTTGTGTTTTCTCTTATTTTTGAGGTATTGAGATAAGACGTGGCACGGTACTTGTCTATCTCAAATTCATGTATTTGGTTTTGAACGTTATATTTGTTATTCTCGTGGTGTTTTGACTGTTGCTGGGTCCGTTTCGGTGTTGTGTCGTTGTTCTCTTATATTTAATGCGTTTCCCTCGGTTTTAGTTTGTAACCCCGATTTTGTTTTTTGTCCATGGATTTATGAGTTTTAAGCGGTATACTACTGTTGCCTTTATTTGTACGCCAGACGCGCGTTTCGTCTACATAAGTCTCATCAGTGACGCTCAAATCAAAAATATTTATAAACCCAAACAAGTACAAAGTTGAAGAGCAAACGAATATTGACACTTTGTTTCTTGGAAGTTTGCATTCATTTCTAAGTTTTTTCATGACTTTTTAACTGCGGACTTAATGGCAAATCGTCTGACTTTATTAAGGGCCAAGTGAATTTCACTCATCACTTGGTGTTCGTCGTCCGCAGTCGTTAACCTTTACCAAACTTGGCCGCAATCATCATTGGGGAATCTGGTTTAATGTGTGTGCGGTGACCTGGCTTACCAATCAAGATGGCCGCCATGGCAAATAAATGAACATAGGGGTAAATGTAAATTTTGATTTATAACTCTGAAAGCAAAGCGTTTCAACTTCCTCAGGCAAGGTTGATGGTAGATGAATTTGGCTATTTAATTTAGGTATTTTTGACAAATAGCTCGACAACGATTTTCGGTACTTATACATCTTCGAATTTCAAATGTTTGGCTTTGAGCGTTCCTGATGAAGGTTAATCCAGAAAAACGCTTCTGACGCAATAAATCATTAGACGTGTTGTTTTCCATTTTTAGACATTTTCTTCTGTTATTTTTTTAGCATCAATCACTCATTCTACATAAGCTTATATTACAGTCCGTGTAACGTGAACGATAACAATTCAAACGATGCCCGAACCATGTACGAATTCAAAAGAACGCTGATCGAACGTTGTACGAACGCTGAACGAACGAAACCATGTACCATCAACCATAACATCAGCGCTCTTTTATCGTACATCTTATGTTTCCTGTATTGATAATTTTTCAACATTGAACTGTAAATTTGACAATTCTATTGATCATTGTATATGATGTTGTACCATAGTCGGTCATTTTTTGTTATTATGATGTTACCTTAAATGTTACCTCAAATCGGTCGTGTAATCAAGACATATTTTTCATATGTATTGACAATTATATATTTAAAACGTTTGATAGATTTATGGTTTCGTCTAATACAATAATCCTAAAAGTGGCTGAATTAATCCTTTTTTTTTTTAATAAAGCCATGGTTAGTTCAATTTTGTTTCTAATACAATTGTCAAGTTGGGTTGTGACGTGTTAGTCCGATTTGTTGAATTCTCGGAAAAAATAAAATCTGTTTTAAAAAAGTCCGGATGAATTTGGACTTGCAGCTAACATCTTAACTATGCCATGAGCACAATAGCACTAGCAATGAAGACACTATTTAACAACATTCTGATACACAGAAAGGTACCATAATTTTTTTTAATATGGTATACTCACACCAGTACTTAAGAAAGAAAAAGACCCAACAGAGGCCAGTATAGAGGCATAACAGTAACACCAATAACTGAGAAAACCTTTGAATACTCATTTCTAAACAAACTGATGATAGAGCCAAAAACAGACCTTCAATTTGGATACACAAAAGTTCTATCGCCAATCATGTCAAGCTTAATTATTTCAGAAGCTAGATATGAGAAGAAAAAGGGGAATGATACTTTTTATATAAATATTTCTGGGAACCAGATTTTAGGTCCCCAATTTGACCAGACGTGACTGCAAACTTGATGCATCCCGCACATCTATACGGACGCCCAACATCAGCATGGTTTATCATAGATTTTTGTGTGAAGTCGTCCATCTACGTCAATATTGAGGAAAAGATCAAGGTATGAAGCAGTCCTTCTAGTATCAGTAGTATCCTTAATTTCAAGTTCACTGGGATATATGAGATGTAAGTATTGACTGAAGTATGGGTTGTTCAATGATAAAACATCATCAATATATCGGAAAGTAAAATTAAAGAATTTCGCAAGGTGCTTTTTCTTTTTGTCTTTTAGAAGGTTCTGAATAAATTCTGCTTCATACGAATACAAAAACAAATCAGCCAGCAGGGGTGCACAATTAGTACCCATTGGAATACCCACTGTCTGTTGAAATATAAATCCTCCAAACTCAACAAATATATTGTCGATCAGAAAGTCCAGCATTTTAATAATATCATCTTCAGTATATTTTCTCGAAGAGTCAGTGTGATTCTTCACAAAATATGAATTATTGTATCCCAAAACAAGAAATTTGTATCTACGATTCCCATTTTTATAGAAAAAAGCTCTGTTTTGTGAGTTGAAGTCGATCTTTCAACTGAGCATGGGGAATAGTAGTATATAGCGTAGAAAAATCAAAAGTGTTGCTGCAAAATTGCAAAGATTGTGATCGAAGGTTAAGCAGTAGATCTTTCAAATTTTTGAGAATCCACATCTGGTTAACACCACTGGTAGAATATATCTCCTCACAATATTTTTGAAGCCCATCTTTAACTGTAGAAAGAATAGTAGTCAATACTTTAGAAAGATGTTTAGTCGAACATTTTGAAGACCCAGCTATGTATCGTTCTTTATATGGAGTTTTGTGTAATTTATGTATCCAGTATAATGAGGGCAAGTTTCTTCGTTTTCTTTGATGTTGATACCAAAAGAAAGAAGGACAGATTTATGATTGTCCTATCATTAACAGATTTTTCAGTTTTTATTTCACTTAAAATTGAACTATTTCTTTTATTAATTTGAGAGTTAAGTTATGTTGATCTGTTATATGCATTTGCATCTAATAACCTTGACCAACTTCTTAACATAAGTCAGACTGTACGTGTACGGTCCGACCGTAAGAGTATTTTGAAAAAGTATGCATACGGTCCAGACCGTACTCGTACGTACTAGTACGGTCCAAATACTCATACGATCTGGAACATATGCAAATCAGATTGCTCACATGTGCAGTTTGGAAGTTTATATGTGCACAAAAAAATCTAACATAATGCTCTTATGTGCAATTCAAACCTCAAGTGAGCTTTTATCATCTATGTTAGTTTTATGTTAGTTTTGTCCATTCTTCTAACCATTTATAGGGTGTTTAGTCACGTGATCTGTCTATCGAGAAAACTACAACAAACGATAAAAATTCTTAACGTGTGTAGAACTTTCTTTATTTTATCAGCGGATAAAGAATAAATACAAATGTTTTATATATCAATAAATTGCATTTTTAAAGAGCTTTTCAATAATACCAACTTTATTTAAATCCGACAATTAAAACTCTGATTATCTGTGTATGAAGTTATAGACACCATTATGTTTCTGTGCGTGATAAATTATTATTGATTGGCACCTATTTTTATCTGGATACACACGTCAGAAGCTATTTATAAACGGAACTCCGCTGGAACTGTTATCCGATTGGTTCCCTCGGTTTGATTCTTTTTAAAATAGAATATCTCTGCTTCATAATAGTGAAACCCCGAACATTCTAGCGTGTCGTTTAAGGAATTTACGGAGGTAATTTGTCAAAAATCGTTGTTTTTCTCTCAAAATGAGCGTGCCAAAGTATTTTGGGGATAAATATTTGGAAAGATGAATGTTTTTACAATATAATTCGAGTATTGTTTTGTAAATTAGTTTAAGAAATACGTGCGGAAAATACATTTACCGGGAGGTGGTGACACCAGAATTATGGACGCCATTTTCACATGAAAATTCTGTCTGTCATGATTGACGACTAACTATTACGGAACTAATTTGCGTGTTTGTTGGAAGTTACGAGAAATTATTGAAGTTAAATATCAAGAATTAAGTTACTTCTTCTATTATTTGCACTTTGACTGGTATTATATTACTGATTCACTGAAATAAAGTACATTGGTTTACCACCCCCCTTTTTTTAAATTGTCATTTCTGTTGTGTTATACTACTACTAGCTATCCGAGACAATTCTGTCGTTCACAGTCTGTTGTGAAGTACTTCATCATGGATCAATATTTCTGAAATAATCATAATGACATATTCAAAATGAGATAAGAGGTTTAATATTAAATCATGGAATGAGGGGGGGGGGGGGGGGGGGGGGGGCTTAGAAATTTTATATTTTTGCTGCCAAAACTTGATAAAAGAATGGAGAGTAATGCACTACTCCACTGGTCTAATGGAACTTGGATTTAAATGGGGAATTGACATATTGTTGCAACCTTTTTAAAGTTGTTCTCATGTTCTTTATTCTCTTTATTTTTCTCTCTCTCTCTAGGTCATAGCAGATTAATTAATGAAAAAGTCTAAGGATGGAAGTCAAAGAATATTTATTATAGAGCTATTTTAGGGTAATTGAATTCTACTAGTAATAGGACTATAATAATTGTTCTGATCAAATGAGTATCTGATTGAATAAATTGACTGACAAAATTTTATTTAACAGCTTGATAATGAAAAATGATATAAAAATCCATTACAATTAGTATTTCTTGTATTAGTCTTTCAACCTCTTCTTTATGAAATAAATCTTGAACTAAATGATGATGTGGACTGGTCTAAAGATTGTATGTCTTTTTTGTTCTAAAATGACTAAATGTAATCTTGATTAAATAATCTTGCCTACAATTATTTCTTATTGTCAGTAATTGTTAAGTCTTCTGGTACTTATTATTTCATGTCTTTGTGGATTATAGGATTCAAGCAAGTTCAGTACAGAGTCAGTTACAGTTTCAAGATGGATCAAAGTGTGTCAAGTTCTTCTCAAGTAGAGACAGTGTCTTGTGTTGAATATTTTGGACCTTTTTCTGAAAAACTTGGTATTTCTATTGAAATTTTGAATAAGTTCAAATATGTTGTAAAGGAAGTTCCTATTGGTTTTATTTGTGAATTGAGGTCATTTTGTCACAGTGAAGATCAATGTATCTCACATCTTTTTGCTCTTACTGGTAATAAAAGTTGTAACTATAATGAAAGCAGTGTAAGAAGGAAAATCAAGGATAGTGTAGATAAAATTAAGAAAGTGAAAAAGAATAAGAATAAAGCTGTTGAAGGGTTTTTAGGTAGTATTTTCAAATTTCCTGAAAGAAGGGAAGATGCAATTATTGGTTCTTTCAGTGATGATAGACAACGCAGCGACATTAAGGTGGTTTTCCCGCAAAACCGAACAAAAAATATTGCTGGAGTTATTTCCCCTATCTGGATCAAAATTCACAATGGCGGGCAAATTTTGACGTTTGCAGACACAGTAATAAATGTTGCAATAGGTAAGCTACGAGGGTCGCATAAATGATGAAATGTATCGCATATGATGTCTTTTTTTATATTATAACGTATTTTCATATCAAATAATGGAAATAATTTGAGATAAAGCTGTATTTATCAAAAGAAGATCGCAAGCGGAGTTTAAGCCCCGCCCACCTTTTACCTTATATGGAAATTCAGTGTAGTCGCGAAGCTTGCAGTTTGCAAGTCGGTTAATTGGAGTTAATTGAAGCAGCCGTGCACTTGTTACTTGTGAATTGAACGACCTGGTGAAAGAAAACAACGAGAACAAATCGAAAATTTTATTCCATGGTAGGAGAAACATGTTTAGAAGGATACTTTTGATTTAATTTATCGATTTCAGGTATTTTATAATGTAGAAATATGCTGAAAAACAGACAGTAATGTGCTTGGATAGAACACTCTGAACAGAATTTATAACCACGTGCTGCCATGGCCAATACCGAGTAGCCATCATTCCATATAAATAACACAGAAACACATGGGTTTGTAAATCAACTCGTCCCCAATTATCCTAAATCTTGAGCTCTTTGAGGAAAATCAAGTGAGAAAAATAAAATACATGTGCTATGGCTGTGCTTTGACTGAAGTTCCTTGCCTTCTTGCAAAAATGTTTTATTGAGGACAAATACTTCATTTGCATTATGCCATAAGCTCAGTTTTGTACACTTGTCATGCCATTTGTCCAATATAGTATCCCTGCACAACACATTGAATTAAATAAACCCTCCTTTATTTAAAGTCACAATAATTAAATCTTGTAAGAGCCAATCTTGCCATAGGCTCTGTCGCATAGTATATTTTAGTCCAAATACTAGTTGTGACGTCTGGCAAGGCTGTTTTAATTTTTTTTTTCTGGGAAGGCGTCCCAGATAAAAATTAAAATAGCCTTGCCAGACGTCATAATTATTTGGACTAAGTATATTTGCATCCTCATCTAGGAAGAAGCATAAAAGAATATATAAATGTGCCCCTTAAAAGGTTTTGTTGGATTGTGAGAGCCATAAAATCTGACTTATAACCCCAATTAATGGGCATTTTCCAAATGTAAGCAGGTTTTTACATGCATTATGTATATGGATCTTGCCATTGACTTATTATTTTTCGGGCCAATTATTCGTTTTCTAACCCAACTGTCACGACTGTGACCTTTAAATTTCAAATAATCATCCCTACGAAACATGATTTTTGTTCCTCTGTAAAAGTAGTCCTGTAAACCTAGTCCAGAAAATTACTATCTAGCTTAGACTAAGAAAAGACCAAAATTCTTGATCTAGTGCTAGTTCAATTAGCTGCAGAACCGTAGCTCATAGGTCCTTATGTTATTTTATTAACACCTCACCTTAATTTTTTATTTTATTTATGCAAAAGAAATTTACAAATTTTCATTATTTTGAGTATTTTGTAATATTTAAAATAATGATAGGACATTTTGTCTGTTTGTGCATGCTCAATTCACACATACATGTAATAATTTAACCAAACCAGCAAATCTTATCGAAAAACAGGATTTTCTTATCCTAGGAATAGATTACCCTAGCCGTATTTGGCACAACATTTTGGAATTTTGGATCCTCAATGCTCAACTTTGTACTTTATTTTGTCTTTTTAACTTTTTTGGATTTGAGCGTCACTGATGAGTCTTTTGTAGACGAAACGCGCGTCTGGTGTACTGAATTATATATATCCTGGTACCTTTGATAACTATTTACTCAGCCATTGTCAGTACGACATTATCTTGAAAAAGCATATTCAATGTATGTGCAGTAAATATTTATGTGAGAAAATTTAAAGGAAAACCATATATTTTCATATTGACATGTATTAAGTGGATTTTACCATGATACTCTGATAATACATGTAACACAGGATCTTCACTATCAATCCACATTATTTCTCCTACATTGAGGACCTGTTGGTGACCTTCTGCTGTTGTTTTTTCTATGGTCGGGTTGTTGTCTCTGACACATTCCCCATTTTCATTCCCAATTTTATTGCCATTAACCAGAGGATTTCATCTATATGCTGCAAGTGGAGTCTCATTGGTGTCTAAGCGTGACATGCGATTGCTGATTGTTTTAAACATGACAAGTGAAAGTCAAATTATTGTGTCGTGAAAACAGTAGAGGTCTAACGGGACCTGGGAAATGACAAAAAATGAGAAATGCTTACGTATATAATGTAAGTGGGATACGGGAATCTGACAAAACAGTAAGCAGGATCTGGGATCCGAACCTCTCAATGAGACCCCCCTGAAATAAACTTACTCATTATAAAAAATTGCTTAGTCCAAATATGATATATATATATATATATATACATGTAGTTACCTGTCCACATTCGACATGCAAAATTACATTGGGAACAGTACAGCAGGCCATATTTAAGAGTCGTATCAAGAGGGTTTTTCAAAGGGTCTGTGTTGACCGTCCATGCAAGGGCTGTATAGCCAGTCAATATCCGTAAAAACTTCCATTTTTTGTTGTACAACCTTTTAATTTAGTCAACTGGGTTTTTTGTAATTCAGTGGTTGTCGTTTGTTTAAATGTTACATATTTGTTTTTCCTACTTTTTTTACATAAATAAGGCCGTTAGTTTTCTAGTTAGAATTGTTTTACATTGTCTTATCAGGGCTTTTTATAGCTGACTATGCTGTATAGGCTTTGCTCATTGTTGAAGGCTGTAGTGACCTATTCATTGTAGCTTTTATCCAACTTGCGCAATCAGGTTTGAACGTAGTTTTCAATTTCAACTTGTGTGTGTGTATATATATATTTATCCCTGGCTTTAGTATACTTCTAGGATTTTAAATGGTTAACACACTTCGTTTCCAATTTAAATCCCCTAATATTGCTACCCATTCTACTTCGGGGATATTCACACGTTTTCTCAAGTTCCATTGTTGCTCCTTATGAAATATTGAATTTTGTAGATTATCCATGATGTCTGTATATGTATAATTCGATACTTAATCCACTTACAACATGATTTTATTGTGTCAGTTATTTGCACTCATTTTAGTAGAAGCATCACGTTTCGGCCACATTTTCTATGAAGTGTACATGTACAGTACTGTAATTGTCACAACTTTGAGTGCCAAATTCTTGCTATATTTCATGTTCATGTATTGATTTTTTGGTGACCAGAGTTGATATTGTGCAATTTAAATTTGAAAGATTAAAACACTGCAAGTCATAACAATTGAGTATTCATATCAATAATAATAAGTAAATTTTTGGACAGCTTTATTCAAGAAGTTCACATCTTTAATCATGTAGAATTGTTAGATTTATGACTTTTAGTCCACTGATCACTGTTTCTATTTTGTTCTGATAACGTATATATTTGTAACTTGTAAAGAAATTGAAAGATAGAGATGAACACATGATATACCCTTACATTTGTACATACAGACATATGAAATGTTTGGAAATGAATATGACAGTTTTATGGCATTTATTATTACGGATTAAAAAAAGGTCAACTTTTCAGGAGTAAACTTTGATCCCTGAAATTACAATCTTTTGATGTCAGTTTTTGTCCTTGTAAATAGAGAAGAAAAAACAAACTTGATCCCTTGTTTTCTGATACAAATATTTGTAAGATTATGTGATAAACCAATGACTGGCTTTTTTATTTAACGCTTAATTTATAGAGAAGATCTAAGGCCAGTTATCAATTAATTGTCACAAAAAAAGAGAGGCTCTATTATTTTTTTTTCAAATATTATCCAAATATATAAAAAAAGATGTGGTATGATTGCCAATCAGGCAACTGTCCACAAGAGACCAAAATGATACATTTAAGACTACAGGTCGCCATGCAGCCTTCAACAATGAGCAAAGCCCATACCTTATAGTATTAGTTCTTACTCAAAGTATAAACAAAGGCATAACATATTACATGTTGGAAACACTACAAAATATTAACTTTAAATTTGAGATATAATGATACATTTGTACAGCAAAACTTTCTAAACCAAAAAAAAGTCTTTATAAATATTCAATAAATGATCGATATTATTTACTTAAAATAATATTAAACAAATTAAAAAATGAGATGTTGTTAAAATGACCTCGTTTAAGAACATTTAAGGATGTACTTAGGTGAGGTTTTGGAATTTGTGTCAAATGTTCGGACTCCTTGGTTTTTTTCCATACAATACAATGTAAAATATTTTGCCCCATAACACCCATTTATTTTTTCATACAAGACTTAGCTCATGAAAGGTCATTTACCAAAATTTTAGAAGATTCTTAATTTTCTTTCTTTTGTTTCGAGACCTAATGCAAATATAAGGGAAAAGTCCAAGTCATCTTACCCGCCAGATTTTAAATCTCAAATATCTCGAAAAGGAGGTCCATGACCTTCAATATTTTTAGCTTATTAGTATCCTTAAATGATACTCTACCAGCTTATAGGAATTTCTCGCTACATTGAAGACCTGTTGGTGACCTTCTGCTGTTGTTTTTTATTTGGTCGGGTTGTTGTCTCTTTGACACATTCCCCATTTCCATTCTCAATTTTATAGTATCAATTTTAACTTCTTAATTTATTAATTTTCACCTAACCTCACCTAACTACATCCTTAATCCTGATTTTTGCCAATGAAAATTAATGAACATTACTTTGCTTTATTGCTATTTGGTTTTTGCATAATACCGTTTAGGCTACAGCATGCATATACATGTAAGTAAGGAATACATGGTTTGGTTAAATGACATTTTTTTATCAGAATTGTCAACAAAATATTTTAAATCGAGAAAAGTCTCTGAATTACAGGACAATCATCACTAGTTGTTATTTTAAAACATATTTAATACAACACAGGACCATTAAGGAGCTGTATCAGTAGTTGATACAGCCTCTCAAGGTAAAAGACTATATATTCTTGAATCGGACAACTGTTTGCTGTGGTACCATAGCAGAAATGTTAATGAAAGTATGACAATTTTAATGACAACCAAGAAATGTGGAGATTTATAAATCTAAAACAATTGATTTCTTGGCTTTTTTCCCACTTATCATGATCAGTTAGTTACCAGAAGTATATTTTCCATTTTTTCATTAACATTTCTGCTATTCTGATTTTTCTATTAACAGATCTAGAGGCATCAATATCAGTGTTTTCATGTAACAAAACAGATTTTAGTTTGTTATGTTCTTTGCTGACAGAAGTCTGCAGTTTTGCCATATGAATATCCAGAGATGTGGCAAAGGATTTATTTCCCGGATGCTTTTCCAATGACATCTGAAATTTGATGACGTTTCTAGTGTCATCTGTTTCCCCAAGCAGTTCCATGCAGAAGTCCACTTCACTTCTATGTTTTGGAACATCTGCCACAGCTGAAGTAAGAAATAACAAATTTCAGCATTAACTAATATTATACATTTGATTTAAATTATGAAAGTAAGGCAACACAAAATCCAAAAAGATGTTTGTTTTAAAACAATTCTCTAAAAATTGATATAATAGGATCAAATGGCATTTGAAGGAATTTATTCATAGTGTATAAAGTCTACCAATTCACTCACAAACACATTTAAAAGGTATAGACTGTTGTGAAATGTTTTTTGGCGTATGAATATATTTGTTGGTCATCAGAAAAATGTGTACTTCATGAAATTTTCCATCCAATAAAAAGATAAAACGTCAAGAATTATATATATCTGAATTTGCTGTATACGCAATATTGTTAAATTTCTTATACTTAACTTGTGTATATAGTATATTACTTTGTATTTCAGATAAATGATACCTGAACTGCTACAGAAATTAAGCAAGTTTAGAATTAATCTGGAATCTGATTACCACCTCATAGGTGGTATGCAGTAATTGTATTATTTTAATTCTGAAGGATGGGATCTTGTAAGTAAGCTTTTACATGTATAACAATTTTATAAACATTTATTTGGTTTCTTGAATGTTTTGCCTTCAAAATTATGTATTGTAATAGCAAACTCACCTTTGTTGGAGTTAACAATAAAGTTCTTCACCATTTTCATTTTGTCTGTTTTTGGTAATTTCTTTAAATTTATGAAATCTTGTTCACCTAAAACAAAAATATTAAGAAGCATGCAATTATTTTATACTTGAAAATTTAATGGCCAGTTGTAATCAAACTTCTATATTTTTCTAGACATTTTTTGTACACTTGGCCTATAAGGTAAATTATAATGTGTTATATTTTTTAAAAGAAAAAAATACAAAGGAATGAGTCTTTTAACTTAGTGTATCAAGTAAGATTTTTCATTAGAAAAGGAATTTCTGGACTGAAAGAAATATCAAATCATAAGATACAAGATATTATTTTTAAGTAAAATATTAGAACTTATAATGTGCTTTCCTCAGAGCAATTTTATATTGCAGGACAACAGACTAGGGAGTGTGCTGCAGATATGTGAACCATTTTTGGAAAATGTTATTTTGGAACAGAAAGGTATCATATGTATAATAGAATTTAATGTAATGGTGTTTACCTTTATCTTCGTCAAATAATTTTCTTTTGATCGCTTTCTTTCTTGCAGTTGTTGTACTCGTTGCATCATCGATTTTCTTGTCTGTAAGAGGTATGAATATATATCTATATATATTGATTTAAATGATATGAGCAAATTTTAGATAAGCCCTACTACAGATAAATCAGCATGTGCAATACTGAAACCATTCCACTGTCGATATAAATCAAGATTTAATCTTCCACTTCGAACAGGGACAATACGAAAAAAAGCTGTATTTGCCCATGGGCTTATAAAGGACATTCACTTCCGGTTTTCAATTTTCTTGCACGATGCTTACTCAACTTTTGAAGTCTTGTTATGCTTAAAAGCATTTGTGTTATATTTTTAAAGTAAAATCATATATAATAAGCATGTATTTGATGATTTGTTCTTTAAAAAGGAATAACTGTTATATTTTTTCTGTACATGACGGAATAGCATAAAAAATGAGGTGCACTTACAATGTGCATCACATTTTTCATGTTATTTCGAATAGACAGACCAAATATTACAGATATTTCTTATAATTTAATTCTTAGTTCTATTTCAAACCCGAGTTAACCATGAAAAAAATCAATGATGACGTCACGGTCACATGACAAAACTATGTCTAATGTCTACGGGCTGAGAAACAAAACCTGTTTCATTCAAAATTAATTATTAAATGATGTTTTTTTTTTTAATTTGCTAATTAATGCCGTTTAAAATCTTAGATTACAAACAATTGTATACATGTACCTTTGATATATGAGTTGTACATGTATCTGACTTTTTTGTTCTCATCTTCTTTTGTTTTCTGTAAGGCTAATCCTTGTTCTGAAAAATAGTATTGATGGTAGAGTGAGGAATTTGGTATGTATATTTTATCTAGTTTTATTTTGATCATTATGCTGTCTTCAAAAAAATCAAATGAACAGATTTTGCAAATTTCCAGGCTGTTGGTATTTTTTTAGCAGATTGATTGAATTGTAGAGAAAAAAATGATATATTATCAAAAACTTTTTTCTCGATTATCTTTTCCATGTTAAATGTTACTAGAGGGGCATATCCTACTGGTCAAGTCATTTAAATTAGTTGCTGTTCCTATTGAAACAAATAAAGTATAATTAATTTTAAGATGATTATTGGGAAATAACAAATAGTGCTAACTAGGTAGCTCAGATAGTAGAGCAACTCAACTGGTGTATTGAGTAGGTCCCAGGTTCAATCCCTGGCCTAGTTTTTGTATTGAAATTGATGATGATTAAATTTGTATATGCTTTTCCAAGGTGGAACACATTATGGTAAAGCATTGTCTACACTCCTGAAAATAAGTGAAAAACTCCAACTTCCCTAAAACTTTTGATTTAAAAAAATGTATTTCATTTTTAAATTATGTTTACTCACTTTCAGTTTGTTGGTGAGCAGCTAGTATATCATTTATACTGTAGGATGTTTTTGATTCAGAGGCAGCTTTGTCATCGTCATCAAGTTTTCCCTCTGAAAATCAATAAAAAAAATTATGGTAAGTGTTAGAGATTTGTTTTCTATGCATCATGACACCAGGTCCATGATTTATATCTGATATTCGGAAATGGGCTTAAGGTGATATGGGTGTCTTGGCAACTAAACAATTGATGGTCACTGGGCATTTTCACAAGCTACAGTTTTTGACAAAATTTCATGTGAATTCCTTTGGAAAATGCACCATTTCAGAGTAACTTCCCTTTAAAATTCAGATTAAAAAACAAGCAAATATAACGCTTATGAAAATATTACACCTCTTCTATTTAAGCATGCAAAACAAAACTTTGATAGACTTGCTTGGATGTTTACAAACAATATGTAGACTTGAGTATCAATGTTAAGGCCTAAAAAAAAAATATGTGTTTCCGATAACATCATTTTGAAAAATAGGGTCGGTAGGTCGGAATTCTTTTTTTTTTTTTTGAAATCAGGAAAATGATCATGGTTTTCCAAGTCCGGATCCGTAATTAGTTTCAAAAACCGGAAGTGTGCCATTTGCAATGTTTTTGAAGCACTGAAGCACCTGTTGTGCAAATTTCTTGGATTTTAACCTATTTGGAATACCTTTTGACATTAATAAAATGTTTTACTGGCTTTCTATGCAAGAGGAAGCAAGAGAGAAAAATATTATGTCATCTATCAGAAGCCTGTGTCAAAATCAGGGTCGGTTGATAAAAATTTTTTTTTTTGGGGGGAAGATCCAATAAAAAAGTTAGGGTCGGGGCTAAAAAACAGGGTCGGTCAGGTTACCGGAAACACAGGTCTTTTTTTTTCTCGGCCAAACTAGGTAGCTCAGATGGTAGATCAACTTGACTCGTGTGTTGAGTAGGTCCCAGTTTCAATCCCTGGTCTAGTTCTAATGTAAATATAATTATATGGTATAATTGAAATTATTAAAGTGTTCACTTAACCCTTAAGTTATATAGCATATATTTCATTACAGAACCAGCATGACCATGATCGCTTACTTTCAGCATCATGATGATCAGCTTTTAGATCATCACTGTTTTTGCCTCTTGAAGTGGTAATACCAATTTCAGCGATATCATAGAAAGTAGTTGAATCAGATGCAGCTTTGTCTTCTTCATCTGAAAGACAAAAAATTATGGTAAGAAACAATAATTTATGCCATCCTACAATAGTAATGGGTATTATGTTTCAAATGTATCTCGATATCTAGATAACTATGTACAATATATGTGTTTCTCAGAACCTACATATAATGGCTCTTTGAAATTTAGACTTGAGGATCAAAAAGAATAAAAATTCAAAATTTTCATACCATTCTCAACAGTTTCGTTGTTACATCTTTCTGTTGTGGCAATCTCTTCACACACATATATTTCTTCTATGACATCATCTACAGTAGAAAAATTAAACATTTAAATGTGTTATTCATGTACATCTGTTTCCAAACAGAATTTATTAAATGTTAATAATTATTGAGAAGACAAAAAACCAACTATTGGTCACTACCTGAAAAACCAAAAGGGAACTCGGGATTGTGTCAATTTGTAAGTCATGTAAATCTGTTTTTCACAATTTTAAAGAAAGTAATATTTTTTTTGACACTTTTTTTACCATGATTGAAGATATTGATTGATATTTGGTATACATGGTATATGTTTATAATATATAGTCTTTAACGTTACATGACATTAAACATGTTAATTAATGCAAATTGAATTGATTTTTTTTTCTTGGAACGGTTCTGACAAGATGTTAATATTTTTTTACCATTCTCGAGAGTTTCTTCGTCGGATCTTTCTGTTGTGGCAATCTCATCACATCTTTCTAATGTGGCAATCTTTTCTGGAATTGATATTTCTTCTACGACATCATCTACAGTAGAAAAATGAAATCCGATTTCAAATAAGTTGTTTATGAGTCTGACTTCAAAAAAAATATGGTTTTCTATCTGACCCATCTGAATTTTTAGGATGATGGGTGAAGCTTTTATTTCTTTTCTTTTTCATCAATATTTCATCACCATCTTCGTTTTGTAAATGAATAAAATAAAATAAAATACTGATGATCATAACTAGACCAATAAATTATTTGGAGTAGTAGAATTTCAATAGTTAATGTAATAATTTATAATTTTTATATCATGATTTGCGAGAACATTCAAAACGAAACCAAAAAAAAATTTGATCAATATTCTCCTTTCAACTTATATGAAAATTGTATTGAAGTGTTGAACCCTTTTTTACCTTGTTCTGCTCTGTTGTTATTTGAGTTAGATGCGAAAGATATAAATCTGGATTTACCATCATCATCAACTACCTTTACTTTATTTAAGGGTAATTTTAAAGAACCTTTCTCAAACATTTCTAAAATTAATTGCCATGTGTTCAACAGGAAACTCTGTTCTTTTTTCAGGGAAGATGACCTGAAATGGTGAAGGGTTGGTCCTTCACGGTGAAACTGAGGATCATCTGGTCCATCAAAAAAGACAATGTTGCCATCTTCCATCATCCACCACACATCCTTGCCACATATCATAAAGTCAGCAATCCTTTTGAGGTGAGATGTGAACAAGACTGACCGATTGGAAATCAGCTCTGACGAAAACATTGTACGTGGCCTTGGTGGAAGCAGTCTAGCTTGTTTGCTGATGGAGGAATCCTGGATGGCGAAGGAATTCTGTTTGTAAACTAACTGTTGCTGGGTTGTTATGCGCATTATAGCATTGTCAACAATATGACCTGCCTGTCTGTTTGTTGTACTTTCAGACACTCTTCTAAGATCTCCAAAACATCTTTCCTCCTGCTCTGTAACAACAGACTTCAAATTGAATAGGCGGTAAGTTTCAGAAGCATGGGCGGTCAAACTATGGAAATGGCTCCCAAAGAATTTCCTTGTCGTCATCTTTGTTGGGATTCCAAAAACAATTCTGCTCATGATTCCAAATTTGAAACATTGGTTATGGAGTCTAAGGATGGATTTAGGAGTTCTGGACTCAAATGGACTATAACAGATGTGGACAATATCTATCAGTGAGTTAATAAGCTCCATTATATTGATGTCTAATTGCTGATTTATGTACAGAGTTGTTGCAAATTTTGTTAGTTTGACTGCAAACATTCTAGCATCTGATCCCTTTAATTGGTTTTTGTTTCCTATTGTAGTGGCGGTAAAATGCTGGAACTGCTTTTGGACTACTGGGTCTTTAATGTGGTTTGGCAGCTCAGTGATAACATTTTGGACAAGATTGGTTATGTCGTGAAGAGGTTCACATCCAAGGACTTCATACTGACCAATATTAAGCTCTGAGGAAGATTTCTTTGGATGTGAAAGCATGAGTGCTGGAGGCCGAACTATGCCATGCAAAAGAGAGGTAAGTTCTTCTTGAAGTTCTGCTTTATTGGAAATGGAAAAGTTAATGTGTCTGCTGTCAAGTTCATCAATAATTTCCTGTTTTTTTAGATTCTGAAAAGGATTGATGTTTCCTCTCTGCAGTTTGCTAAGACTATTTGCTGATGATGCAATTTTATTTCTGTCGTCAAAATCCAATACCTTGAGATGGTAACAGAAAGTGAGATTGCCATGGTTAGCAGCTCTTGCACCACAAATGCAGGGATAGTTGCCACCACGTTGCTGACCAGCTTCAAACTGACGTGCTGGGCCATCGCCACTGAAAACACGTACCACATCAAATACTTCCACAGGACCTTCAGATATGGACAAATGGATAACTTCTAAATCTCTTGTTCTGGTTTCTAAATACATTACTTGTTCCATATCACTACTTCCTGAAATTGCAGTTGAAATTAATTTCAGAAAAATGCACCTAATAATTAAAGGAAGAAGTTTTTATGATGGAAATGGTATACGTAGAAATTATTAATTATATGAAAGAAAAGAGGGGGTTACCAGGCATATTTTTTTTCGCACTCTCGAGGACAAAAACCAACCAAGATTATAAAATTCAGACAAAAATCCGAATCATAACATCCTTAATAATGGTTTATTTGTAAGAATATATATTTTAGTAAGCATGCTTTATATTTTAGAAAGAAGTCAACAGATTGAAGGGGATACAGCAGAGGTTATATTTACATTTCCCTGGAATTGTAAGAAAGTTTACAGCAATTGGGTAGATGTGGCGTCTAAATTATATTCCATAATTTTTTTGATAATTTTTCAAAATGTAGTTTAAATCATGCTTTTAAAAAAAAAAAAATGTGAGAAGAAAGCTTAACTAGAACGCTTTAAGTTAAGGTAGATTGATGGTATACCGCCATCTTGGATTGTACAATCACAGTAAAAAATCGGTCTAGTTATTTGTCTAAATCTGCAAATTAAGAGACAGATTTGCAATTCAATAGTTAGACTGTTTTTTTTATTTGAAGAAAACCTGTTTATCAATCGTATTATACAAAATATTTTAACAAATATTATTTTTTGGGGGTTTTAAACTATTTTTTTCAAATAAGCCATTTAAGGGGAGATAACTCTTTTAGTACAAAATTTATACTGGGCTAATAGGGAAATTTTTAATTTTTACTTGTAGCAAGAAAACAAGTTCGGTGACACGGTGTTTTCTTTTTATTTTCTTAAAACATATTATGAAACCTTTCTTCTCACAATTTATTTCAAAATTCTATCTCATAGAATTTTTTGTATGCACACTAATGTGTTTTTTCATGAACAAACTAACCAAATTTTTGCAATTTTCAACGACTCATTGCTTGAAAAATAGCACGGTGACCCATCCTTTTTATTAAATTTTTGAAAAGAGCATATTAAAATCTTCATTTTGGCAAATTATAAAAAAAATCTGTCTCAAAAAATATATACTGGTGATCTACCTTAAGAAAAAGAAAAATGGGGTCACCCGACCTGTTTTTCTTGCTACATTATAAAATGGGATAATTTCTAACACATTCTATTGTAAAGTACCTAAATAGGAATTATCTGCCCTTGCATTTGAGTTGCCCCCCCCCCCCCCCTCCCTTATGTGGCAAAGTTGGAAAAAACTAATCAAACAAGAGTTTCCATTTTTTGGTAAAATGTAACCATAAATATGATAAAATATGTTATTCTCTATATTGGAATGAAAGTTCTTACACATGAATTACCTACTTTCCTAAAAAAAAAATCCACATTCTTTGAAAAATCTAGACCTTGTTTTCTGGTATTCCCAAATCCTAGAGGGAGGAAGACGCCTTATCTACCTTAATTTTTTCAAAGTGGCAAAATCCAGATATCCATTAGTTAGTTTTCGAAATGTCAAAATTGAAACTAAATTGAAAACCTATTAATTAAAGATTTCTGTGAAGTTGAATTTTATTGTTATTATTTGATTTGCAAATCATTTTTGAAAATCCCTACTTTTAACTGCTATATTTTATACTATATGTGATATTTTGGCCTGCATGTATATTCATATATTCATGATTTTTTTAATATCATTTTTTTCTAGCTTGCACCTGAAAGAAGAATTGAAACATGTCCAGAAGAATGAGCCTTTTTTATCAGGGTTAGTATGATGTTGTTGTTTTATAATATAATTGTTAAGAAGCTTCAAACAATCTTGTGAAATGCTTCTTAAATTGAATTAGTCCAGAAATAAGCGAATCAGATTTGTGCTTATTTTGAGTTTAAATGTCGACTTGCGTGTTTTATTAAGATGGGGGGGGGGGGGGGGGGATTTTAGCAGATTTCAATTTTTCAACAAAATTGATACGAGACTTTTTTTTCTAAACTGAATTTATGTACTCGGTAGTGTATTGAATTGATCTTAAAAATTTTAAACCAAGAACGCTTTAGACCGCTGTTTTAATGAGAGATCCAAAATAGCTAATTGTGAGTCCTATGGAAATGTACATTTCTTTGGCAATTTTTAATTTATGCCAAGACTGTTTAAGTTGTGAAATTAGCTACATATATAGATAGCATGCTCAATTCAAAAGTTCATTTGTCAGAAACCAAATTCTAAAATTGGTATCTGCTTCTTCCACTATATAGTTCATTCAGTATAAGGTTAAAGTTTTTGGTTGAGGTGCTCTTTGTTGTAGATGAGATTAAAATTTAACACTTGAGCGTTCCTGATGAAGGTTAAATTTTTGGGAAAGTCCCCATTTTTTTATAGACTGATTTCGCTTTTCTGAAAGTAACATGTTCGGTCAAATTACCTGATTGACCAAATAGATAAATTTTTGGTCTCTCTACTGCTGACTGAATGTTGATTGGCTTTCTATTCGGATATTTTTGTACATATTCCTTGTCCGTCAAAAAATTAGCTGGATCATAAAGCCAGGATACCATAAAACAGATGTAGGAGTGGTTTAATATATCACTATGATCGTGCCAAATTTTAAGATGTCTTGTTCTTTCTAATTGTTTCAGCTTGTTGATGGCCTCTTCTTTTATTTCAGGCTGATCTTCACCGATCCTGGTATAGCGTTGTTGGACATCTTCATCAGACAGATTCTCGTAATCCTGATCAGAATGATGGTTCAAAATTCCAAGTTGGATTTGATCCTGAAGAGCAGTCTGTCTTATATGTGCAAGTGGTATTTTGCGACCATAAACATTTTGATTTTCTTCAACTAGAGCGCCACTGCTGTCGATTTTTGTAGTAGTGATATTTTTAGGTGCAACTTCCTCACCAATGTATATATCCCCTGACTGTAATTTTTTCATTATATCCTCTTTTAGTTTTTTTGCAGGTCTTGGTGTTGGTATTGTTACTTTGGTTGTTTTCATACTAATTATCTTTTTAGCTCTTCTGACACGTTTTTGGTACATGCTCAGATGTCCTGCAAATGAAGTAATGTCGATCTTGTTGTATTTGGCATATGCCTGCAATATCTGCCCACCATTTTGTGGAGTTTTGTCGTTTATTTTTACTTTGAATAGTCTAGCCAGCTGTGTCCAATTGATATGGGAACCTTTTGGTTTTTCAGTTATATACCTCAAAAATTCTTGTTTGTCAAAGTTGTAACTTTCAAATTTCCCATGATGTTTTTTAGGTTTATGCTGATTTTTTGCTGTGGTGGTCTTAAATGTTCGCTCACTAGCCATTTGTTTGGATTCAAAACAAGTAGACATTCTGTCTCTGTTATACTGTTTATATGACTTCCCAGAAGCCAGGAAACTATATACATCATTTCCGCTATCAGTTATTGATTGAGCAAATTTATTTCGACTTTCAATGATATTTTTGTTAATTTCTTTTTTCCTATCCTGCGGTGTTGATTTGGGAGACATGCTAACGGAAATAGATTGGTCGAATTTTATGTTCATTTTTGTCTCCACAACTGGCTGAATCATTTTGACAAATTTTTTTACTATGTCAAGTCCCTTTGTTTTACTCCCTTTAGCTGCTTTTGGGGAGGTAATGTCAATCATTGTTTGTGTAGCATTGCTACATAATGCATTCAATGCAACTGTTTTTTCTGGTGCAGATTTGTGTAATTTAGAAATGTGACCATGTATGGAATTGCAGGGATTGCAGTTTTCCAAAGAATGTTCATTTCTTTCTTTCCCGGACAGGCTAATCCATTTTTTTAATGAGAAGTACTCTAGAAATGTCTTTTGTTCCCCATTTTTGTTTTTTTCAATCCAATACTTTTTGTTGGTCAAGTATTCTTGCAGGCGAGGTATTTTGATTTGGAAGGAGTCATACTTTATAGACATTTTTGGAAAGTTTTCCATGTATTCTTCATAATTAGAATAGCGCTCTCTTAAACTGAAATTGTTGCTAATTTTTGGAGGTTTTGTACATTCTTTATTAACTCTCCATGCTTCAATTGATGACAAGTCCTTTGTGTCTCTTGATAGGATGACTTTCCCAAAGTTGCAGAAATTCATTTTTTCATTTCATGACAACTGTTATCACTGTATATATGTTTTCTCTGAAATTATTGCATTATGTGTATACTTGAGTTAATTTTCATATTTGTTCATATATTTTAAGCTTTTCCTATGTCAGTTTTTTTTTTTTTTTGCTAAACAACTAAATCAAATCTCACAGAATGAGCTGGGTAAAATATTGAATAATTATGACAAAAAAATAAATATTGGCAAAGCTTAAAATACAATGAAGTCATTGCTATTTTAATGCAATATGTTTCAGTTCAACTTTGATTGTTAAAAGAACATGACCTTATCCAGAGCGTTTTGAATGCTTTAAATTTATAGGTAAGGCCATTAAAAAAGTTTTGTGATTACTGTACCCCACCCTAACCTAATTTTTATCCCCTGACAGCTTGTTATTTTGCCATTTTAGATTGAGCACTGTTAAAGTCACAATGTTGCTCCCATAGTCTCAATGTAGAAATTTTTTGTTTAAAAATCCCTACCTACCTACCCTATTTTTTTCAGCATGTGAAGGTAAACATGCACTTTTATGTTTGGCCTAAGGGCAAATAAACACTCGAGGGGAATAGAATGATTATTTAAAGTCTGTCTGATGTAATAGCATAGCTTTTGGACCATTTCAATTTTTTTCATCTATTTGAATTAAAAATTTAACACCATTGTAAAAATTGTTTAATTTGTATCAAACATATATTAATGGATCAGAATAGTGAATTAATTTTTGGGTTAAACCACAAGAATTTCAACCATTTTTTTTTATTAAACCAAAAAGTGTTAATAATGGCAAGTCCAAAAAAAACTTAATGCTGTTCCAATTTCTTAATATTTTATGTTAATATTATTGCAGAATCATAGTTTTTTGGGTATTTTCATTATCACTGAAGTCAGTGTAACCTATTTTATTTTTTTTCTCCATATTTAAACATGTAAACTATTGAAAGTGTGTCTTATTTTATATAGGTAAGCAGCTTATTAGCTATACACTTGCCATTTTTTTTGTGTAGAGTAATTGAGAAACTTTTATAACTTCTAAACAAATCTGTAAAAAATGTGTAGCACTTTTATGCCAATATTTAATCAAACTCAATATGAACCAATGGTGCATTCATAGATGTTATTTTTGTCTTGTTTGGTAAGTTATTTGAATGCTGCAAGGTCAACTACAGCTGGATATATTTATCTGGTTGTCAGATGTCATCTGTCGGTACCCAATTTTTTAGTTCATTGGTCAATATTAAGTTTTCAAAGTCTGTCAATTTTTTCAGATACTGGAAGTTAAAATTTTTATGCAATTTGTATTATTTATGTTATAAAGTATTCAATTATTGTATTATGCCCCACCGAAGGTAGTAGAGGGCCTTTTTTTTTTCTTGTCTGTGCGACTATTCGTTCGTTTGTCTGCAATCTTTCCCGCTTCAACTTCAAGTTTTTGGTCAAGGTAGCTTTGGATGAAGCTGAGGTCCAATCAACTTGAAACTGAGTACACATGTTCCTTATGATACAATCTTTCTAATTTAATGCTTAATTAGACTTTTTAAACAATTTCATGTTTCATTGAACATGAAATTGTGAAAATCCGAGTGGGGCATCTGTGAACTTACACATTCTTGTGAAGGCAATGTTTAAACTTTTAATTTTTATTGAAAATGATGTTTGCAGTTAACAATGCTTCTTTTTCTTGAGCAATACAGTTTCTCAGACTTTTCAATTTTCCGGGATGATATGGAAAGGAGTAATGGTTATTGAAAGATTAAAATTATTCCAGTTGTGGTGCATTTACTCGTGAACCATTAAACCAAAGTTTTTAAAATTTTGATATATTGTTACTGATGACAAAATGGAGATCGTGATATTGAGGATTTTCACTTTCACCATTCATTAATTATGGTTCTTTTGATATTAAAAATTGTCTGGACACAAATCCTGTTTACTGTCATGGACGGTCTCCTGTTATTTTGTTTTAGTCGAGCCTTTGACTTAAGTCGAAAAAGCGAGACTAAGCGATTCTACATTCCGTCTGCGGCGTCAACAAATATTCACTCTGTGGTTAAAGTTTTTAGAATTTTAATAACTTTCTCCAACTATCCTGGGTTTGTACCAAACTTGGACAGAAGCTTGTTTATGATAATAAGATAGTATCCAGAAGTAAATTTTGTAAAAATAAAATTCCATTTTTTCCGTATTTTACTATAAATGGACTTAGTTTATTCTGCGGGGAAACAAAACATTCACTCTGTGGTTAAAGTTTTTAGAATTTTAATGACTTTCTTAAACTACCCTGGGTTTGTACCAAACTTGGACAGAAGCTTGTTTATGATTATAAGATAGTATCCAGAAGTAAATTTTGTAAATAAATAAATCCATTTTTTCCATATTTCACTTTTAAATGGACTTAGTTTTTCTGCGGGGAACCATTACATTCACTCTGTGGTTAAAGTTTTTAAAATTTTAATAACTTTCTTAAACTATCCTGGGTTTGTACCAAACAATGACAGAAGCTTATTTATGATCATAAGATTGTATCCAGAAGTAAAGTTTGTAAAAAGATTACTCATTTTTTTCTGTAATTTACTTTTAAATGGACTTAGATTTTCTTTACAATCATAAAATAGTAACAAGAGGAATATTTTAATTGATTTTTTTCCTCATTGTTATTGAGCCTGCGATTTACAGCTAAAACAGGCGAGACACTGGGTTCCGTGGAACCCTTACAAATTTTATTTAATGTTTTAATTCACTTGTAATATTGTTTTTATTTGCCAGTAAATGTAAAATGTGTCATTTATTGATTTTCTTAATTTCATTTAATAAAATTTTATGTTCATTTATCAGGTTGTTATTAGTTTTTCTTTTTGCAAACACAAAGAGAACTTGTCAAGTAAGTTTGAATAAAAAAAGACAAAAAATGGTCAAAGCGGTTAACAATCTTTTGTGGCATCAACTATAAATTGGAAAGATTATGAATTATCCTTCAGATTATTTAGTTGGCATGGACGAACAAGGATTCCAAATGTTCAATTTCTTCAATGCTTGCCTCGTATGTAAATTGTAAAAGGGTTTTAGCACTTGTTATATAAAGAAAAAAGGTGGTTAACCAGTGTTTGATCTATGGAACCTGATTCTGTTCAAAGATGGGATCCATTATGCCCAATTGGTGTTTGATTGTATGAAATGGGGTATAGATGTATACTGTCATCTTTCTATAGGAGTTTTGAGAACGGTTTCATTGTTTCAAGTGGCAACCCATGGTGGTGGTATTGTAATATAAAAGGACAATTGGTATGAAAATCGAAAAGAAAATTTCATTGCATTGTGATGTTGTCATTACCATTTTAAAGCATTCAATAATTGAAAAAAATATCTCAAGTATACACATGGAATCTTATTTCATATTTAGATGGTAAGCATTTGATGATGATGGATTATTTTCCAAGTTGATTTTCGATTGAAAGTCTTCATCTTCATAATATAGTTCTGGTAGTGGTTCATTTTCAACCAGGGGTGATTGAGAAATAGCAACTGGGTACTGTTTACATTTGAGTCTAGAAGTAACATTGGTTATGTATATATATATGTTTAATGCAGAATACCAAGTTGTTTGAGGTAAGTTAACGAAAATATATAAAGACAAGAAGATGTAGGAATATTTATTTCATCTTGTCTCCCCTTTTCTCAATTGTTGCACATTCCATTAATATGTCAAGTAAAATTTACAAAATAATTATTTGATATAAGAACTGCCGCAAATATTCTTTACCATTTATATTAAAGTTTCTGCTCTCTAAATTAAATTAAAAAAACATTGTTAAAAATTAATTTTGCCGCCCATGAAACTTTTAATAACGCCGGAAAAGGAAACGTACACAAATTCCGCAATCAAGTTTCTTCTTTATCATCTGAATGTTTTACTGGAATTATCTGAAAAAATAAACAAAATGATTGTACAAAAATTGAAAAGTGCAGGTGCTTATCCTCATAGGAGCTATTATTTCTAAATATATACCGATTCAAAAAAGCCTCAACTATTAGAAAAGTGCTGCCACTTAACTGTTAAAGATTGACAATGCGTGTAAAAATACTTCAGATGAAGCCGTTAGGTACTGTTTGATACAATTTGCAATTGTAAATGAAAAATAAAGGTTATTGTTACGAAAAATAAGCCAAGTGGCAGCATTTTCCTTTAAATATAGTTCAAATCCTTTGCATTGGTTGTTCATATAGTATCGAAAGATATCATCTTGCACCTGCACTTTGCATTTTTAATATTGATGAAAGATATTTATAGAACTTGGTGTCACGTGACTACTTTCACTTTATGAAATTTTAAAATTGGTTTCAATGGGATCTATTGATTTGATTAATATTATACATTGATTAACAGAAATAAAAATAACCGCCAAACTTGTTAAAACGGTTCATATAAAATTATCATGTTTATGGATGCAATTTTATAGTTTTTTACAAAAAAGTGCCTTAATACCGCTGCGAAGCTTTGGCAAAAAAGATTGTTGATAAAACAAAAGAAGTTGTAATAGAAAATAGGGTTTTAAAGAGGAAACTAGAAAACAAATCTGATGATTTAGATGAGGTCATTGATGATTACAATGTTTTAAAAGAGAGTTATGAGTCTCTTGTAATAAATTGTAATACAATTATATCTGAGTGTAATTCAGAAACAGTACAATTCAATAACAACAATGAAAAATTGAAAGTACTTTAAACAAATTAGAGGAAAAATATAAAATTCAGTCTGAAAAACTAGACACTAAAATTCAACAGCTTGCTGAAGCTAAATCTAAGTTAGGGACATATGGCATTAAAAATGTAAATAAAAAGTTGAAAAGAAAGAATGAAAAAATTAAAATATTGACCCAAGATTTGAAATCAAAAACAAATGAAAATGAACAATTATGGGAAGAATTGGGTGAGAAGGAAGGCATAATTTTGAATGAAGATGTATTAAGAGAGGATTCAGAAAAATACAAAAATGAAATAGATGATTTGTGGGAACATTTATTTGAAAAAGAAGCTGAAAAGCATACACTTTCAGAACAGCAGCAAATATTAAATAAACAGAAAGTTGCTTTACAAAAAAGAGTGTCATTATTAAATAAAAAGTTTGAGAAAACTGTTAATGAAAAAAAAATACTCAAAGAACAGCATGAAATTGAAATAGAAAATTTTGAGTATGAGAAAAAAGATTTAAATGAGCAGATAAAGGGTCTAGAGAAGGTGAATGCATTTTTAGAGGGTGACACAATTTCTACTTTTGAAAATGGTAAATATACAAATGAGGTTAGAGAATGCTGTATGCAGCTAGTAACAGAGGGAAATGTTAGTTTAAATAAACTACCTATTGTTATAACCTCTGTATTAAAAAATCTAACAGGGAAATTACCAGAAAGGCTACCAAGCAAGAGCCTAATAAGTAGTAGACTTATGGTGGAAGCTAAAATTGTAGCATGTAAACAGGCTTGTGAAGCCATGCTTACCAATTATAAGCCTACAGAGTCAAGAGGTAATGTTCTGCATCAAGATGCAACAACAAAATACCATGACCATTATGAAGGCATGCAGGTCACACTTAAAGATGGCTCAAATCTATCACTGGGTTTAAGTAAAGTAGGCGGTGGTGATGCTGCTACATACACAAAATGTTTTAATAATATTATAGATGACCTTGCTAGGTCTTACTCAAACCCAGATGAAGATAGCACTAAAGTTAAGGCCAAGCTTATCACCTCTATTAAATGTTTCCTAAGTGACCAATGTGCCACTAATAATGTTTTTAATGAAAATATAGAAAAAATTAGGAAAGATCTTTTACCAACGGTAATTGATAATTTTGAAAATTTGACTGAAAATGAAAAGTCTGATATTACAAAAATGGGTAGATTTGCATGTAGGTTGCATCTTCTGGCAAATTTTGGAACAGCAGCTGACAAAGCCCTGAAATTATTTGAAGATTCTGTCACTGATAGCAGAAACCCATTTTCTTTTGAAAGTGATGAAAGTGGTACGTTTCGCTTAGCTAGAACAGCAGCAAAGGCACTTACAAAAAGAGGGTCAGACAAGTCAGGAATAGGGGCATTCTGGGAAGTTTTTCTTAAGGGGCGAGACATTAAAAACCATTTGGTAACATTTCATGGGCATAGAATAAATATTGCATTTCATGACTGTGCTGCTGTATACTTTCACAGAAAGGATATTTTAGAGTTACTACAGGATTATCCTGAACCAAATGGTTTGTTAAAGTCTGTCCTTTTTGATATAAAAGCCAAAGTTTTTATTGCTGGTGCTAGAGCTATGGGCATGTTGGATAAATTGGTAACTGCTCCTTTTTGGAAGATATTAGAACAAGAAGGTTCTATCTTAGATATCAATAATCATTTACTTCAAATGAAACTTTGTCTGAGTCAGTGGGCAGCTGATGGTTCTGAACCTTTTTCTGGGGCATTAATGTATGATGTCAGCTTGTTGGACAAGGATGACCTATACAATGAACTTTTTAAAGAAACAAATGACCCCCAGCTAGACTCTTTTACCCAAATTGCTCTTGAATTATTATGTGCACAGCTGCAAATCATACTAGAAAGGCAGGCAGCAAGTCAGTTACCTGGAGGTTCATATTGGGAACCATCAAAAAACATTAAAGAAATGTCAAAAAATGTCCCTAAAACAAATGCCATCAGTGAACGGGATATGGCTATCCTTGATAATTTATTAAAGGCCAAGCCTGCAGCCAAATCCTCCACTCTAGAAACTGTGCTTATGTGGACAAGAAACAAACCCTCTAAATGGCTATGTAATTTGCCTGTTAGTGAAAGGCATGCTGCTCTTGAAAGTGCCCAGAAACTTGCTCCTCAATACATTCAAATTATTCAAAATAGACAAAAAGAGGTTGAAACACAAATTGCAAATAAACTTGCAGAAAAAAAAGCAAAGCAAGAAAAATCAGAGCAAACTAAAATGACAAATAAGTTGTCTGTTAGTCGAGAAATTATTAAATTTGGTGGTGTCTGGGATAAATCTCAAATGGAAGAAAAAATCAATGAATTAGAAGCAAAAAAATTGAGAGAGGCACTATTGGTACAAATAAAATTTCACAAAGTGGTTTTACTTTCAAAAGGTTCAAAAGAGCTCTTTCAGGAAACATACAATAAGAAAAAATATTCAAATTTAGAATTACAAGATAACCTAACAAAAATTTTAGAGTTGAATGATTTAAATGATGATGAGCAAGATTCTGTGTCTAGTGAATGTGCTATGTCGTATAAATCTGAAGATCAGATTCAAGAGTCTCTGCAATCAAAAAAGAATCTTTTGTTCTCTAAATTATCAGGTGAAAGATTGTCTAGACAAATAAAACAACAAAAAGAGTCTTTGCCTTATTATGTAGAAAATCCAAAAGATCTGGTTGGGAAAAAAATTTCACAAAAATGTAGTGAAAATAACACTATACAGTGGTTTGATGCCAAAGTTATCAGCATAAAAAAGTTGAAAGCAGATACAGTCAAAACTGAATACAATATTCGATATGACGACTGTCCAGATGATGTTTGGTTTTTTCCTCTCCTAATGGATTTAAAAAAAGGCGACCTTCTCATTAAAAGTTGATTTTGTTTTCTGTCTGTTTCTGACTCTTGGAGACTTTTTGCTTCACATTTTGACTGTGAAATTTAGAACAAATTATTATTATGTTTTTTTTTTAGCTATTTGCATAACCTGTTACATATATGTTATTTCTTCAGTTCATGTCAATGAAATTAATCAAAATGCACAAAACTAATATATCACTTTCTATGTATTGACTTCTGTATGGTTTTATTGCTATGGTGCTGCTTTAAATAATTTGTTTACTTGTTTGTATATTAGATAAACAATAAAGAAAGAATTGGAATTCTAGAAGGATGGATCTAGATAATTTGAACTTTGTAAATCTTTTTTGTTAATTTTCATCAAAAAAAAATAAAAAAAGGGGGGGGCGTAACTTCCAGAACCCCCATTTTGTAATTTGCCAATTGTCTGTCAGTTTACACATCTGGGTATTTATGGTTTTATTTAACTCAGTGCACTTTGCTTTCTAGGTTCAGATTCTTTTCTTAAAAAAGCACACGTCTGGTAAATTTGATGTGTTACCTGTACAATTTACCTGTAATTTACCTGTTTACCTGTAATTTACCTGTTTACCTGTAATTTACCTGTTTACCTGTAAATAAACCTATAAGGCCTAGTTACTATAGATCAGATTAGAGTTGATGTATAATATGAATTTATTTTTGTTATCATAATATATTTAGCTTTTATAACCCTTTTCACTAACATGACTTATCTACCTGTTAATTAATTACCTTTTACCTGTATGCAATAACCTTTTACCTGAAAATGTGTTTTTCATCTAACATAATTCAAATATATGTTTCTTTTCTGAACTAATATATAATATATCTAGATAATATTGATTGTCTTTGTAATATATTCTAATTCTGCAATGTTTATTAATGAATAACACCTGTCTTACCTGTAATAATTTACCTGTGTGTGTATGAAATACCTGCTTTTAATGTTTCTTATATTGGTTTTAGAAAATAAAATTAGTTATTGATCATAAACCATCTTAGTTGTTTATTAAAATGATGCCAAGAAACCACATTTGTGCTTTCTGTTCATTTAATTTGGATATTTTCACCTTATTTTCACCTGATTTTGCACCTGTGTCTCTAAGGTAATATACTTTTGACATCTGGGTTGAAACCCCATTCTCAAACTTTGCATCTCAACATACAACTAGCAGAAAAAATTTTGAAAATCAAACAAAAAATGAAGAAGTTTCATATTGACGAACATTGAATTTTCCTTCTTAATTATCTTGGTGCCATTTTATTATCTTGATTATAATTATGATTAATAATAGAAATATCATATGCAACCAAACTGAATTCCATTAAATGGTCAAAACTTTAAACCTTCAAACATTGATTTTTCGGAGATGGGTTGTCCTACAGAAAAAAACTTGGGCTCAAAATGCTCAGGAAAGAAAGTTCTAAAAGATTATGAGATAATATAATCAAACAGAATTTGGTACAAAAAAAGCCTGAACACCCTACCATTTAAAACTAGCATTGAAAATTGCTCATATCAGCTTTTTCAAAATGACATGCCCATTCATGTACTTCTTGTAAATTCAAACTCATAGCATCATTTTGGAGGAAGATGAAGAGCAATTATTCATTATATCTGAAGTTTTTATACTACTGAAGTTTGAAAAGTTTGTACAAAAATGCCTACTGAAAAAGTCATTAACCTTAAAGAAGAGCCATTTCTGTCATTTTTATTACTCTTGTAATGTACACAATTAGAATTGAAAAATTTAATTATTTGGTAAATTGCAAACAACAGATTATTTTCCCCAAAACAATCATTTTCAACATCAGATCATGACTATAACATACAATGGTAAGAGTTGAAAGAAAGGTTTCCTTGCCTCAATTTGGAATGTGAGATATTACTAAAATCTCAATCTTTCTTTTGAGGTATTGAACCTTCTTATTATATTCAAAATTAGGGCTATATAAATTTCAAATCCCTTCAACTTTCCTTTATACATTTTTAACAAAAATATTTAAACCTGGTAGATTTTATGAGTTTTAATTTTCGGCTACTTTAATATATATCTTACAAATGTCTTTAATATGTGAATAATATATTTAACAAATTTTTCTTCAGATTCAAAATGAACCAGTTGATCAGTTAAATACAGATGATGAAGTGTTAACAGCAATGGAAGAGTCGGGAATAACATCAAGGTTATCTCCAACATCCAGATTATCCATTGCAAAGGCTTTGATAGCTCATTTTTCTCGAATAACACCAAACAAAGGAATACTTGACCAGTGTTGGAAAGAAGCAGAAGAATTAGGTCTACAGTCATTGCTTAAATATAACCCAGGTAATTTAAAAAGAATAATTCTAATATGATTTGCCTTCAATATAACAAATACTTGAATATATTATAGGTCTGTTACTGTTTTTTTTATAAACGCTTTTGATATAGATAGATACAATAATATGTATATAAAAACTATCGTTAGGGATGAAGGGTCTGTCAGATTGATTTTAATTTGCAGTTAAACTATGCAACTTACTTTGAAGGACTTTATATTAATTGAAGAAGACACAGAAATTCTTATTTTTGACCCCCAATTCCTGAACCTTAAGAGCAATTGCCCCAAAATTCAATCTCAGCCTTCCCTTTGGGTATGGTATCTTAAATTACAGTTGCAGAAGCATATACCCTTTAACCCAAGTTATTGTCTGGAAACAAGAAAAAGGCTTGTTTTTGGTAACTTTGTGGTCCTTAAATTCCTAAACGCTTTCTGCAATTACTCCCAAACTTAATCCCAGCCTTCCCTTTGTGATATAGAACCTTGTGGTACAATTTCAGAAAGATCCATACACTTACACACACGTTGTTTGGAAACTAGAAAAATGCTTATTTTGACCCCTTTTGGACCCCAAATTCTAAAGTGTTGTGACCAAAACCTTAAAATATATTCAAACCTTCTACAATTTCAGAGCTATTCAAATACTCATACACAAGTTATTGTCATGAAACTAGATAAAAACTTGTTTTGGGCCCCAAAACTCAATTCAGACCTTCCTTTTGTAGTTTCAAATCTTGTATTGAAATTTAATAGAGATCCATTCACATAAACTGAAGTTATTGTCCTGAAAACCAAGTGTCTTTGGACGACGTGATATCAAAATACTTAGCCGTTGTATAAAACCTAGAAACGAGAAACACGAAAGAGATCCACAAACAACACCACTAATCATCAGGATCCTGACTTAGGACAAGTGCAAACAAATACATTGGGTTTTCATTTTTAAATAGGTACCGACCTTCATCCTTTACTGAAACCAGAGTGTAACATCACAACATGTTTTTTTTATACCACTGCTACAGCCTTTTTAAATATAACACTTGTATTACAATTGCTATTTAAAAAATAAACTATATTTCAGGAACAATCAGAAGAATCTTATGCAAATGCTGTGGCAAAACACAACAACTCACTGCCGACCATCTGATTGACATGATCAAAATAAAAAAGTTTTGGTGACAGTTGTCTGAGGATATTGCTCAACAATTTGAAAGTTTTGTTTTTGATTGCCAAGGTAATATAAAGCTTTTAATTTTAATTGACAGTTATACATGTATTTACATATAAATCAGGGGTTTATACAAAAACTGAAGATAAAAGAGATGATTTTTTTCCTATAGTCATGATCATCATTTTTTAGATGGTGACTTTCCCCTGTAACCATCTAATGGAGTTAAGTCTTTAACCTGAAGCGGGATGTACCGTCGTAAGAACAGCTGGACAGATGCACATGTTTTTTTTTTATAATCAAAGTACCTAACGATAGTTGTGGCTAAATTAAACCCTCAGAAGTTCAATTTACCAAGTAGTTTAAACAAAACTTAAAATAGAGAGGGGGAGTGGGAGGTACAATTCTCATCTTAAACTGATGAACATTATTGTTTTAGTTTAGAGCTAAAATTGTATAATATAATAATCAAGATATAAATCTTAAAAAATTATTCAGGTTTTGGTCAAAAGAAGAGAATGAGTTCATAGAAAATGTTGACGACAGATGACTGATGCCATTAGTGATTCCAAGATGGATGAAAATAAAAAAATCATCAAACAATAATATGTCCATAGTACACTCACTTTATCATTACCTTATCATTTTCTATGTTCAGTCAACCATGAAATTGGCATAATAACAGTAATTTGGAATTAAAACTTGAAAGATCATATCAATGAGAACATGTGTAGTAAGTTTCAAGTTGTTTGGACTTCCAACTTCATAAAAAACTATAAACTCGACCAAAAGCTTTAAACTGCAGCAGAACAAAAGAAAATGAAACATGAGGACGCACAGATCAGAAAACAAAACTCTATGGTCATAGCTAAAGCATAAAAATCATCCCATCATTATTAAACAGATCCACATGTACACTTTAGTGAAATATAAATTGAACCATTTTATAACATGAAATAAGAAATACGTTCCCTCATTAAATCTTGTTTAATACAACGAACATATATGTACAAATGTACATGTACACAGTATGCATGTTGCTTCGTGTCCATACATCTTGAAAATTCAAATAAACACTAAAAGGTTTGAAATTTTAACATGGCTAAAAGAAGATGTGGGTTTCCTATTACCATGATTACATTTTTGAAAAATAGTAGGGTAGGTTAGGTTGGTAGGGATTTTTTTTATTTTACCATTTTTTAAAGTTGATATTGAGTTTATTGAGTGCTTATAGAATAATGACTCAAAACAATTTAGATAGGGCTTTTGTATGAGCTTAAGAAACTGAACTAAAAGTGAGGCTCTGCCACTGTACTTATATTGTGTTTATCCTGTAAATACTCCCAACGCTTAAAAATAAATCGTTGTCTCCTATTTCTCAAAAGAAATCAACTGTAGAAATCAACTGTAACAAAAACCGTGAAGAGAATCGGAAAACAAAAACATATTTGTATACCTGTTATTTGTAACAATTAAACAATATATACAATAGGTAGGACCAGTTATATCATTAGAGGCCCACGGGTATGATAGTGGGGGAAATTTGGACTGCCACTGGAAAATGAGTAGAATAGAATAGAAACAGAAAGTTTGCCTTGCAAAAGGCCACCCCTTAAAGAATTGCTGCAAGGGTACTTAACATGCAAAGAGCATCCATCAAATTTACCATCCCCATTTTGTTCAGACACCCTGCAAATGATACACATGTACATTCTATTGTTGGTGTGTACATGTAGTTTGAACTCACAAATCTTGTTTTTGTTTAATGTTTTCTTAACTACAATTCATTTTTTATACTAGGTCTAATTGAGACAAACTCTATCTGTAAATTGACATTTGTCCATCTGGAAAAGCCAGGCCAGCCTATCATGAAGCAACTTAATGACAGCTACAGCAATTATGTTAAGTGGGTGCAACGCAACATCAGTTCTTAGAGAGTTTGATCACCTCAATGTCCAGATGTTTTCTATGAGGACTTATAACAGACTACAGTCTTTATATATTTCACCAGCAGCTACCATGACCTGGGATTCCATACAGTCCAGTTTGCTACAGAAATTGAGAGGGTCTGATGTTATATTAGGAGGTGATGCAAGGCATGATTCCCCCGGTTATTCTGCCAAGTATTGGTCGTACACCCTAATGGACCTACAGACAAAGAAAATCCTTGACTTCCAATTGATACAGGTAAAAATAGGCTTTAATATCTTTAAAATATGTACATAAATAAAAATTAACAGACATCTTGTAAAATCAAGAAGATGTGGATTAATTGCCAATGAGACAACTCTAAAGCTGAGAAAAAAACTCCTTGGTTGATTGTTAATCTCCCTTAACCGTATTCCGATAATCATGTTGATGTATCTTGCATGACAAATATATTTTGTACGTGACACAGGTAAAAAATTAATTTGTCGACGATGGTATGAGGTACACAATTCGTCAACTGACTATTAACAACGTTTGAAAAAATGAAATTGGAGCCCCCGTCGGTAATATATACTGTAGTTACCCAACTGTATGATGATGGTACACTGAGTGAATAAATAAACTCATCACAGATACCAGGTCTAAATTTTGTATACACGCCAGACGCACGTTTTTTTCTCCAAAACGCTCGAATCCCAAAAAGTTAAAAAGGCCACATAAAGTAAGAAGTTGAAGAGCATTGGGGACCCACATGTACTTTAAATCATGTTGGATATACAACCGAGATTTTCAAATAAGTTAACATCATTTTAAGCATTTAACCCTATACCGAATGATTTAAGGGTGGAAGCCAATACTTTTTCAAAATTTTAAGAAAATCAAACGAGCCAAATTAATTTTACTGAAAGTTTTGGGTAACACATTAAATGACTAACTAATAACATAAAAAACACAAACAGAATTAAAAAAAAATGTTTTTTTGTTGTTTTTTTTTAATTATTGCACGTCTTTTAACCTCATTCCTAGATTTTACTGTATATTTTTGTAATTTCATTTGTTTATATTTACATTTTTCAGCTATAGAGAGAAAAGAGGAGTGAAAACCAGGCGAGAGGAGAAAATATGAAAATAAACACCAGGAAAAAATGTAAAATAAATGCACTTCAAAAATCAAAAAGCAGTATCGTGAAAAATTTACCGAAATTTGCCACTAAATTAATTACAAAAAGAACAAATATATGAGCCAGGGGACACCCCGTCCTTATAAGAAGGAATGGGAGTACAGTTATCTAACTGTGGCTATGGATATATGATGAAACGTTTCTATGAAGACCTCCCAATCACATCTGCACCACCATACAGCTATAGGAGGAGGCTGCCTACAATGCATGAGGTTACACCAGAACCGGAAGTTATTCTGCTGACACAAGAGAAGGATACTTTCAACTTTGAAGTCGGTAGCGGCAGAAAATTGGCAAGAGAGCAAAAGGAAATGTTTGAGCAAATGCAGATAAATTTTACACCAGCAGATGTGAATGTGTAAATAGTAATTATCCACATTTTACGTTATCAATATAAATAGAATAAGAAATTTGAAGGGAAAGACGGCCCTTGTTTTGATTTCATTTCTTCCTTTTTTTTTGGGGGGGGGGGGAGGGGGGTATCTTTTGATAGTTTTCATATAAAGAATGAAAAAAGGAACAGCTAGAACATGTAGAAAGGTTGACAATATTGAAATCAATTGTTGTTTAATGTATTTTCCTTTTTTTAGTTTAGGATTCAATTTAGACCAATGGAAGAGATCTGTATCAACTTCATCTTTTATATGAACTTTGGTTTTCAAATACCTTGGCTACGAGCATCACTGAAGAAACAAGTATTGTCGAAATGCGCATCTGGTGCATGAAAATTGGTACCGTTGATGTTATTACTAAACATTCAGTTAAAGTTGATAGTTAATTATCTAAAATTCAACTTCAATATTTTTAAAATCTTATTAGTGTACGACTGAAATGCAGGCTAGGGCTTTAAAAAAAAAAACGCAAGCTGATCCGGTAAACCCTTGATAAACTGAGAGGGAATTTCATGGTCCTGTATTACCTCAGGGTCATCGGTGGTGCTCCACTGATGGGGAGGCAGATCCGGAAGACGAGAGAGCCTCGTTTCGGATCTACCGACAGTCGAAACCTAGAGCCAGAAGCCAAAGCCAGCACGCTGATTCTAGCCGATTACAATCCGGAAAGTACAAAAATATTAATGAAAAAAAAGAAATATTGTCACTTTTAATCATTATTGACATGATGCTAACTCTAGACTTATACAGCTCTTCTTTTGTACATTCTCGGGGACAAAAAGAATCATTTAAACAATATTGTATAATTTACTAGCAGGATTAAAATTTCTTTTTTTTTGGCAAGTTACTACAAATTGTAAACCTATATTTTTACGTATATTTTTAAAAATCATTTCTGTGAGAAAAAAACCAAACAAATATATAGTTATTTCATGAATATTAATAGATTAAAAAAAGTTTTATCATAATTAATATAAATATATATGTAATTGTCCCCCAAAATATATTTTAAATGCTTTGTTTTTCTATTTCAGACTTATATTTGTGTTACCTGTAAAAATGAATTTAAGACCAGATCAGGTCAACGCATAAGAGATTTGTTCACATAGAAAACTAAATAGGGTGTGGAGTATGCACACAAAGACATACACGTTAAGAGATTCCCTGCGACGACGGTTCATCAGGTATATGGTACAAAATCTTTAAGTAGTATCAAACATGAGTCGATTTACATTATTGTAATTCGTGTCATACAAATGTACCAGTGAAATGCAATTACATCATTTAATTATTCCATACAAATGCAGAATAAGATTTCTAATTTTATTATCGACAATGTTAATGAGCGATATCGTTCTGAGTGCATCTGATATATCTGCACCTATCTTTATCAACTGGTAATTCAAGTTCAATCATTTATTAAATTTCAATAATGGTTTAAATTTTATTCAGTTGTTCAACTATGGATTTTACATTATTGTACAGAAACGAAAATACGTGATATACTATGTCATAAGTAAAAAAAAGTAGGGATCTGTGGACAATTTCATTGTTTTTGTTATAGGAAGACAGTCAGATGACAGACCGGAGAGTAGGAAAATTTCCATGTGATACATGCAAAAGAGTGCACCACAGAAATGAAGACTTGCAAATACATCATTCCAGAAACCATCCGGTATTATTATGTACCTAACATCACTTGATGACATACAGTTTAATACAGTTGACAACAAAAACCCGATACTTTAGGCAACACAGAATATGGCACTACATTTAAACATTTCAAAATCGTATGTAACGGCGTGTTGTTGAACATTTGTTTTCGCACTTGTTTACTAGAAATATTAATTGATTACCAATACAATAAATTTTAAGATAATATCTTATATTTCATTGGCAATTAAATACAGGCTGGGCCACCATCACTAACTTCAGGTGCAGTTAAAGTATCAGATTTCCAAGACATGCTAGTCATTGACAACAAGCTAGACCCAATTTAAATGGAGCCAATCCGTTTTGAGGAAGATTTTTGCTCGATTTATGATAGTGTTGAACAAATTAAAGTCCAAATGATCAAGATGTATGACAAAATCACACTATGCATTCTTTTTTATTTTTTGTCAAAGAACACATCTCTCCTCCCCTTATAAAAGAAAGGATATATTAAATAGTAGCAACAGGAGAGAAATTACTAGTAATTCCGGTTCTTCATTTTACAGGTTTCATTAAAAGACAGAGGAAATAGGTAGAGGTAGATGAGTATGAAATATTGAACAGATATGTGATAGGACACTTTTTTTCTTGTGTTTTTGTTTATTTTAGTATATAGTATATAGAAAGCTCATCCATAGAAGAATGCGTAATTAGCTAAGACAGCACATTTAAGCATGCACAGTTCTATTTTTACATTAAAAAAAGCTTTAAAATTAATTATGGTATGTTAAAAGTGTGCCTTTTTGTGCTTCTTCGTTGCATTTGTTGTTTTTGTAGTGATATTAAGATGATGACAAAATAATGACTGCTGTACCCCTAGTTGACATTTTTACTCTTTGCGTATGTTTATTCTGTTCATGCATCGTTGACAATGTAATGGAATTTGACTGTCATACAAGTGAGAGGTTTAGCTAGCTATAAAACCAGGTTCAATCCATAAATTTCTTCATTAGAAAATGCCTGTACCAAGTCAGAAATATGACAGTTGTTATCCATTTGTTTGATGTGTTTAAACTTTTGATTTTCCTTTTTGAATATTCCTCGGAGTTCAGTATTTTAGAGTTTATACTTTTTAATATACAAAAGGGTAAAATAAAAACTTACTTTACATTTTCAAGTTGGTACATGATTAAACTATTTTAACATATACAGTGTTATTTCAATCAGCGAGGCCAACTGTTATACTTCAATCTTTGTGCATGTTTGAAAATTCCTTCTGCTGATAAGAAAGTGCAAAGTGACGCATCACTCATTATTTATGACTTAACGAGAAAATACATATCGCTCTTTTATAAATGTAGTTATTGCACCGATTAAGAAATTGTTGTGAAGACAACAAAGGATAATGAATAGTACTTAATTAGATTCATGGTTCGATTTAACTCTAACGACCACGTGCGCTGCCTGTAAGAAATTAACCCTTATATTGAAGTCCACGTGACACAGGGAGATTGAAAATTAAATAGTTTTGTTGTTGTTATTATTGAACATAGGAGTTAAATAGATATAGGAAGATGTGGTGTGAGTGTTAATAAGACAACTCTCCAACCAAATAACAATCTTAAAATAAGTAAACCGTTATAAGTCAATGAACAGTCTTCAACACGGAGCCAAGCCTTGGCTCACACCAAACAACAAGCTAGAAAGGGCCCCAAAATTACTAGTGTAAAACCATTCAAACGGGAAAATCAACAGTTAAAAAAACGAGAAACACGTATATATTACATAAACACTCTACAACTACTGTACATCAGATTCCTGGCTTAGAACAGGTGCAAACATTTACAGCGGGATTAAACGTTTTAATGGATTCAAACCCTCTCCCTTTTTCTAAAACAATATCATAACAATAATACATAGAAAAAAACACGATAACATATCAATAGACCTCTTTCGAGTTCATCCGTCACCGAAAAAAACTCGTCAATTATACGCGCCTTTATCACCGTCATTTGTGCGTTTAGGGGCGTCGTCACTTCCTTCCAATGTTGAGCGAGTGGTTGGAAAACTATAATTCTATATTGTACGAATTATTCGGCAAATTGAATCTCAAAATTGACAATCAACACTGCTGGCATTTGGGAATTGTCAGTAAGTACCTACAGAGCAACCATCATTTCTAGTTTATCCTGCACAAAGACGATCACCAAGACGCTTGATGAACGTAAATAGTGCAGGGATACAGGCGATCCCCTCTATCTGGTAAATGACGTCATAAAGGCGTGCATAATTGACGAGTTTGTGCCGGTGACGGATGAACTCGAAAGTGGTCTATTGACAGATTCAACTCGGTCAAAAACGTAAATTATTAAAAATTGTAAATAAAGCCCATCTTTACACAGGTAATTTGAAAATAGCTTTGTCGTTGTTATTCTTTCTTTCTTTTCTTCGTATGAGCTTCCTATTATAAGGAACACCCCTTAACGGGTAATATTAAAATATCAAAGTATTTAAAAAGGGGGAAGAAACAAGGATAAAATATATTACATCAAGGTAAAATCCAGAGGTGTTGCACTATACATAGACAGTGATTTGCAGAATTATTATTGAACAATGGAATATAAGCCCACGTGACACAGGTAGATTGAAAATGATTTTGACGTTGTAGGTGTAACAGTAATGTCGGGTGGCTTTACGTCACCAAATCTTGCGTTATGATAATGCCATTAGACTAACGACAGACAACCCCAATGGTGACTGGGGTTTAGAAATATGGTCACTTGGTCTTTTCCCGACCGGCAGCAAACACTTGCCGAAATGGGGCGTCCGTTTGGCTGTGCGGGATGTATCAAGTTCGCAGTCACGTCCTTTCATAATAAATACTTATTTGGTGTCAGCTGTTCAACTTTTTTGTCTACTTCGTCTGTTTTGGGAAAATAACATTTTCCGGAAAAGGATATTTTCGGAAGACTGAAACATATTTAAGCTATACTCCAAAACCCCCATATTTACACCTGTTTGCAGCTTTGTTCTTAATAATGAAAAGACACTCCACAAGTTCTTTATCATGTTTGTAAATTTCCATCAATTTTAATGGGCTCTGATCAGTCTAGTCTTCTTCGTTCTCTGTGTTTTTATTAATCTGTCTGTATTTGCTGAAAGACCCAGGTGTGAGTTTTTTATAGGCCATAGCCTCTACTATGTCCTTCCGAAGCTTTACTCCAAACCTGTCTTCTTCGTTCCCCGAGCTGCAGCTACTTCGACGGTCTCCTTCTCCTTCTATCAATTATCATTGTTGTTGTTTGTCCTGAAATTAACCCAAACATTAAAACTATTGTAACATGTGTAATGATAACTTAAGTTACCTGCTATGTTTTGCATGATTATTTTTAATGTTTCTACCCTCAGGGATTTTACATGTTTTATACATCATGAAAACATAGTACACATCTTTTTGACAAACAGTGCATTTCTATTTCAAGTTGCTCATTTTTAAGTTGCATGAATTTGATTATTTATAAAATCTTGGATCTTAGAAAAAAAACACCAAACTAACATTATTTTCCGTTTAAAAAAAAACCTTTTACTTATTAAAGTCCAAAGTATTGAATGAGAAATGTACACTGAAAATTATTTTTAGTGGTGCAATCCTTTTTTCAAATATTTATATTTATTACACATTTTACAGAAGACATACCTAATAGAAATGTCTAAAACCCGTATTCTGAGTCTGTCAACGTTTTTCAACTTGACAATTGTATGCCGGATAACAAGTGTAAAGATTACAGACAATACTACTGCCAGTATTGGGAAGATGACTATTAGAGCTGGCAGGACAATCCCATCCATGCCTCAGCTATTAAAAAAAGAAACGTGCATAATATCAGCCGTGTATTTATTTTGCATTTTTTATAGTATGCTCATTAGTTCACACAAGACACACACTAAATATAAAAAGGGGGAAGACATGCTTGCATATTTTATTACATTGGTCATGTTAATTTTCGTTTGATACCAAATTTCAAGGGTACAGGAACACCATGTATTTTAAAGTTCAACAAATTACAAACTTTCTATAAGAATAAGTGCAGACTTTAAAAAAAACACCAAATATTCATGAATATTCAAGTTTTATTAAACCTTGAAAATTGATGCCCATGAAAAAAAGTGATCTTCAGTAATCATTTTATCTGAATATACTCAACAAGCACAATGTAAACTTTTCAATTCGACAAAAGTAATGCACCTGATCCACAAACCATGCCTTTTTTGGGGAGACACATACTATTCATTGATATTTTGATTTGTTTACAATACTTGTTCCCAGATATGATCTTTAGGTTTTATCTCATTGAGAAATAACTTGGGAATGTAAACCGTATGTATACACACAGTCATAGGGTCATTTTAATTCTGATGGTCACCAAAAGTGAAGGGAGGGGTAGTACAGAATTGAAGTAACGTTTAAACTCGAGAAGTTTGAACCATTTTGATACTGAATATATGCAGAACAGTCCCGTGTTGACCTTAGAATAAAATAGTACTGCATAGTTTTTGACATTAAGGGAGTTCCTACGGGAAATTTCAAGGGTTATACCTCTAATTATAGAAATCTCAACAACAATGCTTTTTACCATATTAAGTACTGAATACAGATCAGGTTGAACATGGGTTGCATGATGACTTTGACTGTTCTAGAATTATGCCTCATTATAAAAATCTGTGCAATCAGGTACATTACATGTATCCCATTCTCCATTTATCATGTTTACTAAGTATTATCTTTCACAAGCATATGCATGCAGACAAGAACCAATAATTATCAATCTACACCCATACATGACAGGAGTAATAAGTGGTGCATCGCATGCATTCAAATAATATGATAATATACTTCATCAGCATATTCAGCAAGACCACTTTTTATGACATCTCTTATCTAAGCTAAAAAGGACAAATACCTTAGTCTTTTTTCCAGCTTTAACTTTCTTAAAGCATATTGCAAAGTAATCATGTGTTTCTCCTTCTGGTAAAATTTCCACACAATAACTTATCTCTTTTGCAATTTAAGAAACAATTCCTTCATGGCATGCTCTATGCTCATTTTAACATGGGTAGGCATTATATTTGTCGGTATTTTACACTGAGCGGTAGCGAGGTGAAAAATGTGGTCAAAAATAATGCCTACCCATGTTAAATTGAGCATGGAGCATGACACGAAGGAATTATTTCGATTCTAATAGGACAAATACAGTATTTGTATAGGTCGAAGCGTATGAAAATACCGTAAAAATGTTAAGCTGTTCCCGTTTCCTCGTCGACGAGTCTGTACATAACACTTCATATAAGTTTAAAAAATACGAGCAGGATAAATATATGTTGTTCGATATAACATATATTGTAAAAGTTTATGTAAGCTACTTGAATGTATATATTTTATAGGATAACGGAGGAAATAACTTAATACAAACAGTAAATCTGTTCGCATTTGTCAAATATATTTTGTGCTCATTAGAACAAGGCTTTGTTTACAATGCGTAATACGGACGTCATACTAGAATTGGGATTTTGTTTGATTGATGTCTTCAAATTTGTCTCTCTCTTGTGGGAAACATGAATTTGGTAGCTCATATTAGGAATATGTATGTCGTCATTTAAGTACTGTGTCTTTTGAGGGAACACTCTTTTTTCTGATGCTCTTTCTATTAAATTAACTAAGACATAATCCAAAATATGTGTATCTATAGCAAAATGTTCATCTTTATGTTCCCAAAGGTAGTTTTTCTCCCTAATAATCAATCTAAATGCATATATTGCTGGATCTATGTCAAGACCCCTTAAAGATGTATCTGCTGGCAAATTACCTTACAGTGAATACCGGTTGACTTTTAAAGTCTGTAGTACAGATAACTCGGTTCTGTTGGTAGGACAATAATGTATTTAATTAACCTTCTTTTTCTTTTCTTTGTCAATCAAGAAATATAGAAAACAACAAAACCAGAAATGACATCAATACCCGTTTCTCCCTCAACATGGAAGAAAATGCCATTGAAATAGCTGAAAACTTGAATACTTTATTTTGTCGCCATGGAGTACCACTGGAAATGATTAGCGATAAAGATGGGTGAATTTAATTCCAAGTTATTTGGTGTTATTTTTGACATGTATGGATACAAACTTAATAAAAAAAACTTATAAACAACAGGCAAATGGCAAACGTGAAATCTATTATCAGACTCTTCAAAACATGTTGAACAAAATCGTTAAGGAGGAAACTAATCTTTGTCTAAGTATTGATATCTGTGGACATTTTTTCTTTACCAAATTTGAAATCAGAAAAAAATTAAGGATCTTTTTTCAGATGCTTTCATGGGCTCTTCCCGAGAGAAATGATACGTTGTTCATAAAATAACAAAAATATTAAATAGTGATGCAATTGTTAATCCACAGATTACATCAAAAATATTTTATGATAATAAGCTCTTTGTTTGAGGGTTGAAAAAATACGTCCGCTTTTTCGGCCATAATCCTTCTGGCAATTCTTAAATTATACTTAGAATTCATTCAGTACACTGCGATTGGTTGATCGAAGTCGGGTCCCTCCATCAAATATTGCGTGGCACCTTTTGGTCATAAAAAAAATCCAAGGGATCGAAGTTTTCTTCTCCCCCTTTTTTTTACTAGGTTGTCCAGGCAAATGCAGTAACATCGTCTCAAATGATATGTCCCCTAGCAAAGGACTTAATCCTGAGGTATTAACAGAGACACAACCTTTCTTTTTCCTGCTTGGTGTGCAATCTTTAATTCACATAATAATTTTTGCTCAATAGGGTCCGCCACCTTTTCCACTGAATCTTGAGAAAACTAAACCCCTTTTTCAGCATCATCCCATTCTGATAGAAAAAGCCTAGCAGGTTCCCCTCCTCTTTGGGTATTAAATATTGTTAATCTGCATACAAGTAAATCTCTAATCTCATCATATTCATTAGAAGTTATAAATTGGAATTTGGTTTTCATTTCTTTGATTTTATTTTCCAGCCATTCTTTTAACATCTTACATCATCCTCACCTGGAAGGCGATCTGGTATCCTCAATTCTTTCTGTCTTGGTACAGTTATTTTATATTCTGCATCCCAAAATATATCTTGCCAGCAAAATTCCAATAGATCTCCGAAGCGCTTAATCTCATGAACTTCATCTTTTTTTTGGATGAGAAATTCTCCAATGAGATATTGATAACTCTTTTTGTTAACTCTCTTCAATTCAAATAGATTTTCGTGTAATAAAGATAATATTAAAGATTTTTCCAGTAGTTTGTTTTATCAAGTCTTTCGAAGATCGAACTTATCTGGCATATTGCAAACAATCATAAGTTTTGTCAATGTTTAATTTTTCCAAATTTTGTACTAAAATTGTTGCTTATTGTCTGCTTGAGGTTTTTCTCACATATAAATGTTGCCGTCGTATACGGTCGTTGATACGTGATATTACTTTTCAAGTTTTAATAACGGGCTATTATGCGTAGTTGTATAATTTTATTTAGAGAGTTTGTTATTTGTAGTGCCACATTTTTCAAAGATTTAATGTGAGCGAACTTCTAAATTTTCAGGTTAAAAGGTTGTATATGACTAAGGGCAGCAGTAGTATACCGCTGTTCAAAACTCGTAAATCTGGGTATTTCTACTCACTTTGACCTTAATGTTCCATACCAATGGGGCCTTGGTAAAATGTATGAACATATAATTATGATGTCAGATGCAAAACGCTTTATCCTCAAAATTGAACATTTGATGTTCGCTTTTAATCCACCATTTTCTACATTTGAAAATGCCTGTACCAAGTCAGGAATATGACAGTTTTTGTCCATTCGTTTTTGATGCGTTTTGTTTTTTGATTTTGCCATGTGATTATGGACTTTCCAAATTGATTTTCCTCTGAGTTCAGTATTTTTGTGATTTTACTTTTAACTCATTTGATTTCATAAATTTCAAATCATTTGCACCTAGGTGTATAAATAAATAATTAGGGGCTGGCCACTTTTTAATTTCGCTTTTAAAAGATGAATCCAGATCTTTCCATTTCATTCCTAAATTAGTTATCTATTTAACTTGTACTCCTAGCCTATCCAAATTAAGGTTGTTCCCACCAGATCGGCTAGCAGCTGTTATGCCAGCCCAATGGGGAATAGAAGATCCCATTATCCAAACAGATGACTGCAGCTCATGACCTATTAACCAAACACTATTTAAGGAGTTTGTTGAAATGTTGATTACCTGTATTATATATCTACATATAAAGAAATTGAAAATTTGAAATTATTTTCACCAAGGAATACTTATGTAACGCTCAAATGCACTTGGCGTCCACCTACCCAATTTTTAATAGCTTCAGAACTATATGTTTCCCCAGCGCCCAACTTTTACGAGTGACAGCGAAAACTCGCTGTAGTTTAAACAGATATATACAAAGTTGATTATGTTAATATTTTCTTCTGCACTTCAGATATTTAAATAAAATTCCCTCAAATTTGATTTGATTTGTTTTGCTTTACGGCTTCTTCAACGCCTAATTTTCAGGGGGTGTTTTATTACACGCATCCTGGATACCTCGAGCTGATGGTGGTGGAAGATTTGTACTTAAACAGAGTCGGATGTGACCTGCTTCAGCCATTGGTTTTTTACTGAGTCCAACAGCAAGTTCAACGTTAACCTTGGCTGATTTCCTGCATGATTTGTTGGTAGCCATGTATTATCAAATATCCAGGAATTTGTTCTTTCACAGAATAGTCGTAAAAAATTCCGGCAATATTTACAAAATCAAAACCTTTAATGACATACTTAATTTGATATGATCTTCAGAATGTTTTGTCTACTGCTTTTTTCAAATAAGTGATGAAAAGGAGTTTGTAGTACCTAACTCATGTATTCTAATGTTCAATCACTGATTATAGAGAATAATTCAAAACATAAGAAATTTAAATAAATTTAAGTATCAACACAACTAATACAAATAGACAACAACATCCTGGATTACTCACAATAATTGAATTGAAGGTAAACGGTGACAGTTTTCTTTTCCAAAATATACACCTCTCTACACATTCTGTTTTAACTGGCTGCACTCTGAACGAGGTTCTTCACTTCCAATTGCATCTACGTTGTATTGAATAAGGTATCTATCAAATCTACTTCTTTCTCCCCAAATCCCCAAGGGTGACTGGGGTATAGAAATATGGTCACTTGGTCTTCTCCCGACCGGCAGTAAAACGCTTGCCGAAGTCGGGCGTCCGTTTGGCTGTGCGGGATGTATCAAGTTCGCAGTCACGTCCGGTCAGAAGGGGGACGTTAAATCCGATGCCTCGTGTTAAGAGAGAGCCACGCTTTTTGCACGTTAAGAACCCTTGCAACAACTCTTTGAGGGGTCGTCCGTAGGTGGCCTGTTGCAAGGCAAAATTTCTGTCCCTATCCAATATACCCTCCTTTTCCGGTGGCAGTCAAAATTTCTCCGACCATCATCCCATGCCCCAGATGGTATGTATTGTATCAACCTACCTATTGTATTTATTGTGAACTTGTTCTCGTCCTATATATGCATGAAATATTTGCCACTGGACGTTGAGCAACCAACAATCAATCAATCAATCTTTCTCCCCACACCGCCCTGTCTGTCTGGAGCCCATTTCAAATAGTATGCTGCTTTGTCAGAAACCTCTAGTTCTGGTACTTCACGAGTCTTCATGATGACATCTACAAAATCAAAAGTTAAAAACAGTCAAGTTTAACTCTGTTCAACAAATTTAACTATTATTATAACTTCATGAATATGATAAAAGTATATAAATTATAAGCATCCAAACTGGTGAAACCTGTCATCAAAGTATAAACTAAATTTCTTTTCATATAGAGCAAAAAAACAATGTTATGTCTGTTTCTTTAACCCATGATCCGTCTGGTTTAAGCAGGTGCTTGTTTAACATAATACATGTTGGAACAATGCAGCTGTATCGTCCTTATATCAGATGTTGCTGTTAGTTCCTGTAATTTGAAGAAGAAAAAAATATATATTATTATGCATCGTGTGCAATGTTCTATGCTTTATTGCTATTCAAACCCCCGGTGAGGGTACAAACTACAACATAAAAAATACAATCATAAGTAAAAGGTATTTAGAAACAAAAACATTTTCCAATATTTCACATAAATACCTTTTACTTATGATTGTATTTTTTATGTTGTAGTTTAGTACCCTCTCCGGAGGTTTGAATAGCAATAAAGCATAGAACATTGCACAGTACAAAATTCATGAGGGGCCAACACCTAAATTCTCTGTTTTGTGACAAAGCGTAATGTGAACATCATTTGAACGTATCCGGTGTCATATAACTAATAACCAAACAACGGCGTTGGTAAAAATTTAACCATAGCAAAAATTAAATCCGGGGCAGCACACATCGTCTTGATTTTTCCTCGGTGACTTTTCCGACTCTAAAAGAGAAATACCTATTGGGAGCCGCATCGTGTTGTACCCGGTGCTGTGTAATCCATCTTAATCAGCATGGCACTTCTAACTACCGTACGGTTCATATCCGTACGCCTTGCCAACCTACTTGAATTTGAATTTCTAAAACGAGTTCCCGAAATTGAGAATGTATTTAGATGACATTCAAGATTAAATTTGCATGACTTTTATAACGGTATATTATAAACAGTGAACATTGCAATACAAATTTATATATAATTAAATAGATAATTAATTGTATTATTTAGCTATGTCGGTGTTCTTATAAATCAAACTGCAAACCAAATAAATAGTGTAAATTTCGTTGATTCAAACTACAATCTAATAAATGAACTGGATTATCTATATTTTGTCTTTACCATAACAATCGAACACAACAGAGAAAAATGAAATGTATAACTTCAAACGTTAAAACATTTGACTAAATCCGATGACGATAACAAATATAACATCAAACTGAATCAACGAATTTTGGAGGGAAACCATCTCCGTGTTTAATTTTTGGTGATCTCGAATTAGAGATTCGCCCTGGAATTTTGAAGGGGAAGGGGATGGGTAGCATGATTAAAAGATTCATACTGTGAGAACTCGTATGCCAATGGATGGTTATGGGCCATGTTGTGGTTACTCACACTGATTCAATCTTCACGCAGATGTCAAGTACTATTTTCTAGAATGTTAAACCGGCCTACAACAACATGATCAAGTGCACCAAGTTCTCATATTAAACCACCTGTTACATCTACACCATCATCAAAAGGAAAAGAAAGTAAGAGTGCATTGTTATATTGTATTATAGACGATATGTCAATACATATTAGAAAATTGTCTGCATCAAATGACCGATTAAAAGTGACAGCACATACATATATCAAAAAAGTTGTCAAATTAACAGTAAAATGACGAAAAAATTTTAATAAAGGTAACAAAATTATCAATATAGGTTACATCTGAATGAATATTCAATACTGAAAAATATTGCCTTTTTTAATTAAGCTGTGATTGGTTCAAGTGTACTTTTAATACAATTGTCAATACATATTACAAAATTGTTTGATCAAATAACCGATTTAAGGTAATATCAAACACAATTATCAAGAAAATTAATTTAACTGACAGAAAATGAAAAAAAAGATGTATTCTATTTCACGAACATGTCCTCTATTTTTGTATTCAAAACCTTGGAGATGTATATTCTCTTCATGGTTTCCAAATTGATTTTCCTCTGAGTTCAGTATTTTTGTGATTTTACTTTTTACATTGCTGGGAAAAAAAATAATTAAAAAAAACATAATAATCACATTTGAAGTAATGCTTAAAATACATACACTAAATATCAAACATATAAAGAATAAATAATTGAAAATCAACAGCTGCAAAATGTTTGTATTGTTCGTGTTCAATCTACGAGGAGTCTATTATGTACAGTTGAAACATGACATTTTGAGTTGACAAAATGTGATACAATGCAGATGAAGTGTCATCTTTAAATTTCCTAAGTCTGGTAAATTTTCTAAAATCTCCACAGTCAAATTGTGGACCGTTGTCTGTAAAACACACATCGCCATGATCGGGTACTAGTATACCATGCCTTGCAAACCGAACTCGTAGTATTTCTGATTACTGTTAGCGGAAGCGTATCTTCGATTTCCCAGTAGTTAGAATTGTTATCTACTTTAACTAGATAGTTCTTACTTTGAAATGTCAGTAGATCGTTTTCTCCTTTTGCAAGACAAAATTTCTGTCCCTATCCAATATACCCTCATTTTCCAGTGGCAGTCCAAATTTCCCCGACTATCATCCCAGATGGCCTCCATTGTATCAACCTACCTATTGTAGTTACTGTGAAATTGTTCTCGTCCTTAATATGCATGAAATATTTGCCGCTGGACGTTAGCAACCAACATCAATCAATCTTCAATACAGCATAGACACACCAGAATCAGTCCAGGCGTTAACGCAATTAAAAAAATGACGTCACATACGATGGCGAAAAGGCAAACGTTATGCTACATTTGAATTTATAAAATTTAGAAACAGCATGACGTCACACATGAATCCTGGTACTTTTGATAACTATGAAAAACTATAATTTAAAAGTGAGCTAGAATTAGGATTTCTTTAAGATTATATTAAAACTAAATACTGATAATTCATTAAAACAAAATGCATATTGCAATACTTATTAATAGCAATTAACTATAATATATATATATGTCCAGTTTGTTATGAATCCAACTTCAAACGTAATTAATCGTACACAATTAAATATAATTAATAAAGGCGTTGATTAATTTTTCTATCCGTAACACCTAAATATAATAAAAAGACGTCAACACATTTGACAAAATGAGAAGATGAGAATTACAAATATAACATTAAACATATAAACTAAATACATGAATTTGGGATAAACAAGTACAGAAACACGTCTTATAGTAATACGAATTCACATACAGCAAAACAGTCACAATCGGGAATAAGTCACGTTTGGTAATTAAAAGATAAGACGACATAATGACAAACCACAATCTACCATGTGGTAAAAATGTCCTTAGCTAGTTTGGTTAAAGAGACATCATATGGATCCACCAATTCGTGATGGTGTCCATAAAATTTACGAAGTGTCAATTTTAATCTGTCCTCCTCACAACTTTGTTGGAGCAGTTTCTGCGTAAGGAGCACACTCCTGCGCAGGTAGGTTAAGGTACTTTGTATCGTAAATCGTGTTAAAAACCTACTTTTGTGAAAAATTCGTTAAATGTGCACGCCTGTTGTCTCAAGTGTTACCATACAGTTGGTCATGTAAAAAGGATTCGTTACAATAAAAAAAATGGGTCATGACCTCTTTCGTCACGTGACTTCGACAAGGGTAAACTACCTTAACCAAATTGGCAAAAAGCGGGTTACTAAGCGTATCAAAACACTTTAATTTTTTTTTTAAACGAAGCCTTATTATCACCCGTTATTGAAAAGTGCTGCGCGCTTGTCAAGAAAAGTATATCTTATAAAAAAAAATACATTATCTTTTTACCGGACATGATATAACGTTAAATTACAGCTCGTTTTCGTTTCAATTTTTATTACAGTAACATATTTATAAAGCGCGCAGCAGTTTTCTTAATAATGGATTATTCAGCTTTCCAAAACAGTTTTCCTTTATAATAACTTTCCTCTCTAGTAACCCGATTTTTGTGAAAATAGAAGGGTTACTAGGGTCGCGAGATATTTATCCCCATCTATCAAGCGCAAGAAAGACGTTGTTACATAATACGGAAATTTCCGTTGAACGGCAGTTGTTGAGCATTTAAATTTTCAAGTTTTCAATGCGGGATTATTAGGAAGTTGGCAAACGTTTATATATATCTATCGGTTTAAAGACATTTATATACATGTCTGTTTGATCATAAATTATCAACTGTGCCAATAAAATTATAATTTGACGTGATTTGTGCTGCTAGTACTGCATTTTCACTTACTTCTTTGGACTAAATGCAATGTCCCTCAACTGCATGAACCTCAGATTGGTATCAGGATCCAACAGACCTGTACGAATATATTCTTTGCATGATCTATTTTAACTAGTCCTTTCTAGTTCAGATTCTATGTAATATTTACCTCTTTCATTAGTCCCAGCTTCCTAGAATTAGTATTTCAGGAGTGGTCACTTGATTCATATACATGTCCCCAAAACCAAATAGTAAAAATTAGGACTAATGATGTACAATGTAGTGCTATGCTGTTATTTTATGCAAGATCATTATTCACAGATTGTTTACCATTTATCTCTCAGTAATATTTCATTATTGAAACTTGTGTATAATATTATAATGGTCAGCATGCACACCTACGTGAGATGTGGCTACAGTTGATCATTTCTCGGAGTTCCACACCTATGAGAGTTGGACAAATCCTAGATTGTCTTTAAGAGCATCACTGAAGAGGCATATTCAGAAGAAATGTACATCTGGTTCTGTAATCTAGGCATTCTTAAATGCTTTCAACACTACATGTAGATTATAATATTATCTTATATATAGACGAAATGACGAAGACTTATTTTCAGTCACATAATGAGTGGGTAATGCAGCCAAGATTTCATGTATTCTTGCCAGTCACAAGCCTGGAAAATGCAGAGTGAACCACCAATTATATTCTGAAATATGAAGCTAGAATCTTGACTTAAGATTTTTGTGTAGCTGGATACCATCATCTTTACAGTCCCATTCATTTCGGCATTAATAATTTAAATTTTATTTGTGCATCAACAAAGTATAGGAAAGTAAAGGTCCCCTTGGCTCAATACTAAGGACACAAAGGATCCACAAAGACCCATTTGGCTTCTTAATACCCCCCCTTTTTTTCCTTCAATTGTAAAAACAAATCCAATTTCAAAGAAATTATCTTTAGATACTAATATTTGTAAATTACCATCTATTTTTAACAAATAATAAGAAAAACAAATTCAACCAATCAGAAGGGAGTACTTGCTTTTGTCTTTTATTAAATGTTTTTATTTTTTTATTTCCAATATTCCATATGTAATGAGATGATTATTCCACAACACTGAATAACTTCAGCAAGAAAACAAAAAATATTTAACCAAAAAAAGTGCACTTCCTGTCCTTGACACAGCCATGAAGAGGATTCAATGACAAAGCCCAATTGAAATTAATTTCATCTTCCTCTCACTTATTATTGCTGTTTTTTATTAGGAAAATAATGAAAAAACATGAACTGACAAGACAATTTCTTCATAAATATGAATTATTGCAATTTTGCAAAGGTTTTTATAGGGAGAAGCTCAAAGGATCTCTCTGAAATCAAAAACTTCAACAAGCATCTGGAAGAACAAGAAACAAATGCCAGTATTTCAAATACTTACTTTATTCCAAAATATTACAATGGCATTTCATTAACACAAAGATATGATAATTATTGTGCATTTGTAGATAGATGCAAAAGCTTACATATTACAACTTATGATGTATTTAAACAACAATGTAAAAGAATACAAGACTATTTAAGTGAAAATAAATACTACAAGAACAGAAATACAAATGGAGAAAAAAAAACATTTATTGAATTTTTCTCGTTGAATAAATGGTTGAAATTGTCAGATGGTGCCAAGAGAGAACATTCATTGAACAACTGTTTTGCGTGCCAAACTGTCCTCATGGAGCACTCATCCCTCTATACTTCCTTCCTCCAGTCTAGATTAATTCAGCATGCACTCAAATGGTCGAGTCATTCAGCTCCCTTACTGCGAAATGCAATACACCAACTCGAGGAAATAAGGTCGTCAAAACCGTTGTTGGTTTGATCCAACCATTGATGGAAAAAAAACTAAACGTCAATTTTAAGGAAGCTGTCGCCGCATCATTCAATTTAACACCAAGAGTATCTGCTTCAGAGAGAGAACAAAACATCACAAGAGTATTAATCAATACTAACAAACAAATAGAGGATAGTTACAAAGAAAATGACCTTGATATTGAACATTTGCTAGCATCAGGCAAATCATATCAACAGTATGATAGGTACAAAAAAATAAAATAAAAATATAAACATTATTTGTTGTCTCCCTAATGAAATGTTTATTCTTATATTTTTGAAATTCAAAGTCGCAAAAAATCAAGAAATGCCAATATCAAAATCAAATATGTATTTATGTGAACTTCAATTTAACCTCTAAACTAGAAATGAATACAGCATGCATTGTGCGTATTTAATCATTTAAAGGAAAAGAATGTCAATATTGAAAGTGAAACAAAAGAAAATCATTTGATTGACTGTTTCTATCCACAAAAAATTATTCTTAAACAGGTTAAAACAATGATAAGCATATACTTTTAATCTAGTATATGAAATTAGACACAGAAAAATTTAAATGCATGAATCCAGTATCTATTTAAATTTATATTTTAAATAAAAAAAAAGAAAAAAAAGTTTATATTTAAGTTTATATAAATTTCTTATGGCAATCCGAGGCCTCTGGGGGTCCACACCATAGTTGATTACATTGCGCCTATAGATTTAAATACATGAAACCAAGATACATATAATTGGGTCTTTGCCTTGATATTGTTAATTTTAGTCTTATTATAATTTTGATAAATATTTTACATTGTTATAAATCCAATAAGAGTTTGAGTCAAATCAGGGTACACGAGTTCGACAGCCAATGCCCCTTTAACGCTAGAAAAATTCAAAGTGATTGACAGACGTTAAAACTTTCCAACAAATAATGTATCAAAATGCAATTGAATTATTTTCCTTTAAAATCCGATCAAATTAAAGCAGAAATTTTAGTTTTCATTTGGAATTGTAAACGGTAAATAATTTATTTAGAGACAAGAATACACTTGTTTACATCATCCAAAAATATACACCAAAATTCTATTAAACATTTCATTTGGGAGACTCTTTTTGCTGCTGTTAAAATGGCCTGCTGGGTTTTTCTTTCAATTGTTTGACAACTTGAATAAAACCAATATTTACTTTCAAATGTCTTGATCCGAATAAAAAACAATTTGCATTTATAGAAAAGATAAAACCAGAGTTAAATATCAATACTTGCCTACATCAATGTTGAGATTTTTCAATTTATAATTCTAGTTCTAGATCTAATTCCGCAAAAACTTGCTTGTTCCCTTTAATAATGTAGAAGGTTAAACAAACATCTGATCACCAAACACTTGTGTTTTGTACATGTATAATAGTTGCAAGTGTAGGAGAACAATCCAGTAAATTTGTTTTTGAAAATGACATTCCTAAAATAAAATTGCATTCCTAAATCTGATATGGGTGAATGAATTAAAAATGTAGACCTGATGTGTTCTGTTATATTACATTTCAAGATAGATAAAAGACTCCCATTCTACCTGAAATTTATTAATATGTCAAATTTAGTTGAGGCAACTAAATGACAAAAAATGGATCAGAGTGCACTACTGATTTGAGATAGACCCTAAAACAGAATTTTCAAATTGTAAAATCAATAATTGACATACTTGTAGGCAAAGTATTATAAAAAAAAATCAAATAAAATTTGGATTTGGTTACAGTATTATTTTTTTCAAATCAGGGATAGACTGCAGACATGCTTTGTCTCACCTGCTGATGCAGAAAAAAAGCAAAAGAAGAAAAACAAAAAGAATCTTCAGGAAAAAAAAAACCAAGGAGACATTACGGCCCATTCAACGCCTATGATTTCGACAAAACAGCATTTCTAGATGAGATCCAAAACACAGAAGCTCTTAATATTAACTGGTCACGTATGGCAATAAGGTACAATGTTAAATGCAAAGGAAAAAGTCCTGCAAATGGGGGCCAGGTTCTTCGGGCTTTTGCCAAATTAAAAGGGGTAAATGTAGACAAATTTAATGAAAATGTTAGAGTGAGCGGAAGAGACTATTTAAACAGAATAAGAAGAGCCAAAAAAAGAATTTACAAATCAAAGCTATCTATGCCAACACCGCGACCAGCAAAAGTAATCAAGTCTATTGTAAAAACAAAGATTGAAACAAACGAGGTAAATATTGGAATCAAAATAGCACCAAAAGATTTCGTGTTGACTCAAATAAATGCTGATGGCAGGTTAACAGAATCAATTTCTAAAATATATGGTAGGAAAATTCCGTTAAAGGACATTATATCCAGGGAAATTGAGCGTCTAAACACAGCTGGGGTAATGAGATTCCGCTCAAATGAAGCATATGATCAGCTGTCCTTAATTGAAATAACTGAAATATGTAAAGAATACCATATAGATATGAACAACTTTTCCAAAGCAGAGGTCATAGATGTCATCAAAAAATTGGAAAGAACCAGAAAGTGGAAGATGTGGCATGACCACTCGGATATATTAAACCATACATACATCAACTTCATGGTTTCCCTACTTTACGATCCAGCAAATTGTCTCACTGATGACGAGTATATAAAAAAAAATCCACAGAAGAAGGCAGTAATTGTTCAATCAATAGTTGAAAGACCAAATCTTTACATCTTTGGTCAATCAGGTACATATAAATATATTCATGCAACCCGCTGCTTAATTTTAAACTATCGTTAGAAAAATGGATGTTCATGAATATTTCAAAAATACAATATAAATCGTGTAAAAATACATGTGTTATTGATATTACATGTATATAATCTTCAATTAAAGTACAATGGGATTTTATAAAAATGTATATATTGAAGGTTTTGTCCTATAAAAAAGTAGGTCCATAACTATTTCTTATTTTGTAGTTTTCCTTTCAAAATTTAAAGGGTAATGCTTTTAAAGTTAACTAGGAAATATTGTGTTTCATCAAAGTAATTTACTTGTATTGTACATGTTGTACATACTCAAACTTCTCAATTTACAATTTGTTCAAAAAAGAAATTAAAATATTGCTTATAGAATTTAGCAATTAAAAATATGTTTGTTGAGCTTCAAAACAACAAGGTACAAAAATTATGTATTTAGAAACCCTAAACACATGTATGTGTATGTTTTGCATACATAAAATATTTTTTAAATATATTAGTTAAATACAGTATATGTTGGGAGATGTGCAAAATATGTACAGTTCTTATAAAAATCTATACATATACTTATAAACACATGTAAATATAAAACACAGTATAGTACAATTTCTTCTAAAAATCTATATATAATAATTTACTTTAAAATAAACACATGTAAATTCTAAAACACAGTATTGTACAATTTCTTATAAGAAAATCAATGTATAATAATTTACTTGGAAATACAAACATGTTAATTCTGAAACACATTAATGTACCATTCTTATAAAAATCTATATATAATAATTTACAGATGGGTGCACTCCTAACCTGTAAACATATAAACGAAACAAACATATTAGATATTATTTAGTTGAAAACAAAAAAAATCATGCAAATGTGAAGAAACATACACAATCATATGTAATCACTCATTGGGTTTTTTTTTTCGTTTGATTGTTTTGGCAGGTCTTCTTTTTTCTGTTTGTTGTACTTATATTTTTGTCGATATGTGGAAACCTCTGAAGTTCAGGCTATTCATGCCCTTCCATCAAAACTTGCAGACATCTATATTAACCTCACAAGGCATTATTGATCAACTAACACTAAAATATAAGACAGAAATAAAACTACTGAGAGCTCTTTTGTAGATGATTGTAAAGTTAGAGACAATTGAATCAGCGAATCTCGCTGCAAGAAAACATACAGCAAACGGTCATCGAGCACTAATTGAATGCAAATAACAACACACATTTGGTTTCTAAACAATTTCTTTCTCTAGAATCAGAAATATATGATCAGTTGAAATCAAATGAGACATCTGAAAAACAACAAAAAACCTGTATAAATGTGGTGTATTTACTTTCAATTCTAAGTTTACTAATCGATTCATAGTGGTCATTGATAGTATACAGACCCTCTCTATTTAAGAGCGATTCTCTGTAACCCCCAAAGAAATTCTAATAGGGTCTGGCACACATGGTCTCAGATTTTGATGAAACTTATATGTAATAGTCAGGCAATAACAGGCAACAAATTGTTCCGGAATATTCCAGTTGCCATGGAAACCACATGTGTTGATTTTTGCAAAAAGAGGTCATATTATAACTAAAAAAGTGAAAAAACGACATTTTGCACTGTTCAGTACTTTTTTCATGTATAACATAACCTTTTTCATTTTCTAAAATATATAATACAAATGACCTTTAAGCTGTTTAAAATTCACACATGATTTACCATTACCGATTATTCTGCTACCAGCTAGTAAAGATATGGTCAAATGGCAAATTTGGATTTCAGTGAAAAATGCGTAAATACATGATATTCAAGTGTATTTTTTTCGTAAATGCAGCGTCTCCCGGTTAAATGTGAGGTATATTTAGAAAGAACATAAAAAGGTCTTTCAAATTATAATAAAAAATCAATGGGCAAATAATTGTAAAAAATATTTTTAATGAATGAAAAACACAAGATTTTGAAAATTCCGTAAATTGTTTTTTTTTTTCTACAAGTCAATAATAATCATAGTTATTTACATATTTACTCCATACAAACAAGGAATTTAATTCCTTACAATATAACAATATTAATCAGTTATTTTTTTCAGTCCTGAGAAATATTTTTACTTAATGAAATTTAATAAAAATGGTTGCTATGGTAATCAAATTTCAAAAAATTTTAATATGTTTTATTTTCATTTTTTAAGATTTATATTTGTAATTGACTACAGAGGGAAGGAAGAACTGATTGTGCAAATTAGTTTTTAACTGATACAGATAAACACAGTTTGCTATTTATAAAGCAATTTGAGTAATTGCTTGTCCATCATATAAAAAAAATGAAACCGAGTAAAACACCTTCTCAGTACATTCAAAATTCATTACATTAAACTATAATTTAGGAGATAACTGTATTTGTATTTTAACCTCTACAGACATAAAAAGTAGGTACATGTATTACTGTCGAAAATTGAGGTTACTTAGTGATGTGTAGCAGAGCTAGTTAAAACAGATATATGCAACAGAAAATCTAGATTTATGTCCACAAATGTTAAAATACATTTTTATCCATTCTAATGCAATAGTCAATAAAAATATTGTTTCTGTTTTTTATTTTGAAATAAAGATTTATAAACTAAAAATTCCAGCAAATGTTGCTTACTTCTGTAGCAACATCATGACGTCATATAAATACTTTGAGTCCAAAAGTCAACATCTTTTGTTTTGGGGCTTCGTGTACGCTTCACATTTGAATATAACCTGATAAAAAGTAGTTTAAGGTATGCAGGGTTTTTTTCTAACTTTTTGGGTAAATATGATATGGTTAAATCCAATACATGTATGACTGCTTCTTGCATCATTTCAAGAAGAGCCTTATTTATGGTAGTTAGATTGTGGAATTTACAGAGTGGTAACCAATCAAATTCAATGATACAAACAAATTGTATCAGAATATTCCTTTTCCAAGTTTGAAGAGTTATCAATAAAAAAGTACATAGCTTTATAAAAATGTTAAATCTGTTCACTTAAAACTAATCGGCTAACTATGCCAACATGTCTGCATTTTACAGAATAACATAAAATCAACAAGAATAACAAAGACATTATTACAAAACTTTCAAGAGACTTAGCAAATCTCAAAAAATAAGTTAAAACTGCTATGGTTACAGAAATATCACCTAATCAAGTCTGAACATATTGACCAAAAGAAGATGTAACAGTATGCAAATGAAAAGTTCATACATTCAAATGTGTAACAAATAAAATATCAAAAATAAACATCTCCATGATGCATTTCACAAATTTCATATAAACTTGTAGCATTGTTTGAGAAAAAATATTGTACGGCCATATCTTGTTAGGATCATAGAACATTGCAATATTCATTTTAGTGGTGTTCAAATTCAGTCGTCAATTGTCTTCAAAATCTGTGTTTTCCATTCCAAGAATTTAAGACTCAGCTGATTTATAGTCATGCTTATCTTTTTTGTCTGTTTTTGTGTCAATCGAGTAAAGAACCCATTTATCTGCTGGTCAGTTAAGAATTCATCTTTCCTAAAGGTATATACACCCGATCTCATACTTTCTGCAGCTGTATAAGGGTCAATTTAGAGCTAGATTTTCCCCATAATTAAATAAATATGTCAACAATTCTTTCTGTTTGTTTTTTTTTCACTTTCAATGCTCATCCCATTTTGTTGGCACTGAAGTCTGTTTTACATGCATTTTCTAATAAGACTGCTTGCATATCAGGACAATGATGTACATTATTTGACAGCTTTTGGGCATACAGAACTTATGTCTGATCTTTAAGTGGTCCTCTCTCTAGCTTTTTTTTACAGCTGCCTTGAAGGAGATGTTGATAAAAACTGATCTGGTTCTTGAACTCTCAAATGCAGTCATCCATAGAACAAATGAATGTCTGATTCTGTTGTTTTGGAGCCGGTTCTTTTCCTTAAAATAAATAAGTAAAAATAGAGTTCAGTGAAATACAAATTTACTATATATACATGTAGTTTAGTTCCAATTGGCCCAGTCAAATCAGAAGATTTTTTAAAAGTTTGTGCCAGATGATATCAAAATAGACCAGGTGACTTAAACTAGAGGCTAGAGAAATTCTTAAATTTGTCTTTAATACTTTTTTGTCGATTTTTGGGATAATTGTATTTGATGTTATTTTAAATAGATCATTTAATCATGATAATTTTCTCATATTTATTGACAATTGTATTAGAAGTAAACTTGAACCAACCACAGCTTTTTCAAACAAATTACAAAAATTTTCAGTAAATTTTACCACTTTTTGGATATTTATTGATAATTTTTCGACATTTTACTGTCAATTTTACCACTTTTTAAATATTCATTCAGAAAATACATTTATTGATAATTTTTCCACATTTTATTGTAAATTTGTCGATTTTTGGGATAATTGTATTTGATGTTATTTTAAATAGATCATTTGATCATGATAATTTTCTCATATTTATTGACAATTGTATTAGAAGTAAACTTGAACCAACCACAGCTTTTTTCAAACAAATTACAAAATTTCTTCAGTAAATTTTACCACTTTTTGGATATTTGATCATATAATACATTTTTCAATAATTTTTCGACATTTACTGTCAATTTTACCACTTTTTGGATGATACATATATTGATAATTTTCCCACATTTTACTGAAAATTTGTCGATTTTTGGGATAATTGTATTTGATGTTATTTTAAATAGATCATTTGATCATGATAATTTTCTTATATTTATTGACAGTTGTATTAGAAGTAAACTTGAACCAACCACAGCTTTTTTCAAACAAATTACAAAAATATTCAGTAAATTTTACCACTTTTTGGATGTTTATTCATATAATATATTTATTTATATTTTTTCGACATTTTACTCTCAATACCAATTTTTGAATATTCATTCAGATAATACATTTATTGATATTTTTTATCCCATTTTACTGTAAATTTGTCGATTTTTGGATAATTATATTTGATGTTATTTTATATCGGTCATTTGATCATGATAATTTGCTCATATGTATTGACAATTGTATAAGAAGTAAACTTGAACCAACCACACCTTTTTTCAAACAAATTACAAAATTTTTCAGTAAATTTTACCACGTTTTGGATATTTGATCATATAATAAATTTTTTAATATTTTTTCGACATTTACTGTCAATTTTACCACTTTTTGGATATTCATTTAGATAATACATATATTGATAATTTTTCCACATTTTACTGAAAATTTGTCGATTTTTGGGATAATTGTATTTGATGTTACTTTAAATCGGTCATTTGATCATGATAATTTTCTCATATGTATTGACAATTGTATAAGAAGTAAACTTGAACCCACCACAGCTTTTTTCAAACAAATTACAAAAATTTTTCAGTAAATTTTTCCACTTTTTGGATATTTGATCATATAATACATTTTTTAATAGTTTTTCGACATTAACTGTCAATTTTACCACTTTTTGGATATTCATTTGGATAAAACATATATTGATAATTTTCACCCATTTCAATGAAAATTTGTCGATTTTTGGGATAATTGTATTTGATGTTACTTTAAATCGGTCATTTGATCATGATAATTTTCTCATATGTATTGACAATTGTATAAGAAGTAAACTTGAACCCACCACGGTTTTTTTCAAACAAATTACAAAATTTTTGTACAGCAAGTTAACTTGATAACCAGTCATTTGGACTGGTCAAAGTTAACCTGTGACCGAATATAAGACTGCTCTGACCAGTCCTAGGACCAAAATCTAGTTAACTTGAAAAGCGGACTTGGTCCTAGGACTGTTTTTATGTCTGCCAAAAAGTTAACTTGGAAACAGGTCCGCTATTGATATAAGTTAAATTCGAACCAGTCCTGTCATAAGTTAACATAAGTTAACTTCGGAACCGGTCCTGTCATAAAGTTAACATAAGTTAACTTGGAAACCGGTCCTGCCACAAAGTTAACTTTTGCTTGGACAAATCCGATCAAAACCAGACCTGTTCCCAAGTTAACTTTTGACTGGTCTGCTCAACACTAAGTTAACTTGTAACCAGGACCGCTCTTCGTTGATTTAAAAAAAAAAAAATAATATCTTTGTTTCGTAGTATAAACATCGAAAATAAAGTAATTTGAAAATTAATACTTCCGTTTTATGAACTGGATTAAATACAAATATTTGGAAATAAGTACGCACAGAACGTAACACAAATTTATCTGTGATCTGACAATTTATCTATTATATAAACGATCTCGGTTACAATGATAACAGGCACTGAATATATATATATTCCGAGATCAAATTCAATCATATTATGTATATTTTTGAAAAGAAGTATATTTGATGTTAGGTGTATACGTCCTTGTTAGTTATACATCCTTGAACTATGCATCCACATTCAACAATAGTTTAATTCATTTAAATAATGACTACAATTTTTTGTTCGTCTAAATTAAGGGTGCCAGCATGTCCTCTTTTTACTCAAAATACTGATACGTAACAAAATTTCAGTAGTTTTGATGACTCCAGTTGACTTGTACAACAAAATTATTTGACCGCATCCACCAAAACTGACAATATATGCACTTTAATTTGTAAATCTATATACCCGCATAGTAAATCAGCCATATTTTTTATGTCAGGATTCAATGTATAATACAATCATGACAATGGACAGCAAAATTGCAATACAATAACAAAAAAAATTTGTTCGCATAAATTTAGGATACCAGCATGTCCTCATTTTATTCAAAATATTGATACGTAACAAGATTTCAGTAGTTTTGATACCTCCAGCTGACTTGTACAACAAAATTATTTGACCACATTACCAAAACTGACCATATGTGAACTTTAAATTGTAAATCTATATACCAGCATAGTAAATCAGCCTTATTTTTAATGTCAGGATTCAATTTATAAAACAATCATGACAATGGACAGCAATATTGCAATATAATAACAACAAATTTTTGTTCGCCTAAATTAAGGGTGCCAGCATGTCCTCTTTTTACTTAAAATACTGATACGTAACAAAATTTCAGTAGTTTTGATGCCTCCAGTTGACTTGTACAACCAAATTATTTGACCGCATCCATTAAAACTGACCATATGTGCACTTTAATTTGGAAATCTATATACCCGCATAGTTAATCAGCCATATTTTTTATTGCCAGAATCAATGTATAATATAATCATGACAATGGACAGCAATATTGCAATATAATAACAACAAATTTTTGTTCACATCAATTTAGGATACCAGCATGTCCTCATTTTATTCAAAATATTGATACGTAACAAAATTTCAATAGTTTTGATACCTTCAGCTGACTTGTAAAACTAAATTGTTTGACTGCATCTACCAAAACTGACCATATGTGAACTTTAATTTGCAAATGTATATACCCGCATAGTAAATCAGCCATATATTTTATGTCAGGATTCAATTTATAATACAATCATGACAATGGACAGCAAAATTGCAATATAATAACAAAAAATTTTGGTTCGCATAAATTTAGGATACCAGCATGTCCTCATTTTATTTAAAATATTGATACGTAACAAAATTTCAGTAGTTTTGATACCTCCAGCTGACTTGTACAACAAAATTATTTGACCACATTACCAAAACTGACCATATGTGAACTTCAAATTGTAAATCTATATACCAGCATAGTAAATCAGCCTTATTTTTAATGTCAGGATTCAATGTATAATACAATTATGACAATGGACAGCAATATTGCAATATAATAACAACAAATTTTTGTTCGCCTAAATTAAGGGTGCCAGCATGTCCTCTTTTTACTTAAAATACTGATACGTAACAAAATTTCAGTAGTTTTGATGCCTCCAGTTGACTTGTACAACAAAATTATTTGACCGCATCCACCAAAACTGACCATATATGCACTTTAATTTGTAAATCTATATACCCACATAGTAAATCAGCCATATTTTTTATGTCAGGATTCAATGTATAATACAATCATGACAATGGACAGCAAAATTGCAATATAATAACAAAAAATTTGGTTCGCATAAATTTAAGATACCAGCATGTCCTCATTTTATTCAAAATATTGATACGTAACAAAATTTCAGTAGTTTTGATACCTCCAGCTGACTTGTACAACAAAATTATTTGACCGCATTACCAAAACTGACCTATGTGAACTTTAAATTGTAAATCTATATACCAGCATAGTAAATCAGCCTTATTTTTAATGTCAGGATTCAATGTGTAATACAATCATGACAATGGACAGCAAAATTGCAATATAATAACAACAAATTTGGTTCGCATAAATTTAAGATACCAGCATGTCCTCATTTTATTCAAAATATTGATACGTAACAAAATTTCAGTAGTTTTGATACCTCCAGCTGACTTGTACAACAAAATTATTTGACCGCATTACCAAAACTGACCATATGTGAACTTTAAATTGTAAATCTATATACCAGCATAGTCAATCAGCCTTATTTTTAATGTCAGGATTCAATGTGTAATACAATCATGACAATGGACAGCAAAATTGCAATATAATAACAAAAAATTTGGTTTGCATAAACTTAAGATACCAGCATGTCCTCATTTTATTCAAATATTGATACGTAACAAAATTTCAGTAGTTTTGATACCTCCAGCTGACTTGTACAACAAAATTATTTGACCGCATTACCAAAACTGACCATATGTGAACTTTAAATTGTAAATGTATAATACAATCATGACAATGGACAGCAATATTGCAATATAATAACAACAAATTTTGGTTCGCATAAATTTAGGATACCAGCATGTCCTCATTTTATTCAAAATATTGATACGTAACAAAATTTCAGTAGTTTTGATACCTCCAGCTGATTTGTACAACAAAATTGTTTGACCGCATTACCAAAACTGACCATATGTGAACTTTAAATTGTAAATCTATATACCAGCATAGTAAATCAGCCTTATTTTTTATGTCAGGATTCAATGTGTAATACAATCATGACAATGGACAGCAATATTGCAATATAATAACAACAAATTTTTGTTCGCATAAATTTAAGATACCAGCATGTCCTCATTTTATTCAAAATATTGATAGGTAACAAAATTTCAGTAGTTTTGATACCTCCAGCTGACTTGTACAACAAAATTATTTGACCGCATTACCAAAACTGACCATATGTGTATTTAATTTGTAAATCTATATACACCATGACGTACCCGCATAGTAGTAAATCAGCAATATTTTTTATGTCAGGAATCAATGTATAATATAATCATGACAATGGACAGCAATATTGCAATTTAATAACAACAAATTTTTGTTCGCATAAATCTGAGACTACTATAACACAGAGATTGGTCACTTCCTGTACTGACCAGTCAAATCGTGATTATTTTTGTGTCATCGATAACATCTGAGTCACGTGACTTGATGGGTTCGACAAGATGGAAAAATCCGCCATCTTTGACTGCTGAAGAAAAATAATTATTTAGCGAATGTGTATGTTTAAAGAGGTTTATATTTCGGTAAGTGTGAATATAACATTGAAATAATCATTATTGTTTGCTTATAATCACTTTAAATAGAAAAAAAATGCAGTTATATACTTGAATTTACTGACTAAATCGGAGGGTAATCTCCATTTTTTACCAGTGTATGGGACTGGGTCAATGAGAAATTCGATCATCACTTATAGTTCAGATGAACAATCTGTTTCCCTGATATTTAAGTACAAGCCTTGGTTATAATCCTTTGTACTCGTGTAAAATTTGTAATTTTACGAAATACCGTTTTTGTGTGATCGTGACATTTCCGATTCATAATTAAGAATCACACGTGACAAGTTCGAGTGACAAGGTGAATAAACAACATGAGGTCTGATAACGAATGAAAGGTTCATTTATATTGTTAGGTTAAGAAATTCAGACTTATATTTGGATCTGTTAATAAAATAAAAGCAGTCTTTTAAAAGCAGGGGGAGGGTTGGGATCCTGCTATAAACATGTTTAACCCAGCCACATTATTTAAAATGCTGAAATGGAGGGGTCACTATGAAAACTTTTAAAATATAGAAAAATAAAGGTTGGCAGGTAGAACTTACATAAATGAAGAGATTAATGAAAAATGAAGAGATGGATGCCCTATTTATAAAATTCCAATGTCCCCAGTCGGCTTCAGAAGCGATGAAGCAGCGCATCTATTTTGGGTAGGCAAATATCCACTTTTTGATATTGGAGAGCTCTGACGTCCTACGGCCCCAGCTTGTCTTGCAAAACAGCAGTCGGACGTCAGAGTAATCTCGGAGTAATTAATTATGTATGTGTCTGTCCTAGCTAAGTCAGGAGCCTGTAATTTAGTGGTTGTAGTTTGTTTATGTGTTACACAAATTTGTTTTTCGTTCATTTTTTTTTAACATAAATAAGGCCGTTCGTTTTCTCGTTTGCATTGTTTTACATTGTCTTATCGGGGCCTTTTTTTAGCTAAATACCAGGCTGGGATACGAGGTATGGGCTTTGCTCATTGATGAAAGCCGTACTGTGACTTATAGTTGTTAATTTCTGTGTCATTTTGGTCTTTTGTGAACAGTTGTCTCATTGGCAATCATACCACATCTTCTTTTTAAATTATGAGATCTTATAATGATAAAGGTTCTATACATTTTCATTATAATATATTCTTTATTGTAGGATTATCCCAGAAAGAAATCATGCATTGGATTTGGAAGAACGTTGAAGTCTACTGGACAAAGTGAAAAAAAATAATTATTATTTTAAAATTTCATTGTCATATTGTTATGCTTGTCTCAGTATATGGAGAAATAAATATTTATGAATTTTGATATACATGTTTATTTATATGTCGATGATTTCTACAACTGAATTGCAGAAATTTACATACATGCTTAGTCTGAATGACAGGTCAATTAAAAAACACACAAGTAACCACACATCTTGATATATTAAAGGGAAAGCGACTTTAAGCAATACATGTACTAATACTATTTAAAGAGGAGATGTTGGTATATTACAGTAGAGAAAACGAATAGTCTACATTAACAAAGCAATTTACCAAAAAATCAGATATGACACACATGAATCACACCCAACCACTGAAATACAGTATGCTGACTTGAGACATAGGTGAAACAACACAATCAGAACTAACTTTAAACATGTTGAAAAATGTTTCATTGCGGGATCATCAGACTGACTGTACATAAAATATTCATCATTGACAGATGAGTTGTGAATTGAATTTTAATTGACAGAAAGAGTGACATCATCATATACTATCATATTTTATAGTCTTGTTTAGATCTGACCCTGCTTCATCTTTATACATTCTGCAATGTTTTTGCTCACACATATAATTTGTATGATATTTTGATCATTTAGTCGTGCAACCTGGAAGCTTTCTTCATATAGAACATCTTGTGTCATTAAACCTGGAACTGCACTATACATTAAATGGTATATAACTAGATTTGTTACACCAAGAAATACAATTCACCAAAAATACTTCTTCAGTTGAGGCGTGGTAATATTTGGAAATTGTCAACGAAAACAATGTGATATTACAAATTTAATTGAGTTTTAGATACTTCATACAACCTCAATCACTAGGGTACAAAAAATTATAATGTACGTCATAAGATCTCATAAAGATTTTGTAAAAACGCAATAAACCCCATATTCGAGAAATATTTGCCACTGGTGCTCTCATGTTGCTTAGAAATTGAAATTTGACAATCCTTCACCATACTTTTCACTGATCAAATTGAAAACAGGATTTTCATTATTAATTCAAAAATGTTGTTTTTGTTCTAGACAATTCCTGTTAAATAAAAAGCATTTCGTTGGAAATGTCGCCATTAAACATAAGATTTTGAAACAAAAATATACCATTTCATCTATTTATATAGTTCATTATGGTATTGGTTTTGGCCATTGTTCTAGGCAGTTCGATTTCGGAATTCCTGAAGTTTACTTCTGTGTTGTTTGGTCTCTGAGGAGAGACTTATTACTTACCTTTTATCTTGATTAGAATGTTTTTTCTTCTTAAATAGCCATGGAAACCAGAAACGGAAGAATAATATAAAAAAGAAGATGTGGTATAATTGCTAATGAGACAACTGTCACCACAAGAGACCAAAATGACACAGACATATACCGCTATAGGTCACTGTACGGCCTTCAACATCAAGTATTGTCACACTTGGGCCACTGATATATAGCTTGTCGTTTCGATTGACAAGCAACTGCGATTGCTGCTTCTTTTGTAGTTTTTTGCAGTCTTTGCAGCAGAGACTTTATCCTTGTCAGATTCAATATCTGATGCAGTATAATCACTCCGTTAAAGATCAAGAATTGAGATCGATTTCAATCATCCCAAGATAAAAAAAAATCATTGTGAATTTGAAAATAAAAATGACGACGATTTTGGGGGAACATTTATTCATAATTTTAATTTTTATGGCTTATGTGTAAACTGGCCACATACTGATTGATACTTCGACATGATCGAAGATTGAAACAACAGCAGGGGTCCAGTTGAGCTTATGTGAAGTTCTAACTCTTTTCTGATCTATTACCCAAGTAAATTATTCATTTGACTTTTATAATGAAATTTTGTGTTTCTAATGTATTTGCCGCAAAATACATTGTTTGCAAAATCTTTATCTAAATTGATTGAATAAGGAATATTTGATTTATCATTTATTACTGACTATGAAAGGCATCCTTATTAGCTGAATCTTTAATAGAAAGCAATGACTATATGTGATCAGAAATAAACCGCACCACCTAATTATCAAACTGAAAATTAAAAAAAAAAAAATAAGAGAAAGGGGTTGAAACCGAAAAAAAATATGGGTTCAAAAATAAAATTTACGTAGGATAATCTGAATGAGGTTCTTGGTGGGGTTTCTTTATTTACTATAATGAAATATTTGATTTGATTATTTCTGTGTAATTATTCTCTATTCTTTAAATTGTAACACCGAGTTAGTTTCTAGTCTCTATTCTTTATTTGACGGTCCATTTTTCTCCATTCTCTTCATGTTTTTTTAATATTGTAAAACCCCATTTATACCCTCCTGAATCCTACCTCCAGTGCAACGATGGTAATTGACAAGGTTTACTGCAATAAATATGTAACATGGGTACTCGTAGTGAGCTGTAAAAATACCTTGTACAAGTATACAAGTTTATTGCAATTAACGGAGCCTCATGTATCTTGAGGGCACCCAGCTGTGAAACAAATTCACCTCCCATGCTATTGAGACTACCTGTCTTTACAGGTAAAATACTTGTTTATTAGATACAATTAACGGACCTGTAGCAAAACAATGTACCAAACTTTAAGATGGATAAGATTAATCACAATTTCATTTTCGCCGCATAATTACAATTTATTAACACCCTATAAATTGATTAAAAAATATTTAGATATGAATAGTTAAACAAAGATATAAATAATTTATTTTCCTTTTCCCTCTAATTCAATTTTTTTATAATTTATTTTTAATTATATCCGATACTGAAATAGACAATTAGTAGTATCGGTGATTAGGTGGTGACATTTGTCGTCTGCTACTGATAAATACGAAACTACGGTTGAATACGAAACTACGTTATATTAACGTAGCTGAAAAGGTGGAGACTCACACTACACGATAAATCGGTAGTGACCAATCTCTGTGTTATAGTAGTCTCAGCATAAATTTAGGATACCAGCGTGTCCTCCTTTTATTCAAAATATTGATATGTAACAAAATTTCAGAAGTTTTAATACCTCATGCTGACTTGGAAAACAAAACTAGTTGACCAAAACTGATCATATGCGCACTTTTATTTGCAAATCTATATACCCGCATACCATTGTACGGAGCGCCTTAATAACTTCTCCTGGCGCTCCTGTTCACATTTTAGTAGGACCGTAAATGTACACGTAATCATTAATATTGGAAAACTATTAATGCAAAAAATATTCTGATTAAATTGAGAATGTCAGAATTTCATCTCTTTATTCATTATATCAGTCAGATCATATATAGGAGTTCATGATGGTGTACGTGTAAAACAAAACTATTATGCCACATCATCAAAGTACCAACACTGACATGTCTGAATTCATTTGTACTATTTACAATGATTTAATAAAAACAAATATACGAGGTTCTCTTCTTGGAATCTATTATGTCGGTTGATTGATTTTGTTTATAAATAAACGTCAAATGGCAACTATTTCATTAGAGTGCGCATTGAGTATAATTTTAGGATGTCCCATATAAATATCGGCAATGACAAATCTCTCGATAAATCTGACGAATTTGACGAGATTGTTGATAGTTTTGCCACACCGTATGCTTACGGACACTGTACAATTTCTGCTAGAATATTCTGCGGGAAATAGAATAGTAAATCCAATGCAAACAAGTTGAATATCAATGAAATATCCATGCAAGTATAAATTTATGCATAAAGTAAAATTTAGAAAGGGACAGGTAAACAACGGGGAACGAAGTAACGTGAACAATGTTGCCGATATCCCGTGATATAAGAATATTGTTCCGATGCGTTGGATAACCTTTCTATCCGCCTTCTAATAAAAAAAAACTCTGTGTGATCGTATAGCCATTTTTTTTTATTTATATAAGAATACAAGTATATCAAATAAAAGAGAGCATTTGTATAATATTTAGTAGAGTCTAGCGAGTAAATAATAAATGATATCTGTGGAAAAACAATGCGAATGTTGTTTACATATTTTAATCATGCGGAAAGCTCAAGGCTGATATGAAAACTCTTATAACGATAATCTGTCATAAGTAGACCTGTCCTCAGGTCTGGTCAATAGCAGACTTGTCCACAGGTCTGGTCAAAAGCAGACATGTCCTCAGGTCTGGTCAGGAGCAGACCTGTCCACAGGTCTGGTCTGAGGCAGACCTGTCCTCAGGACTGGTCAAAAGCAGACTTGTCCACAGGTCTGGTCTGGGGCAGACCTGTCCCCAGGACTGGTCAAAAGCAGACTTGTCCACAGGTCTGGTCTGGAGCAGACTTGTCGATAGGTCTGCAGCAGTCCTAAAAAAGCAGACCGTAGGTCTGGTCCACCAACGACGAAGTTAACTTGCTTGACTGCTTAAAAATTCTCAAGTTAACTTAGAAAGCAGTCAACAAGTTAACTCTAAGTTAACTTTTGTCAAGGTTAGGACCGCACCCATCTGTATAGACAATTGTATAAGAAGTAAACTTAAACCTACCACAGATTTTTTAAATAGATTACAAAATTTTTCAGTAAATTTTACCACTTTCTTGATATTTGATTATATAATACATTTTTTAATATTTTTGCGACATTTACTGTCAATTTTACCACTTTTTTGATATTCATTTAGATGATACATATATTGATAAATTTTTTACATTTTACAGAAAATTTGTCCATTTTTGGGATACTTATATTTGGTGCTATTTTAAATAAATCATTTGATCATGATAATTTTCTCATATTTATTGACAATTGTATTAGAAGTAAACTTGAACCAACCACAGCTTTTTTCAAACAAATTACAAAATTTTCCAGTAAATTTTACCACTTTCTGGCTATTTCATCATATAATACATTTTTTAATATTTATTCGACATTTACTGTCAATTTTACCACTTTTTGGATATTCATTTAGATAAAACATATATTGATAATTTTTCCACATTTTACTGAAAATTTGTCGATTTTTGGGATAATTGTATTTGATGTTATTTTAAATCGGTCATTGGATCATGATAATTTTCTCATATGTATTGACAATTGTATAAGAAGTAAACTTGAACCTACCACAGATTTTTTTAAAATAAATTACAAATTTTTTCAGTAAATTTTACCACTTTCTTGATATTTGATTATATAATACATTTTTTAATATTTTTGCGACATTTACTGTCAATTTTACCACTTTTTTGATATTCATTTAGATGATACATATATTGATAATTTTTTTACATTTTACAGAAAATTTGTCCTTTTTTGGGATACTTATATTTGATGCTATTTTAAATAAATCATTTGATCATGATAATTTTCTCATATTTATTGACAATTGTATTAGAAGTAAACTTGAACCAACCACATTTTTTTTCAAACAAATTAAAAATATTTTCAATAAACTTTACCACTTTTTGGATGTTTATTCATATAATACATTTATTTATGATTTTTCGACATTTTACTGTCAATTTTATAGACATAGTATAAAATTATAATCCTGGTACTTTTCATAACTATTACCACTTTTTGAATATTCATTCAGATAATACATTTATTGGTAATTGTTTATCACATTTTACTGTAAATTAGTCGTTTTTTTGTGATAATTGTATTTGATGTTATTTTAAATCGGTCATTTGATCATGATAATTTTGTCATATATATTGACAATTGTATTAGAAGTAAACTTGAACCCACCACAGCTTTTTTCAAACAAATTACAAAATTTTTCAGTAAATTTTACCACTTTTTGGATATATCATCATATAATACATTTTTTAATAATTTTTCGACATTTACTGTCAATTTTACCACTTTTTGGATATTCATTTAGATAATACATATTGATAATTTTTCTACATTTTACTGAAAATTGGTCGATTTTTGGGATAATTGTATTTGATGTTATTTCAAATAGATCATTTGATCATGATAATTTTCTCATATTTATTGACAATTGTATTAGAAGTAAACTTGAACCAACCACAGCTTTTTTCAAACAATTTACAAAAATTTTCAGTAAATTTTACCAGTTTTTGGATGTTTATTCCTATAATATATTAATTTATGATTTTTGCGACATTTACTGTCAATTTTACCACTTTTTTGATATTCATTTAGATGATACATATATTGATAATTTTTTTACATTTTACAGAAAATTTGTCCTTTTTTGGGATACTTATATTTGATGCTATTTTAAATAAATCATTTGATCATGATAATTTTCTCATATTTATTGACAATTGTATTAGAAGTAAACTTGAACCAACCACATTTTTTTTCAAACAAATTAAAAATATTTTCAATAAACTTTACCACTTTTTGGATGTTTATTCATATAATACATTTATTTATGATTTTTCGACATTTTACTGTCAATTTTATAGACATAGTATAAAATTATAATCCTGGTACTTTTCATAACTATTACCACTTTTTGAATATTCATTCAGATAATACATTTATTGGTAATTGTTTATCACATTTTACTGTAAATTAGTCGTTTTTTTGTGATAATTGTATTTGATGTTATTTTAAATCGGTCATTTGATCATGATAATTTTGTCATATATATTGACAATTGTATTAGAAGTAAACTTGAACCCACCACAGCTTTTTTCAAACAAATTACAAAATTTTTCAGTAAATTTTACCACTTTTTGGATATATCATCATATAATACATTTTTTAATAATTTTTCGACATTTACTGTCAATTTTACCACTTTTTGGATATTCATTTAGATAATACATATTGATAATTTTTCTACATTTTACTGAAAATTGGTCGATTTTTGGGATAATTGTATTTGATGTTATTTCAAATAGATCATTTGATCATGATAATTTTCTCATATTTATTGACAATTGTATTAGAAGTAAACTTGAACCAACCACAGCTTTTTTCAAACAATTTACAAAAATTTTCAGTAAATTTTACCAGTTTTTGGATGTTTATTCCTATAATATATTAATTTATGATTTTTCGACATTTTACTGTCAATACCAATTTTTGAATATTCATTCAGATAATACATTTATTGATATTTTTATCCCATTTTACTGTAAATTTGTCGATTTTTTGGATAATTATATTTGATGTTATTTTATATCGGTCATTTGATCATGATGATTTTCTCATATGTATTGACAATTGTATATATTAAGCAGTAAACTTGAACCCACCACAGCTTTTTCAAACAAATTACAAAATTTTTCAGTAAATTTTACCACTTTCTTGATATTTGATCATAGAATACATTTTTTAATAATTTTTCGACATTTACTGTCAATTTTACAACTTTTTGGATATTCATTTAGATAATACATATTGATAATTTTTCCACATTCTACTGAAAATTTGTCGATTTTTGGCATAATTGTAGTTGATGTTATTTTAAATCGGTCATTTGATCATGATTATTTTCTCAAGTGTATTGACAATTGTATTAGAAGTAAACTTGAACCAACCACAGCTTTTTTCAAACAAATTACAAAAATTTTTAGTAAATTTTACCACTTTTTGAATGTTTATTCATATAATATATTTATCTATAATTTTTCGACATTTTACTCTCAATACCAATTTTTGAATATTTATTCAGATAATACATATATTGATAATTTTTCCACAATTTACTGAAAATTTGTCGATTTTTGGGATAATTGTATTTGATGTTATTTTAAATCGGTCATTTGATCATGATAATTTTGTCATATGTATTGACAATTATATTAGAAGTAAACTTGAACCAACCACAGATTTTTTTTAAATAAATTACCAAATTTTTCAGTAAATTTTACCACTTTCTGGATATTTGATCATATAATACATTTTTTAATATTTATTCGACATTTACTGTCAATTTTACCACTTTTTGGATATTCATTTAGATAAAACATATATTGATAATTTTTCCACATTTTACTGAAAATTTGTCGATTTTTGGGATAATTGTATTTGATGTTATTTTAAATCGGTCATTGGATCATGATAATTTTCTCATATGTATAGACAATTGTATAAGAAGTAAACTTAAACCTACCACAGATTTTTTTAAAATAAATTACAAAATTTTTCAGTAAATTTTACCACTTTCTTGATATTTGATTATATAATACATTTTTTAATATTTTTGCGACATTTACTGTCAATTTTACCACTTTTTTGATATTCATTTAGATGATACATATATTGATAAATTTTTTACATTTTACAGAAAATTTGTCCATTTTTGGGATACTTATATTTGGTGCTATTTTAAATAAATCATTTGATCATGATAATTTTCTCATATTTATTGACAATTGTATTAGAAGTAAACTTGAACCAATCACAGCTTTTTTCAAACAAATTACAAAATTTTCCAGTAAATTTTACCACTTTCTGGCTATTTCATCATATAATACATTTTTTTATATTTATTCGACATTTACTGTCAATTTTACCACTTTTTGGATATTCATTTAGATAAAACATATATTGATAATTTTTCCACATTTTACTGAAAATTTGTCGATTTTTGGGATAATTGTATTTGATGTTATTTTAAATCGGTCATTGGATCATGATAATTTTCTCATATGTATTGACAATTGTATAAGAAGTAAACTTGAACCTACCACAGATTTTTTTTAAATAAATTACAAAATTTTTCAGTAAATTTTACCACTTTCTTGATATTTGATTATATAATACATTTTTTAATATTTTTGCGACATTTACTGTCAATTTTACCACTTTTTTGATATTCATTTAGATGATACATATATTGATAAATTTTTTACATTTTACAGAAAATTTGTCCATTTTTGGGATACTTATATTTGATGCTATTTTAAATAAATCATTTGATCATGATAATTTTCTCATATTTATTGACAATTGTATTAGAAGTAAACTTGAACCAACCACATTTTTTTTCAAACAAATTAAAAATATTTTCAATAAACTTTACCACTTTTTGGATGTTTATTCATATAATACATTTATTTATGATTTTTCGACATTTTACTGTCAATTTTATAGACATAGTATAAAATTATAATCCTGGTACTTTTCATAACTATTACCACTTTTTGAATATTCATTCAGATAATACATTTATTGGTAATTGTTTATCACATTTTACTGTAAATTAGTCGTTTTTTTGTGATAATTGTATTTGATGTTATTTTAAATCGGTCATTTGATCATGATAATTTTGTCATATATATTGACAATTGTATTAGAAGTAAACTTGAACCCACCACAGCTTTTTTCAAACAAATTACAAAATTTTTCAGTAAATTTTACCACTTTTTGGATATATCATCATATAATACATTTTTTAATAATTTTTCGACATTTACTGTCAATTTTACCACTTTTTGGATATTCATTTAGATAATACATATTGATAATTTTTCTACATTTTACTGAAAATTGGTCGATTTTTGGGATAATTGTATTTGATGTTATTTCAAATAGATCATTTGATCATGATAATTTTCTCATATTTATTGACAATTGTATTAGAAGTAAACTTGAACCAACCACAGCTTTTTTCAAACAATTTACAAAAAATTTCAGTAAATTTTACCAGTTTTTGGATGTTTATTCCTATAATATATTAATTTATGATTTTTCGACATTTTACTGTCAATACCATTTTTTTAATATTCATTCAGATAATACATTTATTGATATTTTTTATCCCATTTTACTGTAAATTTGTCGATTTTTTGAATAATTATATTTGATGTTATTTTATATCGGTCATTTGATCATGATAATTTTCTCATATGTATTGACAATTGTATTAGAAGTAAACTTGAACCAACCACAGGTTTTTTCAAACAAATTAGAAAATTTTTCAGTAAATTTTACCACTTTTTGGATATTTGATCATATAATACATTTTTTAATATTTTTTCGACATTTACTGTCAATTTTACCACTTTTTGGATATTCATTTAGATAATACATATATTGATTATTTTCCCACATTTTACTGAAAATTTGTCGATTTTTGGGATAATTGTATTTGATGTTATTTTAAATAGATCATTTGATCATGATAATTTTCTCATATTTATTGACAATTGTATTAGAAGTAAACTTGAACCAACCACAGCTTTTTTCAAACCAATTACAAAAATTTTCAGTAAATTTTACCACTTTTTGGATGTTTTTTCATATAATATATTTATTTATAATTTTTCGACATTTTACTGTCAATACTAATTTTTGAATATTCATTCAGATAATACATTTATTGATATTTTTTATCCCATTTTACTGTAAATTTGTCGATTTTTGGGATAATTATATTTGATGTTATTTTATATCGGTCTTTTTCAAACAAAAAATTATATTTGATGTTATTTTATATCGGTCATTTGATCATGATGATTTTCTCATATGTATTGACAATTGTATATATTAAGCAGTAAACTTGAACCCACCACAGCTTTTTTCAAACAAATTACAAAATTTTTCAGTAAATTTTACCACTTTCTTGATATTTGATCATAGAATACATTTTTTAATAATTTTTCGACATTTACTGTCAATTTTACAACTTTTTGGATATTCATTTAGATAATACATTTTGATAATTTTTCCACATTCTACTGAAAATTTGTCGATTTTTGGCATAATTGTAGTTGATGTTATTTTAAATCGGTCATTTGATCATGATTATTTTCTCAAGTGTATTGACAATTGTATTAGAAGTAAACTTGAACCAACCACAGCTTTTTTCAAACAAATTACAAAAATTTTTAGGAAATTTTACCACTTTTTGAATGTTTATTCATATAATATATTTATCTATAATTTTTCGACATTTTACTCTCAATACCAATTTTTGAATATTTATTCAGATAATACATATATTGATAATTTTTCCACAATTTACTGAAAATTTGTCGATTTTTGGGATAATTGTATTTGATGTTATTTTAAATCGGTCATTTGATCATGATAATTTTGTCATATGTATTGACAATTATATTAGAAGTAAACTTGAACCAACCACAGATTTTTTTAAATAAATTACCAAATTTTTCAGTAAATTTTACCACTTTCTGGATATTTGATCATATAAAACATTTTTTAATATTTATTCGACATTTACTGTCAATTTTACCACTTTTTGGATATTCATTTAGATAAAACATATATTGATAATTTTTCCACATTTTACTGAAAATTTGTCGATTTTTGGGATAATTGTATTTGATGTTATTTTAAATCGGTCATTGGATCATGATAATTTTCTCATATGTATAGACAATTGTATAAGAAGTAAACTTAAACCTACCACAGATTTTTTTTAAATAAATTACAAAATTTTTCAGTAAATTTTACCACTTTCTTGATATTTGATTATATAATACATTTTTTAATATTTTTGCGACATTTACTGTCAATTTTACCACTTTTTTAATATTCATTTAGATGATACATATATTGATAAATTTTTTACATTTTACAGAAAATTTGTCCATTTTTGGGATACTTATATTTGGTGCTATTTTAAATAATTCATTTGATCATGATAATTTTCTCATATTTATTGACAATTGTATTAGAAGTAAACTTGAACCAATCACAGCTTTTTTCAAACAAATTACAAAATTTTCCAGTAAATTTTACCACTTTCTGGCTATTTCATCATATAATACATTTTTTTATATTTATTCGACATTTACTGTCAATTTTACCACTTTTTGGATATTCATTTAGATAAAACATATATTGATAATTTTTCCACATTTTACTGAAAATTTGTCGATTTTTGGGATAATTGTATTTGATGTTATTTTAAATCGGTCATTGGATCATGATAATTTTCTCATATGTATTGACAATTGTATAAGAAGTAAACTTGAACCTACCACAGATTTTTTAAAAATAAATTACAAAATTTTTCAGTAAATTTTACCACTTTCTTTATATTTGATTATATAATACATTTTTTAATATTTTTGCGACATTTACTGTCAATTTTACCACTTTTGTTGATATTCATTTAGATGATACATATATTGATAAATTTTTTACATTTTACAGAAAATTTGTCCATTTTTGGGATACTTATATTTGATGCTATTTTAAATAAATCATTTGATCATGATAATTTTCTCATATTTATTGACAATTGTATTAGAAGTAAACTTGAACCAACCACATTTTTTTTCAAACAAATTAAAAATATTTTCAATAAACTTTACCACTTTTTGGATGTTTATTCATATAATACATTTATTTATGATTTTTCGACATTTTACTGTCAATTTTATAGACATAGTATAAAATTATAATCCTGGTACTTTTCATAACTATTACCACTTTTTGAATATTCATTCAGATAATACATTTATTGGTAATTGTTTATCACATTTTACTGTAAATTAGTCGTTTTTTTGTGATAATTGTATTTGATGTTATTTTAAATCGGTCATTTGATCATGATAATTTTGTCATATATATTGACAATTGTATTAGAAGTAAACTTGAACCCACCACAGCTTTTTTCAAACAAATTACAAAATTTTTCAGTAAATTTTACCACTTTTTGGATATATCATCATATAATACATTTTTTAATAATTTTTCGACATTTACTGTCAATTTTACCACTTTTTGGATATTCATTTAGATAATACATATTGATAATTTTTCCACATTTTACTGAAAATTGGTCGATTTTTAGGATAATTGTATTTGATGTTATTTCAAATAGATCATTTGATCATGATAATTTTCTCATATTTATTGACAATTGTATTAGAAGTAAACTTGAACCAACCACAGCTTTTTTCAAACAATTTACAAAAATTTTCAGTAAATTTTACCAGTTTTTGGATGTTTATTCCTATAATATATTAATTTATGATTTTTCGACATTTTACTGTCAATACCATTTTTTTAATATTCATTCAGATAATACATTTATTGATATTTTTTATCCCATTTTACTGTAAATTTGTCGATTTTTTGAATAATTATATTTGATGTTATTTTATATCGGTCATTTGATCATGATAATTTTCTCATATGTATTGACAATTGTATTAGAAGTAAACTTGAACCAACCACAGGTTTTTTCAAACAAATTAGAAAATTTTTCAGTAAATTTTACCACTTTTTGGATATTTGATCATATAATACATTTTTTAATATTTTTTCGACATTTACTGTCAATTTTACCACTTTTTGGATATTCATTTAGATAATACATATATTGATTATTTTCCCACATTTTACTGAAAATTTGTCGATTTTTGGGATAATTGTATTTGATGTTATTTTAAATAGATCATTTGATCATGATAATTTTCTCATATTTATTGACAATTGTATTAGAAGTAAACTTGAACCAACCACAGCTTTTTTCAAACCAATTACAAAAATTTTCAGTAAATTTTACCACTTTTTGGATGTTTTTTCATATAATATATTTATTTATAATTTTTCGACATTTTACTGTCAATACTAATTTTTGAATATTCATTCAGATAATACATTTATTGATATTTTTTATCCCATTTTACTGTAAATTTGTCGATTTTTGGGATAATTATATTTGATGTTATTTTATATCGGTCATTTGATCTTGATGATTTTCTCATATGTATTGCCAATTGTAAAAGCAGTAAACTTGAACCCACCACAGCTTTTTTCAAACAAATTACAAAATTTTTCAGTAAATTTTACCACTTTCTTGATATTTTATCATATAATACATTTTTTAATAATTTTTGACATTTACTATCAATTTTACCACTTTTTGGATATTCACATATATTGATATTTTTTCACATTTTACAGAAAATTTGTCGATTTTTTGTTTTGGATAATTGTATATGATGTTATTTTAAATCGGTCAATTGATCATGATAGTTTTCTCATATGTATAGACAATTGTATAAGAAGTAAACTTAAACCTACCACAGATTTTTTTAAATAAATTACAAAATTTTTCAGTAAATTTTACCACTTTCTTGATATTTGATTATATAATACATTTTTTAATATTTTTGCGACATTTACTGTCAATTTTACCACTTTTTTAATATTCATTTAGATGATACATATATTGATAAATTTTTTACATTTTACAGAAAATTTGTCCATTTTTGGGATACTTATATTTGGTGCTATTTTAAATAATTCATTTGATCATGATAATTTTCTCATATTTATTGACAATTGTATTAGAAGTAAACTTGAACCAATCACAGCTTTTTTCAAACAAATTACAAAATTTTCCAGTAAATTTTACCACTTTCTGGCTATTTCATCATATAATACATTTTTTTATATTTATTCGACATTTACTGTCAATTTTACCACTTTTTGGATATTCATTTAGATAAAACATATATTGATAATTTTTCCACATTTTACTGAAAATTTGTCGATTTTTGGGATAATTGTATTTGATGTTATTTTAAATCGGTCATTGGATCATGATAATTTTCTCATATGTATTGACAATTGTATAAGAAGTAAACTTGAACCTACCACAGATTTTTTAAAAATAAATTACAAAATTTTTCAGTAAATTTTACCACTTTCTTTATATTTGATTATATAATACATTTTTTAATATTTTTGCGACATTTACTGTCAATTTTACCACTTTTGTTGATATTCATTTAGATGATACATATATTGATAAATTTTTTACATTTTACAGAAAATTTGTCGATTTTTGGGATACTTATATTTGATGCTATTTTAAATAAATCATTTGATCATGATAATTTTCTCATATTTATTGACAATTGTATTAGAAGTAAACTTGAACCAACCACATTTTTTTTCAAACAAATTAAAAATATTTTCAATAAACTTTACCACTTTTTGGATGTTTATTCATATAATACATTTATTTATGATTTTTCGACATTTTACTGTCAATTTTATAGACATAGTATAAAATTATAATCCTGGTACTTTTCATAACTATTACCACTTTTTGAATATTCATTCAGATAATACATTTATTGGTAATTGTTTATCACATTTTACTGTAAATTAGTCGTTTTTTTGTGATAATTGTATTTGATGTTATTTTAAATCGGTCATTTGATCATGATAATTTTGTCATATATATTGACAATTGTATTAGAAGTAAACTTGAACCCACCACAGCTTTTTTCAAACAAATTACAAAATTTTTCAGTAAATTTTACCACTTTTTGGATATATCATCATATAATACATTTTTTAATAATTTTTCGACATTTACTGTCAATTTTACCACTTTTTGGATATTCATTTAGATAATACATATTGATAATTTTTCCACATTTTACTGAAAATTGGTCGATTTTTAGGATAATTGTATTTGATGTTATTTCAAATAGATCATTTGATCATGATAATTTTCTCATATTTATTGACAATTGTATTAGAAGTAAACTTGAACCAACCACAGCTTTTTTCAAACAATTTACAAAAATTTTCAGTAAATTTTACCAGTTTTTGGATGTTTATTCCTATAATATATTAATTTATGATTTTTCGACATTTTACTGTCAATACCATTTTTTTAATATTCATTCAGATAATACATTTATTGATATTTTTTATCCCATTTTACTGTAAATTTGTCGATTTTTTGAATAATTATATTTGATGTTATTTTATATCGGTCATTTGATCATGATAATTTTCTCATATGTATTGACAATTGTATTAGAAGTAAACTTGAACCAACCACAGGTTTTTTCAAACAAATTAGAAAATTTTTCAGTAAATTTTACCACTTTTTGGATATTTGATCATATAATACATTTTTTAATATTTTTTCGACATTTACTGTCAATTTTACCACTTTTTGGATATTCATTTAGATAATACATATATTGATTATTTTCCCACATTTTACTGAAAATTTGTCGATTTTTGGGATAATTGTATTTGATGTTATTTTAAATAGATCATTTGATCATGATAATTTTCTCATATTTATTGACAATTGTATTAGAAGTAAACTTGAACCAACCACAGCTTTTTTCAAACCAATTACAAAAATTTTCAGTAAATTTTACCACTTTTTGGATGTTTTTTCATATAATATATTTATTTATAATTTTTCGACATTTTACTGTCAATACTAATTTTTGAATATTCATTCAGATAATACATTTATTGATATTTTTTATCCCATTTTACTGTAAATTTGTCGATTTTTGGGATAATTATATTTGATGTTATTTTATATCGGTCATTTGATCTTGATGATTTTCTCATATGTATTGCCAATTGTAAAAGCAGTAAACTTGAACCCACCACAGCTTTTTTCAAACAAATTACAAAATTTTTCAGTAAATTTTACCACTTTCTTGATATTTTATCATATAATACATTTTTTAATAATTTTTGACATTTACTATCAATTTTACCACTTTTTGGATATTCACATATATTGATATTTTTTCACATTTTACAGAAAATTTGTCGATTTTTTGTTTTGGATAATTGTATATGATGTTATTTTAAATCGGTCAATTGATCATGATAGTTTTCTCAAGTGTATTGACAATTGTATAAGAAGTAAACTTGAACCAACCACAGCTTTTTTTAAAATAAATTACAAAATTTTTCAGTAAATTTTACCACTTTCTTGATATTTGATTATATAATACATTTATTTATGATTTTTAGACATTTTACTGTCAGTTTTATAGACAAAGTATAAAATTATAATCCTGGTACTTTTGATAACTATTACCACGTTTTGAATATTCATTCAGATGATACATTTATTGGTTATTTTTATCACATTTTACTGTAAATTTGTCGGTTTTTGGGATAATTGTATTTGATATTATTTTAAATAGATCATTTGATCATGATAATTTTCTCATATTTATTGACAGTTGTATTTGAAGTAAACTTGAACCAACCACAGCTTTTTTCAAACAAATTACAAAAATTTTCAGTAAATTTTACCACTTTTTGGATGTTTATTCATATAAAACATTTTTTTAATATTTTTCGACATTTTACTGTCAATACCAATTTTTGAATATTCATTCAGATAATACATTTATTGATATTTTTTATCCCATTTACTGTAAATTTGTCGATTTTTGGGATAATTATATTTGATGTTATTTTATATCGGTCATTTGATCATGATGATTTTCTCATATGTATTGCCAATTGTATAAGCAGTAAACTTGAACCCACCACAGCTTTTTCAAACAAATTACAAAATTTTTCAGTAAATTTTACCACTTTCTTGATATTTGATCATATAATACATTTGTTAATAATTTTTGACATTTACTATCAATTTTACCACTTTTTGGATAATCATTTAGATAATACATATATTGATAATTTTCACACATTTTAATGCAAATTTGTCGATTTTTGGGATAATTGTATTTGATGTTATTTTAAATAGATCATTTGATCATGATAATTTTCTCATATTTATTGACAATTGTATTAGAAGTAAACTTGAACCAACCACAGCTTTTTTCAAACAAATTACAAAAATTTTCAGTAAATTTTACCATTTTTTGGATGTTTATTCATATACTATATTTATTTATAATTTTTCGACATTTTACTGTCAATACCAATTTTTGAATATTCATTCAGATAATACATTTATTGATATTTTTTATCCCATTTTACTGTAAATTTGTCGATTTTTTGGATAATTATATTTGATGTTATTTTATATCGGTCATTTGATCATGATGATTTTCTCATATGTATTGCCAATTGTATAAGCAGTAAACTTGAACCCACCACATCTTTTTTCAAACAAATTACAAAATTTTTCAGTAAATTTTACCACTTTCTTGACATTTGATCATATAATACATTTTTTAATAATTTTTGACATTTACTATCAATTTTACCACTTTTTGGATAATCATTTAGATAATACATATATTGATAATTTTCACACATTTTAATGAAAATTTGTCGATTTTTGGGATAATTGTATTTGATGTTATTTTAAATAGATCATTTGATCATGATAATTTTCTCATATTTATTGACAATTGTATTAGAATTAAACATGAACCAACCACAGCTTTTTTCAAACAATTTACAAAATTTTCAGTAAATTTGACCACTTTTTGGATGTTTATTCATATAATATATTAATTTATAATTTTCCCACATTTTACTGTCAATACCAATTTTTGAATATTCATTCAGATAATACATTTATTGATATTTTTTATCCCATTTTACTGTAAATTTGTCGAATTTTTGGATAATTATATTTGATGTTATTTTATATCGGTCATTTGATCATTATAATTTTCTCATATGTATTGACAATTGTATTAGAAGTAAACTTGAACCAACCACAGCTTTTTTCAAACAAATTACAAAATTTTTCAGTAAATTTTACCACTTTTGGATATTTGATCATATAATACATTTTTTAATATTTTTTCGACATTTAGTGTCAATTTTACCACTTTTTGGATATTCATTTAGATAATACATATATTGATAATTTATCCACATTTTACTAAAAATTTGTCGATTTTTGGCATAATTGTATTTGATGTTATTTTAAATCGGTCATTTGATCATGATAATTTTCTCATATGTATTGACAATTGTATGAGAAGTACACTTAATCCCACCACAGCTTTTTTCAAACAAATTACAAAATTTTTCAGTAAATTTTACCACTTTTTGGATATTTGATCATATAATACATTTTTTAATAATTTTTGACATTTACTGTCAATTTTACCACTTTTTGGATATTCATTTAGATAATACATATATTGATAATTTTCCCACATTTTACTGAAAATTTGTCGATTTTTGGGATAATTGTATTTGATGTTATTTTAAATAGATCATTTGATCATGATAATTTTCTCATATTTATTCAAAAATATGTTTTGTGAGGTATCCACCATCTGCAATTAAAGAAGTTACAGTTCAGACAGCTCATGAAAAGACCAGGCAGTGCTTACTTTCTGAAGGTAACATACATACAGCAGTAATAAATGAAATTATATTTTTGTACATGTACCACAGTGACGTGTACTCATGTATTTTACAGCAAGATAAAAAAAAAACTAGATAACTTATTGTTTATATTGCATAGATCTCTATTTATGATACTACTTCAGTACATTTATTTGTGTATTTGTAGTTGAGGTACAAAAATGTACCAAATTTTATCTAAGCACTACCTACATTGTATTAACTGTAATGTTGAATTGCGATACTGAAAACACCCTTAGTTGTGGGCCCAAAAGTGAGTGAAACTCAATACAGATGTACCAAAAAAATCAATCTAATTTGTTTTTGATTTTTATAAACACAAACATGACAAAGGAACATCTTGACGAGACAACAAAACAAAATTAAAAACTTATTCTGATGACTGAAACAAAATAGCATTAATATTAGACATTCATTGACATTATTTCTATTAAAAACCCATGCATGTACAAATAAATAAGGCCATAAGTTTTCTCATTTGAATTGTTTTACATTGTCATTTTGGGACCTTCTATAGCTGACTACATGTATGCAGTATGGGCTTTGCTCATTGTTGAAGGCTGTACAGTGACCTATATTTGTTACCTTTTTGTCATTTTGGACTCTTTGTGGAGAGTGGTCTTCTTGGCAATCATACCGCATGTTCTTTGATATATACACATGATATATATATTAAATTTTAAGTGAGTTGTTTGATGGCATGTTTTTTATGTATAAATTGTCATATTTTTCAGTTATTTTACCAACCCCTACACCTACCATTGATCATGCATATAGCTTAAACAGGATTTCTGATTCATATGAGTCCAAAGACCAGGCGTGTCAAACAATACTGACTGGTGATGACATTGATAGATTGATTAGTTTGGAAAAAAACAGAGATGTTCTTTTAAGGGAGGAAGTGGTAGACATTGTGACAAAAAATGATGAAAATGTAAAGAAGTATACTGGAGTGCCATGTAAATCTCAACTAATTGGAATATTTGGTAAGTGTTGTGCATGTAAATGTGAATTGAAACGTTTGTAACAAAAAAACTAACTTCATAATGATCATCTGGAATAACATGACCAAAGCTCTTGAATTGAAAGATTCAAATTTCAAAAGGTGAAAGACATGTATGCTTCATACAGTGTACTTTGTATATAGATGTCTTATGTTTTGAGTTAAACTTGCTATCTCTCATACATGTATGAACCTAGACCGCAACCTCATATTTATGGTGCAGTTGTCTAAGTTTTAATTCATATATTTTATGATAAATATATTTCTTAGATACTTTAAGTGTTCAGTCAATTAAAAATGTATAACTGGTGACAGTGTATTGAATTTTTTTAAGGAGTTCTTGAATTACCTGTCTGACACCAATAAATTGTTTGACTTTCATGACCAAATTTTCATGGTTAATTAGTTGTTGGTTCATGTATTTAAAAAAAATCAAAATAATTGTAAGGCCAAATAAGTCAATAGAAAGATGAAGAGCATAAATTTAGGGTCAATTTGAATTGTTTTCAGTGGCAGATCTAGAAACTTTCATAAGTGGGGGCCCACTGACTTACCTTAGAGGGGGTCTGCTCCAGTCACGCCTCAGTGATTAGATATAGGAAGATGTGGTATGAGTGCCAATGAGACAATTCGCCATGCAAATAACAATTTAAAAAAAAAGTAAACCATTATAGGTCAATGTAAAGCCTTCAACATGGAGCATTGGCTTACAACGGCCAACAAGCTATAAAGGGCCCCAAAATAACTAGTATAAAACCATCCAAACAGGAAAAAGAACGGTCTCATCTATATTTAAAAAAAACCCTGAGAAAAACATATAATTACAAAAACAAACGACAACTTCTGTACATCTGATTCCTGACTGAGGACAGGTGCAAACATTTGCAGCGGGATTAAACGTTTTAACCATTTCCTATATAAGCAACCAAATATTTTTCCCAAAAAGGAAAGGGGCCTGGGTCCCCCTAAATACGCCTTTTCATTTTGGGCCCTTTTATAGCTAAATATACAGTATGGAATTTGCTCATTGTTGAAGGCTGTAAGGCTACGGTATGTAGTTGTTAATTTCTGTGTCATCTTGTTTCTTGTGGAGAGTTGTATCCTTGGCAATCATACCACATCTTCTTTTTTATACTTAAATATGTATGTACTAAATTAAAGAAATAATAAAAGCAGTGTCAGATTTTAATATAAATAAAGCAAAAATTTATGACTTCATGTATGTATATTTATTTTGTAGAAGTATTAGATGAAGCTGAACCAAAAGTGAAGTATTGGTCTGGTAAACAGTCTACTGAAGATGTCAACTACCAGAGTTTAGACAGATGCAAGAGTGGACCACCGAGAAAACTTTCCAAATTCCATGAATATATTCTGACACTTATGAAACTACGTCTTGCTATATTATCATTTGTTTTGGGTGATTTGTTTGGTGTATCGGAATCAAGAGTTTCTCAGATATTTACCACATGGATAAATTTAATGCATATGGTTTTGACACCTTGCATTAAGTGGCCATCTAGACGTAACATTAAGAAGTATATGCCAAGATCATTTCAGACCAGTTTTCCCAAAACTACTGGAATAATTGACTGTACAGAAATGTTTATTCAGAAACCAAAATCACCTACAGCTCAAAGTAGAACGTACAGTTCATACAAATCGCATAACACTTTCAAATGTCTTGTTTGTATAACTCCATCAGGAGCATTTTCATTTATCTCTGATTTGTGGGGTGGTAACACTTCAGACAGATACATCACAGAGCACAGTGGCTTTCTTGACTCGATTAAACCTGGTGACGAAATAATGGTGGACAGAGGATTCACTATTCGTGATCTATTGACTGATCGAAGGGCAACATTAGTAATTCCTCCATTTACAAAGAAATGTAAATGGGAAAAGGGGAAACGACTCTCTGCAGCAGATGTTGTTAAGACTAAATCTATTGCCAAACATAGAATCCATGTGGAAAGATCAATTCGAAGGCTAAAACTGTTTCGTATGTTGTCTCAGGTGATGGACATTAAATTTAAACCATTGGCCAATCAAATGGTCAAACTCAGTGGATTCGTTTGTAACTAAGATAAGCCACTAGTAACAAAATAAAAAGCAAATTGAAAGATTTTTTTCTTGTTTACTCTGAAAAAAAGAACTAACTTGTTTGAATTGTTTTACATTGTCTTATCAGTGCCTTTTTTGGCTGACTCTGCAGTATGGGTTTTGCTCATTATTGAAGTCGAACAGTGACCTATAGTTGTTAATGTCTGTGTCATTTTGGTCTTTTGTGGATAGTTGTCTCATTGGCAGTCATACCACATTTTCTTTTTTATATAAGTACATGAACATGACAAAATTTAAATTCAGTTTTGTTCTTTTATTTATTGCATAGTATTTTATCAATATATTTGTGGAAAAAACTGTCACATTTGTCAACAATTGAAGCATAAAAATCCTCATCAAAGTAAATTCTTTCACAAATGAAAGATTTGTTAGTGTAAAAAATAAAGTCACACCATTTTATATTGCACACTCCCATTTGTCCCTGAATCTGTGTGTACCATGGCGAACTTTGTTTGAGGCATACATTTTGATTTTCATCGAAACATAGGTGATATTTTTTGTCAGTATGTCTGCATATTTCTTGTGGAGTTGAATCTTTAAAAGAAAAGCCACATTTGATTTCAATCAAACCTTTTCCACAACCTTTACAATTAATTATTCCATCAGGTGATGCTCCTAAAAATGGATGAGCTTTAGATACATGAAGACCACATAAAGATATTTTAGCACATTTATGTTTTTTTTTATAATTCTGAAAGTATAAATGTCTAGCAATTGGTTCATTGATTATTCCATTTTCCATTGCAGGTGTGTTAATTTTGTTGTTTTGCTGTAAAATATTTCTTAAAATGTAATTATCTTTCTCATCTCCAAATTTAAAATGTACAACAGAATGAAATAAAGATGCTGTAATTCTTCCAACTCTGTAAAAAAACCACTCTGGAGTTTCAGCTTGCCCACTTGTTCTTGCTTGAATTTGGTGTATTATGTCATCATCATGATACAATTTAATAAAGTGTAAAAAATTACTACCATTATCTTTGCTTTTATCAGCTAATTGTTTCATGGACATAGGGGTTTCTACTTCACCGTCACTTTCGTCACTGGAATTTTCCAATATATGTGAAAAAACAGATTTATTTATTTTACACAAATTAAAAACACGCTTTTCTATCTCGTGTCCTGAAAGTTTTAATCCTTTTGAAGGAGTATAATGAGAAGAATGCGGTTCTACTGGCAAAGAAGATGAAGGGTTATTTCTTATATCGATTTTATTAATTGTCAGTGGTTCTGATAATTTTCTTGCTCTATCCCAAGTACACGGCACATCAGTACCAACTTCTGTATTTCTGTCTCTGTGTCTACTTGAAAAGTTTTCTAATGAGAACAGGAGGGCTGTAATATGCTTGCAGGTACCATTATCACTGAAAAAAAAATACACTACATGTACATTTACAATATAACATGTAGGATTATAACAACTGTAAATTCATAAATTATTGGGTGCATTTATTATTGCCATTGTGTAATTGAAGACTGAAATTGGATTCAAAAGTTTTGCCATATAGAGAAAAACCCTGTTAAATTCATATAAAAAAATACAAGTAAAAATTAATGCAATTATATGTCATGCTGTATTTTTGCAATAGAACAACACAATACATGTAGGAACTAAATTTATAGTATTCTATATTTCAAAAAAAGCTGCAAATCTTTTCATTTCACATACTATATGATAAGTTATTGTTAGTGTTTGAAAATATTTTGATAATTCTGTGTCAATTAATTACCCTAACCCAGATACAAATTAAATACTTGTTTACATATTAAACAATACATTGTATATTTATCAAGTCAGATTTATAGTATCAAAATTTTCTAGTCAATCAACATCTTTATAAGACATGTTTATTCCTGCAAACTTGATTTGCAATTTTGTAGGATTTTCTGTCCTTATTATTCATAAAAAAATCAATATTATTTATATACAATATCGGTTTTTCGTTTTTCGAATGCTTTAAAAAAAACACACACTGTCATACTTTTTTTTAATTTCATAAAACTGGTTACAAAGATCTGATTTAAAAGTTTAATATGATTTATGAAAATGATCTATTGATCATGAAATGTGGTGTTCACTTTATTAATTATAGGTTATAGGTATTTATGAAGAAATTAAGGTATTACACCAGTCACTAGACATTTATAAACCAGGAGGAAGTCTTGTTGATAGAAAGCAATTTCTCAATTTGAATGGAGGGTCCGCATGGGATAGAAATTTTAAAAATTCCGGATACAGTCATCTTCCAAGAACACATTTTAATCACACTGGCATGATCCAACCAGTAATTTTGGCAGAGATGATGGATAGAGATGACTGGGAAGGTCTCAATGATAGGTATTTATTTTTTTTTAATTAAATTTGTACATGAAAATTTCACCAAATATCAAATAAATATTAATGAAATGCACCTATGTTGAATTTAACAATAGTTATTATACTACCATTCGTTGCATGCATTTCAAGTGGTTTCATTAAGCTACTAAATATAATAGTACATGTGCATGTACATGTATTTGCTTACCTGAGTTATCGTTATAATACAAATAGACGAAAACAGAAATTGAAATTAGAATCGGCGTATATGAAAGAACCCAAATCCGTCGCAAATGAAAGATTGAAAATTTATAAAATCACCGAATGTCATACGCCCACACACTTTCATTATATCACAATATATTTGTTAAGGGTTTATAATAATTCACTAAATATACCTACTATTTAAATACAGTTACACACATTTGTCATATGAAAACTTGATTTGCTTAACTGTAAGGTTCAAAAAGTTTCACATTCTAATTGGTAGCTATATATATATATCAAACTGACGAGGAAAGGTAACACCCGGCCAAAGAAAGCTTGATTTTTGTCAAGCCTATTTGGTCGTGTGGTCTAGCGTGCCATGCATAGTGCAAGGCGATTTGGTGCCACGATGTCTCAGTAGCATGTGTTCGAATCCTGGCGAGGGAAGAACATAAATTTGCGAAAGCAAATTTACAGATCTAACATTGTTGGGCTGTTATTTAGAGTAATTATATTAAGAGGCAATGCCAGAGAAAACCCAGGCAGGACTGTTCAACTAAAAAAAAAAAATTTGGTCAAACTTATATTTTTCCCTTTCAGTTTAACATACTGACTGGGAATATATAAATTTTTTTCATTTTTTTGTGAATTTGACATTTTTTTTAATAAAATTCAATATAAGGGCTCAAACCGCTATTTTCCATTGAAATGTATGGGGAAAAAGCCAGTTTCTTACTGTTTTCAATTATCTGTCATCAGAGAAAAACAATACTTATGACAAAACTACCTATATGGAAGTCTTGTACTATGTTGGTGTAAAAAATAATGAAAATAAAATTTTTGGTATCTTTTTGATTTTTTTCAAAAAATAAGGTAAAAAAATGCTAAAATAAGGAAAATTGAGAAAATTGAGAAATGCCAGTTTCTTACCGTTTTCAATGAACCATCATTGGAGAAAAACAGCCCTTATGACTAAACTACCTATATGGAAGTTTAGAACTATGTTGGTGTAAAAAATAATGGAAATAAAATTTTTGGTATCTTTTTGATTTTTTTCAAAAAATAAGGTAAAAAAGTGCTAAAATAAGGAAAATTGAGAAATGCCAGTTTCTAACCGTTTTCAATGATCAATCATTTGAGAAAAACAGCCTTAATGACTTAACTACCTGTATGGAAGTCTTGTACTATGTTGGTGTAAAAAATAATGAGAATAAAATTTTTGGTATCTTTTTGATTTTTTTCAAGAAATAAGGTAAAAAAAATGCTAAAATAGGGAAAATTGAGAAAATTTGAGAAAAGCCATTTTCTGACCGTTTTCAATTATCCATCACCAGAGGAAAACAACACTAATGAATAAACTACCTATATGCAAGTCTAGTACTATAATGGTGTGAAAAATGATGAAAACGAAATTTTTGGTATCTTTTTGATTTAAAAAAAAAAGGTAAAACAATGCTAAAATAAGAAAAATTGGGAAAATTTAAGAAAAGCCAGTTTCTAACCGTTTTCAATTATCCATCACCAGAGGAAAACAACATTTATGACTTACTACTGATATGGAAGTCTAGTACTATGTTGGTTTAAAACAAGAATGTGTCCAGAGTACACGGATGCCCGACTCGCACTATCATTTTCTATGTTTAGTGGACCGTGAAATCGGAATAAATTCTCTAATTCGGCATTAATATTATAATGATGTTATCAGAGGGAACATGTACACTAAGTTTCAAGTTGATTAAACTTCTACTTTATCAATAACTACCTTGACCAAAAACTTTAACCTGAAATTTGCACTATCATTTTCTATGTTCAGTGAACCGTAAAATTGGGGTCAAAACTCTAATTTGGCATTTAAATTAGAAAAAACATATCATAGGGCACATGTTAGTAAGTTTCAAGTTGATTGGACTTCATCTTCATCAAAAACTACCTTGACCAAAAACTTTAACCTGAAGGGGGACAGGCGGACGGACGGACAGACGAATGGAGGCACTATCGTAGGTGTGGCATAAAAATAATGAAAGTACAATTTTTGGTATCTTTTTTACTCTTTTTAAAACAATTCAGTAAAAAAATGCAAAAAATAAGGAAAATTGTAATATTGAGAAAATTATGCTTTGGCAAACCAAAATGGTATGTAACATGGATTAAGTGGCAAAATACCATACACTTTTGCATCTTTATTGTATTCATCATGTTTAAGTGAGTTTTTGATGAAAAAAAATAAAGAAAAAAAGTTGTAGTCTTGTCGCCACTTTGTTCCTTCGGTTGCCATAGCAAGCATAAAATGTACACTATTCATTTCCTGTAGGCCTTTTTTGTACAAATTTTCACCATGAAAGTACTTAGTTGGAAGATGCAAGAAAATTTTCACTGAATTGGCATCTAGATCATAAGTCAATGCCACAGATACCTATAATACAATTTTTTGCTGTACTTTGACCTTTGACCTCAAAGTTAAAAGATGACTTTTGTTTACAATTTTGTGTCGGGAGCATTATCTGTTTGCCCTTTGACAAATCTTTCCATATTTGGCACATGTGTGCAGCACCTCAAGACAATCTGTTGTGTTCCAAGGACCATCATCCCCAAATTTATCCAAACCTTCCTTTAGGGGAATTGAACCTTATAACAAAATTTCATAGATATCCATTAATTTAAACTGAAGGTATTGTCCAGAAATCAATGTGTCTTCAGACAACAACAATGACAACATCATACCATTATACATTCCCAAAAATTGTTTGCGGTCGAACAATAAATGATTAGATCCTCATTTCTCAACCTGATATATTCTGAACTCCCAACTGGCATGACCATCATAAGCATGCTCTTTGTTTTTGCAAAATCAAATATGATTATGCAGAGTGGTTTAATTCTTTATTGAAGGCTGTACCTATTACTATAAACTTTTACATTGTATGGTCTCTTAATGGAGAGTTGTCTGATTACAATTATGCAGAGGCGGATTTAGGGGGGGCAGGGGGGGGGGGTCATATAGGGAATCACTGAAGCATGACTGGAGGGGGCCCCTTAGGTCAGTCAGTGGGCCCCCTCTTATGAAAATTTCTGGATCCGCCACTGTTATACTACATCTTCTGATTTTTATTGTGTTCCATGGAAGTTTCTTCAAAACCTTTGGAAATAGAAGCACCCTTTATCTTCATCACTTGGTTTGTATAAAAGTCAGAATATGACAACAGAGAATTATTTCCATACATCACAATGAGTATGGCCTAAAGAAAACTGTGATAGGTACATGTAGCCTTGAAATTGGCAATCATATCAAACCTCCTTTGTTTATAAGACGGATAACTTGGCCTGATTAAATGTGACATATACTTAGCAACAGTGTTAACATAACAATTAGTTTATTCTGTTTAGTAATTCAATCCATAAATTTTGATCAAGATTCAAATGCATGTACTGCACAAAACAAAAAATAACAAGGGCATACTACATTGATACTTATATTAAAGTTGGTTTTTTTTGTACATATTTCTAAATACATGTAGCACAAAAATGTTAAAACAATTATTTTAAAAAAAATACAATTTTTGACTTTTCATTCCCTTTTCACAGATTTGTTTTAATATAAATTGATCCCATTTTCTGTTACTCTGTAATAATTTGGAACTTATTTTATCAACACATATATATACATCTTTTTAGAAATTCATATACACCCTTGCATAACATAAATGACATGTATAAATATTTGCCTATATAAACACATGAAACATGATAAATATCTAAATAGTTTCAGAAAATTTTGAAATATTCTTTCAGACACCCAGTAATATTTAAAAGATAAAGATTTATAAACAACTAAGTTGATATTCTTAAAATTGTCCTCTATCAAAATTGTCATTTTCAACTTTGAGGTCTCAATTACTAAAGTAACTTCCAAAATATTACCAAAAGTCAAACATATACATAAAAAAACTTAATAGGTATTGAAACGTTCTGTTGTATGAGTCTCCCAAACTGGTTACAGTTTCATGTGTGATTTTCTTTAAGCTCAGTCACCTGAAAACAAATGAAGGAATAGTCAATCTATACATTTATACATCAGTTTTTTGCTTGGAAATGTTTTAAATTAATTGTATTAAATAAGATGAATTTTAATATTATATACATATATTCAAGTACACATATTTGAAGTTTAGTATAATTTTTTAGAAGATTTCACATTCAGGACTTCAAATACATTTGTAGTGAGAGATTAAAACCCTTCTTGCATATCTGGAAAATACACACTTGGTCTCATTAATTTTTATGTGTGTGTCATCTGTGTTTTAATTTGTTCTTAAATTAAGCTGACACTGGTCATATTAAAATGTTTAACAATTCATATGTTATGCATTCTTATTCTGATTTACATTATGTACTGATGTAATGTCTAGTTTATTTACAGGATTTAAGATTTTACATACTTTTTCTCATATGGTACTTTATCAAAATATAGATAAACATGTAAAAAATGTACTTTAAGAGATACTGGTACTCACTTATGAATTTTCATATTAATGCAGTAGGTTAACTTCAAAATCAAGTTGATCCATTTCTCTAATTATAGGCTCCTCTATATGTAAGTCTGTCATCTGATGTATCTTTTATCTGTTTAAAGAAATAACAGATTATAAGGTGATCAATTATTCTTTGAATTGAATTTGGAAAATTGTATTTAAAATCAAATTAGTTATTTTCTTATCTTAAGAACCAGTGGAAATTATATAATGAGCTGTTAGCATCTTACTACATTAAAACATTCAAAGTTACAAGACTTTTTTGTATGATTAATTCTATTTTTAAATGGACAGGTTTAAATAATGTATAAAATGATCTAAATGAACACTTTAAAGCAGAAAGGTAAATTGTGATTAACTTATTACTAAACAACTTTACTTGATATATTTGAGTCAAATAAACCTTATATGTTATGCGCTTCAGGATCACACATGTACATGTACAAATGTATCTAAATTCTAATGACATGAATGACAAGATCTCAAAATGTGCTAATTTTAAAATATTTTTTTCAGTTTTGAACTAAATGTTAAAAGTTTGAAATCCTTGCAATTGTATCATGTATATATCACATGTCTAATTTAGTTTCTAAGGACACGAAGGACAATAAACAACAATTTTATGAAACAAAGGTATTGCCGTCCCAAAAGATCCCATCTAAATAGTGGATTAAGAATCTAATTATCTTAAGATTTGATATACAAGTTTTATTTTTATAAATAAATATATATGTAATCATGATAACCACTTTTCAATATATATGTGTGCCTTTCATATGTCATAAAATATAGGTACACTGTATATGTAGCAATCAAAATTACAGAAAATTTAAATTTGACGTTCCTGATTTTTAACAAATTAAGCTTACTGTTTACATGTATATCTGATATAAACATACATATGACTATCCTGATAACTGTAGGATTGTCTTTACTTTTATAAATTGTGACTTGGATGGAGAGTTGTATCATGATCTATCATTGACACTCATGCCACATCTTTTTATACATTTATCTATTCTACATGTACATTGTTTGTACATGTACATGCAAATGTATTCAGTTGTAGTCGCATTTTGCCTACATGTACATGTACATTCATTTTGGCACATGAACATACCTTACTGACATGTACATATTAATGATAAGCATAATAAATAAGGTGACAGACATGTATGGTCTGTTTTGTATATGGAGGATAGTTGTACATGTGATTTTCTCATTGGCAATCATCATGATCATAACCAAATCTTCTTTTTTTTTGTAACTTTTGAGTCTGATACATGTAGTTTTTTTGGTTTTTTTTAATTTTTAATTACATGTATTATCCTATTCAAATAATGTTTAAACATGATGAATAAAATTGTATAAAATTGCTTTCAGCACAGATCATACATTTGCAGAGAATAATTTCACATTGTAACTAAAAATATGAGGGAATGGGGGGTGTATTAAAATTATTGAACGGGCCACATGATTTATCCGAGAAGTAATTTTAAACTTTCATAATTTAAATTATTACCTGTTCCAACTGGTATAACTGTCGCAAAGAATTCTTTTAAACACTATCACTATCATCTGCTTCAAAGTGATCCGCCTTTCCAGTTTTCAAGATGCACAAAACTATGGCATTTAGATCTTTATAGTTTGCTTTTGGTGTCCATGATATACCATGTACTGTTTTAAGGTGGGAGAAAACTGTATAATTTCCAGCATTTGTCCAGCTGAATCATCAAAAACTACTCACGAATGGCTTTAAATTCCTCATATTCCACATTTCCAGCAAATAATACAATAATTTCAGTCTTATAAATAATCCTCATTCCCGTACAGATATTGTAACTACAAAAATGTACCTCTGTCTGGAAGTGATCACCCGTACATGTATGCAACAATCTCCTGGTGAGGGAAATAAGTTTCCCAACACCACAAAGTTATGTACTTTTCTTAAATCTTATCAAAATGTTCAATTATGTATACAAATATACAACAGAAGTTCATTTTTCTGTCAAAACATTACCAGCTGGTTACAACCTTTATCGGTTTTTAAATTGAAGAGCATCACTTTTGGTATGTCTAAACACCAAAAAGACGAAAACAAACTGCTGTTTCCTGACAGTTTACTGCATTAGAACATTTACATATCAACAGATACCAAAGATGTTATTATCATTTCCTGCTGTATTCATGGTCATCTTTTAGAATATATATCTATTGTTATATTGTAGGCTGTTTTTGTTGAGAAATTAATACCCCTATTTCCCTATATAAGCAGTCAAATTTACTGAAAAATCTAATTCATTTTTTTATACATAATAACCCAATATGACTTTTTAAAATGTCATTTCCCAACAAAACAAGGTGGATACATTACAAAAACACATTTATCTCAAAAAGGCTGTTGAACAAAATTTCCAAGTTCTGCCTGGTTTTCTCTGGCATTGCCTCTTAATGAAATATACATTGCTGCAAGTTTAAGGGACTACCATTTTATTTTGAGGGGGTGGGCTAGGATGAAATGTTTGACCTGCATTTTTTTAGTTGAATTTCGGTCCTGCCTTTTTATTTTTCTCTATATTTGATTCTTTTTTTTTTTTTTTTTTAATTATCATGGGTTATTTACCCAGTTGCTCATTTTGTATTTTTTTAACTCGAAACTCCTGTCATGCCTTTTCTTTTTTACTCAAAATTACTGTCCTGCCTTTTTTTTTAAATTTCATCCTACACGTATACCCCTATAAAAATGGTAGCTCCCTAACTACAAAGACACTGATGATAAATTCTTACTTTTATATCTTTTTTGGAAATATTGCAAAACATACCACATTAATTCACAAGTTTAGTAAAGTCAAAGTGTGATTCCTTTTTGTATATACGACATTGGCACATCACTTATCATGCAAAATATGAATTCTTAGACCATACCATTTTCTGTATGTAATTAAGTAGAAGACTGATTTGATTTTTCTTGCCTATAGAATGCACAAATTTTTATTTCGCTAATCAATGATAACACAGTTTTTTTTTTAATTTGAGAGCAATGCAAAAACAAATTTGATATGTTAAAATAATATTTTATAGGTACCTTATTTCATGCCCAAAAGAGGATACCAGTTCCAGAACTTAAGAAGTAGCATGGACAAGATATTTAAAGTCATTTCAGAAAAACATGAAACTGAAACAGTTTACAGATTTGATGAGGAAGCCAAGTCTGTTTTTAACAACTTCCACGACAATTATTATATAGAAAAGAAAATGCTGTTCTTTCTAAAAGTCTTGGTTACATTATAAGGCTTTCAGGAATCATAACAGATATACAAAATGCTTCAGCTGTAGTTAAAGGTATGATGTATATGTTGTCAATATGGCTTTTCTTTCAACAAGAAGTTAAATAAACATTATTATTTTTTGTTTCATTTATTCAAAATCGAATAATTACACTACATGTATATTTCAACATAATCCGTTATTTTGATGGGCTAACAACAATCTCACATTATTCTTCTTAGCACAATGATATGTAACATCCATGATAGCATGTGCTTACACACAAAAATGTACAGGCAGATATAAGAAATATTTGATAGAAATTGTTTATTCATGATCTTAGCAAAACAAATGTAATTATAAGAATTGGATTACTTAATTTATAGGGTTGTAAAAGCGTTGACCGAAGTACATTTTTAGACTTAAGCGCTTCCGCGCTTCATACAAAATGCAATCTGCATTTGATCAAAATGATGATAGAAAATTTGATTATGTGTCAAATACAGGATATATCACCTGGATGTTCAAGAAATACACATATGAAAGAAAAAAATGCCTTAAATCTACTACAAATTTATACTTTGAAATCTTCTATAACAAGTGAAAATATGAATTATTTTACAGAGGAACTGGACTAAGATGAATATTGATGGGGTTGTTCAGTTTTTTTGATATTTTAACAACTATTTACACCACTGGGTCGATGCCACTGCTGGTGGACGTTTCGTCCCCGAGGGTATCACCAGCCCAGTAGTCAGCACTTCGGTGTTGACAAGAATATCAGTTATATGGTCATTTTTTGTAAATTTTCTGTTTACTAAACTTTGAATTTTTCGAAAACTAAGGATTTTCTTACCCCAGGAGAAAATTACCTTAGCCGTATTTGGCACAACTTTTTGGAATTTTGGATCCTCAATGCTCTTCAACTTTGTATTTATTTGGCTTTTTAACTATTTTGATCTGAGCGTCACTGATGAGTCTTGTGTAGACGAAACGCGCGTCTGGCGTATAAAATTATAATCCTGGTAATTTTGATAACTATTACCACTTTTTGGATAATTCATTCAGATGTTAAAGTATATGAAGCTGCAATGTAACTACCAGTTTCGGTAAAAACAAATGGGAAACTTGGCGATGAAATAGTTGTTAGTTTACTTTTACACAATACACAATGACTACACATGGAGATTTCAAGATTATACATTTAAATCCATCCTTCGAGTTTCCTTGTTCGCGATAAAAAATGTCCCAATGAAAATTCTTTTCTAATAGCTCAGGATAATCATTTTTTTACTATCGTATATAATTTTACACACGTTTTCTCATCAAATAACTGAATATTTACTTCTTTTGCTTTTCTGTCTCCTAATATTACTTTTAAAACCTGATATTCTTTATCTGTTTTACGCAGTCTCTCTATATATTCGCTAACATATTTCCAACGGTTTGGTGTTCCTTCAAAGAAATGGAGAACAGCAAAAATAAAATTTCTAAGCGACGAATATGTCAATATATACTCCATTCTCAATTCTTTTGGTTTTCCTTTTCAAATATAACGCGTCACAGGATCTCTACGTTACATGCGCTAAGACACACACTATTTTTTGGAGCGAAAATTCGCTTTTCCGCAAATTCCTGTTATATCCAACGTCATTCAATTGTTGCGTCAAGAGTTTACTGTCGCAAATTTAAAACATTGAAAGACATACAAAAAGGCCAGCAGTACTTTACGTAAAAGATATAAAGAGGCACAGAAAGTTGATTTCCCTCGAATTGAAGAAACTTCTAACAGCTACATAGACGAACTTATTATGGCACAAGCTTATGCTAATGGTTTTCCACCGGAGTTTTTATATTTTCCAGTTTTAACAACAACTGCCGGTAAGTTAAAGGACATTTTATTTTTACATTTCCTATTTTTTTCAAACAATCGACAATTACTTAATTATAAAAAAAGAACAATTAATACATTATTTATTGTGTCGCATCATAACATTTTCATACCATTCCGCAATTTATTAACGGAAGCTCCTAAAAATGAATGAATTTTTTTTCAGCCGAAAAAGAGTAATCATACAAAACTTTCCCCGATTGTTTTTTTGTTTTGTCTTACAAAAATCAATTGGGTATGGAAAACTTTTCCAATATTATTTTTTTTTCATTTCCTTACCATGTTACTGCAACTTACCATTGATAAAAAAATAAAATTAAAGAATCATATATATTAAGCGGCGGTTTAGTTTAACATTTGTTTCGGTGTCTTGTAGTGTTGGTTATGGATATTTACTAAAGGCACTGGCTACGGTTACTTCCAGAAAGTTACCTTAATTATTTCTTATTGTTACTTCCATGACTTATTGCCAAAGGGATTTCACACGGAATTTCGGATGTAACCTTTAGAGTGTTTTTTCTTTTTCTTCTGCGGTGTAGGATGTTGCGCACAACTGAATGCCAAGAAGCATTCTTCTTCGTTAACGTACTTTTGTTTTATTCTTTTTTATTCTCTAAATTAAGAATAAGAAATTTTTAAAAATATATTAATATATAAAAGAAAAAGAAATACATATAATTTATTTAGGAATTTTATGTTTATCTTTCACACGACAGGTTTTATGGGTTCTAAAAGTGTCATTGAATTTCACGAGGAATGGAAGGAACCCGCCATTATTTGGACATTTATTGTCGCATCCAAGGGTTAAAAAAAATCATTAGCCCTTAAAAGAATCAAGGATGCTGTTACTAGGATACAGGATGCAAAACAAAAACAGTGGTTCATGCAACAAAAAACAAAATCAGAAACACAAAAAGCTCCCTGCAAGTTCCTCCACAGATAATAATTGACGTTTTTTCCATGGAAGAAATGCACAGTGTTCTTTTAAGAAACAATTATCAGGTATGATAAAAAGTCAACTTCTTAATTAACAATACAATTAAATAAAATAAGCCTGATACAACATACTTTTGCTTTATACGCATTCGTGAATTAATTTTGTTTTGTATATTGGATTATTGGATTTGTCAAACTATAATTAATCCAGAAACGACACAACATCGAGATAACAAAGACAACATTTTAATATGGTCCGAGTACACAGTTATTTCGTAGTGCATTTCTTTTAGACAATAAATGAAAATTAAAAAAATCCCACCTGCGCTTTCTCAATGATATTTTTACAGTGTGTTGTACTACTTTTGGGACAGATTATATCAAAATTATAGAAAACTTCATCAGCTCTAACTCAAAATATGGACATTTTTATGTTGAGGGGGTCTTGAAATCTTTTGACAGCTTCCGAAGTGCTAATTTTTGACCTTTTTCAGCTGGACCTGATCACTACTTTACATTAATATTTATGACCCAATTTTTTTACAGTTTTATTTCATCCCCCAACTTGCAATATGAGGTAAAAAACATGGAGAAATAAATTTGGAAGGGGTATAACAAATATTGACAAGTAACACACTGTCCACACTAAGGACTACGTGGACAACGAAAATTAAAGGACGATAACTGTGTACTCGGACCTAATATAACAAACTACAAGTTAGAATAAAATGTACAGACATTTATTTTTTCGTGCAGCACCAAAACAAGTAAAAAAACATAACTATGATTTAATTTTCCTCAAAATGATTCATCATGTTTATTCCTGCAAACTTGATTTGCAATTTTGTAGGATTTTCTGTCCTTATTATTCATAAAAAAATCAATATTATTTATATACAATATCGGTTTTTCGTTTTTCGAATGCTTTAAAAAAAACACACACTGTCATACTTTTTTTTAATTTCATAAAACTGGTTACAAAGATCTGATTTAAAAGTTTAATATGATTTATGAAAATGATCTATTGATCACTCTTTATAAAGAAAATCATGAAATGTGGTGTTCACTTTATTAATTATAGGTTATAGGTATTTATGAAGAAATTAAGGTATTACACCAGTCACTAGACATTTATAAACCAGGAGGAAGTCTTGTTGATAGAAAGCAATTTCTCAATTTGAATGGAGGGTCCGCATGGGATAGAAATTTTAAAAATTCCGGATACAGTCATCTTCCAAGAACACATTTTAATCACACTGGCATGATCCAACCAGTAATTTTGGCAGAGATGATGGATAGAGATGACTGGGAAGGTCTCAATGATAGGTATTTATTTTTTTTTAATTAAATTTGTACATGAAAATTTCACCAAATATCAAATAAATATTAATGAAATGCACCTATGTTGAATCTTGGTCTTCTCCCGATCGGCAGTAAAACGCTTTCCGAACTGGGGCGTCCGTTTGGCTGTGCGGGGTGTATCACGTTCGCAGCCACGTCCGGTGAGAAGGGGGACGTTAAATCCGATGCCTCGTGTAAAGAGACTGTCATGCTCTTTGCACGTTAAGAACCCTTGCAACAACTCTTTGAGGGGTCCGTAAGTGGCCTGTTGCAAGCAAAAATATATTCTCTTTTTCCAGTGGCAGAACTAATTTCCCCGCCCATCATCCTAGATGGCCTCTATTACAACAACCTACCTATTGTAGTTAGTGTGAACTTGTTCTCGTCCTGGGGTCCGTAGGTGGCCGGTTGCAAGGCAAAATTTCTGTCCTTATCCAATAACCCTCATTTTTCAGTGGCAGTCCAAATTTCCCCGACCATCATCCTAGATGGCCTCTATTACAACAACCTACCTATTGTATTTATTGTTAACTTGTTCTCGTCCTGAATATGCATGAAATATTTGCCACTGGACGTTGAGCAACCAACAATCAATCAATGTTCTCGTCCTGAATATGCATGAGATAATTGCCACTGGACGTTAAGCAACAATCAATCAATCAAGCACGAAGGAAACAAGTGTGGAAAACTGATTATAACTGACAGACAGAGTGCAAACCTAAGGTCCCCTTCAACTTTGTTGGTAGTAGACTGATAAACTTAAAATCAAACACATGACCATAATACTGACTATTATCCTACCTTGTCTTGGTAAAGGCTAAATAACATGATTTCTTATGTCTCGCTCATTTGGATGAAATCTTCTATTTGTTATAGGAATGTCCAAAGAAAGTTCTCTCTTAACAAAGATGTGCAGGTGCCTCTTAATTCCGGACACTTTCCTAACACCATCAAAACCCAATTCCCTGATGTGTTCTTTCACACGGCTTTCAAGTGGTTGGGAGTATGGGTGTCAGAAAATAATACATTATACTTGTGAAAAATTTGAAACAAAGTATAATATCAATATTACTTTTGTCGAGTTTTATGGTATTGTAAGTGCCATTACAAAGTAGGATAGAAGGTAGTTCTAAACTTGATAATATTGAAAATAAATTAGTAGATAAAGTTAAATAAAGAACCAAAATCTAGTAATTTTTGCTTTAATTTATTTCTGGAGGATAATAAAGTATTATCTCTTTCTTCCCGTAACAAATGGACAAAATGTAAGAGTGTATTGCCCACAAAATATGGTGGGATTGAATATTTAAAGTATTGGATTAAAATAGTAAATACTCTGTATGTTTCTTAACCCCTACACAAAAAATAAAAATGGATCAAAAGTGGCAATTGCTAGAAGCAGCATTTAATTAACAAAATCAATTGTAATATTTATATCTTATTATACCATTATGATTTAATCGATCTAAAAGTATTAATTAACTTTTCATACATTTTGTCTAATACTGTATTATGTAATTTCACATGTTTCATCTTGAAAAATAAAATAATTTAAAACAAAAACGACTAAAAACAATACAAATCGGGGTTTTACCGACCATGCGTTAACAACTCCGTCCATCGGAATTAACGTAGACGTCATTCAGTATCAAAATGTTTTGTCATGCTTACAGTTATTCTGTCCGTCAAGGATATGACAAAAGTCTATATAACCAACAGCAAATTGTTTCGTCTAATGTAGCAAGCACAAGTTTGTGTGTAGAAATGGAAAGTTCACAATTGGAAATCTGAAATCATCTCTTTTGTCATAAAGTTTTGTTATTTCATAATGTCATGGTAATTACGATTGACTTCATGGTAAACTTTCTATAGCAACCACTTTCTCAGTAAAAACACCTCTATAACTTTGGGCATCATATTTAAGCACCTTGATACAATATTCCACATCTAAATCATTATGATGATTTGTGTTTACGGTCCCTTTATGGTTTACAGTTTTGTTCCATATTAGTCTGTGTGCCTGGCGTTCTGTTATCAAAACTTCAGTTTGGGCTATAGTTTCCCATATGTATAGTACAAAACAAAAACACTGGTTATTTCTCAACATCCTTGATCCATCACCCATATGAATTGCATCGTCAATTTTCTTTTAAAAAATTCTTCACAGTTTTCTTGTTTTAGATCTGGGTATGTCAATTGTCATTACATATTATAAATCTATCTTGATCAATTGACCGATTTAAGGTATCATCTATTACAATTATCGAAAAAGTTGTCAAATTTGTAGTGAAATTTAAAAAAATCTTGATTAAAGCTGTTGGCAGGTCTGGTAATATATTCTATCCAACTATCTTTAGAATATGGTCGATATAATGCTATATCAGAATGAATTATGAAGAAGGGGTAGATTTTACTAAAAAAATATAATATTGTTAAAAGAAATTAAGTTGGTTCAAGTTTACTGCAGATACAATTGTCATTACATATTATAAATTAATCTTGATCAAATGACCGATTTAAGGTATAATCTATTACAATTATCGAAAAAGTCGTCAAATTTACAGTGAAATTTTAAAAATTCGTGATTAAAACCGTTGACGGGTTTGGTTATATATTCTATACAACTGTCTTTAGAATATGGTCGATATAATGTAATATCAGAATGATTTATAAAAAAGGGGTAGAATGTACTAAAAAATATAATATTGTTAAAAGAAATTAAGTTGGTTCAGGTTTACTTCAGATACAATTGTCATTACATATTATAAATCTATGTTGATCAGATGACCGATTTAAGGTATAATCTATTACAATTCTCGAAAAAGATGTCAAATTTACAGTGAAATTTTTAAAAACTCGTGAATAAAACCGTTGACAGGTTTGGTAATATATTCTATCCAACTATCTTTAGAATATGGTCGATATAATGCAATATCAGAATGAATTATGAAGAAGGGGTAGATTTTACTAAAAAATATATTGTTAAAAGAAATTAAGTTGGTTCAAGTTTACTTCAGATACAATTGTCATTACATATTATAAATCTATCTTGATCAAATGACCGATTTAAGGTATCATCTATTACAATTATCGAAAAAGTTGTCAAATTTACAGTGAAATTATAAAAAATCGTGATTAAAACCGTTGACAGGTTTTGTAATATATTCTTTACAACCGTCTTTAGAATATGGTCGATTGAATGTAATATCAGAATGAATTATCAAAAAGGGATAGAATTTACTAAAAAATATAATATTGTTAAAAGAAATTGAGTTGGTTCAAGTTTACTTCAGATACAATTGTCACTACATATCATAAATCTATCTTGATCAAATGACTGATTTAAGGTATCATCTATTACAATTATCGAAAAAGTTGTCAAATTTACAGTGAAATTTTAAAAAATCGTGATTAAAACCGTTGAGAGGTTTGGTAATATATTCTATACAACTATCTTTAGAATATGGTCGATATAATGTCATATCAGAATGAATTATCAAAAAGGGGTAGAATTTACTAAAAAATATAATATTGTTAAAAGAAATTAAGTTGGTTCAAGTTTACTTCAGAAACAATTGTCATTACATTTTATAAATCTATGTTGATCAGATGACCGATTTAAGGTATAATCTATTACAATTATCGAAAAAGTCGTCAAATTTACAGTGAAATTTTAAAAAATCGTGATTAAAACCGTTGACAGGTTTGGTAATATATTCTTTACAACTGTCTTTAGAATATGGTCGATTGAATGTAATATCAGAATGAATTATCAAAAAGGGATAGAATTTACTAAAAAATATAATATTGTTAAAAGAAATTGAGTTGGTTCAAGTTTACTTCAGATACAATTGTCACTACATATCATTAATCTATCTTGATTAAATGACCGATTTAAGGTATCATCTATTACAATTATCGAAAAAGTTGTCAAATTTACAGTGAAATTTTAAAAAATCGTGATTAAAACCGTTGAGAGGTTTAGTAATATATTCTATACAACTATCTTTCGAATATGGTCGATATAATGTAATATCAGAATGATTTATAAAAAACGTGTAGAATGTACTAAAAAATATAATATTGTTAAAAGAAATTAGGTTGATTAAAGTTTACTTCAGATACAATTGTCATAACATATTATACATTTATCTGGCTCAAATGACCGATTGTAGGTATCATCTATCACAATTATTGAAAAAGATGTCAAATTTACAGTGAAATTTTTAAAAAAATCGTGATTAAAACCGTTGACACGTTTGGTTATATATTCTATACAACTATCTTTAGAATATGGTCGATATAATGTCATATCAGAATGAATTATGAAAAAGGAGTAGAATTTACTAAAAAATATAATATTGTTAAAAGAAATTAAGTTGGTTCAAGTTTACTTCAGATACAATTGTCATAACATATTATAAATTTATCTTAATCAAATGACCAATTTAAGGTATCATCTATTACAATTATCGAAAAAGTTGTCAAATTAACAGTGAAATTTTAAAAAATCGTGATTAAAACCGTTGACAAGTTTGGTAATATATTCTAAACAACTATCTTTAGAATATGGTCGATATAATGTCATATCAAAATGAATTATCAAAAAGGGGTAGAATTTACTTAAAAATATAATTCTGTTAAAAGAAATTAAGTTGGTTCAAGTTTACTTCAGATACAATTGTCATTACATATTATAAATTTATCTGGATCAAATGACCGATTTAAGGTATCATCTATTACAATTATCGAAAAAGTCGTCAAATTTACAGTGAAATTTTAAAAAATCGTGATTAAAACCGTTGACAGGTTTGGTAATATATTCTTTACAACTGTCTTTATAATATGGTCGATTGAATGTAATATCAGAATGAATTATCAAAAAGGGATAGAATTTACTAAAAAATATAATATTGTTAAAAGAAATTGAGTTGGTTCAAGTTTACTTCAGATACAATTGTCACTACATATCATTAATCTATCTTGATTAAATGACCGATTTAAGGTATCATCTATTACAATTATCGAAAAAGTTGTCAAATTTACAGTGAAATTTTAAAAAATCGTGATTAAAACCGTTGAGAGGTTTAGTAATATATTCTATACAACTATCTTTAGAATATGGTCGATATAATGTCATATCAGAATGAATTATCAAAAAGGGGTAGAATTTACTAAAAAATATAATATTGTTAAAAGTAATTAATTTGGTTCAAGTTTACTTCAGAAACAATTGTCATTACATATTATAAATCTATTTTGATCAGATGACCGATTTAAGGTATATCTATTACAATTATCGAAAAAGTCGTCAAATTTACAGTGAAATTTTAAAAATTCGTGATTAAAACCGTTGACAGGTTTGGTAATATATTATATACAACTGTCTTTCGAATATGGTCGATATAATGTAATATCAGAATGATTTATAAAAAAGGTGTAGAATGTACTAAAAAATATAATATTGTTAAAAGAAATTAGGTTGATTAAAGTTTACTTCAGATACAATTGTCATAACATATTATACATTTATCTGGCTCAAATGACCGATTGTAGGTATCATCTATCACAATTATTGAAAAAGATGTCAAATTTACAGTGAAATTTTTAAAAAAATCGTGATTAAAACCGTTGACACGTTTGGTTATATATTCTATACAACTATCTTTAGAATATGGTCGATATAATGTCATATCAGAATGAATTATGAAAAAGGGGTAGAATTTACTAAAAAATATAATATTGTTAAAAGAAATTAAGTTGGTTCAAGTTTACTTCAGATACAATTGTCATTACATATTATAAATTTATCTTAATCAAATGACCAATTTAAGGTATCATCTATTACAATTATCGAAAAAGTTGTCAAATTAACAGTGAAATTTTAAAAAATCGTGATTAAAACCGTTGACAGGTTTGGTAATATATTCTAAACAACTATCTTTAGAATATGGTCGATATAATGTCATATCAGAATGAATTATCAAAAAGGGGTAGAATTTACTAAAAAATATAATTCTGTGAAAAGAAATTAAGTTGGTTCAAGTTTACTTCAGATACAATTGTCATTACATATTATAAATTTATCTGGATCAAATGACCGATTTAAGGTATCATCTATTACAATTATCGAAAAAGTTGTCAAATTTACAGTGAAATTTAAAATAAATATTGATTAAAACCGTTGGCAGATTGGTTATATATTCTATACAACTATCTTTAGAACATGGTCGATATAATGTAATATCAGAATGAATTATCAAAAAGGGATAGAATTTACTAAAAAATATAATATTGTTAAAAGAAATTAAGTTGGTTCAAGTTTACTTCAGATACAATTGTCATTAAATATTATAAATCTTTGTTGATCAGATGACCGATTTAAGGTATAATCTATTTCAATTATCGAAAAAGCCGTCAAATTTACAGTGATTTTTTAAAAATTCGTGATTAAAACCGTTGACAGGTTTGGTAATATATTCTATACAACTTTACAACAAGAAATTAGGTTGATTAAAGTTTTTTTCAGATACAATTGTCATAACATATAAATTTATCTTGCTCAAATGACCGATTTTAGGTATCATCTATTACAATTATTGAAAAAGATGTCAAGTTTACAGTGAAATTTTAAAAAAATCGTGATTAAAACTGTTCACAGGCTTGGTAATATATTCTATCCAACTATCTTTTGAATATGGTCGATATAATGTAATATCAGAATGAATTATGAAAAAGGGGTAGAATTTACTAAAAGATATAATATTGTTAAAAGAAATTAAGTTGGTTCAAGTTTACTTCAAATACAATTGTCATTACACATAACAAATCTATCTTGATCAAATGACCGATTTAAGGTATCATCTATAATAATTATCGAAAAAGTTGTCAAATTTACAGTGAAATTTTAAAAAAAAAGCTTGATTAAAACTGTTTGCAGGTTTGGTAATATATTCTATACAACTATCATTTGAATATGGTCCATCTTATGTAATATCTAAATCAATTATCAAAAAGGGGTAGAATTTACTAAAAAATATAATATTGTTAAAAGAAATTAAGTTGGTTCAAGTTTACTTTATTACAATTGGCATAACATAATATAAATCTATCTTGATCAATTGACCGAATTAAGGTATCATCTATTACAATTATCGAAAAAGTTGTCAAATTTGTAGTGAAATTTAAAAAATCTTGATTAAAACTGTTGGCAGGTTTGGTAATATATTCTATACAACTATCTTTAGAATATGGTCGATATAATGCAATATCAGAATGGATTATGGAGAAGGGGTAGATTTTACTAAAACATATAATATTGTTAAAAGAAACTAAGTTGGTTCAAGTTTACTGCAGATACAATTGTCATTACATATTATAAATTAATCTTGGTCAAATGACCGATTTAAGGTATCATCTATTACAATTATCGAAAAAGTTGTCAAATTAACAGTGAAATTAAAAAAAAAAAGCTTGATTAAAACTGTTGGCAGGTTTGGTAATATATTCTATACAACTATCATTAGAATTTGGTCGATATTATATAATATCAGAATCAATTATCAAAAAGGGGTAGAATTTACTAAAAAATATAATATTGTTAAAAGAAATTAAGTTGGTTCAAGTTTACTTCAGATACAATTGTCATTACATAATTTAAATTTATCTTGATCAAATGACCGATTTAAGGTATTATCTATTACAATTATCGAAAAAGTTGTCAAATTTGCAGTGAAATTTAAAAAAAAAAGCTTGATTAAAACTGTTGGCAGGTTTGGTAATATATTCTATACATCTATCATTAGAATTTGGTCGATATTATGTAATATCAGAATCAATTATCAAAAAGGGGTAGAATTTAACATATAATATTGTTAAAAGAAAATGAGTTGTTTCAAGTTTACTTCAGATACAATTGTCATTACATATTATAAATCTATGTTGATCAGATGACCGATTTAAGGTATAATCTATTACAATTATCGAAAAAGTCGTCAAATTTACAGTGAAATTTTAAAAATTCGTGATTAAAACCATTGACAGGTTTGGTAATATATTCTATACAACTGTCTTTAGAATATGGTCGATATAATGTAATATCAGAATGATTTATTAAAAAGGGGTAGAATTTACTAAAAAATATAATATTGTTAAAAGAAATTAAGTTGGTTCAAGTTTACTTCAGATACAATTGTCATTACATATTATAAATCTATGTTGATCAGATGACCGATTTAAGGTATAATCTATTACAATTATCGAAAAAGTCGTCAAATTTACAGTGAAATTTTAAAAATTCGTGATTAAAACCATTGACAGGTTTGGTAATATATTCTATACAACTGTCTTTAGAATATGGTCGATATAATGTAATATCAGAATGATTTATAAAAAAGGGGTAGAATGTACTAAAAAATATAATATTCTTAAAAGAAATTAGGTTGATTAAAGTTTACTTCAGATACAATTGTCATAACATATTATAAATTTATCTTGCTCAAATGACCGATTTTAAGTATCATCTATTACAATTATTGAAAAAGATGTCAAATTTACAGTGAAATTTAAAAAAAATCGTGATTAAAACCGTTGACAGGTTTGGTTATATATTCTTTACAACTATCTTTAGAATATGGTCGATATAATGTAATATCAGAATGAATCATATAAAAGGGGTAGAATGTACAAAAAAATATAATATTGTTAAAAGAAATTGAGTTGGTTCAAGTTTACTTCAGATACAATTGTCACTACATATTATAAATCTATCTTGATCAAATGACCGATTTAAGGTATCATCTATTACAATTATCGAAAAAGTTGTCAAATTTACAGTGAAATTTAAAAAAATCTTGATTAAAACCGTTGACAGGTTTGGTAATATATTCTATACAACTATCTTTAGAATATGGTCGATATAATGTCATATCAGAATGAATTATCAAAAATGGGTAGAATTTACAAAAAAATATAATATTGTTAAAAGAAATTAAGTTGGTTCAAGTTTACTTCAGATACAATTGTCATTACATATTATAAATCTATGTTGATCAGATGACCGATTTATTACCGTTGACAGGTTTGGTAATATATTCTATACAACTGTCTTTAGAATATGGTCGATATAATGTAATATCAGAAAGAATTATCAAAAAGGGATAGAATTTACTAAAAAATATAATATTGTTAAAAGGAATTGAGTTGGTTCAAGATTACTTCAGATACAATTGTCATTACATATTATAAATCTATCTTGATCAAATGACCGATTTAAGGTATCATCTATTACAATTATCTAAAAAGTTGTCAAATTAACAGTGAAATTTAAAAAAATCGTGATTAAAACCGTTGACAGGTTTGTTAATATATTCTATCCAACTATCTTTAGAATATGGTCGATATAATGTAATATCAGAATGAATTATCAAAAAGGGGTAGAATTTACTAAAAAATATAATATTGTTAAAAGAAATTAAGTTGGTTCAAGTTTACTTCAGTACAATTGTCATTACATATTATAAATCTATGTTGATCAGATGACCGATTTAAGGTATAATCTATTACAATTATCGAAAAAGTCGTCGAATTTACAGTGAAATTTTAAAAATTCGTGATTAAAACCGTTGACAGGTTTGGTAATATATTCTATACAACTGTCTTTAGAATATGGTCGATATAATGTAATATCAGAATGATTTATCAAAAATGGGTAGAATTTACTAAAAAATATAATATTGTTAAAAGAAATTAAGTTGGTTCAAGTTTACTTCAGATACAATTGTCATTACATATTATAAATCTATGTTGATCAGATGACCGAATTCAGGTATAATCTATTACAATTATCGAAAAAGTCGTCAAATTTACAGTGAAATTTTAAAAATTCGTGATTAAAACCGTTGACAGGTTTGGTAATATATTCAATACAACTGTCTTTAGAATATGGTCGATATAATGTAATATCAGAATGATTTATAAAAAAGGGGTAGAATGTACTAAAAAATATAATATTGTTAAAAGAAATTAGGTTGATTAAAGTTTACTTCAGATACAATTGTCATTACATATTATAAATCTATCTTGATCAAATGACCGATTTAAGGTATCATCTATTACAATTATCGAAAAAGTTGTCAAATTTAGTGAAATTTTAAAAATCGTGATTAAAACCGTTGACAGGTTTGGTAATATATTCTATACAACTGTCTTTAGAATATGGTCGATATAATGTAATATCAGAATGATTTATAAAAAAGGGGTAGTTACAAGAAATTAAGTTGGTTCAAATTTACTTCAGATACAATTGTCATTACATAATATAATTTTATCTTGATCAATGACCGGTTTAAGGTATCATCTATTACAATTATCGTAAAAGATGTCAAATTTACAGTGAAATTTAAAAAAAAATCGTGATTAAAACCGTTCACAGGTTTGGTAATATATTCTATACAACTATCTTTAGAATATGGTCGATATAATGTCATATCAGAATGAATTATGAAAAAGGGGTAGAATTTACTAAAAATTATAATATTGTTAAAAGAAAATTAAGTTGGTTCAAGTTTACTTCAGATACAATTGTCATTACATATTATAAATCTATCTTGATCAAATGACCTATTTAAGGCATCATCTATTACAATTATCGAAAAAGTTGTCAAATTTAAAGTGAAATTTAAAAAAATCGTATTTAAAACCATTGACAGGTTTGGTAATATATTCTATACAACTATCTTTAGAATATGGTCTTTATAATGTTATATCAGAATGAATTATCAAAAAGGGATAGAATTTACTAAAAAAATATAATATTGTAAAAAAAAATTAAGTTTGTTCAAGTTTACTTCAGTTACAATTGTCATTACATATTATAAATTTACCTTGATCAAATGACCGATTTATGGAATCATCTATTACAATTATCGAAAAAGTTGTCAAATTTACAGTGAAATTTAAAAAAAATCTTGATTAAAACCGTTGGCAGGTTTGGTAATAGATTCTATACAACTATCTTTAGAATATGGTCGACATAATGTCATATCAGAATGAATTATGAAGAAGGGGTAGAATTTACTAACAAATATAATATTGTTAAAAGAAATAAGGTTGATTCAAGTTTACTTCAGATACAATTGTCATTACATATTATAAATTTACCTTGATCAAATGACCGATTTAAGGAATCATCTATTACAATTATCGAAAAAGTTGTCAAATTTACAGTGAAATTTTAAAAAAAATCGTGATTAAAACCGTTGACAGGTTTGGTAATATATTCTATACAACTATCTTTAGAATATGGTCGATATAATGTCATATCAGAATGAATTATGAAAAAGGGGTAGAATTTACTAAAAATTATAATATTGTTAAAAGAAATTAAGTTGGTTCAAGTTTACTTTATTACAATTGGCATTACATATTATAAGTTTATCTTCATCAAATGACCAATTTAAGGTATCATCTATTATAATTATCGAAAAAGTTGTCAAATTTACAGTGAAATTTTAAAAAATCATGATTAAAACCGTTGACAGGTTTGGTAATATATTCTATACAACTATCTTTAAAATATGGTCGATATAATGTAATATCAGAATGAATTATAAAAAAGGGGTAGAATTTACTAACAAATATAATATTGTTAAAAGAAATAAGATTGATTGAAGTTTATTTCAGGTACAATTGTCATTACATATTATAAATTTACCTTGATCAAATGACCGATTTAAGGCATCATCTATTACAATTATCGAAAAAGTTGTCAAATTTAAAAAAATCGTGATTAAAACCGTTGACAGGTTTGGTAATATATTATATCCAACTATCTTTAGAATATGGGGTCGATATAATGTAATATCAGAATGAATTATGAAAAAGGGGTAGAATTTACTAACAAATATAATATTGTTAAAAGAAATAAGGTTGATTCAAGTTTACTTCAGATACAATTGTCATTACATATTATAAATCTATCTTGATCAAATGACCGATTTAAGGCATCATCTATTACAATTATCGAAAAAGTTGTCAAATTTAAAGTGAAATTTAAAAAAATCGTATTTAAAACCATTGACAGGTTTGGTAATATATTTTATACAACTATCTTAAGAATATGGTCTTTATAATGTTATATCAGAATGAATTATCAAAAAGGGGTAGAATTTACTAAAAAATATAATATTGTAAAAAAAAATTAAGTTTGTTCAAGTTTACTTCAGATACAATTGTCATTACATATTATAAATTTACCTTGATCAAATGACCGATTTAAGGAATCATCTATTACAATTTTCGAAAAAAGTTGTCAAATTTACAGTGAAATTAAAAAAAAATCTTGATTAAAACCGTTGGCAGGTTTGATAATAGATTCTATACAACTATCTTTAGAATATGGTCGATATAATGTAATATCAGAATGAATTATGAAAAAGGGGTAGAATTTACTAACAAAAATAATATTGTTAAAAGAAATTAGGTTGATTCAAGTTTATTTCAGATACAATTGTCATTACATAATATAAATTTATCTTGCTCAAATGGCCGATTTAAGGTATCATCTATTACAATTATCGAAAAAGTTGTCAAATTGACAGTGAAATTTTAAAAAATCGTGATTTAAACCGTTGACAGGTTTGGTAATATATTCTATCCAACTATCTTTAGAATATGGTCGATATAATGTAATATCAGAATGAATTATGAAAAAGGGGAAGAATTTACTAACAAATATAATATTGTTAAAAGAAATTAGGTTGATTCAAGTTTATTTCAGATACAATTGTCATTACATATTATAAATTTATCTTGCTCAAATGGCCGATTTAAGGTATCATCTATTCCAATTATCGAAAAGTTGTCAAATTGACAGTGAAATTTAAAAAAATCGTGATTTAAACCGTTGACAGGTTGGGTAATATATTCTATCCAACTATCTCTAGAATATGGTCGATATAATAATATATCAGAATGAATTATGAAAAAGGGGTAGAATTTACTAAAAAATATAATATTGTTGAAAGAAATTAAGTTGGTTCAAGTTAACTTCAGATACAATTGGCATTACATATTACAAATATATATTGATCAAATGACTGAGTGTCATCTATTACAATTATCAAAGAAGTTGTCAAATTTACAGTGAAATTTAAAAAAAAAAACTTGATTAAAACCGTTGGCAGGTTTAGTAATATATTCTATACAACTATCTCTAGAATATGGTCGATATAATGTTATATCAGAGTGAATTATGAAAAAGGGGTAGAATTTACTAAAAAATATAATATTGTTAAAAAAAAATAAGTTGGTTCAAGTTTACTTCAGATACAATTGTCATTACATATTATAAAATTTATCTTGATCAAATGACCGATTTAAGGTGTCATCTATTACAATTATAGAAAAAGTTTTCAAATTTACAGTGAAATTTAAAAAAAATATTGATTAAAACCGTTGGCAGGTTTGGTAATATATTCTATACAACTATCTTTAGAATATGGTCTATATATGGTCATATCAGAATGAATTATGAAAAAGGGGTAGAATGTACTAAAAAATATAATATTGTTAAAAGAAATTAAGTTGGTTCAAGTTTACTTCGGATACAATTGTCATTACATATAATAAATTTATCTTGCTGAAATGACCGATTTAAGGTATTATCTATTACAATTATCGAAAAAATTGTCAAATTTACAGTGAAATTTTAAAAAATCGTGATTAAAACCGTTGACATATTTGGTAATATATTCTATACAACTGTCTTTCGAATATGGTCGATATAATGTAATATCAGAATGAATTATCAAAAAGGGATAGAATTTACTAAAAAATATAATATTGTTAAAAGAAATTGAGTTGGTTCAAGTTTACTTCAGATACAATTGTCATTACATATTATAAATCTATCTTGGTCAAATAACCAATTTAAGGTATCATCTATTACAATTATCGAAAATGTTGTCAAATTTACAGTGAAATTTAAAAAAATCATGATTAAAACCATTGACAGGTTTGGTATTATATTCTATCCAACTATCTTTAGAATATGGTCGATATATGGTCATATCAGAATGAATTATGAAAAAGGTGTAAAATATACTAAAAAATATAATATTGTTAAAAGAAATTAATTTGGTTCAAGTTTACTTCAGATACAATTGTCATTACATATAATAAATTTTATTTTGCAGAAATTACCGATAAAAGGTATCATCTATTACAATTATCGAAAATGTTGTCAAATTTACAGTGAAATTTAAAAAAATCATGATTAAAACCATTGACAGGTTTGGTATTATATTCTATCCAACTATCATTAGAATATGGTCGATATATGGTCATATCAGAATGAATTATGGAAAAGGGGTAAAATTTACTAAAAAATATAATATTGTTAAAAGAAATTAAGTTGGTTCAAGTTTACCTCAGATACAATTGGTATAACATATTATAAATCTATGTTGATCAAATGACCGATTCAAGGTATCATCTATTACAATTATCGAAAAAGTTGTCAAATTTAAACTGTAATTTAAAAAAATCGTATTTAAAACCGTTGACAGGTGTGGTAATATATTCTATACAACTATCTCTAGAATATGGTCGATATATGGTCATATCAGAATGAATTATGAAAAAGGGGTAGAATTTACTAAAAAATATAATATTGTTAAAATAAATTAAGTTGGTTCAAGTTTTTTTCAGATACAATTGTCATTACATATTTTAAATCTATCTTGATCAAATGACCGATTTAAGGTATCATCTATTACAATTATCGAAAAAGTTGTCAAATTTACAGTGAAATTTAAAAAAAATCTTGATTAAAACCGTTGGCAGGTTTGGTAATATATTCTATACAACTATCTTTAGAATATGGTCGATATAATGTAATATCAGAATGAATTATCAAAAAGGGGTAGAATTTACTGAAAAATATAATATTGTTAAAAGAAATTAATTTGGTTCAAGTTTTCTTCAGATACAATTGTCATAACATATTATAAATCTATCTTGATCAAATGACCGATTTAAGGTATCATCTACATGTATTACAATTATCGAAAAAGTTGTCAAATTTACAGTGAAATTAAAAAAAAAATCATGATTAAAACCATTGACAGGTTTGGTATTATATTCTATCCAACTATCTTTAGAATATGGTCATATCAGAATGAATTATGAAAAAGGTGTAAAATATACTAAAAAATAAAATAATGTTAAAAGAAATTAATTTGGTTCAAGTTTACTTCAGATACAATTGTTATTACATATAATAAATTTTATTTTGCAGAAATGACCGATTAAAGGTATCATCTATTACAATTATCGAAAATGTCAAATTTACAGTGAAATTTAAAAAAATCATGATTAAAACCATGGACAGGTTTGGTATTATATTCTATCCAACTATCATTAGAATATGGTCGATATATGGTCATATCAGAATGAATTATGAAAAACGGGTAAAATTTACTAAAAACTATAATATTGTTAAAAGAAATTAAGTTGGTTCAAGTTTACCTCAGATACAATTGTCATAACATATTATAAATCTATGTTGATCAAATGACCGATTTAAGAAACATCAATTACAATTATCGAAAAAGTTGTCAAATTTAAAGTGAAATTTTAAAAAATCGTATTTAAAACCATTGACAGGTTTGGTAATATATTCTATACAACTATCTTTAGAATATGGTCTATATAATGTAATATCAGAATGAATTATCAATAAGGGGTTGAATTTACTAAAAAATATAATATTGTGAAAAAAAAATAAGTTGGTTCAAGTTTACTTCAGATACAATTGTCATTACATATTATAAAATTTATCTTGATCAAATGACCGATTTAAGGTGTCATCTATTACAATTATAGAAAAAGTTTTCAAATTTACAGTGAAATTTAAAAAAAATATTGATTAAAACCGTTGGCAGGTTTGGTAATATATTCTATACAACTATCTTTAGAATATGGTCTATATAATGTAATATCAGAATGAATTATCAAAAAGGGTAGAATTTACTAAAAAATATATTATTGTTAAAATAAATTAAGTTGGTTCAAGTTTTTTCAGATACAATTGTCATTACATATTTTAAATCTATCTTGATCAAATGAACCATTTAAGGTATCATCTATTACAATTATCGAAAAAGTTGTCAAATTAAAAGTGAAATTTAAAAAAAATTGTATTTAAAACCATTGACAGGTTTGGTAAAATATTCTATCCAACTATCTTTAGAATATGGTCGATATATGGTCATATCAGAATGAATTATGAAAAAGGTGTAAAATATACTAAAAAATATAATATTGTTAAAAGAAATTAATTTGGTTCAAGTTTACTTCAGATACAATTGTCATTACATATCATAAATTTTATTTTTGCAGAAATGACCGATTAAAGGTATCATCTATTACAATTATCGAAAATGTTGTCAAATTTACAGTGAAATTTAAAAAAATCATGATTAAAACCATTGACAGGTTTGATATTATATTCTATGCAACTATCATTAGAATATTGTCGATATATTGTCATATCAGAATGAATTATGAAAAAGGGGTAAAATTTACTAAAACATATAATATTGTTAAAAGAAATTAAGTTGGTTCAAGTTTACCTCAGATACAATTGTCATTACATATAATAAATTTTATTTTGCAGAAATGACCGATTAAAGGTATCGTCTATTACAATTATCGAAAATGTCAAATTTACAGTGAAATTTAAATAAATCATGATTAAAACCATTGACAGGTTTGGTATTATATTCTTTCCAACTATCTCTAGAATATGGTCGATATATGGTCAAATCAGAATGAATTATGAAAAAGGGGTAGAATTTACTAAAAAATATAATAATGTTAAAAGAAATTAAGTTGGTTCAAGTTTACTTCAGATACAATTTTCATTACATATTATAAATCTATCTTGATCAAATGACCGATTTAAGGTGTCATCTATTACAATTATAGAAAAAGTTTTCAAATTTACAGTGTGGATTCCGACAGGGTCGCAGTACTCTTGATCATCTTGTTCGATTCGAATCATTTGTCCGTAATGGTTTTGCGAAAAATGAGCATGTGGTGTCGGTCTTTTTCGACCTTGAGAAGGCCTATGATACTGCATGGAAATATGGTATTTTAAAAGATCTATTTGATATGGGGTTGAAAGGCAATATGCCTAATTTTATTTCTAATTTTCTCTCTAACAGACAATTTAATGTTAGAGTTAATTCCACCATGTCTGATCTTTATGATCAAGAGATGGGTGTCCCTCAGGGCAGTATTTTATCTGTTACATTATTTAGTCTTAAAATAAACAGCCTTGTTGAAGTTTTAAAAAGTAATATTGAAGGTTCATTGTACGTTGATGATTTTTTAATATGTTACAGAGGCAAAAATATGAATAACATTGAAAGACAATTGCAGTTATGTCTTGGAAGAATTGAAAAATGGGCCTCGGAAAATGGTTTTAAATTTTCCACTTCAAAAACGGTCGGGATGCATTTTTGTAACAAAAGAAAATTGCATCTTGATCCAGAACTGACTTTGTACGGCAACCCAATTAAAATGGTTGATGAAACCAAATTTCTTGGTTTACTGTTCGATAAAAAGTTAACCTTTCTACCCCATATCAAAATGTTAAAAGCGAGATGTTTAAAAGCTTTAGATATTTTAAAAGTTGTCGGCAGCACTGACTGGGGTGCTGATCGCAACATTTTACTCAATTTATATAGATCTCTTGTTAGATCTAAACTAGATTATGGTTCTATAGTGTATGGCTCTGCAAGGAAGTCCTACATACAGATTCTCGATGCTGTGCATCACCAAGGTTTGCGTCTCTGTCTTGGCGCATTTAAAACCTCACCAGTTGAGAGTCTGTATGTAGAGGCTGATGAGCACTCACTCGCTGACAGACGTTTGAAGCTTGGACTTCAATATGCTGTCAAACTAAAAGCCCACTCAGATAATCCTGCCTACAGCTGTGTTTTTAATCCGATTTATGAAGATATTTTTGCAAAACATGAAAATAAAATTCCTCCGTTAGGTTTACGTTTAAAACCACATTTAGCTTCTTTTGATTTAAAATCTGTTGCTCAAGTTCAAACTTGCAAATGTCCTCCATGGGAACTTCCCAAACCAAAAATGATTTTTGAACTCCGTGAACACAATAAAAATAAAACAAATCCTCTTTTAATTCAGCAACACTATGCTGAAATTAAAGCCGATTATCTCGATTTTTCAACTGTATATACTGATGGATCAAAAGATGGTGATAGAGGTGCATCTGCTGCTGTCTTCAGGGACAGAGCTGCAACCCTCCGTTTGCCATCTGATGCATCCATCTTTACTGCTGAAGCAGAAGCAATAATTTTGGCTTTGAAATTTATTGCTTCTTCAGATAAATCCAAATTTATTATATGTTCGGATTCACTTTCATGTTTACAAGCTATACGAAATACTAAAATTAAAAACCCAACAATCCTGAAAATTTTATATGTAATGAGGAATTTAAAAATTCTTCTGAAAGAAATAATATTTCTATGGGTTCCGAGTCATGTTGGAATCCTTGGAAACACAGCTGTAGACCTTGAGGCAAAGAATGCCCTGGGTGACCCTCTATCTAACTGTGATATACCATATACTGATTTTAAATCTAATATTAGAGAATATGTTTTTAATATATTGAAAGATAAATGGAGTAAAAAAGATGATAATAAATTGCATGAAATTAAACCTAGTTTAGGCAAACCTTTTAATAATATTATGTGCAGAAAAGATCAGTGTGTTATTACTAGATGCCGTATTGGTCATACTAGAATAACACACGAGTATCTTTTAAAAAATGAAGATGAACCACAATGTGTTCCTTGCAACTGCAAGTATACTATTAAACATGTTTTAATTAATTGTATTGACTTTGCTGATATTCGTAAGAAGCATTTCAATGTCAATAATATGTATGATTTATTTAATAATGTTCCACTTACAAATATTGTTGCTTTTTTAAAAGAAATTGGAATTTATTATAGAATATAAAATTGTTATTATATTTAAATCGATCTTAATTTTTATCACGTTATTTTACTGTTGATTTTTATTTGTATATACTCAATTTGCTTTAGTCAAGAATTTTAGTATATTGAAGGACCTTTTGTCTTATTTTAAAAATATGCTTTAAATTGTAAAAATAGTCGAAATAGCTCTCGCCGCGATATAGCCTTTTTGTGCTAATGCGGCGTAAAGCAACCAACAATCAATCAATCAATCAAATTTACAGTGAAATTTAAAAAAAATATTGATTAAAACCGTTGGCAGGTTTGGTAATATATTCTATACAACTATCTTTAGAATATGGTCTATATAATGTAATATAAGAATGAATTATCAAAAAGGGGTAGAATTTACTAAAAAATATAATATTGTTAAAAGAAATTAATTTGGTTCAAGTTTTCTTCAGATACAATTGTCATTACATATTATAAATCTATCTTGATCAAATGACCGATTTAAGGTATCATCTATTACAATTATCGAAAAAGTTGTCAAATTAAAAGTGAAATTTAAAAAAAATTGTATTTAAAACCATTGACAGGTTTGGTAAAATATTCTATCCAACTATCTTTAGAATATGGTCATATCAGAATGAATTATGAAAAAGGTGTAAAATATACTAAAAAATATAATATTGTTAAAAGAAATTAATTTGGTTCAAGTTTACTTCAGATACAATTGTCATTACATATCATAAATTTTATTTTGCAGAAATGACCGATTAAAGGTATCATCTATTACAATTATCGAAAATGTTGTCAAATTTACAGTGAAATTAAAAAAAATCATGATTAAAACCATTGACAGGTTTGATATTATATTCTATGCAACTATCATTAGAATATGGTCGATATATTGTCATATCAGAATGAATTATGAAAAAGGGGTAAAATTTACTAAAACATATAATATTGTTAAAAGAAATTAAGTTGGTTCAAGTTTACCTCAGATACAATTGTCATAACATATTATAAATCTATGTTGATCAAATGACCGATTCAAGGTATCATCTATTACAATTATCGAAAAAGTTGTCAAATTTAAAGTGAAATTTAAAAAAATCGTATTTAAAACCGTTGACAGGTGTGGTAATATATTCTATACAACTATCTCTAGAATATGGTCGATATATGGTCATATCAGAATGAATTATGAAAAAGGGGTAAAATTTACTAAAAAATATAATATTGTTAAAAGAAATTAAGTTGGTTCAAGTTTACTGCAGATACAATTGTCATTACATATTATAAATTATTCTTTATCAAATGACCGATTTAAGGTGTCATCTATAACAATTATAGAAAAAGTTTTCAAATTTACAGTGAAATTTAAAAAAAATCTTGATTAAAACCGTTGGCAGGTTTGGAAATATATTCTATACAACTATCTTTAGAATATGGTCTATATAATGTAATATCAGAATGAATTATCAAAAAGAGGTAGAATTTACTAAAAAATATAATATTGTTAAAAGAAATTAATTTGGTTCAAGTTTTCTTTAGATACAATTGTCATTACATATTATAAATCTATCTTGATCAAATGACCGATTTAAGGTATCATCTATTACAATTATCGAAAAAGTTGTCAAATTTAAAGTGAAATTTAAAAAAAATCGTATTTAAAACCATTGACAGGTTTGGTAATATATTCTATACAACTATCTTTAGAATATGGTCGATATAATGTAATATCAGAATGAATTATCAAAAAGGGGTAGAATTTACTAAAAAATATAATATTGTAAAAAAAAATTAAGTTGGTTCAAGTTTTCTTCAGATACAATTGTCATTACATATTATAAATCTATCTTGATCAAATGACCGATTTAAGGTATCATCTATTACAATTATCGAAAAAGTTGTCAAATTAAAAGTGAAATTTAAAAAAAATTGTATTTAAAACCATTGACAGGTTTGGTAAAATATTCTATCCAACTATCTTTAGAATATGGTCGATATATGGTCATATCAGAATGAATTATGAAAAAGGTGTAAAATATACTAAAAAATATAATATTATTAAAAGAAATTAATTTGGTTCAAGTTTACTTCAGATACAATTGTCATTACATATAATAAATTTTATTTTGCAGAAATGACCGATTAAAGGTATCATCTATTACAATTATCGAAAATGTTGTCAAATTTACAGTGAAATTTAAAAAAATCATGATTAAAACCATTGACAGGTTTGATATTATATTCTATGCAACTATAATTAGAATATGGTCGATATATTGTCATATCAGAATGAATTATGAAAAAGGGGTAAAATTTACTAAAACATATAATATTATTAAAAGAAATTAAGTTGGTTCAAGTTTACCTCAGATACAATTGTCATAACATATTATAAATCTATCTTGATCAAATGACCGATTTAAGGTATCATCTATTACAATTATCGAAAAAGTTGTCAAATTTAAAGTGAAATTTAAAAAAATCGTATTTAAAACCATTGACAGGTTTGGTAATATATTCTATACAACTATCTTTAGAATATGGTCTATATAATGTAATATCAGAATGAATTATCAAAAAGGGGTAGAATTTACTAAAAAATATAATATTGTAAAAAAAAATTAAGTTGGTTCAAGTTTTCTTCAGATACAATTGTCATTACATATTATAAATCTATCTTGATCAAATGACCGATTTAAGGTATCATCTATTACAATTATCGAAAAAGTTGTCAAATTAAAAGTGAAATTTAAAAAAAATTGTATTTAAAACCATTGACAGGTTTGGTAAAATATTCTATCCAACTATCTTTAGAATATGGTCGATATATGGTCATATCAGAATGAATTATGAAAAAGGTGTAAAATATACTAACAAATATAATATTGTTAAAAGAAATTAATTTGGTTCAAGTTTACTTCAGATACAATTGTCATTACATATAATAAATTTTATTTTGCAGAAATGACCGATTAAAGGTATCATCTATTACAATTATCGAAAATGTCAAATTTACAGTGAAATTAAAAAAAATCATGATTAAAACCATTGACAGGTTTGATATTATATTCTATGCAACTATCATTAGAATATGGTCGATATATTGTCATATCAGAATGAATTATGAAAAAGGGGTAAAATTTACTAAAACATATAATATTGTTAAAAGAAATTAAGTTGGTTCAAGTTTACCTCAGATACAATTGTCATAACATATTATAAATCTATGTTGATCAAATGACCGATTCAAGGTATCATCTATTACAATTATCGAAAAAGTTGTCAAATTTAAAGTGAAATTTAAAAAAATCGTATTTAAAACCGTTGACAGGTGTGGTAATATATTCTATACAACTATCTCTAGAATATGGTCGATATATGGTCATATCAGAATGAATTATGAAAAAGGGGTAAACTTTACTAAAAAATATAATATTGTTAAAAGAAATTAAGTTGGTTCAAGTTTACTGCAGATACAATTGTCATTACATATTATAAATTATTCTTTATCAAATGACCGATTTGAGGTATCATCTATTACAATTATCGAAAAAGTTGTCAAATTAAAAGTGAAATTTAAAAAAAGTTGTATTTAAAACCATTGACAGGTTTGGTAAAATATTCTATCCAACTATCTTTAGAATATGGTCGATATATGGTCATATCAGAATGAATTATGAAAAAGGTGTAAAATATACTAAAAAATATAATATTATTAAAAGAAATTAATTTGGTTCAAGTTTACTTCAGATACAATTGTCATTACATATAATAAATTTTATTTTGCAGAAATGACCGATTAAAGGTATCATCTATTACAATTATCGAAAATGTTGTCAAATTTACAGTGAAATTTAAAAAAATCATGATTAAAACCATTGACAGGTTTGATATTATATTCTATGCAACTATCATTAGAATATGGTCGATATATTGTCATATCAGAATGAATTATGAAAAAGGGGTAAAATTTATTAAAACATATAATATTGTTAAAAGAAATTAAGTTGGTTCAAGTTTACCTCAGATACAATTGTCATAACATATTATAAATCTATCTTGATCAAATGACCGATTTAAGGTATCATCTATTACAATTATCGAAAAAGTTGTCAAATTTAAAGTGAAATTTAAAAAAATCGTATTTAAAACCATTGACAGGTTTGGTAATATATTCTATACAACTATCTTTAGAATATAGTCTATATAATGTAATATCAGAATGAATTATCAAAAAGGGGCAGAATTTACTAAAAAATATAATATTGTAAAAAAAAATTAAGTTGGTTCAAGTTTACTTCAGATACAATTGTCATTACATATTATAAATCTATCTTGATCAAATGACCGATTTAAGGTATCATCTATTACAATTATCGAAAAAGTTGTCAAATTAAAAGTGAAATTTAAAAAAAATTGTATTTAAAACCATTGACAGGTTTGGTAAAATATTCTATCCAACTATCTTTAGAATATGGTCGATATATGGTCATATCAGAATGAATAATGAAAAAGGTGTAAAATATACTAACAAATATAATATTGTTAAAAGAAATTAATTTGGTTCAAGTTTACTTCAGATACAATTGTCATTACATATAATAAATTTTATTTTGCAGAAATGACCGATTAAAGGTATCATCTATTACAATTATCGAAAATGTCAAATTTACAGTGAAATTAAAAAAAATCATGATTAAAACCATTGACAGGTCTGATATTATATTCTATGCAACTATCATTAGAATATGGTCGATATATTGTCATATCAGAATGAATTATGAAAAAGGGGTAAAATTTACTAAAACATATAATATTGTTAAAAGAAATTAAGTTGGTTCAAGTTTACCTCAGATACAATTGTCATAACATATTATAAATCTATGTTGATCAAATGACCGATTCAAGGTATCATCTATTACAATTATCGAAAAAGTTGTCAAATTAAAAGTGAAATTTAAAAAAAATTGTATTTAAAACCATTGACAGGTTTGGTAAAATATTCTATCCAACTATCTTTAGAATATGGTCGATATATGGTCATATCAGAATGAATAATGAAAAAGGTGTAAAATATACTAACAAATATAATATTGTTAAAAGAAATTAATTTGGTTCAAGTTTACTTCAGATACAATTGTCATTACATATAATAAATTTTATTTTGCAGAAATGACCGATTAAAGGTATCATCTATTACAATTATCGAAAATGTCAAATTTACAGTGAAATTAAAAAAAATCATGATTAAAACCATTGACAGGTCTGATATTATATTCTATGCAACTATCATTAGAATATGGTCGATATATTGTCATATCAGAATGAATTATGAAAAAGGGGTAAAATTTACTAAAACATATAATATTGTTAAAAGAAATTAAGTTGGTTCAAGTTTACCTCAGATACAATTGTCATAACATATTATAAATCTATGTTGATCAAATGACCGATTCAAGGTATCATCTATTACAATTATCGAAAAAGTTGTCAAATTAAAAGTGAAATTTAAAAAAAATTGTATTTAAAACCATTGACAGGTTTGGTAAAATATTCTATCCAACTATCTTTAGAATATGGTCGATATATGGTCATATCAGAATGAATTATGAAAAAGGTGTAAAATATACTAACAAATATAATATTGTTAAAAGAAATTAATTTGGTTCAAGTTTACTTCAGATACAATTGTCATTACATATAATAAATTTTATTTTGCAGAAATGACCGATTAAAGGTATCATCTATTACAATTATCGAAAATGTCAAATTTACAGTGAAATTAAAAAAAATCATGATTAAAACCATTGACAGGTTTGATATTATATTCTATGCAACTATCATTAGAATATGGTCGATATATTGTCATATCAGAATGATTTATGAAAAAGGGGTAAAATTTACTAAAACATATAATTTTGTTAAAAGAAATTAAGTTGGTTCAAGTTTACCTCAGATACAATTGTCATAACATATTATAAATCTATGTTGATCAAATGACCGATTCAAGGTATCATCTATTACAATTATCGAAAAAGTTGTCAAATTTAAAGTGAAATTTAAAAAAATCGTATTTAAAACCGTTGACAGGTGTGGTAATATATTCTATACAACTATCTCTAGAATATGGTCGATATATGGTCATATCAGAATGAATTATGAAAAAGGGGTAAACTTTACTAAAAAATATAATATTGTTAAAAGAAATTAAGTTGGTTCAAGTTTACTGCAGATACAATTGTCATTACATATTATAAATTATTCTTTATCAAATGACCGATTTGAGGTATCATCTATTACAATTATCGAAAAAGTTGTCAAATTAAAAGTGAAATTTAAAAAAAATTGTATTTAAAACCATTGACAGGTTTGGTAAAATATTCTATCCAACTATCTTTAGAATATGGTCGATATATGGTCATATCAGAATGAATTATGAAAAAGGTGTAAAATATACTAAAAAATATAATATTATTAAAAGAAATTAATTTGGTTCAAGTTTACTTCAGATACAATTGTCATTACATATAATAAATTTTATTTTGCAGAAATGACCGATTAAAGGTATCATCTATTACAATTATCGAAAATGTTTTCAAATTTACAGTGAAATTTAAAAAAATCATGATTAAAACCATTGACAGGTTTGATATTATATTCTATGCAACTATCATTAGAATATGGTCGATATATTGTCATATCAGAATGAATTATGAAAAAGGGGTACAATTTACTAAAACATATAATATTGTTAAAAGAAATTAAGTTGGTTCAAGTTTACCTCAGATACAATTGTCATAACATATTATAAATCTATCTTGATCAAATGACCGATTTAAGGTATCATCTATTACAATTATCGAAAAAGTTGTCAAATTTAAAGTGAAATTTAAAAAAATCGTATTTAAAACCATTGACAGGTTTGGTAATATATTCTATACAACTATCTTTAGAATATAGTCTATATAATGTAATATCAGAATGAATTATCAAAAAGGGGCAGAATTTACTAAAAAATATAATATTGTAAAAAAAAATTAAGTTGGTTCAAGTTTTCTTCAGATACAATTGTCATTACATATTATAAATCTATCTTGATCAAATGACCGATTTAAGGTATCATCTATTACAATTATCGAAAAAGTTGTCAAATTAAAAGTGAAATTTAAAAAAAATTGTATTTAAAACCATTGACAGGTTTGGTAAAATATTCTATCCAACTATCTTTAGAATATGGTCGATATATGGTCATATCAGAATGAATTATGAAAAAGGTGTAAAATATACTAACAAATATAATATTGTTAAAAGAAATTAATTTGGTTCAAGTTTACTTCAGATACAATTGTCATTACATATAATAAATTTTATTTTGCAGAAATGACCGATTAAAGGTATCATCTATTACAATTATCGAAAATGTCAAATTTACAGTGAAATTAAAAAAAATCATGATTAAAACCATTGACAGGTTTGATATTATATTCTATGCAACTATCATTAGAATATGGTCGATATATTGTCATATCAGAATGAATTATGAAAAAGGGGTAAAATTTATTAAAACATATAATATTGTTAAAAGAAATTAAGTTGGTTCAAGTTTACCTCAGATACAATTGTCATAACATATTATAAATCTATGTTGATCAAATGACCGATTCAAGGTATCATCTATTACAATTATCGAAAAAGTTGTCAAATTTAAAGTGAAATTTAAAAAAATCGTATTTAAAACCGTTGACAGGTGTGGTAATATATTCTATACAACTATCTCTAGAATATGGTCGATATATGGTCATATCAGAATGAATTATGAAAAAGGGGTAAACTTTACTAAAAAATATAATATTGTTAAAAGAAATTAAGTTGGTTCAAGTTTACTGCAGATACAATTGTCATTAAATATTATAAATTATTCTTTATCAAATGACCGATTTGAGGTATCATCTATTACAATTATCGAAAAAGTTGTCAAATTAAAAGTGAAATTTAAAAAAATTTGTATTTAAAACCATTGACAGGTTTGGTAAAATATTCTATCCAACTATCTTTAGAATATGGTCGATATATGGTCATATCAGAATGAATTATGAAAAAGGTGTAAAATATACTAAAAAATATAATATTATTAAAAGAAATTAATTTGGTTCAAGTTTACTTCAGATACAATTGTCATTACATATAATAAATTTTATTTTGCAGAAATGACCGATTAAAGGTATCATCTATTACAATTATCGAAAATGTTGTCAAATTTACAGTGAAATTTAAAAAAATCATGATTAAAACCATTGACAGGTTTGATATTATATTCTATGCAACTATCATTAGAATATGGTCGATATATTGTCATATCAGAATGAATTATGAAAAAGGGGTAAAATTTACTAAAACATATAATATTGTTAAAAGAAATTAAGTTGGTTCAAGTTTACCTCAGATACAATTGTCATAACATATTATAAATCTATCTTGATCAAATGACCGATTTAAGGTATCATCTATTACAATTATCGAAAAAGTTGTCAAATTTAAAGTGAAATTTAAAAAAATCGTATTTAAAACCATTGACAGGTTTGGTAATATATTCTATACAACTATCTTTAGAATATAGTCTATATAATGTAATATCAGAATGAATTATCAAAAAGGGGCAGAATTTACTAAAAAATATAATATTGTAAAAAAAAATTAAGTTGGTTCAAGTTTTCTTCAGATACAATTGTCATTACATATTATAAATCTATCTTGATCAAATGACCGATTTAAGGTATCATCTATTACAATTATCGAAAAAGTTGTCAAATTAAAAGTGAAATTTAAAAAAAAATTGTATTTAAAACCATTGACAGGTTTGGTAAAATATTCTATCCAACTATCTTTAGAATATGGTCGATATATGGTCATATCAGAATGAACAATGAAAAAGGTGTAAAATATACTAACAAATATAATATTGTTAAAAGAAATTAATTTGGTTCAAGTTTACTTCAGATACAATTGTCATTACATATAATAAATTTTATTTTGCAGAAATGACCGATTAAAGGTATCATCTATTACAATTATCGAAAATGTCAAATTTACAGTGAAATTTAAAAAAATCATGATTAAAACCATTGACAGGTTTGATATTATATTCTATGCAACTATCATTAGAATATGGTCGATATATTGTCATATCAGAATGAATTATGAAAAAGGGGTAAAATTTACTAAAACATACAATATTGTTAAAAGAAATTAAGTTGGTTCAAGTTTACCTCAGATACAATTGTCATAACATATCATAAATCTATGTTGATCAAATGACCGATTCAAGGTATCATCTATTACAATTATCGAAAAAGTTGTCAAATTTAAAGTGAAATTTAAAAAAATCGTATTTAAAACCGTTGACAGGTGTGGTAATATATTCTATACAACTATCTCTAGAATATGGTCGATATATGGTCATATCAGAATGAATTATGAAAAAGGGGTAAACTTTACTAAAAAATATAATATTGTTAAAAGAAATTAAGTTGGTTCAAGTTTACTGCAGATACAATTGTCATTACATATTATAAATTATTCTTTATCAAATGACCGATTTAAGGAATCATCTATTACAATTATAGAAAAAGTTTTCAAATTTACAGTGAAATTTAAAAAAAATCTTGATTAAAACCGTTGGCAGGTTTGGAAATATATTCTATACAACTATCTTTAGAATATGGTCTATATAATGTAATATCAGAATGAATTATCAAAAAGGGGTAGAATTTACTAAAAAATATAATATTGTTAAAAGAAATTAATTTGGTTCAAGTTTTCTTCAGATACAATTGTCATTACATATTATAAATCTATCTTGATCAAATGACCGATTTAAGGTATCATCTATTACAATTATCGAAAAAGTTGTCAAATTAAAAGTGAAATTTAAAAAAAATTGTATTTAAAACCATTGACAGGTTTGGTAAAATATTCTATCCAACTATCTTTAGAATATGGTCGATATATGGTCCTATCAGAATCAATTATGAAAAAGGTGTAAAATATACTAAAAAGTATAATATTGTTAAAAGAAATTAATTTGGTTCAAGTTTACTTCAGATACAATTGTCATTACATATAATAAATTTTATTTTGCAGAAATGACCGATTAAAGGTATCATCTATTACAATTATCGAAAATGTCAAATTTACAGTGAAATTAAAAAAAATCATGATTAAAACCATTGACAGGTTTGATATTATATTCTATGCAACTATCATTAGAATATGGTCGATATATTGTCATATCAGAATGAATTATGAAAAAGGGGTAAAATTTACTAAAACATATAATATTGTTAAAAGAAATTAAGTTGGTTCAAGTTTACCTCAGATACAATTGTCATAACATATTATAAATCTATGTTGATCAAATGACCGATTCAAGGTATCATCTATTACAATTATCGAAAAAGTTGTCAAATTTACAGTGACATTTTAAATAAACGTGATTAAAACCGTTGACAGGTTTAGTAATATATTCTATACATCTATCTTTAGAATATGGTCGATAATGTCATATCAGAGTGAATTATCAAAAAGGGGTAGAATTTACTAAAACATATAATATTGTTAAAAGAAATTAAGTTTGTTCAAGTTTACTCCAGGTACAATTGTCATAACATATAATAAATCTATCTTGATCAAATGACCGATTTAAGGTATCATCTATTATAATTACAGAAAAAGTTGTCAAATTTACAGTGAAATTTTAAATAATCGTGATTCAAACCGTTGACAGTTTGGTAATATATGCTATACAACTATCTTTAGAATATGGTCGATATAATGTCATATCAGAATGAATTATCAAAAATGGGTTGAATTTACTAAAACATATAATATTGTTAAAAGAAATTAAGTTGGTACAAGTTTACTTCAGATACAATTGTCATTACATATTATTAATTTATCCTGATCAAATGACCGATTTAAGGTATCATCTATTACATTTATCGAAAAAGTTGTCAAATTTACAGTGACATTTTAAATAAACGTGATTAAAACCGATGACAGGTTTAGTAATATATTCTATACAACTATCTTTAGAATATGGTCGATAATGTCATATCAGAGTGAATTATCAAAAAGGGGTACAATTTATTAAAACATATAATATTGTTAAAAGAAATTAAGTTTGTTCAAGTTTACTTCAGGTACAATTGTCATAACATATTATAAATATATCTTGATCAAATGACCGATTTAAGGTATCATCTATTACAATTATCGAAAAAGTTGTCAAATTTACAGTGACATTTTAAATAAACGTGATTAAAACCGTTGACAGGTTTAGTAATATATTATATACAACTATCTTTAGAATATGGTCGATAATTTCATATCAGAGTGAATTATCAAAAAGGGGTAGAATTTACTAAAACATATAATATTGTTAAAAGAAATTAAGTTTGTTCAAGTTTACTTCAGGTACAATTGTCATAACATATTATAAATCTATCTTGATCAAATGACCGATTTAATGTATCATCTATTATAATTACCGAAAAAGTTGTCAAATTTACAGTGAAATTTTAAATAATCGGGATTCAAACCGTTGACAGTTTGGTAATATATGCTATACAACTATCTTTAGAATATGGTCGATATAATGTCATATCAGAATGAATTATCAAAAAGGGGTTGAATTTACTAAAACATATAATATTGTTAAAAGAAATTAAGTTGGTTCAAGTTTACTTCAGATACAATTGTCATTACATATGTTAAATCTATCTTGATAAAATGACCTATTTAAGGTATCATCTATTACAATTATCGAAAAAGTTGTCAAATTTACAGTGAAATTTTAAATAAACGTGATTAAAACCGTTGACAGGTTTGGTAATATATTCTATACAACTATCTTTAGAATATGGTCGATATAATGTCATATCAGAGTGAATTATCAAAAAGGGGTAGAATTTACTAAAAAATATAATATTGTTAAAAGAAATAAAGTTGGTTCAAGTTTACTTCAGATACAATTGTCATTACATATGTTAAATCTATCTTGATCAAATGACTGATTTAAGGTATCATCTATTACAATTATCGAAAAAGTTGTCAAATTTATAGTGAAATTTTAAATAATCATGATTGAAACCGTTGACAGGTTTGGTAATATATGCTATACAACCAGGGTTTCCCCTAGGTCAATTATTTTTTTCGCCACCTCTTTCGCCAAAACAATATATTTTTCGCCACTTCATTATTATTTTTTTCGCCAAATATATTTTCCTTTAAAACTTTCTTTTTCCAGCACCCCCCCCTAAATAAGAAGCGTTTTTGTTCAACAAAACGAAGAATTTTATTACTTGGAATTGATCCCTCGTGTAAGGTGTAGTCATTACATTGAAGGGTTACATTAAAACTATATGCTTGAAATACCGGTGTTACTGAAACGACTTTGAAGTACCCACTCAAATCAATGATCTATATGAAAGTTAAATGATAAAGTTTAAAATCAGAGACCTTTCTAGCTTTTGAACAATTTTCGTCATAACAATTATTTCCTTTTCAAAAGAAGGAGAGGAAGCGTAAATTTTGAATCAAACATGTGCGTCGCAAAGCAGTAAATAAATCCCTTTTGAGACATGTGACAGAAGCCATTTAACCATATCATTTTGTCATACAATGTATCATACAATCAACACCTTTATTAATTAGTCCTTTGATGTCGATAGCTATAAATGCAATCAGCTGATTATTGATTTTCTGTCAAACTCTTAACGAGTTCAAGGTGAATTCCGAGTATTGTCTGATCGGTAAAGTCAGAGAAACCCGAAAAAAGTAAACAAACAAGATGGCTGAAAATAAATCGTTATATATATTTCTTTCGCCAAATTCTTTCGCCAATGACGAATTTTAATCGCCACAATTATTATTTTTTCGCAAATTGCGAAAATGGCGACCGCCAGCGGAAACCCTCTATACAACTATCTTTAGAATATGGTCGATATAATGTCATATTAGAATGAATTATCAAAAAGGGGTAGAATTTACTAAAACGTATAATATTGTTAAAAGGAATTAATTTGGTTGAAGTTTACTTCAGATACAATTGTCATTACATATTATTAATTTATCCTGATCAAATGACCGATTTAAGGTATCATCTATTACAATTATCGAAAAAGTTTAGTGAAATCTTAAAAAATCGTAATTAAAACCGTTGACAGGTTTGGTTATATAATCTATACAACTATCTTTAGAATATGGTCGATATAATGTAATATCAGAATGAATTATCAACAAGGGGTAGAATTTACTAAAAAAATATAATATTGTTAAAAGAAATTAAGTTGGTTCAAGTTTACTTCAGATACAATTGTCATTACATATTATTAATTTATCCTGATCAAATGACGGATTTAAGGTATTATCTATTAAAATTATCGAAAAAGTTGTCAAATTTACAGTGATTTTTTTTTTTAAATCTTGATTAAAAACCGTTGGCAGGTTTGGTAATATATTCTATGCAACTATCTTTAGAATATGTTCGATATAATGTCATATCAGAATGAATTATCAAAAAGGGGTATAATTTACTAAAAAATATAATATTGTTAAAAGAAATAAAGTTGGTTCAAGTTTACTTCAGATACAATTGTCATTACATATGTTAAATCTATCTTGATCAAATGACCGATTTAAGGTATCATCTATTACATTTATCGAAAAAGTTGTCAAATTTACAGTGACATTTTAAATAAACGTGATTAAAACCGTTGACAGGTTTAGTAATATATTCTATACAACTATCTTTAGAATATGGTCGATAATGTCATATCAGAGTGAATTATCAAAAAGGGGTACAATTTATTAAAACATATAATATTGTTAAAAGAAATTAAGTTTGTTCAAGTTTACTTCAGGTACAATTGTCATAACATATTATAAATCTATCTTGATCAAATGACCGATTTAATGTATCATCTATTATAATTACCGAAAAAGTTGTCAAATTTACAGTGAAATTTTAAATAATCGTGATTCAAACCGTTGACAGTTTGGTAATATATGCTATACAACTATCTTTAGAATATGGTCGATATAATGTCATATCAGAATGAACTATCAAAAAGGGGTAGAATCTGATAAAAAATATAATATTGTTAAAAGAAATTATGGATGTCTGCTGCTCAAAATCAAAATAACAAGAATGATTCAAACTATGATTAATTGATAGGGCTGATAAGTTAGTTAAAAAAAAATAATATAAAAAAAAAATTTCGTGTCCAGTTTTTTTGCGGCATCAACATCTTTACGTCTAAAAAATCATGCATTGGAAAATCGGCAGTTTTTTCAGGAAGGGGTGGTTTGTTTGAAATACAAAAAAACATTTAATGTTACTTCATAAATCAATTTTTATTCCAATGACAAGCAATAATATATGTTCAAGTTTAAAAATGTAGGAATTTTTTTTACAATACTGATAGTGATCTATTCTTTTTTTGGCAATACATAATGTCTATAAAAAGTACGGGAAAACATTGATGAAAACATATTTTTGATTTTTTTTACTAATAAGAAATAACAAGAAAATCTTATTTCTTTACAAAATTGATGCTTTATAGTCTTTTTCAAAAAGAAAAAAAAAATTATGTTCGTGTGCAAATTTTGAGTTAAATCCAAAATAATTTTATTTCACAAAAAAGTACGTGAAAATATATGATTTTTTTGTATTTTGTACCAATTAACAAGTTATCTTTACTAAAACTCTACTAAATTTTTTTAATTTACAATTAAAAAATCCATATTGATTTATATATAAATGGTCTTGTACTGTTTTAAGGTGTTTTTTTCTCACTTTTGATGGCATCTTTTCCAACTATATATCTTATCAATTTGAAAACAAATTTTCAAAAAGCTAAAAAATGTGACTATAAGACACATGATATCTCTATCATATTTTCATATCAATGTCTAAGCAGCTAATGTAGGCCAGATTAACTTAATTCTTTATCACCTAGGCTGTTATAACTAAGTTCTTATGATTTTGCACCAGCAGAAAAAAAGGGGGGGGGGGCAATCATCAACATGAAATTTTCAATCAACAGGCCAACAAAACATCTTCTTGACCTAAATTGAAAAAAACCAATGCGGAACATTTTCTTGTCTATTTTTATAATGATTTTACATGATTCACACTTCGCCTACCCCAAAGAGATGGAATCCCCTGTCCCCCGGTCAAGGATGGTAAGTCACTAAATATTGACCTGATATCAGACTGACCTTTGCATGAATAAATAGATCAAATACAATTGCCCGAAACAGACCTAATAAAGAATTAACTTGATCATTGAACCATAAAAATGAGGTCAGGGTTGGATGACAGGTGTCAGACTGACTTACTAGTACATCTTACCATGGGACGAATCCATAATCAAAATATCATTAACTTACAAGTAAAGTTACAAAGAAACAAGACCTTATCCCAAAATCTAAATGTGGTCAGTGGACCATGAAAATGAGGTCAGGGTTGGGTGACAGCTAGATGTTACACTGACTTTAGAACCTTCGCAGGGGTGTTAAGGTCGTTTCAAGAAAATTTCCATTTTTATACACAAGAAAAATCATATTGAACTCAGAGTTAGTTTTCTCTGACTAAAAGCCAAAATACACGTCATATAAGTAATCGGGGGGAAAAGGGTCTATTATTATTTATATTACAAACTTTTATTTTTAGAAAAATATAAATACACTAGTGTCACGTGACTTCAAACTGAAAGTAAAGACATTTCCCAAAAAAGTCAAAAGTGCAGGTGCAAGATGAAATCGGATCGCCCTGATTTTGGGATCGTTGTAATCAGGATAACTTGTTTTACTGGAAAAGTGCTGCCACTTAATTTTCATTAGAGGTTTTGTAATTAAAAAACAATAAAACATGGAGAATTTAATCAATTTATTGATGTTTTGGCACTTCGGGTTGTGAAATTTCTTTTACACGAACGCTATATAACTAGTAGCAGCACTTTTCGAAAAGTTTGAAATGTGGCCTTTCTACCAATACCAGAATGAAGTGGGTTGGTATAGCTCTTGCACCTGCACTTTTCAATTATTCTAACATGTAGTAGCATAATCGCCCTAAAATGCACGAAAAAAGCGTTTGAAAGACCCTCTAGTAGTCGGATCGGCTGACGGGAAAACTACGTGTATATTTTGTTTTCACCGGCGTTTCATTTAATAATATGTTTGTGCGAAGTTTGAAACAACTATTCTCTTATTGCTATTTAAATTATTGAAGGCAAAAAAAAATAATTATTCAGGTCATTATTATACACCTCAAACGTGGGTTACATGCATGTAGTGTTGGGGCATGCAGCCTTCCCCCCTTTTTTGTTCAAATCCGGAATCGCATCTGGGGTGCTTGTATAGTTCTTGTTCTACAAGTCAAAGTTCAATATATAAATTAATTTAATAGATAAGCCTACACGGTCATTATTTTACACCCCATACGTGGGTTACATGCATGTAGTGTTGGGGCATGCAGCCTTCCCCCCTTTTTTTTGGTTCAAATCCGGAATCGCATCTCGTGTGCTTGTACAGTACAGTTCTCGTTCTGCAAGTAAAAGTTCAATATATAAATGTTAATAGATTAGCCTACTAGGTCTCTTTTAGTGTTTGTGTATTGTGAATCATTAACATTTTAATGAAAAAAGCTGCATTTATAAAGAAGTTGGGTGGGTCATTGGTGATCATTGCTAATGTTTAAATTATAAACATACTTAACTCCTACCTGCATCACATCAATAGATCAATACTTTATTTGTTGAATATCTCCTGCTTATCAAGTGTGACTGGTATAAATTGTAAATCATGATTTGTCACTTTTAGATGCATTCTGGTGATTCTTTTGCATCTATTTTCACCAGCTGCTATGCCAGTTATTTTGTATGGCTTGCTTTTTTTTATTATGTCAAACTCCTTCGTTATTTCCTGCGTCTTATTACACAGGATATTCCCTTTCAACCAATCTGGAGCAGTATTTGACTTATTCTAATATCCTTACAGTTACTTGGTAAAATTATTCTGCTCTACTTTTACTGATTTTATTATGTTTGTAATTCAAAGGCATACATTTTAAAATTTGTTCACCATCATTAACATGGGGGATATAATTCCTTTTTTCATAGAATGTGTGAGTTTCAATATTTGCACAAACTACCTTTTGGAGTAAAGATTAAAAGATAAGACATTGAGTACCCCAAATTAAAAAAAAACCAACTTTGTGCTCTATAATTTATGCTTCCACTACATGTATATATATATATAAAGCGAACTACCAGTTTGAAAAATTATTTCAGATGCATACATTGTATATGACTTATTTTAATCTCAGCAAAAGAAAAAGTTGTATGTGCTTATGTGACATTCAGCACAATCAATCAATTGTGTTTTCATTATTAAGTGCCGTAATATTTTAATTCAGGTTCATCATGTTCATCTTAAAGATGTTAAAATCAGAAAACTTATTTCCTATCACCTGCTGAGATTGGAGTCAACTGAAATTGTATTTCTTTTCTGTCCTAATAGAAGAAATTTTATGTACCAGAATATACATCTAAATACAGAAATAACTAACTTAATATAATTTATACATAACCACAATCCCAAAGTGTCAGATCAATCAGAATGAATCGATTTCAGGAGAAAATAGTCGGACGGAAACTCATATTTGATACAATGTATCAGTATGTACAAGTTAACCATGTTAACACTTATAGAACTACAATGTACTGCCTACCAAAAATCATGGGTTAATCTTTACCTGACCCAATCACAAAAAATAACACAACTTAATTGTTAATCAAAACTTCATTGGCAATTATACCACATCATCTTTTTTTTTAATCAAATTCTAGCTGTACTACATAATTACATGTATGATACATTCAAATTTAAAATATATAAAAGGTAATTTCTGTCTGTGTGTTGGGAATGCTGTCTCATTGCCATACAAATGTACATGTACAATGTTTTATGTATGCATATGGTAATATAATGCGGTACATGTATATCTAACATCATTTGCTAATCTTGCTAGATATAAGAAATTTTTATACTGTGGAAATATTCAATCACAAGTTTTCAAGTATACCATGAATACCAGTAGAAAATAAAATACATATGAACATGTATGTCAATGTACATATGTACAAAAGAGCAGCTACATGATAAATGCAAGCAAAGATAAATATCCAACATTTTTTGGTTCAAACATTCTGTGGATGTTACATTTGTACATTTGTACAGAGGTCTCGCTCAGTATTGAAGGCCAACATCAATATGACCAACAACTGCAATCAAAACACTTTATAATGCTTTTGAACATTTTGTAAACCTGTATAGCAAGTCTGTGTTATGAAATGAGATTGAAATATAAACCATGACAAAATATGATTTTCTTGTTCTCTGGTGGCTAATACATGTATATGACTAGTTGTTCTCTGATCGAGAGTTGTTTCATTGGCAATCATATGTCATGTATGTCATATTCTTACTTTTATAATTACATGTACATGTAACTACATAGGTGGTGCATCAGTGAATTGCATGCTTACATTTGTACATGTACAATGTACATGATGTAATTTGTATATGTCTGAAATGTACATATGATATCTGTAGGTTAATATCTATATTGAATTACTTTTTACATCGGTTTCCTGTAATTGCCATAAAAATAACAAAACACTCATAGAAGTCTTATAAATGAATATTTCAAAATTCCCCTTTACCATGTTTACAGTTCAACTGAATATCATATGTCTATCTGTAGATCTCTCACTCGTCTTGGTTAGATATTGCAGATTTGGTTTTGAAACAGTCAATGCTTCTACTTAGTACGGTGCATTATGTAGAATTGCTGTCATTTTTCTATTTTTCATGGACATATTTGGTGGCTTTCTAAACAAATTTTAATCAGATCTTCCATAATGGCCATGATGAGTTATAAGTAACTTTTAACTGGTGTCTGACTGCCGGTCTTCATCCCTGAAATATGAAAATGCAAATATAATACAAGTACAATGTATATATCGAATGAAATTTTCAATATGAGAAAAGTAATCAAAAGTTAGTGCAAACACACTTCTTCAAAAAAGTACTGTTAAAATGCTTACAAAATAATTCTCGTCCTTTTTTACCAGTAGTAATGTCTTCATTCAACATTTGAACAAAAAAATAAATTTTCCAAACACATTTTAATAAGGCGCACTATGTAATAAATATTTAAATATTATGTTGAACTTCATTATTTTGTATCTCCTTTTCCAAATGTGAACAATGACAGGAATACTTCAATATCAACATGATCAATATCAGTTATCCACAAGAAATTTTAGCTACATGTAGCAAGTTCAGTATATTATTATTATCATGATTATAGGCGTATCTGTCATGTCTGTGTAAATAAATATTATTGCTGGTACATATATATACAGACACTTCATTTTGAATGCAGAAATTGATCATGATTTATATTAATTAATAAGTACATTAACTATTGTATTGCAATTCTTGAAGAATGGAAAAAAAAGTGAATTTGTAGGATACTTATACAAGTGAATTGGCATAGTTATGTCCCTTACACATTCAGAATGATTTACATTGTACTTGTTTTACTTGTACAAATGTATAAGTAAAAAAATCATCCTTTTTTCTTTCTTGTATTCTTGAGATTTCTTTGCTCTAATCGAATTTTAAATTGTGCACTCTCTGCAGATGTCTTTACCAATCATTTAAGTGTAATTTCATAGACAATGAAAATCCCATTTGTCTGTTATGTTCACAACACTGCTCATTTACAAGCCTCAAAGGAGCAATTTTTGAAGGCCTTGCACAATTATACAAGATCTTTGCTCAATCAGTTTCTTTGATGGATTTATATAATGAGATGAAACATTGAACTTACAATAAAAAAAATTGAGTCAAACTTGGAAAAATCATTAAAGGCATGATTCACATCTCAAAACTTGAGGATTTTTTTAGGATTGAAAGAAATGTTTACATGGTTTACTTACAAGTACAAGTAAATTTTGGAGAAAATTAAGGCTAGATTATTCAAACATTATCTATTTACTTATAGGTGTTATATGTGTATTTTTTTTTACTTCTTAAAGTAAATAAAATAAACTTGTACAAGTACATGTAGTACCCCTGACTATGTATGTGTCTGTAATATTTAATTGAGCACTTGTTGTTTGTTGCTGTTAGTTTGTTTGTTTGTTCATTCACTTTTTTCTCACATAAATAAGGCTATTAGTTTTCTCCTTCAACAGGTTTATTAATATTATGATTTGGCGCCTTTTAGAGAAGACAATGTGGCAGAATGTGTTTTTCTCATTGTTGAAGGCCATAAGGCCTAAATGATGACATATAGTTTTTATTTCTGTTTAACTTGGGACCCTTCAGGAGAGTCGTCCCATTGTACATGTACAATAGTCGGATAATTGCAGGATAAAACAATTTACCTGTCTATAATACATGTAATGAAGCTCTCCAAATTCAAACCATTACTTTATATTTCATCACAGCTTGAATGGCATACTGTAACCTCAGTCCTTGTTATTGTCAGGTGACCTAAAAAAAAAAGGGAATGTTATTATATACTTTTATTTTTAAATAAAGGAGCATGAAAAATTGAAAACAACACGTTCAATAATTTCATGCGTCCATAGCACTTTTCAGGCCGAGTCTGGATTTACCTTCATCAGAAACGCTCATAGACAAACATTTAAAATCCAAAGATGTACAAGTAGTGAAAAAAATTACAGAGCTATATGTCAAAAATAGTATGAACCTGAGTATACATTGTAACATAATGAGCGAGCCGTGGTGTAGTGGTTAGTGCATCGGACTGCTAACACAAAGGTTCCTGGTTCGATTCCCGTTTGGGATGAAAATTTCTGGAACTCAATTTTCGGCTCTCCCTTGACACCATTTGCGAGTATGGTCTTGAGGAAACGATGATAGTCCGTCGGACGGGGACGATAAATTGCTGACCCGTGTTAAGAGAGAGCCATATCTCTTGCACGTTAAAGACACCCTTGTAGATTTCGAAAAAGAGTAGGAAAATGCCGCTACAAGGCAGCACTCGCACCCGCAAAGTGGAAAGGGATTAATATAAGTTGCAAAACTTGTTTCCCAATCCACTATAAATAAATATGTTTAAACTAAACATAATGAATCATATATATCTTTAAATAAAGAAATCACTTTTGCCATACAATAGAAATACAATGTAGGAAGATGTAGTGTGAGTGCCAATGAGACAACTCTCTATCATGTCCATCCAAATAACAATTTATAAAAGTAAACCATTATAATACATGAAGGTCAATGTATGGCCTTCAACACGGAGCCTTGGCTCACATCAATAAACAAGCAATATAGGGCCCCAAAATTACAAGTGTAAAATCATTCAATCAGGAAAACAAACGGTCTAATCTATATAAAAAACAAGAAACGAGAGACACTTATAAATTACATAAACAAACGAAAACTACTGTACATCAGATTCCTGACTTAGAACAGGTGCAAACATTTGCAGCGGGATTAAACACTTTAATGTTTATATGATATAATTAAATGAACCCAGGATATGCATGTTGCTAATTTTTGCACGTCTTAATGTAATTTTTATGATTAACTAGAAGTGCTGAGAGCACTGCTCACAATAGCCAGCCCCCTCTTCCACAAAAAATATAAAATAATATAAAACAAACAAGTGAATCTGTGAGCTACTGATCACTTTTGATACCCCCATACACTTTAAGAATTTTAAGGTACACAGGAATTTTTTGAGTGGTGAATATGAAAAAGCATCACACAGTATTGCTGACTCATATAAACCCTCAAACAAATTTTTAGAAGTCCTTGTTATTTTCCTGAGAAAGATGCGACCAAAAATAATCAATTCTGGAACAGACAGACTGACTTCTGAAATCTACCATCAAAATTGACGTTTCTAAACAGGCTGTGGCCTTTTCCATTTAATAAATGATATGATTTGCATCATTTCATGCTTGTACACACTTGTCTGTTGTAACAGAATACACAGCTTAATTACAAGTGTTTTTCCCCTGCCTTTTGGACATGAGGTCTCGCAATGAAAATTTTACAAATACCATTATGGCTTGATTCTGTTTACTGGGGATATATATAGCTGAACACTGAACAGGGACACAGTTCAGATATTTGATATCATTCATGTACTCTAATTTTAGAGGGAAAGTGAATGCAGTGACTATTCAATTTTAATACTGATAATAATTATTATATATATAAAAATAAAATGTCATGTACATGATGTATGTCAAAAGCACGAGAAATTAAAGAGTATGACAGGAAACATGGAAAATAAATAAGGGGAAACATGAAGCACACATCAAGTCATCCTACTAAACACGAAACATAGAAGATAAAACGTCTGAACACGAAAACAAGTTGGTGACCTTCTGCTATTATCTGTTCTATGGTTGGGTTACTGTCTCTTTGACACATTTCCCATTTCAATTCTCATCATTTTAATACGAAAGACACCGAACATATATGTTCTCATAGTTAATGACTTTATTCATTATAGGTTGATAAATACAGGCAAAGTTTAGATGTTTATGAAGTGTCCTATATTTTGACTTTAGTGGAACCTTAATCTAATCTCTTAGAGCACAAGCCATGCCCTCTGCATTTTAGTATACATATATCTCTAGATTGTAATACCTGAAAGCGATAAATTACACCTAAGTCGTGTTTTGTCCTGACATTGGATCATATTGAATAAATTTTCCATTTGTTCTAATCGGTTTCTTCAACCAGGTCGTTATAATCTCAACTGACAAGTGCACGGCTACTTCGGTTATTTTCAATTAACCAACTTGCAAACTGCAAGCTTCGCAACTACATTGATTTTCCAAATAAGGTAAACAGGTGGGCGGAGCTTAAACTCCGCTTGCTATTTTTCTTTTGATAAATACAGCTTTCACTCAAATTATTTCTATTTCTTGATGTGAAAATACATTATAATATGAAAAAAGACACCATATGACATATATTTCATTATTCATGCGATACGCGTTCCTTACCTATTGCTACATTTGTTACTGTGTCTGCAACGTCAAAAGTCGCCCGCCATTACACAATCTGATCTAGATAGGGGAAATAACTCCTGCACTATTTTTTTATTCGATTTTGCGGGAGAACCACCTTAATGTCGCTGCGTTCCCTTTATCCCATAGACAAAATAATATTGACCTATTAAGTATAGTTACCGAGTAACAGCAGGGACAAAACTTGAAAGTAGCATGGTTGCTCAAAACTGACCTGATCACAAAACTTTGATAAAAGTTTACACTGCAGCCATCAGAAAAGCAATCCATGTGTCTTTCTATCTGTGATTTTCCTTACAGGTGAGACAAAAATTATCAAGTAACATTGGTTGATATGATAGATAAAATTACAAATGATAACATTTTCAGAAATGAATAAATAAGGGAAGGACCATTTAACTTGCAGGGGGAGGGGTTGCATGGTGTTTTCATAAATAAATAATTTAGCGAGAAAGGGGACAAAAAAACATATTCTGACAGAGGATATTTACCATAAAAAATGTTAAATTTGCAAAAAAAATATTTGTTGTGCTACTTCTAAAAAATAAATAAATTTGCACGCGAAGCGCGCACAAAAAATATTCTGACAAGAAAAAAGACCCCATGCCCCCCCTTTGACTCTAGAGAAATAAAACTTGGCATAAAAGAGATGTAATAAACTAATATCATGAATGAATCTCAGTATCAAATTACAAATGTTCTACATCCTGATCCACAAGTCATAACAATATTGGCATACATCAAAACTCATTTTGAATAATAAAATGATTCGATCAGAGGTATATCCAAATAAAAAGATCTCACATTTTGAAATCAGATACATATACATGCATTTGTATGCAGATAATAATTTTTATAGCATGTTGGCCAGTCATGACAAAATCATAATAATAAATGCACACAATGATTTCTGAATTCACAGTAAACAATTCTGAGATTACAATTCTTTCAAAAAGTCTGAAACACTGTCAATAATTTTTGCTGATTACTTTAATACCTGTTCTACCATTTCTGGAATAAGCAAGTCGTAAATGACTTAAATTAAGTCCACTTTTGGCAATACAATTTGCCATTCTTTTAGTTACAACTTTATCATCCAACATCTGTTTTAGTGAAGGCACATTTTTATGCATTTGTTTTAATGACAAATAATTAAAAAAATACACTAAGCTCTGATTGAAAAATTTCTGAACATCTGTAAAATTGTCAATTTTTTCATTGACCAATCTAAAAAGTGCATTAACATCATCTTCAGCATTGTGAGCATCATAAGAAAGGTTAATTAATGTGTCACACAACTTACATTGTGAATATGAGCCAAGATTGGGAAAGGAAAGTTTAAACAATTTTAAATTATCAACAAAGCCAACAATTTTGCTTTGAAAATCATCAAGCAAGGAACAATCATCTAAGGCATTGTACAAAACAGGACAATCATAATTATATATATAATGACCAAAAATTACATTATTGGTTGATTTTTCTAAAAATGAAATATAACTAGTCAGTCCTTCTTTTACGCCAACAGCAGGGTCAATTTTGTCAAGTAAATATAAAGAACAATTTTGGAATGTCAATCCTGTAACCTCAGCTGCTTTAGGTGTTATTTCACGGGCTGGTAGAATGTACTTAGAAAATGTTTCCAGACCTCTCCTTGCTGATATCTGCGTTAAATGTGAAGTTCTACCTGAAGAAAGAAATAAAGAAAATAATGAAATATATTTTACAGAATGGAAATACATGTAATAAATTATTCCTACATGCTGATTTTGAGTGGTGTAATGTAAGGGGAAAGATTTAGTACTAATCTTCATGATTCAAAACATTACCTAGCCATATTCAAATGTACTTGTTTGAAACCAGGAGCCTTAGTTTTTCAATGGCTATTTTTTGCTGTCTGTGAGAATGTGGAAATCATCAATGCTACAAAATGCATAGTATCTCATTGACACAAATTTCAACAAGAATCATTCATGCATAAAAAGGTCATAGTGTCCTACCATGCTGTACTACTAAAGGTGGAGTATTCTTGCTATAAAATATTGTGAAGTACTCGATGCAAAATGGACATAAATGCAAGATTAAATAATGTCTTTTCTTTAGTGAGTGTTTTGTTTCTATAAGCTCCTTTTTTACCTAATCCTGTAGCTTCAATGTCAAAGTAAATATGTGTCATTGTTGATATATCAGGTTTACTGTCATTCTCTACTGGTTTGTTTTTAGGGGCAGGAATCTCCAAAATTTTCTCATCACTATCTTCAGTCACAGTGTCAATCATGGTATTGGACTGGTAACATACCCCCTCCCGTACCTCAAAAGTGGAACTAGACTGATTGCTAAAAATAAAAAAAGAATAAAAATTTAAGAACAATAGAAGGACTTTATGGTCAATCCACTTTTAAAAAATGACCTTAACATTTTGGTAACTAACCTTAAAATTAGTATTCCTAACTGATCTAAAGTCTGAAATGATGGATAAATTAAAATATAAATGTTATAATCCTCTGTGTTGAAGGCCGTACTTTGACCTATAATTGTTATCTTTTATACATTGTGACTTGGATGGAGTTTATTGTTGTCTCATTGGCACTCATATCACATCTTCTTATTAATTTTATAGTTATACAATAATTTTTAGGATATCCATTGCACTATCGCACAAAACTTTTCAGAATCTAAACATATTTATTTATCCAGGGATCACATTATCTAGAATGAAGAAAACAGTTAGTAAGTTAAAATTAAACCACATTTATTGAATTTTGATAGCTGAAAATACATTTTTTAGATATCTCCTCATCTTATCATCAAGTCTACAATTGAAAAATTAAAATTATATTCAAAATCAAAAACTGGGTAATATATGTCCACCAAGTATGTGGTGCAAACTATATAACACTTACCGACTGGCTTTCAATGCAATTCTACGAAGTTTGGCCTCAGTTGTAATGGCTACGGCTTTTCGCTTTCTGGCCTGTATGTCTCTTAGGGTTGCAAGTTTTCTTGTGTAAAGTCCTTGTGACAATCCGATTGACACATTAACCTGAAATTATAAGACATGTATGGTGTTCATTGCTATCTACATATATATATATAACATGTGAAAACTATAAGACAACATGAAAACATAAACAATAGATAATCAACAAAGCAGCTTATTTTTGAAACTATAATTAAATATACTTAAATTCTTTTTGATGCAATGATGGTCTTTGATTAAAAAAACAATCCAAAACAAAGACCTCTTTGATTTTAATTGCTTACTTTGTGACAAGTTTCAATGCCTTAAACTCAGGATATCATATTTACTTTTATTAAATTAAAAATCTTCGAATTCCAAGGTAGTTCCATTTCTTATAAAAAAAACAGGACACAATAAGAGACTTAATGAGTTTTAATTTCACTATTTGAAAAGAAACTTATTTGCAGAAAATACTTATAAATATCTCTTATATGTTATACAGATGCATGCATAAAGTCAGAAGAAAAACATCATAAAATAAATATAAGAAGTACTGTTATCGAGCTCACAAAAGAATATCCCACTCAACTCTGGTGGAAAAAAACCAATGAGCTGGATTATCTCCCTTTTTATATATTATATATTTTCTTCCTTTCATGAACTGTTTTAGTACATATAAATTGGAAATAACTAGTAAAAACAAAGTAAACGAATTTCAACAATCAACATGCTTTTCTTACATCTACTGTGTATCTGTGCCCTGTATTTTTCTGAGCAACAGCTGCAGCAACACGGTATGCAAGACTTCTAGACCCACCATAGAACCTGTTCTTCGGTGCTTTGGCTGCAACACTTTTATTAAAACTCTCATTACTCTGAGTACTTCCTAAATTGGCTAACTTTTCTGAATTTAATATATATTTTTGAAATAATGTTGTCAATGATTCTTGTAATGCCTTATCCTGTAAAGGTTTACCAAAAGGTGAAGATTTGTACTTGATGCTTGGATCTGCAATAAATCTACACCAATCTGTGGAACAGAAACTATGATCTCCAAAGGGGTGTTTGGATAAAGCATTTAAGTTTTCTTCAATCTTTTTTGGCTGTCCTTTACCATGAGCAATTAGATAATTGAAGCATTTCATTATATAACTGATGACTTTAGGTGATAGAGTTGAATGTTTGTTTTTGAGCTCATACAGACGATTTCTAATGTTTTTTTTCATATGGTTGCTATCTGATAGTTTTACAATTGTTGGATCTACTTTTGCACGTAGTCTGGCAATGGTTGTAGTGTCTTCATCTCCCATAATTGCAGTTATTTTAGCATCCTTTGACCGTGACTCCTCGACCATATCGGGTTCCATGGCTTTAGCACTTCCTGTAAATTCTTATAACATTTATGAACTCTAGGAATATTACCTGATGTCTCTGCTCTCTGGCAAATTCGACATGCTTTAGATCTCCACTTGTAGTTGATTACTTTCCAGTTTTCGAACCAATCATGGAGCAGTGTCCTGTTTGAAATGAATATTAAATAAATATGATTATTCAAGAAAACTTATTAACAAACTCAATCAACTGACAGTGTATCCATTTAAACTCATTTTTGCAAGTGTTGTAACTGTTGTAAAGTATGTTCATTATGAATTAATAATTCTAATATGATTTGCATATCCACAAATACTTGAATGTGATTGGTCCACTAGTTTCTTTTCAAGGTTTACACTTCGATAAACCATGTTGCCGAAACTACTCACGTTGCCTATGCAAACATAACGTTGACGTGTATTCATTACCGAGCTAACACATCAATAACCTCTAGAAAAAAGGAGTTTAATCCTATAATAAATCCAATGATGTATCCTCCAACAAAAAAATGATCAAATACTTCTGTCACGAAAAGATGAATTCTAAGATCATTACTCAGAAACAAAAAATTGGAAATACTTGCAAATCAAAGGGAAGCTTATTCTAATGATGCTTAGCATAATGTCTTAAATTTTACTTTAATTGATCAATTGAGTTATCGTACAACATAAGAAATGCTGACACACAAGGTGGACATACAAACTGATTACTATAGGGTATCGTTTACAAATTTTGGGTCCTCATTAAGCATATCATAAAAACTGCATGTTTTGTATTATACATTGTGTACATGTATACATTTGTATTTATTTATTTTTTCAAATGCCAGATTAATCATTAGTCCAAATCTGGATAAAAGGGTTCACCTGTCAGGCTGTCAAAAGATCTGCCACTGCCTCTTCTTTGCCATGCAGCATCAACCGAGATTAACATTGTCATTGCCATCAGATCTGAAGGGAAATAATTATACAAACTATAAAATAAAATATTTTAAAACAAAATATATAGCTTAACAAGATTGTGATTAAATATATTTAACACAGCATATAAGATTTCTGACACAGAATGAATGTGTTGAGCACTATTATTAATGCCTTTTAATAAAAGGAATACACATTCATTTACATAGCTACATTAAAATGATAGAACATTTAAAATTAATAATGATCAAGAGTTATCTGTCTTTATAAAAAAGAAGATATGGTATGATTGCCAATGAGACAACTATCCACAAAAGACCAAAATGACACCGAAGTCGACTGAACGGCCACTGTACGGCCTTCAACAATGAGCAAAGCCCATACTGCATAGTCAGCTATAAAAGGCCCCGATAAGACATTGTAAAACAATTCATACGAGAAAACTTTGCATGTTTAAAGTAAGTGTATGGAAACAAAACAAAAATAACTACATCTATATAAAGTAAGTTCAATTATCTCCCTTTAAATATGTAAATCAACTGTGTAATGTTTCATTAATATTGCTAGTCATTTAGGAGGAGTACTAGTTGTGCTTACATGTACAAGACCTACAATGTATATTGTGGGATATTTAAACTAAGTAATTGCAATTATCTCCCTTGATAAAAATTCTGAAAAGAAATATCCTCTTTCATGCACATCCTCAGGTGGTGACAACAACTGTGTGAAGTTTCATCATTATTGATTGAACCGTTTAGAAGTAATTGTGCTTACAAGATTTTTTGCCATTTATTGCTATATAAAACTAAATAAATTAAATTACCTCCCTTGAAATAATTCTAACCAAAAATATTTTCCTTCATGCACAGCCTCAGGTTGTGTACGTACTATAACTGTGTCAAGTTTCATTAATATTGGTCCATCCCTAATGGAGGAGTTGGCCTTATGAGAAATATGGGCAGACAACATAAAACATAAATTATCCTGCAATGACGCCTTTTTGCGACCTTATTAAGCTGACCGTGCGAGGGCTTCACAGCCAGTCAAGGTGGTTAATCACCCCCATCATCATCACCTAATGAAACTTATAGTGTTATTACATGAAGTTGTATCAGCCAGGTCATTCTGGTACATTATAATGTTAAGGAATGAAATGGAATGTAGATGTTTTTGTGCTTGCTACAAAACATGCTGAAAGCTGGCCTTTCCTTGTTTTTTTTTAAAGATTGCCAAATAAGTTTTATATATTCGGAAAAGGAATAGGTATTGTACATTTATTTTCAAAGAATAATATTTTAGATCATGAATATGGATATTTTTCATATCATTGTATACATGTTGAAATAGGAGTGATAAACTAATAATTATGATCATACTCTCTAGTCATTTCTTTTTCTTTTTCTGTCCACTCTTCCATTGACTCATCTGAGTGCAACAGATTCAATGACATCTCCAACTTCTCTTATTCTGCTATCAATCATGCAGTGGCTGAATGTAGGGATATTAAGAATGGAAAGAAGGCCATTCATCTGGTGTTCTCCAAGTCAAAGATCAATAGCAGCTAAAATATATTTAAAAAACATGTAAATCTTAATTATAGTTTTTAACTATTTATTGTAATTTTTTATAATTGATTATGCTATTTGAAACAATAGTATATACTAGAGATTACAGATAAGTTTTATGAAAATCAAAGTTGATTTGGAATAGTTATGAAAATTTTTAAAGGTGACATCTGAATTTAGTTGATCGGGATGAATTATGAAAAAGTGGTAAAATTTACTGAAAAATATAATATTGTTAAGAAATTAAGTTGGTTCAAGTTTACCTCAGATACAATTGTCATGAAATATTATAAATCTATCTTGATCAAATTACCGATTTTAGGCATCATCTATTACAATTTTCGGAAAAGTTGTCAAGTAAACAGAAAAATTTAAAAAAATCGTGATTAAAACCGTTGACAGTTTTGGTAATATATTCTATACAACTATCTTTAGAATATGGTTGATATAATGTAATATCAGAATGAATTATGAAAAAGGGGTAGAATTTACTAAAAATATATAATATTGTTAAAAGAAATTAAGTTGGTTCAAGTTTACTTCAGATACAATTGTCATTACATATTATAAATTTAACTTGATCAAATGACCGATTTAAGGTATCATCTATTACAATTATCGAAAAAGTTGACAAATTAACAGTGAAATTAAAAAAAAATCGTGATTAAAACCGTTGGCAGGTTTGGTAATATATTCTATACAACTATCTTTAGAATATGGTCGTTATAATGTCATATCAGAATGAATAATGGAAAAGGGGTAGAATTTACTAAAAGATATATTGTTAAAAGAAATTAAGTTGGTTCAAGTTTACTTCAGATACAGTTGTCATTACATATTATAAACTTATCTTGATCAAATGACCGATTTAAGGTATCATCTATGACAATTATCGAAAAAGTTGTCAAATTTACAGTGAAATTTAAAAAAAATCGTGATTAAAACCGTTGACAGGTTTGGTAATATATTCTATACAACTATCTTTAGAATATGGTCGATATAATGTCATATCGGAATGAATTATGAAAAAGGGGTAGAATTTACTTAAAGATTTAATATTGTTAAAAGAAATTAAGTTGGTTCAAGTTTACTTCAGATACAATTGTCATTCCATATTATAAATTTAATTTGATTTAATGACCGATTTAAGGTATCATCTATTACAATTATCGAAATGTTGTCAAATTTAGCGTGAAATTTTAAAAAATCGTGATTAAAACGGTTGACAGGTTTGGTAATATATTCTATACAACTATCTTTAGAATATGGTCGTTATAATGTCATATCAGAATGAATTATCAAAAAGGGGTAAAATTTAATAAAAAATATAATATTGTTAAAAGAAACTAAGTTGGTTCAAGTTTACTTCAGATACTAATGTCATTACATATTATTAATTTATCCTGATCAAATGACCTATTTAAGGTATCATCTATTACAATTATCGAAAAAGTTGTCAAATTAACAGTGAAATTTAAAAAAAAATTTGATTAAAACCGTTGACAGGTTTGGTAATATATTCTATACAACTATCTTTAGAATATGGTCGATATAATGTCATTTCAGAATGAATTATCAAAAAGGGGTAGAATTTAATAAAAAATATAATATTGTTAAAAGAAATTAAGTTGCTTCGAGTTTACTTCAGATACAGTTGTCATTACATATTATAAACTTATCTTGATCAAATGACCGATTTAAGGTATCATCTATTAAAATTATCGAAATAGATGTCAAATTTACAGTGAAATTAAAAACAATCGTGATTAAAACCGTTGACAGGTTTAGAATATGGTCGATATAATGTCATATCAGAATGAATTATGAAAAAGGGGTAGAATTTACTAAAAGATATAATATTGTTAAAAGAAATTAAGTTGGTTCAAGTTTACTTCAGATACAATTGTCATTCCATATTATAAATTTAATTTGATTTAATGACCGATTTTAGGTATCATCTATGACAATTATCGAAAAAGTTGTCAAATTTAGCGTGAAATTTAAAAAAAAATCGTGATTAAAACGGTTGACAGGTTTGGTAATATATTATATAGAACTATCTTTAGAATATGGTCGATATAATGTAATATCAGAATGAATTATGAAAAAGTGGTAAAATTTACTAAAAAATATAATATTGTTAAAAGAAATTAAGTTGGTTCAAGTTTACTTCAGATACAATTGTCATTACATATTATAAATTTATCTTGATTAAATGACCGATTAAAGATATCTTCTATTACAATTATCGAAAAATTTGTCAAGTTTACAGTGAAATTAAAAAAAAAAATCTTGATTAAAACCGTTGGCAGGTTTGGTAATATATTCTATACAACTACAACACTTTTCTTCAAGGACACTTTGCTTGATCCTTTGATAACGTTAAAAGACATCGTGGAGATGGAGCCGCCTAGACCGTCAATAGAGGTCCGTATCCTAGATTCAACCAAGTTGTAAAGTCATATCTAGGACAGCTCAACAGCTGGACGTTGATAGGCGTTACTATGTGTAACAGCTACGGGATGTGAGGTAGGATTAACCTAATGAATTATATGACCATAGCAATTTGAGAGTTATTTCCTTCTGTGTATAGTTTGTCCTTCCTTGTCGGGTTGATGTCTTTAAAGGGGAAATAATCTGTGTAGTAGTAGTTAATTGGAAATTCAGGGCGGTATTAATAAATTTGTCTTGATGGACAGTAGTTGATAGACAATTTTGTGTTTTTTAACTGGTAGTATTTAGTTTTTATTTTGGCTAAGTAAGTCAGAGTAGGATAACAAAAAATTATGAGCTGTTAAGTTGTAGGTTTAACCATTGTTCCCATATTGTGGAAAGGTTACCAATCTATTAAGTTTTGCTGTTAACTTCAGTTTAATAAATCTCGATTTGCCGTTTTATAGGCAAAATTGTTGAAATACAACACTTTTATATAAATATTACACATGAACATAACATGTTGTCATTTATGTTACCATCTGTATACGTCATGCATTTAATAAAAGAACAGTGTTTCAATCTACCTCACCAATTGATGGATATATATAATTTGCTGTCAAAAAGCAAACACAACAAATAAGTATGTTCTTTTTTTTTAACATTTTTCATAAATTATAAAAATAATCTACAAGAAAAGTAGACATATGTGGGATGCAATTTCCCTTAAAATATCTATTTCCAAGAGACAAAACTCCTGTAAACATATTTTATTGATCTTGTATTGCTAATTATTTTAATAGCCTGTTAAGTTTCTCTTTATCTTCTTTAGTTTTTGTCAAAGAACAAAAGAGAAAAAGATTGCAAAATTTACGAGAAAGTTGTTAAAAATAATTGACTATAAAGGGCAAAAACTCCTAAAGGGGTCCTTTGAAAATCTTACTATTCTCTTTATACATATAGCTCTTCTTGTATTAAAATATTTAATTTGTAAATAAGAAATATATAAAAATATATAAATAAAAATTACTGCAGACGTAACACATAACTTTCTGCATTAACATTTTTTTCTTTTATGAATGTCTCAGAAAAAAAGAGAATTGATTTTCTGGAAGTTGAAAAAGAAATCTTAGAAGTGGCATATGAAAAAGGGATGAAAAACACCAGCAGAAACTATCACGATGCCTTAAAGAGTGTTGCTGAGAGGTTGGCTTGTTCTGAGGACAGATTAAAGGTAAAAAATACACAAAAAAATAACGTTTAATTGAAACAATTGGTAAAAAAAATTTGAATTGCAAGATAACAATTTTTAGCTTCGTTGAACTATTTGAAAAATGTTGATAACTTTATAATATTCTTTTTTTTATTATATTGCTGTTGTTACATTACCAGGGACTATATCGGGTCCAGAGTATTTAAAAAAGCTTCCCCAGATGACTAAAGGAAAAACAGCAACAGAACAAGTCAAATAAATTAAACTAGACCCACAAATGAATATGATCAAAGATGAAGCTGTATTTCACACTCTGCAATCGATTTCGTAGTCCGTAAGTATAGATATATATAAAAAGTGTACGCATAGTTTATTTTAGTTCTTGTTAAATCAGAATCGGTTGAAAACTGATAATTGAAATTATAAAAGGGTCAAGATTTCCATTTTACTGGCTTATTAATTTTATTTCATAATTACATGGTGGAAAAGCAAATTTTAAATGTTTATTAAATACAATTATAATACTACCGAAACGACATGAGTCATACTGCTGACATCGTCCTAGGTATCTAATGATTAAGAAAGAATCTTCTAATATGATGAAAATACATGTTTTGTTACCCACATACCTGTATGTGATGTTATATTTATTTCAATAATCTGTGCAGTGTAAACATTGATTCGAACATTGGAAGCCGATTTCTGACAATGTATTCAACACTTTTATAAATAAGATAGGAGATAAACAAACATTTTATGTCACAAGGAAGAAACCATGGCACTCACATCATGAATAGTTGCTTCCAAACATGATTCTTTTCAATACTATAGGCAAGGACACTGTAGATATTTCTTTTAATTTTTATGCAGTTATACTTGTACTAATGGCAGTAACATGCTATAATATAACAGAACTTAGATTTTTTCTATATTGCCATCATCTACTTTGAATGATTTCTTTTATAAAGATAAACATGCCAAGTACAATTATCGTAACAATTTGTTTTTGTATTTGCAGGTAGTCATTTTAAAAAACAGAACTGAAACCACAACGATTAACACTTAAGGAGGATGTTAGGAAGTTGTTTAACTTATGTTATGGTGGAGTACGTTTTATAAAATTGCATTTGAGAGGAAAGAATACATCCTTTAATCATACTCATATAGATTTATCATGTTTATTTCATTTTCATAGTTAAATGCAGAAAACCTAGACTTTTAAAAACCCTTTAGATGCATTTTTACTTTTTGGCTCCAAACTATGTTGCAGTCTTTTATTAATGCACAATTTCTAATAATGTTGTAACTAATCAGGTTTAAAAACGTTTTCATAAAGATTTATATAAAAAATCACTAAAACAAGAGAGGGGTAAAATATACAAAAGGATCATTCAAGCGTTCAAGTAATGAATTAACTGACAACAACATGGCTAAAAAAGAAAAACAGAGGCTCTCAAGAGCCTGAATCGCTCACCTTAATTTTTTTGGTTAAATTTCTCATCAATGATTATTTTGGCTTTTCAATTTAATTAAATGTTCTTTGAATCGTCCTATTTTCTTTAAAAGCAAAAAAAAAAAATCATTTTCTCCTATGTTCTTTTTTAGCCATAGGAGCTATGTTTCTTGGCATACAAGGAAATAAAATATAAAAATTATACTGAAATTGATACAGCAGTTTCAAAGGAGAAGACTTTTTTAAAGTAAGTCAACATGATGAAGAAATTGTGAAAAAAAGTCTTTAAAGGGTAATAACTGCTTGAGGGGTCAATTGACAATTTTATTATGCCATCACTTGGCGTCCGTCGTCGTAAACTATTTCAAGAATTTCTCAGGTGATCTAAAAAGACGATGTGACAGAATACTATATAGAATATAAAAGATTGATTGATAGTTGGTTGCTTATCGTCCAGTGGCAAATATTGCATGCATATTCAGGACGAGAACAAGTTCACAATAAATACATTAGGTAGGTTGATACAATAGAGGCCATCTGGGATGATGGTCGGGCAAATTTGGACTGCCACTGGAAAATGAGGGTATATTGGATAGGGACAGAACTTTGCATTGCAACCACCTATGGACCCCTCCAGGATGTATATAAAAGATAAAGTAAACATATTTGGGGCTATTGCATGTGTATAGGAAGGGTAAGTAGATCCTTCTACATATCACACTCAAATGAGTCACCAGGAAAGTGACTATAATGGATTTTTGTTTTTTGCTTTAGCCTCCGCTTCCTGTCTGGAAGGCATAATATGCAACAGGCCAGTGTTTCGATATCATTAAAAAAGAACACTATCCAGCCACTCAACCCTAATGCTCAGGAACTACATCTACATAGATCAAATGGTCATCATAACATCAGCTTCCAACGTATCAACAACATGCGGAGTTAGTGATATAGCAGAGGAGTACAGAACTCCGGCTGATGAATTGGCTAAACCGCCTCAACTCAAGCAGTTGTGCCTATTGAGTTGGCAAAAAAGACCAATCCTGACCAAGTTATCTCTATGAAAGACAAAGTTATGAGAATAAGCATTCCTTGTTACAAATGATAAGATTTGTTGTTTATACAGACAGGACCCATAGGTGGATTGAAATTGTTAATCTATCTGCAAGGATTAATATGAACAGGAACATATAGTAGATTGATATCATCATAAAAAAGGAAAGAAAAGTTAAAATGACCACTCACTTCCTACAATAATTTGTTCATGGCTTTACAGGATTTAGGTGGCCTGTTGCATATTATGCCTCTGAGACAGCTTGTGCTTTTCAAATCTATAATTCTTTTTTGGTGATTGTTTAGTTAATGGTTTGACTGTAGACTATGAAAATATGGATGGTGCATCTACAAATAGGTTGTTTATGCACATGTAAAGCGAAGACTTGTGGAAGAGTATTTTTTGTTATCTGTCATTTTTGAAAGGGACCATCAAATTTGTATATTACAAGATATAAAGCATGTGCTAAAAACATTGAGAATAATTTGGAGTCAAGAAAATAAATCAAACTCAGGACGTTGCCTTATAAACTTCTCCGTCCTTATTGGTTGGAGTCATTAGGAAGAAGTTTATAGACGAAACGCGCGTCTGGCGTATAAAATTATAATCCTGGTACTTTTGATAACTATTTACACCACTGGGTCGATGCCACTGCTGGTGGACGTTTCGTCCCCGAGGGTATCACCAACCCAGTAGTCAGCACTTCGGTGTTGACATGAATATCAATTATATGGTCATTTTTATAAATTTTCTGTTTACAAAACTTTGAATTTTTCGAAAAACTAAGTATTTTCTTACCCCAGGAGTAGATTACCTTAGCCGTATTTGGCACAACTTTTTGGAATTTTGGGTCCTCAATGCTCCTAAACTTTGTATTTGTTTTGGCTTTTTAACTATTTTGATCTGAGCGTCACTGATGAGTCTTATGTAGACGAAACGCGCGTCTGGCGTATAAAATTATAATCCTGGTACGTTTGATAACTATTTACACCACTGGGTCGATGCCACTGCTGGTAGACGTCCCCGAGGGTATCACCAACCCAGTAGTCAGCACTTCGGTGTTGACATGAATATCAATTATATGGTCATTTTTATAAATTTTCTGTTTACAAAACTTTGAATTTTTCGAAAAACTAAGTATTTTCTTACCCCAGGAGTAGATTACCTTAGCCGTATTTGGCACAACTTTTTGGAATTTTGGGTCCTCAATGCTCCTAAACTTTGTATTTGTTTTGGCTTTTTAACTATTTTGATCTGAGCGTCACTGATGAGTCTTATGTAGACGAAACGCGCGTCTGGCGTATAAAATTATAATCCTGGTACGTTTGATAACTATTTACACCACTGGGTCGATGCCACTGCTGGTAGACGTCCCCGAGGGTATCACCAACCCAGTAGTCAGCACTTCGGTGTTGACATGAATATCAATTATATGGTCATTTTTATAAATTTTCTGTTTACAAAACTTTGAATTTTTCGAAAAACTAAGTATTTTCTTACCCCAGGAGTAGATTACCTTAGCCGTATTTGGCACAACTTTTTGGAATTTTGGGTCCTCAATGCTCCGTAACTTTGTATTTGTTTTGGCTTTTTAACTATTTTGATCTGAGCGTCACTGATGAGTCTTATGTAGACGAAACGCGCGTCTGGCGTATAAAATTATAATCCTGGTACGTTTGATAACTATTTACACCACTGGGTCGATGCCACTGCTGGTAGACGTCCCCGAGGGTATCACCAACCCAGTAGTCAGCACTTCGGTGTTGACATGAATATCAATTATATGGTCATTTTTATAAATTTTCTGTTTACAAAACTTTGAATTTTTCGAAAAACTAAGTATTTTCTTACCCCAGGAGTAGATTACCTTAGCCGTATTTGGCACAACTTTTTGGAATTTTGGGTCCTCAATGCTCCGTAACTTTGTATTTGTTTTGGCTTTTTAACTATTTTGATCTGAGCGTCACTGATGAGTCTTATGTAAAATTTTTGATACGTGAAAATATATCATATATTAATTTTTTTGTATTTGCAGCTCAATGCCAGTAAAGAGGCGAAGCGAGAAGTTGCACGGATAAGCACGCCATTGCAGCAAGATGACGGTTAAGAAGACCAGGTTCAAGAACCGTCTGGCGTAGCAAACAGATTTACAGCGATCCCTACTGCCGATGATGAGGAGGAAGCAGATCAACCATCCAAAAAGAAAAAGGGTGCCATGGAAATGGCTTTGGACACATTTCAAGTGTATCAAGACCACCTTCACAAATCTAATTTAGGCAAACCTTATAATAATATTATGTGCAGAAAAGATCAGTGTGTTATTACTAGATGTCGTATTGGTCATACTAGAATAACACACGAGTGTCTTATTGGTCATACTAGAATAATACACGAGTATCTTTTAAAAAAAGAAGATGAACCACAATGTGTTCCTTGCAACTGCAAGTATACTTTTAAACATGTTTTAATTAATTGTATTGACTTTGCTGATATTCGTAAGAAGCATTTCAATGTCAATAATATGTATGATTTATTCAATAATGTTCCATTTACAAATATTGTTTCTTTCTTTTTCTGTCCAACCCTCTCCTAACCCGGCACAGTGGTGTAATAGTACATCATAAGAACGAACTGCAAAAATTTTTCTTTGCTTATTATAATTAGGTCGTTCCTATTGTATTTCTTCTGATTATTATTTTTTTTCGCCACATTCTGAAATTTTTGTTTCGCAATATGTCACTTAGATATTTTAATAATTGTATCGTATAGTTTATACACTTAAATTTCACACTGCTAAGACGAACAATTTTCTATGTAAGATCCTGGAATCCAATGGGCTATTAGCCAATATCCAGTGTGGATTCCGACAGGGTCTCAGTACTCTTGATTATCTTGTTCGATTCGAATCATTTGTCCGTAATGGTTTTGCTAAAAATGAACATGTGGTGTCGGTCTTTTTCGACCTTGAGAAGGCCTATGATACTGCATGGAAATATGGTATTTTAAAAGATCTATTTGATATGGGGTTGAAAGGCAATATGCCTAATTTTATTTCTAATTTTCTCTCTAACAGACAATTTAATGTTAGAGTTAATTCGACCATGATCAAGAGATGGGTGTCCTTCAGTGCAGTATTTTATCTGTTACATTATTTAGTCTTAAAATCAACAGCCTTGTTGAAGTTTTAAAAAGTAATATTGAAGATTCATTGTACGTTGATGATTTTTTAATATGTTACAGAGGCAAAAATATGAATAACATTGAAAGACAATTACAATTATGTCTTGGAAGAATTGAAAAATGGGCCTCGGAAAATGGTTTTAAATTTTCCACTTCAAAAACGGTCGGGATGCATTTTTGTAACAAAAGAAAATTGCATCTTGATCCAGAACTAACTTTGTACGGCAACCCAATTTAAATGGTTGATGAAACCAAATTTTTTGGTTTACTTTTCGATAAAAAGTTAACCTTTCTACCCCATATCAAAATGTTAAAAGCGAGATGTTTAAAAGCTTTAGATATTTTAAAAGTTGTCGGCAGCACTGACTGGGGTGCTGATCGCAACATTTTACTCAATTTATATAGATCTCTTGTTAGATCTAAACTAGATTATGGCTCTATAGTGTATGGCTCTGCAAGAAAGTCCTACATACAGATTCTCGATGCTGTGCATCACCAAGGTTTGCGTCTCTGTCTTGGCGCATTTAAAACCTCACCAGTTAAGAGTCTGTATGTAGAGGCTGATGAGCACTCACTCACTGACAGACGTTTGAAGCTTGGACTTCAATATGCTGTCAAACTAAAAGCCCATTTAGATAATCCTGCCTACAGCTGTGTTTTTAATCCGATTTATGAAGATATTTTTGCAAAACATGAAAATAAAATTCCTCCGTTTGGTTTACGTTTAAAACCACATTAAGCTTCTTTTGATTTAAAATCTGTTGCTCAAGTTCAAACTTGCAAATGTCCTCCATGGGAACTTCCCAAACCAAAAATGATATTTGATCTCCGTGAACACAATAAAAATAAAACAAATCCTCTTTTAATTCAGCAACACTATGCTGAAATTAAAGCTGATTACAAATGTATCTAGATTTTTCAACTGTCTATACTGATGGATCAAAAGATGGTGATAGAGTTGCATCTGCTGCTGTCCCTGGGACAGAGCTGCAACCCTCCGTTTGCCATCTGATGCATACATCTTTACCGCTGAAGCAGAAGCAATAATTTTGGCTTTGAAATTTATTGCTTCTTCAGATAAATCCAAATTTATTATATGTTCGGATTCACTTTCATGCTTACAAGCTATACGAAATACTAAAATTAAAAACCCAACAATCCTGAAAATTTTATATGTAATGAGGAATTTAAAAATTCTTCTGAAAGAAATAATATTTCTATGGGTTCCGAGTCATGTTGGAATCCTTGGAAACACAGCTGTAGACCTTGAGGCAAAGAATGCCCTGGGTGATCCTCTATCTAACTGTGATATACCATATACTGATTTTAATTCTAATATTAGAGAATATGTTTTTAATATATTGAAAAATAAATGGAGTAAAAAAGATGATAATTAATTGCATGAAATTAAACCCAATTTAGGCAAACCTTTTAATAATATTATGTGCAGAAAAGATCAGTGTGTTATTACTAGATGTCATGTTGGTCATACTAGAATAACACAAGAGTATCTTTTAAAAAATGAAGATGAACCACAATGTGTTCCTTGCAACTGCAAGTATACTATTAAACATGTTTTAATTAATTGTATTGACTTTGCTGATATTCGTAAGAAGCATTTCAATGTCAATAATATGTATGATTTATTTAATAATGTTCCATTTACAAATATTGTTGCTTTTTTAAAAGAAATTGGAATTTATTATAGAATATAAAAATGTTATTATATTTAAATTGATTTTAATTTTTATCACGTTATTTTACTGTTGATTTTTATTTGTATATACTTAATTTGCTTTAGTCGAGAATTTTAGTATATTGAAGGACTTTTTGTCTTATTTTAAAAATATGCTTTAAATTGTAAAAATATTAGAATTAGCTCTCGCCACGATATAGCCTTTTTGTGCTAATGCGGCGTAAAGCAACCAACAATCAATCAATCAATTTATGTAAGATATCCCCAAACACTGTTTTCTGTGTGTTCACTACTGCTTTTCAACCGTAAAAGATTACGACATATTAATTTTTTACATATACATTTTATACATATTAGAAAGTTGTTTTGGTCAAATGACCGATTTAAGTTAACATCTATTACAATTATCAAATAAAATGTCAAAAAATGATCAATATACAAAAAATAGGTTTGCTGCTATATTATATACAATTATTCTAAGAATATGGTCAAGTTAAAGTAACATCTGAATGAATTATCCAAAAGTGGTCAAATTTACTAAAAAAGTATCATAATTCTGTAATGAAGGTTTGGTTGGTTTTAATTGACTTCAAATACAAATGTCAATACATATTAGAAAGTATCTCGCTCAAATGACCAATTTCAGGTAAACATCAAATACGATTGTCAATACATATTAGAAAGTATCTCGGTCAAAGGACCAATTTAAGGTAAACATCAAATTCAATTATCAATACATATTAGAAAGTTTTCTAGTTCAAATGACCGATGTAATGTAACATCAATTACAATTATCAATACATATTAAATAATTATCTTGGTTAAATGACCGATTAAAGTTAACATCAAATACAATTATCAAAACAATTGTCAAATTTACAGTAAAATGTCGAAAAATGATGAACATACCAAAAACAGGTTTGCTGGTGTATTATTTACAATTATCCCCTCAATACGGCCCATTTTAGGTAACATGACTAAAATATCCAAAAAGTGGTTACATTTACTAACAAAGTATCATTATTCTATAATTAAGGTTTGGTTGGTTCAAATATAATTGTCAGTACATATAAAAAAGAAAGTATATCGGTCAAATGACCGATTTAAGGTAACAACAAATACTATTATTAAAAAAATTGTCAAATTTACAGTAAAATGTCGAAAAAGATCAATATACCAATAACAGGTTTGCTGTTGTATTATTAACAATTATCCTGTGAATATGGGCTATTTAAGGTAACATCTGAATAAACTATCCATAAAGTGGTTAAATGTTTGAAAAATATTACAATTCTATAATAAAGCTTTGGTTGGTTCAAATTGACTTCAAATACAATTGTCATTACATATTAGAAAGTTGTTTTGGTCAAATGACCGATTTAAGGTAAGACTCAATGAACAGATCTGACAGCTAGTTCAAAGCCACAAACAACTAAGACTTATTTTGTTTCAGTCTTTTGATATTGTGCAAAGTTTTGGTCTTTGGACCTCGAAAATTCACCAAAATAATTAGTTTCCACACTCTTTTTCGTTATGCTTTATGATTTTGACTTAGGATTTGTTATAAAGTTTATACCATGCCAAGTTAGAAATCAAGTTAGATTTTGCTCCAGAACAATTAGTTTGTAGCCTGTAGGGGGCTATATTTTTAATTCAAGTTTTTTTTTCAGGTTTAAAAAATGCAGCAAGCCTCTACATATATGTATTTATTATTTTAATGTTTGGTTTTCCTCTCATTAATTATACCCCACGCAACGGGTTACGGAGAGTATAATGTTTTGACCCGTCCGTCCGTCAGTCCTGTTTCTTGTCATCGCAACTCCTCTCAAACCACACACCAGAATTTCACGAAAAGTTTTAAGATAATAAGGACATACTATGTAGTTGTGCATATCGACGGGAAATTGCGGTTCTACAAGTTATTGGCAAAATGGATATGCTTCCTACTGTGATTGTAGGTGACTTTAATATCAATGTTTTGAAGGATTCAAATAAGTTATTAATAAAAGCATTGGCTACAAAAGATTTCTGTAAAGTTGTGCATTCACCTACTCATATTTCTGGTTCCTGTATTAACCATATATATATATATTAAGAGACAAAGTATACGATGCTAGAGTTATCCCCGTTCCATATTCCCAACATTCTGCCATTCAAATTAGGATAAATATGTGGAGGTAAGCATTTGATTGTGATAATTTAACTTGCGAAGTGATATTTTGTTTCTCCAGTGACAATATGAAGACGTGGGGTATGTGAGCATGCTCACAAAGGTAATTTATTTTAGTGTACTTATTTCGTATATTTCTTGGCTGATTATGTTGAGATTTACTCAATACTGTAAATTCAGAAATGGTTGCTTGTTGCAAATGTTGTTAAACCCTTAACAATGATAAATACATGTCTTAATTGTGTCTGAAGTTGTTCTTTAGATTGATCGTGATATACTTCAAGCAATTCCTTGTGATTTCTCAAAAGACAACATACATTGAGCTGGAAATCGATTTGTTTTGAAAGAATTCTTCAAGAAGGGGGCGAAAACAAAAAGACTACACTTATCAAAAACTTTAAAAAAAGGTTAAATATACAGAAAGACGATTCAGACTCGGAAGTGGGGAAGGATGGAAATCGTTCAGTAACCATGATACTATAAAATGAAATCCTCGTGCAACCGGAAGTTAGAGCATTTGATTGATTGATTGGTGGTTGCTTAACGTCTTTTAAGCTTAAACTTGAACGAGAAAGGATACCACTATACAGAGTTTTTATGAACTATGAATAATTTTGACAAAAGTTAGTCTTATGGATACAGTAAATAGTCAACAAGTAGTAGTAATATTGAATACGTGCTGATGTTAGTTGTATAATTTGCATGCTCTTTCCAAATACTGTATATTCAAATTTTAAAGCATGACCTACTGAAAATGTTTGGCCTTGTTTGCAACATTTGATTGTAAAATCAATTATGATTTTTTAAATATAAAAGCAAAACAAATGTAAAGTATACGCATGCTCAATTTTGTGCTTTACTGTTTTTTTCTTCACTTAAACGATTGTTTGTTATCGTAAAGTTAGAAAAATATAGTATAAATAAGTTTCTCAAACTACTGACCAGTTCATCTACAAATTGTCATTCATTTAGCATAATTTGCTACACAGAGGAACAACAACGATTAATGAAAAGTAAAACTTTGGTGTTTTATTGAGATGCAACTGGGAATGTTGATCGAAAAATCCAGAACCAAACATAACGATACAGCGTGTGTTAAAAGCCCTGTTAAAGGTGGGATATCAATGCATGTAGCGGAAATGGTGACACATAACCATACATCTGTATCTAAAGCGTCAATTGTCTTGAAGTTTAGTCATGTCATATGTACGGTTTTAGGTAGGCTTATCGTCCAAGGAATGTGATTTGTCAAGGCCAATAGTTATCAAAAGTACCAGGATTATAATTTTAAACGCCAGACGCGCGTTTCTTCTACATAAGACTCATCAGTGACGCTCAGATCAAAATAGTTAAAAAGCCAAATAAATACAAACGTCCAGTGGCAAATATTTCATGCAAGCTCACAATAAATACAATAGGTAAGTCTTGTCATAATTCACAAAACAGGCCATTTGGGATGATGGTCCAGAAAGTTTGGCCTGCCACTGGAAAATAAGGGTATATTGGATAGGAACAGAGCAAAGAGCGTGCACTGTCTTTTTTTACACGGGACATCGAATTTGACGTCCCCATACTGATCGATCGTGACTGCAAGCTTAACACATCCAACAGACACCCCACTTCGGCAAGCGTTTTACTACAATTTTTCTATCACAGTCACCCTTGGGGGCCCAAGTCAAGAGTCTGCAATTCAGTGTATCAAAACTTTATAATTCATTGTTTAAATTTGAGAATTACTCATAATGAAAAGTCTTAAAATGTGGTATTCATTTTACATTTATGTTTTAACGTTAATAGGTATTAAAGAAGAAATAAAAGTCTAACATCAGTCTGTATACATTTATAAACAAGGAGGAAGCCTTGTAGCAAATCATTAAATAGATTTCAGCGCATTGACGAGACGAAGAACATTTCAAAAGAGATGTTTACATGGTCTCATAAGGAAAACCAGCAGTGTGCTGCACAACCAGACTGTTCAGAGAAAATGACTGCCTTCACAGGTTATCAAGGTATTTTGATTTACTACAACTTTCATGTATTACATTGCATTATTAACTAGGTTTGTAAACTCTTACACAGGATTTTGTGTATCCAGTCATTTATATTCAAAGTTTATAGCTTTTCTGATTATCTACTTTTTATGCCCCACCTACGATAGTAGAAGGGCATTATGTTTTCTGGTCTGTGCCTCCGTTCGTTCGTCCCACTTCAGGTTAAAGTGTTTGGTCAAGGTAGTTTTTGATGAAGTTGAAGTCCAATCCACTTGAAACTTAGTACACATGTTCCCCATGATATGATCTTTCTAATTTTAATGCCAAATTATAGTTTTGACCCCAATTTCATGGTCAACTGGACATAGAAAATGAAAGTGCGAAGTTCAGGTTAAAGTTTTTGGTCAAGGTAGTTTTTGATGAAGTTAACGTCACATCTACTTGAAACTTAGTACACATGTTCGCTATGATATGATCATTCTAATTTTAATTCCAAATTAAAGTTTTGACCCCAATTTCACGGTCCACTGAACATGGAAAATTATAGTGCGAGTGGGGCGTCCGTGTTCTATGGACACATTCTTGTTTTTTAACTGTTTTGGTGGAATTCACATATGTATGCTATTTCATTTTGTCATAAAATACAGTGTACATGCATTTGCTTACAGGCAATTCCAGTAGTTCCAGAATTTTTCTTGACAATATACTAATTTCATCAATTATTTTTTTTGTTTGTTAAATAGCCATAACTATTGGTACCTGATGGATATTTTTTCCCAAATGGCATGCTTTGGTTATTGAGAGATACATTTGCCAGCCAAAATCTACATTTTATTCATATTTCTAGTTAAAGCCATTGCGAACATCTTGGTAAGCTGACCGGGTCATTCAATACATATTTTAAACTAGATACCCCAAGAATGATTCTGTTCAAGTTTGGTTTAATTTTACCTAGTAGTTTCAGAGTTGAATATTTTTGTTTAAGTTAACAGACGATGGACGACCACGAAGACAGATGACGGACGCCAAATGCAAAGTGATGATAAATGCTCATTTGGCCATGTTGAGCCAAAAATGAATTATCTTGACTTGAAACTGCGTCAGAAGAGCAATACATTACGCCATTTTTATGAGGGCTTGGATAAAATTTAAAATAAAGGGCAGGGAATAAGTTTCGATTTAAGAAAATGCAATGAGATTTTGGTTTCATATTTTTGAAAGTCATTCAGGATTAAATTGAATCCTAGTACGTCTTCAACAAGTATTTTTACCATTCTCTTTACATATAGGATAATACTTGTAAGCTTCTTTGGATTAATTTTGCCCAGTAGTTTCAGAGGAGAAAATTTTTGTAAAAGATTCTTGAATTTACAAAAAATGGTTAAAAATTTACTGTTAAGGTCAATAACTCCTAAGAGGGTCAATTGACCATTTTATTCATGTTGACTTATTTGTAAATCTAACTTTGCTGAACATTATTGCTGTTAACAGTTTATCTCAATCTAAAATTATGTAGTAGTAGTTGGGTCTCAAAGTTCAAGTCCAATAAATTCTTATTGTTTATTGTTATAAAACGCATGAATGTTTAATACACAATACAATAGACTGCATAGTGTCGCAGGTACCCTCGTACTTGGTTCGAAGTTTACGTGAAAACTACAAAGAAAAATGAAAACAACCTTAGTAAAACAATCAAAATAAACAGAAAATATATTCGAATGACATATGAATCAAGCACAATATCCGCACAATACAAAAACACAACAAATTTACCTCTTTGGGCCAATTACACACTGATCTAGTTCGTATATTTCGTTCGTTTACTGACAAGGGAGATAACTGAAAAACAATGTATAAACCTAAAACCTAAAACCTAGAGCGCATCTCCGCGTCCGTTACAAATTATATTCAAGATAATAACCGAAAACCGCAAAATTTCCTAAAAATTACCAATTCACGGGCAGCAACCCAACAACGGATTGACCCATTCATCTTAAAATTTCAGGGCAGATAGAACTTGACCTGATACACATTTTTAACCATGTCAGTTTTCCTCTAAATACTTTGGTTTTTGAGTTATAAGCCAAAAACTTCTGTGTACCCCTATGTTCTATGTTTAGCCGTGGCAGCCATCTTGATTTGTTGGCCAGGTCTCATCACACATTTTTCAAACTACATACCCAAAAGTTAATTGTGTCCAAGTTTGAATTAAGTTAATTTAGTAGTTTCAGAGGAGAAGATTTTTGTAAAAGATAACTGAGATTTACGAATAATGGTCAAAAATTTACTATAGAGGGCAAGAACTCCGAAAGGGGTCAACACTATATAATAATATTCAAGATAATAACCAAAACAGCAACATTTCCTTAATATGACCAATTCAGGAGCAGCAACCCAACAACAGATTGTCCTATTCATCTAAAAATTTATTATTGTAATTTTATATGAAAAAAAAATCAGCAATTTACTTACATTCAAACAAAAAAATAAAAAATTGTAATTTGTCATTTTAAAACCAAAGAACACATATTACATCTATATATTGGAGCATGTGTTAATAAAAATTTATTTTAAATAATAAAGTAATGTACTTCAAGGATCAAAAAGTTTTACAGTGCAGGAATGCACAATAGAAAAGCTTCGGAGGATATTGCCAGATGGAAAAAGGTTTGGTTTTTAGATGTGGGAGGTATTTTGTTCCAACAGTTTGGAGTATATTCAAAAGAAAGACAAATAACAAGAGAAGAAGCAGTGTTGCTACAAATGTACAATGGTTATGGATGGAAACATGAAACTGGTAAATATGAATAAAAAAATCACTATTATTATGCTGACGTTTTTGAGGTTCCAATTGGGGATATAAACGTCGTATATAACCCGGTAGTTTCCCGACAATATATATACTATTAAAATATTGTAGAAATATCCATGTACTATGTCCTGAAAAATATAAAAAGGTATATATAAATAATAAGTCTACTGATCAGGAAAACAGTACTAACTAAAACCAACATCAGTTTATGCCACCTGACATGTTAATAATACGGATGTCTAACGATCAGAAATACGTTGAAATAAAACCTTTCTGTACAGTTACCACTCCTTGTTTTTAGTGACCATTCAATTATAATCAATTAACTAAAAGTTGATCTATATCATAAACTTTCTTGTTCAAACATATAAGCTTTACATGCATTTTTATACAAAGATATATAGTAAATGTAATTTTACAGGCATCACCTGTAGGAAAGAAAAGAATCAGAACTACTGGAGAAGTGCCCTTCAATAAGCGTATGGCGTGACCTGGCACAGACCGTAGTAGCAAAGGGTGATTGTGTAACTGTTCGCAATTTTATGGTGACTGACAACAAAAACAAACCCGTTTCAGCAACCACAAATAAAAATACATCAGCAAAAATTCAAGTATATACCATGGCATATATAAATATAAGACATATTGTATTAAAATAGAATACAGCAACCACATGTCTCATCTGACACAAAGTTGAAATATATGAAAATATGTATCCTACATATCTATTTAAAAGTAGATTGACCATCAATATAAACAAAATCGTGTACATATATCTGAATAGTATGTCTACATAACATGATGCCCTACAGTATACTAATCAACACCATTTAGACAATCTATAATTCTGTATACTATTGGCTATTATTCTTTTAACACAGAAGACCAATAGCTGAAACCATTGCTAGACAATGAGCAGAATCTTTTAGAAGATGATCCATACAGTTTATACATACATACTAATTGTTTTGAAACGGCCCCTTAATCTTATTAGAAACATCCGGTTTTTACATCATAACAACCTATATTCGGACAACAAGTGGAATGTATAGTTAATTCTTACACTTTTCTTAGAACAATTCTTGGAAAGAAGATAGGAGAAGAGAGCACAGAGGAGGTTCTTGTAAAGAAGATAGCAGAAGAAGAGAGCATAGAAGCAGGAAGAGGCCACATTTGCCTTCAGGTGGTCTGTTGCAACCCTACCTCCATGCGAGGAGAAGGAGACCATTGTTGGTATGTAAATAATTAAGAAAGAATAAAAAACGTGAAAAGTAAGAACATATACAACCCCTCATCTACAACCATGTTATACAATAGATATGTATTCCTTCTAACATTATATAATGATGTAGGAAAATCCTTTGTTAATAAAAATTAGTTTGTATGAATGTTCCTATATACACGTATACTATACTAAACTAAACAAAAGAAATATAAACTAGAAAAAAAATCAAATAACATTTACGGTACACAGCATGCTTTGAAGTTTTAGAATTATTGTAATGTGACTTTTTATGTCCATGACTTTTTCAGTTTGCTGCACACGATTTTTTTCTTATCATAAGAATATTTTTAAATGAGACTTAAACCTTTCAGCAATAACAAGATTATCTCCTTCTTCAGGTTACATTTTAAAAAGGTGCATCTGCATCATACAGGTATATATGATAAAGATTGAGATTGATAACCCTTACGAAAGGGAACGACTGGAAATAACCACCATCACTATAATAGATAGATTTTTTTAAACATCAACTCACCGTGTGGAAGGTGTGAATAAACGTATTGAAGACGGGACATGGAATGGTGTCGTACATTTTTTGTTTATAAAAATAAGGCTGTTAGTTTTCTCGATTCAATTGTTTTACATCGCCTTATCGGGGCCTTATATAGCTGTTTATTGTTAAGTAATTTACATGAAGATTAAAAGTATTCATGACGTTTAATTTTGTTTTCTTTTTGTTACTATTTATTTGCTTTACTGAATGGCTGACGAATTTGACGAACACAACCCGATAAAACATCAACGGAAATGAGTATTGAAGGCTATGAAGTAATGCCCTGTGAACCATTATATGATAAATGAAACATCGTAAAAACATAATTACTGAAATACCCCACCACGTAGAAAATAAAGAAACAAAAGCTGAACAACAAATTTTTTGTTCAAAGACCATTGAGAATAAAACTCAAATTAAGGGTTCTGACGCAAGGCATTTTGCTATACAACTAACTAGCACAATATGTATCAACTGAACAACAGCATAATAGACCCTGTCTACCATTAAAATTGGCTAACAAAACTGTTAGACAAATCTTATAGGAGCTATGGCCCTTTAATAGCAAACAATTTTTTTCTTCATTTTTAGCTATTATCATGAAAAATAAGATATTTAAGATGTAGGGGGTGTTGTGTAATCTACTGGTAAAGAGCAGAGAGACCCGAATGGTGATGTGTGTTGCCTGGAGAGCAACGAATGGAAACATGCCACAAGGATCACGCTTGACCGGATACAGCCTCTTCTTGACCTAGATGATCTAGGAATAAGCCTATCGATAGACGAGAGAAACCAATAATTGTAGGATACTTAACCATAAGGAAAATATCTACACATATTTACACCTGTTACATACATGAACCTAGGGGTATACGTAGAGCCCAGCTAGACAGGCCAAGTAACACTTTATTAATTATTGTCTATGTATATAAGTCATCGTTGGTGGATGGATGGATCTATCTTATATAGTTGTCACTCAACAGTAAAAAAATGATCGTTTTGAATACTTTTAATGCGGTGCAGCACCTTTGTATTGTGAAATCAACTTACATTATCTATACATTTGTAATTGCAGTATGAGGTACTGGAATCAGTGGAGTTCGAGATAGGGGATTCGATGTTGACCCGATGGAAGAGGTGAACCTAGTGGTGTTTGCCTCAAGAGGAGCACTGTCGTTTTTCAACAGGATTTATTGCCCCTTAAGTGATATATTTTTATATTTTCGAAAATTGTCATCTTTTTGAATATTCTGCTCCTGAATCTAAAGACACAAATTGAACCAAACTTGACCACAACCATAAAAGATACTTAAGATTAAGAAAATATGTAAGAAGACCCTGTCTACCAACAAAATTGGCTAACATGGCTCGAAAAAGAACAGAGGGTTAAATGCAAGTTTTGTCTAACATTCTTTGAATAATTAAGAATAGAGCCAATCTGAAAGCAAAATATATGTCCAGAGTTATGAGCTCAACCAATTGTTTATGAATGTCAAAACTGTTAGACAAATCTTATAGGAGTTATGACCCGTTAATGGCAAACAATTTATTTTCTTCATTTTTGCCTAATATCATGAAAACTAAGATATCTAATAGAAACTTTTTATTTCCTTTCATGCCTCATATATATGATTTATATTACTTGAATTGTAAAAGAAAATGAAAACTTGTATTCACAAAAATGACTAGTAAGTCAATATCTATTAATAAGTTAAAGAAAATAAAGCTTTTTGTAATGACGTACATACAAGCATGTAGTGCATTTTAAGACAATCAATTCAAATTTAAAAAACGCACCTGCTCTTTCTCAAAAAGATTTTTACACTGTAGTGTACTATGAGTTAATTTTTTTGTGATTTTTGTGATGTTTCTTTCTACCAGTGAGACAACTAATATCAACATTATAGAAACTTCTACCAGCTCTTACTCAAATTATTGACAATTCTGTGTTAAGGAATGTGAAATTCAGTTTGACAGCTTCAGACGTGATAAAATTTGTCCTGTTTGAACTGGACCAAATCACTACTCAACATAAAGATTCAGCACCCAATTTTTTTGATAAACAAGTAATTATCCCCTACTTAATAATATTTCATGCATTTTACATCAAGAAATATTTTTTTTTAGGATTCGAGCGTCACTTATAAGTCTTTTGTAGACTAAACGCGCGTCTGGCATATACTAAATTCTGGTACCCTGGTATCTCTGATCAGTTTATTGGGAAAGTGTATCAAACAAAACATGCAAGTTATATACTGTTTACACTAGGAACTAAATATATAGGTGCTGTCAAACCCTTCCAGAAAAATATCTGTTTGCTGATATTAAACTAATGCTCCGTTCAGTTTCTAAACCATGTTAAACTTTTTAAAGCTATCAATCATATTACTGACACTGAACATGACAGCGATTCACTTGTCATAAAACTGCCCAAACCAAAAAGACCAATAAACAAGCAAGATGTTTATGATTTTGGAGAAAGTATTCAAAAGACAGTTTATCAGGCGGATAATGAGTTTGAAAGAGGTGAACCAGTACTGCCACCTAACAGTAATTCTGACTATGGAGAATATAATTCTGCAGTTCATGTTTTGCATGTTATTCATGAAGAGAGTTCATAACAAACAGCAAAAGAGGAAGATAGTAACACAACAAAAAAAGTAAAAGGTTTATTCAATCTGTTGGGGCAAGCTGTCAATGGCCTCACCTGTAGTGAGTAGTTTGATACCTGCTGGAATAGTGTGAAATATGGACAATTATATTCAGTAAAAAGACTGTTTGAAGTATATAGTTATAGCAATTAGAAATTTTAAATGTTCGCCTCACATCTCATGTACAGTGTTAAAGTTGGAAGTAGATCGACCGATATGACTAGGTAATACCATCATGTATATATTAGTGGCAAATGTATATTTAAACGATTCGGAGAAAACAAACAACATAAAAGATAATAACAATGCTTTCCTGCACATATATGTTAAAATAAATACTAGCGTGAAATAAAAAGTATTTACATTACATCTTATGAAAGGCATTGTTTTTATTTAGTGCTTCGAATCAGCACCATTTCCTCTAAACAATTTTGAGGAAGCTATAGGTCACTTCAAAAGTCCCCCTGTGGTAGCCATCAACACTATAGCAACTCTTTCAACCAAAGGATATATGTAAGAGGTGAAATAGCCATAAACTCCATCACCAATCTGCCAGACCATCAGAGGATATCTATTAGAGGTAAATAGCCAGAGTAAGTTTGTATTCAAATTAATTTTACATTTTGCAAATATTAGTATGTGGAGAATACATCATTATATTTTAACATATATCAGTTGCATATCATTTTAATAACAAGTTTCTTCAAATGTTAATGTATAAGCATGGAATAAATGTGTTTTTAGAGGTTCACATTTCATCAGCAAGTGTGACATCTTCAAAAACAAGTATTTACATTAAATAAAGCAGTCAAGTACACATTTTGCAATTATTGCAATTGAGCAGAAGTTACAGAAAGGGACAACATCAAAAGATAAGATCAATGTAGGATAAAATAGTTTAAAGTAGAGATGAGTTGAAATTTCGGCAAAGTTTTGTTTATCCAAAATCTATTTTTACATAAGAGGGGGTATCATGCCCTTCATACGAACTCTGTGATTTAGGTGTTTTTTAATCTCAAGAGTTTTGGAATAGATTCTTTTCGGATCCAGGAATTCTTTTCTCGAAATTTGTGATTTAAATGTCTTTAAAGTTGGGACCTCGGGAAGCAAGGGATTTCAGGATTAGCATCCCTTTACCATATATCTATATTGGTCATATCAATCAATTTTTCTCAAATTAAATTGAGAAAAGTGGGCTGGGGTCTGTGAAAAAACTGGTTTAACTTTTTGATATCCTACATTGAACTTTTCATGTTGTCGCTAATGGTAACAAACATTTTGATTGTATCTAATTATTAGAATAGAAATAATTTCTGAAAGCTTTAAATTTGCTATAAATACACACATGGTCTGGCTTGAGTTTTTTTATGCTTATGATGTATTTAAACATAATGGACATGTGAAAATTAAGAACAAACCACAGATTCTATGTGTTTTTTTAAATAAACAATAGAAGTGGTGCCAAAGAGCAGATTTTTTTTGGAACTATACCTTTATTGGTTGCAATTGAATAACCTTTACACCTTTTTTTTTTATATTTAAAATCTCTTTTAGATTAATTATCGCATAAATCATACAAGATAAACATACATATAAAACTTACATAGTTTATTTATTGTAAAATAGATTTCAGTAGAGCTGGAACCTGCAGAGGGTGCATAAAACCCATACAGGGGGTTGAGGCTGACAAACACACTAATGAGGCCTCGCTCCATCAAAATTAAGTTGTGGAGGGAGAAGGCCTCCATGACCAATGGGTTTTCTGTTGGGGACAATATTGTGGTCAAGAATCTGAAGGTCATGGAGTTCAGGGGGTCAATCTTCCTGAAATCCATGTCCGACACCAACATAATGGTGAGCTGGATTTTCTTTCTAGATCTCCATTACTTTGAAATATAAAAAAAAAAAACCCAGAACTTTCACTTTAATACCAATTAAATATATTGTAAAAAAACAAATAAATATTAACTGATGTTTGAAATGATAAATATGTCAAATATACTTCTTTGGATTGTACCACATGTTTAAAAATCCAATCTATTAATATATATACTTGAACACATTTTAAGCTACAATTCAGTAGCATTTGGAATTATTATATGTAATGTATAGTGGATCTCTATTTGTAATTATAAAGTAACTATTTAAAAACACAACCTGAAGATCAAAACAGAAGAAATATTTACCATTCAAATTTGCAATTTTACAATTATATACAAGCATAAATAAACCACATACCATTGTTTTTTGATAAGCCAATTTAAATTCAATTATATTGCAGAATGACACAGAATTCTAGGAAACGGTTGAAGGGTTGGTAATTGGAGCATCCTTCGTTATGTTATTAATACATACACCTTAAGTCAAACCCTTTCGAGTCTTTTAAGACTGAAACACAAATTAAGAAATGGTAAAATGAACTTAAAAGCAAATATTTTGAAATGTACACTGGGACATCTATATGAAGCTACGATAATTCCATATAATATATTTATTACCTTAAATACAAAGGAGGTCTCCTTTTTGTATCTTTTATATCAAAAACAATGTAGATTAATGACATATCCATGAAGTTGGCTCCCCTCACATTCACCAACATCTAAAAAAAGTATAAATGCCTTACTGTCAAGAGCTAAAGTACAAAAAAAAAAAAACAGTCTTACTTTTTTTCAGAGATTCACTGTGCATATATATCGAAGATTTCGGAATGGTCACCACATCGTTTGAACAAATGAGCAACATATTTGCAACCAACGCCTTTGAGGAAGGAATCATCCTCCGCTGCGCAGTCAACAACGGGGAACTAACCTACATTGTAAGTTTACTTGTTATGTCATTTAGTTTTTTAAGTTGTTATCATGAATTGTAACCAAATTGGTTTGCTCGAAAGTCTTGCATATTAAGGTTGTACTATCCCCATTTTATATCCATGAAGTTAGCTCATAAAGAGACATTAACCAACATCCAACCATCTCCTTAAAAAATGTATAAATGCCCAACTGGCGAAAGCTAACGTACACAAACAAAAAGAAAACCTGCAAAAAGTCTGACTTTTTTTCGGTAAAGAACTGTCTATATATAAGGAGGACGTGGGGATGTTAAGCAAAACCCAAGAGATGAGAAAAATCTTCCCATTTTTTTTGTTTTAAGAAGGCATTACCATCAGATGTATTGTTTACAACTGGGAACTGACCTACATTGCTCGAAAGTCTTGCATATGAAGATTGTACTATCCCCATTTTAGCTCCTTAGAATTTTTAAAATAGGAAGGCAAATTCAGATTCATATTAGAAATAAATCTGAAGTTGACAAGTTTTTTAAGTTTTTCAAATTAAAAAAGTTAACATATTGTCTGATAACACAGACAATGAGACCCTAGTGTGGTGTCAGCAGTGTCAACATCGACAATCAATGGGTTAGTTTTATAAACTGTTACTTTGATAGAGGGTTGTTTATTGGTACTAAAACCACATTTTTCTATATCTATCGAACATAAATGAAATAATCCTATACCTATCAGTCTTCAAATTGCCATGTATGAGAGTAGAAGGATAAAGGCTGTGGATTTTCTATTGAATTTCCATGTTTAGCAATGAGTCAACACAAGGGTTAATTATTACGGTTAATGATCATTTATGTGACCTGTTAATTACGAAATTATCATACTGCAATAATATTAAAATAGCCAAGATAATGAAAAATAGACATAGACCATTAGGTACATGTATCACAGGGAAAATTTGTGAAAAGTATAATATTATTTTTAAATTAATTGCAATATGTAGAAACAAGAATGTGTCCATAGTACACGGATGCCCTACTCGCACTATAACTTTCCATGTTCAGTGGACCGTGAAATTGGGGTCAATACTTTAATTTGGAATTAAATTTAGAAAGATCATATCATAGGGAACATTTATACTAAGTTTCAAGCTGATTAAACTTTATCTTCATCAAAAACCACCTTGACCAAAAACTTTAACCTGAGCTTCGCACTATAATTGTCTCTGTTCAGTGGACCATGACATAGGGGTCAAAACTACAATTTGGCATTAAATTAGAAAGATCATATCATGGGGAACATGTGCAGTAAGTTTCAAGTTCATCAAAAACTACCTCGACTAAAAACTTCAACCTGAGCAGGACGAACGGAGGCACAGACCAGAAAACATAATGCCCCTCTACTATCGTAGGTGGGGCACAAAAAGAAAAAAATGGAGAAAATAAACCCAAGGTTAAAGTTGAAATTCCATACAGTTTAAAACAGGGTATTCTCTCCTTCCATGTCCAGCTACCAATTATTGTTAACAAAAAGAAATTCCATACAGTTTAAAACAGGGTATTCTCTCCTTCCATGTCCAGCTACCAATTATTGTTAACAAAAAGACCAATAAAACAACATTTCACACACCACGTGCGAAGCCACTCAAGTCGAGCACACCTTCTTGAATAGGTCCAGATGGACATTTCTTTAAACCAAAAAACTTGTTTTGAGGAAATCATTGCCAACACTGTATTCAATAAGCCTATATATATCGCACATCGAGAGTACAAGGCAAAGGTTTGGGTTTTCTATTACACTACCATGTCTGGCATTGAATCAACACAAGGGTACATGAGATTAAGACATTCAACTAACGAGTGATAGTTCACAATTGACATATCTATACAACTAACAGGCTGACCATGTGAAAACAACAAACGAATATAAACTGATTATCATAGAATTTCACAGACAAATCTGATTAATCAACTTGCTCCTATTTCAAGTTGATGTGAAAAAAGATAAATTTTCAACCAGTACACTGCCGTAGGTTTTCGAAATCAAAGAACCGGTTGAATGATTCGGAATCTTGAATAACATACAGTTTTGAGTGGTCACGAATTTAAATATGTTGTTAAGTTTCTGCTCTTACAACTGTTAAATGTCTAGGCGAAACTCGTCTCCTAATGAAAGTTAATTTATTGGGATAATTGAACTCTGAAGAGTATCTGGCCTACCGTCATAAATGACCGATCAGTTTTCAGTGAAAGGAAAATCATATAAATACTGAACTGAGAGGAAAATAAAATCGGAAAGTCCTTAATCACCTGGCAAAATCATGTAAATATAAACTATGTGCCCATTCTCTAGTTATATACCAACATAAAATACGTAAACCTATTTGCGTATCCTGTAACAGACAAAACATAAGGGTGAATACCATTTCTTCTCTGTCTGTCCATGTTATTCATCTTTGGTGGATACCTATGTACAAAATAAAAATCTAAATTTCAATTTTAATGCCTTTTGTTACATTTTTAGACATCGGACCACTCTTGAACTGAATTTTAATGTGCGTATTGTTGAGTTTACTGTTCTAAATTGGCTCGAGATTTAGGGGAGGGTTGAGATCTCATAACCATGTTTTACCCCGCCGCAATTTTGCGCCTGTCCCAAGTCCGGAGCCTCTGGCCTTTGTTAGTCTTGTATGATTTTTAATTTAAGTTTCTTGTGTATAATTCGGAGTTTAGTATGATGTTCATTATCACTATACTAGTATACATATTTTTAAGGGGGTAGCTGAAGAACGCCTAAGGGTGCGGGAGTTTTTCGCTACATTGAAGACCCATTGGTGGCCTTCTGCTGTTTTCTGCTTTATAGTCGGGTTGCTTTGACACGTACCCCATTTCCTTCCTGAATTGTTTATGACCTTCAACAACTAGAAACCAACGACAACCATCGAAGTACATGTTACTGAATAATGAATATGGTTGGGTTTAACATGTTTGCGGACGCTCAACCTCCCAAATCCTCCCACGACCGATACAGTGATAAACAGGACAACAAAAGTGCTATAGAAAAAATCGAAAAATGTAATTCATCAGATCGATACAAAGGAAACTAAACCCCCAAAAAAAATGAACGAATATGGTAGGGTATTTACCTTACCCACTTCGTACAGATCTAATGAGTTATCGCAGTTACTGAAACGTCAAAGTCATGAAGTACTTATTAAAATATCATGTATTAAGATAAGATATCAGTTAGTGCACATTACAAACAAAAAATAAAACGATTCCGTTTATTGGTGGTTTATAAACTACAGATATATCGAATTTATTACGATACTTACTTTAACCAATCATCATGAAATGGATACTAGTTGGTCTTGAATCAACAAGCCAACCTTCTTGGGATTTGTTGGTCTCGTCCACTTCAAAGGGCGATACTTTCATAATCTAGGACTTGATTAAAAAATAAAAGATAAAATAAACACAAGATAACTTTACATAGTCATTATTTATAGAATTGCAATATTTGATTTATGTATTCAAAAATTAATTAGTAAAGTTAACAAAAACATGTTTATTATCAAAACGATATATTGCGGTTTAAAGGGATGGGCAATTCTGTGTATAATTATTATGGCAATGGGAACTCTTTTATTTTGTTAAATGATCCTTAGAGTATCCATGATGTCTGATCTCAACTTACAATATAAAATCACTGTTGAACAATAGATAGTTAAGTTCAGCCAGTATTCCATTTTTTCAAATTAGATTACCTCCCCTTATAAAGTACAGTTTAATCAAAATAATAAGTGAATTTTTTTTTCTATCTTCGTAAAAAATGTATTGTTCCAAAATGAAGTTTCATACACGAATTCATTTAAAAGAAAAGTCTCATGAATAAATTGCATCCAAAGATCAAATATTTGCTTATTTCATCAAATATATAAGCCAACCATTGATGTCGTTTTCACCAGATACCCAAATGACTTTGTTTAAATCAAATCTTAAATAATTGATCCGGAAATGTTCAAAAGAATATAATAAAAAAGGACATAATTGAAATTTCTCCACCTTTAATATGTTTTAGCTTACCAGGCATCTTGTCGTGATTAGATGTCATCTCTACGGATGGATTTCCATTAATGTTCAGTACAGGATTAACATCTAAAGAATAAAAGTATGAATTGTAAATTTTAATTGTAGATTTGCTTTGTTTAATACAGAATTAAAAACATTCATCACAAGATCAACTGCAAACAAACTATTATTCTGATATGTTGTAAAAATCCCTCATGAAGCACACTATTTATCATGTCTTCGTGTGACTGTTAAATTACGATAATTGACATTTTGTGGCTAAATTTATTCAAATGTGTATCCTAGTTAATGCATTTTTTTTCAAGAATTTCAGCCCTCAAAATTAACTCACAGAGGGACACTGCAAAAACCAACCATATTTTCAGCATACATATATAGCAATTAGTTTTAAACACATATTATTATCGCTCAACAATTATTAGACAATAACAAAATATAGACACGAATTGAAAGGAAAAGTAAACATTTTCAAATTCTGTAAACTACACTTTAGCATTAAATTTGCATTGCATATTGTGTTTGTGCCAATGAAAGAATAATGTATGGCTTTACCAGCTGATTTATGATTTTGATTAAAGGGTAAATTTAAAAAAATAGCATATGTCATTATGTTTTGTATACCATTAACAATTGCTAAAAAAACTCTTTTTTTTCAGTGCAACTTACCATGCTGTTTCTCAATGTCCTGTGGTGTAGACCCCTCACTGTCATTACTGCTGTTGGATGGAATGGTCTCTTCATCTAAAAATATGTAATGTAGTTGTAAATTATTATGGCAATTCCCTTTTAAAATTAGATTACCTCCCCTCATAAAGCAGTTTTTTTTTTTTTTTAAATCCGTGAAATTCAGTCTTTGTAAAAAAGGTATTGTACTAAGATGAAAGTATACATACAATTATTCTTTTAAAAAGAAAGTCTCACAAAAAATTGCATTGCTAAATCAAATATTTGCTAACTTCATTAATATGAGGATCCAACCATTTGTTGTCATTTACAAAAGACACCAGCTGTTAAACAGGATAGAATAATATTTTGTTGTTGTAGATCTATATTTTTAGATATAAATATATATATATATGTTTTTCAAATTACAAATCCCGGAAAGACAAATAAAGGCAACAGTAGTATACCGCTGTTCAAAACTCATAAATCCATAGACAAAAAACAAAATCGGGGTAACAAACCAAAACCGAGCGAAACGCATTAAATATAAGAGGAGAACAACGACACAACACCGAAACGCAACACACACAGAAACAGACCAATCATCAGACAAAACACCACGAGAATAAAAAATGTAACGTGAAAACCAAATACATGAATTTGGGATAGACAAGTACCGTGCCACGTCTTATCTCTCAATATCTCAAAAATAAGAGAAAACACAAACGACTCAACGTTAAAATGCAACACAAAGAGAAACGAACAATATTATAACAATGACCATCTTCCTGACTTGGTACAGGACACTTTTAAAGGGGAATAAAAGTGGTGGGTTGAACCTGGTTTTAAGGCATGCCAAACCTCGCACTTTAATGGCAAAGTTAAATATAACATTGAAATGACAACATAATATTACACGACTACAATACAAATAAATAGGAGAACATATTAGACACAGAAAAACATGATTAATAGATAACAAAAAGCATCAGGTTTAAAATTCAATACGCCAAAAACGCGCTATGTCCACACAAGACTCACCAGTGACGCCCAGATATAAAAGATCGAAAGTGAAAAAAGTACAAAGTTGTACAGCACTGAAGATCAAAAGTTGAAAAGGTTTCGCAAAATACGGCATTGTTTTTATGCCCGGGATAAGAACATTCTTATTATATAGAACAATCCATGCTATTGCAAACAGTAAATTTTATCAAATGAATATGAAAGAGATATACACAAAGAAACTAAAGTATTAACTAATTACAGAAAACTAAACCTGAATACATAACGCCTAGATATAAAAGATCGAACGTGAAAAAGGTACAAAGTTGTACAACACTGAAGATCAAAAGTTGAAAAGGTTTTGACAAATACGGCATTGTTTTTATGCACGGGATAAGAACATCCTCATTGTATAGAATACTTAATGCTATTGCAAACAGTAAATTTTAACAAATGAATATGAAAGAGATATACATAATGAAACTGAAATATTAACTAATTACAGAAAACTAAACCCAAGTTTATCACAAAATAGACACACATCCGAATCAGTCCAGGCGTCAACGTAATTAAAAAAATTGTGACGTCACATACGATGGCGAAAAGGCAGAAACGTTATGCCACATTTGAATTTATGAAATTTAGAAACAGCATGACGTCACATATGAAAAACTATCATTCAAAAATGAGATAGAATTAGGATTGATTTAGAACTAAATACTGATAATTCATTTAAACAAAATGCATATTGCAATACTTATTAATAGCAATTAACTGTAATATATATATATGTCCAGTTTGTTATGAATCCAACTTCAAACGTAAATAATCGTACAAAATTTAATATAATTAATAAAGAGGAGGTGATTAATTTTTCTATACGTCATACCTAAATATATAATAAGAAGACGTCAACACATTTGACAAAATCGGATGAGAATTACAAATATAACATTAAACATGTAAACTAAATACATGAATTTGGGATAAACAAGTACAGAAACACGTCTTATAGTAATGCGAATTCACATTCAGCAAAACGGTCACAATCGGAAATAAGTCACGTTTGGTAATTAAAAGATTAGACGACATAATGACAAACCACAATCTACCATGTGGTAAAAATGTCCTTAGCTAGTTTGGTTAAAGAGACACCATATGGATCAACCAATTTGTGATGGTGTCCATAAAATTTACGGAGTGTCAATTTTAATCTGTCCTCCTCATAACTTTGTTGGAGCAGTTTCTGCGTAAGGAGCACACTCCTGTATATGAAGTCCGTATAGTGTGAACATGCACGTGAATCAAAGCTGGTATAAATGAAACTCTGGTGTTTATGTTACTTTTTTAACCTGTGACCAACAATGTACACTTTCATTCAAATGCATCCAATGTTTAATTTCAACAATTTCAATTCAAAGACTGCTGGTAGTTTTATTGTGACCTTAATTACACAATTAAAATCTAAATATTTACTTTAAATACTTTTAATGGTCATATTAGATGAGATTTTCCAGGTACTTTATGCTTTTCACTTTATATTTGAATGATCTCAATTGTTAAAAAAAAAGAAGGTATAAATGTTTTCTAATATAGGGACCTACAAAATTCAGTTTCTTCTTCCAGGTCCAGATCTGTATTCATTACTTTTGACAACTGCCCTTCCTTGTATACTTTAACTTTAACACATGGTAGTTGGAAATTGCCTTCTGATATCTTGTCGACACATTTCTCCCAATTTATGTTTAAGTATTCATATTCTGTTTTCAGGTTGGAAGTGCTGAAGTGATGCAGAGTTGGACCACTAGAACGATATTCCTCCTCATCTGGACCATCTAAAAACTCTATGTTACCATCATTCACCTGCCACCAGACATGTTTTCCACAGACAAGAAAATCAGATATCCTCTCATAGTGAGCTTGAATTAAGGTTGATCTTGTTGTAACTATTTGAGCAGGAATTATTGTGTTTCCTCTTTGTGGAAGTAAATGTGCCTGCTTACTTATGATAGATTCCTGACGTTTGAAGGAATCCAACCTATCATCATCATCAATTTTTTCTCTTGCCTTTAACCGAAGCATACAGTTGTCTACAATATATTTTGCCTGCCTGTTAGTGGTCCTTAAAGATATGTTCCTCAAATCACCGAATGTTCTCTCTTCAGCTTCTGGTATCAAGGACGCAGACAAAGTATTCGATACATTTCTGGGAAATGAACCACAAGGCTATGGAAATGGGAACCATAAAATTTTCTGCTTGTCATTTTTTTTGGATTTCCGATGACATATATTACCAGTACACCAAAAAGAAAGCACTGGTTATATAAGCGAAGTACCTGTCTTGGAGATCTTTGACTTGCTGAACTGTAACATATGCTGATGATGTCCACTAGACTATTACATATTGCAACAAGGTCAGCATTAACCAGTCCATCTTCATACTTGGTCTGTGTGAAATGAGCAAGTTTAACGGCATACAATCGGGCATCACTTCCTTTTATTTGATTTTTGTCCCCTATTGTTACTTCAAAAAAATTTTGGTATTCTTTTTGGACTACAGCTGGTTCAAGATGGCAGGGAAGTTCTGTTAATAAATTGTGAACAACGTTGATTATGTCATGTAATGGTTCACAGTTTGATATTTCATAATTTTCAACAAGTTTGTAGGAGTTTGAATGAAAGGAAGGACATATTAAAGCAGGCGGTCTCTGTATTCCCTGTAAAGTTTCAGAAAGTAAGTCCTGTAGATCTTTTTTGTTCATTTTTCTATGGTCAATATCTATCCTCCTTGTGTCTAATTCAGTTTCAATTTCTTCTTTTTTTAATTCGTTAAATGGATTTATTTTAGTTTCCATATCAAAATCTTTCCAAACTACCCCATTTTTTAATATTGTCATACGTTCTTGTATTGATGGCGTTTGCTTTCTAAAGCAGCAGTCAATGCTGATGTGGTTTTTGGCCATAATACCACACAGACATGCATTCTTCCATGACACATACTGCAGCAAAATCTTATTCATTTCAGCGGCACATAGGCTGCCTTGTCCTGAAGCTGTTTGAAGATAATTATAGATTATAAAATTATAGTTCATTAATTTCTTTAAATATGTCTAATTGCAATTAACACTTTGCTTATAATTGTATCTTTCAATGATAAACACTGATTTCATTAGGCACAAGTGAAATATGTTTTTTTGTTATTTTCAATGCACAATAGTTTTGCAATTACCCTATTACTGTACAAAAAAACAGTAAAATGCATGTATTATTTTACTGAAATGTTGTAAATTTATAAGTTATTGCCATGTTTTTTTATGACGAAAAATGCAATAATATAAATATCATTGCAATAATTAATACTTACACTTTGAATATTTTTTATATGAATCGAACAGGATTGTTCTCCATATCACAAAAATAAGAAACACATGTTTGTCTTATATGGCAAAATCAAATAATAATTGCATGTAATAATTTCACAATATATACAGTGTATTGGTGAATTAAAACAATATCAGCCCTCAAAGAACACTGGAAAATAATTCACAATATGTCAAGTCTGCATAATATTCACAGACATATAAATAGAATAATAGGTAGTTTCGTTTTTGATACTGACTATATCATGTGGAATATCTAGACGAGCCAGTAAGGAAAATGTAACGACTGAAAGGCAAGTACATAAAACATTACATCCATGGCTTCTTTCTGGTTCATTGTTTAAACCTTTTCACCTCACACAGTTGGTATTAATTGTTCACCGTTTCAATGCTTTCTATGTAATTGAAATAGTAAATTACTACATAGATAGGCAGAATAACTTAAGGATAAAAAACAAGTTACCTTTATTGGTCAAGGACTCTTAAAAGGGATATCTGTGGGCCAGAAATCTGGTTTCATGCTTTCATCCCCCCAATATCCCCATACTGACTTTCTTCTTCTTTGTCAATGAAAATCAGGAAATTAGTTATACACAATAAAAATAGTTCTTAAAATAAACCCAACATTACATGAAAGTGTGCGTCTTGTTATTAATTGTAGTGACTAATCAGAAAGTTATGAATAACAGCAAGTGTAATGTTTTCATTTACATGCTTAAAATAACCGCTGATCATGTTGGTTTCATGATAGTTTAATTGACCTAATCAGGATAACATTTTGATTACATCTCTGCATAAAATTACAATCTGAACTCTCTCTTATATTGTTATTAAAGAGTAGATAAAATATATTTTCAAAAAAATGTTGAAATTTATTGATTTATATTTTGAAACTATAGAAATCAAAGATAATGTAACTATGGAAGTTGTATCAATCACATGGAGCTAGTTTTCATGTCATAAATGACAAATGCTACAGTGAAAAGAATGATAAGGAAAATATTGGCCCCTCTTATATGTAAGTTCAATGTTGCATTAGAAAAGAAATAGTTTAAGGTGATTTGTAGACATGATAAAAAGTTAGAAATATAATTATTTTTCAAGATTTTATTTTTTTAATTAGAAATTGTTTGGGATCAGAGGAAATTAAAACCATAAAGTGTTTGCATTTATAATGCATTTGATTTAATACCAATATACTTACTGTATTTTTGAGTGATATCCGATAAAATATGTCTTTTGATAGTGATGTTAGTCTGAACAACATCTGTGGTGATAGCTGGTAATACTTATCAATATATAAAAGAAGCCATCATTAAGAAAACAAAATCCTAAACATTTTTATTTAATTACAAAAAACTAATAGGCAGCATTAGTGTTCATTCTTAATATCTAAATGTAAGTTGTATTTGATAATAATACAAAACATATATAAAAGTTGACGGTGAACACAGATGAGGCTGCTTTCTGATCTTATAGATCTGTATGTTTTTTTTTATATACAATTATAATTTGAAATAAACAATATACTGTTATCTTTGCCTCTCTATAATGGCAAGATTTATGTTATTGTATATGAACTGTTACACTACAGGTCATTCCCTGGTATTCAGGTGCAGAATATCTGAACACAGCCCTTTGGAATTTGAAGCATCAATCACCTTGTGTAAATCATATAAACACTGCATGTCATCATTGAGTGCATGTAAAGAACATTTATTATTAATATGGAAATGTTTTGTCATGAGAAATATATAAATCAGTAACAAATCATGCATATTGAAAATTCATCTTAAGGCATGCGGACGAATCATTTTGCTATATTTATAAATCTTATTCAAATACTTTTAGGAGGCTTACCAAAAAACAACCGCAGAAAACAAGAAAATTATACCACTACAATATAACAATTAAAAAAAAATAATCTAATACTAGATGATGTATACCTTCTCTTATTGTTGGGATATATGGAGCCTTTCTGTAAGCTGTTTCTGTAAATTTTTCAATGAAGTCAGGTGTTATGACATCCATCAACCTTAGAGATCCTTCAATATATTAAACATATGTCCTGTTCAATTCAGTGTTCAATAAATGAAATATGATTTGACCATTAAATAAACAGTTGTATAAAATTGTATACATTACATGTTATATCTGTTTTCAAATTGCAATAACAATTTTAAATAACACTTTAACATTCATCATATACCAAAGAACACTAAGATTTTTTTTAAATGAAAGAACAGTTGTATTTTTGACCCAAATGAGGACAAATATTTCTGTTTTTACATGACACCAAATGACAAAGAAATGCGTTAATGGTTTCGGTTCTAAAGGAAATAAATCAAATTCATGTACATGCAATAAAAAAAAACATTTGCCACTGTTACTGAAAAGTAAGAACTACTAAAATTGTGGAAATTGAACTTATTATTCAGTCACCGGAAACAACAGATAGAAATTTAAAAAAAGAAAATCTTCTGAACAGGCCACCTTCAAAAATATTTCAACACATTCTTTAAAACACCATTTTATTCAGATGATTTGTTTAAAACATTGACATGATTAATGAAGCAGCAATTTCAAAAGCATTCATCTATGAATTTGTGTAGCTGACACTTGAATTCTTCCATTACCACATTCCGTTATTACTGTATATAATAAAATTCATTGAACATGGACAATTGAAATAAAAATAAAAGTATAAAATATAGTTTTTAAAATCTATGTATATTATAACAGGCTTGGATATACAATAATGTTATGAAAACCTATGAAATGAAACAAGCAATTGGTAGTTTACATTTAAAAATTAAGGCTGTCATTCCGTAAATTGAAAAAAATAGAGCATCAAGATGATCATACAATGGATTCTTACATAAGAAGTGATACATTTTCAACTCTAATCAGCCATTCCAGTACATTTCTGACAGCTGGGGATGGATGGGGAGATTTTTTTTAAAAGAACCAGAAAAAAAATCATGAAAAACTACCTATCAGATGTAGTTTCATTTTACATTTACCTTGAAAACGTCACTGCTGCAAAACTCTTTTTGCCTATAATTGTAGTGTCAGATGATTTTTGTACACACCTCACAAGGACCATCCATCCCCTTAGTATTTCTGCACGCTACACGTTGTTGGGTTTAATTTCAATTGGATATTTTATTATCATAGTAAAGTATATTTTTTGATAATCAAGTCCTTGATTTTTTTATTGGTTTAATCAATACATATTTTATCATGAAAAAAGGCTAGTACATGCAGTCGTCTACCGAGGTCCACAAGTTTGCCCTCTCCAACTGTTTTTAACTGACGTTCCTTGAAATCTTTCACCAGGTCAATATTGTATCCTTCCAACTCTTCTGTTGTTTCAATAACCTGAAAAAATATATGAACTACAGTGGATGGCTTTATATAGCAAGGAGATTAATATTGATGAGCTCCAGTGGGAAATAAGCTTGTCTTTCGCGGGTAGGTTAATGCGGTTTCAAATCATTTTTGACGATTTTTGGTGATTGCATCGAAATCTCATCTATTACGTCATTTTCGAAACTATACGAATTTTGATTGGCTAAATCGGACGTTGGGAGAATTTGCTATGGAGTGGTGATTTTGTGGCTACACCGAGATCAAAGATTTATCAACTTGTGGTTTTTCGCCAACATCATTGCGACATTAACAATATCTTCAAACGTGACCGTTGTTCCCTTGAACACTTACAGTTTTGAGTAAGAAAATCGCCAAAAACTAAGATTCGTCAACGTCCATGTTTAGCTTGTCACGTCACACTCATTATCATCAGCTGTTGAGCACCTTGTCAAAGAAGTCGGCACATGGAAATCACAATGGAACTTTAGGAGGATTTTGCATACATTTTGAGGTAAATACGTTGTAAATTGTAACTCTTTATCATCGGTACCCATTTCTTCTCATTTAATTTGTTGAAGTGAATCAAAACATTCATAATTCGTCATTTATTTCGATAACCGACGACGAAAACCGTTGACCTATGAATCAATCAATGAAGCAATAAAGTTAGCTAAATGGAAAAAATGCTCGGAGAAAGGTTGTTTTAATATTAGTTATAGTAGACTTGATTTTTTCCGATTTTTCCCATGCCAACTGTTACATAATAATTACCTCCCCGGGCCCCCTTTAATTCCCCCTTGGTTCAGTGTATGCAATAAATTAAAACTATTCATTTATGTATACATAGCTCCTTAACTTTGGTAGTAAGGGGTGCACCCCTATATTATCATATATACCCAGTCTACCTCTCCTTAATAGGCTTAGTCCTTTTTTTTTATACTTTTATACACCACCCACACAAAGTCCACAAATGAGTAGTGTTGGTGTTTTTACATGTTAAACAGAAAATGACATAGCATGTTTCAATTCAGAATTATTTGTTTTTAACTGTGATTCAACTCCAGCATGAATGTATATAAATATAAAACTTGGATTTGTTTCACAAATAGTATTATATATTCATTGTCATTTCTAAGTTTATGAGAAAATACCAGTCACACAAAGACAAAATAATTTATAAATGCATGTACAAACAAATAAAAGGTACTATTAAGTCATATTTCGGTTAACAGGCTACTGAGATTTTACAAAATGAGAGAATTGGCTCATCTCAGTTAATAGATATTATCTAATTTAATTTTTAGTTAAAGATATGAAAATTTTAAATTGATCACCACTTTCATTCAATTGACATTTTAAAGATTATTTATTACTTGTAGGATTTGCTTGATAACTATTAAAATGTTATAATCCAAATAAGTGACTTTAAAAGTTGTCAATCTACATTGATGTAAATATTTCAATATCATACAGATTAAATACCTCACAGGTTTTTGTTTTAAATATTTGCCACTGGACGTTAAGCAACCAACAATCAATCTTTTTTTTTTTAAATATCTCCTTTATTGCCTATTTCCTACATGTTTTAAAAAAATCTGTTGGTGTGTTTATTGCTTTTAAAGTTTTGGTTATGCAATTTTATATTTGTCTTTTGCAGAATTTGTATTCACTGGGTTTTTTTACTGCTTCCAAGTGACTTGACATGTAGGAAGTCTGCATTATCATGTAAGCATTCAATTATTATATTATTGTTACTGACACTAATTTTATAGTCACATGAAGTGATATGAAAGCTATTTAAAGATTAATTGCTTATGAGTTTAGATAAATCTGTCTATATCTATATTTATGTGTGAAGAAAGTAAACAAACATGGCAATTATTTTATTACAAACATGTAAGTTTACTATTGGTTTTACCAACCACTGCTGATACTAAGGGCTTAAGCTTTTAAGCTTACTAAAATTTGATTATATTGAAGTTCTCTTTTTGTAACAGAATAAGAATAAGATGATTTTTATGTTCAAATATTAATAACAGGGCACTTTTAGAGCAATACATCAAGCACAATGATTGAAGTAATAGATATTATGCATATACTAGTATGTATAGCAATGGGGCTTATAAATTAAATATATTGTGTATAATAATATCATTTTTTTTGCAGGATTTTAAGATGAATGAGAATCAATGGCTACTTCCAATACAATAGCACATTTGATAAAATGAATAAGACACAAGGACTGCACTTGTCATTCTAAGGAAGATCAACAAATGAAACACAAACAAGGATATTATTTTCATATTAGATTCCTGTGCATGAGATATAAAGAGAAAATGAATTTTCCTGAAAAGACTCTTTACTTATACATATGTGTGACAAAATGAATGGAATCAAGACTGTTTTAACTGTGCTAAAAGGAATACAAATTAGAAGTTATTTGACTGTATTAAAAATAAGTGAGAAAAAAATTTGCTGTATGAAAAAGCAGGTTCAACAAAAGGAAATAAGTTGAAATGAATGAATAACTAACTGCAATGATTCTGGAACATGTGTTTAATTCATGGTCATTAAAGGAAAAATTTATAAGAAAGTGGAATACATAAAGTATGTGATATTGTGTCCTAATTATCATCACTGAGAAGAGGATGTTTCACAGAACTTTTACTTCATAAATGTGTCACTGTGTACAAATTGTGATTTCATTCAGCAGATAAAGTATATTTAGCTGTGCTTCATGGAATATTAAAATCAAAATTCTTAATATTGTTTATAAATAATAATGTGAAACAAAAGCAAAAGTATTATGAATGATGAAATGTTTTCACATACAAATTAGCAAATAGATTCATCAATAGGATCACCCAGTCCCTAATTTTTATGATTGTGAAACTGTTCAAACATGTTTTATAACTAAAACAAAAAAATCTTATGTTATTTGGTTATGATGGTAAGTTTTGTGACACATAGAAAAACATACATTTTGTAGCACATGAAGTAAAATAAGTCATGTTGGCTGCATTTAATACACAATTTCAAATCAATCAATCAGTGAATGTATATATTTTAAATTACTTGGGTTAAGTGAAACAACTTTGAGATTGCCCTGTAGTGTTTTCTGTCAGACACTGACCATATATTCCCTTATAAAAACATTCACTCCACCTTTTTAAGAAAGTACCAAATAATGCTTGTTGAAGAGCAATTATCAATAATTCAATTATCTAATTACATGAAGCTTAAAAAGATGATAAATATTATAACTTTAACTTTTCAACATGGTTTAAACTGATGTCTGCTAGTTTTATGCTGTTTATCCTTAAAAATAAACACCTCATTGATGGTTAGCATTGCAATTATAAAGATATTTATTATATTGATATAAATAAAATATAGATAATTAAAACAGTTGTCCAAGTTCATGATTTTTTCTAATTTATACAGATTTGGGCCACAGATCACAGATACACAAATTGGGGTCTGGACAGGGGGGGGGTGAGGGGGGTTCAATTAGTTGTTTAGATAATTTTTATTTATTAATTTTTATTCAAATAGCATCTTTTCTTTACCCTGCAAAATTATTATTATATTTTCTTTAAAAAAAACTTTACACCCTATATATACCTGTATTTCTGTGTCTTATACCTTAAAAAGAAGGCACATATTACAGCTGATTTCCTATTGATATGTAGAGCAAGACTTTGGTTATCTTGTTTGCTTTTTTGTATATTGTACAATGATAATTTAAATAACACCCAATTGCATTTAACTTTAATATTTACATGTTTAAGTTTGTCTATATTTATTGTTTGAAGATGACAATCTTAAGTGCTTTAAGCTTGGGTAAATGTTTATACAAACAAAAAAAGCAGGCCAACCAAACTTTTACTCTACAAGCTTTAGGAAATTAGCTGTAAAAGAAAATATTCTGCAGTTTTAGAATATTTTATTCTCATAAACTAAATACAAATTTAAGTTACAGAGATAATGGTACATATATACATACATAGAATAAATACATATTCTGGAGTTTTAAGTATGCTTGATGAGGCACAGAATGTTCATTGAATGTGTACATGGTGTAAAGGGAACATGTGTGATGAAAATGTTGCAGGATTTGAAATATAATTAAATTTCCATTAGCTCTTGGACTATCATATTTGGTATAAATTTATTTAATAGTCCCATACTTTAATACTGACCATCATAAGTTTTTTTTTTTATGAAATCAACATCTATTTTTCTTTAACTATGTTTTCTATCAGTATGTGGTAATTAAATTTATTGAGAGAAAAAATTAGCAGGACATTGAATATATATTCCAAGCTGTCATTATATATGGTGTGATTGCCACTGTGATTAACGACTGAATGATGTACAGAGTATGGGTCTGTATGATTTATGAAGAATGAGCAAGATTCAAGATTTTATTGTACACTCTGACAGTTTACACTGTTACAAGAGGCAAAACCCAAACATGAGAGGCACCTCATCTGACAAAATAGAAAACACAATTCAAAGAACTATCTGATTGATTGAATGGTGTTTAATAACACTTCCCACACTGTTGTGCGAATACACGGAGGTCATGTTTTATTGGTAGATAAAGCTAGTGTCCGTAGAAAAATTCCATACATAATTTTTTGGCCAAAAAATACCAAACAGAAAGAAAAGGGGCTTCATATCAAGCCGATGTGTAGTTATAATCATTCTGATCTATTCTCCGAGTAAAATATATATTTCTTTTATTAAATAAATTGTTTATGGAGAAGATGCAACAAAAAGTACATTTAAATAAAGATCAGCAACAATTACCCAATGACTGAAAATTTTAGTTCTTTTGATAGAATTACTTCCCTTTGAAAGTCACTTGTGCGTTTGTAAACAATGACGGACCCGAAAACTTATGAAACAAGTTAACTTGGACTCAAAAGTGCTAGCGTGTAGAAATGATGAAATTTCGATTCAAATAAACGTACAGAAAGCTGAATAATAATATTTTACGAAAACTGCTACTCGGTCCATGTTGTTTATTCCGTTTAAGTGTTAGACGATTTAATATCTGAAGGTCATAGTATTTTTGGCGCAATTTAGTCGAAAATCTCCGTTTATTTAATTAATCTTTTCATTCAAAGGGGGCGAGTAGCACTTTTCTAATACTTTGGTATATAAGCTATCCACAGATAACAATACTTAGAAAAACAAGAGTGTCTACACGCTAGCACTTTTGAGTTTACTGTTTTCATGTATATAAATAGATTTTGAGTGTCACGTGATAACCACGTGATAATTTGAGAATGTTATTTTTGAAAATGAAAATTTATATTGTCAACATACTAGCAAAACTAAAAAATATAACACATTACACTAACAATGAGACAAAAAGTCTTTTTATTAAAAGTTGAAATTTAAGTATCATTTTTTCATTTTTTTGAAAATACAGCATTAACCTACCCGCGTTTAAGGGGACGACCATTTGATATATATTGGGGGGGGGGGGGGGGGGGGGGGGCAGGAGGGTTTGGAAAATAACTAACTCAGCCTTGATAATCACAAAAATAAATGGTTTGTTCTTCGGTAGTTTGAAAATAAATTACCTGACTTGTATTCAAAATATATAACTAAGCAGGTATATAGCTTCTTTGGCCTTCAGCGGTTCCAAAACCCTTCAAAGATTTTTTTGCCTCGATCCGCTCGGCCAATTATGTTTGACAAATCTTTTGAAAGAGGCTAGGTAAAACAAACTTTTAATAGTACTATGACCCCAAGGGTGACTGGGGTACAGAAATATGGTCACTTGGTAAGACCGGCAGTAAAACGCTTGCTGAAGTGGGGCGTCCGTTTGGCTGTGCGGGATGTATAAGTTCGCAGTCACGTCCGGTCAGAAGGGGGACGTTAAGTCCGATGCCTCGTGTAAAGAGAGTGCCACGCTCTTTGCACGTTAAGAACCCTTGCAACAACTCTTTGAGGGGTCCGTAGGTGGCCTGTTGCAAGGCAAAATTTCTGTCTCTATCCAATATACCCTCATTTTCCAGTGGCAGTCCAAATTTCCCCAACCATCATCCTCTATTACAACAACCTACCTATTGTATTTATTGTGAACTTGTTCTCGTCCTGAATATGCATGAAATATTTGCCACTGGACGTTAAGCAACCAACAATCAATCAATCAATAGTACTATGTATGTATACAATACATGTAAATGTGTACATAAGGCTGTCAGACGTTACAGCAATCTCGGACTAATGTAAACATAAATCGAGAAAAAAATGTATTTTTAAGAATATTTTTCGACACATTTATAGCAGTGAAAAGGACTATAACCTAATATATACAATTAATCAACAACACCAAAAGCTATTACTTTTTTTCGTTCATGTTTGAAATTTTTTGTATGATAGTGTGCCAATATCTATTGGCCAATGTTCCTTTTTTCTTTTTACTTGTGTTAATTGCTTTCATTTGGATGGGCATGTTTTTGTCCTGAAGTTTTCTGAGAAGTATTCCTCAATCTCTATAATTTAATTTTTTTGCCAGCGAACTCTTTTTGTTTTAGCTGCAGGTTGATCATCAACATCTTCTACATCATCAATTTCATCTAGATCAGGCAATCTGTCAATTTCTACGTCCTTCCCACATACTCTATTTGAAATCTCATATACTAGTAGTTCATCTTGGTTTACATCATTTTCATCACAATCTTTTCTAATGTCTTCCAATAATAAATCTACAAAAAAACATACAATATATTTTACCGGTGAAAGTTTTCAGTTTTTTACTTCAAATTTAATCAGACATAACTGAATCAAAAAATAAACTGTGAAAAAGAGATATGTCTCACCTTTATATTTTTAGATAGTTTAATGCAAATGTTAAAATTAAAAGGGTCAACTTTAACATATAAGCAATCCAAAACATTCAAAGTCAATGAATCATGATTGAAGTTTCAGGGCCAAAAAACCCGTAGTTTTTGGCATGACAATCGTAGTCCGTATTTTTTCACTGAAATCCGTAGAAACTACGGCAAAATCGTAGATGTAAACACCTCTGCTGAGTGAGTGAGTGAGAAAAGCAGGGTCAACAGAATCTGACAAAATAGAAAATAATATTCAACGAACTAATTTGCCGAAATAGCCTAGTGACACTATGTCTAACTCAACTAACAGAGCTTCCAAACTTACACCACAAAGATACCCCTGGTCCCTGCACACACTTCGGCTTTTACCTATGCACAACCAACAGCTAACCTCAACTCCTTCTCATCCTCACACAAATCCTTTCTTTAATTTCAATAATTTTTAATATGCATACAATTGTAATTCATATAGTAATCTTTCTTTTGACTACACTTACAATTCCACTCTTCACCGACCAGTTCCAGAGTATGCATCGAAAGCAAGGCCAGCAAAGACTAAGTACAAAATTGCTTTAAAAATACAGCCTCGTGAAAACCGCGTACAGAAACTGATAACACTGCAAGACGACGTTGGGATAGAAACACCGCCAATGAAACTCATATATGAGACCTTGCATCCGCAATTATCTCTCCTGATTCCTCAATGCCATCCGAGGAATGTGATGTTTAATAGTATAATTTATAGCGAACAAAAGACGTGATAACAAGAAAAGAAGAAAACATAGAGAGATAATTAGATACTCCGCAGGGCGCGGCTTTATACGACCGCAGAGGTTGAACCCTGAACGGTTGGGGCAAGTATGGACCAGAAGTACCAGTGGAGACGATTTGAAGTCATGTCTGAAGAAGTTGAAGGAGGAATTTCAAGAACACTGCACATCGATTCAAAAAATTATTGTGTTCCGAAAGAGTGTTTTGGAAAGCAAATTTTTCGCCTTCTCTAAACCGACATTTGACGAGGATGCAGAACTGTATGTAAAAGGAGTAGGTCTAGTAAGAGCCCTTTTTGGCCTAAAAATATTGCAGTTTTACAAAACTTTAAGTTATCTATTTAACAGTCGAGTGCTTCTGCTACATACATATGGGCTATTTTTGACTATTCAATGAACATATATCGGGTTCTGGCACCTTAAAGTCATGCCAAATTTCTGAATTCTTCACAATTCTAGCGTTTCAGTTAAATTTCAGACGGTTTTCGTGTTCATCCTTAATATTGAAATGGAAGTTGTATTTTATGATAATACATAACATATATAAAGGTTGAGGATGAACACGGATGCGGCCACTTTCATTTTTGACAAAAACCATCCGAAAAGTGATATTTTTAACATTGTTATACATTAATCATACATGTTCTTCATCGTACTGCATAGATTGTTTAAATAAATAAAATTTCAATTTAAGAAATATTTTAAACAATCATACCACATCTTTTTTATATTTATTCATCTGAATGTTTAATAAACAAATAGAAGTAAATTTTACGACTGAAATGTACTTGAACCAACTGTATATCTATGATTTTGCTACGTTTAAGATCCATAATGCTGTAAGACCCATACTATACAGTATGCCCTTGGGTACCGCACCTTTCATCGCCACCAATCTTAACTGGAGATCCATTGTTTTGAATTTCAGTTATAAGATCTAGCTGTTTACATTGCCATACATCTGTGATTGTTGGTAGCAGGTAGGCATTCGGTAGGGACAAAAGTGTTCTTTCAGAGAAACAACGTTCTGAAGCATGTCTGAAAAATGTTAATATTTTGGATATGCTCTCTCCTGAAAATAGTACTGCTCCAGCCAGAATTAAGCAAAGTTCCGAAAAAGGCTGACTGTTCCATCTTGTAATTTCAGGACATTTGCATTTGAAATTAAAAGAGGGACGAAAGATACCAAAGGGACAGTCAAACTCATAAATCTAAAACAAACTGACAACGCCATGGCTAAAAATGAAAAAGACAAACAGAAAAACAATAGTACACATGACACAACATAGAAAACTAAAGAATAAACAACAAGAACCCCACCAAAAACTAGGGGTGATCTCAGGTGCTCCGGAAGGGTAAGCAGATCCTGCTCCACATGCGGCACCCGTCGTGTTGCTTATGTGATTACAAATCCGGTAAATAGTCTAATTCGGTAGGTCAAATTCATGAAAGGGAAGGGGATTGTAGTTACGACGTGAGGAACATATCCGATATCATTTGTGAAATGGTCATTCCATAACGGTCAACCAACTCGTGATGGCGTCCGTTAAATTTACGAAGGGATGATTTCAACTTCACCATTTGAAACTCTTGATTTAATAGCTTCCTTGTGAGCAGTAACCCTCTATCAAGAAAATCATGATAGGAAATGCAAGCACGGGAATATCGTATCAATTGAGAGATATATACCCCGTATGCAGGTGCTGCTGGAATGTTGCTACTTAGAAATGGAAAGTTCACAATTGGAAAGCTGAAATCATCTCTTTTGTCGTAAAGTTTTGTCTTCAACCGACCCTCATTGTCAATTTCTAGATGTAAGTCAAGATATGAAGCTGACTTAACTGTATCTGTAGTATCCTTTATCTCCAATTCGATGGGATAGATGCGTTCCACATAGTCACCAAAGTTTGAATTGTTTAGTGAAAGAACGTCATCTACATAGCGGAAAGTAGAGTTAAAGGATATTGCTAACTTCTTATCTTTCTTCCTAAGAAGTTCCTGCATGAAGTCAGCCTCATAATAATAAAGAAACAAGTCAGCAAGTAGAGGGGCACAGTTTGTTCCCATTGGGATGCCGACAGTCTGTTGAAAAACACGTCCTCCGAACGTAACAAATATGTTGTCAATCAAGAAATCAAGCATCTTGATAATATCGGTTTCAGAGAATTTTTTGTTTGAATCAGAGTGATTCTTTACAAAGTAGGATTTATCCCTCCCTAAGACAAGATACTTGTATCTACGTTGGCCATTCTTTTTTATGAAGCAAAGTAATACCAACTCTTTTAATTTGTCTTTAAGTTTGGAATGTGGATTACTTGTGTAAAGAGTAGAGAAGTCAAATGTTTTAATACTGTTACAAGATGAAAGAGAGTTAGATTGTATGTACTCTAAAAGATCTTTGGAATTTTTAAGTATCCACATCTGATTCACGCCGCCTCTAGAATAGGCAGTTTCACAATAACTTTGAAGCCCGTCTTTGATTGCTGATAAAATGGATGTTAATAATTTAGAAAGAGGTTTTGTGGAGCACTTGGAAGACCCAGCAATATACCGCTGTTTGTAAGGACACTTATGTAGTTTAGGTATCCAATACAGTGATGGAAGATCCAGTTCTTCATCTTTGGTTGAAATACCAAAGGAACAAAGAACAGACCTATGATTATCCAGGATTTCCTCTTTGGTAAGTGTCGTGAGGGTATATGTTGAGTTTCCAAGTGAATTGTCTATACCTAATTCGTTTATCAAGCAATTAATGTAACAGTCACAGCAATTCCTATAACATTAAAAGTATCTATTTCCTTTGTTTACACACAGAGAAGACAAACTGATTGCAACGGTTCTTTAAGATTATTCTGAAATACCATAAACTTTCTTTCCTTAAAAGATGGATTTGTGTGTGGCTCCTCATTTTTATCATGCTCTTCATTTATAAGTTTCTCTTCGTTTATGTCCATCTGGCCATGACTAAACCCTTCTTCTTCATAAGGAATTAAGTTTTCATCACTCTCATTGCTACATGTGTCATGATCTTCGTCTGTCATTTCAGGAGTCTGGCTATATATAAGTGCTATAGATGGTTGCACGGAGTCTGTCTCTACAGCTGTTTCAGCAGTATGCACACACCTCGTGTCAGTCTGACAGCTAAAATAGTCGTACATTTCAACCGAAACTCCGTCCATACCCTACACGTTCGCAACCAATTTTAAAGCAAGTTCTAGTTGAATAATTAGAAAATCATGATGGTAGTTTAAATTGCTTTGATGTAAAAACTGCATGTATTAAACTTGATATGGTTGAAAAAAATAAAGGTTTTAAATGAAAACAACAAAATATAATTGTTTTAATGTGGCAGCTTGAAAAAAAAACCTCACTCTCACTCTTCATTGTATTTTGAAACAAAGAAACAAAAATTATATCAATACACTAACCTAAACATGTCTGTCATTGAGAATTACAATGTAATCAACAAAAAAACGTTGACTTTATTTAGAAACTAATGATTTATTTTTAACAATACACAATCCAAAACATAATTAAGATTATAATTATTCAACACAAAAATATCTCAATTTATATTGAGACAATGACAACAAATTATACTTTAAGGTATACACTTGCCAAAACTTGATTACAAAGTCATTAATCACAAAACCAATATAAAATTGGGCGCGGATGTGTAGGGTGCGTAAGTGTTAGGGTGCGACCGAGACTGGGCGCAAAAAGACCCCGATTAACTTGAAAGGTTGTGATATTTTTTATGTAATGTGTCAAAGCAAAAAATAGCCTTTCAACTTTCAAGAAGATGTCAAAATTATTTGGACTTATAATATGCTATACTTTATAAAGTCTGAAAGGCTTTTTATTTACTTCTGATATGACGCCTTCCTACCACAGGTACTTGTTTCTATCGAATCCGGGTCCAATTGCCCCGATTCACGTTCGTCCTATTACCTATTTGCCCTACTTTCTATTTTTTTTAATTTTAATTGTTGTCCAGTTGCATAATGTTAATTACTTGAACAGTATATATGTTACAGTTTGTTGACAAGTTTGGTTTTAAACTTTTTCGATATGAGCGTCACTGATGAGTCTTATGTAGACGAAACGCGCGTCTGGCGTACTAAATTATAATCCTGCTACCTTTGATAACTATTTACACCACTGGGTCGAAGCCACTGCTGGTGGACGTTTCGTCCCCAAGGGTATCACCAGCCCAGTAGTCAGCAGTTCGGTGTTGACACGAGTATCACTTATGTGGTCATTTTAAAAAAAATCCTGTTAACAAAACTTTGAATTTTTCGAAAAAAAACCTAAGGATTTTCTCATCCCAGGCATAGATTACCTTAGCCGTATTTGGCACACCTTTTTGGAATTTTGAATCCTCAATGCTCTTCAGCTCTGTATTTGTTTGGTTTATAACTATTTCGATATGTGCGTCACTGATGAATCTTGTGTAGACGAAACGCGCGTCTGGCGTACTAAATTATAATACCGGTACCTTTGATAACTATTTACCGAATATTTGTATTGCAGCAACCAATATAAGTTAGATCTAAATATAAAATTAATGATATTAATCTTAAAAATTCGGATGAAAATTTTACAAAAATATTAAATCCAATGTCTGAAAAAGAATTAACATCTATTTGTATGTATATTGAAGAAGCACTTGATTTAAGAGACCACCATACCGTTTCATCTTTTACAGTAACAGTAGTTCGTCAGAACACTTGAAGCATCTCTGCTTACCACGACATTGTTTGCTTCCATGACCAAACTTTTGACAAGTAAAGCATCGAATTGGGTTAGGGATAAACATGTCAACTCTGATTCCGAAGCAACCTAAAGTAATAGATGGAGGAGGAGTTGGAGTTCTAAAGGTCAAAAGATAAGTATTTAATTTGATTATATTTCCATTCTTTTTAATTTGAAATCTAATAACATTAGTTACACCTTGGCTTGAAAGTTCCTCACCGATTTCTTCCACGGTAAGGTCACCAAGGTATTGATTTCTGTCTCGAATGACCCCCTTACAGCTGTTCAAACTGTTATGAGGAGAGGCAGAAACAGGAAAGTTTGATATAGTAGACATTGTAAGTAAATTTGTTGATTGACTTTTGTTGAAACATTCAACCAACAAATTGCCAGATCTCATTTTTGAAACTTTTTTAACAGTACCAGCAACGCTTTGAATTTGTTTGTGAATTACAAAGGGCGATATTTTTGAAATTGGTTTTTCTTCTGTTCCTTTTATTACAATAAATCTGGGCCAACTGTCATCTTCCCGACATGGCTCTGAATCATCACATTTTCTTTTCTTATGTATTAAAGCTGATTTAGAGGGTTTGTTTTGTTGTGCTATATGAAAGGAGAAAGATTCACCATTCTTGCCATCCACCCACCTCGGAGTGCCTACAAGGGCGATGCTTTGTTTCCGTGGCGAACCGGGATCGAGTGCTAATGCTGAAAACGAGCTCCAAATATAATGTAGCTGGTCCTCAAAATCAGCACCCAAGATCCACTGCGGAAAGCACCAGATGTTCCAAGAATAGTATACTCAAGCAGAGCGTATCCATCAAGCGAAAAAGAAAGCGTACCACTTGATTGACCCATGAGCCATCGCCTTCTTCAGTTATCCAAAATATAAATAGCTTAATTTAAAGTACATGTGTATATTATGGCAATTGTTACAAGAAAGCTTATTGTTGAGGATTAACTGAAGGGCTCGACATGACCAGCCGATTGATCGAACCGGGTCCATCCGACCTCCCGTTTGGATGATTTCGAAGCCAAAGCAGCTTATTGAACTATAGTCTCGTCCGTCCGGGTATTTTCTGACCGTAAGGAGTCTGGTTATAGCCCTCATCCACAAGGATCTCGTCAACCACCGACACGGGTAGCAACCCACGGCAAACAGGTTGGAGAGCCTATTTTATTTAAAACATCGGGCATCGCACGATGTTCGGATCACTTTAGTCTGGTCTCTACCCTTCGACCTGTCCAGCATGGGTAACCCTACCAGGAGACGAAGCTTCAGCTGACATAGCTCTTGGGGTCACTGAGACACGCAAGCCCTCCGACCACGGCAAGGATAGCGATCCACCGGAGGGCACAAGATATAGTGAAAAAGGCATGCACGAAAAAAATACTTGTGCCAACCCTCATATACCTGTTTACAGGAATGATTGAATACAAAATTTGCAATATATTGAATTCACATAGATTATTACTTATATCTGGCAGAGATTAATAATAGCTTAAAGTAAGGATGCAGGATTTTGTCCTTACTTGGATGATCTTGAGGTTCATGTTTAGCAATAACTATATATTGAAATGTGCATGTATTTCTTATTTTTTCATAGACAAACTTATTGCAGTTTGAATTTTGTGTTTATATTTCTTGTAGGTGTAGATACCAGTCGGAGTCATGTAGAAGTTCTATTTGATAGTCTGATGAAAAATGGCACAATAAATGATTTCATCAAATCTTTACCAACTCATGAAAAGGATCCAACGTACAAATATGGAGGATTTGTAAATGACGAAATGTACAGACAAGTGCTGCATGTTGTTGACAAAGTTGACAGGGATCCCAAACTTTCTTTTAAAATCATTCGCCACTTTGGTTTGACAAAGTTGACAGGGATCCCAAACTTTCTTTAAAAAATCATGCGCCACTTTGGTGGTATTATCTCTGGCAAACATCAATTACAAAGAACCGTTGAGTTTTTTGGTGAACAATTGATTACAGGTATAATTAAATTTTGTTTTATTAGGGTAGATCAAACATTTGCATCAAATATTAGTTGCAAGATATAGCAAGAACTAAGTTTAGATGTATGTTGAAAATGAGAATTAGTACATGTACATGTACGAGTAAAATATATGTACATATATGTATATAGTATCGACTGGTCATGCTGGTAGCTGAACTACATGTACTTTGAAGTATCGGTCATTTATTTTTTGTCTTATGAACCTGTACATGTATCTCCAGTTCTGAATGTTTTCTATTATAGAAATGAATGTTGTTTTGTGAAAATTTATACGAAATTTATGATCACATTTATCATAAAGCTTTTGTTCAAAATTTTGTCAAAAAAGATGTGCATTTTCACTAAATCTGTAATGTCACAAGGTTGCAAATCAGTAGGCTTAAATTTAGTTTGAACTTTTTTCGTGGTAATAACATGATGGAAAACCTGTTATGCTACTGCTCCTACTTATATGTAAACCTCAGATCTGTGAACGGCCTCAAATCTGTGTCTGTTTCTCAAATATATGCCCCATCGTGACTTTAATCGCTAATCTATGTCCGCAAAAATTATAAGGGCTCAATTATGTGTCTGATTTACAATCGTGACGTCATTCGCAAACATGTGTCCCTTAAAAAACTTGACTCCAACAGTGTGGAAAATCATTATTATAATTGTGGATTTTTCTAGACTATTAGCCCTTTCCTTCATGGATTTTGTTTTACATACATGATTTGCATAGTATTTTTTCAATAGAAAAAAGTCATCAGGTTTAAGTATAAATGCATTATGAAAACGAATATTTTATCAAAGGAAATTTCCAGACAGATTTCATATTGGATACACAGTTTTAAAGTCTGATGCAGACATTTCCTAGTCAAAGTGTTTCAACTGAGGTACAACACAGGCGTCATTATGTATTAAAGAGGTGATGTCAAAATGCGTCATTATGGAAGAAAGAGTAAATATACAACTGTAGATGTAGTGTGACTTGATTTGTTAAAACACTGTAGAAAACATTAAATCATCTTTTTAATTATCTATAATATCTTTTAATTTTTGAATAAGTCCACCTGCAGAAGGCAGAGAAGTCTTGAATGATAGAGGCTGGTCAATTGAAGAATTAAAGTTTTTGTAAGAAAAAGCTTCCCAAACCATCCTTTAGACCTAGTTGACTTCAAGTTTGCTAGGTGCATAAAAGGTGCCAGACAAGAAATTGACATTATCAGACCAACATCAGTAGCCGAGCTAGCCTGGGAAATAAAGGCAGGGAAATGTGTCATGATGGTATGATACTTAACCCCTAACGGGAAGGATTGAAGTTCTTAACGTCCAGAGGCAAATATTTCATGCATGCATATTCAGGACGAGAACAAGTTAACAATAGGTAGGTAGTTGTAATAGAGGTCATCTAGGATGATGGTCGCGGAAATTTGGACTGCCACTGTAAAATGAGGGTATATTGGATAGGGACTAACGGAAAGGATTGTGCCCAATGTACCTATGATAAAATCATAATCTTTCAGTCAGTTTAATTGAAGTCTGGAGTTCATGTCAGTTAACTGCTGGTAGTCTGTTGTTATTTATGTATTATTGTCATTTTGTTTATTTTCTTTGGTTACATCTTCTGACATCAAACTCGGACTTCTTTTGAACTGAATTTTAATGTATATATTGTTATTCGTTTACTTTTCTACATTGGATAGAGGCATAGGGGGTGGGTTTAGATCTCACAAACATGTTTAACCCCGCCGCATTTTTGTGCCGGTCCCAAGTCAGGAGCCTCTGGCCTTTGTTAGTCTTGTATTATTTTAATATTAGTTTCTTGTGTACAATTTGGAAATTAGTATGGCGTTCATAATTTATCACTGAACTAGTATATATTTGTTAGGGGCCAGCTGAAGGACGCCTCCGGATGCGGGAATTTCTCGCTACATTGAAGACCTGTTGGTGACCTTCTGCTGTTGCTTTTTTCTATGGTCGGGTTGTTTTCTCTTTGACACATTCTCCATTGCCATTCTCAATTTTAAAATATATATTATTCCCAGTAAGCAACTGCCATCTACAACAAATTAAAATAATCAACAACTAAGAGGGGTCTCATTAATGAATAGTCATAGATAAACCGAGAAAGACGAGGTCAGGTTAAGTTATCACATCATTATGCTTAAACTAAATATACAAAATCATTTACCAATACATTCATGAATTAAGCTTTTCCTAACAATTTATATATGTATTACCTCTGAAGTTAGATAGACACAATCGAGATACTGTGGATTCATTTATTTTCGTTGGTACCAATTTTCGTGGATTTAGAAAAACTTGCATATTCGTGGATATTTAATTTCGTGGTTTTGCTGAAGTCTGCATTCAAACCTATAGAAAAATTATCATTCGTTGAATATTGAATTTCGTGGTTTGACTGTGCCCACGAAATCCACGAAAATTAGTATCCAACGAATAATAATGAATCCACAGTACATGACAAAATTTAACTCTTTTTTTGTTTGTCTCTTCCAGGATGACAATGATCCAACTTACACTACTGTTGATGATGATGATTTACCAAGTCTGGTAAATGTTAAAGCAACTATCTTTCAAATATTTAAATGATAATTCAGCAGATTCCTTATTTCGTAGGCACTGTTTTACGTAAAGAGAAAAATCAGGCAAAGTAATTCAATAAGAAGTGGTACATCAGATAGATATATCTAATGTGCTTAATTAACTAGGAAACTTGAAATCAAATATTTTAGATGTGAACTAATCTTGTGAAATCCTCATCTTAAAGTGTCCAGCTTATTCAATTAATAGTACAGTTAATATCATATCCATCCTTATAGTGACGACGAGGACTCCATATTACAAGAATTTACCATGAAATCCAACAACACAGGTCTTAATTACCTTGCAAATATATCTGTCCGTCCAGTTTTTAGGTTGCATGACGGTTTTGATGGAACTGTGGAACTCCTTGAGGGTTCAATTGACAATTTTGGTCAAATTGACTTGTTTGTAGATCTTACTTTGCTTAACATTTTTGCTATTAACAGTTTATCTGTATCTGATAATATTCAAGATAATAACCAAAAACTGCAAAAATTCTTTAAAATCATCAATTCAGGGGCAGTATACCTGCAAAACCAGTTACCCGATTCGGCTGAAAATTTCAGGACAGGTAGACCTTGACCTAATAAATACTTTAACTTCTTGTTTTATTTGCACTAAATGCTTGATGTTTTGAGATATAAGCCAAAAACTGCATTTTAACCTGTGTTCTATTTTTAGCCATGACGGTCATGTTTTTTGATGAAATAGAAAATAAAACACAAACTTTATTTGATACACCCTTCTGATCATTCAGTTGAAGTTTGGTGGAATTTGGTCGAGTAGTTTTAGAGAAGATTTTTTAAAGTTAACAAATATGATGAACAAATTGTGAAAAATTGTCATTAAAGGACAATAACCCCTAAAGGGGTCAATTGACAATTTTGGTCATATTAACTTATTTGTAGATCTTACTTTGCTGATCATTTTTGCTGTTTACAGTTTATTTTTATCTATAATTATATTCAAGATAATGACCAAAAACTGCAAAATTTCCTTAAAATAACCAATTAAGTGGCAGCAACCCAACAATGGGTTGTTTGATTCATCTGACAATTTCAGGTCTGATAGATCTTGAAATAATGAACATTTTTACACCATGTCAGATTTGCTCTAAATGCTTTCGTTTATGAGATATAAGCCAACACTGCATTTGACCCCTATGTTCTATTTTTGGCAATGGCGACCATGTTTGTTGATAGATCAAAACTTCGGATACAATTTATAAACAAGATACCCTAAGGAACATTCAGTTAAAGTTTGAAAGTATTTGGCCTGGTAGTTTCAGAGGAGAAGATTGTTGAAATAGTTTACGACGACGACGGACGCCAAGTGATGGCATAAGCTCACATGGCTATGCCAGGTGACCTAAAAAGTGTGGACAGCTGGTTAAAAGTTTTGCTAACTACAATTGAGCTTTTTATGATGGTATGGGTATAGATCGTGGTTACGTACCGTTTTATGTGCAAATGAACAATACCTGCAGATATTGGATGAGATCTGTGCGTGCCTGCTTCCAGCAATCACCCGAACTCCATCCATATATATCCACCAGCAAAGGCAATTTAGACAAAATTGATCAAACCTATTCATTTAAACAGCCAAAGGTGAGCTAAAAAGAGAAAAAGGCGGAATCAACAAAATATAATTGATTGTCAACACATTTAAGGATGTTCGATTAATTGCATGAATTTCTATGATTTCAAGATAGTTATGGTTTTGATTTACTATAAAATCTTTATTCGTCTTTCTCATTGCGTTAATCAGATTCAGAGTTCGTACTGGTGCATCAAATATCTCCCTATTTTTTGACTTCCTTGTGTATCTTAATTTTGCTTTTTCTCAATAATTTGAGATGTGACGTTCTCAAGTAGGAAAGATCTATACTTTTTAAACAACCTTACTCAAACTAACAACATGTTTCAAGTGAGACTTGTTCATCACATAAGAAATACAAAGATTACTTTGATTAATACGAAGAAAATACCAAAAGTTTAAGGATGTAGTCTTAAATTTAAAACCCTTGGTCAAATTTACTATGAAACACATTCAGCCTAAGTTTGGCTAAAATTGATTCAGCAGATTCGAATGAAAATAATTTTTCAAGTTAGAAAACAGAAACTGAATTTATTGGGGAGAGGAGAAACGATACTATAACTGCATTTAAAAAAATTATACAACTGGGTTAATAAATGATAAAACACTCCACCTGTACGATGCAGCATAGATTAATAAATATATTCATTCATGCTTTGAAATCAACTTTAAGATCCACGATTAATTTTTTAAATTACCACATTTAATGATTCCTTCATCATATATTTCAGGTCACCCCTACGCAGATATTTTGCGAAGATTCAACTATTTGATGACAAACCAACCTCTCCCATCTTCCTGTTCCGTCCGTCAACTAATCAAGTAATAAACAGACAATGCCTAGAACTAAAGTAACGACAAGTCAACCTCTCCCTTATCTTGCTGGTCCGTCAGGATAAACACAAACTAATCACACTGCTCAATCAACTTAGTGACTGGGTTCTAGAGAAGAACATCAACTTAATATTATCTAACGATTCCTTCTAAACGCAATCATATACATCTCATGATACAAATGAATTTAAATTCGAAAGCATAAGGATGTAGTCTTAAATTTGAATTTAAAAAAAAAGCAAATACAAATTAAAACCAGATGCTCCGCAGGGCGCAGCTTTATACGACCGCAGAGGTTGAACCCTGAACGGTTGGGGCAAGTATGGACACAACATTCAAGCTGAATCCAGCTATAAATTTTGATTGTGATTAAATAGTTGACACAGCATAGGTTTCTGACACAGAATGAATGTGTTCTAATGAACTTAAAATTTTTGATTTGTCTTAGGCCGTAGTTTTTTTAGTTTTAGTTTTACGAACCCTCCTACCCTAATTTTTGCCCAATAGGAAGAAAAATAAAATAAACCAGATGCTCCGCAGGGCGTAGCTTTATACGACCGCAGAGGTTGAACCCTGAACGGTTGGGGCAAGTATGGACACAACATTCAAGCTGGATTCCACTCTAAATTTGGATTGTGATTAAATAGTTGACACATCATAGGTTTCTGACACAGAATGAATGTATTCAAATGAACTTAAAATTTTTGTTTTCTCTTAGAGCAATTCACTATGCTGTTGAATATTAATCCTCTCAAAAAAATGTTTGAAGAAATTTTCTTTTTATTTATGAAATTTCAAATGAGAAAAATTGAACCCAATTTTTTATTCACATCCCCCTTTCCCTTATTCCAAAACTAATTTCAATTAAAATATGCTAATGGAGTTTGCAACAATTACTACTCATTTAAATACATCATAAAATATTAAGATGTAAAAAAACTGCTTGTTATCACTGAATGGTAAAGATTATTTAAATTTATCAGTTGGTAGTAAAAAGTGAATATACATAGTATAATGTATATAACAAAGAGTTAAGTTGATTCTGGACAAAGAAAGATAACTCCAATAAAAAAAAATTCTTGCTGACATTTCTTGCTTACTATACTGGACAAAGAAAGATAACTCTTAATTAAAAAAAAATTTGCTATTTCACAATATTGTGAAATTAGATATTTCTTGCCATTGCACAATACTGTGCAATTGAAAAGACTTGCTATTGCACAATACTTAATATAATAATTTTAGATCCTGATTTGGATCAACTTGAAAACTGGGCCCATAATCAAAAATCTAAGTACATGTTTAGATTCAGCATATCAAAGAGGCCCAAGAATTTTATTTTTGTTAAAATCAAACTTAGTTTAATTTTGGACCCTTTGCACTTAAATTTAGACCAATTTTAAAACTGGGCCAAAAATTAAGAATCTACATACACAGTTAGATTTGGCATATCAAAGAACCCCACTTATTCAATTTTTGATGAAATCAAACAATGTTTAATTTTGGACCCCGATTTTGGCCAACTTGAAAACTGGGCCAATAATCAAAAATCTAAGTACATTTTTAGATTCAGCATATCAAAGAACCCCAAGGTTTCAATTTTTGTTAAAATCAAACTAAGTTTAATTTTGGACCCTTTGGACCTTAATGTAGACCAATTTGAAAACGGGACCAAAAATTAAGAATCTACATACACAGTTAGATTCGGCATATTAAAGAACCCCAATTATTCAATTTTGATGAAATCAAACTAAGTTTAATTTTGGACCCTTTGGGCCCCTTTTTCCTTAACTGTTGGGACCAAAACTCCCAAAATCAATACCAACCTTCCTTTTATAGTCATAAACCTTATGTTTAAATTTCATAGATTTCTATTTACTTATACTAACGCTATGGTGCGAAAACCAAGAAAAATGCTTATTTGGGTCCCTTTTTGGCCCCTTATTCCTAAACTATTGAAACCTAAACTCCCAAAATCAATACCAACCTTCCTTTTGTGGTCATAAACTTTGTGTTTAAATTTCATTGATTTCTATTCACTTTAACTAAAGTTATTGTGCGAAAACCAAGAATAATGCTTATTTGGGCCCTTTTTTGGCCCCTAATTTCTAAACTGTTGAAACCAAAACTCCCAAAATCAATCCCAACCTTTCTTTTGTGCTCATAAACCTTGAGTCAAAATTTCATAGATTTCTATTAACTTAAACTAAAGTTATAGTGCGAAAACCAAGAAAATGCTTATTTGGGCCCTTTTTGGCCCCTAATTCCTAAAATGTTGGGACCAAAACTCCCAAAATCAATACCAGCCTTCCTTTTATGGTCATAAACCTTGTGTTAAAATTTCATAGATTTCTATTCTATTTTACTAAAGTTAGAGTGCGAAAACTAAAAGTATTCGGACGACGACGACGACGCCAACGTGATAGCAATATACGACGAAATTTTTTTCAAAATTTGCGGTCGTATAAAAATGTTGATTTTTTTGATTTTTTCTCCTCCGACCCAGTGTTTTTCATGCAAAAAAAAATAAACTGCATGAAAGAATCTAAATTTATGCTCTTAGTGATTTAGTAAGTTGTTGCACATTGATTTTCAATTCAAACCTTGTCAAGAAAAAAAAATAGTTGTTACACTTGTAGAAAATCTCCTGGTGAAATAAAAAAAAAAAAATTGATATTGACGGTTGGTATTAAAAAAACATCAGCAGCAGCAGTTTTTTTTGTTTTTTTTGTTTCGTCCTCCTACCTATTGGTTTTGTCAAAAAATTTCGTAAAACTAAAAATATAATAACTATGGCCTAAGAGCAATTCACTATGCTTTTGAATATTAAACCTCTCAAAAAAATGTTTGAAGAAATTTTCTTTTTATTTTTGAAATTTCAAATGAGTAAAATTGAACCACCCCACCCAATTTTTTTTTTCACATCCCACTTTCCCTTATTCCAAAACTGATCTCAATTAAAATTTCTAATGGAGGTTGCAACAATAACTACTCATTTAAATACATCATAAAATATTAAGATGTAAAAAACTGCTTGTTATCACTGAATGGTAAAGATTGTTTTAATTTACAAGTTGGTAGTAAAAAGTGAATATACATTGTATATTGTATACAAAAAGATTTAAGTTGTTTCTGGACAAAGATAGATAACTCAAATTAAAAAAATTCTTGCTATTTCACAATATTGTGCAATTAGATATTTCTTGCTTACTATTCTGGACAAAGAAAGATAACTCTAATTAAAAAAAAATTGCTGCTATTACACAATATTGTGCAATTAGATATTTCTTGCTATTGCGCAATACTGTGCAATTGAAAAGACTTGATATTGCACAATACTGTGCAATTGAAGATTTTTTGCTATTGCTCAATACTGTGCAATGGAAAATTTCTTGCTATTGCACAATACTTAATATAATAATTTTGGATCCTGATTTGGACCAATTTGAAAACTGGGCCCATAATCAAAATTCTAAGTACATGTTTGGATTCAGTATATCAAAGAATCGCAAGAATTCAATTTTTGTTAAAATCAAACTAAGTTTAATTTTTGGACCCTTTGGACTTTAATGTAGACCAATTTGAAAACAGGACCAAAAATTAAGAATACACAGTTAGATTTGGCATTTCAAAGAACCCCATTTATTCAATTTTTGATGAAATCAAACAACGTTTGATTTTGGACCCCGATTTGGACCAACTTGAAAACTGGGCCAATTATAAACCAGATGCTTCGCAGGGCGTAGCTTTATACGACCGCAGAGGTTGAACCCTGAACGGTTGGGGCAAGTATGGACACAACATTCAAGCTGGATTCAGCTCTAAATTTGGATTGTGATTAAATAGATGACACAGCATATGTTTCTGACACAGAATGAATGTGTTCTAATGAACTTAAAATTTTTGTTTTCTCTTAGAGCAATTCACTATGCTGTTCAATATTAATCCTCTCAAAAAAATGTTTGAAGAAATTTTCTTTTCATTTATGAAATTTCAAATGAGAAAAATTGAACCCAATTTTTTAATCACATCCCCCTTTCCCTTATTCCAAAACTAATCTCAATTAAAATATTCTAATGGAGTTTGCAACAATAACTACTCATTTAAATACATCATAAAATATTAAGATGTACAAAAACTGCTTGTTATCACTGAATGGTAAAGATTATTTAAATTTATCAGCTGGTAGTAAAAAGTGAATATACATTGTATATTGTATATAACAAAGATTTAAGTTGATTCTGGACAAAGAAAGATAACTCCAATTAAAAAAAAATTCTTGCAATAAGATATTTCTTGCTTACTATTTTGGACAAAGAAAGATAACTTTAATTAAAAAAAAATTTGCTATTTCACAATATTGTGAAATTAGATATTTCTTGCCATTGCACAATACTGTGCAATTGAAAAGACTTGCTATTGCACAATACTTAATATAATAATTTTAGATCCTGATTTGGACCAACTTGAAAACTGGGCCCATAATAAAAAATCTAAGTACATGTTTAGATTCAGCATATCAAAGAGGCCCTAGAATTTAATTTTTGTTAAAATCAAACTTAGTTTAATTTTGGACCTTAATGTAGGCCAATTTGAAAACGGGACCAAAAATGAAGAATCTACATACACAGTTAGATTTGGCATATCAAAGAACCCCATTTATTCAATTTTTGATGAAATCCAAAAAGTTAAATTTTGGACCCAGATTTGGACCAACTTGAAAACTGGGCCAATAATCAAGAATCTAAGTACATTTTTAGATTCAACCTATCAAAGAACCCAACCGATTCATTTTTTGTCAAAATCAAACTAAGTTTAATTTTGGACCCTTTGGACCTTAATGTAGACCAATTTGAAAACATCACCAAAAGTTAAGAATCTACATACACAGTTAGATTCAGCATATCAAAGAACCCCAATTATTTAATTCTTAATGAAATCAAACAAAGTTTAATTTTGGACCCTTTGGGCCCCTTATTCCTAAACTGTTTGTACCGAAACTCCCAAAATCAATACCAACCTTCCTTTTGTGGTCATAAACCTTGTGTTTAAATTTCATAGATTTCTATTTACTTATACTAAAGTTATGGTAAGAAAACCAAGAAAAACCAAGAAAAATGCTTATTTAGGTCCCTTTTTGGCCCCTAATTCCTAAACTGTTGGGACCTAAACTCCCAAAATCAATACCAACCTTCCTTTTGTGGTCATAAACCTTGTGTTTAAATTTCATTGATTTCTATTTACTTAAACTAAAGTTATGGTGCGAAAACCGAGAATAATGCTTATTTGGGCCCTTTTTTGGCCCCTAGTTCCTAAACTGTTGAAACCAAAACTCCCATAATTAATCCAAACCTTTTTTTTGTGCTCATGAACCATATGTCAAAATTTCATAGATTTCTATACACTTAAACTAAAGTTATAGTGTGAAAACCAAGAAAATGCTCAATTGGGCCCTTTTTGGCCCCTAATTCCTAAAATATTGGTACCAAAACTCTCAAAATCAATCCCAATCTTCCTTTTGTGGTCATAAACCTTGTGTTAAAATTTCATAGATTTCTATTCACTTTTACTAAAGTTAGAGTGCGAAAACTAAAAGTATTCGGACGACGACGACGCCAACGTGATAGCAATATACGACGAAATTTTTTTCAAATTTTGCGGTCGTATAAAAAAATAGTTGCTATTACTCGAGAAATACGGTAACTTACAAAAACTCCCGATAATGACTTTCGACATCCACAAGTCTGGATGACACCAAAGACATCCTTACAGCAATTTGGGGAATTTCATACAATGTCAACTGGATTACTTTGAAACAATAGGACATCATGGCGCATTTGCACCCAACTGTATTTCCAGAGGTTGCTGAAGCAAACTGGATGATGGATCTATTTACAGATTTAGTGAAATATTTGTGATGGACTACAGATTTGATGTACAAAGCACTTTTCATTTTACATACATCAATTTAGGCCGTTTAACCAGGGCCATGAATACAAAATATGCTGCACTTTTTTCTGTGATAATCTACTTTTCTCTTTATTCAGAGTTCACAAATGGTTAATTTAATTTGATTTAAGCATAGAAACACAAATAGCAGGATCAAAAAAGCTGTCAGATAGAAAGTCTTCATGCCTCTTAGGCATAAAATGTAAACTGCTTTAAAATGCTTTGTATAGCCGTAGAATGCCAAAATGGCTATTTTTAACAGAATTTCTGTAAACCAAAGATGTAAATCCTTTACTTTTATTGAGTTTGACAAATTCAAACCAGCAAATCATTCAGGAAAGTTCCCAAAGTACAGAATCTAGATTTCAGGAATCCATCTCTTAGGCCCGAGAACAACAGTTATTTTGTAGTGCATTTCTTTTAGACAATACATTCAAATTAAAAAAATCGCACCTGCTCTTTCTCAAAAATATTTTTAGTGTAGTGTACTACCAGTGAGACAAATAATATCAAAATTATAGAAACTTCTCCCTGCTCTAACTCAAAATATTGACAATTCTGTGTTAAGGGGGTGTAAAATTCAGTTTGACAGCTTCAGGCGTGATAAAATTTGACCTTTTAGAACTGGACCAATTCACTACTTAACATAAAGTTTCATCACCCATTTTTTTTTACATGTAATTACATTTCCCTACTTAATATTTCATGCATTTAATATAAAGAAATAAATTGGGAAAGTGTATTAAATAAAACATGCAAGTTATACACTGTTTACACTAGGGACTATATTCGTAGACAACGAAAACCAAAGGACGATAACTGTGTCCTTGGACCACATTCCTCATAACTTTTTGGAACGGGTCAAATTATCATCGTAAGAGGAAACTATTCATATTAATAGTGGGAATACAAAAAGGAGAGGGGATTGTCTTTGCTAAATCATGGATACAATTGTTTGAAATTTTAACTTTGGTCAGGATGGTGAATCAAGTATGGTCACCATCCAGCCCCAGGCCAAAGTAAATTAAGTGTTAAGACGTAGTGAATATTTGTTAGATGTTTTAAATATTTATGTTCGATTACATGGTAGCAGTAAAAGTATAGAACTTAATATAAATACATGTATATTTAACTGTAGTCGTAATTTTACTCTAGGTTTTTTCATAAAAAATGTATTACAGTTAGATGCAGATGTTAAAAGATGTAGAGACAGCAAAATGGGTTTTCTGATCCCATTAATTACACTTTTCAGCTTGAAAAAAGATGTTGTGACTAGAAGAATTTGTAAAAAAAAATTATAAAGATATATATTTATTGTGGTAAATACCTTCGTAAACGGATATTATAAGCAATTTTTACTTATTTGATAAGTTTGATGTCAATTCCGGAGACATTTTAACTTCTGACGATTTCATTCAATTTATATTTGAAGTTAAGACTGTACATGATAATTACCTGGTTAATTCTTTACCTATATGTATTTGTCCAAAGTGTACTGCCTTAGATCATCTCAATTTTATGAAGGCACTTATCCTACACCTTGTTATGGACCTATTTCAAAGAGTCCTTTTAAGAATATGCCAGGTGCTAAAGCATACAAATTTGGTGGTGGTAGACCAGGATAATTTTCTGTATATGTTCAGTGTAAACACGAGGCATTATAAGACATTCCTCATTCCTTTTTAGGGCGGGTCAAATTATCATCTTAAGAGGAAACTGTTCATATTAATAGTGGGAATACAAAAAGGAAAGATGATTGTCTTTCCTGAATCATGGATACAATTGTTTTAAATTTTAACTTTGGTCTGGATGGTGAATACATGTTGAACACTGCTTCTTATACTCCTGATACTAATAACTTTCCTACCCTTTCCCATGATACCTATTACAATTTTGATTTAATGAACTGGTGTTTATTTATCAGCATAATTATCACTAGACATATTGCATATCCCTTTTGACCATTGTTTGATAAGTTTAGGTAGAACTCATGGTTCTCAACATAACATCAGATTATAAAAAAATTAAGACAAGCTGTCATTTACTAAAAGTTACCAGTGAAATAACTATAAAACTCCGCCTATATTTCTTACTATTAATGGTTTTGAAACTAAAGAGATGCTCATTTTCAAAATGCAGTTAACCATAAAAAGGGAGCATATTTCTCACCGACACGTTGGTTGAAGTTTGGGGAGATATTTCCCCAAACAAATAAACATTCTGGAGCACGGAAGACATGAATACCTGTTTGGAGTTTAATGCAGAACAAGTAAAAGTATTGGAATCGGGGCCAGGAATGGATGTAGTCATTCCCAAGTAATGAATAATACAGTGGAACTTAAAAATGTATATTCAAAATAGTAGCTATTAATGAGAACTTTGAACTGGTTTCTTCTATTCTAAGTCGTTTATTTCACGTCAAAGCGAACACAGATTGAGCAACAATATTTAGTGACAAGTCAGCGGTCATGTATTGCTTTTTTTTTTAAATTAGAACAATTGACTATAGCATGCAGTATTAAGATATATTCGTTAACTTCCCGAATCGCAATGATTTATAAATGTCTGCTTCAATTACCGCTAACAAAGAGCTTATGATCATAATGTAGCTTTGCTGTTATATGTACAGTGACAATATTATTCCTTCCATAATTATTTATTAAGGTCTTTCCTCTCCGTGAGGAAAGACCTTATTGTTTTTCTAATGTTTTTTTTTCTTTTTTTTCTTCCAGCATTTGTTTGGCTCGCCCTCCTACCGCTTCTATTGGAGTTATCAATACCAAAATTAAACCATCAATAGACCTCAACATGAACTTTTACCAGATGAACTTTTGTAGGATTTCACCTTCCCCTTAAGAAGTTATCTCCCTTTTGTTGATTTTTTTCAACATGGTCCCCCCAAAATGTGTTAAAAGATATCACGACTTTATTTGGACAAAAGGTAGATCTCATCATAATGTATTACCATATGAGGCTGCATAGGATTTCATCATCTACTTTGAGAGTTATATCCCCTTGAATCAATTTCTTTTATTTGCATTTTTTTTAAAAAGTATTAGAGATAGAATTTAATTGAAAATGACAGCATGTATTAGAACAGATGGCAATGTTTATAAACATAAACAATTTATTTGTTATTAACCCTTATAAGGAGTTATTTCCCTTTAGAAATTAAAAATATATTTTCAAAAATTTATATTCGAGAACCGGAAGTCATAGAGACTTGTAACCTTCACCAATAATCTTAAATTCATATGACCTTTAATATGCACCCAAGGTCAAAGGTCACCGAGTGCAAACAAAAATTACGCTGCAATTTCAAGCTTACATATTAGGAAAACGATAAGACTTTGCTGCATACATACAGCGTATGAAATGTTCTTCTCGACAAGCTCTACATTTTATACAATAAGCCCAAAAATGTCCGACCGTCTGTTCAAAAGTTACAACGGGATGATTCTTAAAAGTATAGTATTGTGTGAATATCTTTTTAAAGGTAACAGATATCAACCTACTATAAACTGCAAAGATGATCAGTAGTTCGAGACCTTCAATTTGAGGTCAATGTCAGGTCATGATGAAATTTCACCTTGACCTTCACAGTATACTATGACCTTGACCTTGTGATAGTTGAAAGGTTAAGTGGTCCTGAGTTGAATGGTGCTAGTCCCATGTTTCTACGACTTCCGGTTCTTAAGTTTAGTATTGCATCATATATTTGATGATAAATTGTGACCTTTATGAACTTTGAAATTGTCCCAATTCTTTTTCTATAATGTTGTTGTTCAACTGTATATCGTTTATCATTTAACATATTTGAAATATCTATAGTCCTTTTAGAGATAATGCAGTTTGAAGTTTTGCGAGCGGAGGCATGTATTTCTGAATCATCAAGAGTTTACCACTTAAAATGTCTTAGAAATTGAAGAGGTTGACATAGTTATATGTTTGACCAAATACCAAAAACATTCCATGGAAAAAAACACCAAAAAATCAATTTGAAATTTTCAAGTTTTGCATTGACTTTGTAAGTTTCATAACTTCTATTTATATAGTTGATATTGCATCATTATTTGCACTTTGTCAAATGGGGTCATCTGATATATCAAATTGAAGGTCTCAATAAACTCTACTTAAAAATGAAAATTTTAAACCTCCTTTTCATCCCAGGGGGACGGGTGGGGTCATTTAGTGCAAACATTCAAATTTCTCAGATGGTAAGGTTGTTGCATATCAAATGAAAGAACATAAAGCGTACATTTCAAATTTCAAATTGACGTCTCCAAAAAATTGGTTGGATGGGGTCATTGAGTGCAAAAAATAAATTTTCTTTTAAGGTAGGGTTGTTGTATATCAAATGAAAGGTCATGATGTGTACATTTGATATATCAAATTCCCGACCTCCAAAAATTAGTTGGATAGGGTTATTAAGTGCAAAAATCAAACTTTTTAGAACATGGTGTTGTCGCATATCAAAAGAAAGCTCATCTACTCTGTTCCATGTATCATAATTCCGATCTCAAAAATGTAGGCGGATGAGGTCATTAAGTGTAAAAAGCGAAAAGTTTCAGAAGGTATGCTGTCTTATATCAAACGAAAGGTCGTACAAATTACAATACGAAAACATCACTTTTACAGGAAAGACCTTTCAATTGTTTTACAAACAATTGAGATACTAGTTATGTTTGTTATTTGACAATGTATGTCTGATTCATTTGTCTGAATGTAAAACGAAATATCTTATACATGTCTCTGAATATTATAGGAAAATAGATGAAAGCAAAGCCAACTTTAACCTAATTAATTTTGTATTTAGATATAAAGAGTAGACTAGCAGAGGGAATGTCAATATATGGAGATTCGAGGACACATAACGATTCGGTTGATTTCATATTCCATGTTAACGACTATTATTACTTTTGCTTGTTTTTGAATTTTACAATTAATCGTTGCCAGCAGTTTAGTTCGTTTTTAATCAGATGAATTACTCATTCTTTTCTGGTGTGTTCATTGCTTCTGGCTAACACATAGCTTATTATCATAAAATGTTTTAGATGTTATCTGTATAGTAGCAATTTCATTACTGTTTAATATTATACTTCGTTCAGGTATACTAAACTTTCCTCAAAGGGAACGTCCATTTTGCTTCAATGGGGATTTCGATTTTTTTTTGGGGGGTAAACGGACAGCAATTCACAGGACTTAAAGGCACAAATCTTACATGAAAACCAGATGCAAGGCGCAGCTTTATACGACCGCAGAGGTTGAACCCTGAACGGTTGGGGCAAGTATGGACACAAAATTTAAGCTAGATTTTGCCGCAAAAAAAACAGAAAGCCAGTCTTACATGTTTTTTTTTTAGAAGAGAAGTTGTTCAGAGTTTAATCAGTGCAACTGCCCCACCTCTACCAGTTGTACGGGGAGCAGCAAGTGCTCGTGATATGGAGCGCTTAACTGGAAGGCATTTATAAGCAAAATTGTCCAGAAGGAAACCTGAAGTCCAAACCACTTAGAACATGTCCAGTTTGCAATGTTCCTTCAGGGAAAAGAAAGACAGCTGGTGATGGGAGAAAGGTTGTAAGATCACGCTATGAATGTAAAGACTGTGATGTTTGAAGAATTAAGTGTTAGGTTTGTTTGTTATTTTTTATAGTATACATCATGACAAATTAAGTTATAGATCAAGTTAGAATTTCATTCCAATACAATGATTAATTAACTGTCCAATACTCGCACAATGCTTATTTTAAGTACAATTGGCTTATAAATATCATATTGTGACATAATTAATGTTTTTATTGATTTAAAAATTTATTTCAGATAATGATGATAACTGTAAAAACAATTGTCTATAATAGCTGCAGTGGCAGCTATTAAAGTTATAAACAATTCAAAGGAATCTCCTGTAAGTATGAAACTAATTAACAATAGATATTCACTTTAACTATATTTTAAAATGAGAAATGTGAGATGATTGCTAAATGAGAAACATTATATAAATATATATATATTTACAATAGGTCACTTAATTATGTTGAACAATGAGCAAATAAATTTACAATAGGTCACTTAATTATGTTGAACAATGAGCAAATAAATTTACAATAGGTCACTTAATTATGTTGAACAATGAGCAAATAAATTTACAATAGGTCACTTAATTATGTTGAACAATGAGCAAATAAATTTACAATAGGTCACTTAATTATGTTGAACAATGAGCAAATAAATTTTCCATAATCAACTGAAAGAGATCCTTAAATAACAAGAAATGAAAAAGGAAAAACTTTTTTGATTTTGACAAAACTCATTTACATTTGTATGAAATAGAGTATTAAATACGGTTTTGCAACTACCAATACAAACAACTAAAAAAGTTTCATAAAAAAATATAAAAAAAACATTATATGAATGGTAAAAAACTGTGATATTATTTACATGGTAAAAAAAACTTATGTAAAAAAGGGGATTAAACTTCAATAAACAGTTACAAAAACTCTAACGTATAAGACAATTACATTAATTTAATTATGTTGACAAAAATGATTGATTGATTGTTGGTTGCTTAACGTCCAGTGGCAAATATTGCATGCATATTCAGGACGAGAACAAGTTAACAATAAATATTATAGGTAGGTTGTTATAATAGAGGATGATGGTCGGGGAAATTTGGACTGCCACTGGAAAATGAGGGTATATTGGATAGAGACGGAAATTTTGCCTTGCAACAGGCCACCTACGGACCCCTCAAAGAGTTGTTGCAAGGGTTCTTAACGTGCAAAGAGCGTGGCACTCTTTTTACACGAGGCATCGGATTTAACGTCCCCCTTCTGACCGGACGTGACTGCGAACTTGATACATCCCGCACAGCCAAACGGACGCCCCACTTCGGCAAGCGTTTTACTGCCGGTCGGGAGAAGACCAAGTGACCATATTTCTATACCCTTGGGGGATTGACAAAAATGAAAACTATTTTTGATTTTTGACATTATTATATGTCATAAGTTTGCTTTTTTCACATGTGTCACGATTGAAGAAAATGACTTTATATTTGTTATAAAATTTAAACAATGAAAATTAGTATTTTGTTCCAATACAATTAATTTATAAAATAAAGTGTAATATGCAATAAATTGGAATACTCTCAAAATGCTTATTATTTTTTTCTCATCTATTTACAGACAAACTTTAACATAAATGTTGGATAACATAATGCAATTACAAACAAAGGTAATGACAATTATAAATTTCCAAAATGTCTTATTTATTATGGCTGAAAGATGCTAGTACCAGATACATGTCCATTCAATTGTTAAATCAAGGAGCTGAAAGCTCTGAAGAAAAATGACGACACTGTCTCTAATATTGGGATAGTTTTTATGCAAGTCGTGATTTTCACATACTGTAATTAGTTTAACAATGCAACATGTATCGTAAGCATTTAATTGATATTCGTATGTGTGTGTGAAGTGAAGGTGACAACTGGCTGTTTTTTTAAGACAAATGAACATCGTCAGTTACAACAACAGCAACGTCAGGAACAGGAGCAGGACAAGGACAAACAACATTACCATCAATAAATTCTTCAGGTAGGACAGTACAACCTTCTACAAACATTTTTAATATGTCTTCAATTTTAAAAATTGAAAAATTTAAAGGCGATTATACTCAAAATCTTGAGACTTGGTTAACTAATTTTAATCAATATTGTAGTTTTTATGAGTTGTCCAAGAAAAAGAGTGCAGAGTCATTATCCTTTCATTTGGAAGGTCATGCCGAAATTTGGTATGCCACTGTTTCAGATTCAAAGAAACAGCATTTTGATTTTTTGATTGCTGCTTTCAAAGATCGTTTTAAAGATAAACAACATCTTTTGGACATTACCATCTAACAATTACATCAGGGGAGAATTGAGTCTGTACTTCATTTTTTAACTAGAAACGAATATAATTCTTTAAGAACTAGCAAGCCCTCTATGTGGGGAACCTTGCTCTCCTCTCCATATGAAGATTATAGTTTAGAAGAGGAAGGAGTAGATCAGCTTGAAAGTTTATTTTGGATCATGTTTGATAATCTACGTGATGAAGGTAAACAGTACCCTACAGCTGCCTACATGATACCGAATACTGAACAACAATCAGAAATTGATACTTGGAAATCCAATAGATGGTTCCGGAACTCCGACTCAATATCAAAACAAGCAAGCAATCTTGGAAATATCTTAATCACTGAAACCCAGTATTGTGGTTCTACCAAACGCAAACTATACAACTTTATTTCATACAAGAATGGCTTTACATTCATTTTCTACACCAGACACTGTATATGGTAGTGATAGTGTAGAGCAACCCAGAGCAGATTATTCAAAATATATGGCAGGAAAAATACAAGATTTCAGAGTCATAAAAACAGGCTTTTGGATAAATAAACTGTGGCCAGAAATAGGATGTTCACCTGATGGTCTTGTTTTTAATCCAGAGGAAAATATCAAATATAGTTTACTTGAATTAAAATGTCCAAAACTATTTCGCAAAGTGGCTCCCTCAGATTTGTGTATGGCTTTGAAAGATAAAAAAAAGTATTGCATAGCGAGTTATATTCAGCCTGTTTCTCTCACCCAACCTCGAGAATGCTTCTTTGGAACATAAATCTCACCATGCCTACTATTATCAAATTCAACTCCAGCTTTCAGTTACATGACTTGAATGGTGTGACTTTATGTTATGGTCAACTCTTGGTAAGCCAAATGTAGAGAGAATAAGACGAGAGCAGCAGCTTATAACTTATATGATAGGAAATAAACAACCCTTTGGCGACGAGTTATTGCCCCTGAGCTGTTTGAAATGAGGGTTCCTAGGAAACTGTTTCCTATTATTTTAAAAGACATTAATACACCAGTTATACTTCAAGTCAATAAATAGATTATGTATGTTATATATATTTTATATGGATACACTCATGCACATGTAAAAAGTATTCAATGTATTTTTCTCATTTAACTAAAGGTTCTTGAAAATTAACGCGGCAACTTAAAGCAAATACTTATTGATTGGCAATTGGAGACAATGACAACGGTATATTTCCACTTAATAACTTAATTCTTTTCACACGTTCAACATTTTCATAAAAATATCAAGACCATACCCTTTCAGAAAATAGATTGTATCACATGATTGTTTAGTTTTATGGAATTGCAAAGTTTCACATATTAAAACTTAAAATTTATTAAAATGCCTATATCTCATAACAGAAGACAGGCTCATCATTTGAATTTAGAAGAACAAAGAGACCAATTTATACAGGCAGTAAGTAATATTTTAACTTTAAAAAGATAGTAGCTACGATTTTGACAAAATTTTGGGAAAGTTTTTAAGTGGCCAAGATGAAAGATACATACTTAAAAGAAACTATGAGAACACTGAAATGTTTATACAAATCGTAGAAGTGTTAATAATTCCTAATAAATACCAGGTGGTGTGCCTGCTATCTCATTAATTATGCATCGTGTGTGTGTTTCCGAAGATTGCCGACACAGCGTGTGAAATGACTCAGATACATCGATATGGATGGAGAGGTTTCAAAATGCAAACACTGAACTTCCTCTTACAATTCCCAAAATTGTTTGTTAAATGAAAAGGGGCATCTCAAAGGGGTACCGATAAACAGAAAAGATAACGACGGAAGGAAATACTTTATATATGTATGTGATTTGTATATGTAAGATAGATTGGTTTTGTTATAAATTGAAATATAAATTGAAATTAAGGTTTTTGAAAATTATATAAATCTATAATTTAAGGAGATGGGATCGATATTTTTAAGTGGAGTATACGTGTATAACGCATTTTTAATAATCTATCTCGCCGAGTCTTTCGTTTTGGTTTTCTTTTTTATATATCAATGTACGTTGAAAAAAAATTGTATCTTAACAAATTCATTTAATGCAATGTAGAATTAACGACAGTCAGGAAACAGTAGATCTGAAACTCCATCTTCCAACAACGGCGATGGTCGGGAATCGTCCTCAAGTCCAGAAAGGCCTACCAGAGGCAGGGGACGTGGTCGTGGACGTCGCCAGTTTCGTGGACGAGGTCCACGAAATGTTGGTCGTAGAATAAATAGAAGGCCTGTGTATGGACCAGCATTACCAACATTGGAAGAGTTAGCTGTCCAGCGTAGAGAGGAAAGAAATGTCCTAATGAGGGTAAAAATAATTTCAATTTATTTTGTCCTCAATCTGAGATATGTGTTATAGTAACGATTAATTTTAGATTTGTCTTCCCTTCACAATGATGAGGAACATAAAAGATTAAATTGGTAAAAATGATTGTTAAATGTCTTATGTCAAGATTGATGATGCCATATATATCATTTTGAATCTGTGAAAGAACTATATAAATACTATGTAAATACGATATATCCGAGCATTTAAAATGTGTCCTATTTCTCCTAGTCAATTGCCACTTTTCTGTATAAAATGGTGTGAGATTCATTATTTATTTGTTAGGTTAACTTTTGGTTGTCGTTCCAGTCCAAACAAGTTTTACCACACTGCAAAACATAACTACAAAGTTTTAAACATATTACATTTGCATGATGATTTTTTAAATATTGATTCACCACCAGGAGATGGTGAAAGAACAATGGCTATAATGATGAGACTTGATATACAAGTAGCTGGTCACAAAACTTAAGGTCCAGTAAAATGTTTGGAATAGCTAGATATTATTTTGGACACCGAAACTAGAGGCTCTAAAGAGCCTGTGTCACTCACCTTGGTATATGTGAATTAAACAAAGGAAGCAGACAGTTCATGACAAAATTGTGTTTAGGTGATTGTAATGTGTTTGTACATCTTACTTTACTGAACATTCTTGCTGCTTACAATTATCTCAATCTATAATGAACTTGTCCGTGTAGTTTCAGTGTAAAATGTTAGAAAAAATTTGATGAAAATTGTTAAAATTGATTATAAAGGACAATAACTTCTTAGGCGGTCAATTGACCATTTTGGTCACTTGACTTATTTTTGAGTCTTAAATTGCTGTACATTATTGCTGTTTACACAGTCACACAGTTATCTATAATAATATTCATGATAATAAACCAAAAACAGCAAAATTTCCTTAAAATTACCAATTCAGGGGCAGCAACCAAACAACCGGTTGTTCAATTCATCTTAAAATTTCAGGGCAGATAGATCTTGACCAGATAAACAATTTAACCCCTTGTCAGATTTGCTCTAAATGCTATGGTGTTTTTAGTAATAACCAAAAACTGCATTTAACCTCCATGTTTTATTTTTAGCCGTGGCGGCCATCTTGGTTGGTTGGCCGGGTCAAAAAACACAATTTTTAAACAAGATACATCAATGATGATTGTCGCCAAGTTTTGATTTATTTGGCCCGGTAGTTTCATGAGAAGATTTTTTGTAAAAGATCATAGAGATTTAAATCGTTAAACAATGGCTATAACGGGCAATAACTCTTAAAGGGGTAAACTGACCATTTTGGTCGTTGACTTATTTGTAAATCTTACTTTGCTGAACATTATTGCTATTTACAGTTTATCTCCATCTATAATAATATTCAAGATAATAACCAAAAAACAGAAAACTTTTTCTTAAAATTACCAATTTAGGGGCAGCAACCCAACAATGGGTTGTCTGATTCATCTGAAAATTGTGTTTTTTGACCCGGCCAACCAACCATGGCGGCCATCTTGGTTGGTTGGCCGGGTCAAAAAACACAATTTTTAAACTAGATACATCAATGATGATTGTGGCCAAGTTTGGTTTAAATTTGGCCTAGTAGTTTCAGAGAAGATTTTTTTGTAAAAGTTAACGACGACGGACACAGGACGCCAAGTGATGGGAAAAGCTCACTTGGCCTTTTAGGCCAGGTGAGCTAAAAATGGAAGCTCGTCTGCTTACTAATAAAGTTGATCGTATTTGTGAGTTTATATAAAAAAAGTATAGGAAAAGGAAATGCAAAAAGGGAACTTTTGCAGCTTTTAGGCCATTTAAATTTTTCATCAAGGGTGGTTCTTCCTGGTCGCTCTTTTGTTTCATAATATCTAATTAATCTGTCAACTACCGTCAATGATCTGCACTATTATGTTTACCTTAGAATGGAGTGCAGAACAGATTTAGACTTGTGGTTGCGTTTTCTCAGTAATTGGAATGGAGTGAATATGTTTTACAACTAAATATTATATTTCAAGTTTCGACATGGAACTTTATGCATCATCAACTTAAGGTTTTGGAGATTATCATAAAGGAGACTGGTTTTATTCTTCATGGTCAGGAGATTTTGAATTACCATATGAAAAAAACTATGCCATGGCTTTCCTAGTATTACACACACCATGCAATTTGTGTAATACAGATATACGTCCTACACATGAGATTGAGAGCATGTTAAATTCAAAATACCAGACAGCAAGTCTGGATAAAGACCTTGCTGGAATTTACCAGAACTTAACACATTCCAGCACCCAAAATTGAATAAGACTGCTGTACTGGGTGGATTTAGAAAAGCTTGTGTGGTTATTCGAGTTGGTGAGATGCCTGTAAAAAATAATAAAATTAGTAAACTTCGGACCCAAATTTGTATCAAATTGAAAAATAAAATGTAAAAATACCGGTCTATATTTATGCTTATTTTTTAATTTTCCTGTGACAAACTCGTTTCTAATACAGATTCCGATGACAGTACCGTGTCAAACCCATCACCACCGTTGATCTCGTCCTCGCCTATGGACATAGGAACTGTTACGACAACTACGACTTGAACCATCCCAAGCCTTGTACCAGCACAGGTTGTCAGGCCAGTAGCTACCTCTAGATTGATGCTGATTGAAAGAAGAGTGGTAAGAAGATTGATTGATTGATTGATGGTTGCTTAACGTCCAGTGGCAAATATTTCATGCATATTCAGGACGAGAACAAGTTAACAATGAATACAATAGGTAGGTTGTTGTAATAGAGGTCATCTAGGATGGTCGGGGAAATTTGGACTGCCACTGGAAAAGAGGGTATATTGGATAGGGACAGAAATTTTGCCTTGCAACAGGCCACCTACGGACCCCTCAAAGAGTTGTTGCAAGGGTTCTTAACGTGCAAAGAGCGTGGCACTCTCTTAACACGAGGCATCGGATTTAACGTCCCCCTTCTGACCGGACGTGACTGCGAACTTGATACATCCCGCACAGCCAAACGGACGCCCCACTTCGGCAAGCGTTTTACTGCCGGTCGGGAGAAGACCAAGTGACCATATTTCTATACCCCAGTCACCCTTGGGGATGTGGTAAGAAGATATAAGGAAAACGGACTTTTTCCACAGAAACGACTCTGGTACGAAACCTAGAGTAACGCAGTTGCGTACCCCCGGTACGTGACAAAATTAAATTAAAATCGTTTCCGACTAACTTTTTATTGTCACATTATAATAATTGGCTATTTCCTGCAGTGAATTTGATCGTGAACATTTTGAATCCCATGTTTCATACATTTCTTCTGCTTTCATTTCAACCGGCAAACAAAGAACTTTTTATCATAAAATATATTTGCTGTGATCTGTTGAGTAGCAATTTTAGTCACCAATTAAAATTTTTGTTACTTAATGTATATCACATACATTTCTCGGCGGGAACTGCCATGTCACTTCGGATCCCTTTGCCGAATATATATGTGTACATAAAAATGTTTAGAAAGGACAGTATAAACTATTTTCTTATAAATATTTTAATCAGATTACTATCTTAGGATCTTTGGATTCTGAGTCTCGATGATTGTCACTAGAGAAAATCAGAATCCCCACTTGTGTGGTACAAATTTCGAGAACTCTATATCCAATGATTCTGGCACAAATGCCATGGCAAGACTGTTCCAGGTCAATTTGCTCCGTGATGACAAATTGAAGAAAAGCATTAGCGTTATGACATTCGTATACACTGTACAACCTCAACTGCTCCATAATTTCAGGAAATCCGTGTTTGGTATGTTCGGGAATTTACCTTTAAAAAAAGTGTACTGCTTGGAGAGAATGCTAAACATAAAATAACTTTTATGTTCAACTGCATTTCATCACTCGTACTTGCGAAAACATTACGAAATGTTGTAACAATTGTGATTAAATTAAATTCACTTCAAATGTTAACAGAACACTTCTTTCAAAAAGTCGAACAAGATCAAACAAAGAAATACAATAACAATCAAAGCGATTGTCCATACAAGGAGATTCGATGACTAACATGGCTATTAAAAATCGTTTCCGTCTTATTCATTCTTTTGAATTACATTAATTGTCTATTGTCTGCAGTAGAATTTGATCGTGAACATCTTGCATCCCATGTTTCATACATTTCTACGGCTTTCATTTCAACCCGAAAACACACAACTTTTTATCATAAGATATTTTTGAAGTGTTCTGTATAGTAGCAATTAGTCACTCTGTAATATTTTTGTTATTTAATGTATATCACATACATTTCTCGCAGGGAACTGCCATCTAATTTCTGATCCCTATTTTCAGATAAAATAAAAGGGGCACAAATAAGATCACGAGTTAAATGGATAGAAGAGGGCGAAAAAAATACAATATATTTCTTGGGATTTGAAAAATCAAGACAAACAAGGAAAAACATTACTGCTATAAGGGACAGTAAAGGAGAAATAACAGAAGATCAAGGCAAAATATTAGAAACGGGGAGAAATTATTATGTCAATTTATGTAAGTCAACTAACCCTGATCTAACAGAAATTGAAAATTATATTGAAAAAAATAAAATAAATTACAAATTAAGTACAAAAGAAGGTAATGATATTGAGGGCAACCTAACAATAGAGGAATGTACACAATCTGTTTTTAAATTGAAACTTTATAAAACACCAGGTATCAATGGTCTCTCAATTGATTTTTATAGAGCTTTCTGGTCAAACTTTTCTGTAGATGTTTTTTTTATAATTGCTATGAAAAAAAAAGAATTAACAAATTCTCAGAAACTTGGATTGGTTACCCTTATATACAAGAAAATCGACCCATTAAATTTAGATAATTATAGACCAATTACCTTACTAAATGTAAATACCAAAATTATAGCATACTCTCTTGCACAAAGACTGAAACCAATATTGCTAAAAATCATTCATAGTGATCAAAACGGTAATGTAAAAAACAGATATTTAGGATTTAATATTAGACAAATCCAAGATATTATAGATTATTCGGAAAAAATCAATGTAGATGGAGCTATCCTATTTTTAGACTTCACAAAGGCATTTGACTCGCTAGAATGGGAATTTATGTATTGTTCTTTAAGAAATTTGGCTTCCAGGAATCTCTTTTGAGGCGGATAAATACTTTATACACAGATATAAAGGGTTGCATATTAAGTAATGGCTGGATTTCAAGACCCTTCAACATTGAGCGCGGAATCCGTCAAGGGTGTCCCGCAAATTCTATAAATTTCGTAATTGCTGTTGAAATTTTAGCTAGTAGATTAAGACAAAATAACTTTTTTAAAGGTCTTCAAATTAAACTAGATAATAAAACCCATACATTAAAATTAAGCCAGCTTGCAGATCACACCATTTATTTTGAAATTCAAAACAAGAAGTGTCATTAACTCTGAATATTATGGAAATGTTTGGATCACTTTCAGGCCTAAAGCTTAACCGAAATAAAACAGAAGGAATATTGCTCGGCAATTTAAAGTCCTGCAAAGATAAAGTTAAAAACACTTAATTTTACACAAAAACCTATAAAAGTTTTGGGAATACACTTTGGACTTAAAAAAATGAGTGTAAAAAATTAAACTTGCAACGACAATACGAAAAATCTGAAAAAATAATTAAAGATTGGAATAAGAGAAATTTAACTATGTTAGGTAAGATAACTCTTGTTAAATCATTAATCTTACCAAATATTACTTATGTTGCATCTGTAACCGAAATTGATAACGAATACCTAGCAAAATTTAAAAAAAATAATATAGTTTTATATGGAATAATAAATCTGAAAAGGTTAAAAGGGATATAATAAGTAAAAATTACCATGCTGGCGGGCTTAAAATGATAAACATAGATAAATATTTAGCAGCGATAAAAAAAAAACTCATCGACAACGAAGATCTATCACCGAATTGGAAAGTATTACCAAGATTTTATTTTGATAAATTTGGACAAGAATTCCTTATATTTAAAATGATTTTCAACAATATTAATTTGGTCTATAAACTGAAAGAACTAATTCCACAATTTTACTTAAGAATAATCAAATCATAGATATATACAAAATCTGAAAAGGAATTGGATCCTCTATCATATAAACAAATAAGACAGCAGCTTATATGGGGCAATAAAAATATCAAATTAAACGGTAAATGTCTCATCTTCAAAAACTGGATAAACAGCAAAATTCTTTTTTTAAATGATATTATTGATAATAAAGGAAAATTTAATCAAAACATGATCTTAGATAAACTTTCCTGTCATGCTAACTGGTTTTCAGAATATTCTAAATTAATGAAAGCAATACCAAAACAGTGGTTATAAGAGGTAACTAAAGAAGAATCATTAAAAACAAGTGAAACTGCGAGCTACAGCTCACTGATGATACCCCCGCCGTAAGTGGATAATATTAATAGTGTAAAAATATGCAAGTGTTCGGTAAACAGGAAGTTGTCGAGTGATGAATCTGAAAACGCATCACACATTAAAGCTGACTTATATAAATCCTGAAACCAAATTTCAGAAATCCTTGTATTGTAGTTCCTGAGAAAAGTGTGACGAAAATTTTCAACTTGGCTATCATGTGTAAAAACATACAAGTGTTCGGTAAACAGGAAGTTGTCAAGTGATGAACCTGAAAACGCATCACACGGTATAGCTGACTTATATAAATCCTGAAACCAAATTTCAGAAATCCTTGTATTTTAGTTCCTGAGAAAAATGTGACGAAAATTTTCAACTTGGCTGTCAAGTGTAAAATCATACAAGTGTTCGGTAAACAGGAAGTTGTCGAGTGATGAATCTGAAAACGCACCACACGGTATAGCTGACTTATATAAATCCTGAAACCAAATTTCAGAAACCCTTGTATTGTAGTTCCTGAGAAAAATGTGACGAAAATTTTCAACTTGGCTATCATGTGTAAAATCATACAAGTGTTCGGTAAACAGGAAGTTGTCGAGTGATGAATCTGAAAACGCATCACACTGTATAGCTGACTTATATAAATCCTGAAACCAAATTTCAGAAATCCTTTTATTGTAGTTCCTGAGAAAAATGTGACGAAAATTTTCAACTTGGCTATCATGTGTTATATCATACAAGTGTTCAGTTAACAGGAGGTCGATGAATGATGAATCTGAAAACGCATCACACGGTATGGCTGACATATATAAATGTTGATACCAAATTACAGAAAGGGTGGATGTGTAGTTCCTGAGAAATATGTGACGAAAGTTTCATGGGACTGACTGACTGACGGACGGACTGACGGACAGACAGAGGTAAAACAGTAAACCCCCCTTTTTTAAAGCGGGGTATAACAAAAGTTGCCATTGACTCCGATTAAATTTAAAGATAAAAAAGGGAAAATGGTATCACTTAAAAACATTTCCTCCAAAGACATTTACATCTCCCTCTAAAATAGATATTATGAAAAACCAATAGGATTCAAAAATGGGATAACATATTCATCTTAGAAAACGACACAAACAAAAGACAACAAATGCTAAATTATATTTTTTATTATATACAAGATAATAAATTCAAAATGTTAAGATGGAAATTTCTGCACTACATTTTACCAACCAAACAATTACTTTTCTCTTGGAAAATAACTAAAACTCCGCTATGTAATATTTGTGATGTCATCGAAGATTATGAGCACCACTTTTTAACATGCAAATTTCTGAAATCATTTTTGGATCAAATAAAACTTTTACTTGATAAACTTAAAATAGGACATCACATCATATCAATTAAATCACTTTTGTACGGATACAAAATAAATGATACAAGTTACTACAGTATTAATGATTTAATTACAATTATTCTTTTTACTGTATACAAAGGATACTATATATCCGAACAAAAAACAAAACAAATTAATATGTTTGAAATTTTCAAAAAAGAATTTCTTCAATATCATGAAATATTGATTAATAAAGAAGGCAAATATGAAAAATTCCATAATCTGGTTGCAGCAAAAATTAAATTAATTTCATAAATTAGAATTTATTATACATCATGTTATCATATTTCTATTCAGTTACATACATGTCATTATTACTATATATACATATTGTGCACTAACACGTACTAACTTATCAATAAAATGCTATAAACTAACGTTAACAAGGATGGGATAAGGTACCGGTACTTCATGTATCTCTAACAAATGTAAAATTCAAATAAAATATTAAAACATTTAAGAAAAAATTAAAAAAAATCACTTCTGACCTCTTTGATGAAATACAATAATCTGGTGGAACATATGACGACAAAATCACGATTTCAATTTCCTATACCATATAATGAAATCTTATGAAGAAGATACTTTTTTAAACGAAAAAACTAACTGCCTTATTTATATATAAAACAAATAAAAAACAAATATGTAACACATTAACAAGTGACAACTACTGAATACTTGGGACAGGTACATACATAATGTGGCGGGGTTAATTTAGCAGAAATTTGAACACGGTTTCTTATTTATTTGTAGGCTAAGTTTATCAGATTACCATGATTGCTAATATCTATTTTAGAAAGAGAATTTAGTAATATCAAGCACTCGTTTGATATTTGGCACGGGGTGAAGAACCTTGAAAAGCAAGTAGTGAAGGTGGGGTTGATTAACCAAGGACAATCTCTACTCATTTATTTTTGTTGTGTAAAAGGTTTGAAAAAGTAAAATCTATTCTTATGACACGTGAAGGATAAATATAAAAAAATGGTTGAGTTGTTTATGTCAGGTGGGAAATATTTCCTGCATATTCTGGGGGAAAATTAAAAAGCTAAATAAGCATCCCTCTAAAGTGTACATTGGAAAGTGCTCAAGAACAGAAGGCAAACAAACCTCTACTGGAATGGTCTCGTGACATAGTGAACCACTTTTGGCTTTGTGCAAATATATCTACTATCGAAAAAGAATTTATTGTTTTTTTATATAAAAGCCATTCAGAACCTGTTAAGCCTCTGTCCACACTCTCACTCCAATGGCATACTGCCAAATTTGATCTCAATTTATATTGATCATCACCAAAGCAAATTCGTTCGTCTTGAAATATGTTCACAACATTATTGAAGCTTTCTACATAAAATGTGTCTTTAGCAAGAATGTAATCTTGAGGATATTTATAAATAGTTGAACTTTTTATAGCAAACGCTAACATTTTTTTCAGTCCTAGATGGCTCATAGTTTGAATCTTATCTGCACCTTGGTGAATGATGACAATGTTCATGGATATCACAATAATGGTTAACAATGATATCCAACCTTTCCTGCAGTTTGAGAGAATTGTGTTCACAGTTACGGACAGCCCAGTTAATACGTGTTGCTATGGGTTCAATTGTATCTCCTAGCTGTGCACTCCATATTATTCCATCTGAACATTTGGTACCTTTGGAAATCTTGGTGACAGCTTTTTCTACAGCCTTAACAGCATGCTGTAAGTCATTCTGATTGGCAGTAGATTGAGTGTCCCTCACAAATTAATTTGCAGCTTAATTTCTATCATGTGCATGAATTTTTATGGACACAAATCCTGTGATTAACCAAGAACTCATCATTCGGAAGGTAAGATGATGACCACCATAACTAGGAATGTGATTTCTCCTTGGTACAAATCAGTCTTACAGATGCTACATGTCCTTTCATAGTTCTTTTCAATACTTTTAGCTTCCCATTACAAATACTGGCATATGTGTCCAAAGATTTTTCTGCAGTAACAAACATCCCTCGATCTACATCCTGGCTTCTTGTTTAGGATTACGTGGATAGAAAAGGAAAAGGTCCTGAATATGCATAAAATATTTGCCCATGGATGTTAAGCAACCAATAATCAGAATAAAATTCAGTATAACTGAAGCAATTATCTATACTTTTATCAAATCATTATGGATATAATCAATGAAATCAGCAAAATGAAATGACCAGCATAAAAATGTTTGATCCAAGACAAATGCCATGTGAATACTGTGTTGAAGATAGGTTTGCGATGTTAGAAATTGCACAAGTGAACAATGTTTTAAAGGACAATAGCAGTTTTTTGAAAGTATAAGTAGTAACCTATCATACGCTATTACACACAGACATTAGTAGTGGGCTAAATTTACTGTATTTTTAAGACATTACATACCTAATTGGCATACAACTAATTGCCAAACAAGTGCATTGAATGGTTGAGACCAGGATGATAACATTATTTATTTAATGGTGACAGATATCATCAACAAGCGGTATGTAGTTATTTTTTTACATTGTCCATAGCGATCAGGTGTATTCCTTATTCTTTGAAATCGTTGAGGAATAGGGATAGGGATACTTTTTGGTAGTCATCAACAGATGATGAGTTGATAGTTAGGATTTTAAAAAAACTTGCTCAAAATGGTGATATATAAGAATACTTTTTATTTGTGCATATCATATTTTGCTTGGAATTTTTTCTTGTTTTTTTTTATATTGTTGCATAGTTTAATATAAACCCAGATATGAAAAAAAAAATCCCAAAAATCTTTTTGCAAAAAGTAAGTAAAAAGAGTTGCAACGTTTTTAGTGGATTGGCAACAGCAAATAAACAGTTTTTCATTTTTGACCTAAACACTTTCTTCTGCAAGTGAATAATGGTTCCTTCTTTCTTTCTTTCATTCTTTCCGAGATTAATTTATGTCTATGAATTATTAATTTCTGTTGCCTTTTCCTCCTTTTTCTTATCTTCAGAATAACATAGGCAAAGCTACATCCAAAAGATCCTATGCAATAGAAAATTAAACCGTTATCAATGAAGAATAGAAATTGTTCAATAAACTGAATCATGATTTTCAATAGTAAAGACCGTTAAATATGGTTAAAAAAACAAATGGAGACAAACTGGGTTAGACATAAATGTTTATGAAGCCTGTTTACCAACAGGAGAAAGGACAAAGCTGATGATCTATGCAGTTGTTGTAGAGATAACATCACTTTCTTTCCCTTAAATTAAATGTTTTGTAAATAATGTAACAGACACAGCTTGGCAGAGGTTTTGATGACCCAACCTCTATGGGCATTGAATCAGGAGGAAAACAGTTCAACGAGTCCACCATTTCTGACTTCGAAAAAATGTTCGAAGTCAAGTGATAGTGAGATCAACAAGAAGACGGAAGATGAGTGATACAAAAATTAGGTAATTTTCGTCTTCATTTAGTAAAAAACATGTTACATCTAAATTTTTGTTTTTACTTTTAAAAATAAAAACTGTTTCATGTATTGTACATACAGACTTGAAATTGTAAATTTGAATAGTTTACTTTTTTTTCTCCTCATAATTTCTTTCATACTAAATGTTCGATGAAAAATAACATCTACAATATTCTATAATTAAGAAAACAGTTCATATAAATAAATAGATGTAATCATTACAATGACATTGTTTATTTATTCTCATAAATTTTACTATAATTACAGCTGCAGTAACTGACGAAGTTGTAGATTGTGTCACACTCATCTTTGAACTTGTTGTGGGTGTCATTTTGCTGACTAGTGAATCAGTTGTAGTTCTAGGTGTGCGGACCATTTTCTCTTCCTAGAATTATGAACATATATATCATTCAACAATTTGTTCACCTTTTCTACTTTTTACAGGCTTTTTGTGTTTTAATATTTGATAATTTCACTTCAGTTTCATAAAAAATAAAAGGATATGATGGTACACAATACAGAGAAAAAAATCAATGAACATAACCATATACTGTTTAACTTGTTGCAATTATTGAAATTGTTATCATTTTAATATATACAATATGCACAACATGAATATTATAATACAAATATAGTCCTTTTTTAGGGGGGGGGGAGAGAAAGTGATAGGTTAACCCACAGATAAACATGAAGATTTGTTTGAAGGGGGGACGATTAAAATTGCTTTATGAAAGTTATGTGAACGATAGTTATACATGACTATATTTAGGTGTGTATATACCCAAAAATGTACATAAATACCTCTTTGGCTTTGGAATAAAATCCTAAATATGAATGCTCTTAATTGTTAACTGCCATCATAGTTAATGCATATAAATCATAGACAATACTATTGATATTATTATTTGAAGGTTATTGCTTTTTTATTTTATTTTGATGTTTCATATGACTTTAAGGAGGCTCAAGGGTGCAAAAATTTATATAAACATTTTCATTGAAAATTTGATTTATAATGTACACCATGTACACTATTATGTTTTGTTTTGGCGCACAATTATTTTAAAATATCTCTTGCATGAAAAAAGCCATTTTTGCAATTGAAAAATCATTATTAAATTTTCACAATTGAACACCCCTAAACTAGAATATTACCGGTATAAGACAATATCTTGACTTCATATCTCTCCAGTCGGGTATTTCCCCCTCTACTTTATGTCTAATTCATCTGGCCAATAAGCATACATTCCCTGCAAGATTATAAAATGCAAATTATGAATGCACAAAATCATACACTTTAATTTATCAACATGACGTTTAGTTTTAAAAGACTTGTAGCTGTTGATGGTAATTGTTTTAATCCAATCATTTTTAATATCTTAAGCAGCTTATCAGTAGAATTGTGTGAAATATTGTTTTCATTTACCCAGGAAGATAATTGTTTCGACTTTGTTTTTCTGAGTTATCCTCTGAATCAGATGATATGACGATTTGTTGATCAATTGCATTCCATAATTCTGATTCACTTTGCGAGCGTTGGTTACTGTCGGAAATTGAATCATTTTCACAAGCTGCCATTTCATCATCACTCAAGGATCTTTGTTTGACTCATAATTTGATTTAGAAGAAAAAATGCCAGATTTTTCTCCTGTGTTAACATGCATTTATTGATTTTCATCCTCAGAGTAAATTGAATCACTTTCATGACATTTTTTTCTTTGAACAGAACGTGCCCCATGCATCCATGCTTTCTTGTATCTTTTTCTTCTGTCTTTTGATTGAGAAGCATGCATTCTGAAAAATGAAATGTTAGTTTTCAATTAGGGAAAAAAAGGTAAAGCTAAACTACTTCAGATTTTTGTTTCAATTTTAACATGAATTTGATATCATATACAAAATCTGATCAAATTTAATTAAATTCAGTTCAAATAAGTCAGAACACTGATTAATTGTCGCCCTATTAAGAATGCATAAGGACCTTACAATTTGTATTGAAAAAAATAATAGCATAAACATTATATAGAACACATACGTCATTTCTAGAATCAGAACATTCTTCATACTGATATTGATGTCCTTCTTTTCTTCAATTGAATCTAAATTCACTCAGTTAGTTGTGATCCTCTGACCTGTTAAATGAAACATGGACCTAGTTTGTTATCAACTTTTACTCTTAGATTATTAAGTGTATACATGTGTTTAATTAGCTGATAAAATATACCCTCAATGTCTGACTTATAGGAAAATAGTAATTACATTCTTGTAAAAATATCCAAATAATGAAGAAAACAAGAACTCGAAAAAATCACATAAAACACTACATGATAGAAGATTAACATATGCATTTGATTGAGCAGAACAAAGTTACTGGCCAAATAACCAAAAGTCTTGTACAAATAGTCCAGAGTATTTTAAAAATGTGCCATGATCATAATGGGCACCAAGGTCAATAAAATGACTGATATATATTATTGGGTATTTGGACTGAATTAAGATAGTCAATCTCAGTTGTATATTGATCTTACTGAATTCCGTGTTGTTTTATTGATAGGCATATTGCTGTCAAATTTAAGAATTACATTAATCAAGGTAAAAACAGCTAGAAGTTTAAGCTCGGACTAAATTCAGATAGCCATGTTTAAAAAAAAAACAAAATTTTTCAAAGCAGCTTGAATGTTCATCAAAATATACAGCTATCTCCATTTTATATTTCTCTTACAAAATATCAGGTTATTTGGTGATTTGGTTTATTTCTGTCAAATTTAAATATTTAAAATATAGGTATCTATCTGACTTCCCCTTGCACTGACCTTATCACTAAACCATGTTTATAACTTAGCAAACTGTTCAATGTCAATAGACCATGACTAAGGGGTCGAGCCAAATAGTCTCCATGGAAATGAGACATGCCAATGATTATGCAACTGCATACATATATTATCTCTTTATTAAGGACATTGGTAGTATTCTACAATATGGATTCTTACTCTTAATGTGATACCAATCGATAACATTTTTTATTAGAACATTACTGTCTTTAATTTTCGTATCATGTTTTTTTTTTAATTCTAATGCATTTTTTTTTATTAAACGCACCTCCTGGCCATCAAATTGTCTCTTTTTAATAAAAATAGTATTGTTCTTAAACATGAAATAAATTAATGTGTTATCAATTGATTTACATTTTTTAAACATGTGTATCTTGAATATCACAGATATGTAAGTGAATTGGTTTAAAAGGATAGTTTAATATTGACGAAAATTCTATTGTTTTCACAGAATAAGTTTCTATATTATAAATACATACCAGTGTGTTCAAGCGATATACAAATGTAGCGATTGGCGTCAAATCGATGAAAAACAAAAAAAACTCAAAGGACAAACTTATCTGATTCAACACGCCACTAAAAGATAAGTAAACAATTAAATGGATGTGATCAAGCATCCATGTAAATAAATTGAATTTAAAATTAAATTACAACTTAATATTAATGGAATTAGTTATTATGTATGAAGGGGTTTATATTTGTTAACAAACAGTTGAAACAAGTAGTTTTAATTGCAAAACATATACAATTAAATATACTGTGTCTAAACAAACGGTGGTGTTATCAACAGTTCATTAACTACGATTTGTAAGTTGTAAAATACAAAAAAGATGTCCATGCTTACAAAGACTTATGGTTTACTTATAACCTTAGTTCTTTGCGCTTTTGTGTTGACAGCTGATACGTTTAGAGAGTATTTCGGGATGAAAATTAAGGATAACTTACATGTTAAATTATTCACAGGTGTGTCGGAAGTGCAGTGTGCGTATTCATGCTTCGCCAACGAAGGCTGTTGTGCTTCGGGTTATAACAAAGTTTTGATGGAGTGCAGCATGGACCTATCTTATAACTGCTGTCCTCCAAATGAAACAAACATACACTGGAATACTCTATACAGAGATAATTTTCGTACGTATATATGCAAATGAATTAATCATACATAGTGTTTCTCGTTTCTTTTTTTTCTCATAAAGATTAAACCGTTGTTTTTTTCTGTTTCAGATGTTTTACACTAGTCTAGTAATTTTGGGGACATTTGATACATTGGGAATAATAAAATTGATGGGCCGTGTAGCGAGAGAATTATAGTCTGTTGACATGAGGACATTTCCAATAACAATGAACATATACCCTGTATACATAATTTTTCAGTGGCATTCAAATTTCTTAACCTTTATCACAGTCGATCTATTACAGGACCTACCTATTGTATTACTTTTCTTATTTGCTCTAGTACAAAATTTGCCACTGCATTTTAAGCAAGCAACAATCAATCACCTATTGTGGATAATTTTCTCATTGCAACCGTACCACCATCTCCTTATCTTTATATATGTTTCAGCTCCACCAAAAGATTGCGGTGACATAAAAGGTTTAGGTGGAGTTTATACCATCAACCCTAATAGAGATAGTTGTGGTTTCAGTGTCTACTGTGACATGACTACAGATGGCGGAGGTTGGACAGTAAGTACATTGACCTTTTCAGAATGTAAAGAATCATGGGTTATTTCATTCAAAATCAAAATAACGTGACGTCATTGGTAACATTTCAATTGATTATGACATGTTTAACCAATCAATACGTTTTGGTTAACACTTTTGAAAATATTACCCAGAATGCATTATTTTCTGAAAAGTCTAATTTGTACATAATGGGTATCTCGGGTATATAGAAATTGTCACCTTTTAATTTTCTACCGACCGTCAGTAAAACCATAACTGAAGTGACAGCTTCCATTTGGCTTTGCAGTCATGTCCGGTGACAAATCCGATGACATCTGAAGAGAGCGTCGTGCTATGTTCTTTTGAGAACCCTTATCTGTACCACGTCAGGAATATGACAGTTGTTTTCCTTTCAATTGACATGTTTGAGCTGTTGATTTTGTCATTTGATTTGTTATTTGTTTTTTGAGCTTTCCGTTTTGAATTTTCCTTAGATGGCATTTGATGGCAATAGTTCATATATTACGTATTAGGAGCAATTTATATGGTTTTAGTTATATTGGCATTTTTACGAATATTGCAAAACAGATCGGATGATCTTTTAATATTTAGTTTTCTACAGTTATTTATAGTATTTTATATCATAGAAAATAATCATCATCTATATAGAACAACAAAACATTTGACAAGTGTAACGTTTCTTTCAAAAATAATAAGAACTTTCAATTGAAAGACCGAATATGACTTCATAATTTATTGTTGAGTCTGTCATCCGCTGTTCCGGTAAAGATAAGTCACTTGATTTAACAATTGCTGGTTGCTTAAAAGTTTCAAATATTTCATGCATGTTCAGAACTGAATCAAATGAATAAACATAATAGGTATGTCCTGTAATATAAGCTGTTTGGGATGATGTCAGAGTAAGGAATAGGTATGGGAAGAGCAGATTTTTGCATAAAATTTTCAGGATCATCTGATTAAAGATTTTTAACAATTTCAAATATTCTTTAAAGTGTCTACTTTAGTCGATTCAATTAGTATGTTTGAAAGATAAGAACTGATTTAGACATTAAAGGCGTTCACATTTAAGCTTGAATGTGAAAAATCCCCCAAATATGCCATAATAAGTCACTGTTCAGATGGTATTTATCAAAATGAAAGGAGCCGCAACCGTGTTTACTCTCAACCTTTATATATATTATGTATTATGTTCAAGAACAACTTACATTTAAATATTTAGACTGGAAACAAATCCGTCCACTTTAATTAAAAACAAAATGTGTTTAACTCAAATGCTAAAATTGTGAAGATTTCAGTAATTTAGCATGACTTCATAAGGCCTCTACCCGATTTATGTTCATTTTATTGTTAAAATAACAGCCCATATTAATGTAGCAGAAGTATTCCAATAATTGGCTAAAAGTTTACATTCTAACAATTTGTAAAGTGCTATATTTTGGGACCAAAAAATAGTCTTATTGGACCAACTCCTTTAAAATGATGGTTTATTGTATAGGGACATAAATTTAGCCTTGCACAGGCCATATACCGATCCAAAAGGAGTTGTTGTAATAGTTCTTAACGTGCATAGTTTGTGGCACTCTCCTTCTACAGGAGACATCGGATTTAACGTCCCCAAATTTGACCGTACATGTAAACGGATGTCCCAGTTTTGAGAGGGTTTTACTACCAGACGGAGTAAGACGATATGGGGATCATAGTTATAGTTCTCATTCATCCTTTGGGGTATTTAATTCACTAGAGGGACCTCATCCAAAAGGTTTTTAATGTTCTATGTTTTCTTTGATCGTCATTTCAAGTATAGTCTCCAATTGATAATTCTAAGAAAGCCATAGTCATTATTTCATAACTTGTTTATTCTTTATAAATAGTATGTCTATTCTTTAGTGTAGGGCTATTTCTTATTCGATGGCCTTTTCCCGTGGAATGGAAAATTATTCCCTATTCAGTCAATCAACCAGGCCCTCATTTACATGTATCCTTGTTGTCATTTCAGGTATTCCAGAATAGAATAAATGGCAACGTAGACTTTTATAGAAATTGGGAGGAGTTTGAATTAGGATTTGGTGACATTGAGACTGAATTCTGGCTAGGTATACAAATATCTGGAAAATGATCTACACACTTTGTCGTACGAATAAACTTTATTTTGTAATTTAAGACATGATATAACATGAGAAATTAACGATCAATAATCAACTGAAGAGAGGCGGAAGCTATCAAATAAATATCTGCAGTCAGAAAATTGAAACATATTAAAAAAAACAGGGATACTGCCATAAGTAAACTCAACAGTAAAAAAATAATAAGTCCAAAGACAAATACAAGAATACCATAACACGTTATTAAGATAATTATATGATAAACAACGTCAGTACCTAGCATCTTGTTATCTTCCGGTGAATTGTTTTAGGAAACTTGAGAGGTTCTTTGAATACCCTTGCTTTATGAATTTCATACTCAAACACTGGTGACGCTTTACAAATTCTGAGCTGCAGCGTCAAGCACCTGAATACCGAATAAGTTTGGAAATGTTTATACGAAATGCAGAAATTGATATATTGCTACCAAGGTGAGGAAATTGATAATTTCAAAATTAACCTGTCTCGTTTGTCATATATCCTGGTATTGAGATGACCGCCTATGTCAAATTCGACGTATTAGTCTAAACATGAGGCATTAGAAGTCGTGTCTGTTGTTATTGAAGTGAGAGGGTTAGCGCTATAGAACCAGGTTTAATCCACCATTTTCTACATTTGAAAATGCCTGTACCAAGTCAGGAATATGACAGTTCTTGTCCATTCGTTTTTGATGCGTTTTGTTTTTTGATTTTGCCATGTGATTATGGACTTTCCAAATTGATTTTCCTCTGAGTTCAGTATTTTTGTGATTTTACTTTTTTCTTCTGTTTCTATCATCTGGAGGATATATAACAACGGATCCAAATCAGAAAAGTTCTGATTGTTAATTGAAAGAACATCACCAATATATCTGAATGTGAAATTAAATGATCTGGCTTCTTTGGTAAAGCTGATTGATTGTGTACAGGTCCACGAAGAGTGGAGTAAAATTACTTTCATTTGCCCCAAAACCTTCTCTTTGCATAGTTAAAATGATGTCGGGAAAAGTTCTTTTTCGACATCTTTTTCCATATCAAAGTGTTTGTCCTAGAAATGACAAAGCAATGACAGTTAGGATTGAAACAACCGTTTGATAGTGTATAGTGTTTTTAACTGAAAGATGATGTTGCTACTGATTTTAACTTTCTTTCAAGTATTCAAAAATCTATGGTACATAATCATGTCAAAATATTGTTTTTGTAACTGTAAGGTTACGCGTTCAATAAAGTTGGCGACATTTGAAAAGAATATTCTAGATAATCGTTTAAGGTCTTGACTAAACATGCCATAAAATGGGCGAAATCAACATTTACGTCCAGAACAAAAGTGTGTTGCTCTGTGCTCCAGCTTGCTATGAATGAAGATGTTAATAAATCCAACAGATACAGAAAAAGATTCATCATCCATTTGGTCGAAAAGTGATTTTCTAACCGCCCATTAAATAATTGCAAAGTGAAAAGTCTGGTTGGCTTTGACAGATATTTTAATTTGTTGTCACAACTATTCAGAACGTGTTAGTGAAATTGTTTCTATCTAATATAAATGCTCTTTCTGGTAACAGCCAATATTTTCGGCGTTCACACAAGTCACAGTTTGATTGAAGTTTTCTGTATACCGTTGTTTTGGTATCTTTTTTATGTTTAAGGAAATACAAAAGTGCATCAACTTACATCCAGCAATGCATACACCCTTATGGTTGTTTTAGAAGATTTTGATAACGAGACACGTTATGCAGAATATCAATCCTTTGTCATAGGGAGTGCGCCATCTAAATACGCAATAACTGTCAGTGGTTATAGTGGCGACGCAGGTAAATATGCAATATCTATCAGTGGTAATTCTAGTTTAAACAATATTTTATTCAAATAAATTGAATTGGATTGGGCAACATGCATAGCCTAGGTAACATAGCAATATCTGTCAGAGGTTTAAGTGGCGACGCAGGTAAATTTGCAATATCTGTCAGAAGTAATAGTGGCGACGTTAGTAAATATGCAAAATGTGCCAGTGGTCATAGAGGCGACGTTGACAAAATGCAATATATTTCAGTGGATATAGTGGCGACGCAGGTAAATACGAAATATATGGCAGTTTTTTTAATGTGGCGACGCAGGTAAATATGCAATATATGTCAGTGGTTATGGTGGCGACGCAGGTAATCATGCAATATATGTCAGTGGTTAAAGTGGCGACGCAGTTAAATATGCAATATCTGTCAGTGGTAATAGTAGCGACGCAGATAAATATGCAACAATTTGCAATGGTTATAGTGGTGACGCGGGTTAATATGCAATAACTGTCAGTGGTTATAGTGGCGACGCGGGTATATATGCAATATCTGTCAGTTGTTATAGTGGCGACACAGGTAAATACGAAATATCTGTCAGTGGTTATTGTTGCGACGCAGGTAAATATGTAATATCAGTGGTCTCTTAAAATAGGTTTCACTTTATACCATTGTAATTGACAATATGTTTCAATCTTGTTTATAGGAGACAGTCTTTCTTACTCAAATGGTATGAAATTTACAACTTCTGATCAGAAAAACAACCCCTTCACTGGGTACGGAAACTGTGCTGTATATTTCCATGGTGCTTGGTGGCATAAGACTTGTCACAATAGCAATCTGAATGGCGGATATTTGGCTGGAGATCACGCATCGTTCGCTGATGGAATGAATTGGTACACATGGCGGGGTTTGCAATACTCTTACAAGTCGACCAGAATGATGATACGAAGACAGTAGGCCGTATATTTAAAGTCTGTTACGCGAGTTGTAAAGCGAACAACAATCGTTAATGATGAGATTGATTTAAAAAACATTTTTAATCATAATGAAGCAGTACAAGTGAACATTCAGATAATTAGTATGATTTTACAATTATTATTTAATCAAATATAACGTCCTTACTTTGCTTTGTAATATAATTGCCATAAAATATGTTTGACACATGCGCACACACTTTCTGTTTTCATACCGTTTATTTATTTTTTTCCGAATCAAATATATACATTTTAGCTGCTTACATAAATTTTATATAAAATTTTGTTCAAACAATATAAACATATTCTACTATTTGTTTTTAAATTTATCAAATATGAAAGGTGCATACTTCATCGGGAGTAGTTAGTAACAGCCAAACATTGTTCAAAGTAATTTTTGCACGCTTCGGCCTAAAACAAATATCGTACTTGTCTCATTAGTATAGAATTAATTTGTTTATGTCATATTTTATACTCATTTAAACGTTGGTAGGCATTTTATTAGACCATAGTTAAAATATCACGCTGGTTAACGGTGTAAAATATCGACAACAAAAATGTCTATCCATGTATTGATTAGCATTATATGAAGCACGTTTCTTAATTAAATAAAATTGGAACATGCAGATGATAATTGATATAATCATAAATAAATTCGTTATAAAATCCAAGGCTTAAAATTGTGTAAAAACAATGTTTCAAAACGTGCAATTCGTAGGCAAGACTTGTCGGGGACGCTGTTAAAACATTAAAAAGGTTAAACCAAATACGATGTTGAAGAACATTTTTGATCCCAGCGTTTGTATTAATAGAGTTGCCGATATAAAAAGTCCTATAAACTGGTTAAAAAATTCAAATAAATTTTATGACCGTAAAAAAATCAAAAAATTAATAGGAAACTTCAATATGTAGATAACGTGCATTCCAAGTGCTTTTTCGGGTTTATTTTCATCGGGAACGTTCGAACACGGATATTTGTAAGCCATGGATGTAAGAATACTTGCATATAGATGTAGCTATGTAAATGAGAAGGATCTTCAACTGGAGGCTCTAGTTAGCCTGTATCGATCAGCATGTTAATTTTCATCAATGGACACTTTTTATTGGTGGAGGAAGTCGGAGTGCACGGAGAAAACACCGACATTCGATAGAAAAAAACTGATTATAAATCTATTGATATGCAGATCACAAATTCAATCAACTATAACTTGGAATAAAGATTGCTTATCTAAAAATCAATTAAATACATCCGAAATTTATTCATACAAAGCTATTTGAAAACTACAAGAACATGGTTATCTCCCTTACTGTATATTACAATTCTTAACGTTTCTCAATCAAAGTATGAAATAAGAGAACGTTTTCAAAGTAATCAACATTTGTTCCTGGATAACCCATTGTTTTATTATTAGAAATGTCAAAAATTAACTTAACATAATCGTAAAACTAACAAGGGCACATGATTACAATTCAATAGACATACCCTAAATATGGAAATGGCAGACAATTTCACAGCAAAATATCATCCTCTAGTAGGAAAAACACATACATCTATCTGTATACAATACTGTCGTATCAGTATCTTTATTAATTAGAATATAAAATAAATCTTTCATATAAAAAAGAAGATGTGGTATGATTGCCAATGAGGCAACTATCCACAAAAGACCAAAATGACACAAACATTGACAACTATAGGTGTAAATATATCTCACAAATGCCTACTATCAAATGACACAATATACTTCAAATTCAAAGGAGTAGGTCCGGTAAGACCCTTTTTTGGCCCCAAAATATGGCAGTTTTACAAAATTGTTAAAATGTAAACTTTTAGTTATTTATTGGATAGTAAAATGGTTCTGCTACATAAATATGGGCTGTTTTTGACAATACAATGCACATATATTGGGTACTAGCACCATAAAGTCGTGCTAAATTACTGAAATCTTAACAATTCCAGGATTTTACTTAAATTTTAGACGTTTTACGTGTAAAACGAAAGTGGCCGCATTCGTGTTCATCCAAAATATTGAAATGGAATTTGTATTTGATGATAATACATAACATATATAAAGGTTGAGGATGAACACGGATGCGGCCACTTTCGTTTTTGACAAAAACAATCTGAAAAGTGAAATTTTTTTGCATATTTGGTAGATTTTTCATATTTGAGCTTGAATCGGATCGTTTTTAATGACGAAATAAGTTAAAATCTGTCACATAAATTAATGGAAACATATGAAATAGACACTTAAGTGTTTAAAAAATGGTCCAAATCTTTCGTCAGATGAAACTGAAATTTGAGGCCAAAATCGGTCCTTACCGGACCTACTCCTTTACCAAATTTCTTAATCATATTTGCATTTTAAACACTTTAGATATAATATAGAATGTTATTTATATGTACATTTTTTTCTTTTGGTATTTTATAAATTTATATAAAACAGTCATATTCAAAAGCATTATAAATATTTACAAAATACAATTTCACAACTACATCGGTCGAGAAGTTAAAAAAAAAGAAAAAAAAAACATAAAATGTAGTGACAATTTTTTGTACGCTAATGACTAGAATGAAGTAAAAAATATATGAAATACCCTTAAATAATATTAAGACAACAAATCATTAAACTGTATCATAAATATGATTTGATAAAAAATATAAATGCTAATATAATTTTTTTTTTTATTTAATTTCCAAATTTCTACAGTGGGATTTCCAGTGACAATAGAAAAGTCACTCTTCTTATGAAAGAGATAGAAAAGGTCTAAAAACAGGAGAGACAATTTACGCATAAAACCCGATATGCATAGGGATGAATATCTCTTAAAACACAAAACCATTATATAACTTTTATACAACCACTATAAATAAAGTATATGTTAAAGCTAAATGTGTTAATATATGATTTTTTAATTGCCAAACATGCTGTTAATTGAACAACCTATTGTTCAACATAGGGGTGTGTAAAAAAAATGCCACATTTGACTGCATATTTTTCTTTTTTTTTGAAAAAAATATAAATCAAACCTTAATAATGTAGCTTTCTGGGTATCCAATTTTTAACGTGTTCCGAAATGTAGTTTCGTCACAAGAATTTTTCAAAGTTGTGTCATTTTGACTATATGAATGTCGGTAAATTCGTATGATCGAGCACACCGACAAGTATATCGTTGGGACAACTCGATATAATGTAATCACTATACGTGAAAGATTACCTAATGTGAAGTTTATCAAAATCATCATAACATAATTGATCAACACATTTTGTTTGAACAACATGAGTCCTACAATATAAGATTTAAAGGTGCATATCATTTACATTCAACGTTTTTATTGGATTTTTT